>NC_142465.1:109564285-110886071 GCF_049115385.1 Moschus berezovskii
TCAAGAGTCAGGATTCCTTGGATCCAAAAGAAAGGTAATGATCAAGACAGGCTTCACAGTGGAGCAAGGATTTGAAAAGTAGAAAGTGGGTGGACTGGGAGAAAACATGCAGGGGGCAGGTGGTGAGGGATGTGAAGGTGGGAAAGTATACTTTCCAAAAAATACTCATATGGGTTTTACGTCACATGCTCAAGAATAATAAGGAAGTATAATTGGGGAATGGGTGTTTGGGGCCACACCCACCTGAGTTCTGCTTATTTGGGTACCGTGACGCTGGACAGGTTCGGTAGCATCACAGAATTGCAGTTTCATTTGTGAATGCTAACAGTAACAGCTATTGCATAAAACTCAGGAGATAGTTTTGTGAAAGTGCCTTGTAAGGAGCTCTGCTTAATCAACACTGGTTCCAGTTCATTTCCCTCATACTGCAAAAAGGATTTCCTTGTTCCCGAACACAGTAAGAGTGAAAAGAGCCCTGAGAGGAGGACAGACAATCCCAGGACTCCCTGGATAACAGCTGTGGCTTATTACATGAACTTCAGCAATTCCAATTACTCCTACAAACCTCAGTGTCTCCATGTACAACTGCCCACGGTACAGTTTTTAAACACCAGTGAAGCAATGTTTTGATTACTGAGCTTTCAGTTCCTTGGGAGGAAATAAATGAATATGTTCTGATTTTCTATCCTTATTCTGACCTTTACCAAAATATGGAAAGGAGAGTTTCTCCGACTTTCAGTAGCAGACAGGTGCCTGGGAGCCATAGCCCCATGTGGGCTAGATTGTTAGAAGAATGGACACAGGGATGTAGTAGGGTGACATAGAAATGGCTTCCTTTAATCATTCGTTTTCTTTCTATTTTTTGATTATGAAAGTATGATAACAGTTAAACGAGACTTAAAAAATATAGAACAAAGTTACATATGGTTCCACAATATATTACTATTATTTTGTTATTGTTGTTCAGGCACCCAGTCATGTCTGACTCTGCCACCCCATGAACTGCAGCACATCAGGCTTCCCTGTCCTTCACTATTTCCTGGAGCTCACTCAAACTCATGTCCATTGAGTCGGTGATGCCAGCCAATCATCTCATCCTCTGTTGCCCCCTTCTCCTCTGGCCCTCAACCTTTCCCAGCATCAGGGTCTTTTCCAGCGAGTCGGAAGTTTTAGTTGGAGTCTCGATACATCAAATTCTCAAAAATTAACAGAATGAAGAGACGGAGAAGTATAAGGACACAGAAGACCTGAAAAGCAGTATGAACCAACTCAGTATAGAGACTTATGTAGTTTTCACACAACAGGATACAAATTCAAGTTCCCAGAGACTATAAATCTGGAGGCACTAGAACATATCCAGGGACATAAAACAAGGTGCAAAAATTTCATGGTCTAAAGGTACTGAAATCATACAGTCTGATCTCTTATCACTGTGGAATTATGTTAGAAATCAATATCAAAAGATATTTGAAAATAACCCATGTGTTTTCAAGTGCAAAATGACATTTATCAAGAGAGTTCTTTGACTTAGCCATTGAATGACTTCCTTTAGTAAAGTGCAGTGCCTTCTGGGTTTTTAACAGAGTCTGTACCAGTCACATCATGGACCTACAGGCTTGGTGTTATGGTTTATGCTTTCCAGATGAGGAAAATTTGGCTCAGAATATTAGAGTAACTTCTCAAAGTTTGCACTTCTAGGAAACGAAAGAATGAACTTCAAACCCCAGTCTGTGCTGAGCCTGCTTTCCTGGTGTCCAGTTGCTCTGCAGGCCTGGAGAGCTGCACCTATGGTTGACGGGAAGTCAAGATACCTGGTCCAGGTGAGATTGCAGGTGGATGAGCCCGTCCCATCCTCTAGCACCTGATGAAACTGCTAATCGTTAAGTTCACACTAAGGAGAACATCTCCACCCCTGCTTCTACGAGGACAAAGTTGGCTTCAGCATCTGATGGTTTTTGCCACCCTTTTATTTCAGGTAACAGTATCCAAAGTAAGAGGCTCCATCTTCTTTATCTTTTAAAGAAATTTATCTTTTTAAGAAATTAAAAGACACTCCTTGGAAGAAAAGCTGTGACAAACCTAGGCAGCATATTAAAAAGCAGAGACATCACTTTGCTGATTAAGGTCTATCTAGTCAAAGCTATGGTTTTTCCAGTAGTCATGTACAGATGTGAGAGTTGGACCATAAAGAAGGCTGGGAAAAAACATGCAGGGGGCATAAAGAGGGCTGAGCACCAAAGAACTGATGCTTTTATGTGGTGCTCAAGAAGACTCTTGAGTCCCTTGGACATCAAACCAGTCAATTCTAAAGAAAATCAACATTGAATATTGATTGGAAGGACTGGTGCTGAAGCTCCAATACTTCGAGCACCTGATGCGAAGAACTGACTCACTGGAAAAGACCCTGATGCTGGGAAAGATTGAGGGCAGGAGAAGAGGGCAACAGAGGATTAGATGGTTGGATGGCATCACCAACTCAATGGACATGAGTTTGAACAAATTCTGGGAGATAGTGAAGGACAGGGAAGCCTGGCGTGCTGCAGTCCATGGGGTTGCAAAGAGTCGGACACGATTTAGTGACTGAACAACAACAATCTTCTCTATGGGCGTTTCCCAAGTGACACAGTGGTAAAGAATCTGCCTGCCAAAGGAGACCCAGGTTTGATCTCTGGGTTGGGAAGATCCCCGGAGAAGGAAATGGCAACCCATTCCAGTATTCTTGCATGGAAAATTCTATGTACAGAGGAAGCTGGTGGGCTACAGTCCATCGGGCCATAAGAGTCAGACATGACTTCGTGACTAAAGAAGCAACAGCAGTCTTTTTTATATGTTGTGGCTGTTTCTGTTAACCCATCTCTTCAAGGGTCTAATGGAGGCCACCATGGCACTTGTATGTCACAGAACGCACCTGGCTTCTGTCTCCATGATACCAAGGACTGGTTTCCAAAGCTAAGACCACAGACCGTTTTGGAGCCTGTTCCTTGCGTGATGTTTGATAGCCTCCAGACAGTGACCGAGGAACCAACGGGACCATCTCAGCATCATAATGCCGAGTAACAACACAGATGGTTGCACACTTCCCATCCCCACTGCCCGCTGCCCTTCCGGCAGCATCTTTCCCATCCCAGGCTCACACCAGTTGGTTCACCATTAGATGAGTAATAAACCTGCCCTTCCGGCCAATCCCCGAGAAAAAGTAACATGTTCAAACACCCTGTTATTATTGTTACCAATGATAATAAGAGGAATAATGAGCAAGAATTGCTTTTATTAAATAAATCAGGAAAATGCACTTTACAACATGTTCCCGGGGCACGTCAAGAGGCTCTAAACGCTGGGCTGCTGTTACAGCTTGAGCTGGGCTCCCACAGGAGGGAGGTCCTCTCCAATTACTCTTCTCTCCACAGCAGGTTGGGACTCATTTTATAAATATATAATAGCATAAACGGACGTTCTGTTTATCAACTACTTTATAAGTGTGTGTCTCCCTCCTATAAACCTTTTTTAATAGGTGTGTTTTGGAAATGGTACCATAACTGCAGTCATTTAAAGACCGAGATATTTAACCTTCATCTCCATCTATTTTTCTCAACTTTGGAGTTAATAGGGAAATCGTGGCTTCCTCGGCCCTGGAACTTTCTCCAGGGTCAAGTGCAGTGCTCTGAATAAACCAAAGTCACAGTAAAAGTGTCTGATAAGTGCTTTTTTGAATGAATGGATCAGGGCAGCATTCTTGTAGGTGGTCATCATCCCCTTTCTTCCCAGCAGCTGAAACTATCCTGGAAGGTGCAGCAGTAATAACATCGAAGGACACCGAGCTTGAGAGCTAGATATGTCCAGCTCAGTTCACTCTCAGTGTTTGGTTGAGCTCTCCACATTCTTTGGTGTCCTTAGTGTATTTAACTCCTTGGATAGTTTCTACACTTCCTCCCTTTATTCCCCAAAATTACTTCCCATAATTCTCATGTAAGAATCATGGTTTTCTTGATTTGTTCTTTAGTTTTAAAATAACAATTAAGGGACTTCCCTGGTGGCCTGGTGGTTAAGTCTTCACCTTCTAATGTAGGAAGTTTAGGTTCAATCCCTGGTCTGGGAGCTAAGATCCCATGTAAAAAGCTGGCTTAAAACTCAAATTAAAAAAACTAAGATTACGGTGTCTGGTCCCATTGCTTCATGGCAAATAGATGGGGAAAGAAATGGAAACAATGGCAGATTGAATTTTCTTGGGTGGGCTCCAAAATCACTGCAGACGGTGACTGGAGTCTTGAAATTAAAAGATGCTTGCTCCTTGGAAGAAGAGCTATGACAAACTTAAACAGCATATTAAAAAGCAGAGACATCACTTTGCCGACAAAGGTCCATTTAGTTAAAGATATGGTTTCTCTAGTAGTCATGCACAGAGGTGAGAGTTGGACCATAAAGAAGGCTAGGTGCTGAAATAATGATGCTTTTGAACTGTGGTGTTGGAGAAGACTCTTAGAGTCCTTGGACGGCAAGGAGATCAAACCAGTCAATCCTAAAGGAGATCAACCCTGAATATTCATTAGAAGGACTGAAGCTGAAGCTCCAATACTTTGGACACCTGATTCAAAAAGTTGACTTAATAGGAAAAGACCCTGATGCTGGGAAAGATTGAGGGCAGGAGGAGAAGAGGGCGGCAGAGGATAAGACTGTTGGATGGCATCACTGACTCAATGGACGGGAGTCTGAGCAAACTCTGGGAGACAGTGAAGAACAGGGAAGCCTGGCATGCTAGTCTATGGTGTCACAAAGAGTTGGACAGTGACTGAACAACAACAGCAGCAGCAAAATAATTGTAATATATGCAGCTGAGGGAGACAGCAGAAAACAAACAGCCGCAAAGCCCAGGTAGGAGCAGCCAAGAGTCCCCGCAGGCACTTCCCAGCAAGAACTGGCTACACCCCAGCTTATGACCTTAAGTGAGATGTCTTGGGTCTTACTTTCAAGGAGAAATTTCCCAGACGATATCTTGTGTCTATCTGCTCACCGCAATGAAAGGCCAGTGAATCCAAGTGATGAGGTGCTGAGGCAAGGATTATGACTTCATTCAGAAAACCGAATAAAGAACCATCTTGTCCGAGTCTGGATGCCGGGTTCTTTTACGGAGCAGAGATGGGGGAAGCTGAGGAAACAAAGGAAACAAGGCGATTAGTCTTGCAAATATCTCCCAGAATGCAAGCCTCAGGCAGGAGGATGTGTTCATTTCTTCCTTCCTGCCATCCTCAGTTGGACCGGGTTCTGAACAAAAGCACTTGAGTTTAACAGGCAGAGGGGCAGGCTTCTCTGAGGCCGGCCTTTAGGTAAGATTATAATAACAAAAGCAACAGGGAAAGCAAGTCAGAGACAGTTCCAACATGGAGTCAGCACTGACTTCTCGCTGCAATAGCCGGTCTCCCCAAACCTAGTGAAGTGGATGCTACCCCCCAGCCCTGATTCACAGCTTAGAAATTCAGTTCCAGAGGAAATCATCCAGTCTCCCCAAGTGGTAGAGCAAGGACCTGAACCCTGTTCTTGTGAAGCTGTCCCTTTTCTGAATGGTTCTGGAGCAGGGATGACAAAGGAGAAATCCTGCAATGTGTATTAAAGATCCTGATGTCATGCACCTTGTACAAAAGTAACTTCCGAGACTGGAGTGAAAAATGAGGACCCCTCTCTGCTTTCAAATTTAAAAATATTGAGAGACATGTATGCATTTCGAGTCTGTCATATAGAGTGAAGTAGTCAGAAAGAGAAAAACGAACATTGTACACTAACGCGTATATGTGGAATCTAGAAAAAATGCACCGATTAGCCTGTTTACGCTCAGGAATAGAGATGCAGACAGAAGAATGGACGTGTGGCCTTGGGGTGGGAGGAGCTGGGATAAATGGGGAGACTGACACTGACATATATACACGACCATGTGTAAAACAGATAGCTAGTGGGAAGCTGCTCCACAACACCGGAAGCTCAGCCCAGTGCTCTGTGATGACCTAGAGGGGTGGGATAAGGAGGGGATGGGAAGGGGAGTCTAAGAGGAGGGGATATACGTACACATAGAGCTGGTTCGCTTCACTGTACAGCAGAGACTAACACAACATTATTGTTGTTCAGTGGCTAAGTCGAGTCCGATTCTTTGCAACCCCATGGACTGCAGCACGCCAGGCTTCCCTGTCCTTCACCATCTCCCGGAGTTTGCTCAGACTCATGTCCATTGAGTCAGTGATGCCCTCCAACCATCTCATCCTGTATCCCCACCCACCCTTCTCCTCCGGTCCACAATCTTTCCCCAGCATCAGAGTCTTTTCCAGTGAGTTGGTTTTTCTCATAAGGTGGCCAAAGTATTGGAGCTTCAGCACCAGTTCTTCAATGCACATTCAGGGTTGATTTCCTTTAGGATTGACTGGTTTGATTCCCTTGCTATCCAAGGGACTCTCAAGACTTTGAAAAGCTAAATAAATACAAAAAATAATAAAATATTAGTTGAAAAAACGGAGGTATAACTTCATGGAGTGAAGAACCCAAATTGCAGGTGGACAGCAAACGACTGCAAGCATTTAATCCCCATCTGGGTCCACACCGAAACCCACAGCCCAGCAGGCTCCCCACCCTCCCAGCGGTGCCCACCCCCTCTGCAAGGGCAACCACTGATCCTGGTTCCATGGTAGGAGATACATTGAAAGATTTTTCACCTTTTTTTTTAAGTTGCATTTACAATACACAAGCAACTTATCAGTCTGTCACTTTTCATCAAATTCATTTATCTTTGTGACACACTCCCTCTCAGAAACTTTTTGTGTCCCCACCTCGGGAATGAGCTTTCCCCAGAGAGCTGCCCTGCACTGCTCCCTCGACACCTTGGTGACACCTCCTCTGAGCAGAGGAGTTAACATTGCAGCCTGGACCCTGGCATTCCACGCTCTCCCCCTGCTTCATTTCCGGCAACAGCGTTTCCTGACATAGTCTGCGTTTTCCTTGTCGTACTTATTCTCCGCCTCCTGCTGGAATGTCAGCTCCTGGCGTGCTGCGGTTCATGGGGTCACAAAGAGTCGGACACGACTGAGCGACTGAGCTGAAGACAAGGCTGTGGGGCTTTACTTCTGTTTCCCTCCACCAGTAGCGTCTGGGACTCAGTCTCTGCTCAGTAAATATTTCTTTTAAGAAATGAATATCATGAATAAGGAAGAGAAAATTCTCGTACAAGTAAGGCTAAAATTAATGACATTATTTTTTATCATTGTGTATTATACGGAAAAAAAGAAAAGAAATGACTATCAGGAGAGCCACTCCAAAACACTTAAGCAGATGACACAGCACTTAGTGTGAACCTTCACTTCTAACTTGGGAAGTTAAACATGTAAGTGCATACGTTATATTGAGAATTATGAGCTCATACCTCAGTGGGCTACTCTGTCTTACACATGTGAAGAAGGAAGCTACAGGGAAAATCAAGATCTTCAGAATTGGAAGGAATCCTGGCTCTACTGTTTCCTACCTATTTGAACTTGGGCTAGTTAGTTTATGTCTATGGGCCTTTGCTTTCTCCTCTTCTGAAAAATGAAAATAGTAATGTCCATTTCAGATTATCATACTAAGTGAAGTAAGCCAGACAGAGAAAGACAAATATCATACTGTGTTGGTTATATGTGGAATCTTTAAAAAAAAAAAAAAAGATACTAATGAACTTATTTGTACAACAAACAAACTCACAGACATAAGAAACAAATTAATGATTACCAAAGGGGAAAGTGGAGGGAGGGATAAACTAAGAGGTTGCGATGAACAGACACACACCACTAAACATAAAGGAGATAACCAATGAGGACCTACCACATGTACTCAATATTTTGTAATAACCTATAAGGGAAAAAGAATCTGAAAAAGAATATAAATGTATGTATATCATTTACACCTTAGTGTGAATGAGTTCTTCATCTCCTTTCATCAGAGCATGTCAGATAAAGGAAGGGGGAAAAATAAGGATGAGCAGTAACGGAGGAAAGCAGGTGGATTGAGAGGAAAAAGGCTGCAGAGAGGAGGCTCTGGAGCTAAAAACGTGCCAGCCTGGTTTCCTGTGGGTCTAGTTCTGAGCCTGAGGTAGAAGTCTCGGCTCTGACTGGACAACACAGCCCCCCTGTGGGCCGTCTGTAATTTTTGCTTCATGGTGGCTCAGAAGAGGTGTTGTCCACTGCCTTCAGCTTATTGATACTTTTCCCAAGCCTGGAAGCTGAAACAACTGATCATAAATTGATGCCACGTGTAAATAAAACAAAAGGACAAAGGGAGTCTTCTAACTGAGGTTCATACTGTGTGTGTGTGTGCCTGTGTGTGTGCATTTGTGGATCTGATGGTTGCTGAAACTTCCTTAGAAGAGATAAGGTTTCCCTGGAACCTATCTGATTTCAGTGCAAAGAAGGCTTTTCTTTTTTTCGTCTATAATTTTTTTTTTAAGAATTTTTTTGACGTGGATCATTTTTAAAGCCTTTACTGAATGTGTTACAATATTGCTTCTGTTTTATGTTTTGGTTTTTTGGCCTCGAGGCGTGTGGAATCTTAGCTCCCCAACCAGGGATGGAACCCACACCTCCTGAATTGGAAGGCAGAGTCTTAACCACTGGACCACCAGGGAGGTCCCTCATCAACAACTTATAACAATGACCCTGTGGTATAAACAGTGCAGTTGGATGCAATGGAGTAAATATTGACACTGTGACCAGTAATTAACGATTTTATTCAATGAATACTTACTGCGAGTTGTTATGTGTTAAACACAGAACAGGAGGTATCTCTGGTGAACAAGACACACAAGGTCCTCACTCTTCTGGTGTTCTCATTCCTGAGGGTGGGCGGAGACTGGCAGTAAACAAGCAAAGATGAATTAGAAAATCTTAGGTAGTGGTAAGTACCATGAAGAAAGTTAAGGGCACTGTGGTGGACAGGGCTGTGTATGCTGAGGGCTTGTGATGGGTCAGACAGCAGAAACCAGGACGAGACAACTGAGCCCAGACCTGAATGATGGAAAGGATGTGGACACGTGTACATGGGAGAAATGGCTTGTACACAGGCCCTGAGAAGCATGTGCTTGGCTGGTATCATTAAGGACTGAAAGGTCAGTAAAGTTTGAACCCAGGAAGGGAGCCAGGAAGAAGCAGGAGACCAGACAGAGAGATGGGCGGATCTTTAAGAACTTGTCGGCTGGGAAGAGAATCAGTGAAGACAATGAGATGACAGAGGTGATTTTAGAACAGAGACAAAATGTTACTGTTTCCGTTGAAAATGTCCCAATCTTGCCAGGAGATGGGAAAGAAAACATCCTCCAGTTTCCTGTTTCTTTTGTTTTCAAGCTACTTCCTAGATGTCTATTAAATGGATGAACACATAAATGAAAGAAGGAATCCCAGGGGTGAGCTAAGTTAATAGCAGAAAGGACCTTGACCTCTGGCTCGAGTTAGAGGCTACACCACTTGCTAGATGTGTGGCTTTGACAACTCTTGTAAATGTTCTGAATCTCAGTTTCTTCACTTGGAAGATGGGGGTAATATCTCCCTGAAATGCCCATCTTGGTGCTGAAGATGAGACCAGGGGTGCGTCTATAGACTGATGATGAGGAAGAGGAGCTCTTTGTTGGGGTACGCCACAGAGGGGTCCCTGGATTTTAACTTCAAAGCCTTTGATGTTCATGAAACGTCTTAGAGTTTCTTAGAGTTTTGTTTGGAGTTGGTGGTTCTTTTCAGCCAACTTGTCTGTTGGGTGGTTTGCTCCCTTCTGCATCAAGTAACGCTGCCTTTATTTATCCTTAAAGCCTCAAGAGAGGAACTCCAGCTCCTGTACACAACTCAAATCCCTTGTCCTTGCCTTGGCACCAAACAGCTGACAAAATGCTTTCAGAGATGTTATCTTACTGGAGCCTGGCAGCTCCGCCAAGGAGGCCTCTCTGGCTGGCTCTCCCAGCTAGAACTCTGCACAAGACTCATGTCTGTTCTCAGCTGTCTTTCCAGGCTAAAAAAAAAAAAAGTCCTAAAGGTTTGGGATTCTCATCTCAAGGAAGTCCTCCCTAGCTAGGGTGGTGGTATGTTTTCCAGGAAAGAAATTGGAATTCCTGCCATGTCTAGTGATGTGTCAGGTAGCCCTTCTCTCTTATCCAGATCACTCTGTCTTCTTGGGGCTTCCCTGGTGACTCAGATGGTAAAGAATCCACCTGCAGTGCAGGAGACCCGGGTTCTATCCCTGGGTTGGGAAAATCCCCTGGAGGAGGAAATGGAAACCCATTCTAGTATTCTTTCCTGGAAAATTCCTTGGACAGAGGAGACTGGAGGGCTACAGTCCATGGGGTCGCAAAGAGTCAGACAAGACCAAGTGACTAATGCTTTCTATGTTCTGTTCTGTTCATGCTTTCTTATACTGTCTTGACATTTCCTGTAGTTCAGCATGGTCCTATGGCACCAAGGTGGTTATATTGACGTACCCTGGCAGATTGTCAGTAGGTTGGATTCTCTGAGATCAGCAGCCCCATCTTCTTGTTCTACAGGTGGGGAACCGGAGGCCTGGCATGACACAGCCCCCCAGTGGCAGACACAGTTAGGGCTGGCCTCCTGGGACCCGATCAGATGTTCACTTAGGGAGTAAGTGGTGTAACCACTTACTCCCTAAGCCACTAGGATCAGTGACTGAGGATATGGCAGATTTTTTTTTTTTTTAATGAGAACCATTAAAAAAATTCTATTGAATTTTTTACAACATTGTTTCAGTTTTATGTTATTTATTATTTATTTATTTTTGGCAGCAAGTCATGTGACATCTTAGACCCCTGACCAGGGATCAAATCTGTACCCTCTGCATCGGAAGGCGAAGTCTCAACCCCTGGATCACCAGGGAAGTCCCAGGACATCGAAAACTTTCAGTGCCAAAAGTGTAGTATATATCAGAGTTGTTTTGCTGGGAACTGGGAGATGGTCCTTCTAGATTCTTGCTGGTAGGGGGCTTTAGAAAGAGGAATCAGAGGCTAGAACCAGGGAAGGCATGAGGTATTGCCTGGGATCACTGGGGCTGGGTAGCTTGCTTCCCAAGGATGTGATGTGGTCTAGTGGGAAGGGCAGTCTCTGGAGTCAGGTGGATCCTATTCATAGCTCTGTTCTTTCACCTACAAACTGTAAGGCTCTTTCTGAGTCTCGGTGTTCCCATCTGTGAAATAGACGTATGAATCATGAAACTGGACTTCCCTGGTGGTCTGGTGGTTAAGACTCCATACTTCTACTGCAGGGCATGCAGATTCGATCCCTAGTTGGGGAAATAAGATCTTTCATGTTGAGTGGTGTGACAAATAAAAAAAAGAATCATGGAAGATTTTGAAGAATTAGATACACTTCCTCACCATGCCTTGGCTCCACTCTCCTGTATACCGTGGGTTGTGTCTCTCCAGCTTCCAGCAAGGGTAAGCGTTTGGAGTAGATGGACTCAGAAGACCATGAGGGAAAAAGGGGATCTCAGCATCTTAGTCATCAAATAGCTCTCACAAACCAGACTTTGCTGAGCTATTTTCTTTGAATCAGACACCCTCAAATTACATTACCTTTGAAATCCAGAAAGGTGTGAAAATCAGAGAACACGCTGGGGGCAAAATCCTTTTGGGGTTCTGCCAGCTCAAGCTCCTGCAGAAAGTAAATCCAGGAGGGGTGCTTCACTGAGCCTGGAGCCCTGCTGGCCCCCTCACCCACGGCAGGAGCCAGCGGGCCAGCGGGCATCAGGAGGAGAGCCCTGGGTTGCCTCATCAGCCACCTCCCAGGGCTCACACCCGCAGCTGCCAGAGCCAAGGGTGCAAGGGGAGATGGTTGCCTTGTACAAGAGAGTTTACAACTGAATTCTTTGGAATACATTTGTGCCAAACGCTCTAGCTTCCAACAGTTCACTGGTCACTTGAGATTCTCTCATATCCCTGATCAAAGCCTTAGAATATTTGAGAATTTTGAGTTTTCTCCTGGAGATAGGCAGTGGACCTAGCTTCAGCTGTTTTCTTTAAGATCATATTAAATATTAAAGTGAATCTCCCTGAGCACACATTCATTGTGTGAGGGGTGGGATGAGAATGGTTTGTGGACTAGAGGCTGGTGCTGAGGCCATCAGGGACCACTTATCCTGTGGTGAAGTAAGATGCCCAGCTTCTGACTTCGGGTTGACCAGTTGGCCTACTTGTGCCAACAATGCTACAATGTGAATAGCATTTAGTGGGGTGGGCTTCTGTGCTACACTGGGACTGGTCTTGGTGGCTCTTCAGTGCAGTTCCCCCGACCTTCCCTTACATTTTCCCCTAAGAAGCCCTACAGGGATGTAGGTCTCTGTGAAATGACTTAGAGTCTGCTTTTTTTTCCCCCTGAATCCTGTGAACAGAGGAACCTTGTGGGCTATAGTCCGTGAGGTCGCAAAGCGTGAAACACGACTGAGCAACTAACACTTTCACTTTCTTTCACTGCAGCCCACCAGGCTCCTCTGTCCACGGGATTTCCCAGGCAGGAATACTGGAGTAGGCTGCCGTTTCTTTCTCCATGCTGTTTCTTTTTTATTTTTTGCCAACCTTAGTCCTTCACTACTTTGTATTTTGAATTGGGAGCTCTGAACTCAGTAAGTTCCTCAACACTCAGGGGTCCCATCCCACAGATAAATTCACATAAAGAGTGGAGGGGGAGAGGGGGAGATGGGAGAGAGAATGTCTGAAGATATTTAGAGGAAACAGCCCATCTTCACGGATGTTCAATTTTCACATCTTCACAGGTCCAGCTTTGCAGGTCCAGGACACATGCATGGGTGTGTCCTGCATATAAGCTTTGTGAAGGATTTTTATTTTTGATGTAACAAAAGCACTGCTTTCTTGTTGCTTAGTCGCTCAGTCATGTCCAACTCTTTTGCGACCCCATGGACTATAGCCCTCCAGGCTCCTCTGTCTGTGGGATTTTCCACGTAAGAATACTGGAGTAGGTTGCCATTCCCTTCTCCAGGAGATCTTTCCAACCCAGGGATCCATCCTGCATCTCTGGCCTTGGCAGGCAGATTCTTTGCCACTGGGCCATCAGGGAAGCCTATGCTTTCTTCTCAAGGAGGAAGCACAAAACTGTATCAGGCAGCCTGGTACAGACTAGGGTGAGGGATTTGTAAACAGCCTGGAGTAAGAAAGGACAGAGGTTGATGGATAACTCTGCATCAGGTTCGAGTGGAATCTTGCACCCCTTCCCTCTGCTCTCCCACCCCTCCCGTCCACTCCCTCCCACTCCCCCGTTCTGTGCATCCCTGGCTCCACGCTGACACCAATCTCTGTGTCCCTCTCCAGTGATTCAAGCCACATGAGACGGTGGGAGAGTCCTTACAGGAGGTTTAACCTCAGGACCCTTTCCACCAGAGAGGCAAGGTTGTCTAAACAATCTGTCACATGAAAGATCGGCCTCTGTCCTCTGAGTTAGGGAAGCCTAACAGATCAGGGTCTGTAAAGAGGATGAGAAATCCCTTTTATCTTGGCCTCTTTTTTTTTTTTTTTAAGCAGTTCTATCACTCTAAGCATACCTCCCTCGTGGGAAGATTCCGAACGCCCACTGGTTGCTGCCTATCTGTTTGCAGAGGTCAGTATCCTTCCCACACCCTACCCTAACTCCTAACTGTCCGCTCTTGCAAATAACCACTTGTCTACTGGCCCAGAAAACAGAGCACCAAATGGCTTAGTGGTAAAGAATCCACCTGTGATGCAGGAGACACAGGAGATGAGGGTTCCATCTCTGGGTCGGGAAGGTCCCCCGGCAAAGGAAAGGGCAACCCACTCCAGTATTCTTGCCTGGAGAATCCCATGGACAGAGGAGCCTGGTGGGCTACAGTCCATGGGGTCATAAAGAGTCAGACTCGACTGAGCACACACTCCAACGCTAGACTGAACACCAGAAATACACCTTTTGTCTGACTTCCAAAGTGGAAAGGACGGAGCTAGCCGTGTCTGTGTGGACAGGCTTGTTCTGCAGAGTTGGGAAGTTAGCAGGTGTTGAAAAAACAAAGACTGTGTACATTTAGTTGCCGGCAGAACTGAGTTCAGATCCTATCTGGATGGCTTAGGAAGCTGGATGCCTTTGGGCAAATGATTTCCTCTTTAAATACTTCCTTGGCGTGTTTGTTGTAAGGATTAAAGCTAATGTATGTAGAGTGCCTGGAACTAGTATAACCTAAATACGCGATAATTACAGCAATCTGGGTTGAAGCTTTCTGCAACAGCTCCTCACAGGTTGTTATGACATGTGGGCTGTTAATTAATCCATTCAGTCAGTCCATCAAGAAATACTGACTTATAAAAGCGTTTATTAGACAGTAACGAGATTAGTCACGGCTCAAATGGTAAAGAATCTGCCTGCAATGCAGGAGACCTGGGTTCGATCCCTGGATTGGTAAGATCCCCTGGAGAAGAAAATGGCAACCCACTCCAGTATTCTTGCCTGGAAAACCCCATGGCCGGAGGAGCCTGGCGGGCTACAGTCCTTGGTGTCACAAAGAGTTGGACCTGACTGAGCAACTAACTAATGAGATTAATAAGTACAGAATTATGTCAGGACCCCTGGACTTAGAATTTCAGAGGAAAACACTCTGCAGCAATCAGTTGACCTCCACCAAGGGGGACTCCCTTGCATCCCAGAGTGAGGTGGGCTAAAGGGAGCCCTCTCTGAACACAGGTCCGGTCACTGCCTCCACCCACCGACCGGGGATTGAACCAGCACCGCCTGCATTGGGAGGTAAAGTCTTAACCACTGGACCAGCCCAGAAGTCCCCCTAGAACTGAAGCTACTTGAGAGCAGGAGCTTGGGAGCCTCTGCTTACGAGTCCGTGCCTGGAGAGACTGCTTCTTCTATTGACATGTGGATGGACAAGCCCAGAACCACAGGTGTGCTGTACTTGGATCTGACAATAAAATCATATTGCTTGTTAGAGAGTCTGTAGGGCTGAAAATAGAGGGTTGCCAGGGAACTGCTGGGCACTTCTGTCTTGTGGCTTTATTTTGGTTTGGTTTTTTTAACATCCTTGGAGAGATGAGGGCAGAGATATGGGGGAGGGGAGGAGTCCCAGCTGTCATGGTGGACCGCCAGCATCACGGCTCTGAGGGTGCTGAGTGGCTCAGTGTGAAGCCGGGGCTCCTGGCATCATGCTGCCTTGAACTTGCGGGATGAAGCTCCTTGTGAGCCTCCGTGTCCTTGTCTGTAAGACAGAGCTATTGGCAAGGTCAGTACTAAGATTTCTCACAGGACGGTCTAGGATTTACTTCCCATGGTGCGTGTTTATGAAAAGAGACTTTTAGGACAGTTACCATTTTGACTTTTTCTTCTGTAGATTCCATGTGGCCGAAGCTTCTGGACAAGGTGTGTGTCTCAGGAGTATTAATCTGCCGCTTTCAAGTCAAGCCTTGGATGGGAATGAGGTGACAAGGTCAGGAACTCATGCGCCTCTAGCCTCTTACATCAGACTGACTACAAAATACCACACAGTAAGCCAACAGGACTGACCAGCGTCCAGGACCAGTTAGTCTCCCATTCAAACATCTGGGGCCACTGACGTTTTGTCTTTGCTGCCAGCTTCTGGGGAGGCCATAACCTGCTTTCTGGTCCCAGGCTTCTTTCCATTTGCCAGTAGAATCCTGAATATGTAAGAACTAAGCCATTACCGTATTCTCATTCCTACCTTTGGAAAGTCAAGGTAGAAATGCCTGCAGGAAGAAAATGCCTCTGTTCTGTTTAATGCTCTTCACTCATTCATTCTTTTCAAAAATATCTGTGGAGCAGGTGCCAGGGGCTATGTTGGGCACTGGCAGTTCAATTATGAACAAAACCAAAAGTGGACTCTGCTCTCGTGGAGTTTATAGCCAGGTGGGAAGGCAGATACTAGCACAAGACGCAAGCAAACTAATAAGGGTGTGACTTTGAACTTGGGGAAGTGTTACAGCAGAAAGGGGACAATTCTGTGGACGTGTATATAGCTGAGGCTACCGATTGGCCCCTCAACAGCCAGCCTCCCATCGTGACTCACTGAATCCCTGTTTTGTTGGAGGGACTAATAGGCCCAGCTAGAACATGACTTTTCCTAACCTCTCCTGAAGATGGCTCAGTGGGTAAAGAACCGGCCTGTAATGCAGGAGACCCAGGAGATGCAGGTTTGATCCCTGGGTCCCCTGGAGAAGGCAACGGCTAACCCAGTTTTCCTGCCTGGAGAATTCCATGGACAGAGGAATATGGCGGGTTCCAGTCCATGGGAGTCTCAGCAACTGAGCGACTAACCCTTTCTTTACCACGGAGCCACCTAGGAAGCCCCAGAGAGATGTGGGGAGGCTACCTAAGGGAAGGGACCACTCTCCAAGCTTCACTCTTCTGGTCCTACCCAGATGCTTGACATTCCAGCCTCTGGCCCTTGGGGAGCCCCTATTTAAATGCAGATTGTAGCTGGTACCGTTTAATTGGCCTTCATTCCAGTTATTAGCACCTTAGCTCTAATCAGATGGACCTCAGCTGAAAAGGAAGTCTTGGGCCAGTCCATGTGGAGTGAAGGAAAAGGTAGTGTAGAGGTTCACAGTACCAGGAGAGAGGTCCTTAACCCTTGGGTGGTCTTGGAGGACTGAGAGGGGAGGACCGTTGGGAGACCCATGAGCCTGGAGCACTGCATCACTGCACATGGACTAGAGGGCTGGCAGCTCCCTCACGTGGATGGCACAGTGCTCTCTTTAACGCAATACATGGTTATGTAAAAAAAAAAATGACAGTTCCATATCTTGGAATATTACACAGCAGTTTCAAATGAATAAGACAGATCTGTATGTATTGATACATAAGGTGATGGTCAAAAAAATGCAGCCCCTGCTTGAACATGGGAAAATCTGTATGAATCCGTATTAGAAGAATACATTTCAAAACGGAAAATGTTTATTATAAAATAATAAAGAAAAAAACCAAGAGGACATAGGGTATGCTGTTAACACACCCACCACTAAAAACAATCACATGCTCAGAAAACAAAAAGAGGCTGGAGGGAACCCACAAACATATTAAGGTATCTTTGGTGGTGAGAGTATTATTTTTCTTTCTCAGGGTTTTTGTTTTCTACAGTGAATATATATTTATTTATTGAATAGCTTCTGTATTTTCATGGTATACAAGATAAATATCTCCTGAAAAGAAAGTCTTCCTGTCCATTCCTGGCCCCCATCTACCTGGTTCTTTTCTTTAGAGGTACCCTCAGTTACCAGCCTCGACACACAAACACACACACACACCAGACACACAATATATTTTATGTTAATACAAGTGGTAGCATATTGTATACATTGTTCTTTGTCTTGTTTTCTCCACTTGATAATGTATCTTAGCAATTTTTCTGCATCAGGATAAGCAGCTGCCACCCACTTTTTAACTGATGCATAGTATTTCGTTACATGGATATATCAAAATGGATATGGATGGTGAAGGCCTTATGTTGTTTCCAGCTTAACGTCACAGCTTTTTGCTACAGTGAGTGTTCCTGACAGTCATGTTTCATATGTGCAGGCATGTTTAGAGGTTAGATGCCTAGAGATAAAATTAACTCAAAAGGTACGTGAATCTGTAATTTTGACAGAAATTGGCAAATGTCATGGCATAGAAGATGGACCAATATCAGCAATGTGTGAATGCCTGTTTTCTCACATTCTCATTCAGTTCAGTTCAGTTCAGTCGCTCAGTCGTGTCCGACTCCTTGCAACCCCATGAATCGCAGCACGCCAGGCCTCCCTGTCCATCACCAACTCCCGGAGTTCACTCAAACTCATGCCCATCGAGTCGGTGATGCCATCCAGCCATCTCATTCTCTGTCGTCCCCTTCTTCTCCCGCCCCCAATCCTTCCCAGCATCAGAGTCTTTTCCAGTGAGTCAACTCGTCGCATGAGGTGGCCAAAGAACTGGACTTTCAGCTTTAGCATCAGTCCTTCCAATGAATGCCCAGGACTGATCTCCTTTAGAATGGACTGGTTGGATCTCCTTGCAGTCCAAGGGACTCGCAAGAGTCTTCTCCAGCACCACAGTTCAAAAGCATCAATTCTTCGGCGATCAGCTTTCTTCACAGTCCAACTCTCACATCCATACATGACCACTGGAAAAACCATAGCCTTGACTAGACAGACCTTTGTTGGCAAAGTAATGTCTCTGCTTTCATAACTTTCCTTCCAAGGAGTAAGCGTCTTTTAATTTCATGGCTGCAATCAGCATCCGCAGTGATTTAGTTACCAATTTAAGAAAATCTTTACTTCCTTTTACAGCAACATGGATGGACCTAGAGATTGTCACACTGACTGAAGTAAGTTAGATAAAAGAAAATATCATATGATATTGCTTATATGTGGAACTTAAAGTATAAGGGTACAAATGAAGTTACTTGCAAAACAAAAAAGAGTTACAGACGTAGAAAACAGACTTGTGATTACCAGGTGGAAAGGAGCAGGGGAGGGATAAGTTGGGAGATTGGGATTGACATATACACACTCAGTTCAGTTCAGTTCAGTCGCTCAGTCATGTCCGATTCTTTGTGACCCTTTGAACCAGAGCACATCAGGCCTCCCTGTCCATCACCAACTCCCTGAGTTTACCCAAACTACCACAAAATAGATAACTAATAAATACCTACTGTATAGCACAGGGAACTCTACTCAGTACTTTGTAATGACCTATATGAGAAAACAATCTAAAAAAAGAGTGTATATATGTATCAGTTCAGTTCAGTTCAGTTGCTCAGTTGTGTCCGACTCTTTGCGACCCCATGAATCACAGCAGGCCAGGCCTCCCTGTCCATCACCAACTCCCGGAGTTCACTCAAACTCATGTCCATTGAATCGGTGATGCCATCCAGCCATCTCATTCTCTGTCATTCCCGTCTCCTCCCACCCCCAATCCCTCCCAGCATGACTCTTTACCAGTGAGTCAACTCGTCGCATGAGGTGGCCAAAGTACTGGAGTTTCAGTTTTAGCATCAGTCCTTCCGATGAACACCCAGGATTGATCTCCTCTAGAATGGACTGGTTGGATCTCCTTGCAGTCCAAGGGATTCTCAAGAGTCTTCTCCAGCACCACAGTTCAAAAGCATCAATTCTTCGGCGATCAGATTTCTTCACAGTCCAACTCTCACATCCATACATGACCATGGGAAAAACCATAGCCTTGACTAGACAGACCTTGGTTGGCAAAGTAATGTCTCTGCTTTTTAATATGCTATCTAGGTTGGTCATAACTTTTCTTCCAAGGAGTAAGCATCTTTTAATTTCACGGCTGCAATCAGCATCCGCAGTGATTTTGGAGCCCCCAAAAATAAAGTCTGACACTGTTTCCACTGTTTCCCCATCTATTTCCCATGAAGTGATGGGACCAGATGCCATGATCTTTGTTTTCTGAATGTTGAGCTTCAAGCTAACCTTTTCACTCTCCTCTTTCACTTTCATCAAGAGGCTTTTGAGTTCCTCTTCACTTTCTGCCATAAGGGTAGTGTCATCTGCATATCTGAGGTTATTGATATTTCTCCCAGCAATCTTGATTCCAGCTTGTGCTTCTTCCAGCCCAGCATTCCTCATGATATACTCTGCATATAAGTTAAATAAACAGGGTGACAATATACAACCTTGACGTGTAACTAATTCACTTTGGGGTATGGCTGAAACTAACACAACATTGTAAATCAACTATGCGTCAATAAAAGTTTAAAAAAAATCTACCAACCTTATAGGTGAAAAGATGGAATTTCATTGTACCTTAAGTTTGCGTTTTTCTTAAAATGAATGGAGTTGAACATCTTTTCATACGTTCAAAGGCTACAGATCCTTGATTCATGATGCGGCTCAGTTCAGTTCAGTTCAGTTCAGTCGCTCAGTCGTGTCCGACTCTCTGCGACCCCATGAATCACAGCACGCCAGGCCTCCCTGTCCATCACCAACTCCCGGAGTTCACTCAAACTCATGTCCACAGAGTCGGTGATGCCATCCAACCATCTCATTCTCCGTCATCCCCTTCTCCTCCCGCCCCCAACCTTTCCCAGCATCAGAGTCTTTTCCAGTGAGTCAACTCGTCACATGAGGTGGCCAAAGTACTGGAGTTTCAGCTTTAGCATCAGTCCTTCCAATGAACACCCAGGATTGACTTCGAGCAATGCATATATGTCCAACCCAAGATCCTTTAACTATCCCTTCTCCCAATCCTTCCCCCCGCATCCCCTGGCAACTGTTTAAGTTCATCGTCTCTATTTTAAATAAGAAACCAGCTCTTTGAGAGGTTAAATTCTTGCCTAAAGTCGCACAGCAAATAAACAGAGCCAAGATTTGAAGCCCAAACCCAGGTCATGATGCGGCTACATCCCCATAAACCCAGTATAAGTTGAAAATTTCATAAGATTAAAGTGTATCTCACCTACTTTGCACCATTGCTTAGCCCTGCTTACCTTAAAAGTGCTCAAAACACATTAGCTACAGATGGGCAAAACCATCAGACACAAGCCTACTTTGTAATGAAGTGTTGATTATCTCACATAATGAATTGAATACTGCACTGAAAGCACACCATCATAAAGTCAAAAATTCGTAAGTCAAACCACCCTAAATTGGGGACTGTCCGTATTTGTTTTATTTTTTTTCTGTGACCTGTATGTTCCTCTTCTTTGTTCATTTTTCCATTAGATCGCTACATTTTCTCTTACTTTTCTCTCTTTATATGAAGGACTGTAGCACTTGCCTGTCATATGAGTTACAAACATTTGTCCCAGTTTGTTGCTTCTCTGTTTGTTTGTCTGAGGTGCTGTTACTATTGTTCTGATAATTGCATCTGTGATTCATGGAGGTTGTAAGTAATTCTTCCAGGATAAAATTCATCACCCTTTTCTTTTATGCTTCTAGATTTTGCATCACACATTCTCTCATACTAGCTTATAAAATTATTCTCACGTTTAGTAATTTGTGGCTTCATTTAAATCTTTCCTCTATCAGAATCTGTTTTGGTGTCAGTTGTGAGGTAAGATCACCTTTATTTTTTTCTTCAGATGGATTTCCTGTGAGCCAAGACTTTAATTTATTATGCAAAATTCTCCTGAAACTTTAATCTGTTTCAGAATTTTGTACTTGGTGTTAGTGATCTTTGTTTCCATTCATGTTGTTTTGATTTTTGAGGACTCAGAATAAGTTTTTATATATGATAGCCTCAATCCTCCTTATTACTCTAATTTTTCCAAATGTTCCTGGCTATTCTTGGTAATTTTTCCGTATGAAATTTAGAACCAGCTAGTCTAGTGCCAAAAAAAAAATCCCCTTTTGATATTTTTATTGGGATGACATTAAATCTACAGATGAACTATCTTGACAACTTCATGAGAAATTAATGACGTGCTAGCCAAGGAAGTCAGTCATACATGTGCGTTTTAGGATGAGCATGCCAGTTTCTTTCAAAAGGCTGCTCTGGAATTCTGACCGGGACTGCACTGACTCTAGAAGTCCATGGATTGATTTGGGACAAGCTGATGTCTTAACAATAGTAAGCATTCTAATCCATGAACTTAGCCTATATCTACAATTATTCAGGTCTTCTTTTTTCTTCAGAAATATTAAAAAGTTATCAGTGTCAGCACTTTTCCATATTTTGTTAGATTTTCTCCCAGGAATTTGATTTTATTTTAATGCCATGGTAAATGAGTGCTTTTTAGTTTTAATTTCTGATTATTCACTGTTGGTACATGGAAAATATAGAAATAGAGTATATAATATATATATAAAGTATTTCATAATATATAGCTATAGCATATTATATGTTATCAGTTCATTTCAGTCACTCAGTCATGTTCGACTCTTTGCGACTCCCATGGATGGCAGCACACCAGGCTTCCCTGTCCATCACCAACTCCCGGAGCTTACTCAAATTCATGTCCATCAAGTCGGTGATGCCATTCAACAATCTCATCCTCTGTTTTCCCCTTCTCCTCCTGCTTTTAATCTTTCCTAGATCAGGGTCTTTTCCAATGAGTCAGTTCTTCAAATCAGGTGGCCAAAGTATTGGAGTTTGAGTTTCAGCATCAGTCCTCCCAATGAATATTCAGGACTGATTTCCTTTAGGATGGACTGGCTGGATCTCCTTGCAGTCCAAGGGACTCTCAAGAGTCTTCTCCAACACCACAGTTCAAAAGCATCCATTCTTCAGTGCTCAGCTTTCTTTATAGTCCAACTCTCACATCCATACATGACCACTGGAAAACCATAGCTTTGACTAGATGAACATTTGTTGGCAAAGTAATGTCTCTGTTTTTAATATGCTATCTCGGTTGGTCATAGCTTTCTTCCAAGAAGCGAGCGTCTTTTAATTTCATGGCTGCAGTCACCATCTGCAGTGATTTTGGAGCCCAAAAAAATAGTCTCTCATTATTTCCATTGTTTCCCGATCTATTTGCCATGAAGTGATGGGACCGGATGCCATGATCTTAGTTTTGTGAATGTTGAGTTTTAAGCCAACTTTTTCACTCTCCTCTTTCACTTTCATCAACAGGATCTTTAGTTCTTCACTTTCTGCCATAAGGGTGGTGTCATCTGCATATCTGAGCTTATTGATATTTCTCCCTGCAATCTTGATTCCAGCTTATGCTTCATCCAGCCTGGCATTTCACATGATGTACTCTGCATAGAAGTTAAATAAGAGGGTGACGATATACATCCTTGATGTACTCCTTTCCCTATTTAGAACCAGTCTGTTGTTCCATGTCCAGTTGTAACTGTTGCTTCTTGACCTGTATACAGATTTCTCAGAAGGCAGATAAGGTGGTCTACTATCCCCATCTCTTGAAGAATTTTCCACAGTTTGTTATAATCCACACAGTCAAAGGCTTTGTTGTAGTCAATAAAGCAGAAGTAGATGTTTTTCTGGAACTCTCTTGCTTTTTTGATGATCCAACAGATGTGGGCAATTTGATCTCTGGTTCCTCTGCCTTTTCTAAATCCAGCTTGAACATCTGGAAGTTCATGGTTCATGTATTGTTGAAGCCTGGCTTGGAGAATTTTGAGCATTACTTTGCTAGTGTGTGAGATGAGTGCAATTGTGCGGTAGTTTGAAGATCCTTTGGCATCTTTGGGATTGGAATGAATACTGACCTTTTCCAGTCCTGTGGCCACTTCTGAGTTTTCCAAATTTGCTGGCATATTGAGTGCAGCACTTTCATAGCATCATCTTTTAGAATTTGAAATAGATCAACTGTAATTCCATCACCTTCACTAGCTTTGTTCTTAGTGATGCTTCCAAAGGCTGACTTGACTTTGCATTCCAGGATGTCTGGCTCAAGGTGAGTGATCACACCATTGTGGTTATCTGGGTCATGAAGATCTTTTTTGTATAGTTCTTCTGTGTATTCTTCCCACCTCTTCTTAATATTTTCTGCTTCTGTTAGGTCCATACCATTTCTGTCCTTTATTGTGCCCATCTTTGCATGAAGTCTTCCCTTGGTATCTCTAATTTTCTTGAAGAGATCTCTAGTCTTTCCCGTTCTATTGTTTTCCTCTATTTCTTTGCATTGATCGCTGAGGAAGACTTTCTTATCTCTCCTTGCTCTTCTTTGGAACATTCAAATGGGTATATCTTTCCTTTTCTCTTTTACCTTTCGCTTCTCTTCTTTTCTCACATATTTATAAGGGCTCCTCAGACAACCATTTTGCCTTTTTGCATTTCTTTTTCTTGGGGATGGTCTTGATCGCTGCCTCCTGTACAATGTCACAAACCTCTGCCATAGTTCTTCAGGCACTCTGTCTCTCAGATCTAATCCCTTAAATCTATTTGTCACTTCCACTGTATAATCATAAGGGATTTGATTTAGGTCATACCTGAATGTTGTATATTAAAATATGTTATAATTTTTATAAATATAACCCAGGTAAATGTAAGTATTTGTGTATATTGACCAGTAACCTTGCTAAATTCATGTATTAGTTTTAGCAGTTTGTTTTTAGATTTCTTGAGATTGTCTATTGGAGGAGGAAACGACAACCCACTCCAATATTCTCGCCTGGAGAATTCCATGGACAGAGGAGCCTGGCAGACTACAGTCCATGGGGTTGCAAAGAGTTGGACACGTGTATACTATTATAGATAAAATAACCCTAAGGACTTTTAATGAAGCCTGTCTTATTGAAACCCTGGCGTATTGGGTTCTTGGCTATTAAAGCCAAACTCATTCTTAACCCATGCAGATGTTGGCATCCAGAGGTGAGGCTCTGAAGACACAGTCCTGGCTGAGTGGGGGATGCTCAGAGCTGGTTTTCATGGTGTGGAAGCAGACTGGCTCTGCCTGTGACCCAGCTCTGCCACTTGAAGGCTGTGACCCTGGACAAACTCACTTAACCTAAAACTTATTTTCATCATCCTAAATTTGCATAGTGAAAATACTTCACTTGAAACCTTGTTTTGCAAATCAGAAGTGCATGTCCATAGCTTAGGGTGGTGACCGGCATGTGGTCTTGTCTATGAGTTGTTACTCTTTAGGAGTCAAATATCAGTTCAGGCCACTCTGCCTTTCTCAAACATGATTAAACTTGGCTTGAGCCTCTGTTTCAGAGTGAAAATCTGGAGCCTGTTTGTAGCAGGCAGACTTCTAAGGTGGCCTCAATGATGCCTGCCTCTTGGTTTTCATGTATTTGTGTAACTCTGTCCCCTTGAACCTGGGCTGGACCTGGTGACTTTCTTTTTTTTAAATAGGCTTTACAAATTAATTAATTCTTATAGTTAGCTACACTGGGTCTTAGTCGTGGCATGGACTTAGCTGCTCAGAGGCGTGCGAGATAGCGGAGGACAGGGAGACCTGGAATGCTGCAGTCCACGGGGTCGCAAAGAGTCAGACACGACTTGGCAATTGAACAACAACAACGAGAGATTTTAGTTCCCCGACCAATGGTTGAACCCACGTCCCCTGCACTGTAAGCAGTTTCTTTACCACTGGACCGCCAGGGAAGTCCCTGGTGACTTGTTTTTTGATTGGCAGAATATGGCAAAATGGAAGGGACATGAACTCTGTGATTCCATTACAAGAGACTGTGACTTCTGCTAGTAGACACCACCACCTTTGTGGTTTGTGTGCATTGGAGAAGCAAGTTACCTTGTTGGAGAGGCCCACGTGGCAGGGCTCTGAAGGCGATCTCTGGTCCACAGTCAGAGAGAAGCTGAATAGTGGCTATGGGTTCAGAGGAGGATCTCTCCCCAGCCAAGCTTGCAGGTGAGAGAGACCCCAGTCATGGACAACACCTCCTAAGAGACCTTGATTGCAGCCTTATATGAGACCCTTCCAAGTGGCACTGGTGGTAAACAAGCCACCTGCCAATACAAGAGATTCGGATTCGATCCTTGGATCGGGAAGATCCCCTGGAGAAGGAAGTGGCAACCCACTCCAGTATTCTTGCCTGGGAAATCCCACAGATGGAGAAGCCTGGCGGGCTACAGTACATGGGGTGTCAAAGAGTTGGATATGATTGAGCGACTAAACAACAAGGTTGGAGATGGTGTGGAAGTTGTAAATCAGGAGTGTGTGCTTGGGTGCGTGAGCATGCACACACACATCCCCCCTTTTATTTGGCATCAAGCTCATCACTGGCCACTCGTGGCCTGATGTTTCGACCTTATATCCAGATTGGTGAGTGGCAGGGATGGGATTCTCTTGAGGCCCCTGGTCTCCAGTCCAGGGCGTTTCCTACAAGGTGTGGGAAGGGCTGCGTCTGCCTGTGGACCATCGGTTAGAAATGCAACTGGCCTTTGAAGAAGTGAAGAAGAATCACTAGAACACACACAAAATCCCAAGCTCACCAAGTGTGGGAACCAGGGCAAGGCAGTCACCTCTGCAGATGTGCTCAGAGATGAGTCACTTCCCCTCAACCCCTAGAATCCTCCACGTGCACTGTTCCTCTTCTGCTGATGCTATCAGTTCTAACTTCAGAGGGAAAAAGAGAAGCCCACAAGTTGAGCTCACTCCAGCCAGCCAGCTCACCACCTGCTTGTACTCACCCTCCTGCTCCCATCTAAGGATCTCCCTGTTTGCTGGGGGCTCTGTGTCACCTGCTATCTTAGCTTTCATGGACCACTGATGACTTCTCTGTTCTCATTTCTTCAACTTCTTTCTCTTGCTCTAAAGACTTATAAAGATTAAAACATGTTCAGTTCTCTCCTATATATAAAAACTCCTTGGTCCCACACACTAATGTTGTTTTTCAGTTGCTACCTCACGTCTGACTCTTTGCCGCCCCACACCAGGCTTCCCTGTCCTTCACGATCTCCAAGAGTTTGCTCAAACACATGTCCATTGAGTCGGTGATGCCATCCAACCATCTCATCCTCTGTCGTCCCCTTCTCCTCCTGCCCTCAATCTTTCCCAGCATCAGGGTCTTTTCTAATAAGTCGACTCTTCACATCAGGTGGCCAAAATATTGGAGCTTCCACTTTAGTCCTTCCAATGAATATTCAGGGGTGGTTTCCTTTAGGATTGACTGGTTCGATCTCCTTGCAGTCCAAGAGTCTTCTCCAGCACCACAGTTCAAAAGCATCAGTTCTTCCACTCTCAGCCGTCTTTATGGTCCAACTCTCACATCCTCCTACAGACTTATCTTTCTCTCCTCTGTCCAGAGCCAACATTTTGGAAAGAGCTGTCCAAACCTGCTGTGTCCTTCTGCTCGAGCCCAGCTGGGTCCTCAGTGCCCTGCAAGCTGGATTTCCTCCCAAGCACTTCAGTGAAAGCGCAGTCCCCAAGATGGCCGTTAAACTCCGTATCACGAGTTCAGTGGGCACTCTCCTGTCCTCAGTTCGTATCTCTGAAGCATCTGACATTACTGTCCACTTGATCCTGAAAGTACATCTCTCCCTGATCCCATGAAACCACACGCCAATACTTTACTGGTTTTCTTACTTCTTTTCTGACTTTTCTTTGTCGGTCCTGCAACTTCTTCACTTACACTCATCCCTAAAACGAGTTCTGTTCTGGACCCTTTTCTGTTCTCACCCTACATAGTCTCCCTTTGGGTTCTCAACTTTCCCTTGTGGCTTTACTATCACCTGTCGATGACTCCTGAATCTAGACTTTTAATACAGATTTCTTTCTTTGAAATCATCCCCTGGAAATTTCCATTTGGAAGTGCCAGAATTCGATATGGTCAAAGTTAAATTCATCTCACCCCCATCCCTGGTCTTCCTTTGGTGTTCTCTCTCTTCTTTTTATTTTTCAGCTGAGTGGCATGTGAGATCTTAGTTCCCCAATCAGGGATTGAACCCCTGCCCCCTGCAGTAAAAGTACGGAGTCTTAACCACCGGACCACTATGGGAAGTCCCTTGTGTTCTCTCTCTTGATAAATAACACCAAAAAACCACTTAGGTGTCTAAGCCAGAAAATCATTCAGACAGAAAATTCTGTGGTTCGAAGCCCAGAAAATCTCTCAAACACACGCATCCTCATCCTTCTCCTGGATCGAGACCAGGCTGCTGCCTTTCTGCCTGTGTTGTCACATTACTTGTCTTGAAACTGGTCTTCCTCCTTACATGCTGGTTCCTTCCCACTGATTCTTCATGTTGCAACCTGAGTAGGCTTCCTGAAATACAGTCCTGCTCACCTTGAGATTCTTTGGGGAGTGATCAATTAGGAGGTTGGGATTAACATCAATGCACTACTACATATAAAATAGATAAGCTTTAAGCAATTCATTGGCATAGAGCAGCTTTTCAATGTTGTGTTCGTTTCTGCTGTACAATGAACTGAATCAACTATATGCATACATATATCCCTTCCCTTTTGGCTCTCCCTTCCCCCACATCCCACCCCACTAGGTCACAGAGCACCAAGTTTTTGAACTTCCCATGTTATACAGCAGCTTATCAATACCCATCTATCTTATACATGGCACTGTATGTGTCAATAAAAAATAAAATAGATAAGCAATAAGGACTTACTGTGTGACACAGGGAACTCTACTCAATATCTTGTAATAACCTATAAGGGACAAGAATCTGAAAATCTGTCTATCTATCTACATATATATGTATATGAATCACTTTGCTGTTTACCTGAAACTAACGTGACAGTATAAATCAATCATACCTCAATTTTAAAAAAAGAAATAAGAGTTGCATGAAAAAAAAAGAGAGAGAGAAGAGAGGAGAGAAGAAGAAAAGGAAAAGGAAAGACAAGACGAGGTGACAAAGTCCTTCCACAGCCTCTCACGGCCACGTGGGCCTTTTTCATTCTTCAGCCTCTGTCTTTGCACCTTGTGGCCTCTTTGTGCATGTTTTAACCCGGTGCCCCCAGACTGGCTACCCACTGGCCCATTAAACCCACAGGTGTGTTTTATTTGGCACACACAATATTTTTGTTAAGTTGAGCCGACATGTAAAACTAGAGAATTTCTCATAAAAGTCCAGGTTTCCAGATTCTTTTAAAAATTGGAATATACATTAACACCCCCCTCCCCCATTCCTGCGTGGCTGCAGCCTGTTGCCCCTTCTGGCCGAGGCATGAGTGGTCTAGCTCCTATGGTCTCCACTCCCTGGGGCCTCCACGACGCTAAGTGACCACTGCTGTCTTAGGTGTACTGTCCCCTCCGTCTGCAAAAACCCTCACTCCCTTCTCTTTGCCACCTCCAACTTTTCCTTGGGTCTCATCTGTTTTGAAAATGATTGTTTTAATGTTTGTTTATTTATGGTTGCCCTGGGCCTTTGTGGCTGAGTGCAGGCTTTCTCCAGTTGTGGTGAATTGGGGCTGCTCTCTAATTGTGGTGCCCTGGCTTCCCACGGCAGTGGCTTCCCTTGTTGTGGAGCCCAGGCGCGTAGGCACATGGGCTTCAGGAATTCCAGCACAGAGCTCAGTCGTGGTGGTGCATAGGCTTGGTTGTTCTCCTGCATGTGAAGTCTTTCAGGGCCAAGGATCAACCTGTGATCCCTGCACTGACAGGTGGATTCCTATCCACTGTCCACTGGATTCCTATCCACTGGATAGGATAGGATATCCTATCCAGGGAAGTCCTGGATACCCTGGGGTCTCATCTGAATCATTACTTCCCTATGGAAATCTTTCTTGAGCCCTATGGTCCTATTAAGTGCTCCCAGGACCTGAAGGCCAAGTCTCTCTCCTGTGCTGGGGAACCTAGTGTTGCCCACAAAAGGAAGAGAGGTCGGCTAGGAGGCAGTGAGTGACTGGGGAACTCATGAGGAACATGGGACTCTCCACTAACACTCGTGACCACAGCACGTCCCCGAGCAGAGACTGACCTACCCAGCCCTCTCAATGGGATATGCTTTCCTAGATCTTATTGAAAATGGCTTTCTGGGCTTGGGTTTGTCCTGTATTTCTGGATGCCATCCTTGTTTACCTTGTGATACGGCGAAGCAAGTCGTTAGCTGTTGGCTGATATATGCCTACAAGTTCAAGAAAACACAGAGCCCTGCTAGGAACAGGAGATGTGTAAATAAACAACACGTAGTTCTTACCTTGAGAAGAATGTAGGATCCAGTGGGGAAGATATACACAAAGGCAAATCAGTAAAATGTGACTAGCTTTGATAAAGATGTGTGTGCAGGTACAATCCGGGTGTGGTGGCAGACGTGACGTTTCTGTTCAAGTTATCAGGAAGAGAGGTACTTGGAGGAAGGGAGGTATGAACTGCATCTTGTGGGACAGGTGAACTCAGCACAATACAAAGGTCAGCAGAAAGGCCATGAGCAGAGGTTGCATGAGGCCATCCTAATTCCATACACTGAAAGGACTATGTAAATAGAGATTCCAAATAAAGCTCCAATACTTTGGCCACCTGATGCAAAGAGCCAACTCATTGGAAAAGACCCTGATGCTGGGAAAGATTGAAGGCAGGAGAAGGGGATGACAGAGGATGAGATGGTTGGATGGATGGCATCACTGACTTGATGGACGTGAATTTGAGCAAACTCTGGGAGATGGTGAAGGACAAGGAGGCCTGGCGTGCTGCAGTCCATGGGGTCACAAAGAGTTAGACAGAATGAGCTACTGAAGTGAACTAACTGATGCTGACTTTTGGAGATTTCCAGGTGGCTCAGTGGTAAAGAGTCTACCTGCCAAGCCGGAGATGTGGGTTCAGTCCCAGGTCCAGGAAGATCCCCTGGAGAAGGAAGTGGCAACATAATCCAGTGTTCTTGCTTGGAGAGTCCTATGGACCAAGGAGCCTGATGGGCTGCAGTCCATGGGGTTGCAAATAGTCAGACAGGACTTACCGAGTAACCCACCACCGCCACCACCACTGTGTGCTGAATTTTTAGAATTATGAGGACAGATCAGATGTGGAAGCACTGAGCAGTCTTTCAAGAACTGAACAAATGCAAGATACATCCCTCGCCTCCTAACTAAAATAAAATGTTTTATTCAACATCACATGGCAACAAGCAAACTGGAGACTATCGAGCATTGGGCTGGATGCTGAGTGACAGGGAGAGCTCAGACAGCAATGCTCTCGAGTGGCTTTGAAGGCAGACGTTGACAAGTACATGTGTCATATTTACTTATTATGTGTACATATAGCTGTATAATGTATCCAGTGTATGTTCTATGTTAATATCTATGTTTATGTGTTATAAATAATCATTTAACTGGGAAGGTTTTAAGATAGAAGGACACAGGTTACCAGCACCTAGGATGTTTTCCTTCATTCATTTATTGAACAAACATGTAGTTACTAGGTGGGCTTCCCAGGTGGCTCAGTGGCAAAGAACCTACCTACCAAAGCAGGAGACTCAGGTTCGACCCCCGGCTAGCGAAGGTCCCCTGGAGAAGGGAACGGCTACCCACTCTAGTACACTTGCCTGGGAAATCCCATGGACACAAGAGCCTGGAGGGCTACAGTACATGAGGTCACGAAGAGTCAGCTGCTGGGTGCTAGACCCACTCTGGGGCTTCAGGAAAGGTGAATGAGACTTGGCGAAACCAGTTCATTTGGGAAGCTCCAATCTTGGGGACTCCGTGTGGAGAGGTGACCGCACTGCTCAGATAACAAACAAGTAAGCAAACAAAATCGAGCCAGATAATGACAAATGCTTGGAGGGAAATAAACAGTGATTTATTTCCTGGAGAGGGCAAGTTTCCACGGCTTGGTTGGAGGAGGCCCCTTTGAGAGAGATCTTAAGGGTGAGGAGTCCACAGGGCGAATGGTGACAGTGGTGGGCGTGGAGGGGTAGCGGGCACTCGAGCTGGGGTGACAGGTGTGACCGGCTGGGGTGAAGCACAGCTAGGACCGAGCAAAGACGTCTCTGCAAACTGCTTAGATGGAGAGACACCAGAGGTCCCCGGGCTTCTCTCCACAGTCCAGGTAGGGCCCACCCTCGGGAGTTTCTGAGGACAGGCAGGGAGGGAGCAGCCACCCTGAGAAAGGTGCTTCAGGGCTGGCACCCCACCCGCTGGGGGCTGCGGACCAGGTGACAGTCTGGAAACTGGAAAGGGACATTTCCCTTCTGCCCTTTCTGAGCCTCGCCCCTCTGCTCCTGTCCCCTCCCCCAGAAGTGTACACGAGTGTGTCACCCTTCCATGAGGCACTTGTATGTAAGCCAAGAATTCTGGAGGGTTGGAAACCCTGAAGACCTCCAAGGCAGTAAGGCCCAGTGCAGGAAGGAGGCGTGAGGTGGAGACCATGCTGTTTTGAGGGGCAGGAGGAAAGAAAGGGGTGCAGCCAGCAACCCCCATGCAGTTAACCAGAGTGGGAAAGACTGGGGGCTCCAAAGGGGGGCCCTCCTGGTCCTATTGGTCCCATCCCTTCTCTCACTGGCACCTTGAAGTTCAGAAGCTTTGCCTGTGACCTCTGCTAGGGCCACGAGGAGGAAATGAGGGGGAACACTAAGGGCTTTCATCTTAATTCATTTCTTCTGATCACGTTGGGGCTGGAGTGAGTTGGGTGTGTGTGTGTGTGTGTTCCTGCACAGCTGCACCCTTTGCAGTGAGTGTGTGTAGCCCTGTGCGTGGGATTCGTGTGGAGGGGATGTTTTACATAAAGTGTACGTCTGGCCAAGTCCATTTCCTCCCCAGTCTGTCCCTTTCTCAGAAATGCAGCATCCCCCCTTCAAAGCCAAAGCCCCTGGTTGTCCACAGCGGGGCTCAGAGATGGAGAGAGGGGTGTGGGGGGCAGGCCTGGGTGGGAGCCCTGGGCACCCCTGGGCTCGGATGCCTGGCTGATGAAGTCACATCCTCTCCCTCCCACTGCTCTGCAGACGAAAGGCCAGGGAGACTGAGATGTCTGTGGAGCGGGAAGGGCCTGGCTGGGCAGGGCTGGTGTTACCGATCTGGGGTATGTGCTTGTTCGGGCTCACCTTCAGCTCTCCTGAGAAGGAGGTCCAGAGGCTGGGCCCTGGGTGCCTGGAAGGGAAGGCAGGGGTGGAGGAGACTGGGCCGATGGAAGAGAGGAGGATGGCTGGGGAGGGTACGCAGGGTGGGTGGGGACCTCGGGGAAGTGGGGCACCCGGGAGGAGAGGCCGGAGGCCCAAAGCAGAGGCGCGGGCTTCCTTCTGCATCCGCTCAGTGCCCAGCCTGCAAACAGCAACTGCTATCAGGGTACCGGGGCCAAGAAAAAGGATGACAAACGTGATGCACGTGGCGGAGGACAACGCTTACTTGGAAAGGGTGTGAAAGCCAGGGAAAGAGAGAGAAACTCAGGAGGGGAATGGACAGTGCTGGGCACCCGAGTGCGACTTGAAGCCAGGCAGGCTCCCAGATCAGATACACTGAAGACAGCCCTGGGGAGGCACAGCCCTGGGGTGGGGGACCCAGGCATGAACTGTGCGCCCCTCTGACATCATTTAGAACTTAATCTTGAAGATGATCTGTTAAGTATCAGGAATGTCTCATCATAACTTAAAGTGGTCATAGCCTGTGAACAAACAGTGTACCTTCTGCCGTGTCGACATTTCTTTGACGCTGAAATATGCGATAACACTCTGAAGTGTCTCAAAGAGAATCTAGTTACTTGATACTAATCATCATTTACTTAAAAATGTCCATGTATAAGCTCTTAAGAGTTGAGAATTTTACAGAGTTCCCTTTTCTCCTTGAACTCCACAGAAGTTTATCTGGGCGTGATTATTTTTATGACTGAAATGTTCTAGAGATCGTCCTGTTTTGTCTCTCTGCCACATAGAAATCGAAGTGAATTTTTTTCTATGATTTTAGATAATGCAGTTCTCCCTGGGTTCCAAAATCTGGGGAAGCTCAAATCCCTTACATAAAATAGCCTGCTGTTTTTTGGTGGTTGTTCAGTCGCTCAGTCATGTCCGACTCTTTCCGACCCCATGGGCTGCAGCACACCAGGCTCCCCTATCCTCACCATCTCCCGGAGCTCGCTCAAACTCATGTCCGTCGAGTTGGTGATGCCATCCAACCATCTCATCCTCTGTTGTCCTCTTATCCTCCCGCCTTCAATCTTTCCCAGCATCCGGGTCTTTCCCAATGAGTCAGCTCTTCACATCAGGTGGCCAAAGTATTGGAACTTCAGTTTCAACATCAGTTCTTCCAATGAATATTTAAGACTGATTTCCTTTCCGAAAGCCCCTTCACCACAATAAAGCTGTGATCCTGGTATTTCCTGACAATCTGTAGCACAGCTTCCCTGTACATTATATTATCTCTAATTACTTATAATGCTTAATACAAAGTAATTTATCTGTTGTTGTTTAGTCACTAAGTCATTTGTGACCCCATGGACTGTAGCCCGCCAGGCTCTTCTGCCTATGGGATTTCCCAGGCAAGAATACTGGAGTAGGTTGCCATTTCCTTTTAACAGGAGATTTTTCTCAACCCAGGGATTGAACCCATGTTCGATCCTGCATCTTCCGCATTGGCGGCTGGATTCTCTACCACTGAGCCACCTGGGAAGATCAAGTCATCTATAAATTATATGCAAATAGTTGAAAATGCTATGTAAGTGTTTGCACACGAGTGGAAAATTCAAGTTTTGCTTTTGGGACCTTACTGGAATTGTTCTTCTGAATATTTCCTATCTGCGGTGGGTTGAATCCACTTGAGGAAGTGGAGGATCTGGAGATGGACAACTTTCAGGTGATCCATGCTCATGGGCTCTGGAAACCTGCATATGCCCTGAGGGACCAAAGCAGTAGGACTGCTTGAACAGAAACGTCTGACTTTCACACCAATCCCTGCCTTTGCTTGAGACCTTGCTCTGCCGTGGCTTCTCTGTGCCTGGTTTCCTCTTTTCCTCTTTATGAGCATTGGTGTGTGCGAGGCTCCTGCTCTCTCTGCCCGGATCCTCTCGGTCACCTGGGGCTGCTAGTTTCACCCCGCCCACCCTTCCCCAGTGTTCTCAAAGCCTTCCCCTCCTCTCCAGCTCCACTACCTTTGCTCCGGTTCAGAACATCATGTCTCTCACATGGACCACATCTCAACTTCCCAGCTGAGCCCGCCGACTCCATCGCATCCATCCTCCACAATGCCATGTGGTGGTTTGGCTAAAAGGCAAAGCTGACCACACTGCTCCCTTGGGTAAGGCCCTGCATGGCTCCCAGTGCCCGTAAGATAGAGTGTAAATTCCTTACTCTGGTGTATGGGGAGTCTGCCTGCCTTTCGTGTCTAATTTCTCATCTTTCCTGTATGTTCCAGCGTGTGTCTGTGTGATGGGAAGTGGGACTTCCCATAGGGACTTCTACACTTTACAGAGGCATGTGCCTTGAATAGACCCCGCTGTAGGCTTGCAGAGTCGTTGCTCAGCTACACAGTGTCATTTGAGGGAGGAGCGAAAATCTTTCCACTCATTCAAGCTGGTTAAAATTGCAACATTCAACTTTGATTGCTTTGCTTCCACATCTTACTCTCATCAGTCACCTTCTAAAATGTATGTATTCCTGAGGAAGATAACTGGTATCTTCACTAATACGGTACCTCAGAGGGGATTAGTTGGACTGTTGCCCAGACTATTTTTACCTAGACAACTAGCTGAAAGAAGGAGAGGGATGCAATAAAGAGAGGAAAAAATAATTCTGGAGTGTGGCGGGCTGTCTGGGATGGGTGGTCCCGGATGGGGTCACAGGCTTGTCAGTAAGAACGTGCACTGGGAAAGGTGGTTCACCCCTAAGAGGGGCTTAGCCAAAGGTGGTCCTTCCTTGTCATGCATCCCCTTTGCTTCCTGGGTCTGGTTACTTTGGCAATATTAGAAGTGGGAGGGACTTCCCTGGTGGTCCAGGGGTTAGGACTCCATGCTTCCAATGCTGGGGGCACAGATTCAATCCCTGGTTGGGGAGCTAGGATTCCACATGCTATGGAGCAACTAAACCTTCATGCCACAACAAAAGATACCGCCTGTCTCAACTGAGACCCAATGTAACCGAAAATAAGTGAGAATTCTTGTCACAAGTAACAGACATGAGAGTATATCCAGCCTTTTTTCTGTCCTGCAGGCCGATAGTAAGACTGTATAACCTGAAAGAGAATATCTCTTCACTGGTTTCCACTGCAGAGCGGGACTCGGGACAGGCTAGGCAAGCTGCTGTCAGGGATGACATTCTGAAAGAGGCATTCAAACACCAATGATAGAGAACAAAACAGAATGTTTGTTTCAGTAACAAGACCTCTTAGGGAGAGCAGTAAGTGTGGGTAGAATTCTTCGTTAAGCCTCTTGGGGGATATTTGTGTCAATGAACTCCCAGGGGACATATCCAAGTGACAACTTAATAATCTGCCTTCAAAGATCATAGATACTATAGACTACTCAGTCCTTCCTGATTTGTGCAAGTATGGGGCCAGAGCTGAATTGCAGAGTGATGGACAACATCTTATTCTCCCAGCTTTATTGAGATATAATTGACACGTAGTGTCTGTGTTGTTTTGATACACTTATATACTGCAAAATAATTACCATCATACCATTAGCTATCACTTCTATCATGTCACATAATTACCATTTCTTTTTCATGGTGAGAACATTTACAGTTTACTCTCTTAGCAACTTTCAAATGCATACTATAGTATGAGTGACTATTATACTTAAGCTGTATGTTAGATTCCCAGAACTTTAGTCTTATAACTGAAAGTTTGTATCTGTTGACCAACATCTTCCCGCATCCCTCACCCACCAGTTCTTGGTAACCACCCCTTTACTCTATTTCTAAGAGTTTGGTTCTTTTAGATTCCACACCGAAGTGATATCATCTAGTATTTGTCTTGCTCTGTGTTAGACTGTATCTTTACTGTTGCCCGGCTTCATGCCCCCTAGGAAGTACCTGGGGTCTCTAAACAAATGCTGAATACCTTTTAGATAAAATGTGACCTTACCTGTTCTTGTAAGCATTTTAGAGCAGAGTCTAGCCTGTGGTAGGGAGGTCTGGAGCCAGGAGGACTCAATTCAATTCTCAGGCAGTTATTAATAAGCTAATTTGGCATGTGTTCAATCATGCCATCTACTATGGTTTCATGAGTAATCCAGGCAGAATTCTGACACCATCTCTTAGAGTCAGAATTTGTCTCTTGGTTTAGAAAAAGTGCAGGAAAAAGGGAGTGTTAAATGTTTGGTCCTAGGGCTGTATTTGTCTCCTAGGGTTATCGTTAACAAACGACCACAAACTGATGGGTTTAACACGGCAGAAATGTACTCTTTCGTAGTTCTGGAGGTCAGAAGTCTGAAACCAAAGGGTTGGCAGGGCCATGCTCCCGGCGAGGGCTCTAGTGAAGGGTCATTCCTGCTTCTCCTGGTTTCTTATGCTGGCTCCTGGGGCTCCGTGGTTTGTGGCAGCATAATTCCAGCCTTCGCCTCCATCTCCACGTGGTTTTCTTCCTTTGGCCTCTTTTTCTGCATCTCAAATTTCCCTCTCCTTTTTCTTATAAGAACATTGTTCATTAGATTTAGGGAATACTGTAAATCTCAGACCTTGACTTAATTACATTCACAAAGACCCAATTTCCGAACAAGATCACTTTCATAAGTATTGGGGGCTAAGACTTGGTTATATCATTTTTGAGATGCACTCTTCAACCCAACGTACTCCCCCAAACCTTAACATCTCATTAAAGAGCAGAGGACATTGAAAAATAAATAATAATAACCGTCATTTGTGGAGCACTCGACCTGTGTGGATGGGGGCTTTGGGCACGGCCAGGAGGCACGGTGCTAGGTTTGTCAACTGCGACCCTCGGGGTGGGAATGGGGGTTGACCTCGGCAATTGATCACAGTGCTAACATGATGTCATATAGTTGGGCTTGATGACTTTTAAAAAAGTAACCTTTTATCAACGTGCAGATATTACAGTTGGATGTTGGATGAAATTTTACTAACTGGACACTCTTTATGTAACCAGCACCTGGACGAGACAGTGGACATTACCAACAGCACATAAACCCCTCAGACCACTTACGATCGCCCAGCTACCATCCTGACCACTAGCAGCATACAGAGTTTTGGGTTTGCTTTGCAATTCACATACATTTATATAAATACAGTCATAACAGTAGAAACAGTATGTTCTTTCCCACAGCATGAAGAGGGTTTTATGAGATCATCCACATGGCTGTGTGTAGTCACATAATATTCATATTCATTTTCACTGCTCTATAATGAAACTGATTTTTTTAATTTTCTATTTTGGGCTGTGCTGGGTCTTCATTGCTGCACGAGCTTTTCCCTAGTCATGCTGAGCGGGGGCTACTCTCTAGTTGTGGTGCTCGGGCTTCTCATTGCAGTGGCATCTCTGGTTGCAAAGCACAGGCTCTAGGGCACTCAGGCTTCAGTAGCTGTGGCTCCCAGGCGTGTGGGATCTTCCTGGATCAGGGATTGAACCGGTGTCTCCTGCACTGGCAGGCAGCTGAGCCACCAGGGAAGCCCCTGAAACTGAGTTTTTTACAGGGATGCCCTGGGTGGGAGAGTTAAGCGTTAGGAAGCAGGGGCCATGTGGGACTCTTCCCTCAGCCGGTCATGGCAGCCAGAGGCTCTTTGGCCATTTTACACTGTGATGGAGGCAGGCTGGGGACCCTAGCAAGTGAGGTGGCTTCAGGATGGACTTAAGAGGCAGAAGCAGCAAGGATCCGGTGAAAAGGAGGCATTCGGGAAGATTAAGAAGGAGACAAGTGTTTGATTAAAGGGCATTGATTGAGAGCATTTCATGGGGGCTTTGATGCAAAGGAGCAGGACATTTTTAGTGTGGTCTTCGGGAAGTTCTCCGAGCCAGGATGCCCAGGACTTTAAGCTGATATTCTGTCTGTTTCACAGAACAGAGTGAGTTTTGAGTTTTAGAGTGTTAGTGGTCGGTAACTGTAGACGGCATAAGGTAAACTGCCTCCCAGTTCTGTACTTTAAAAAAATTTTAAATTGCTTTAAATTGTCTTCAGAAGCAAGAGAGAAAACTACAAAGGAACTAGATTTTAATTCCTGTAACTTGCCCACAAGTTCAAGAGAAACCCCCATATGTGATTTCAAAGTGATTCCAGATTTGTTATTGATATACTCTGACTACGGTTCTGAACTTCAGACACCCTGCCTGTGGCTTCCGTTTACAGAAAAATAGTAGATTTTATTAAAAAATAATAATAAAAGGAATGAAGTCTTTTATCATAAAAAGAATCTGTCTTCTAAGTTTGTGGAAGAGAAATACATCAGTATTATTGAAAATATAATATTGATTGTTCTTATGGGGGAAATTGAAATGACAGATGTATTTTTTAAAATATTTTTTTACTGAACTATAGTAAAAAATTGGGCTTCCCTGGTTGCTCAGATGGTAAAGATGATATATTATACAATGTTGACAGACCTAGTTTAGGTGGGTCTAGAACAGAAATGGTCTTTGAATTCCAGTAAGATTGAGCAGCAGAGAAAAGAAGCAACATTTTACAGAAAGCAGACTGCAATGACTTTCCCAGGGGTAGCCAAGATCCAGGAAAATTTGAGAAGTGTCTGTCCTTTTAGATCTGCTGGGAGGAGGGCTGTAGTGTGAGCATACATCATAAGAACAATTGGCAACAGCCCCTTAAAGAAGGGACCAAAAAAAAGCTTTGGGTAAAGCTATCCAAAGGAGATGATGGCGTGGGAGGAGGGAGGGAGGTTCAAGAGGGAGGGAGACATACGCATACCTATGGCTGATTCATGTTGGTGTATGGCAGAAACCAACACAATAGTGTAAGTAATTGCCCTCTAATTAAAAATACATAAATTAATTGAAATTTTTTGGACAGTGAAAGACTAGAAAGATCAGTGTGAAGTGCTAAAAAAAAAAAAAAAAATTCATGAACTTTGTGACCCAGGAAATACCTCTGTCTAAGAGAACACCTGAGACATTCATGGAATTTGGTTTCTGAAGGAAAACACAGGACCAATGGGACGGATGTCAGAACAGCCGGGCAGGACAAGCTCGGAACAAGCCCAGACTCGAGGAGACGCAGGACTGATGGCAGAAGACCTCTGAGTGGGATTTTCCAGCTTAGTAAGATTTGTCTAAACAGCGGTTTGCTTTGAACAGACCCAGAATGAATGATTTCGTATCTTCCATCATGGGAAATCCCGTAAGAAAAGACCCTGGAGGATTGTGTTCAGAAAACAATTCTTGGAAAACACAAGAAAGGGGGGGCTCTATATGAAATGAAGGGCCAACTTAAAAAAGAAAAGCAGGTTCAACTGATGCAAAGCTGAGCTTGCCTGAAAGAAGCCAGGGACAGTTGAGGGGAAGAAAGCACACGTGAAATATATGATCCCTGCAGGAAAAGATTAGAGGGAAAGCAATGATTTTCAAAGGGTGGATATTTTTAAAAGGTCTATGAAGGAAAGCGTCTTGAGAAGTGCACGGGATTAGAACCATCAATCCAGCTTTGATTCAGGATTCTGTCTGAGTGATCCTCCAGTTGGAACACAAGGGGGATGAGGGAAGAAAGCCATCTTCTTGGTGTATGGGACAGTCTGGGGTCTCCGCAAGGATGCCCTGTGGTGAGATGTCCTCAGGAGGGGGAGGTGGTGCCCAAGGAGGCACCGGAGCCTGGAAAGAATGGACATTCAGAGAGTCTGACTTCTAGCTGGGAAAGGAAGGTACCTCAAAGAAGAAGACCTGGTCACTGGAGCCAGCATCACTGCAGACTGCTAACTTACATGAAGACAATGGGGGCTTCCCAGGTGCTTCAGTGCTAAAGAATCCACCTGCCAGTGTAGGGGATCTGGGTTCTATCCTTGGGTCATGAAGATCCCCTGGAGAAGGGAATGGTAACCCACTCCAGTATTCTTGCCTGGAGAATCCCATGGACAGAGGAGTCTGGTGGGGTACAGTCCACGGGGTCACAAAGAGTCGGACACGTCTGGGCGACTAAACAACAACAACATGAAGACAATGAAATCTCAGACCCTGCTGTCTCAGAGGGGAGACCTTGTGCATGGCTCCCTACCCCTTATATGGCACTTGCACAGTGGTGAAAGGAGTGGGAGATTTGACCCTATTGATTTTGAGTGGATCCCAGACCCCTGTCTTCCATCACCTGACTAGCATCTTGGCAGAATAGAAATGGTTTTCTTGGTCCATATCTTCCTTTCCTCCCTTGCTTGAGTCTCTCTCTTGGTCTTTGCAGCATCACCTACAGAGCCTAGGGGAATATACTCTTGCTCATACACCTGCCCTGAGAGCTGTGGATTTCCTGAGTGTGCAGATGGTATGCCATTCATCTGTGGTTCAGCACATTAGCTCTTAGGATGTTTTTAAGCTGAGTCTCGTGACTCTTGGTGCTCTCAGCATCCCTTATATGGTGCTCAAGGGTCCATGCCTCTCCCCACTAGAGATGGTCCAGGCGGTGGCCCCAGCTCCATCCAGACCCTCAGAGCCCCTTCAGCTGTGGCTGAGCAGAATCAGAAATTCACCATGGGAATGAATTGATATTCAAGCTTGAGGCTTCTCTGTGTTGGTATTTTATGGAGTATTTTTATACTGCTATTTAGTTGTTCACTCACTAACTCATGTCCGACTCTTTGTGATCCCGTGGACTGCAGCATGCCAGGCTCCTCTCTCCTCTGCTATCTCCTGGAATTTGCTCAAATTCATGTCCATTGAGTCAGTGATGCTATCTATCTAACCATCTTATCCTCTGCTGCCCTCTTCTCCTTTTGCCTTCACTCGTTCCCAGCATCAAGGTCTTTCCAATGAGTTGGCTCTTTGCATCCAGGTGGCCAAAATATTGGAGTATATTGTTATTTACTTTCACAGTAAATCTGATGAGCTCTATCATGCTACTTGGTGCTTCATAATCTGAGGTGGAAAATGGGATAGGGAGTCAGTTTTCCAGCTTAGGTACTGAGTGGCCTTGGAGTCTATTGAAATGTCTGATCCTGTTTGGTTCCTGTTTGGTTCAGGCAACCAAATCTGCTTTGCCCAGCTGTGGTTCTAGGAGGCTGCCCAAAGGACCAGTAGTTGATATTGTGAAAATTCCACTTGATGGTGGGGGCAAGATCAAACAGACCTGGAAGGACACACAACTCCTACCCACCATTAGCTCAGTGGGTTAGTTCAGCCAGTTCAGTGAGCCAGGAGTTGGGAATGTTAGCTGGGAGCCCGTGGAGGTGGCACCTTCCTGCTCCAAACCCCGCCCACCTCTGTGAGGGACCGAGCTGATTGGCTGCTCTGGAAGAAGGAGCTGAGTGTGATGCTCGGTTCTTCCCTCTTTTCTGTCTGCGTGCCAGGGGACAATATTTCTCCTGTTTTACCTGCACAGAACCTGCAGCTGCGACACTCAGTGATTGCAGATTGTGTGGGTTCAGTCAGTCAAACTGAAGGTGGGTATTAGCAAGCACACATGTGGAAAACATCCAGCACCAGTTCCCCAAGAGTTTTACTAGACAGTATTTTTTAAAAATATTTATTTTAGGTTTTAAAATTTTTGGCTGGGTCTTTGTTGCTGTTCTTGGGCTTTCTCTAGTTGTGCATGGGCTTCTCATTGCAGCAGCTTCTCTTGTTGCAGAGCACGGGCTCTAGGGTGCACGGGCTGCAGTAGCTGTGGCACATGGGCTTAGGTGCCCTGTGGCATGTGGGATCTTCCTGGACCAGGGATTGAACCCGTGTCCCCTGCATTGGCAGGTGAATTCTTAACCACTGGACCACCAGGGAAGTCCTACTAGAAAGTATATTGATCTTTGTTAGAGATACTCAATTCCTCCCTAAGGCAACATTTATAAACAGTTTTGTGTATTCAAAGAGGTACCACATGTGTAAACTCTGTGTGTGTGTGTCTTTGTGTGATTTTTTTCTCCCCTAGCTTGATTTCAACTGTGCCTGACATGAATTGAGTGCTCAGTTAGTGTCAACTGTTGTTGATTCCAGAAACCTGGAAGTTTTCCTCCATACAGATCTCTCTTTCGGTCGAGCATCCTATCCATGGCCAAGTCCTGTGGGTTTTCCCTCCTCAGCATCTCTCAAATCTGCTCCTTCTTTTGCTCTCCCCTGCCATCATCCCAGGTGGTCTTTATCTCCCCTGGATCAACGAAAGGGCCTTGCAATGGGGCTTTCTCTTTCCATGCTGCATCCAGGAGCAGAGTGGCTATTCTAAATCTCAACCCCTAAAAGTAGAGATATCACCTTGACAACCAAGGTCCGTATAGTCAAAGCAATGGTTTTTCCAGTAGTCATGTATGGATGTGAGAATTGGACCATAAAGAAAGCTAGCACGGAAGAACTGATGGTTTTGAACTGTGGTGCTGGGGAAAACTCTTGAGAGTCCCTTGGACAGTAAGGAGATAAACCAGTCAATCCTAAAAGAAATCAGTCCTGACTATTCATCAGGACTGATGCTGAAGTTGAAGCTCCAATAGTTTGGTCACTTCATTCGAAGGGCCGACTCATTGGAGAAGACCCTGATGCTGGGAAAGATTGAGAGCAGGAGGAGAAGGGGGAGGCAGACAATGAGATGGTTGGATGGCATCACTGACTCAATGGACATGAGTTTGAGCAAACTCCGGGAGATAGTGAAGGACAGGGAAGCCTGGCGTGCTACAGTCCACTGGGTTGCAAAGAGTTGGACATGACTGAGCGACTAAACAAGAAATTACGTCACTATCAGCCTAAGACACTCCAGAGCTTCCCCACGTTTGGTCACGGAACACACTTGAGTCTACCTCCCCCCATCTCTCACCCGCACCACTGACTCCTCAGACCCTCACCCTTTCAGCGTGACTCTGGTCTGATCCTGTAGCTGACTGCCCACCTGCAGCCTCACACTCTCCTAGCTCTCTCTGTCTCACAGAGAAAGAAAGACTTTTTTTAAAATTACTAACCCAAACATCCCATCACTTCATGGGAAATAGATGAAAAAACAGTGGAAACAGTGTCAGACTTTATTTTTTTGGGCTCCAAAATCACTGCAGATGCTGATTGCAGCCATGAAATTAAAAGACGCTTGCTCCTTGGAAGGAAAGTTATGACCAACCTTGATAGTATATTAAAAAACAGAGACATTACTTTGCCAACCAAGGTCCGTCTAGTCAAGGCAATGGTTTTTCCCGTGGTCATGTATGGATGTGAGAGTTGGACTGTGAAGAAAGCTGATCGCCGAAGAATGGATGCTTTTGAACTGTGGTGTTGGAGAAGACTCTTGAGAGTCCCTTGGACTGCAAGGAGATCCAACCAGTCCATTCTAAAGGAGATCAATCCTGGGTGTTCATTGGAGGGACTGATGCTAAAGCTGAAACTGCAATACTTTGGCCACCTCATGCGACGAGTTGACTCACTGGAAAAGACTCTGATGCTGGGAAAGGTTGGGGGCGGGAGGAGAAGGGGACGACAGAGAATGAGATGGCTGGATGGCATCACCGACTCTGTGGACATGAGTTTGAGTGAACTCCGGGAGTTGGTGATGGACAGGGAGGCCTGGCGTGCTGTGATTCATGGGGTCGCGGAGAGTCGGACACGACTGAGCGACTGAACTGAACTGAACTGAACTGAACACAAACATGTGATTCGGCTACATGAGCCCTGTCAGTGGCTTCTCACTGTCAACGTCAGCCCGGAGTCAGCCATCTGGGTCCCCCACCCACTCTAGGATTTGGACCCTGCTTCTCTCTCTCCAGATTTACATCTTGCCCAGCTCTGTCTCTTGTGCAAACCCTTTGCTTCAGCCACTCGGAACACCTTGTTCTTCCGCGGTACCCAGGCTGTTGCACATGGATGCTTCTGCTGCAGCTACTTCCCTGACCCGTCCTGCCCACCCTGTTCTGGCTGGGAAGCACCTACTCATCTCTTGAGAATCACTTCTCCTAAATGACCGAGAATAGTAGAAAATTACATAACGGTGGCTTCCAGTGGGTTTCTGTATTTGCTTTCTGGACAATATGTCTTCCGATAGTCTTTGATTAGCTGTCTCAACCATGAGACGATGATGACTTTTAGGAAAGAATCAGGTTAATCCCCGTGTCCCACGCTGAGAAGTTTTGAGTAATAAAGTAAATAATAACAAGAATGAATGATAACCTGTAGAAGAGAAAAGGATAAATGTTCATGAGTCCATGCTGATGTAAATAATTGAATAAACTATATATACAAAGGGAGAAAAAAGGAGCATCTCTTTTTCACAGGAGAGTTCCAACCATAAATGTGGAAGAAATGAGAGAGGGGGACAAAAGGACAATTTGGCAATGCTCCATTAATGATTGTGGCAAGTATGTCTCATGGGTGGATGCTGAATGTGGGATGTGAAAACAGATGGAAAACAGAATCTGTAGAGTCTCAAACTATCTCCTCACAAGAGATTTATTCATCACAAAAGAAAAATGATAATAGTGGAGAAGCCTCGTGGACATCACCTCAACCAAGTGGTCGCAGTTAACATCACCAGGATCGAGAACCAGCAACATCACAAAGCCCCTGACAGGATGCATTGAGAAGGGCATAAAGTCCCATCCGTGAGATTCTTGCCAAAAATAACAGCCTCCATCGAATCATGAGAAATCACTGGACAAATCCAGACAGGGGGGCATTTTACAAAACCACCAGCCAATACTTTTCAAACTGTCAAGGTCGTAAAACAAACAAACAAGTAAAAAACAAACAAACAGAAAACAGGAAAGAAACGAAAGGAAAAGACTAAGAACAATGCACCGGATTGAAGGCGATCACGGCAACTAAGTATAGCTAAATAGGAGGTAGAGTCCAGGATCGGACCCCTGGTCCAGAAAAAAAGATATGAGTAAATCAAACTGGTGAAGTTTGAATAAGGTCTATAATTATCTGATAGCATCATATCAAAGTGAACTTCCTGGTTATGGTCACTGAACCGTGGTTATTTAAGCTGTCAACGGTTGAGAGCACTAGGGGTAGTGTGGAAGGGAACCCTGTACTATTTTTGCAATATTTATAAGTCTTAAATGATGTCAAAATGGAAAATTTAAAAAAGAAAGAAGGGAAAGGAGTTTCTCAAGCACCGCTTGAGATGGTAGAATTGATCCCATCCTTCTCTATGCCTGTCTCCACCTCCCCCATCATGCTTTCTCGCAGCATTTATAACCCTTTGTCAGACTTACTTGCTTCCTTATTGCTCTACCTCCAAGTTCTTTTATGCAGGATGTTATTTTTCATCGTTGAGTCTTCAGCGCCTATCAGTTCAGTTCAGTTCAGTCGCACTAGTGATAAATACTTATAAGGTATTCACAAATTCATTCATTCCTTCACTCAACAGCTTTGATGTGCCAGATTTCATGCCAGGGCCATGAAACTCAGTGGTGGATTTTGTCCAAGCAGCTATCAGTCCAGGATGGAGTCAGAACAACTCAGAGGGAACTCTCGGGGAGTGTGGTGGGCCGTGTGATGAAGTGAATGAAGGCTGCCATGCCGGTCCGTGACTGGCAACACTAGGAAGAGCTTTCCCGAGGAAAAGACAGTTAAGGGCATAACTAAAAGGCTGGTCAAGAATCGTACAGCCAGGGACTTCCCCAGTGGTCCAGTGGGTAAGATTCTGAGCTCCCAATGCAGGGGACCCAGTTTCCATCCCTGGTCAGGGAACTAGATCCCACATGCCACAACTAAAGGGTTCTGGAGCTGCAACTAAGATATGGGGCAGCCAGATAAATAAATATATATATTTTTTTTAGAAAAAAAGAATTATGCAGCCAAAAAGGGAAGGAGAAAGAATGTTCCAGGCAGAGCCTTCAAAAAGGCACATCCAAAGTCCACAGGGGAGAGAGAACAGAGAATTTGGGGACCTGCACACTGGCTGCAGGGTCCACAGTGAGGCAAGGGATGGCCAGAAGTGCCACTGAGCAGTCATCAGGGCCGGGTCAAGCAGGGGCTGGTGAGCCAGGAGAGAGGGTTTGCTCTGTGAGCGGGTGACCCCTGGAGGTTTCTCTTGTGGAAGAAGCACTCAGGGCGCATGTGGAGAATGACGGGATACAGCCTGGAGGCAGTAGACTGGCCAGGAGGCAATTTCAGGGGTTGATTGGATATGAACAGCAAGAGGAGGGAATGAAAAGCTTCTGGGGTGGACAGCTGGAGGAGGAATATGGTTTCAGAGGAGGAAAAAACAGATGAACAACGATGGCTTGGCAGATACTGAGCACGGACATCCTGCCAGCAGCTATGTTGACAACAAGCACCTCTCACCTTCTGATCTCTTCCCTGCATCTCCAAACTCCTATTTTCAAAAGACAGATTTCTATACTGGCCCCAATCGGCTATGACCTTGGTGTGCCTAGGAGGGTCAGGGTTCTGGGGTATCAGTGAGGTTCCCTGGATGTATCCCTTCCATGGGGGAGGTGGGAGTGGGTCCTTGGAAATGGGGGTTTATGTAGGAAAGACCTCTAAGTGGGGTGACCAGGAAGAGTCAGACGGACCCACCTGATGCTCAGAGGAGAGACGTGGCCTTAGGCACTCACATCCCGGCATCCGCAGCATCCACATCAGTGAGACCAGGGAAGCTGCTGGCATCACTTAGAGAGGGTGTAGGGAGAGCGGTCATCAGAGAGAAGCCCACCTGATGGATGGTCAAGGAAGGAAGTCAACCAGTGCAAGGTCCTGGGGAAGGGGGCCAAAAGAAATGGACGGGGAGGGAACGCATTCATGCTGAAGACCCTGGAGGCATCAGAATCAGGGCAGGGATGGAAGAATCCTTGTGAGACAAGTGGGGCCCTGGCTTCCAGCGTGATGAGCAGGAAGGAGGGAGGAGTGGGCGGGGCTGCAGGTGAGGCGGGGGAGGGGACCACCTGAATGTGGGAGCTGGAGAGACAGTTTTCAGGAGGTTCAGCACAAGTTTGAAAAATCCGCTGTGGAGAAAGGGGTCAAGGAAACTGAGAAACGAAAAAGAATCTCCGAGATCCTGAATCTGAAGCGAGCCCCGTTTCGGTGCGGTGTGACCTGCTTCTGGAGGGTGGGAACAGAGACTCTGACCAGGGTTGGCTGAGTCTGGGTTTGCAGGTGGGTGTGGGGGCCCCTGGGCTTCTCCGCGGAACCCCCAGGGGCCTCCCAGGCCCACCACTCCTGCAGCTGTGACGTCGGCCCAGCTGCCCACTTTGTGCCAAAACTCTGCCCCCTCCACCTTTTGTCCTGTGTTGACAGAGGGTTCCTGCCTGCTCTTCAAGACGGAAGTCGCGGGGCTGCTGCTCTGTGAAAGCTGCCTGCCCCCAGCAGAGCCCCTCAGCCCCCTGCAGGGACCTTAAGGACGCTCTGAGGCTCTTCCGGCCTCCTGATTCATGCAGTGAAGGTGACCTTCCCCCTCCAGCATCCCAGGCCCTGGGTCCCCTCTGGTTCTGCCCTGAACATCCCTGTCCTGGAAGCCCATCCGGCCCAGGCACTGGGTCTCCAACCATCTGAGTGAGCATGCTGATCCTGGGCTGCCTGTAACACGCATGCCTTTGGGAGATGGACGGTGGATGGTGGGAGCCTGTCTGTCCATCGTTATAGGCATCCTCCTACAGGGACTCTAAGACTCACCTTGTCAAGCTCTCTCATTTCATAGGTGCATGCCTGCTCAGTTGTGGCTGACTCTTTTGTGACCCCAGGGACTGTAAGCCTCCAGGCTCCTCTTTCCATGGCATTTTCCAGGCAAGAATACTGGAGCAGGTGGCCAGTTCCTCCTCCAAGGGACTTTCCCTATGTGGGGATCAGACCTACATCTCCTGCTCTGACAGGTGGATTCTTTACCACGGTGCCACCTGGGAAACCCCTCATTTCATAGGTTAAGGAACCTGAAATGAAGGTCTTGAAAGCTTAAGCATTATCTCAAGTGATGCAAATGCTTTAAAAAAAATTGAAGTATATTTGATTTACAATGTTTCAGGCGTACAGCAAATTGATTCACTGATATCATATATACCTGTTCTTTTCGGCCACCTGATGTGAAGAGCTGACTCATTGGGAAAGACCCGGATGCTGGGAAAGAATGAAGGCAGGAGGAGAAGGGACAACAGAGGATGAGATGGTTGGGTGGCATCACTGACTCGATGGACATGAATTTGAGCAAGCTCCTAGAGTTGGTGAAGGACAAGGAAGCCTGGCGTGCTGCAGTCCATGGGGTCGCAAAGAGCTGGACACGACTGAGCGACTGAACTGAGCTGATTCTTTTTCCGATTCCTCCCTGTTATAGGTTATTACAAAATATTGAATATAGTTCCCTGTGCTATATAATAGGTCCTTGTTGTTTATTTTATTGAGTCTATCAATATATAGTATGTATCTGCTTATCCAAAACCCCTAATTTATCCCTGATATTTTCCCCCTTTTTGTAACAATAAGTTTGTTTTCTATGTCTGTGAGTTTATTTCTGTTTTAACTAGATCTTTTAAAAATTCACAGATATTTTTGAGCAATTTCAAGTTTACAGAAAAATTGAGGGGAAAGTACGAAAATTCTCATATACCCCACCACTCCCGCCTCCAGTTTCCCCAATTATTAACATCTTAACTTACCGTGGTGCATTTCTTATAATTGATGAGCCAGTATTGATACCTTCTTAACTAACACACAGTTTACAGTAAGGTTCACTCTTCCTGTTGTTCATTCTATAGGTTTTATAATGACCTATTTCTACCATTACAGTATCAAACAAAATAGTTTCACTGCCCTAACAACCTATTTATTCCTGCCTTGGTCACTGGCAACTACCAATCTTTTAACCATCTCTGTAGTTTTTCCTTTTCCAGAATGTCTATATAGACAAAATCATATTGTGTATCCTTTTCAGATTGGCTTCTTTCACTTAACAATATACTTCTGAGGTTTTTCATGGCTTGATAACTGATTTGTTATAAGCCTGGTGGGTTATAGCCCATGGGGTTGCAGAGTCAGCCATGATTGAGCGACTGAGCACGCACACAAGATATACACACAAAAATGTCCAAATCGTAAGCTGTAAATGTAATAAATGCCTTTATGGATATACTTAATTTATATGTTTGAGTCTCTTGTGTCCATTTTATAAATGAACTTAATTTTTACAAGGTGCACACCTTCAGGTAACCAGCCTTGATTCTGATATCAAGGCAGAATATCTCCAGCAACCCCTTGAAGCTGCCTTCATGTCCCCCCAAAGAATGTCAGGGGCGCTGGTTACGATCCCACTGGCTTCTCATAGCTTGGGTTCCTCTGGCCTGTCTGGGACTCAGCCTCAGTTGCATCAGATAGAACCTGTTGTCTTTGGTTCTGCCTTCACTTGCTCCAGAGTTCCTTTGTGAGGCGTATCCACATTGTTGAGAAAGCAATTGGGTCTTTCATTCTGCTTCTCTTTTAAATTCCATAAGGCACACAAGTGATGGGTGGTGTGTGTGCATGTGTGTGTGTGTGTATGTACACGTCTATGTTCTGTGTATTCCTTGCCCTGCTGTGGACCTCCATCTTTCTGACCCATTGGATTCACCCTAAATTTCAACTTCTTCCAAGTCCCAGATGGGTTAACTGAGCCAGACAAAACCTCTGCACACCGAGCTTGCTGATGAGCCCAAGGGCCAGCCCTACCCGTGATCCCAGATCGCATTCACCCTCAGCAGCATCAAGGACACAGGGAGCGATGCTTCACCCCAGGGCTGGGGATGCAGGCACTCTCCCTGTTCCCTGGAGCTGTGGCCTGTGACAGGGAAAGCTCGGTAAAGGAAGGGGAGGAGGGTATAAAGCACAGTGGAGGAGCAACTCTGAGGCTCTGAGGTTGTGCATTTTAGAGATGTTTTAGGTGTTTGGGACTCAGAGGCTTTGGGCCTGTGGGACCTGAGGATTTTTCCTGTTCCATCCCCACATCATCCTGAAGTGGGAGCACCCAAAGTTCATCATCTCCATTTAATGTTTAAAATGAGATGCCCATTATGTCTGCCTGACTGGGAAGAAACCAGGCGATCTTAAATGCCTTGTGTTAAGAGCGTAGTTCCAGCATCACCTTGTCTGGTCCACTGTGCAGCTAAGAACTGCCTATTAAGGTGCCTAGTAACACAGGTGAAAGGTTTCCAGCTCGCCTTAGTACACAAGGTGTCTGAGTGAATGAGGGTCACAAAGAGACTCTGCTGGCAGCTGGCGGGGGCCATGAAGCCGCAACACCCACCCCAAAGAGCTCTCAGTGTTTAATCGGGTGTCTGCCAGAGCGGGTGGCAGGGGTGAGCCCTGGCACGTTGTCCTGTGTCTCTTCTCCAGGGATCTGCTCAGCTCCCTGCAAGATCCCATGCTTGTATCCTTCTTGGGGCAGTTGCCTGCTCCAGATTCCTGAAACTTTTTTGAAAGAGAATCACCCTAAAGTGCCCCAACGGTTTTCCCCAGCCCAGCTCTGCCCATCCAGCCTGTATTCACAGCTGCCCCCATGTTCTGGGCTTGTCACCCCTACTGTCTCCCTGGGGGTCCCACAAACCACCCCTCCTCTGCAGAGCACCCCCTCTCCCCCAGCCAGAGCGACCCTTTCTCTTCTCAGTCACCCTGAAGGGCTGTTGGCCTTGCCCAGCAGGAGTGGGAGGCTTCTGCCTTGGGGTGGACCCTCAGTACACAGGGGCTGGCTCTTTCCCCAGAGTCTTGCAAAGATCCCAGAGACTCAACTAGGAACAGTCTGTGGGCCTGTCTCAGAAGAAGCATTCAGACTTGGAGACCAGGTCTTGTACCCTAAGACTTGACAGGGCCTTGGGGAGCTCTGAGGGTGTGTCTGTGTGTGGGTATTTAAGTTCAAGAGTGTTTACTTTCCCCTACTGAGTGCTTTGCTTTTTAAATTCCAGTTGTGTTAACATTACCATCTATTTTTAAAACTGCTGATTTATTACTAGACAAGGCCCCTGACATCTAAGGACTTAGGATCTGGATTTTAGGGGTACACATGAAGACCATATACTCGGGGGACAGAAAGGAGAACAGATTAAGTCAGGAAGATCCCCTGGAGAAGGAAATGGCAACCCACTCCAGTATTCTTGCCTGGAGAATCCCATGGACAGAGGAGCCTGGCGGGCTGCAGTTCATGGGGTTGCAAAGAGTTGGCGCGATTTAGAGACTAAATGACAACAATCGTCAGCATCCCAGGGCTTGTGGCAAGGATGAGTTGGTGGGTCCTCCACATCATTTGGAGAAGATAACCATCCCTCATTCACATACACATCTCTTTCAAGGCAATCCTCTAGTTCCTTCCTACTGTGTGTCCAGCATGGTGATGGATGCTGGGACTGGAAAAACAAACATGATTTTGTCCTCCAAGTCCATCAATATAACAGGACAGATGAAGGGTTAAAACCAAAGTTCACATGGTGAGCCACTGAGCTCCAAGAATAGAAACCCCTAAGCTCCAATACTTTGGCCATCTGATGCAAAGAGCTGACTCACTGGAAAAGACCTTGATGCTGGGACAGATTGAAGGCAAAAGGAGGAGTGGGCAGCAGAGGATGAGATGGTTGGATGGCATCACCAACTCAATGGACGTGAATTTGAGCAAACTCCAGGAGATACTGAAGGACAGGGAAGCCTGGTATGTTGCCATCTATGAGATTGCAAAGAGTTGGACGTGACTTAGTGACCAAACAACAACAAGAAAGCTAGGCTAGGGAACTGGGGAGGGCTTTCTGGAGGAGGTGACGTCTGAGTTGCATGTGGACAGAAATGAGTCACTTATATTTTCATGGCACCTTCCAGTTTACAGATCGCTTTCACATGCCTTATCTTGCATAGTTTTCTCCACAGCCTTTGGAAGTTGCCCTGAGATGAAATATTATCCCACTTTTACATGTTACACATGGAAGGGGGCAGCTAGCAGTGTCCAGGGGTTGAGTGCACTGTCCAGAGTCACACACACACACACACACACATACACTACCCCCTCGGATGGCCGTCCTCCTGCTTCCTGGTTCTGGGCTCTTTCAGCTCACAACCAGGTGGCCTGCACCCTCCACCCACTCCGCGCCTGCTGAATGCAGCTGAAGATGGCAACTTTCTGATAATCCCAGGCAGGCTTCCTGGAACCAGTGTGGGGGAGCTGGGGCGGCGGGGAGGGGGGACACTCAGAATAGCCTGGGGGCCTCACCCAAGACTCCACCCCCAGGAAATCCCCTGGTTTGTGGCCCCTCCGAAGGCTCTCTGACCATCTGCCCCTGCACCGAGATCCAGGGCCACTCACAGCAGCTTCCTGCATCCTTCTCTTGCTCATCCCCGAGTTGGATGTCGGGCGGTAGGTGGCTTCGGGGTGGAAAGTCCACTAATGGCTGTGGCCTTTTCTTCTGGGGAATTCCACCCTCGCCCCCATGACCCTTTACAGCCATCAAAATATGCTTGGTTTCTGTAAAATTAGGAAGTCATTGTCACCTGTCACTCAGAGTAATCAGAGCTCTGTTCCCCTTTAAATTGTGTTAGTTGGCCAGTCGTGTCCTCCTTTTTGTGACCCCATGGACTGTAGCTCACCAGACTACTCCGTCCATGGAATTGTCCAGGCAATAATACAGGAGTGGGTTGCCATTCCCTTCTCTAGGGGACCTTCTCAACCCAGGGATTGAACTCTGGTCTCCTGCATGGCAGGCAGATTCTTTACCGTCTGAGTCACCAGGGAAGCCCCTTCTGCTCCCCTTATGTCTTCATTTTTTCCCCCTTCTCCTCCCCACCTAGGCCCCAGGAGCCATCATCAAGGTTTATCATTAAAGATTTTGTTAATTCCAATCTCTGGATGAAGAGGGAGTATTTGAATTCCTTTTTTTATGTTTTAATTAGCTGTTAATTACATAAGCAATGGGCTTCCCTGGTGGTCCAGCTATAAAGAATCCGCCTGTCAATGTAAGAGATGTGGGTTCAGTCCCTGGTCTGGGAGGATCGCGCATGCGGCATGGCAACGAAGCCTGTGTGTTGCAGCTACTGAACTTGTGCCCTGGAACTCGGGAGCTGCCACTGCTGAGGCCCAAATGCTCTAGAGCCCGTGCTCCAGAACAAGAGAAGCTACCGCAATGATACACTTGTGCACTGCAACTAGAGTAGCCCCTGCTCGCTGCAACCAGAGAAGAGCCCAAGCAACAATGAAGAGCCGGCACAGCCATAAGGAAATACATTAATTAATTTTATAAAGAGCTCCTGAGCACTGCAACTAAAACCTGAAACTGCCAAAATAGAGAGAAAGAGGTTTCCCTTTAACTCACGGACGTACGTGACATATGTACCCATAGGGGTAAACGGCGTTGTTTTGAAGGTTATCCGCCTATCCCATGAATAGATCACACCACATATATTGTTCTACAAATTGTCTTTTTCTTTTTTTTTTCACTTACTCTGCTATGGGGATTTTCCCTGCATAGCTCTACATTTAAAAAATTTTAACCGCAGCTTAGTATCCTGTGGGTATGATCATTCTACAGTTTCACATATAGTTAAAGATCAGTAGTATTAATTTACCACAAGGTTCTGTGCTGTCACATAGTCAGAGCATTCCTGAAAACTCTTGCATTCTGCAGAACTGTGCATTAAAAGTAACAGGCTAAAAACAATAGGGTAGGGCTGACCTGCACAATGTGTGTAACTTGGGAATAGAACCCTACCCAAGGTGGTGACGGATGTTTCGGGAGAAACCTGGACAGCTAGGTCGTGTGATCGCACATCCAAGGTTGCCTCCGGGGATGTTAAAACTCTCCAGCAACATTGTTGCCTGCAGGTGATGAGCCGGTGCAGGTGGAGGTGTACTCCCAGCCAGGTGGACACAGGGGAAGTGCAACCTGCTTCCTGGGATGGGTCTCTCTGGGGGCCAAACCCCAGGTGCAGGCACGCTTTTCAAATCTCTCAAAATAGACCTGAAAGGGCTCTTGTCTCAGCCGAAGTCAAGTGAAGGGTCTTTTCCTTTCTGGCTGAGGGTTACCATGCTACATCTGTTGTTCCAGCTCTCCTGGTCAGAAAGAACTCCATCGAAACCAACCAGCTTCTCTCTACAACCTCAAGGGCTCCTTTCAGTCGGGTGTGGGGAAGCTCTTTGGTACTATAAAAGTATTCGTTATAGAGGAAAAGGTGGTAGGAAGATGGCTAGAACATAGTAGTTGCTCGAGAAACATTTATAAAAGACAGGAGGGAGGGAAGGAGAGAAGAAAGGAAGGGGAGAAGGAATGAGGGGAGGAGGGAGGTTAGGATGCAAGAATACTTTAAGGAAACTACTGGTAAACACCATTGGTTAAGAGGAGCATGCCTGCATCCCATCATCAAGTCCATTACCTCCTAAATGAGGACCCATGATGGATCTCTGAAGGTCCTTGAAGAAACTTTTCCTGGTCTGAGGGAGAACAAAGATGATGTATGTGGGCTTCCCAGGTGGCGCTAGTAGTAAAGAGCCCGTCTGCCAATGCAGGAGACGCAGGTTCAATCTCTGGGGTCAGGAAGAGCCTCGAGGAGGGCATGGCAATCCACTCCAGTATTCTTGCCTGGAGAATCCCAGGGACAGAGGAGACCTGAGGGCTGTGGTCCATAAGGTCAAAAAGAGTTGGACAGGACTGAAGAGACTTAGCTTGCACGTGTGTGAGTAGAAAACTTTCCTTGAATGAACGATAAGGACCTGCCGAATGGCACAGTGAACTAAGTTAATATCGCACGATACCCTGTAATGGAGAAGAATATACCTATGTGTGTTAAACTGAATCGCTTTGCTGCGCACCCGCAACTAGCACACCACTGGGAATCACTCCTCTGCAGCAGAAAGAGGAGCACATCCTCTGAAGGGCTGTCTTTACTCAGACGGTTTTACTTTTTGTTTCCAGAAGATCTTTTCATTGTGAAACAATAGTCACAGCAAATAGTCTTTCTGCATCTGTGCCTCCCTAAATTCAGTCTTATTTGGCAAAATGCTGAGCCATCAGCTTTTTATTTGTCCTCAAATTTGGGGGTGAAGTTGTGCTAGTTTATCAAGTGTAAAAAGTCTGGGAACCACTGAATGTTAGGCCATCCTTGATCTCCAGATAAAATGGTCCCTAAATCATACTTTGCCGACAAAGGTCTGTCTAGTCAAAGCTACGGTTTTTCCAGTAGTCATGTGTGGATGTGAGAGTTGGACCATAACGAAAGCTGAGCACTGAAGAACTGATGCTTTTGAACTGTGGTGTTGGAGAAGACTCTAGAGAGTCCCTTGGACTGCAAGGAGATCCAACCAGTCAATCCTAAAGGAGATCAGTCCTGAATATTCAGTGGAAAGACTGATGCTGAAGCTGAAGCTCCAATACTTTGGTCACCTGATGTGAAGAACTGACTCATTGGAAAAGGCCCTGATGCTGGGAAAGACTGAAGGCAGGAGAAGGGGATGGCAGAGGATGAGATGGTTGGATGGCATCACCGACTCGATGGACGTGAGTTTGAGCAAGCTCCGGAAGTTGGTGATGGACAGGGAATCCTGCCATGCTGCAATCCATGGGGTCACAAAGAGTGTGACATGACTGAGCAACTGAACTGAAACCATACTGGAAAAAGCAGTGATGGTCTATTCTTCAGGTCCTCGGACATTCTGGCTTCATGATGTAACTGGCATAATGCAGTCTACTCATATTTCTCTCTGTTCTAGAAAGAAGAGTTACATTAAAACTTGTTTGAACTTCATGCTGTGGAAGTTTCCTTCAAACATCAAGTTTCCTTCACAATGTAAATAGGGGAAACTTGGAGCCTGGAGGGCCAGAGGGTTAAGGGGACTTCAGATCCCCCACACGACCCCCTGATCACCCAGCCATCTCCCTGGGACTCTTTTCTGGTCCCCCGAGACTGGCGTTAAAGTCCCTCCACCCACGTGGAGGTGAGGACTGGGCAGACTAAAGAGGCTGAACTGAGACTTGGGGAAGGAGCGCTCCTGTACTCAAAGCTCTTCCCCAGTGGTTAGGACCAACTGTGTGTACCCAGGTTTCTGTCTGGTAAAAGGAAATCAAGTCAGGCAGGGCTTCCCCAAGATTCTGCAGCCCTGGACACTGGTCTGATGGTCCTGACCACCACCTCTGGGTCTAGATCATCCTTGGCATAGACAGAGCCTGACCCTGGAAGGCTCCTGGGCTCGTGCCAGCAGTGGTGGTCTAATCAGGTCACCTGCTCTAGGTTTTGGGGAGACCCACCTGTTGATGGAGGAGGCCACTTGCAGAATCTTTAAGTTGCTTCCAGCTTTTATGCCTCACGAACTCCAAAGTCCACCATAATAAAAGGCAGCCATTCAGAGATGGACTCTGAACAAGTCCAGTTGCAAAGTCCCAGGCATGGAGAGGGAGATGGAGAGAGGGAAAGAGAGAGAAATCACCCTTAAGATCTTTATTAAGTTTTATTTATAATAGCCAGGTCATGGAGGCAACCTAAATGTTCATTGACAAAGGAACGGATAAAGAAAATGTGGTACGTATACACAATGGAATATTACGCAGCCATTAAAAAAGAATGAAATTGGATCATTTGTAGAGATGTGGATGAATCTAGAGCCTGGTATACAGGGTGAAGGAAGTCAGAAAGAGAAAAACAAATGTATATTAGTGCATAGGACATCTAGAAAAATGGTACTGATAAACCTACTTGCTGGGCAGGAATACAAACACAGATGTAGAGTACAGATTTGTGGGCTCAGAGGGAAAGGAGAGGGTGGGATGAGCTGAGAGCAGCACTGACGTATTCACACTGCTGCTGCTGCTAAGTTGCTTCAGTCGTGTCTGACTCTCCACAACCCCATCAATCACAGCACGCCAGGCCTCCCTGTCCATCACCAACTCCCGGAGTTCACTCAAACTCATGTCCATCGAGTCGGTGATGCCATCCTATCACGTGTTAAATGGACAGCTAGAGGCAAGTTGCTGGATAGCACAGGAAGCCCAGCTTGGTGCTCTGCGCTGACCTAGAGGGACAGGATGGGATGGGTGGGGAGGAGGCACAGAAGGGAGGGGGGAGAATGTACGCATACAGCTGATTCACTTTGTTATACAGAAGGCACTGGCATAGCACTATAGAGCAACTATACCCCAATTTTAAGAAAGATATTTGCTCAGTTTGAAAGCAAAGTGCTGAACAACCGGATGTTACCATTTGGGGTAAGGAGTATACAAAACAATGGGGCTTCCCAGGTGGCTCCATGGCAAAGAAGCTTCCTGACCCAGGAATCAAACCTGTGCTTCCTGGGTCAGGAAGATGACCTGGAGGAGGGCATGATAACCCACTTCAGGGTTCTTGCTGCAGAATCCCATGGACCGAGGAGCCTGGTGGGCTTCCGTCTCAAAGAGTCAGGCATGACTGAAGCAACTGAGCATGCACGCACGCATAGAAAGCGATATTGACACACATTAGAATGTATATGCAGGCAGTATCTAGTATGTATATGGTGTAAAAGAACTGGTTGATCCTGGTGGCCTTGAGGAAGGGACTGTGCCGGGGCACGGGATTGGAGAGGAGGCGCTTCACTGGCATAAACTTTTGTAATACAAATTTCGAAGTAACTGGATTTTCGAAATGAGCTTAGAGAAACATCCTGGCTCAGCCATTTGGTAACTACCGGTCTTTTGGCAAGTGACCTAACTTCCAGTTTTAGTTCCTCATCTAGAAAATGAAAATAATAACCCCATAATGTTATGGGAGGGGATTAAATGAGAAAATGATGTATAAAGAGCTGAGCGCCGTGTCTGGTGAGTCAGAAGGCTGCACCAAGGTGTGAAGGATTTGGCTCCATGTCTGGAAGCTCACACTCAGGTTGGGAGGTCAGTCTCGGCTGGGAGGGTGCCCCTGTGGACAGGGAATGCAGTGACTTTATCACATTTCCTCCTCATCACAGCCTGGAGTCGGGCAGGGGCAGTGCGGGGAGCAGAGCTGACTTGAAGTTCACACCTCTAGACTGCAGGGCAAGAAGGGGATTCAGGTCTTAAAACCGCCTTAACTTGTTTGGGTCATGTTTCCCTTGAGCGAAGGCCGTTCTCCGTCAGTCGGTGGGTTAAGGGGAGGACAGAGGCTCTGCCTCACCTGCCCTGTCCTTTCCAGGTAGGTAGAACTTGTCGGCAGGGGTCCTGGAGGCAGGCGGACCGCAGCCCAGGATGCGGTAGAGGAGCAGTTCTGTGTGGCTTCATCTTTTGAAAACAGCCCAGGCCCCCTCTCGCTCCCTTTCCCCCAACCCATGTGCATTTCGCTCCCGAGGCCCCTCCTAACTCCTGTGTCCACGCTGGGTGGAGCGAGTTAGGCAGTTTTCTCAGGTTTAGAGGAAGGAGGTTGAATTAATCAGAATATTTGGATCTGAGGATGCTGAGGGGCAGGGATGCGAAAGGTCATCTAACCACTGGGTCCCCACTATTTCGGAGAAGGAAGTGGGGGTCTGGAGGGCAGAGTGGGGGCATCAGGGTCGCACACCACTTTGGGCAGTGCTGAGACTCCATCCCAGATCTTCTGACTCTAGGACAAGTGGCAGTGGAGGTTCTTGGGCTTTTACTTATTTTGGCTGTGCTGGGTCTTCATTGCTGTGTGGGTTTTTCTCGAGTTGTGGCAAGCAAGGGCTACTCTCTAGTTGCGATGCATGGGCTTCTCATTGCAGTGGCTTCTCTTGTTTTGGAGCACAGGTTCTAGGCAAGGAGGCTTCAGTAGTTGCAGCACATGGGCTTAGAAGTTGCAGCTCCCAGGCTCGAGAGCACAGGTTCAGTAGTTGTGGCACACGGGCTTAACTGCTCCACAGCATGTGGGATCTTCCTGGACCAGGGATCGAACCCGTGTCTCCTGCATTGGCAGGTGGATTCTGTACCACTGAGCTGTGAGAGATGCTCAGTTCTTGGGCTTTTTAGCTGCAAAAAAAAAATACAGCACAGAGTGTTTAATGAGGATTGATTTGTGCCTCTGCATGGGTGCAGGGGTGGGGGCATCCAGGGTGGAAGAAACAAACACATACTGGGAGCGAGATGAGTACAGGGAGCTGAAACTCCTGAGATTCAGAGAGGTGAATGTCCCTCTCCCCATTGTACAGATGACAAAACCGAGGTTCAGAGAGCTCGCATCAGCTTCCAGAGGCCTCATGGCTAGTTCGAGACAGAACCAGGATACAAATTCAATCCTTCTGCTTTAAAGCCTAATGCGCTTTCCACAACAATAAAGCTTGAAGTCAGGAACAGGGCATAAAGTTTTTCATTCTAATCTCCTGGCAGGCTTTGCAATAACATCAGCATGTGGTCAGTGTTGTAGGATCAACAGGGTGAGTCAGTCTGAAAGTCCTGGGGACCACCATCGAAATCCCCTTAGCAGTGGATGCCTGGGGTTCCTGGACGAGTGACATGAAGAACCCATTCTCAGAATTAAATGTGAGTCAGTGTGATGAGGATGTGGTCAGGACCACTTACCATGGTCACAGTCAGCGTCCTCTGGGGCTGGATCCGTGCCGTCCAGGTCACAGACACCTGATTGGAGGATTAGTGGCCACGCCGAGCCATGGCTCCATCTCAGGTGGCTTGAAAGAGCCTCTGTCCCATAGCAATTTCTGCGTGGGATGGTGCATTATGACCCAATTGGACTCTTTCTCTTGGGAACTCGGAAGGAGCGGCTGCTGTGTCCAGAGCCACGGGTAGCGAGTCTTCACGGTGAGTCCCCAGGACCCAGCTGCACGGGACTGTGCTTCAGAGGAATTGCTCAGCACTGCTGTCTGGTTCTTCTAGAACTTCTCCACTTCCTCCTAAATCCTCACACACCCACGGCTCCTTCAAGGAGCACTCTTTGCTTTGGGCTTCTGGTCATGCCAGTTGGAGCCTTATATTCCCTGTGGCTGTAGAGTCCCAGCACTTCTGAGAAGCACCCAGAATATCTACACGCTCCTATACCTGTGCGGTGGCCTTGGGTACCCCAGCCTGATGCTTCTCAGCTCATATTTTGCTGGGATAAAGCAAAGGGGGGCAAGGAATTGAGGATATACACGAAGGAGTCATCGTCAGGACTGACCAGAGGATTAAGGCAGGTGAGAAAGGGAGAGGGAGTGAGGCCAGTGAGAATGAGGGTCTGGGAATCCAAGATGCTTGGGAATGAGGGTCTAGAGGGGCAAAGAGTGGAAGCGTGGAATGCAAGAATCTGAGATTATGGTGGAATTGAAATTGTTGGCAAAACGAGGTCTAGTGTGTGAGTACGGGACTAAGTGGCTGGGGTAGGTAGAAGACAAGATTGTTGGAAAAGAGGTGCTCAGGGAACCGTGTTCACTGCACAGTACACCTCCAGAATGGAGGAATACGTGTGATGACTGGAGAAAATGACCGTGATCCAGGAATTACCATTATAGGGAAGTGACAGAGCGTGAGCCAGCCCGACAGGTGGGTGTGAGCACTCATCCCTCGGACAGTCCTCTTTTTTGACTTCTGATTTTAAGATAGATTGTTGGAAGGGGCGTGAACTTATGAGTTACATCCCCTGCATGATACGAGGTGACAGTCTCTTTAATTGTTCACGCTGATATCCCACCAGCTTTGCTCTTATGGGCTTCTTTTGGGGGCAAGGCTTGCTTGTTTGTTTTGGCCATGCTGGGTCTTCATTGCGGCACCCAGCTTAGTTTCTCTGTGGCACGTGGGAGCATGTTCCCCAGCTAGGAACTGAACCTGCCTCTCCCGCACTGGGAGGTGGATTCTTCCTCTGGGCCACCAGGAAAGTCCTGGTTTGTTTGTTTGACGATTGTAGGAGGAAAGAAGAGATGAGATCATTCAATAAAAAGCTGTCACCATCCCTGTTCCTGCTTGATAACATACTGGAATTAAATATATGACAGATTAAAAAACACCCCCATTTTTAACATGGATCTTAAATACGTAAGAGTCTTGGGTAAGAAGGCTTCTATGCGTGCTTATACCTGGGACATAATGAGATGCAGGTAGACGAGAGTGAAGCGGGAGATGGGCATTTGTGAAGGAGAGGAAGACGGATCCGGGGGAGATGAGCACCTGGAAGTTGAGGGCCAGGAAACTGGTTCTGCCAGGCAGGCCAGGCTCACAGATCTCTTAGGCAGTTCTTCCTGCGCCCTGGTTAGCAGATCACCGGTGGTAGTTTGCTTGTTCTCTCTGTCTTTCTTCCCCACACTACCTACTAGCTGGGTGAACTTGGGTACGTTTATACAACCTCCTGGAGCCTCAGGGAACAGGGTGCATTCAGGGGCAATCCCACTGCACAGACTAGCTCCCCTATGTGCTGTGTGTGTAAGTCACTTCAGTCGTATCCGACTCTTTATGACCCCATGGACTGTAGCCCACTAGGCTCCTCTGTCCATGGGATTCTCCAGTCAAGAGAACTGGAGTGGGCTGCCATTCCCTTCTCCAGGAACTACCCTATAGCGTTTAAAAAAGTCTGAACTATCGGAGGAGGTGGTTTTTGGAGGATTGCATTATAAGCACTCTGTCCTTTGCTCCTGCAGTGCTTGAGTTTTTGCTATAAGAATGTATCATATTGTTCTCATATGCATGCTAGTATATGCATGAACATGGATACTTAATTTTGTGCTTTTATTTATTCTTTCGAGTGAACAATTTTTACTGAATCCCTGAAAGATTAAAAAGGACCAAATGGGGAGTTTGGGTACCATAACAGAAAACGTCACCTAACTGCACCATTATTCACAGGAGTGAACAAACTCCAAACATGACAAAATTCAAGTTCTTATATAATTGTTACAAGTGAATGCAAATGAACTCATCATTTTATCATAACCTTGCTTTGTTCAGTTGCTCAGTCGTGTCTGATTCTTTGTGACCCCATGAACTGTAGCCCGCCAGGCTTCTCTGTCCACGGACTTCCCAGGCGAGAATACTGAGAGGGCTGCCACTTCCTCCTCCAGGAGATCTTCCTGACCCAGGGATTGAATCTACCCTTCCTACATCTCCTGCACTGCAGGTGGATTTTTTTTTTACTATGCTACCTGGGAAGCCACAACTCTTCTTTAATCATATGAAAAAGAAGGGAATTTTATTTTTGTATTTTTAAAAGTTCTGTTTCTGTTTTTGACTTAAGTTGTACCAGCTTGCTGTTGGGACAGCATAGTTTGAAGCTCAGTACATAATGGCCATGATATGTGTCCAATACGCATCTTTAAATGGAAGAACAGCTTCTCATTTGGTAAAGAGAGTCCAAGCATAGAAAGGAGTCAGGGTTGATAAGGAATCTGCGTTTCTGCTCTGTGAGGAGGGGTGTTTCCCCTACCACACCCCAGCCTCTGAGTCCTGCATGGGCAGAGGTGGGTGTTGGGGTACAGTGATTAGCGGAGTTGGGGTTTGGGCAGGGAAGGGAGAGGCAGTACGGGGCCTCCAAGCCTGGAGCAGCTTCACTGAGATCAGCACTCGCTGGGGAAGTGGTTGGTTTGAGTTTTACTTTCAGTTTTCACTCCAAGTCATTTCAGGATGAAACTCATTTAACGGTCAGATCTCTCAGCCAGATTTCTCAGCAAACCTGGGCTCCACCCTGGACCAGGTTGTTCAGCTTGAGCTTGAGGGTGGAGCTGGGAGGGAAGCAGTGGGCCTGAGGCCTGCACAGAAGTCCATCCTCTGCAGATCAGCAATTCTCCCCAGGGGTCCCTGGTACCAGCGCCTGTGGGTGATGGCGGGCAGGCATCTTCCTTGGTCCTCTGCACGTGTGTGTGTGCTCAGTCACTCAGTTGTGTCCAGCTCTTTGCAATTCCATGGTCTGTAGCCCGCCAGGCTCCTCTGTCCATGGAATTTCCCAGGCAAGAATACTGGTGTGGGTTGCCATTCCCTTCTCCAGGGGATCTTCCTGACCCAAGGATTGAACTCAAGTCTCCTGCGTCTCCTGCGTTGCAGGTGGCTTGTTTACCCACTGAGCCATCGGGAAAACCCTATCCTCTAAACATGGACATCCAAAAAGGAGCTCTAGGCCATCATTAGCAGCCAGTGTGGGCCAGGCTGGCACTGTGTCTGCAAAGCTGATAAGACACAACCCTAGCCCAGGGGAGCTCACAGGGTAGAGGGGAAGGAGGAAGGGAAAAAATGTAGGGATATAGCAGGATGACAGCAGCCCTCCTGGTGGCCGCTCTGTGCCAGGTGCCTTACTTATGTTATTTTCACTGTCCTTCAGTTCAGTTCAGTTCAGTCGCTCCGTCGTGTCCGACTCTCCGCGACCCCATGAATCACAGCACGCCAGGCCTCCCTGTCCCTCACCAACTCCCGGAGTTCACTCAAACTCATGTCCACAGAGTCAGTGATGCCATCCAGCCATCTCATTCTCTGTTGTCCCCTTCTCCTCCCGCCCCCAACCTTTCCCAGCATCAAAGTCTTTTCCTGTGAGTCAACTCGTCGCATGAGGTGGCCAAAGTATTGGAGTTTCAGCTTTAGCATCAGTCCTTCCAATGAACACCCAGGATTGATCTCCTCTAGAATGGACCGGTTGGACCTCCTTGCAGTCCAAGGGACTCTCAAGAGTCTTCTCCAACACCACAGTTCAAAAGCATCAATTCTTTGGCGATCAGCTTTCTTCACAGTCCAACTCTCACATCCATACATGACCACTGGAAAAACCATAGCCTTGACTAGACGGACCTTTGTTGGCAAAGTAATGTCTCTGTTTTTTAATATGCCGTCAAGGTCCTTACTATGACTCAAAGGCAAGGTTTCTCAAAATTTGAGCTACGGACCACCCGTCAAAATACAGGTTCCTAGGCCACACTCTGAGCCAATGGGTCAGAATTTCCTGGAGTTTGGTTGAACGTCTTCATTCTTTTTTAATTTTTAAAAACAAAAATATTAGATTTTTAATGAAAAATTAAATTTTTTATTTAAAATTTTTAATTTTTTTTACATTTTTAATTGAAAAAAATTTTTAGGCTGCACCACACAGTGTATGGGGTCTTATGCCATGTTCCCTGACCAGGGATTGAACCCCATCCCCATGCATTGGGAGCATGGAGCTTTAACCACTAGACTGCCAGGGAAGTCCCTGGGCATCTTAATTTTTAACAAACATCTTGAATAACTCATGTATTTCAAAGACCGAGATCCTGCCCCTGCCTAGGGGGTAGATGTTGTACATTAGTATGCTTTACCAGTGTTGTCGTTCACTTGCTAAGTCGCGTCTGACTCTGCGATCACATGGACTACCATGGTTTTTAGCAATAAGAAACCTAAGACTCAAAATAATTCAATTGCTCGGGATCAGATAATGTAAGTTGCAGGGACTGAGCCAAGGTGACCGAGGACTCCACTTGACCTGGTGGAGTTCTGACTGATGCCTGCTGTCCTGCATTAACAACGGCAACCATTTCAACCTCAATGGCATTCTGGTTTAGATACTAAATTATAGGGGTACCCCATGGTGTAAAAATGTTAGTCGCTCATTCCTATCCAATTATTTGTGGCCCCATGGACCATAGCCCTCCAGGCTCCTCTGCAGAATTCCATAGAATTTTCCAGGCAAGAATATGTGAGTGGGTTGCCATTCCCTTCTCCAGGGGATCTTCCCGACCTAAGGATTTAACCCAGGTCTCTCGCATTGCAGGCAGATTCTTTACTGTCTGAACCACCAGGGAAGCCCACCCCATGGGGACCCCCTAACAGTTACTCTGTACCACACCACTGCCCCTCCAAAAGGTCAGTCAGTGTGGTTATGGGGGACACACAGAAGATGGTGGTGGGAGGTGGGGAACCTATCATGGCCTGGCTGGGGAGGCAGAGAGGAGGCTGAAGGGGAGACAGGTCATGGAAGACATCCCAGCTGGGACACTCACCCTAACCCCCTTTCTGCCTTTGGGACAGGGTGGTGGACAAACGGTCTTTTTTTTCCTTTTTAAAATTTTTAGCCACACTGGGTGGCATGTGGAGATCTTAGTTTCCCAACCAGGGATTAAACCCGCGCCTCATGCATTGGAAGTTCAGAGTCTTAACCACTGGACGACCAGGGAAGTCCGGACAACAGGTCTTCTTAAGAAAGAAACAGAAAGACTTTCTTTTCCGAGAGCTGCAGCCGTAGCAGCTATGAGCATGCATCGCACCAGTAACAGGGTGCTCGCGTTGCTGACTCCTGTTCTAACCACCCGCACACATCACCGAGATAAGCAGAGAGCCGGAAGGGCAGCTGGAGGGTGTGGCCAGGCAATGGGCACTCCCAGGCCTGGGAAACTTGGGGAAGGTGGGTCCCAGCCCTCTCCTGACCCAAGACCCACGCGTCCCAGCGTCCAGCTGAGTCACGATGTATCTTTCTAAAGTATGACCTTTATGGATGATGGCTGCAAAGTCAACACTGAGATCCCCAAGCCTCATATTTGGTGAAAGGAAGCTCATTTTCCCCATTCTCCAGGGACCTTTATAAACAGAACTGCCTGCACATCTTGACTAGTTTAGATACAGCCCTGCCCGGAAGCAGGAGGATGGAGGAGATGAACTCTGAGGTCCCTAGGTGCCTATGGGGTCTGTGATCATTACAACCACATGTCAGGACCTGGAGACTCCCCTGTTTCCTGCTCCTTCACCTGGTGGGGAAGCTGCTGGGCCCCTTGGCTGGTGTAGTTAGCAGGTCATGTGCCATTTTCCCTGCACACCACCCCCCACCCCAGCCTCGTCCTCTGCCTCATTGCCCCAATAGCAGGTCCCACAGCTCTTTTCCTGGACCTCCCTCGTGTCCTGTGTGCAGAAAGGAGCTGGGGTGCGGACACAGGATGGGGCCCTAGTGTTTCCCTACATCTTCTCTGACACGCATCTGGATCTTCCAAGACCAGCCTGGGCCATTCCTGGAACCAGCCTCTTTCAGTGAAAAGGAGCAGGACGTATGTATGTGTGTGTACTCAGTCATGTCTAACTCTTTGTGACCCCAAGGACTATAGCCTGCTAGGCTCCACTGTCCATGGGATTCTCCAGGCAAGAATACTGGAGTGGGTTGCCATGCCCTTCTCCAGGGGATCTTCCCGACCCAGAGAGCGAACCCGCGTCTCCTGTATCTCCTGCATTGCAGGCAGATTCTTTACCACTTGAGCCACTGGGAAGGAGCAGGAAGCCCTCTTCCTGAAAGAGAGCCGAGACCCTCTCCGAAGCCACCTCTACAAACTGCATCCACTCTGGATTAGCAGAGCTAGTAGCCATGGTGGCTGTGGTCAGAAGGTGTCCCCACTGGCCAGATGTGGCTATTCTCTGAAGGTGCTTTTTAGCCCAGAAGACCAAGGAAGAGCATCCCCTGAGGACACTAGGCCTACACATGCCTCTCTGATTTAGATCATCCTGAATAGGGCAGCTGGAGGCAAGGGATTGGCCCAGGGCCCAGCCACACAGAGGTTCCTTGGAGCCAGCTGCTGGGCTGACAGCTCAATAGAGGGAAGGAAAGCCTGGCTGGGGTGGGGTGGTAGGAAGTGGGAGAGAGGACAGTGGGGAGAGGACAAGGAGGTGTGGGGAAGAGTGCGGAGAGGAGGGGCAGGAGGTAGGGCGCAGGCTGCGGCCCCATCAACTGGGTACACAGAGGTTTTAGGGCGGAGGCTTCAGGGAAAGGTCGGGGTGGAGGGAGGGAGCAGGGTGGGGGGATCTCAGTACCTCCCAGCTCGGCCTTTGGGGAGATTTCAGACACAGTCTCTGGGTTGGGGGGGTGGTTTGGGAAAAGAGGAAAGAAAGCATTAGAACTACTCACAGGTGCAGTGCTCACACTCATTTACACACCTACATTATGCACGCCAAGCTCCATGCTAAGCCCTGGGCAAACCGGTAGATGAGACTCCATCTCTGGCAACTCTCTGGGGAGAAGACCCACAACATGCCCAGCAGGCAGGTGTGGGAGCAGAGGTAGGTGGGGAGTGCTGAGATTCCTTCCAGAAGGAAAGGAACATATGGGTTTGTCTTTATGTGTGAACTGAGAGCTGGGGAGCCCCTCGGGAAGGCAGCTCGTGGGTCAGTCCCTAAATCTGCCCCAGACAAAGGCTTCTTTCCTGGGTGTTCCGCTTCTCCTAGGGACCAGGCAGCAGAGACGATGGTTCTGAAGGTCAGAGAGTGAAGCTCCGATAACACTGAGTTGAAGGTTTCCTGATTTGGGGTTTTCTGTTCTTTGCTTTTGATTTTGCCCTTAGAATTTCTTGGAGCCTCTAATATGTATATTTCTGAGACTTGGACAGTATGGACTTTTGGATGCTGCAAGAGACTCCGTGACTTAGAGTTCTTCTGTCCCAGTGGTGGAAAGAACTAAAGAATAAAAGACTGGATGTGGGCACTGATCTTCAGGCTTCTCCTGCGAGGTCTGGGCATCCTGTCGACCACTCCACCTGTCCCCAAAGGCTCTTTGAAAGTCCTTCTGCAGGATTAAAGATTTGATGAACTTGCCTTTGTCTTCAGTGATTTGACCTTGGGTGAATATTTCCCTTTGTAGCCTTTCCACCTTTTTTCTCAGTGAATGGGTTTCGATTCATTCCCGTCTTCAAGTGCTATCTGTCCCCAAAGCAGTTTTTTGTTGGACTATTCACTATCACTTCCGTGAATTGTCCTTTATTATTTCCTCCATAGGTTCTGACTGTCTGGCCAGGCTGAAAGCACCCTGAGGGCAGAGGTACTTCTTAAGATAGTGGTTCAAAGGTCCCCCAACAGTGTGACAAGATGGACTGGGAAGGGACTTCTGGGAGGACTGGATTTGCTTCCTCACTCAGCCACTCAAGTTCCCAAAGGTCATTTCCTTTTTCTATTTAAAAAAAGGGTGGGGGGTGCACTTCTCTGGTGCTTCAGTGGTTAAGAATCTGCCTTGCAAAGCAGGGGATTCAGGTTTGATCCCTGGATGGGGAACTAAGATTCCACATGCCAAGGAGCAACTAAGCCCACATGCCACAAGGGATCCTGTATGATGCAATTAGGACCTGACCCAGCCAAATAAATAAATATTAAAAAAAAAAAAATTTAAAAATGGAGTTAACTGAGCTGAGGGAAATGTATTTATAAACTAGGTTTCCACAGAACCCAAGTCATTTTTGTAAATCATTTATCCAGTTCCCGCTCACTATGTTCTCAGCACCGTGCAAGTCATGGAGAACCCTGAAATGGGCCTGTGGTTCATCCACCCCATTTCATCTGGACTGTGTGTGGATAAGGGTGATGACCATGGGGAAAGCAGGCTTACAAAGCTTAAGAAAACCTCAGCATTCCGGAAAGGGAGATAGAGATATTTTTAAACGCAGGATTATCAGGCTATGTTTCTTGAGGTGGGGTCCCCATGCCATCCCTCCCACTTCGGGATAGCCACATCCGTAATATAGAGCAAGCTCAGGGACAGGGCACTTTTGATTCTAAAAGGAGAACTGAGAAGGTGTTTGGCACTCAGATAAACTGGAAATTGGGACGTTGGAGGGAGGCGGAGGGAGGGTGGGAAGTGATGGAGGTGGGGGAAGCCGGGGGCAGAGCAGACAGACCCCCAGCATGGGCACACACCCGAACAAGGGCATGTTGTGAAGCTGTGAAGCCTGCGTGGCTCCATCCTGGCCCCTTAAGGACCACCCTGGGAAGCCCTCTAGAAAACCCATCCATCATGGACAACAGTCTGCTTTCTTTCCTCCCTGGTTCAATATCCATAGCACAAAAATGTGCTTCGCTAATGGAAACCTTGTGCTGGCCCCTCCGAGGATGCTGGCGGTGAGAGGCAGAGGAGGAAGCGGGTGTGTGACGGCCCGGAGCTCCCACGTCCGGAATGCAGCGCACGCGGACAGGGACAGCGGCTGGGGAGCCCGGCTGGCATGGGACCCTGTGACTGTGACGGAAAGAGGCAGGGCAGCTGGAGGGGGGCTCCCCCAACCGCCCAGGGATGGGCGCCACCCTTCTCTGTGCTTCTCGATGATTCAGAGGCTGCTCGGTGTGTCTGGCTGGGCTTTTCACTGGTCCTTTCAGACCAGGTTGGAGGGGGAGAAAAAAAGAAAGAAAGAAAAAGATCAAATTTCAGTTCCCCTCAACTGCCCTGGGTTTGTGCAGCCAACTGTCATTGTGAGACTTCCATTGTGAGACTGTCGCTGCCTCGGTCCTCAAGGGGGTCTGCATGTGGTCGGGGTCTGCACCGACATGACAGCAATTAGCAGCCCGCCCATCAGAAGCCACCCCCCACCCCCCAACTCCCGCTAACAACCTAACCACTGGCTTAGCCCACGGGGCTGTCTGAAAGGAGGCAGTCAATGAATGCTTATGCTTACAGGGCATGTGAATTGAAGCCAAGGGTGGGCACTGAAAGAATCCGGACCCAGGTCTTAAGAGACCTGTGTTCTAGTCCTGGGTCTGTAGGAACTGGCTGTGTGACCCTAATTAGGTCACTGAACCTCTCTGATCCTTCCAGTCTTCTGCTGAAAACTGAACAGGGCAGACGATGACCCTCTCCAAGGCTCCCCACTTCTGTCCTGGGATGCCTTGTCGGCTGGCAGTTAATCGATCAGCAAGGTATGAATGAAGAGCTGCAGAGGCCTGGGTAATAGGAAACAGCAGTGACCTAACTTTAATTTTTTTTTTTTTTTTTTTTGCTTTTTTACTTTCTGTTTGCCTCTGGAATGTAACTGGGGCGCACATTCAGACGTGAACTTCCTCTCCTTCCCTGCTCCCCTCTCTTTGGTCCTCTGTTCAGCCCTTCTGGCCCCAGGGTGGGGGTGGGAGCCTGTGCTGCTGAGTTGGGGGCAAGGGCGGGCGGGCGGGAGTGGGGGGTACGTTGGAGGAGAGAAAGGTTTCCGGGTGGGGGCTGGAGGTCGTGGGGGAGGAGTGCTCCAGGCACTGGAGAACTGATCAGCTATAAGGTCATTCTAATCCCTTCCCGATCCCAAAAGGTAGGAGATTGTGAATAGAACATTCCTCACATGAAATACCATATATACTTGCCTAGAAGAAGCCCTGGGAAAAACAGTCCTGTGTATTTAAATGAGGATCCTCAAGGAGATTCATCGGAGAAGTCCTAGTTCTCCTTCTGGTCAGTGACATAGGTTAGCCCGGTTTCTAGCCAAGGCGGGGCCCCGGCAGAACTGAGATTGCCAGGGCCCTGGTCACGGCTGTGGGCACAGAGACTGGGAAGGGAGGGTCCTTCGTGGAGAAGCCAGCGTGCGGTTGCTGCCACATTCACTCCACGTGGCCTGGCTCACGGGCCACATTCCTTCTGCAGCGGCATCTTCTATGTGAGCATATACGGTAACCGAGGCATTCCAGAGCCCAGCCTCTGGCCAATAAGGACTTGGGGCCTTTCTGCATTTTTTTCTTTCAGAAAAAGTTTTGGGTCCTCTAAGGAGCTGCAAATCAACTGCAGTCTACAGGGTTGTCATCCCCTCCCCCAATCTCTGACCCTCTGTCGTGGTGATGGGTGTGTGTGTGTGTGTGTGTGAGAGAGAGAGAGAGAGAGATAGGTCTACCTTGGTCCCCATCCTGAGGAGAACCCCATGGAAACAGGCTGGCTGTCCCAGGTGTGGGAAATGTGGGTGCTGGGGAGAGGAGAGGGAAGCTGGCTGGCCAGCTGGGGCCATTGTCAGGGCACTTGGAGGGGGAAGGAAGGGAGGGGAAGAGAGAGAGAGGATTCTGTAACTTGTGCATCTAGAGATGTGCTCTGTGTGTGTCTCACCCCCGGAGGGCCTCCCTTGCAGGACCAGTGAGTGGCAGGGTGATGGGATGGACAAGCAGTTTGTTTCAGGAAAGAAACAGCTGTCTCCCCAAGAGTCGGTGTCTAGAAGCAGCTGCAAGCTGGAGGGATAGGCCAGGAGAGGCAGACAGGGTGCTCTGGTCTCGGGGGAGCTGTGCTGGTCAAGTTGAGAGCTGGCCTGCCTGGGATTTCCTTTCTGGTCTTGAATTCTGGGTCCTGACCCTCCTATCTGCAACCTCTGACTCTGCAGCCATGTCCCCAGGCTCTGTGGCTGTGACCCCTGCTCAGGTCCAGGCTGGTTCCCTTTTCAACCTCCGCGGTTTCGGATGCTGAGGTCTTCCCACTTCCAGATGCCGTCCTGTTCCTTGTTCACTTCTCCTTCACTTAGTTCTCCTTTTCTTCAAGGCTGAACAGACCCACAGGCAGTGTGACCTACAACCTAGAAAACCAGGTCAGTCACAGGGGCACATTTCTTCGTCTGAGCACCTGAGATGCTTTGCCCCCTGAAGTCTTGCCTTAACACTCCTTTAACGTGAAGGACTCTTACCCAGATGAGGACATCTGAGATCAAGAGAGGTAAAATAAAGGCGCTTGCAACTTGGGCGCTCATGCAATGTCCCCTGACCACCTGCCTAGTGCTGGGACCTGGGGCTGTGCAGATAAGGATGTCTGTTTCTGTTGTTGTGTTAGCCACTAGGTTGTGTCCGACTCTTTTGCGACCCCATGTACTGTAGCCCGCCAGGCCCCTCTGTCCATGGGATTTCCCTGGCAGGAATACTGGAGTGGGTGGCCATTTCCTTCTCTGGGGGAATCTTCCCAACGCAGGGATAGAACCTGCATTGCAGGCATTCTTTACCCTCGGAGCCACCAGGGAAGCTCAAAAATAAGGGTGTTCCTGCCCTAAATGTGGTCCCCTAATCAGCAGCAGCAGGAACAGCATCGCTTAGGAAGTTCTTAGAAATGCAAATTCTCAGTCCCTGCCAGGGCCTGATCGGCAACTCTGGGAGCAAGACCCAGAGATCTCTCCCACCTCTACCGCCCTGACCCCCACACCCCCCAGGTCTGGAGAAGAGCAGTCCTGCACAGGGATCTCCTCTGCTGGAGGAGGGGACCCAGGCCACATAAACACTTGAGGTCAATTTTCCAAGCTTCCTCTTTTGGTGATTTCACTGCGGAAGGAAGTTGAATATTTATCCACAGCAGGCCTGGGTGCAAGTCCCATTTTCAGGAGCGGTGGCGGCAGCCCTGCTGACCTTTTGAGAACGAGGATGGCTGACTTCATTTCATTTTCCTCTCTGTTCCTTCCTTCCCTTAATGATTTTTAGCTTTTCCTTTCACAAAAGTTTATTTTTTTTGGCAGGGGAGGGGAGGTGGGACCTTAAGGATTTCAAATCTAGGAAGATGTATCCTGTGGGAGAGAATTTCTTGAAGAAGGAATTTAGCTGGAGATGGACATTCAGGTGGATCAGTTTGGCTCACTTCACAGTATTGATCTGGATTTTGGAGGTGGTCTCAATTTGAAAAACTACTCTCTGGAACCCACACAGTCACAGTAAAACTCACAAGATAATGTTTTAACACTTTAATTTCTTAGTTAACTACCCGAAACATTGCTATGCAGTTGGAAAACAAGTTAATGCCTTGTGAAGGGGATATGTCTTTGAGAACTAGGCAGATGACTAAACAACAAGGTTCCGTTTAGTCCAAAAATTTGTATAAAGTGGAAGCACGATTCAGTGATGGTCCTCTTTGGGCAAAGATTCTAAGGATGGAGCTGGGGATTTATGCGACTTGGATGTTTTAATTGTGATTCCTTTCACTATGGTGTAAGCAAGTCCCTTAAATTTTCTGTGATTCAGTTTCCCATTTTCTTTTCTTTTAAAATTAATTTTTATTTTTTGGCCGTTCTGTGGCATGTGGGATCTTAGTTCCTGAATCAGGAATCAAATCCGTGCCTCCTGCAGTGGAAGCAGAGTCTTAACCACTGGACTGCCAGGGAAGTCCCCCACCCCCAATGTTGTTTTATTTAGTTTATTTATTTTAGTTTCTCATTTTCAGTTTTTCAGAGACCATTGCCCATGGTCTCTCTTGCTTCTGCACATGTCGTGAAGAAAGGCATGGACTGACTTCTGTTTGGGATTAGCTTTTTAAGATGGGCTTCCCCAGTGACACTAGTGCAGGCGTGTCCTGCGATCCACCTGCAATGCGGGAGATGCAAGAGACGCAGATTCGATCCCTGGGTGGGGAAGATCCCCTAGAGGAGGGCAGGCAACCCCCTGCAGTATTCTCGCCTGGGAAACCCCACGAACAGAGGAGTCTGGCAGGCTGCAGTCCATGGGCTGTAAAGAGTCAGACACGACTAAGGCGAGTGAGCACATCTTTTTAAGAATGTTTGTACAGCCAACAGCCTTAGGTAATGGAGAGGATGTCTACTTTCGGAGCACAGGATTGCTTTCTTCTGCAGTGTAATAACGTCCCAGTCCAGGCTTCTGGCCAGAGTTTGGGCAGATTTGCATGCAAATCTATGAGATTGGGATTTCCTGAGTCCCGTCATACAAACCCACTGCTGTGAGTCCCCTGTGGGACTGGGAAGAAGTAGAGTCACTGTTACTATGATACGTATGTGACTTGGTGCATCAGGAGACTACAGTCTGCCGTCCCTGACCCAGTGTCTCACGTCTCCTGCCAGCACCAATGAAACTGTAGAAGGTAAATCTGTGTAGTTTGTGGAGTCCAGGAAAAAACAGAACTAAAATTGGGCAAAAAAGCAAAGAAGTTGAAGTGAGGTATGACTAAAGTTGAAACATGCTAAGGTCCTTGCATTGATCAGGAGATGAGTAAGAAGTTAACTGTTGGTTTTAAGCTTGATAACCACTTAGGGAATGGATGTGGAAGAATAAAATGTTGAAACTAGTAGAAGAAAAATTGAATAAATTTTTAAAAGATGAAACAAGACAAAGATACAGGGAAGAAATGAAGAACAGTATGGTAGCAATAAATCCAACTGTACTAGCAGTCACTGAAACATAAATGGACTACATTAAAAGAAATGAAATAATTGTTAGAGTAAACTCTTCCACAAAAGAGTAAGTATGGTTAGACTGGATTTAAGAATCTAATTTATGCTGCTCTCAAGAGACACAACTCAAACATAAAGATGCTAAAAGAGTGAAAACACAAGCCTGGGGAAAGAGCTGCTTGATAAAAAGAAATCAAAGAGGAAATACCATCAGACAAAATTTACTATAAGGCAGAAAGCTCTATTAGACATAAAGAGACATAGTCACAATGCAAAAAAGTTCGATTCCCAAGAAAGACATAACAATCTGAAACTTGTATGTAACCAGTAATGTCGCTTCCAAATAGATAAAACACTACTGTAAGAACCACAGGGAAAAACTGACAAAACCACACCACAGTGGGAGCTTTAGTGTTCTTTCTCAGGACTTGATAGACCAAGCAACAGAGAAATAAAAGAATATGGACAGTTTGGGCAATGCCATTAACAAGCTTGAGCTGATGGATATATTAATATACAGAATTCTATGCCTAAGAAATGGAAGAGACATTTTTTCCCAAGCTTACGTGAAACATTTACGAAAATTGTCTACCTGTTACACCATAAGCCAAGTGTCAAAAAGTTGAGAAGAATCAGCACGTCATAGAATACATATTACAACTGCAAAGACATTAAGAAATCAAGAGCAAAATATAACTCTGAAAAATAATCCTGTAGTTGGAAATTTAAAGATATACTTTTAAATAATTCTACGGTCAAAGAAGAAATCACAGTAGAAATTAGAGATACTTAAAACTCATTTATGAAGATAATATTGCATACTCAAATGTAGGGAATAAGGTTACAACAGTGGTTATAAGTGATTAGGAAAAAATATAGAGTTTACATGCTTATATCTTAACAGAGAAGAAAGTCTGAATAGCAGGCAGGTAAACTTCCAAATAAAGAAATTATAATAAAAGAATAAGCTTTTAAAAAATGGAAAGCTGTATTAAATAAAGAGAAGAATTAATGAAACAGGAAAAACAAGGTAAAGAAGGATTAACAAAGCTAAAAGATAGATGTGTGTTTAAAATATTGATGAAATTGAGACCTACCAGCGAGAATAAGAAGAAATAAAGGGAAAACAGCACAAACAGCAACATTAGAAATGAGAAAGAGGATTTACTACTTGTTATGAACTGAATTGGGTTCCCTTGCCCAAAAGATATGTTTAACCTCTAGTACCTGTTCATGTAAACTTAATAGGAAATAGGATCTTTGCAGCTGAAATCAAGTGAATTAAAATAGGGTCATTACAGTCCAGGTTCGACGCATAAATTTTCCTCTGTCCATTTCTTTGCATTTGTGCTTTTTTAATAAAATTCTTTTTTAGAAATAAAAATAAATAAATAAATAAATAAATAAAATAGGGTCATTAGAGCAGGCTGGGTGTCTTTATAAGAAGGGAATCCCTTATACGGAATCCGATATGACTGAAGTCATTATGAGAAGGGAAGAGACATGAACATAGTCAACAGTTAGAACATCGTGGAAAGACGAAGGTCATGATCGGAGCGATGTGTCTACAAGCCAAGGAACACCAAAGATTGCCAACAATCCTCAGAAGAGGCATGGCACAGGTTTGCCCTTGGAGCCCTCAGAAGAAACTCTGTTGACACCTCGATTTCAGATTTGTAGCTTCTAGAACACAGATGATAAATTTTTGTTGTTGTAAGGTACCCAGCTTCTGGTGCTTTGTTATGGCAGTCTTTGAAAACTAGAATACTACTGAAGTAGCAGAGGCAAAAATCCATTAAGAATATTATAAGTAATTTATTGCCAATAAATTTGAAAAATTAAACAAAAAAGACATCAGTTCAGTACAGCGTGGTCGCTCAGTTGTGTCCCCATGGACTGCAGCACACCAGGCTTCCCCGTTCATCACCAACTCCTGGAGCTTACTCAAACTCATGTCCATTGAGTCAGTGATGCCATCCAACCAACTCATCCTCTGTCGTCCCCTTCTCCTCCTGCCTTCAGCCTTTCCCAGCATCAGGGTCTTTTCCAATGAGTCAATTCTTCACATCAGGTGGCCAAAGTATTGGAGTTTCAGCTTCAACATCAGTCCTTCCAATGAATACCCAGGACTGATCTCCTTTAGGATGGACTGGTTGGATCTCCTTGCAGTCCTAGGGACTCTCAAGAGTCTTCCCCAACACCACAGTTCAAAACCATACATTCTTTGGTGCTCAACTTTCTTTATTGTCCAACTCTCACATCCATACATGACTACTGGAAAAACCATAGCTTTGATTAGACAGACCTTTGTTGACAAAGTAATGTCTCTGCTTTTTTAACACACTGTCTAGATTGGCCATAGCTTTTCTTCCAAGGAGCAAGTGTCTTTTAATTTCATGGATGCAGTCACCATCTGCAGGGATTTTGGAGCCCCCCAAAATAAAGTCTGTCACTGTTTCCATTGTTTCCCCATCTATTTGCCATGAAATGATGGGATGGGAAGCCATGATCTTAGTTTTCTGAATGTTGAGTTTTAAGCCAGCTTTTTCACTCTCCTCTTTCATTTTCATCAAGAGGCTCTTTAGCTCTTCTTCACTTTCTGCCATAAGGGTGGTGTCATCTGCATATCTAAGGTTATTGATATTTCTCCTGGCAATCTTGATTCCAGCTTGTGCTTCATCCAGTCCAGCGTTTCTCATGATGTACTCTGCATATAAATTAAATAAGTAGGGTGACAATATACAACCTTGACGTACTCCTTTCCCAATTTGGAACCAGTCTGTTGTTCCATGTCCAGTTCTAACTGTTGTTTCTTGACCTGCATACAGATTTCTCAGAAGGCAGGTCAGGTGGTTTGCTATTCCCATTTCTTGAAAAATTTTCCACAGTTTGTTGTGCTCCACACAGTCAAAGGCTTTGGCATAGTCAATAAAGCAGAAGTAGATGTTTTTCTGTAATTCTCTTGCTTTTTTGGTGATCCAGGAGATGTTGGCAATTTGATCTCTGGTTCCTCTGCCTTTTCTAAATGCAACTTGAACATCTGGAAGTTCATGGTTCATGTATTATTGAAGCCTGGCTTGGAGAATTTTGAGTGAAATGAGTGCAATTGTGTGGTAGTTTGAACATTCTTTGGCATTGCCTTTCTTTGGGATTGGAATGAAAACTGACCTTTTCCAGTTCTGTGGCCACTGCTGAGTTTTCCAAATTTGCTGGCATATTGAGTACAGCACTTTCACAGCATCATCTTTTAGAATTTGAAATAGCTCAACTGGAACTCCATCACCTCTACTAGCTTTGTTTGTAGTGATGCTTTGTAAGGCCCACTTGACTTAACTTTTCAGGATGTCTGGCTCAAGGTGAGTGATCACACCATCACAGTTATCTGAGTCATGAAGATATTTTTTGTATAGTTCTTCTGTGTATTCTTCCCACCTCTTCTTAATATCTTCTACTTCTGTTAGGTCCATAGTATTTCTGTCCTTGATCGAGCCCATCTTTGCATGAAATATTCCCTTGGTATCTCTAATTTTCTTGAAGAGATCTCTAGTCTTTCCCATTCTATTGTTTTCCTCTATTTCTTTGCATTGATCACAGAGGAAGGCTTTCTTATCTCTCCTTGCTATTCTTTGGAACTCTGCATTCAAATGGGTATATCTTTTTCCTTTTCTCCTTTACCTTTAGCATCTCTTCTTTTCTCTGCTATCTATAAGGCCTCCTCAGACAGCCATTTTGCCTTTTTGCATTTCTTTTTCTTGGGGATGGTCTTGATCATTGCCTCTTGTACAATGTCACAAACCCCCATACATATTACCAGCAAAATATTAATTGCCAAAGTGGACTTGGAAAACCTTTAAATTGGGGTAATGAATACTTAATAATATCACTACTTGATAGATCAATACACCAAATATTAAAGAAGAAGATAGTTTCAATATTATTATAACACTCCTATGCAGTAGAAGAAAGGAGCATTTTTTAAGATGTACTATGAGGCCAACATAATCTTAATGCCAGGATCAGACACAGTTGCTAGAGAAAAAAAAAATCACAGAATCATTTCACCAATGAAAATGAATCAAATAAAAAAAGATAACCGAGTTAGATACATTTCATGAAGTCAAAGCTGGTTCAGCATGAGAAAATTTCTATAAGTAGTTCACTATATAACAGTTCATTAAAAGAAAAAAAAAGCATACGATCACCTCAGTAGAGACGGAAGGTGTTTGATAACATACAGTATTTGCTTTACCATAAAAAGCTCTTGTCCTTCTCAACTAGGAACCAAAGGTGACTTCCTTAACTTGATAAGGGTTTTGTGGCCCACACTCGTGGGCGTGTGAGCTCACATGTGTGCACAAACTCAGTTTTTGTAATTACATATTCATTAGTAAAATATTAAAAATGTCCTTCTTGACATTCTGGAAAAGGCAAAACTGCAGGTACTGGAAAACAAATCAGAGGTTGCCAAAACCTAGGAGGTGGGGAGGCACATTTGTTCACAAGAGGCACAAGCAGTTCGGGGGCAGGTGATGAAATGTCCTACATCTGGATTGTGGCAGTGGGTACACCATCTATCAGGTTGTCAGAATTCCTAGAATGCTAAACCCCACAAAGGGTGATTGTACTGCATATAAATTGGACCTCATCTACCCTGATTTTTAAAGACAGGAAGGATAGATTACAGAGGATACCTCCAAGAACAGCAAAGTGAAAGTGAAAGTCACTCAGTCATGTCTGACTCTTTGCGACCCCATGGACTACATATTCCATGATACTAGAGTGGTTCAGTTCAGTTCAGTCGCTCAGTCGTGTCCGACTCTTTGCGACCCCATGAATCACAGCACGCCAGGCCTCCCTGTCCATCACCAACTCCCGGAGTTCACTCAAACTCATGTCCATCGAGTCGGTGATGCCATCCAGCCATCTCATTCTCTGTCGTCCCCGTCTCCTCCCACCCCCAATCCCTCCTAGCATCAGACTCTTTTCTAGTGAGTCAACTCGTCGCATGAGGTGGCCAAAGTATTGGAGTTTCAGCTTTAGCATCAGTCAGCCTTTCCCTTCTCCAGGGGATCTTCCCAACCCAGCGATTGAACCCAGATCTCCTGCATTGTAAGTGGATTCTTTACCAGCTGAGCCACAAGGGAAGCCCAAGAATACTGGAGTGGGTAGCTTATCCCTTCTCCAGCATATCTTCCCGACCCAGGAATCGAACCAGGGTCTCCTGCATTGAAGGCAGATTCTTTACCAACTGAGCTATGAGGATACCTCCATGAACGGCAAAGCTATGCTTAAAAGCAAGTAGCTTTTGAGAGTGAGGGCATTCTGTAGAATTTGAGAGACGCACACAGTGACCTCAAGTTTGGACAGAGTGATGTGTCTTCAGGTAGAAATGGAATGGAACAGGATTGTTGAAATAGGATGATATTATTTGGGAGAAAGGGGTGAAGGGAAAGACTAATCTTGTCCTCTCGGCTTGGAGTAATCATCCATGTAGGAGGGACTTGGGGGAATTTGGGGTGACCAAAACCATGGGATCCAGCACGGCAGAGAAGGGCTGACATTGTTCATCAACCCTGGAGCATCGTTTTTCATGCTCCTTGGCTAAGCAGGTGCAGAGGCAGCTTGGTGCCCTCCCCAGCCTGCCCTTGGAATTGAAGATGGCAACTGGTCCCAGAGGGGAGCCCCAGGCTGCTGGCCATACCGACCCCTACCTTATCCACCGGTCACAATTTCTTACTTAAAGACAAGCTGGAGGGACTTACCTGGTGGTCCAGTGACTGGGACTTTGCCTTCCCATGCAGAGGGAGCAGGTTTGATTCACGGTCAGGGAGGTAAGATCATACATGCCTGGCAGCCAAAAAACCAAAACGTGGTATAGAAGTAATACTGTAACAAATTCAGTAAAGACTTTAAAAAAAATGTGTTGTTGTTGTTCAGTTGCTAAGTCATGTCTGACTCTTTGCGACCCCGTGGACTGCAGCACACCAGGCTTCCCTGTCCATCACCATCTCCTGGAATTTGCTCAAACTCATGTCTATTGAGTCAGTGATGCCATCCAACCATCTCATCCTCTGTCTCCCGCTTCTCCTCCTGCCCTCAATCTTTCCCAGCGTCACTCTTTTCCAATGAATTGGCTCTTCTCATCAAAAAAATCTTAAAAAAAAAAAAAAGAAGACAAGCTGGAGAGGACTGTCCTTGAAGGCAGGGAGGACGTGGTAATAGAAACAACATGCACTTTGGAGCCAGATCGATTTTGGAATCGAGTCTGGTTGACTAAGTTGAGTGCCCTCTGGGCCAGGGAATGACTCCTTTGAGTATTTCCTTGCTGATAAAACGGCCATAGTAACCACCCAACCTGTAGGACTTTGATATATTCTGATGTGTTTGGAAATAGAGAAGTACAGTCTGACAGCCCAAGTGGAAAGGGCGGAGAAGGTGGCGGGGGCGCTTCCTGGAAGACCAGTTCCTGTTGGTGGCATGGTCTTGGTCTGTGTCTCAGGGTGGACGGACCCATCTCACCCATCAGAGACAGCTCTGGACACCTATATGGAGATGCTTGGGGCTGACACCCGTGCTCCTCCAGGGATAAAGTCCTCGAGCAGTCAGGTTGCACTCACCTGGCTGGTGGGTGGATACAGAATGAAAACCTACAGGTCAATTGCACAATGAAGATTCATCCTGCTGTTGCGTGATGATAATTCGACGCATCTATCTCCACAAGAAAGACACAACTGCCTTTAGTACCAAGATGCTCTCTCTAGGCCAGCGCTCTGCATTCACCCTAGGCCTCCTTTTTCTGCACTTCTGTGACCTGTCTGCTCTTTAGGACTGACCACATTTTCTGTAGATGGAGGCTGGATGCCCAGAGAGTCACTCTCTCCTAAAGGTCACTGCAGGCTCTGCACTGAGGCAGTTTGTGTTCATGTCATGGTTTTACCCTCCGAGAGCGGTTTTTGTTCCACGTTCTTGGGGCAGAGCATAAGGAGGGTATCTCCATGCCCAACTTGCATCCCACCACCTACGGTGTGTTCTTGATAACTGTTCTCTTTCCACGTAGGTTAGGGGCTCTCTCATTCCTCCTGGAAGTTATTGACTGAGGTTCTTGGCTTGTATGTGTGTGTGTGTGTCTGTGTTTGTGTGTCTGTGTGTGTTTGTGTGTGTCTGTGTGTGTGTGTCTGTGTTTGTGTGTCTGTGTGTGTTTGTGTGTGTGTGTGTGTGTCTGTGTGTCTCTGTGTGTGTGTTTGTGTGTGTGGTCAGAGTCATCCAGGCATGATTATACTGCCCAGAAACAGTGGCACCAGAGCCTCTGGACGCTGTAACCACGAGACAGCCTCTAAGCCCACCCCTCCTTCCTTCAGTTCTCCAAACACGAGTTCATGATGCCCTGTGAACTGTGACCTCTCCGTGGCCCGTGGGATCCAAGCTCATCCCTTGCCAGCCACTCAGGGCCTTCTCCAGTGAGGCCCTGACATCCTTCTGTAAATTCTCAACACAGCTACAGACCTAAACCACAGCTTCTTCCGCCCACTGTCTGCTTTCTTCAGCGTCTCTGCCCCTGCGCCGGCAGCACCAAGCGTTCTCTCCATTTCTCTTTGGACTGAGGATGGTGCCCAGCCATCACCCAAAGACCTGCCAGAGGCCAGCACTGCAACAAGGCCACATGTCACCCAACAGCCCCTGGGTCCTGGACTTGCTCTGAACAGCCACCCCGTCAGACCACCCACCCTTGGCACTTACCATATATTTATGTTTTAAAACCACAAAGAGAACCGTGAGGCAGGAAGTTGAGAATGTGCTCAGTCACTCAGTTGTGTCTGACTGTTTGCGGCCTCATGGACTGTAGCCCTCCAGGCTCCTCTGTCCATGGGGATTCTCCAGGCAAGAATACTAGACGGGGTTGCCATGTCCTCCTCCAGAGGATCCTTCCAACCCAGGGATTGAACCCGGGTCTTCTGGACTGCAGGCAGATTCTTTACCACTGCACCACCTGGGAAGCCCCAAGGTAAGAACAGGTCTGAGCTAACCAGGGATCTCCCCTCCTCCAGAGTCCGGGACCATTTACCGTGCGTGTTGCCTCCCCTTGGCCATGCTCCCTAAGGACCGTGCATCCAGTGGAAGTTAGGAATGAAGCTCTTCCTCTGTATGTAGCATGTGCTGACTCCGTGTCTACACGGAACGAATGATTGAAATCAACAAGTGAAGAATTCCTGGTGACTAAGGCAGAAGATGGCTGAAAAATACCAGTTGTCAAAGGATGGTGGTGGGTGCCTGAATACAGGAGGGTTTCCTGGGAGGAAAAGGAGGATCGAGGGAGTATTTTGAGTGATAGTTTGGCGTTGATGCAGAAAACATAAGCTTAGGAGTCTGACGGGCTTGAATTTGAGTTCTTCCCCTTTACAGCTGTGCGACCTTGGCCAAGTTACTGAACCTCTCTGTGCTTTTGCCCCATCACCTGTAAGAGGGAAATGAGTACCTACCTTTCCAGGGTCATTATGGTGATAAAATCAGATACTGTGTAAGTGCCTGGCTCAGAGGGAATGTTCCAGGAAAGACAAGTCTATTAGGATTAGAGAAGGCAAGGGGAGGAAGAGGCGGTTTGGAGGGAGACCACGTTCAGGGAGGTTGGAAGTGTGTCTGGAGCCGTCTCACCCGGCCCTGTGACCGTCAGTGTCTGTCATCTTGGCAGAGACACCCTGGAGCCCCCGCTTTGGTCATGGTTTCTGGAAGTGGCAGCAACAGCTGCCCGCTGGGTGGTGGTGATGGTGGGTGAGGGTCGGGGGTGGAGGGATGGATAGTATTCAGGTGGGGGCGGAGGAAGGGATAGCGGTGGGGGGAGAACTGCAGCTGAACCGTTGGTTTACTTCAAGGTTGCAAGACCTCCAACCATCTCTTCCTACAAGCCCCCCTGCCTCGAGGGCAGAGGAGCCGAGCCGGGACCAGATGTTTCCTCTCTCTCACCATCGATGGAGGGCTTGGCGACACGGGGGCAGGGAGAGGGAAGGAAGTCAGGCAGAGGGACAGATTCCTTCACTGGGAACCCATCCTCCTCCACGTGGGCCTGCCTCTTGGAGCCTCTGCCCGCTGCAGCTCTAGGAGCCGCCTATGTTAGCTGTGTGGCCACACCGAGGGGTCGGACAGCCGGTTTCCTGGAGGAGCCCCCTTGAGAGGGAACTTCGAGCGTGGTTAGAAGATTTACCCATCTCAGTGAAGACTAACTCAGGAGAGGAGAGGCTAAGAATAGCTCTTTGTCAGAAATAGACTTACAGACATAGAAGACCAACTTGTGGTAAAACAGGGCAGAGTGGGTGGTGGGGGAGAGACTGATTAGGAGTTTGGGATTAACATATACACACGACTATATAAAATAGGTGAACAACAAAGACCTATGATGGTAGAGCACAGGGAACTCTCCTCAATATCTTGTAATAGCCTATAACGGAAAAGAATCTGAAAAAGAGTGTATATGTATATGTGTGTGTGCGCTAAGTCTCTTCAGTTGGGTCTGGCTCTGCGACCCCATGGACCACAGCCCTCTGGGCTCCTCTATCCATGGGATTCTCCAGGCAAGAATACTGGAGTGGGTTGCCATGCCCTCCTCCAGGGAATCTTCCGGATCCAGGGATCGAACCCGTGTCTCCTGCACCTCCTGCTTTGGCAAGCAGGTTCTTTACCACTGAGCCACCTGGGAAGTGATTAATATGTATACAGATGCACACATATATATGCATAACTGAATCACTTTGCGAAACACCTGGAACTAACATAACATTGTAAATTAGCTCTACTTTAATTTTTAAAATGGTTAAAAAAATGAAAGAGTAGCTCTTTGTGACACGTGTTGCTCGTAGAAAACCTGTGAGGCAGAGGCAGGCGGCTGGAGAGCCCAGCACCTTCAAAGTCCACCAGCAGAGCCTCCCTGGCATCACCTTTTCCACCTGAAACACGGGGAAGTACTCACACCTGCCCAGAGGATGTTACTCCCCCACCACGGACTCCATGGGTTAAGAGCTGTCATAATGTGCAGGATCAGCGGGAGGGAGTTTTCATGGGGCAGCGGCACAGGGGTGTCTTTGCAGGCGGGGAAGCACCGAGGGGCCCACCACCTGCTGCAGCCTGGACGGGCCTCAGCTGGAGGGCAGGTGCACCTCCTCCTGACGACTCTGAAATAAGTGTGGGCGCCCAGGAAGCACTTCTCGGCTAAAGAACAACCAAAACCTGCTTTGGGCTCGAAACCTCCAGCACTGGGTCATCATCTCGGGGCTTCTGGTCTCATCTCCTCTCCTAAGACACATCTTTCTTTTTTATTTTTCTCTCCTGAGGGGCTGTGAGGCTCCTGTGAATCAGAGTGGACCAAGCTGAGCTGGGTGTGCAGTTTAAAAACTGGTGGTCCTCCTGCTTGCTATCGCTAAGGGCCAAGGAGGTGCCTTCATACCTCCTGAGACTCTAAAAGCCCAGCCCCATTTGCGGGTCTTGGTGGTGTGGCTGGGGAGTGGAGGAGATCACATTCAGGTGCGGTGAGGTCCGCAACCACGGGAGCAGTTCCCATCAGGGTCACAGTGTGAAGGAGGCCCTCCTCGTGGGTTATCTCCATCATCGCCACAGCCTTCTGAAGAGGGAGAATTATGTGTGTGCTAAGTCACTTCAGTCGTGTCTGACTCTCTGTGACCCCCATGAACTGTAGCCTGCCAGGCTCCTCTGTCCATGGGATTCCTCAGGCAATAATATTGGAGTGGGTTCCCATTCCCTTATCCAGGGGATCTTCCTGACCCAGGGATCAAACTGGCATCTCTTTTGTCTCCCGTATTGGCAGGCAGGCTTTTTACCACTAGCACTACCTGGGAAGGGGGGACAAGTATCATCACCCCCATTTTACAGATAAGGAGGCTGAGGCTCCAGGATGCCTAGGTTTCACAGCCTCATGGGGCCTTCAGTGAGGTCAGAGGTCAGGCCACGAGGGACAGGCATGTCCCACCAGAGACCACACGACCCACTGAGGGGGCCCCAACAGAGCAGAGGTAAATTCTTCCCCAAAGGGAAAACCTTGCATTAAACCTCAGAGAAGCTCTCCTGGGGTCAGCCTTGACCACCTACGATGGGAGGACCCTCTAGCAGGGCTCACCTTCCTCCACCTTAAGCCAGAGGGGCTGCAAGGGGGCTGTTGCCTGATCTGGGGAAGATGTTTTTATTCTTTCATAAGCATGATGCTGAAAGCTCTGTGTGTGTGGAGGGGGAGAGGTTTACATGGAGGAAGAGAGTATACCTTTGTATGAATCTCTTTCCCTCCTCCTTCCGTTCCTTTCTCCTGCCTTTCTTTCTTCTGTCTTTCCTTCCGTCTTTCTTTTGCAAACCACAGACCAGCTACACATTCTTTGGCAGTTTCCTGAAGATGAACTTCAGATTTTTGTGGAGAAAGCGGAAAAAAAAAAAGACAGACAAAAGCAAAGGGTGGGAAGAAATGAGGCGGAAAGCGACGGAGCGCGTGCACACACACGCACACCACGCCTGGCAATAAGGAAGTGAGACCAGACCTTTTTCATGAATGGGCTCTGCTCAGCCCGGCCGGACTTCCGCTCCCCCATTCACCAGCTTTCAGATTTCACCTCTGACCGTCCAAGGGAGCTGGCTGCGGGCCCAGGAACGAGGAGAAGTTGGAGATCGTCCCCTGACCACAGACAACCGTGTGCTCACAAGAATCTTCCTTTGTGAGCTGGTAAATGCAGATGACCAGCATGTCGGTAGGACACCAGGTTTGGGGGGCACCGACCCCTGGGTCCCCCACAACAATGGCTCCCTCCCTGGGGGGCTGCTATTACTGCCCAGGAAACTCAGAAAGGAGAGCAGGCACTACCCGCAGAGTCATGCTCCGGCCAGGGGCTGCCCACTGGGAGGGTTCGCCTGCCTTAAATGATGCTGGCGGATGAGCCTCACGATCCAGAGGGAACACATCGAGTTCTTCCTGCCACAGCTGAGGGGCAGTAGTCTGTGGCTTGTGGCCTGAGAGGGTGTTGTTCTTCCACTTCGGATGGGAGATGCTTGAGGAGCTGGGTGCCACTGAAGCTGCTGTCAGTGGTTGAAAATTGGTTCCACAGGGTTCGCCCCGGTCCTAGGAAGTCTGGCTGCAGATCCTGATGAAGTCGTTGAAATTTGCTGTACTTGGGAGAGATGGGATGAGAACACCTCCTGCAGGGGTGCTGGCATGACTCAAAGAGCAGAGGCTGGCCGTACAGTACCCGTCCTGGCTGCAGGCGCTCAGTCAACAAAACCTGCAGCCACTGTCCACAGAGTCAGGACAGCCCTGAGCTTCCAGAACACGGGGCTGCCACAGGCTTTTGATGCATGGCCTGGATGGACAGGGAAGCAGTGGTGGCCTGGCCTGGACACCAACACAGAAGAGGAAGAAGAAAAGTGGGGGGACAGACACACCCTCGGGGCCAAACTATTCTTCCTGTGAGTTCCTTCCTCCCGTCTCCTGCAGCCCTTCCAGTGGAAGATCAAGGAGACAACGGAGAAAGGAACATCATTTTCCTGTCCCACCCTGGTTCCCCTGGTCCTCACACTCGGATGGGTCAGAGGGGGTCCCCAGACACCCCAGGTCTTAAGATTTTTGGGCCCAGAGGCAGGGGCCTGGATGAGATGACCTTCAGGGTGCCTCCCCATTTCCGGGGGCCACGAGCCTTTCCTGAAAACGAAACCTAGGACACAGTGCTGGGGGGAGCCGCATTCCACTCCCCGCAGCTGCCGAGCCGCGGGGCCCAGCTCCGGGCACTGGGAACAGACTCGGAAATACCAGTGGGCTTTGTTGGGGCTGATGACTCACGGCGGAGGAATGACAGCCATTCCATCGGACTTTCTAGGAACTCCCCTGCAGCTGGAGTGTCCCTGTCACTAGGTCCTCCCTGGAGCACAGAAAGGACGCTGCTCACGGTGGAGGGAAGACTGACGCCAATGGACCCCAGGAGGGGCTGGTGGGATTCTCCTGTGATCAAGTGGGGCTCCGGGGCACCTCTCCTGGGATAACCGGAGCATCCTTCTTGACCCATTCTCCTGGTACCCTCTCCCTCCTCTGCTTGCCGCACCCCCCACCACGCACTCACGCACCCAACACGTGCAGTGCAGAGGATCTGAGGCGTGTGTGCTAGGACAGCAGTGATGTGAGGAAATGTCCGCTGGTCTGAGGGCCCTGATCATGAAAGCCGCTCGATCTCCCATAATCCTCGCAGCCGCCTGTGCCCAGCCCTATCCCTGTGCCTTTTTTACAGACGCTGATGAAGAGCCTTAGAGAGATCAAGATATCCTTCCCAGCTTGCACACCGAACAAACGCCAGAGCTGGGAATTGAGCCCATCTCTGCTCAGCTGCGAAGCCTGTGGGTTTAGCTTTTCTCTTTCATATGCTCCTTATCAGCTCCACTTTTATGAGAAGGAGACATGAAGCTCTCCCGGAGGGGAAGGGCAGGTCTTACTTTTTCTCCATCAGTTGCTCTTTGAAAAGGCAGCAGCCGGAATTTGCTGAGGCTGGAGAGTGTGCAGGAATAGGCTGCCGGCGGACGGTCTAGGGTCACAGGGGCCCTAGAGCAAGGCTGGACCTTGCCCCTCCTGTAGGAGCACCTCTTCCACAGCCACGGACCTGCTCTTCCAGCATCTCTCTCCTTCCCCATCTTCTTCCGAGTCCACCTGTCAGGGCTTCTCCGGCTCCTGGTCCCATTCCTGCCTTCTCTCTGCAAATTCCTCTGAGCTCCTAACCACCTGTCTGGAGGGAGCCCACTTACCTTGTGACTGCTTTTTCCAGTCTCCTTTCCTGAGCCACGATGGCCCTGCTTGCTTGTGGTTCCCACCGCTCCCCTTCTTTTGTGTCTGAGTCCCTGGACCACCTCACTCTCAATGTCCGCTCGGTATCTTGCATTCAAATGTCCTGCCAGAGGCTCCGACGGCTCAGTGACTACCCAGCTTAGAGTCAGTGTGCCCAGCCTGACTTTCAAGCAGCTAGCCTTCGACAGGAGACCGCAGGGGCCCATCTCCTTTCCCAGTTGTCGTGGTCAGGATGGCAGGGAAATACGGTCCCAAGCGTGTGGGTTCAGTTGTGTTACTGTGGTTGTTGTTTAGTCACTCAGCCCTGTCTGACTCTTTGCCACCCCGTGGACTGCAGCACGCCAGGCTTCCCTGTCCTTCACCATCTCCCAGAGTTTGCTCAGACTCATGTGCATTGAGCTGGTGATGCCATCCGACCAGCTCATCCTGTTGCTCTCTTCTCCTGCCCTCGATTTTTCCCAACATCAGGGTCTTTTCTAATGAGTCAGCTCTTTGTGTCAGGTGGTCTAAATATTGGCGCTTCAGCATCAGTCCTTCCGATGAATATTCAGGGTTGATTTCCTTTAGGATTGATTAGATTGATCTTGCTGTCCAAGGGACTCTCAAGAGTCTTCTCCAACACCACAATTCAAAAGCATTAATTCTTCAGTGCTCAGCCTTCTTTATGGTCCAACTCTCACATCTATACATGACTACTGGAAAAACCGTAGCTCTGACTATACAGACCTTTGTCGACAAAGTGTTATCTCTGCTTTTTAATATGCTGTTTAGGTTTGTCATAGCTTTCCTTCCAAGCAGCAAGCGTCTTTTAATTTTGTAGTTGCAGTTACTGTCCACAGTCATTTTGGAGCCCCCAGAAAATAAAATCTGCCACTGTTTACTCTTCCCCTTCTATTTGCCATGAAGTGATGGGACTGGATTCCATGATCTTAGTTTATTAAATGCTGAGCTTTAAGTCAGCTTTTTCACTCCTCCTCTTTCACTCTCATCAAGAGGCTCTTTTGTTCCTTAGTTCCTTTGTGTTTTCTGCCATTAGAGTGATATCATCTCAGTATCTGAGGTTGTTGATGTTTCTCTTGCAATCTTGATTCCAACTGGTGATTCAGTTGCCTTATCCCCAGTTTAAATATGGGGACCTGACATTGAGAGATGAAGCAACCTGCCTGAGGTCAAGCATTTTGAAGGCAGTGGAATCCAGAATAAGGTATCAGTTCAGTTCAGTTCAGTCACTCAGTCATGTCCAACTCTTTGTGACCCCATGAATCACAGCACGCCAGGCCTCCCTGTTCATCACCAACTTTCGGAGTTCACTCAAACTCATGTCCACAGAGTCGGTGATGCCATCCAGCCATCTCATTCTCTGTAATCCCCTTCTCCTCCTGCCCCCAATCCCTCCCAGCATCAAAGTCTTTTCCAATGAGTCAGTTCTTCGCATGAGGTGGCCAAAGTATTGGAGTTTCAGCTTTAGCGTCAGTCCTTCCAATGAACACCCAGGACTGATCTCCTTTAGAATGGACTGGTTGGATCTCCTTGACGTCCAAGGGATTCTCAAGAGTCTTCTCCAACACCACAGTTCAAAAGCATCAATTCTTCGGTGCTCAACCTTCTTCACAGTCCAACTCTCACATCCATACACGACCACGGGAAAAACCATAGCCTCGACTAGACGGACCTTGGTTGGCAAAGCAATGTCCCTGCTTTTTAATATGCTCTCTAGGTTGGTCATAACTTTCCTTCCAAGGAGTAAGCGTCTTTTAATTTCATGGCTGCAATCAGCATCCGCAGTGATTTTGGAGCCCAAAAAAGTAGTCTGACACTGTTTCCACTGTTTCCCCATCTATTTCCCATGAAGTGATGGGACCAGATGCCATGATCTTTGTTTTCTGAATGTTGAGCTTCAAGCCAACTTTTTCACTCTCCTCTTTTACTTTCATCAAGAGGCTCTTTAGTTCTTCTTCACTTTCTGCCATAAGGGTAGTGTCATCTGCATACCTGAGGTTATTGATATTTCTCCCGGCAATCTTGATTCCAGCTTGTGCTTCTTCCAGCCCAGCGTTCCTCATGATGTACTCTGCATATAAGTTAAATAAGCAGGGTGACAATATACAACCTTGACGTACTCCTTTTCCTATTTGGAACCAGTCTGTTGTTCCATGTCCACCACCCAAGAAAAAATGAATTGTGTTTGGTTTTGTGTTTAGAGTAATTTTGCATTTTAAGCTATAGGAAAATCATCATTTCTATAAGGTCTTCCCCTCAGCCAATCTGAAACTTCCCATCATTCTGAACAAATGAAGAGGTATTATTGTAAATGTGTTAATGTTAAATAAAAACCTTCACATGACTTCATCGGTGGTCCAGTGGTTAAGACTTTGCCTTCCCATGCAGGTTTGATCCCTGGTCAGGGAGCTGAGATCCCATATGCCTCTCGGCCAAAAACCCAGAAGCGATATTGTAACAAATTCAATAAAGACTTTGAAAAGAATGGTCCACATTAAAAAAAAAAAAATTCTTTAAAAACCAAAACCTTAGCACTAAAAATCTGACAAAGAATTGTTCAAATGATGATACTATTATTAATAATAGCATTATTCATTAATTACATACTAATTATTGTTGCTTGCAAAAAATAAAAACAGTAGAACTGTTAGTAATAATACTACAAAGACCTATTCAGAACAAAACTCACATAAGAGCAGTGGTCATGGATTAAGGGGATTGATTCAGTTACCATCAGCTGGCTCTGTGGCCTGGGCAAGACGGTGTCCCCCAGAGTGCATGCATGCTAAGTCACTTCAGTCATGTCTGACTCTTTGTGGCCTCATAGACTGTAGCCCACCAGGGTCCTCTGTCCATGGAATTCTCTAGGCAAGAATATCGGAGTGGGTTGCCATGCTCTCCTCCAGGGGATCATCCTAACTCTTCCCAAAACAGGGACTGAACCTGTGTCTCTTACATCTCCTACATTGGCAGGAGGATTCTTTACCGCTAGTGCCACCTGGAAAGCCCGGTGTCCCTCTGGGTTCCCTCAAATGAGGGGCTTGGTCTAAATAAACTCTGTGACTCCTTCTAGCTCCAGCATCCTACAATGCTAAATATTTGGCTGAAGGAAGTATGTAAACTGAGGGTATATTGAAGCTAAGCCGTTAGACCTTCCCCACCCTGCAGTGGGGCAGCTCTGATGGGATCTGGAGGTAGGGATGGTCCAGAGAAGTCCTTGCTACAACTTCTCTAAGCCACACTAACTGGTTGCCCTTTAGGGATTAAAAAGCTTCCTCCACATTCCGGTGGACACACACAGGTCATCCCAGTGGCTGTGTCCCCTCCCTTGGTTCTCATCTGTTGGATGCTACAGGCGGTGGAATTTCCATGGGCTCGAGCAGCTGCAGATAGCTGCAGAGTCTGGGGTGGTCTCTGTTAACCCGCCAGCTGCTTCAACAGCAGGCGGGGGAGGGGGGTGAGGGAGCTTCCTCTGGCTTCCTCTGGACTGCAGCTGTTCAGAACATCCCCAGAACAATGGTTGACTTCCACGACAAGAATGTGTCAAGACCGATTTTTTTTTTTTTTTAACTCAGAAAATGATTTCAGATTGACTTACAAACTAGTCCAAATATGTCCTCTGGAATATACAACATGGTCATAAAGTGCCCCGAGATCATGCCTCACACATAGCAAGTACTCAAGCTAGCTAACAAATATATGCTAGCTCATTATTATGAATATTAGCACTCCCGAAATAACGAGATTGAAATGATGATAATATCCAAACTCTACTCATCCTCCCCAGACCAGCTCAGGTTTGCTTTCCTCCAGGAAGTCTTCCCGCATTCCTCAGCCTATAGTTATCACTAGCATTCATTCATTCATTCAGCAAATACTTTCCAAGTGCTTGGGGTTCTAGGTGTTGAGGATATTACAGAGAATAAGAGCCAAGGTCCCTGCCTTGATGGGATTTGTGGACAGAGATTATTCTGGTGGACAGAGATAATAATTTACATGTTAAAGAAAAAACAAGATTCATTCTGTTAAATACTTATGGAGCGTGTACTCTGTGCCAAACACATGTTTAGGTTTTGGAGATAAAGTGTTGAGACAAACTCAAGTCTCCCGACTGAGAACACTTTCCTTTTAGTGGAAAGACAATGAAGACATGAATTAACTAGTTTAGACATGGTGAGTCTTTAAAGAAAATGAAACAGGGACATGTGCCCGGAGTGAAGGAGGATGGGGAGCGCTACTTAAACCAAAGAAATCGGGTTTCAATAATTTCTAGAGAATACGTGTCACGATGATAGCGTCTACTGCACTCACTGTCCAGCTCATTCATGGCCCACACCATGTCATTGAAGTTCTCTCCTGCAACTCTGGCTCAGATACAGTAGCTGCCTGCTGTATCTGAGGGGTTGCTTACCTGAGTTTAGCAGGGAACAGGCTTTTTTAACTGGGTTGAAGCTACTTCTGCAGCGTCTCACAAAGGTCTGGAAACTCTGGGGGCTTGCAGGAGCAAGGGCAGGTGAGAGATGAGTGATGGAAAAGAGCTTTTGGGGGACACTGGAGATTCAGGTTCTGTGAAGAAGTACTAGAACACACGGGCTTGACTTCCAATGGAAAGTCCTGAATGCCATCACGGGCAGCTCAAAGTCTGGCTCTTCACCAGCTCTGCCGTCTCATTACACATCCCAACACCCCCACTGCCTCCCTTCTATATAGAGATTTGAACTTTCAGAGCACTTTTCTCTCCAGCTTGATGTTTACAGAATATTCTTGCAAGATAAACGTGACAAATACTGTTAACTCCTTTTCAGAGTGAAGGAGTGGAGAAAGGTCAGAAGTCTTATCCAAGGCCACCCAGGAAGTTGTAAGTCAGGGGAGAAACCAGGAATGGACAGGCTCTCCTAATTCAGAGTGCTTTGTTCTGCCTGCCACATGGCCCATCAGTACCATAATTCATTACTTCACAATGAAATACGCATCCATTCTGAGCTCTTCTGGACGTTTAGAATAAGGACCTGACTTGGGACTTTTCCTGGAAGCATGAACTCTCCTTCTCGCTGACTCCCTAGCCTCTGCCTGGCTATCCTTGTGGGTGGTGGGGATGGAGCCCACAGTTATGGGCAGCGTGGGAGGCGGACACTTGGGTCTGACCTCAGGACAGCTGTCCCCGATTAGAGAAGGGTGCGCTCGAGCCCTGAGGCACGCCCTGCTCCACACTCTTCTGGAATTGCTGAATGCAGTTTGGAAAGTCTCAGGCAGAGTGTTGAGCGGACAGGACAGCACTGGTCGGTCAGGCTGGGGGAGACCTACACCAGGTCCCACGGCTAGAACCCCCTGGAAAGAGGGCAATTTCCTGTTCTTGTACTGACCTCCTCTTGATACCCTGCATCCCAGTGCCTGTACAGCCATCACTGTGGTCTTTGAAAACAGAGCTCAGCACTTCTCTCTCCTGCTTGAAACCCTTCAAAACCCCACTTCTTGCTCTGAGGATAAAGCCTCACATGGCTCATAACTGCTTGCAGGTTGTGGCCCCTCTTGCTCACTCGTTGGCAATATTTCACATCAGCAGTCTCTCCCTCTATCTGACTCCAGCCACAGTGGCTTTTCTGAGCCTTGGGGCTTTGGCGTAGACTGTCCCTCTACCTGGAACCTTTCCTTCCCTTCCCCGCTTCTTTGCTTGAAGATGTCATACTCACTTTCAGATTTCAGCTTAAATGTCGCCTCCTCAGACTAGAGGACCGCTCCTGTTAGATTTTCTCATAACACTTTCCCACTTCTTTAGGACGGTACCTATCACGATGGTGGTTCATTTTTCATTTTTTAAGTTTTTATTGGAGTGTAGTTGCTCCACAGTGTAGCATTAGTTTCTGCTGTACAGTAAAGTGAGTCAGTTATATGCATATATATATCCCCTCTTTTTTGAATTTGTTTCCCATAGAGGTTGCCACAGAGCGCCGCGTGGATGTCCCTGGGTTATACATCAGGTTCTCACTGGTTATCTCTTTTGTGTTCAGTACCATGGTGTGCATGTTGCTGCTGCTGCTAAGTCGCTTCAGTCGTGTCCGACTCTGTGCGACCCCATAGACGGCAGCCCACCAGGCTCCCCCGTCCCTGGGATTCTCCAGGCAAGAACACTGGAGTGGGTTAGTGTGCGTAAGTCAATCTAAATCCAACTGCTTACCAGTTCACCTCTCCCTCCCCCACCCCTCCTCCTTTTGGTAAGGGAGTTCCTTAGTTCCTAGGACACTGCCCGGCACTCCAGGCATATTTGTTGAATGATGGAAGGAACCCATATGCCCTAAGGGTTGGGAGGACATTTAGGGTCAACGAATCCAATGAGTGCCCTTTACAGCATTCCTGCCAGATGTCTCCTACCTATGCTTCAGAGCCCCCATGGAGAACATGCTGTCTGTCAGACTAAAGAGACAACCTCCCCAGGGGTCAAATTCTCAGGTCCCTGAGTATGTTATTTAGCTCCTCTGGTTCCTGTCCTGTAAATGTGATAAGAATAATACCCGCTTCATAGGAAGGCTGTCATTATTAAATGATATCAGGCACATGAAACCTGGTGACTGACACCACCTGATGGTTCAATAAGTGTGAGTTAATCATATTATTATTCCCATAATCATCATCACAGGTGAAACTATCCTTACATTTCTTTATGACTGATTTCTCTATAAATCTGTTTCTACCTTTGGGTTTGCACAGAATGTTTCTGGCATGTTCCTCATGACAGCCACTGGAGTCTTGTTGACCATGGGTTTTCTCCAGTTTACCCTGACATAGATACTGGACCAGTTCTGAGCTTCTCACCATCTTGGTCCCTCTCCGAATAACCCCTCTTTGTCTGTGTCCCCTGACATCTTGGGCTGTCCTAGGAATGAAGAAAGTGCTGGTCCTAACAGATCCAGGGCTATGGGCATCAGACAGAGAGTAACAGAGACGGTTTAGGCTTTGGACCCAGCTAAGGTATAAGGAGATTTACCGGCTCTTCGGCAAACCTTGGGGATTTCAGTTCTCATCTTGAGATGGGAACTGAAAGATATAATATGAGGAGTTCAGGTCTGACCTTAGGCAAACTCGACCTGTTCCAATCCACTACTTATTTTCTTCCTGTCTTTTCTTCTTTTAAAGGCACCCAGTACCTACACACCACTCCAGCTTACGCATGGAGTTTCCCACCTAATAAACCACGAAAGTTGCACAAATTCTCTTTTAATAACTTACCACTCTTTGGTTATACCTTTTCGAGGTCCTTTCTCTCCTGAGTTAATATACCTGATTAGTTCCTGCTAAAGTGTTAATGACTAACCTCTGCTCCCTTCCTGCCTGCCATCTGCCACCCCCTCCCCAAAGGGCTGGATAAATTTGAACTTTAGATATGGATGGCAGGGTCTGTGAAGGAGTTCATTTTGAACGGGCGGAGATCTCACCTAGGGCTCTCCCAGTCACCCTGCGCAGGGAGTTTCCCCTTCTACCTGTGCCAGAAGCCAACCGACCTTATGAATACAATCCGCTGGAAAGGAGGGCTGTCCCAGTGAGTAGCCAGTTAATATGAAGACCGCCATCTACTGGCAGATGGTATCTATCGGCCCTATTGGTGTGTTCGGTAAGTTACTGCTACTGTCCCGACTTTTCTGATTGGATCGCTTGAGTGAGGACGGCCAGTCATCTCCCTTATTCCTTTTCTCTCATTTTCCTTTCCTCTTTCTCTCTCTTTTTTTTTTTTAAAGTCCTTTTAAAAACTTTGATTCCATAATATACATGGTATTTCACGGAGCCTTTGAGCTGAAAGGGATCTGTGACGGGCATAATCGTTGTAAACCATTAACACTTTAGTATAAAGTAACCCGTGAGATTGCCCATTTCTGAATCTCTGAAACAAATGCAACTGCTCCTGAAATCTCTCGTATCTTTGGGACTCCATAGTCCCAGTTCCTTCACCCCCACTAATAGTCTCCAAACTCCCTTCCAATTAGACGTGAAAATATATTTGCCATCTTCTTAACTATAATCCATGTGTGGTACTTTTGCTTTGTGTGGGTTCTGTCTGTCATCTTCTCATGGGCTATTTTACTTCTCAAGATATTTGGCTTCTTTCTGTTTTGGTTTTTTTTTTTTTTTTGGATAGAGAATAAATCTACTCTGGGTGATTCGTTTTAAGATGATGACTGCCTTCAATTAGTAAGTTAAATTGTGGATGTTATTTGTAAATTGACATGTTAAATCTGCAGCTTCTAAGAGCTTGACAATAAAAATAAAGCCTATGATGATATAAAATAATTTTATTAAAAAAGTTTTGGCAAATATATATTAAAGTGACAATATTTCAATTTATCTAACTCTAGGCATATCAAACTAGAAGACACCTTTAAGGAAAAGAATAACATGGATAATTAATAATCACTGATGAGTAAAGCATTTTAAGTGACTGTTCAGAACTAGAGAAAGTCAGTGTCTTCCCAAGTGGTGAAGAACTCGCCTGCAGTGTAGGAGACAGAAGAAACACAGGTTTGATCATTGGGTAGGGAAGATCCCCTGGAGGAGGAAATGGCAACCCACTCCGGTATTTTTGCCTGGAGAATCCCTTGGACAGAGGAGCCTGGTGGGCTGTAATATGCGGGTCACAAAGAGTCAGACACGATAGAAGCAACTTAACAGGCACAGTGACTACACAGATTGAAAAATGGGTACTTTTAAGTCAGATATTTTCTGATTCTTTGCTTTCAGTGATATCAGAAGAGGACCTAATGGAGTTGTCAGCTGATAGATGATTAAAAATAATTCTTGATGATAGAGCAGTATGCTATTTTTGGCATAGAACTTGGAAAGAGTTCAGATAGTTAAATCATATTGCTATAATAAAACCCCTTCCAAATAATTTATGTGGACAAAGTTTCCCAGCATTTCTTCTGTAAAAATGAGAAGTAGGAATGGAATGGATACTGCTCCTTGCCTAATTCTAGTAACAGGTAATATCACAAATAGATATATAAGGTCATTAAAAATAAAAGCCATATTCATTTTATTGAGATAATTTGCTAATAAAAATCTTAATTAAACTTTTTAATTTGAGAAGAGCTTCCCTGGTATCTCAGATGATAAAGAATCCACCTGCAATATGGGAGATCTGGGTTAGATCTCTGGATTGAGAAGATCCCTTGGAAGAGAGCATGGCAACCCACTCCAGTATTCTTGCCTGGAGAATCCCCATGGCAGGCTGCAGTTCATGGGGTCGCAAAGAGTCGGACACGACTGAGTGACTGAACACACACAATTTGAGAAAATAGATTGGTGTGCAGCTGTAAGAAATGATACACAGATATCCTGTGTACCTTTACCCAATGGTAACATCTTTCGACACCATGGTACAGGGTCATAACATGTCATAACTAGAAGTCAGGAGATAGAATATTTCCATCACAATAAGGGTTCTTCTTGTTGTCCTTTTATTACCACACCTATTTCCCTTCCATTTTGCTCCTCCTTAACCACTAATCTGTTCTCCGTTTCTATGATTTTGTCATCTCAAAATATTATTAATATATAACAGAATTGGGCACTATGTAACCCTTTGGGATTGACTTTTACACTGAGCAATATTCTCTCGAGATTCATTCAGGTGTTATATGTATCAATAGTTCATTCATTTTTATTGCTGGGTGATAGTTCATGATATCAATGGATCATAATTATTTAACCATCCACACAATCCTTTCCCAGTAAATTATATAGTTAGAATTATTCAGTGTAGCCTCTTCAGATTGATTTCTTAAAATTATCAACATGTTTTTGAGGTTCCTCCACTTCTTTTCATGGCTTAATGACTCTTTTCTTTCTCGTGCTAAATAATAGTTCATTGTATAGAAGTACTGCTGTTTGTTTACCCATTTACCTGTTGAAAGACATTCATCATTCGGCAATTGTGAATAATGTTGATGGGCATAGAGTTTTTTGTGGACATGAATTTTCAGCTCACTTGGGTGAATACCCAGGAGCGCAATCGTGGATTGCCTGATAAGGTTACATTTGGCTTTGTAAGAAGCTGCCAGACTGTCTTACAAAGTGGTTGCACCATTTTTCATTCATTTGCAATGAATGAGAACTCCTGTTGCTCTTTGCTTACTAGCATTTGGTGTTGTCAGCGTTTGGGGTTTTAACCATTCTAATAACTATGTAGTACCTTTTTTTAAATTAATTTACAGTTCCCTAATGATCTATGACGTGGAGCAACTTTTTAATGCTTATTTGTAATTTGTAAATCTTTTTTGGTGAGGTCACATCTTGTGCCCACTTAAAAAAATTTTTTTCCCCTTGTTTTCTAATGGTTGAGTTTTAAGAATTCTTTGTATGTTTTAGGTAACGGTTTTTTTAAAAAAAATCAGTTGTGTGTTGGGCAAAGACTTTTTTCCAGCCTCTGACTTGTCTTTTCCATTCTCTTAACAGTGTCTTCCACTGAATAGAAGTTTTTAATATTAACGAAGTAGAAATTATTAAGTATTTGTTTCATGGATTGGATTTTGGTTTTATATCTCAAAGTCAAGGCCAAATTGGATGTTATGAAGGTCTTCTCCACGTTATCCTTTTTAGTTTTTTAGTTTCGCATAAAGACTGTGTCTAGATTAATTTTTTGCATGTCCAATCATTCTTAGCACTATTTGTTGACAATTGCTATTACGTTGCCATTAATCATTTGTCAAAGATTAGTTGACTACCTCAGTATGGATCTAGTTCCGAATTCTCCATTCGGTTTCATTGATCTATTTGTCTATACTTCCACCAGTACCACACTGTCTTGATTGCTGTAGCTTTATAGTAAGTCTTGAAGTTGAATGGCATCTGTCTTCTGATTTAGTCTTCTTTTTTAATACTGTGTTGGCTATTCTGGGTCTTTTGACCCATATAAACTTGGGAATTCGTTTGTTGACAATCACAAAATAACTTCTGAGATTTTGATAGGAGCTGTGTTGCATCTGCAGCTCATTTATCTACTGTGACATCTGAACAATATCGAGTCCATATCTAACTTGGGATATGTCTCCACTTATTTGACTGTTCTTTGATTCTTCCATCAGAATTCTGTACTTTCCCTCATATGGCTCTCTCATACATTTATAAGAGTTATACTTAAATACTTCATTTCGGGGGAGAGGTGCTAACGTAAATGGTGGTAGGTTTTTAGTTTTTAAATTCCAAACAGTATTGGTATACAGGAAAGTAATGAACTTTTTGTGTATTAATCTTAGATTCTGCAACCTCGCTATTATTGTTTATTAGTTACTGAAGTTTTTTGTTTTTGTTGCTGCTAATTCTTTGGGATTTTTCTACATAAGCAGTTATGTTATCTACAAGCAATGAAAGTTTTAGTTCTTCTTTCTCAGTATGTATACCTTTTACTTCCTTTCTTGTCTTCTCTACTTTAGCTAGCACTTACATTATAATGTTGAATTAGAGTGGTGAGAAACACTATTTTTGCCTTATTGATTCAATTATGTTTCATTTTAACCATTCTGATAGATGCACAATGATAACTTGTGATTTTATTTGCATTTCCATGATGGCTAATGATATTGGATCTCTTTCTATGTATTTATTTGCTATTGATATAGTCTTTTTGGTGAAATGTCTTTTTATGTCTTTTGCCCTTTCTTAATTGGATTATTTGCTTTTTTTTTTTTTACTGTTAAGTAGAAAAGTTTTACTTTTTTAAAAGAGTTTTTTAAAAAAATATATTCTAGATACTAATATTTGTCAGCAAAACTTTTATGCTTTTAATGAGATCTTTTGCAGAGCAAAAGTTTAAGATTTTGAAAAAATCTAATTTACTAGGTTTTTTAGTACCAAGTATACTTTTTGTGTCAAGAATAAGAACTCTTTTGCTTAGCCTAGATTCAGATGATTTTCTCTTATTTTTTTCTTAAAAATGTGTAGTCATAATTTGCATCTAAGTCTGGGATCCATTTTGAGTTAATTTTGGTATAAAGTGTGAGACTTATGTTGAGGCATTTTATTTTCATTTGTTTATTTTTACGTCCACAGCTCCAGCTGCTCCAGCATCATTTGGTGAAAAAGCTCTCTCTCTTCCATTGTATTACTTTTGCCCATTTGTCAAAAAGAAGTTGGATACACGTGTGTGTCTGTGTCTCTGTTCTGTTCCGTTCATCTCTCTGTTCTTTCATTAATGGCACATAGTCCTAATTATCGATTTATTGTTGCTATACATAAGTCTTAAAATCAGCTAGACTGACTTCTCTCAGTTTATTCTTGTTCTTCAAAATTATTCAGGCATTCCTATTTCCTTTGCCTTTCCATTTAAGTTTTAGAATCATCTTGTGAATCTTTACCAACATCTTGCTGGGTTTTAAGAAGTGTGTTGAACATGTATACCAGTCTGGGAACTACTGACGTATTTCCTATGTGGAGTCTTCCAATACAGAAACACAACCTGTCTCTCCATTTAAATCTTACTGATTTCTTTCATCAGCATTGTATAATTTTAGACATATAAGTCCTATACATGTTTCATTAGATTTATACATAAATATTTCAGCTTTTCCAGCAATTGTAACATGGTTTTACATTTTGTATGTGTGTCCATTTGTTTTTTGCCAGTATATGGGACTACAACTGATTGATTTTTGAATGTTTATCTAATATCCTGTGACCTTGCCAAACTTCCTTATTAATCCTATGAATTTTTTGTAGATTCCTTGGGATTTTCTTCATGGACAATAGTATCATCTGCAAATCTGGATGGTTTTTTTTTTTTTTCCTGATCCACATGCTTTTATCTCTTTTTCTTTTTTTGCTTTATTGCCCAGACAGGAACTTCCAGCACTGTATTGAATAAAGTGGTAAAAGCAGAAGCTGTTGCCTTGTTCCCAAATTTATGGAGAAAACATTTAGTTTTTAAACTTTAAGGACAAGGTTAGCTGTAGCTTGTTCTTCACCCAGCTGAGGAAGTTCTTCTCTACAATGTTCCCATATTTTTCTTCCTGAGAGATTTTATCATGAATGGATGCTGAATTTTGAAAATGTGTTTTCTGCTTTGGTTAATATGATCATATAATTTTTCTTCTTTATCTAGGTGATATGGTTGATTACATTGATGATGAATTTTTTTTAATTTAATAAAATGAATTTATTAATATGTTTATTATAAAAATAGCAGCAAAGCTTTCCAAGTGTGAGTCTTCCCAATTTTCCTGAATAAGGAAGTATACTAGGGGAATAATAAACAGCCATTTTTATTCTAAAATAATAAATAGCCACTGATCAAGCTTCAAGCCTCAAATCTTGGCTACGTTTTGTTATCTTTGATTGATAGATTTTAAAATATTGAACTAGCCTTGCAATTCTGAAATAAACCCAGATTAGTTACAGTGTAAAACTCTTTTTATAATTGTTGAATTCTGTTTGCCAATATTTTATTAAGAAATATTATCTATATTTAAGAGATCTATTATCTGTAATACTTTTCCTTTTGTGTGTGTGTTTTTTATACTGGTTCTGGTATCATGATAGTACTAGCTTCATAAAATGAATGGAAATGTATTTTCTGGAAGAGATTGTATAGAACTGGTATTCATTCTTCTTTAAACATTTTGAAAATTCTCCAGTGGATCCATCTGGGCCTCGAGAATTTTTTATTTTTTACTTTTAAATTTTAAAATTCAATTTTCTTAATGGTTATAGAGTTATTTTAGGTTATCTCTTTCCTATTGGGTGAGTTGTAATTATTCTTTATAATTATTTATAATCTTGTGTCTTTTGAGGAATTGGCCCATTTCATGCAAGTTGTCAAGTTTACCAGGAGCAGAGCTGATTGTAGGATTCCTTTAGTAGCACATGGATGTCTTCGGCTCTGTAGTGACAGCCTTAGTTTCATTCCTGATACTGGTCATTTCTGTTTCTCTATCTCTTTCTCTTGGTCAGTCTTTCTGGACGCTTATCAACTTTGTTGATCTTTCCAAAGAACGATCTCTTTATTTCACAGATTTTCTCTTTTTAAATTTCTCTTTTTCTGTTTTGAAATTTCATTTATTTTTACTATCTTTATTGATTTCCTTCCTTCTGCTCACCCTTGGATTTATTTGATCTTCATTTTCTAGGCTTCTAAGATGGGAGCTTTGGTTATTGATACAGGAATTTTCCTCTTTTCTAATATAAACATTAATTACACATACTTTCCTCCCTGCCTGGCTGTGTTCCATAACTTTTGCTATGATGTATTTTCATTTCCTTTCAGTTCAATGTATTTTTGGACTTCCTCTGAGACTTCCTCTCTTCCCATGGACTATGTACAAGTGTTTTGGTATTTTCTTGTTATCTTTCTGTTATTGATTTCTAGTTTAATTCCACAGTAGATGGAAATCACATTCTATACTATTTCAATTATTCTAAACGTGCTGAGGTTTGTTTTATGACCCAGAATATGCTCTGTTCTACATTTTAAAATTTCTTATCAAAATATGTAATATTTTATACTGTTTTTATTCATTGTGTACTACTAATAATTCTTATTCAAACCTATTATTAATGCAGAATAAAATTTGGACAATTGTAGGACATAAGAATTATAGGAGCTTTGGAATTTTAGACATATTTTTGTAGAATTACAGCAAACAAGGCAAAGTAGAAATACAATTTCAAAAGGAAAAGAATACAATATAAGATTCACAAACTTAAAGAATTTGCTTATACATTTTCAAATATATGATGTATATCAAATAATTGTGACAACTCTTTTCCATGGCAAGCATGCAAAAGTCTGATCAAATAATTTTATTTTAAACTGCAAATGTTTATAATACTCTGGAAATTACATCCATTTTAACTACATATTAATTTGTTTTATGTTTTGGCTGCTCTGCGTGACATATGAGATCTTAGTTCCCTGCTTAGGGATTGAACACATGCCCCTTGCCTTGGAACTGCAGAGTCTTAACCACTGAATCGCCAAGGTTTAATCTACATATTAAATTTTGATGTAAATTTTTGGATGTTAACTTACAAATGAAAGAGAATATGCAATTTAGAAAAAAATTGTGTGTGTGTAGTTGGTGGTGAAAAGAAAAAGAAGCCGAGTGCCGAAAAATGGATGCTTTTGAACTGTGGTGTTGGAGAAAACTCTTGAGAGTCCCTTAACTGCAAGGAGAATCAAACCAGTCAATCCTAAAGAAAATCAGTCCTGAATATTCACTGGAAGGACTGATGCCGAAACTGAAGCTCCAATACTTCAGCCACCTGATGCGAAGAACTGATTCATTGGAAAAGAACCTGATGCTGGCAAGATTGAAGGCAGGAGGAGAAGGGTGGTGAAATGGTGGGATGGCATCACCGCCTCAATGGACATGAGTGTGAGCGAGCTCTGGTAGTTGGTGATGGACAGGGAAGCCTGGGGTGCTGCAGTCCATGGGGTCTCAGAGTCAGACACAACTGAACGACTGAACTGAACTGAGGTGGCGGTGAGTCAGCTAGCAAGGACTGAAGACCAGTAGTCTGGATGAGTGCAGAGGATGGGTTAAGGAAAGTATGTCCCAGGTATAAGCACCCACAGCAAAAGATCACTGTTAACGAAAAACCAGACACTTCGAGTCAGAGTCTAGTGCTTTTCTGTGTCTGGAAGGACGCAAGAGTCTGGACTCACTGAAATCATGCCTTTGATGTGCATCTCAGCTACCTGGTACCAGGATCCTGCTTTTCTCCATCCTGAATCCCCTCAGGATGCACGGTCAGGCAGCTGCAGTGGCTGCTGGTTTGACGACCCAAACATCCTTTGTTTCCTGATATAGTGGGCTGTCCCACAGTCCCTCCGGTCTGAGGACTCCCTGACTCTAAGACCCTCTGAGCTGATTTCACAAATAACCGCCCTCTCCTCATGATTTGCTGGCATCCCTCACTCTGCGTGAAGTTCCCTGCACGGAGTCTTTTCAACTCCTTGGTCCAGGTTCTGTTGTCTTTTGCGTCCTGCTCACTCTCCCCAAGAGCATCAACATTCCCCTCAAACTGTCTCCTCCAGCGTCTCCCTCAGCACATGGGGTCCGCACCTGCCTCTCTTGACTTGGCTCATCCTTCCTGTCTCCCCTGACAGCATCAGCCAGGCACTTTCTAATTCCTGGATTGTTTAGCTCATGACTGTGAACCACACCCACAGGATAACACTCCAGGGAGAAGATGCCTACATCTATTAAAGGGCAAATCCTCCACACCTAAGAGTGACTCCTCTCTCCTCCATAATACAGGCTTTCAGATCCCCAAAGGTGCAGCCCTCTTGAAGCCAGAAAAGTTTAGCTTTCCCACATTACTAGGCTTTATCTTCAAACCTGGCACACAAGAGAAGCCAGCAGGTAGTCCAGATAATCTATGACAATGAAGGATTTAAGTTTTCTACCTCACTGGCGGTCCAGTGGTTAAGACTGCACTTCCAATGCAGGGGGCATGGTTTTGATTCCTGGTCAGAGAACTAAGATCCCACATACCATATGGTATGGCCAAAACCTTTTAATAAATATAATAAAATATTCTGTCTCTGAATTAATGATTTAGAACTGTGGTGTTGGAGAAGATTCTTGAGAGTCCTTTGGACCCCAAGGAGATCAAACTAGTCAATCCTAAAGGAAATCAACCCTGAATATTTATTGGAAAGACTGATGCTGAAGTTGAAGCTCCAACACTTTGGTCACCTGATGCAAAGAGTCGACTCATTGGAAAAGACCCTGATGCTGGGAAAGATTGAGGACAGGAGAAGAGGGTGTCAGAGGATGAGATGGCTGGATGGCATCACAGACTCAATGGACATGTGTTTGCACAAACTCCGGGAGATAGTGAAGGACAGGGAAGCCTGGCGTGCTGCAGTCCATGGGATGGCAAAGAGTGGGACACGACTTAGGGACTGAGCAACACGACTGTATAGCACAGAGAAATATATTCAATATCCTATGATATTAATAAATCGAAATAGAAAAGAATGTGTAAAAGAATACATGTGTATATAACTGAGTCACTTTGCTGCACAGCGGAAATTAATACAGCATTGTATATCAACTACGCTTCAACAAAATTTTTTAAATAGCCTGTCTCTTGTATAAGCCATTTCAACAAGCCATTGAAATATTTGGGAACCATTTAAACATGTGAATGGTTCTCAGCACTAAAACTGGGAGCACTGTGTACCCTCTGTCCTGAAGTGATTTCATAAGTACACAGCACCACCCGTGTAGTGTTCCTGCTGAAACATGCACCTCCCCAAGTTTTTGAATTTAGACTCCACAGGAAGTGCCGGGGATAAAAGAAGTCAAACGCACCACAGGGAAGCAACCCACACACACCCAGGGAGTGAAACATCCGTGGCAGTGGGCACCATTTCTTTCATAACCGATGATGCCGAAAAGAATAAAGAGGATTCAAATCAGAATGGAGAGACAAAGGGGACATCAAACCAAACACAGTAGATGACTCTTGTTTGGATCCTTCTTGAGACAAGTCAAATGTAAAACGGCGTTTTCTGAGACACGAAGGAGACGTTAGGGTTCAATTGGGTGTTTGGTGATATTCAGAAACTGTGACCTGTGTTAGGTGTTTGGTTTCGTGATGCTGTCAGAAATCCCTCCTTCTCTCCCCTTCCCCCCTGTTTAGAGCTACATATGGAAGTATTTAGGGGCAAAATGATGAAATGTCAGGAATTTTCTTTAATGTACTGCAGGAAAAATAGAGAGAAGAAGAAGGAATGGGGAGATGTAAGTGTGGGGAAATGTTGATCATTGTTGAACCCGGGGGATGGGAGTTTACTGTACAGCTAAAGACTTTTCGTGTATATATAAAAAAAGCAAACCAGAAAAGGCCTGGGAAATGCCAGTGTTTTGGTGTCAAAATGATATGTGACTCTCTGTGAAGCCCATAATTACACCTCCGAGTTCAGTGTTAAAGAGAGCGAGTGTGGAGTTGGGCAAGACCAGATGGTAACCCTCACTCTGCCGCTTGCTAACTGGGTGATCTTGAAAAAAAAAAAATTCTATTTATTTATTTTTGGCTGTACTGGGTCTTCACTGATACTCCAGCTTTCCTCTAGTTGTGGCAACCGGGGGTTACTCTAGTTGGGATTCCCAGGCTTCCCATTGCAGTGGTTTCTCTTGTGGACCTCAGACTCTAGGTGCACAGGCTTCAGTAACTACGGCTCATGGACTTAGCTGGTCTGCGGGATCTTCCCGGACCAAGGATTGAACCCATGTCTTCTGCATTGGCAGGCAGGTTCTTAACCACTGAGCCACTGGGGGAGCCCCAACTGGGTGACCTTGAACAACTCACTGCAGAGGTCTCTGAGGCTCACATAGTTGCGGTGAGAGTAGATGAAGTAATGTATGTAAAGCATGCGTGCTCAGTCGCCTTGGGCTCTGCGACCCCACAGACTGTAACCCACCAGGCTCCTCTGTCCATGGGATTCTCCAGGCAAGAACACTGGAGTGAGTTGCCATTTACTTTTCCAGGGGATCTTCCCGACCCAGAGATCAAACCCACATGTCCTACATGTGGCAGAGTCTTCACTGTTGAGCCACCAGGGAAGCCCAATGCACATAAAGATCTCAGCAAAACAGATATTTGGGAAATAGCTGAAATTGAAGCCGTGATCATCACGAACCCCAAAGCATCTGGGAAAAGCCTCTTCCAGGCCACGCATCCCAGACTGGGTTCAGGAAATGGGAATTCAGAGAAGTGAGAATGGGGGTGGGGGAGAGGGGTAGAGACACAAAAAATATGGCCCGCCCCCTCAGAGGATGAGAGGCTGAAGCCCCCCAGGGAACAAGGACTGTGGGCTGCACCAGCCCCCAGCGCCCAGGCCAGGCAGGAGGGGCAGGGATGTTGGCCCAGAGTCGGCAGAGGGAGCGGAGGCCCTGGGGCCAGCAGGGAAGTGAACTGATTTACAGCCTGGGAGGGTTCCGGGGCCCAGGAAGAGGATTTGGGTTTGCCTCCCAGCTAGTTCCGCACCCACCGGGAGCAGGGGCTGCTAGGAAGAATCTAAATATATAGCGTGTTGTTGTTGAAACGCTTCCTTCTGATAGTGCGCTGGGCATTTTCTCTCATGGAGCTCAGATTCCCCAAACTGGAAAGTGAAATCATTTACAGACTCCCCAGGGAAGCCAGATCCCCGGATTCATTTTTCCCCAGAGAAAGCATGTTTGCTGGAAACCAGAGAAGGTAACTGGAGAGGCCCAGGGAAGAAAGGGACCTGCAGGGGTCACGGAGTCCATCCTCCGGCCTCCAGGCAGGAGGGAAGATAACCCGTTCCAGATGGCGACTGTCCCTGGCCGCCGAGGACCGCCGGGAGAGACCCCTGGAGCCTGACTCAGCAGCTCATTCTAGGGGTGGGCCCAGCATATGGCCTCGGGTCACTAACTCACGGCGAATCAGAGTCCGTTGCCTTGGGTCCCGGTTTTCCCATCTATAAAATGAGGGAAGTGAGCCCTGCCTTGCTGCTGTGAGACTAAGTTCCAACACAAAACAGAGAAGAGCTCTGTGCCTAGGCAGAGGCCAGGGTATCCAAGGCCTGGGAACTTTTCACTGTCAGCTCTTGGAAGAGGTTTAAAAACTCTTTCAGAGTTTATGGAAATAACACCTTGTCTCCACTGCTCCTTCTGTCCTTAAGAAGTCAGTGGTGGCGGTAGTGGTTTAGTCGCTAAGTCATGTCTGATACTCTTGCGATCCCATGGACTGTAGCCCACCAGGCTCCTATGTCCATGGGATTCTCCAGGCAAGCATACTGGAGTGGGTTGCCATTTCCTCCTCCAGTGAAGACAGTGGGAGGTGGCAGTAGAATAATGTTCCTGCTGATGCCACAAAAATAATGTATTGGTGTTGGTTGCACAGAACAAGTGGAATCTTTGGCAATGATGAAATAACCAGTAGCATGGACATCAGGGTAACACCAACAGGGCTACGGTCTACATTGTGTCTGCAGGGTTGAGGAAGACCACCGACCGAAGGGCTGAACCTGGAGTTGAGGTCCAGAGAGATGAAAAAACACAGCCAATAAGGGATGGAAGATGCTGGGACCAGAGCTGCTTAGTCATTGCTCTGTAGCAGGTACTGTGGTGATGGGTGCTGAGAAAGATAGTCCAGCCCTTATGAAGCTTAGCAGTGAAGAGGGAAGACAGACATCTAACTACTTTTTTTTTTCAGATATGTAAAACTTGATTTTAAAAAATTGCCTGCATGACAAAGTTTATAGTCTGGGAAGTTCCTTTTCCCCCACCCAAAGTGCCCATAAACATGCATAGGAGAGCAAGTTCATTTTTAAAAGAACACTGTTTAAAAGGCAAAAGATGCTACCCATTGGCACAGGTTCAGCGTCTCAGAAGCAGAGCCATCCTCAGGTAGCCAGGGTACCAAGGTTAGCAATACTATCTTGTCCACCAGCATTTATAGCTTAATTCCTTCAATTAAGACCAAGGGATTAAAAAAAAATTACGTAGTCCAGCATAGTCAGTGTCACAAAGGAGGAGCCCAGGGGGACGTGAGAACCTGGGAAGAAGCAACTTGGAACACCTGACTAGGTCCTCAGTCACAGGGGAAGTCGGCTATCATAGGAAAGTCACCGTGACATGCACAGCTGGGGCTTTGCCCCTGGCCATTGGCCCTGCTGAGACCTGGCTCCTATCATCTCTTCCACAGCATCCTTGACATCTTTTCTCAATTGAAGTGAAATTCACAGAAGATACACTTAACCATTTTTAAGTGAACAAAGTGTGTGTTAGTCACTCAGTTGTGTCCATGTCTTTGTGACCCCATGGACTATAGCCCGCCAGGCTTCTCTCTTCATAGAATTCTCCAGGCAAGAATACTGGAGTGGGTTGCCTTTCCTTTCTCCAGGGGATCTTCCCGCCCAGGAATGGAACCTGAGTCTCCCGAATTGCAGGCAGATTCTTTAACATCCGAGCCACTGGAGAAGCGAACAACACAGTGGCCATTTAGTTCATCTGCCTCATGTTGCCACACAGCTCGCTCTAGTTCCAGAATGGTTTCATCACCCCAAGTAAATCCAGGTATCATCAAGCGTTCCTTGCCCACTCGTCCCTGGCCCCAGCCCCTGGCAACTGCCAATGTGCTCTCTGTTTCCACGGAATTGCCTTTTCAGGTATTCCACGCACACAGCGTCACCCGACACGTGACCTTTGGTGAGTGGCTCCCTTCACTCAGCATCGTGTCGAGGTCCATGCGTGTTGTAGCAGGTAGCGATCCTTCATTCTTTTTAGGGCTGAATAACGACTCTGGTATTTTTATAAAGGCTGACACTTGTTCTATAAAGATCGCTGGAGTCAAGGAGGAGGCACCTGCCTCTGCCAAATGCAAGTGAGTTACTCTGAACCTCGGTTTTCTTGTCTATAAATCAAGTGATAATCATTCGAACCAAACTCACCTCGCAGAATGACTGGGAGACAAAAGGAGATACTTACACATAATAATACAGTTTCCAAATGTAACGACTTGCAACTACTAAGAGTAACAATTAGCGCCTTGTGTATATATCTTGTCTCCTTTTTAATTTTTTTTAATTGTGGTAAAAGTCACATAACACACAAACATACTATTTTAACCTGTTTCACTGCACGGTTCAAAGGCACTAGGTTCGTTCACACTGTTGTGCAGCTCTCACCATCATCCGTCTCCCAAATTTAAATTCAACTGAGATAACAACTATGCCACACTCATCTCTATCCTTGCATCACTGAGAATGACCCTTACCACTTACTAGCTGTTCAATACATGTTTCTCGAATGGGTAATGACTTGAATACATGAATGGATGAAGGATGAAGTGCTACGTGACTTAGGGAAACCACTTGCTTCCTTCCAAGTCACTCAACCAACATTCGTTGAATGAATGAGGGAACAAGGGAATGAGTGAGTGGATGAGTGGATGAAGTGGTGGAGGGGGGCACTACCCTCTGGCCTGCAGTCTCAAGACTCCATCTCCCCTCTCTACCTGTGTGGCCCTAGTCCTCACCTGGCCTGATGGCCGAAAGGGAATGACTGTTGAGAATTGCAATGGTACCAAGGGAACATGGACTTTCAGCCTGGAAGTGATGTCCAGGGCAAAGAAAGCAGGAGTTCCAAGGACTTCTGCTCCTGCAGAGAATCTAGCCCAATTATTTGGTCTCCAAAGCAGAGCCACTGTGGATGTGGAAGCTCGCATGGCTCACATGGCTTCATGTAGACGCTCATATGGGTCATGTCAAAAATAAGCCAACCAACCAGACCTCCCTGGGGTTGACCAAGAGTGAGAAGGCACTGTGAGGTCGGACCTCAGTGGCCATTTTGGCCTTTTCCCTTCCCCCTTCCTTTTTCCTGCTGGCGGAGAAAAACGCTGACTATGGTGCTTTGTTCCCTCATTCCCGCCCCCATTGCTAGAGTGTCCTTGATATAGTGGTTCCTGGTAGAAATCAACCCTCTCCTAACCTCCCCCTCCTGTCCAGAAACAGCATTTTGCCCAGAAACAGCAAGAACTATTCCACTGCGTCAGCATAACCTTGAGCAGATCGGGCAACCAACCCGGTCTTGCCCCCGGCTAACTGACCTGTGAGAGACCACCACTCCAAACCTTGCTGTGAAGCTATCTAAGTTGCTCTTTGTTCTTGCGCGGCCTCCCTCGACCTCACTCTATTGGGTCCAGGAATCCCGTCCGGGGGCGTCTCGCCATTAAAGCCTGTTGCACCGCTTACCTGGTGTCTGAGTTATTTTTACCTAACATTATCGAGCTGAATAGCCCTTGTCATCTAAAAAAACTGTCCTGCCTACTCCACCAGGCTTGAGTTAGACAAACAAGGAGGAGAACCATCCTAGCACACAAACACAAATGATCTCTTTTTCAAATTAATCCATCTCCAAACATCCCTTCTTTTTTAAATTTTATTTTATTCTATCTCACTTTATTTTTAAAATTGAAGTATAGTTGAGTTTCAATATTATGTTAGTTTCAGGTATACCGAACACCCCTATTTAATTCAAGTATATTTTCACAAAATAAAACAACAAATCTCACAAAAGATGATGAATTCAACTGGGTTAACTAAAGGGATGTTGGAGAACCAGTCAGATCCCAGGTAGAGACACCATGGGGATGGCTGAGCTAGCCAGTGAGCTGGTACCAAGGGGCCACCCACAAAGAGGGGGCTGAGCTTCCAAAGAGAAAGCTTTGCATATCAAAGAATGAAGGAAGAGCCCTTGAGATAAGCAATGAAGGGGCTCTCTGTACAGCTTCATTTTGAAAGGCAAAAGTTAACTGAAATGAATTTGTCATGGTGCCATTATAAAATCATGCAAGAAAAATGATGCCCAAGCAAATCAATGTTTTGCTCACTGTTTATTCTGTGATTTTAAATGTAGTGACAACTACAACACCCATTTCATTTTCTTCAGTGCTTACTTTCATAATCTGTAGAATAATTTTTCTTTCTTTTGCTTTTTTTTTTTTTTTTTTACTATTTACTGCAAAATCCCAGGAGCTATTTTTAGGGGCCATTTTCCTGTTCTAATTATGCTTTGTGACAAGAAGATCCTGTATCCTATTTAGACATGGGGACTGTTACAAATCTGAGCTCACTGTAATTGAGGCACATGACTCCCTATCAGGGGTCAAGAGAACCTGAATGGGATTTCGGTTCCACGTTCCATTTCCTGTGTGACTTTGGCAAAGTCGCTCACTGTCTTTCTGTCCCCAGTTTCCAAGTCTGCAAAAATTAGGATAAGGATCCCACCTCCCTTCTCCTTCACAGAGGTCTATGGGACAATATTTTAATCCTTATGAAGGGTGGTCCTCAGGGAGAGGAGGTTGCTGTGATGATGTGACCTGGTCAGATCCCCACTCCAGGTGCTGAAAATGAAATGAAAGTTGCTCAGTTGTGTCCGACTCTTTGCCACCCCATGGGCTATACAGTCTATGGAATTCTCCATGCCAGAATACTGGAGTGGGTAGCCTTTCCCTTCTCCGGGGGATCTTCCCAACCTAGGAATTGAACCTAGGTCTCCTGCATTACAGGCAGATTCTTTACCAATTGAGCCATGAGGGAAGCCCTACTCTAGGTACTAAAGGAATGGAAAACCCCTGAACACAATTTCTATTTACTTTTGGTATCATTTTGTTAAATGAAGTTCAGGTTGCCCTGAGCCCTGAACATCGACGATGTGTGTCTTTAGAGCAGATCTGTCTTCCTAATTATGGTTTCCTCAGGGTAATTTTATAACCTCTGATTCCAAAGTGCCCTCCAGCTTGTGGGTGGGGAAGCAACCCAGGGCTGTGGTTCACACGCTGACTCTCGGGGCTCACAGGAAACTTGAAACTTGGGGCTCATGGATGGCCATCACCCTACTGTTCACTTTGCCTTGTAACACGCTGTGAGGTTCAGAGCTGGGCTTTCCCCCTCTTTGACAGATTCGGAAATCGAGGTAGGATTTAAAACAAGCAAAACCGTTCATTCACCCAGGGTTAAATCTGTACTTCTTGATCTCTGTTTTTCTAATTTTTTTTTTTAATTCTACTACTTCCTTTGTAAGATTGCAAAAATGAAACCAAAACCAGCCAAGGTCCCGACCACTGCCCCACAGCGTTTTGGCACTGAAGTGGGAAGTAGGGAGTGGAGCCCTGTCATCTGGGGCAAAGGGGTGCAGGGGGGCAGAGTGGGGAGGTCGCCAAGGGCCTTGGGCAGTGTCTGCAGAGCTGGGCTATGCTCCACCCTGAGCCCGCGGTGGGTGCCAGGCCCTTTCCTCTTAATTGTTGTACTTTACGAGCACTGGGAGAAGAATGTCAGCCAGCTGGGTTTCTCAGCACAGAAGGGATCCAGAGAGTGTTGTAAGCCCTCTTGGACAGCCATCCCGGCTCTCTGTTAGGACTCAACTGGGGCCCTTTTCATGAATGGAGGGGAACTGCATTTTACTAGCTGTCCCAGCTCATATGTGGGAGGGCTGCCTGGAGGTGGGGCCCTGGTGCAGAGTGAGGACTAGGGTCTTCACAAGTCCCCTGCTGGCTGCACGGTTTGCTCACAGCAAGGTTTATGGACCAAAGGAGTCACTCCAGTCCTTGTACCCCCTTTTCAGCAGGAAGAACAGCCCAGATCTGGGAAGCAGAAGGGAATCACTGCAGGAGTGAGGACCCCGCTCCCTTGACAGAGCTGTAGAACCCACACTGCTGGCCCCAAACCTTCCATCACTGACTTGGGCTCAAATCTTGGTCTGTGTGTTATTGGGAAACCAAATGATCATGAACCTTAACTTTACTCATCTTTGAAGTGGGGATGATAGAACCTCCTTCTTGGGTTGTTGGTGTTGTTTAGCTGCTGAATCGTGTCTGACTCTTCTGTGACCCTATGGACTACAGCCCGCCAGGCTCCTGTGTCCAAGAGATTTCCCAGGCAGGTATACTGGAGGTTACCATTTCTTCCTCCAGGGGATCTTCCTTACCCAAGGACTGAACCCGAGTCTCCTGCGTTGGCAGGCAGATTCTTTACCACTGAGCTATTGGGGAAGCCCGTATGATCTACTTCTTGGGATGTAGGGAACATTAAAATAAAAGCATATATACAAAATACCCAGCACATTGCCAGGCAAATACAAGTATGTCATCAACAAGCAAATATCCCCAGGTGTCATGTGTGAGTGATGCAGGTGACAAACATTCCAAATGTAAAGAGAGAAGTTCACTGTGAAGTGGGCAGACCAAGGAGGGCTTCTTGGAAAAAAACAGAGATAAATTTTCTTGTCCTACTTGCCACAGAACACTCAAACTGGTTATTCTGAGGTCCCAGTGGAACTCTTCTAGAAATTGGTTGTTTATCTTCTGACACTCGTCCACATCTTTGGGATGGGAAAGGGCAGGCGAGATGGAGTCTCTGCCCCAACCCTTCTGGGATTCTGGGGGCCTGGGTGGCCTGATTGGCAAGCTCCTTCCATGAGGGCCAGGAGGAGGCTGGCTGCTACTTCTGTTGCCCTTGACACTGGCTGAAACTGGGCCAGGAGTTAAGGATTGGCCCTACATTCTTAGGCATCAGGGTCACTATTCGCAGGAAGTCTCCAAAGGTGGCTTGTCTCAAGAGATGTCCCTCCCTGGGACACTTGTGAGCAAGGCTAGGGCTTTGGTCCATTGGGAGGGGTAGTGGGGTCTGGGGGTGCTGAGCGCAGAAGGTAACCAGGGGGTTGGTAGTTCCAGAGAGGGAGGCTTTCCAGAAAGCCAATCTCCCCGAAGGGAGTTTTCCAGTGTGGTGTCTTCCGATGCATGAGTGTGGGGGGTGGGGAGGGAGTTGGGGGAGCAGAGAGGGAACGTGCAAGCAATGACAGCAAACGCAGCATCGGGAAGTTTGTTTTCAGTACAGCCCTTTATCTGCTGTCAAATATATTTCCTGGGAAAAGACAACACTTCTCAGGGCAATCCCACGGGAAACTTTCTGTTCTTTCCTGTGATTTACATCGGGGCTGCTGGGGGTGCCTGTGGTCCCACGGGGGGCGGGAGGGGCCTCCATGCCCTTTGGGTGGGTGGAGGGACGTAGAGCAACAGGGAGCACCCACTGGTGCTCCCAGCCCAGCAGCCCAAGCCGGCCTGGGTTCCGACTCCACAGAGCACCCCGCAGCTGGGTCACGGTGTGAATGTGTGACAGGCCTCATTACAGCCCAACATAAAGCCCTCATCATGGTCTGCCTGCGGGCTTCCAGCTCCACACTGCATCCCATCGCAGAGTTCACAGCTATAAAATGTCTGTGACAGGACCGCACGAGACGACAGATGCAGACGGGTGCGCGTTACATTTAGGAAACTTACAAGGACGTCACTTGTCCTTAGGTAGCGTGAGGTTGGGGTCAGAAGGTCAGGTGTCCCAGCCCCCAATGGGGAGGCCACAGCCAGGCGTGTTCCAGCTGTGTCTGCTCCACTTCACCTGAAAAGTGGTGGGAAAGCCTTTCACCCCAGCCTCTCTGGGGCCCACAGTGGGGTCATGAATAGGAAACAGCTTTGTGAGTTGCGCTAGGGTCCTGGGTTCACAGTGTTAGAGAAAGTATCTAGGGCCGAACCAGCGCAGATGACAAATAGGAACTCATAGAGAGGCAACAAGAGAAGCAACAGCCAATATTTTCTGCCCTTTATTTCAGCCACTTGGATTCCTGGACTTTCCCTGGCCGCTTGAGAATATTTTTGCTTGGAGTGAATGCATTTTTTAAAAATTGAAGTATAACTGATTTATAGTGTTGTGTTAATTTCTTCTGTACAGTGAAGTGAATCAGCTATATGTATATAAACATTCTTTTTTATTTTATTAAAAATTGTTTTATTGGAGTATAATCACTTTACAATGTTGTGTTAGTTTCTGCTGTACAATCACGTGAACCAGCTATGTATACACACAAACACACACACACACACACATGTCCCCTCCTTCTTGAGCCTCCCTCCCACTTTCCTCCTTAAAATATGATTTATAATGTGTGCTTTGTGTTCAGTTGCTCAGCCGTATCCAACTCTTTGCGACCCCTTGGACTCTAGCCCATCAGGCTCCTCTGTCCGTGAGATTTCCCAGGCAAGAATACTGGTGTGGGTTGCCATTTCCTCCTCCAGGGGATATTCCCAACTCAGGGATCACACTCGTGTCTCTTACATCTCCTACACTGGCAGACAGGTTCTTTACCACTGGAAGCCCAAGTTAGTCCTAAATTAAATTTGGTCTTATATGGATCCCTTGTTCCTGGGTGTTAATTGCATTTCCTTGACTTAACTACAAACTTTTTTAATGTAAGAGATTCTAGAAGACACCAGTCTGGTTACTTAACAGTGAAAAAGCTTGACTTCTGTGTTCACAAAAATAGAAGAGACAGTCTTCTCTGTCTCTATCACTAAGTACAATGGAAACCCCTGGCTGCTGCTGCTGCTGCTGCTGAGTCGCTTCAGTCGTGTCCGACTCTGTGCGACCCCATAGACGGCAGCTGACCAGGCTCTGCCGTCCCTGGGATTCTCCAGGCAAGAACACTGGAATGGGTTGCCATTTCCTTCTCCAACGTGTGAAAGTGAAGTCGCTCAGTCGTGTCTGACTAGTAGCGACCCCATGGACTGCAGCCCACCAGGCTCCTCTGTCCATGCGATTTTCTAGGCAAGAGTACTGGAGTGGCTTGCCATTGTCTTCTCCAGGAAACCCCTGGACATCACTGTAAAACAAACATGAGAAGATTCTGAAAAGTGCAGAGGAGGCAGGTCTGTTAAGGACCTTGGACCCAAGGAACGGCACTATAGTGAGCTTCCTGGGTGCTGGCTGGTGGTGGTGGTGTTACTATTATTATTTGCTTCAATATTACAGCCCTGGAACTGAAGAAGCTGGCAACCTGGAAACATCAATGGACACAGGCAGAGCCCCTATAAAACTTAATCTCTCTACCCAAGGGACCAGGAAAGGGGCCATGTAACAATACAGGAAATTTTCAGACAGTAACTGCTCTATTCTAGCCAAAGCCACAGAAAGACACTGGCCCATCTCCACCCAGGCCAGCAAAGGCTAGGTAGAGAACCTAGCGGGGAGCCTTGGAGAGACTCCTATCCTCTCAGAGCTGTAACAGGGCACCAGGAATGAAACAGGCCCAACACACTTCAAGAGGATAATAAAGGACTTCCCCGGAGGTCCAGTGGTCAAGACTCTGTGCTTCCAGTGGAGGGGGGCTTGGGCTTCATCACTGGCTGGGGAGGTAGTGTGCGGCCAAAAAACAGAAAAAAATAACAAAAAAACAACTCACCCAATATGAAATTCAAATTCTGAATTGGCTTGCAACTATTAAGATAATTGAATTCATAATTATTTTTTAACTCCCCAAAAATAAATCTCCATAGCATTTATAGAAAAATTGACATGTATTCTATACAATCTTTTCCAGAAAATGAAAGAGGAAGAAACTTTCCAATCCGCGTTATGAACCTGGTATTACCGATCAGAAAACCAGACAAAACATTACAAAATAAAAAAGAACTACAGACCAATATCCAACATATAATCCTTAAAAAATATTAGCCAAAATGATTCAACAGTACATAAAAGGAAATACACTCCATAGCCAATTGGGGTTTATTCTAGGGATGCAAAGCTGATTTAATATTTGAAAACTAGTCAACTCACCATATGAACATGCAAAAGAAGAAAAAAATGACATAACCCTATCAAACACTTTCGAAAAGTATATGACAAAATTGAATACCCATTTATGTTTAAAAAAAAAATTCCCGTGGGGGCGGTGAAAGAGAATGAAATTTCTCATCTTCATAAAAAACATCTATGAAAAACTGACAGCTAGTGTTATTATTAATAATGAGAGATGGGAATGCCTTCTCCCTGAGAGCAGGAACAAGACAAAGATGTTCACCCGACATGGTCCTAATGTTGCAACCAGTGCAATGAGACAGGAAAAGAAAATAAAGGGTACGTGGATTACAAAGGAAGAAAGAAAACTGCCCAAATTTGCAGATGACATAATTCTGCTTATAAAGAAAATCCAAAGTGAAAGTGAAGTCTCTCAGTCATGTCGGACTCTTTGTGACCCCATGGACGGTAGCCCGCCAGGCTCCTCTGTCCATGGGATTCTCCAGGCAAGGGTACTGGAGTGGGTTACCATTTCCTTCTCCAAAAAAGAAAATCCAAAGCAATCTACAAAAAAATTCTACACTAATAAATGAGTTTAACAAAAGTACAGGACATAGAGAAACACATGAAAATCAATTGCATTTCTATGTAATAGCAATGAAGATGTAGACACCAAATTAATAGCACAATACTATTCACAATTACTAAAAAAATATTAAATACTCAGGTGTAAGTCTAGCAAGACATATATAGGATTCTATGATGAAAACTACAAAATGCTGATGGAAGAAATCAAAGAAGATCTAAATAAATGGAGAAATGTACTATATTTATGGGTTAGAAGCTCATACACAGTAAAGATGTCACTTCTTCCCAGATCAGTATACATATATATAAAATCCCCAGCAAGGCGTTTGTTGTAGATACACAGTATTATGCCAAAACTTACAGAAAAGCAAAGAAGCTAGAAAGGCTGAAATCATTCTGAAAAAGAAGAGTAAGTGGGAGGATCAATCTTCTCAATTTTAAGACATTATACAGCTAGAGTAATCAAAACTATGTGTTACTGGCAGAAAGATAGACACAGAGATAAATGAAACAGAATGGAAAATCAAGAAATAAACCCACAAACGTATGTCCGACTTTTTTTTATAAAGATGAAGAAGAAATTCAATTGGTGGAAAGATAGTCTTCTCAACAAAAGGTACTGAAACTATTGGTTATCCACAGACATTAAAATGAACCTCAATGTAAGTCTTACATGCTCTACAAAAAATTAATTCAAAATGGATCACAGAGTTAAATGTAACTCTTTTACAAAACTTGTAGAAAAAAATAGGAGAAAATCTTTACAACCCAGGGCTAGGTTGAGAGTTCTTAGACTTGGGGCTGAAAAAGTACAATACACAAAAGGAAAAAACTAAAAGGATAAATTAGACTGAATCAAAATTAAAACAAAATTTTGTTTTGCTCTGTGAAAAATCCTGTTCAGAGAATGAAAAGACAAGTTGCAGACTGGGAGAACACTTGCAAACTTCATATCTGAAAATAGTCTCATATCTAGAATGCATAAAAGCAATCTCCCTGAACCCGAAAGTACAAAACAAACCAAAAAAAGCCAAAACGAAAACGATCCAATCAGAAAATGGGCAAGAGACATTTTATCAAAGAGGATTATGGATGGTAACTAAATACATGAAAAGATGTTCAATAGCATTAGCCATTAGGGTAATGCAAATTGAAATCACAAGACATTCATAAACACTGAATTTTACTGTCTTTGGATTTATCATTTTCTTTAACATATAGATATTTTTGTCTTGTCTAAGATGACTTTCTGCATCTGCAAATGAATAAAGATCTTCTTCTATCTTATCTTCCAAAAGCCTATAGTTTGTATTCACTAATTTTGTATAGCTTTTTCCATATAGTTATCTAATTGCCTTGGTGTCATTTATTAAAAACTCTTGTATTTATTATTAAAAAATGAGGTATCATAGAATCCTTTTCAGAATGGCCAAAATAAAAAAAATAATGCAGAAGAATCACCAATAATTTACATAGATACTTCCTTCTCATAGTGGTGGAACTTGACTCCCAACCCTATAAGTGTGAGCTGTGCTGAAGATTTGCTTTCAAACGGTAAAGTACAGAGGAGGTAACCTGACAGCGGCGACCCCAGGCAAACCCTTCCTCACCCAGATGGTTAAGGTTAATCTCATCCATCACAGTGATTGCATGCATCTTTCAGGTGATGCAATGAGAATGGCACTTAACCTTTGTGATTGTCCTCCCCCCAAATCCATTAAGAGGGTCTAACCATGAGAAAAACAAAGCAAACCTCAACTGAAGGATATGCTATAAAATACTTGGCCAACATGCCTCAAAACTGTTCAGGTCAACAAAAACAAGGAAAGTCTGAGAAACTGTCAGAGATCAGGAAAGGCTAAGGAGACGTGACAGAGAAAGGTGATGTGGTTCCCTGGATGGAATCCTCCAACAGAAATAGGATACTAGGGCAGAGACGAGCAAAATACGAATGAACTGTGGAGTTTAAAGTCGTGTGTCAACGTGGTTTCCTCAGCTGTGAAAAGGGTACTCCACAAACCTAAGATGTTAACCACGAGGAAACTGGGTGAGGGGAACCTCTCTGTGCTTTCCTTGCAACTTTTCTATCTAAATCAATGCTAAAATTAAAAGTGTATTAAAAAAAAATAATGTGTGAAAAAGTGCAGAGAAACTAGATCCCTTGTAGCTCAGTTGGTAAAGAATCTTCCCTCAATGCAGGAGCTGCTGCTGCTAAGTCGCTTCAGTCGTGTCCGACTCTGTGTGACCCTATAGACGGGAGCCCACCAGACTCCCCCGTCCCTGGGATTCTCCAAGCAAGAACACTGGAGTGGGTTGCCATTTCCTTCTCCAATGCATGAAAGTGAAAAGTGAAAGTGAAGTTGCTCAGTCGCGACCCCATGGACTGCAGCCTCCATCCATGGGATTTTCCAGACAAGAGTACTGGAGTGGGGTGCCATTGCCTTCTCCACAATGCAGGAGACCCAGGTTCAATTCCTGGGTGGGGAAGATCTGCCTCCACTGCTCCCAGAAAAGGAAATGGTAACCCACTCCAGTATTCATGCCTGGGAAATCCCATGGACAGAGGAGCCTGGGGATATCCAGTCCGTGGGGTCACGAAGAGTCAGACACGACTCAGCACAGCACAGCACACAGCACACACAAAATGACACAGCTGCTGTGAAAGGCGGTTTGACAGTTTCTTGAAACATTAAAAGTGCAACTACTCCGTGACCCGGAAGTTGAACTTCTGGGTCTTTACACCAAAGAAATGAGAGCTGACATTCACACAGAAACTTGTGTGAATATTTATCAAGGCATTCTTGGTAATAGCCCCCAGCTGGAAACAACCTAGGTGTGTTCCATTGTGTGAATGGTGTTTGACCATCCTTGTTTAAAACCATGGTCCATTCATGGAATATGTGTGTGTGTGTGCTCAGTCGCTCAGTCCTGTCTGACTGTGACTCAATGGACTGTAACCCGCCAGACTTCTCTGTCTGTGGGATTTCCCACTAAAGGAGTACTGGAGTGGGTAGTCATTCCCTCCTCCAGGGGAACTTTCCAACCAGAGGATGGAACCTACCTCTCCTGCAGTGGCAGGCAGATACTTTACCACTCAGCCACCTGGGAAGCGTGCATCAGCTGTAACTCAGCAACAAAAAGAAAACAAACTAGTGATACATGGAACACGTGAATGAATACTGGAATTCACTGGAGTGAATTGGAGTGGAGACCTCCAGTCCCAAAGGGTTACATAGTCTACGTATTCTTTAAGTGACAAAATCATAGAGATGGAGAACAGACGAGAAGTTGCCAGGGACTAGGGAGGGAAGGGGTGTGGCTGAGAAAGGGCAATGGGGAGAATCCTCGTGGGAGTGGAAATGTCATGACAGCCTCACTGTCACTACCTCGGCTGGGATATTGTACTATGACGCTGAAAGATGTCACCACGAGGGGAAATTGGGTAAAAAGTACATCAGATTTCCCTGGATTAGGTGAATCTGCACTTATCTCAAAATTAAAAGTGAACGTCGTAACCTGAGGCACTTTCAAAGTCAGGCGACAGACAACATAGAATGTCTCAGTGTCAACAGGGATCACAGAGACCCTGGTATCTGTAACTGCTCAAACCCTCTCCCTGCAAAAAGAAAAACTAAAACGCGAGATTAGAAACACCAAGAAACATTGGCAGGAGTCAACATCGACAGGTAATAGAACAGGAAGGAAGTGGAAGAGCTGGTGTGAAAACAATAAGGCAGTGACCTTGGGAAGCACTTGCTCTTGGTCCTTCTTAACTGGTCACTCTGGGAGACTGTTCACTTCCTCTGGGAGCTGCCACTGCTAAGAAGAGATTTGAAATCTGGTCCAAACACACCTTGGAGTCCACAGTGTGTAACAAGCTAAACTTCTGCCATCTAAAGTGAGTTTTATTTTTCTGAAACCAGTTTAAAAAACAAACAAAGCAACCAAAAAACAGCTGGGATATACTGTGATAAGCAGAGCCTTGGGTGTGTCAAGAACCAGGTTTGAATGCATTGTTCTCTGCCACCCAGTGATGGTGTGGCCTTAGGCATGTAACTTCATCTCTATCCATGTTGGTTTCATAATCTGTAGAACAGAGCTAATTATACCCATCTCTCAGGATTTGTGTAAGATTAAGTATGATAATAGATGAGAAGCCTCTAGTTCTGTGCCTGGCCCAGAGTCAAGTCTCATATTTAAGGAGACTTTAATTATAGTTGAAAGGCACAAGTGGATTTTCTCGTGAGACACTTAAATGGAATCCGAAGGTCATCCAGAGAAGGGTTCAAAAATGTGCTGAGTTGCGTCAATCACTGTCTTTGGAATAGGTTGGTCGTCTCTCTGGCCGTATGCAGAACAAGTCATGTTTTGTATGGGAAGTTCTGGCATGTTTGTTATAAACCCAACTTTATTTCCTTAGAATCATATTCCACGGTGATGTGACATCATTTATCAAAGAGACGTTCAGTATCTTCTCCCTCATCAGACCCAAAGGGAATCATTAAGATGACACTGATGATTTATCAAAATCTGTGGGCTCAGTAGATTTTGCTTAAAACCACAGGGATGCATTTCAGAAATTCCCATACAAAATGGTTTAAATATGTGTTTTTTTTTTTAAAAAAAAAACTTTGTCAAAAATAGGACCATTTGAACATTGAAAACAATAATGACTACAGTGGACTGAAATACAGCAAGCATATAAAAATCTATCAATTCAGGGAACATATTTGCAATCAATATATCAAAGGACTGCTATCCAGCATATATGACTATAATAAAATGACAAATAGCCAATAAAAAAGGATCAAAAGATTTAAACAGACACTTCACAAAAGAAGATGTATGAAAGGTCAATAAATCCATGAAAGGATACTCAAAATTTCATTTCTCATCAAGAAGTACAAATTAAAACTTCAGGGAGATATCATTTCAGACCCTCTAGAATGGCTAACATTAAAATCATAGACATACTTTACTCCATATAATAGGCTCTAGGTTCATCCTCCTCATTAAAGTTGACTCAAATGCGTTCCTGGACATGGGACAACAGACTGGTTCCAAATCGGGGAAGGAGTACGTCAGGGCTGTACATTGTCACCTTGCTTATTTAACTTATATGCAGAGTCAGTTCAGTTCAGTTCAGTCGCTCAGTCGTCTCCGACTGACTCTCCACGACCCCATGAATCACAGCACGCCAGGCCTCCCTGTCCATCACCAACTCCCGGAGTTCACCCAAACTCATGTCCACAGAGTTGGTGATGCCGTCCAGCCATCTCATTCTCTGTCGTCCCCTTCTCCTCCCGCCCCCAACCTTTCCCAGCATCAGAGTCTTTTCCAGTGAGTCAACTCGTCACATGAGGTGGCCAAAGTATTGCAGTTTCAGCTTTAGCATCAGTCTTTCCAATGAGCACCCAGGATTGATCTCCTTTAGAATGGACTGGTTGGATCTCCTTGCAGTATAAGGGACTCTCAAGAGTCTTCTCCAACACCACAGTTCAAAAGCATCAATTCTTCTGCGATCAGCTTTCTTCACAGTCCAACTCTCACATCCATACATGACCACGGGAAAAACTATAGCCTTGACTAGACGGACCTTGGTTGGCAAAGTAATGTCTCTGCTTTTTAATATGCTATCCAGGCTGGTCATAACTTTCCTTCTAAGGAGTAAGCGTCTTCTAATTTCATGACTACAATCAGCATCTGCAGTGATTTTGGAGCCCAAAAAAATAAAGTCTGACACAGTTTCCACTGTTTCCCCATCTATTTCCCATGAAGTGATGGGACCAGATGCTATGATCTTCGTTTTCTGAATGTTGAGCTTCAAGCCAACCTTTTCACTCTCCTCTTTTACTTTCATCAAGAGGCCTTTGAGTTCCTCTTCACTTTCTGCCATAAGGGTGGTGTCATCTGCATATCTGAGGTGATTGCTATTTCTCCCAGCAATCTTGATTCCAGCTTGTGCTTCTTCCAGCCCAGCGTTCCTCATGATGTACTCTGCATATAAGTTAAATAAGCAGGGTGACAATATACAACCTTGAAGTCTCCTTTTCCTATTTGGAACCAGTCTGTTGTTCCATGTACAGGTCTAACTGTTGCTTCCTGACCTGCATACAGGTTTCTCAAGACGCTGGTCAGGTGGTCTGGTATTCCCATTTCTTTCAGAATGTTCCACAATTTATTGTGATCCACACAGTCAAAGGCTTTGGCATAGTCAATGAAGCAGAAATGGATGTTTTTCTGGAACTCTCTTGCTTTCTGCATGATCCAGCGGATGTTGGCAATTTGATCTCTGGTGCCTCTGCCTTTTCTAAAACCTGCTTGAACATCTGGAAGTTCACGATTCACATATTGCTGAAGCCTAGCTTGGAGAATTTTGAGCATGACTTTACTAGCGTGTGAGATGAGTGCAATTGTGCGGTAGTTTGAGCATTCTTTGGCATTGCCTTTCTTTGGGATTGGAATGAAGACTGACCTTTTCCAGTCCTGTGGCCATTGCTGAGTTTTCCAAATTTGCTGGCATATTGAGTGCAGCACTTTCACAGCATCATCTTTCAGGATTTGAAATAGCTCAACTGGAATTCCATCACCTCCACTAGCTTTGTTCGTAGTGATGCTCTCTAAGGCCCACTTGACTTCACATTCCAAGATGTCTGGTTCCAGGTGAGCGATCACGCCATCGTGATTATCTTCATCGTGAAGATCTTTTTTGTACAGTTCTTCTGTGTATTCTTGCCATTTCTTCTTAATATCTTCTGCTTCTGTTAGGTCCATATCATTTCTGTCCTTTATCGAGCCCATCTTTGCATGAAATGTTCCCTTGATATCTCTAATTTTCTTGAAAAGATCTCTTGTTTTTCCTATTCTGTTGTTTTCCTCTATTTCTTTGCATTGATTGCTGAGGAAGGCTTTCTTATCTCTCCTTGCTATTCTTTGGAACTCTGCATTCAGATGCTTATATCTTTCCTTTCCTCCTTTGCCTTTCGCTTCTCTTCTTTTCACAGCTATTTGTAAGGCCTCCTCAGACAGCCATTTTGCTTTTTTGCATTTCTTTTCCATGGAGATGGTCTTGGTCCCTGTCTCCTGTACAATGTCACGAACCTCTGTCCAGAGTTCATCAGGCACTCTATCTATCAGATCTTGTCCCTTAAATCTATTTCTCACTTCCACTGTATAATCATAAGGGATTTGATTGAGGTCATATCTGAATGGTCTAGTGGTTTCCCCTACTTTCTTCAATTTAAGTCTGAATTTGGCAATAAGGAGTTCATGATCTGAGCCACAGTCAGCTCCTGGTCTTGTTTTTGCTACATGTATAGAGCTTCTCCATCTTTGGCTGCAAAGAATATAATCAATCTGATTTCGGTGTTGACCATCTGGTGATGTCCATGTGTAGAGTCTTCTCTTGTGTTGTTGGAAGAGGGTGTTTGCTATGACCAGTGCGTTCTCTTGGCAAAACTCTATTAGCCTTTGCCCTGCTTCATTTTGTGCTCCAAGGCCAAATTTGCCTGTTACTCCAGGTGTTTCTTGACTTCCTACTTTTGCATTCCAGTCTCCTATAATGAAAAGGACATCTTTTTTGGGTGTTAGTTCTAAAAGGTCTTGTAGGTCTTCATAGAACTGTTCAACTTTGGCTTCTTCAGCATTACTGGTTGGGGCATAGACTTGGATTACTGTAAAATTGAATGGTTTGCCTTGGAAACGAATAGAAATCATTCTGTCATTTTTAAGATTGCATCCAAGTACTGCATTTTGGACACTTTTTTGACCATGATGGCTACTCCATTTCTTCTAAGGGATTCCTGCCCACAGTAGTAAATATAATGGTCATCTGAGTTAAATTCACCCATTCCAGTCCATTTTAGTTCACTGATTCCTAGAATGTCGACGTTCACTCTTGCCATCTCCTGTTTGACCACTTCCAATTTTCCTTGATTCATGGACCTAACATTCCAGGTTCCTATGCAATATTGCTCTTTACAGCATCGGACCTTGCTTCTAGCATCAGTCACATCCACAACTGGGTATTTGTTTCGCTTTGGCTCCATCCCTTCATTCTTTCTGGAGTTATTTCTCCACTGATCTCCACTAGCATACTGGGCAACTACCGACCTAGGGAATTCCTGATTCAGTATCCTATCATTTTGCCTTTTGATACTGTTCATGGGGTTCTCAAGGCAAGTGTACTGAAGTGATTTGCCATTCCCTTCTCCAGTGGACCACATTCTGTCACATCATGCTAAATGCTGGGCTGGAGGAAGCACAAGCTGGAATCAAGATTGCTGGGAGAAATATCAGTAACCTCAGATATGCAGATGAAAGTGAAGAAGAACTAAACAGCCTCTTGATGAAAGTGAAAGAGAAGAGTGAAAATGTTGGCTTAATGATCAACATTCAGAAAACTAAGATCATGGCATCTGGTCCCATCACTTCATGGCAAATAGACGGGGAAACTGTGGAAACAGTGGCTGACTTTATTTTGGGGGGCTCCAAAATCACTGCAGATGGTGATTACAGCCATGAAATTTTAAAAGATGCTTACTCCTTGGAAGGAAAGTTATGACCAACCTAGATAGCATATTAAAAAGTAGAGATATTACTTTGCTGACAAAGATCTGACTAGTCAAAGCTATGGTTTTTCAATAGTCATGTATGGATGTGAGAGTTGGACTATAAAGAAGGCTGCTACTGCTGCTAAGTCACTTCAGTCGTGTCCGACTCTGTGTGACCCCATAGACGGAAGCCCACCAGGCTCCCCCATCCCTGGGATTCTCCAGGCAAGAACACTGGAGTGGGTTGCCATTTCCTTCTCCAATGTGTGAAAGTGAAAAGTGAAAGTGAAGTCGCTCAGTCGTGTCCGACCCTTAGCGACCCCACAGACTGCAGCCTATCAGGCTCCTCCATCCATGGGATTTTCTAGGCAAGAGTGCTGGAGTGGCTTGCCATTGCCTTCTCCGTAAAGAAGGCTGAGCACTGAAGAATTGATGCTTTTGAACTATAGTGTTGGAGGAGACTCTTGAGAGTCCCTTGGACTGCAAGGAGATCCAACCAGTCCATCCTAAAGGAAATCAGTCCTGAATATTCATTGGAAGGACTGATACTAAAGAGGAAACTCCAATACTTTGGCCACCTGATGTAAAGAACTGACTCGTTGGAAAAGACCCTGATGCTGGGAAAGATTGAAGGCCAGAAGAGAAGGGGCGACAGAGGATGAGATGGTTGGATGGCATCACCGATTCGATGGACATGAGTTTGAGTAAACTCTGGGAGTTGGTGATGGACAGGTAAGCCTGGTGTGCTACAGTCCATGAGGATGCAAAGAGCTGGACATGGCTGAGAGACTGAACTAAACTGAACTGAATATTCCATTGTACATATGTACTACAGCTTCTTTATCCATTCATCTGTCGATGGCCATCTAGGTTGCGTCCATGTTCTAGCTGAAAGAGAAATATAAATATTGTATACTGATACATATATATAGAATCTAAAAAAATGGTACTGATTAATTTATTTTCAGGGCAGCAATGGAAAAACAGACCTAGAGAACAGACCTGTGGACTCAGGGGGAGGGGAGGAGGGAGACAGTGAGATGTATGGAGAGAGTAACATGGACATTTACAATAGCATATGTTAAACAGATAACCAATGGGAATTTGCTGTATGATGCAGGGAACTCAAATAGGGGCTCTGTGACAATCTAGAAGGGTGGAATGGGGAGGGAGATGGGAGGGAGTTTCGGGAGGGAGGGGACATGGGTGTACCCATGGCTGATTCCTATTGATGTATGACAGAAAATCACAAAATTCTGTAAAGCAATTATCCTTCAATAAAAAAAAATTTTTTTAATTAAAAAAAAAAAAAAACATGGACAAAGCCAAGTATTGAAAAGTACGTGGAACAACAGAAACTCTCATATGTAGCTGGTGGGAATGCAGGAGTACACCCACTCTGAAAAACAGTTTGTCAGTTTCTCATAAAGTTAAATATTCACCTACGATACAATTCAGCAATTCTACTCCAAGAGAAATGAAAACATTTTTCCATGAAGAGACTCATACACTCATATCAGATCTATTCATAATAACCAAAACTGGAAACACCCTAAATGTCCATCAACAGATGAACAGGTTAAAAAATGCAGTATATTCATAAAATGGAATGTGACCCAGTAATACAAAAGAAACAGACTACTGATACATGTAACAACACGAATGAATCTCAGAAACACTGTGCTGTGAGAAAGCTGCTGCTGCTGCTGCTAAGTCACTTCAGTCGTGTCCAACTCTGCGTGACCCCATAGACGGAAGCCCACCAGGCTCCCCCGTCCCTGGGATTCTCCAGGCAAGAACACTGGAGTGGGTTGCCATTTCCTTCTCCAATGTGTGAAAGTGAAAAGTGAAAGTGAAGTCGCTCAGTCATGTCCAACCCTTAGCGACCCCACGGACTGCAGCCTACCAGGCTCCTCCATCCATGGGATTTTCTAGGCAATAGTACTTGAGTGGCTTGCCATTGCCTTCTCCGGGCTGTGAGAAAGCAGCCACACGCAAATAGTATATACCCTATAATTTAATTTATATTGAAATCTAAAACAGGCAAAATTAATAAATAGTGAGAGAAAGATCTGTGATTGCCTGGAGATGGAAATGGATGGATAATCACTGCAAAAGGGCATTAGGAAACTTTGGGAGGTAATAGAATGGTCTGAATCTTGATTGTAGTAGTTATCTAGTAGGTTATACATTTGTCAAAGTGAGTGCAGTGTAGTTTATGTAAATTATGCTTCAATAAGGTTGGTTTTAGAAGCCCAAGTCCATAGCGTGAAAGTTTTAGTCACGCAATCATATCCGACTTTGTGATTCCATTGACTATAGCCCACCAGGTTCCTCTGTCCATGGGATTCTCCAGGCAAGAATACTGGAGTGGGTTGCCCATTCCCTTCTCCAGGGGATCTTCCCGAACCAGAAATTCACCCCCAGCTTCCTGCATTATCTAAAAAGTACCCTGTATGACTCTATGCTGCCGCTGCTGCTAAGTCACTTCAGTCGTGTCCGACTCTGTGAGACCCCATAGATGGAAGCCCACCAGGCTCCCCCGTCCCTGGGATTCTCCAGGCAAGAACACTGGAGTGGGTTGCCATTTCCTTCTCCAATGTGTGAAAGTGAAAAGTGAAAGTGAAGTCGCTCAGTCGTGTCCGACCCTTAGCGACTCCATGGACTACAGCCTACCAGGCTCCTCCATCCATGGGATTTTCTAGGCAATAGTACTGGAGTGGCTTGCCATTGCCTTCTCCGTATGACTCTATAATGATGCATAAATATCATTATACATTACTCCAAATCCCAGAGTAAACCCTAATGCAAACTGTGGACTTCGGGTGACTGTGATGTGTCAGTGCATGTTCGCCGGTCATGAAAACTGTCCCACCGGAGGTCGCTCACAGGGAGGCTGTGCCTGTGTGGGAGCGAGGCAACACGGGAAATCACAGTATCTTCTGCTCAGTCTTTCCTGTGAACCCAAAGCTGCTCTAAACCATAAAGTCTATTAAAAAAAAAAATCAACCAAGAGGTTGGGGGATCCCAGAATGTCATGAAGATTTTGACAAATGAATTTAAGTGTATTGCAGATGTATGGACCTGACCTCATGAAGGCGGGTGGTGGTGGGGGGCAGCCAGGGGTAAGGGGGCTCGGTGGGGTGGGTGGGGGAATGGGGAATAGGGGATGGGGAAGGAGCTGACCTTAGTAACTGTGGGAAATGGTGCTTTAACTGGAAACTGTAAGGCTGTAGACAAAAGGCACTATACAAAATACTGTGTTCTCATTGGAAAGTTTGTTTCTCAACAAAGGTACAGGTTAGCAATTCTGAAACTACTTTCTGTGTAGATATGGGGCTGAACAAATAAGTAAATAAACTGTGGATAAAAGGAGCCAGATTTCTCACCGTCAGAAAAAGAAATTACAGTTTCACTGGCGGGAAGGCTAGAGTCCTGGGTGCTGGGTTACAGCTGCAGACAGCAGAAAGAACTTATTTATTTCATTACATGTAGAGATTTAGAGATACAGAAGTACACATAGATCAGCACGTGTACATCACTTGGCACATATACGTATATTTCCTAACTCTGTCAAGAGGCCTAGAAGCAGACACATTCTTGTAGCAACAAACACATCCTGCGCTTGGATCTTTCTAAGTAACATTCTCCCATTAAAGGAGTCGGGGCTGTATAAAGAAATGGCTGCTTCCAGGGGTGGGACAGGGAAGATAGAAAATGAGCCTGGAGTGTCTTTTAGTCTCAGGAAGTAAGGAAAATACAGAGACAGACACAGACCAAAAAAGACAGAAAAGAGGAAGGAAAATAGAAGGAAAGAGAAGGCAAGATGGAGACTCATGAAAAAGATGCCAACATTAAGCTGGAAGAGCTCCCCAAGGACGAAGCTGGAACAAGTTGAGGAAGTGAACAAACAGATTCTAATCCAGAGAATAAGCCTTTGCGTCTGTACTGGTTGTATTGAGTCGAGTTGTATCCTTCACATTTATGTCCATTGTTGTTGTTGTTTAGTCCCTCAGCTGTGGTTGACTCTTCTGCGACCCCGTGGACTGTAGCCTGCCAGGGTCCTGTCGATGGGATTTCCCAGAGGAGAACACTGGCGTTGCCATTTCCTCCTTCAGGGGATTGTCCCACTCTAGGGATCGAACCCAGGTCGCATGCACTGCAAGTGAATTTTTACAATCTGGGAAGCCCCATAAGAAACAAGAAAAGACTGGGAAATTGACCCAGATCGAAGGATACTTAAGGAGCTGTGATGATTGGAAGTAACATGGGATCCTAGACTGGCTCCTGGCAAAAGGGTGGAGACGGGGGAGCTGATGACACCAAGTTTAGGTAACGGTGTGGCCCCAGTGTCACTGTCTCACTTTTGACACATGTAGCTTGATTAAATAAGATGCTAACAGGAGGGGAAACTGGCTGAAAGATGGACAGGAACTCTATTGTCTTTGCAATATTTTGATAAGTCTAAAATTATCCCAAAATAAAAAAAATTTTTAAAAAAGAAAGAACAACGATGAGTGAGTGATTTGGAAGTCAGTCAGCACTTTCTCTACCTTGACTTTCCATATGTGGTTTTATCTCCTTTCTCTGAGCTGGAAGAGAATCTTGACTCAACTTCAGCTGGCCGCCTCACCCCTCCCAACCTCTTTTCCCAAACGAACAAACACATTTTAAAAATAAGAAGGTAAGTGACTGAATGAATGAGCAAATAGATAACTTTCAGCAGAGTAAAAGCATGCAGCAGGTTGGTGGGAACAATCAGAAAGTGTAAATATTTAGCCCTCTTGGCTTGCCCATCACAACGGCGACTATCCCAGCAGCACAGGGTTTCAAAGTGAAAGTTCAATATTTATTCTGGCTCCCCCGTGCCTTGTCCACCAGGACTCCCTGCACAGTTGGCTTTCGGATGGAGCCAAGGTCCCTCCTACCCACCTCCTGACTTCCCACTCCACATGTGTTATAGGTAAACAAACCACTGGCATCCACTCCATCTGATTGGCACTCAAGGAAGTAAAATCAGGTGGGAAGATGGGGAGCAGTTCTCACCTACTCTTGGATATGCTGAGCAGGCTGCTGTGTAGGTTGGATGCTCCGGGTAAGGTCCTGAGTGTCCTCTGTGAGTCATAAAGCACCCCAGAATCCTGTAAGGTGGTGTTTTCACCAGTACCTGTGCCCTGGATCTCTCTAGACTGGTGATGCCCTCCTTGTCCCCAGCTCAGCATGCTTCCAGATGACCTGGGCAGGCTTCTAATACATAGCAAGTCGATCTGACTTGATTTCTCAGACCCTGCAGCCCTTGATTCTGTGCCTTGAGACATTTGATCCTTATGACATTGGACTCAGCTCTATATTCATCCCTTCATTACAAAAAACAAACTCAACCACATGGCAGCTCTGTGCTAGGTATAGGAACACAGAGATACTTAAGACATGACCCCAAACTTCAATGCGATTACTCTTGACTGTTTCTTTGCTTTATTTCTAAGCCCATTTGGTACCCTAGCTTAGATTTTCCCTGCTTCTCCAACTCCAGGCTTCTCTCTCTCTGGCTGGTCCATCCAGACTGCCTGGCTGGTGATGTGATTCTCTTTGGCTTTGGGATCCCCCTCATTGGGCTGTCCTCAGCATGACAGTAGCATAAGGGAGAAGATGGAGTTCCTGTATCCTTACTAATTCTTAGCCTTGAAGACTCAGGGGTCTGACAGTGCTCACTAGTCACTCTCCTGGGTGAACATCAAGTTTCTAGAGTTGCTTGCTGCCTTTCTCCCTCACCTGTTGGGATACGGTGTCCATCCTTGGAACATCCTACTATGTCAACCTAGGTGCTTGCGCCCACTTCCTGCCTGGACCCCAGTGAACTTTTGTATGGACCCCTGAACACTGGTGTGTCCTCCAGATGGTACCTCTGAGCAGCAGCACTGGGCCCCTGCCTCCATCCCATCTTGCTCCCACTTCTTGATCACATTTCCTCCATGGCTGCCAAGAGGGTCCAGCTGAAAGTGGCTGGACAACATATCAGCTTAGCAAGAGAAGGACCTTGCCCCAACTGGGAGAAGCAACATTTGGGGCACCCTTTGGATTTCCATCTTTTCTCGGAACTGTGACAAGAGGTACATTCTTGGTCAAGTCTGAACCAGTTTTCTGTGTCCTACCACGCAATCAAAACCTAGTTCTTGAAGCCAAAATGTCTTATTTTTGGCTTTAAAGTTTGTCTCTCTTTACAGTTTGCCTCTTTTTTCCCCCAAAGGTGGGGGATACCTAACTTCTCAGTTGTAATGGTCTGGAGGTTGGCAGAGTCACCTCTGCAAGACAACAGAGAGCAGGAAGCTGCACTTACTGTGTGAATATCATCATATTTTCTATGCATTCCACGAGGCTGAGAGAGGTTGAGAGGCGCTCCTGCAGGGTTGGGCTTTGACTGCTACCTTCCTCATGGCTCCGGCTGAGACAATGTCTTAGAATTCTGGGATACAGCTGGTGGGGAGGAGAGAAGGCTGGACTAGCCTGGCTGGAGAGAGGTCGAGGGGCCACTCATAAGAGAGAGTATCTCCCAGTTAACAAACTCAAAGATGCTGAAGGAAAAAAGTGAAGAGCCAAGCACTGCACCGTAAGATCAAGGAGTCTAGATCTGTAATTGACTCATGGGGACTGGGGGAGTTTCAGACCCAGATACGAAGGACCAGGAAGTGAGAGCACTGGGGAGTTGAAAGGGAATCTGAAAGATACTGCATCCTTGTTGGACTTTCCCCTGGAATCAGTGAGAACTGAATGCATCTCAAGGGCCAGAGGGAGTCAAAGAAAGTCATCATTCCCCAGTCCTACACTACCAGTCCTGGAATCAGAAGTATTCTTGTCCCTCCCTTCCACCTCTTCAGATCCTGTTCATCCAATCCGGCAATCCCACCATTGGGCATATACCATATGAGAAAACCACAATTCAAAAAGACACATGCACTCCAGTGTTCATTGCAGCAATATTTATAATAGCCAGGACTTGGAAGCAACCTAGATGTCCACTGACAGATGAGTGGATCACGAAGATGTAGTACATATCTACAATGGAATATTACTCAACCATAAACAGAAATGAAATTGGGTCATTTGAAAAGATGTGGATGAAACTAGAGTCTGTTATACAGAGTAAAGTAAGTCAGAAAGAGAAATACAAATAGCCTATTATTAAAGCATTTATGAGGAATCTAGAAAAATGGTGCTGATTAACCTATTTGCAGGGCGGGAATGGAGATGCAGACGTAGAGAATGGATTGACAGACACAGTGGGGAAAGAGGGGATGAGACAAACGAAGAGTGTCAATATATAGAGTATATATTGACATATATACTCTATCATGTGTAAAACAGAGAGCCGGCGGGAACCTGCTATAAAGCACCAGAAACTCAGCTCAGCTCGGTGCTCTGGGTGATCCAGAGGAGTGGGATGGGGTGGGGAGGGAGGGAGGCACAAAAGGGAGAGGATGTATGTATACATACAGCTGATCCACGCTGGTGTACAGCAGAAACTAACGCAACATTGTAAAGCAAAAATACTACAATTAAAAAAAAAAATGCCCGCTCATCCTTCGGAGTCTAGCTCATGTCCAGGTGTAACTCACGGTGTCCTCTGAACTCCCATCATCGTCTTGATCCCTACTTTGGCACGTGATTGCTGATACCTCATGTCGTAAAGGCTTGCAGGTCCCGCCCTAGTCTTGTTTCTTTCCCGGAAACAGGGTACTCCGTCTTAGATCCTTTCATAAGCTGCATCTAGTATTCTGCTGGGCTTAGTAAATCCTCATGAAATGGAGACAGTCATCAAGCGAGATTGACATTCTCAATGGCCCAGATGCTTCACCAAACTTGGGTGCTGCCTGTCTGGCTCCATGCAAATAAACAAATGTCTGTGAATGAAAAGAGTTTCCTAACATGTGTCAACCAGTATCGGTTAAACTTAGTACCAGCAGGAGAGACACACCGCAGAGCTTTCCAACAGGAGCAGCACGTTAGGCAAAACCTATAGTTCTCAACCTTGAATTCCCTTTGGAATCACCTTTGAACTCTCAAAAGCTGCATTCTGGTTTAATTGGTCCAGGATGGAGCCCAACCATGAGTGTGTTTTCAAAGCTCCCTGGATAATTCTTACAGAGAGCCGGGAGTGAGAACTTCGTTTCACATTCTGAATCTTTTCCAGTGCTTTTCCTACTCTCGTGTCTGATCCCATCTGATCGAATTCATTCATCCGAATGTCTAACTCGTGTTTTCTACTCTTTTTGTAGAATTTATCACATACTTAGTACATCAGACACGACTGAGCGACTTCACTTTCACTTTTCACTTTCATGCATTGGAGAAGGAAATGGCGACCCACTCCAGTGTTCTTGCCTGGAGAATCCCAGGGATGGTGGAGCCTGGTGGGCTGCCGTCTATGGGGTCGCACAGAGTTGGACACGACTGAAGTGACTTAGCAGCAGCAGCAGCAGTACATGATGTGCCAGGCAGAAACAAAGAGAAATCTGGTGTCTGCCCACAAGAAACCCGCTGTCAAGTGAGAGACACTTTTAAGGAAATAAGGAAAGGTGTAAGCAAACTTTGCTACTCAAATTTAAGAGCTTATGAGATTCAGATGAATTTTTAGATCATAGCTTGCTGCCTGGATTCTCACTACTTGCTACCTGAAATTCAGAAACAAAATAGATTAAGATAATGTAGGACTCCTCTGTACACAGATTTACGGTCCAACCTCTTGTTAAGACTCAAGAATTAATAGACTGGGAAAGCACACTCTTGTGAGTGCTGTGGAGGAGAATGAGTTGAGAACGAGCAGGAAGAAATGACCACCGAGAGGAATAAGGGCTCCCGGCTGTGGATTTCACAGTTCCCAGAGTCAAGGCTATGTGAAAAGGAAGTTTTCTGAGCAAAGAGTCTCAGTGCTGTGCTGAATCTCTGCTGGAGATTTTTTTTTGTTTTTCATTTTTGAGATTTTGTCGTCTCCAGTAGTGCCTGAATGTGGTTTCAAAGAAAAGGCCAAGAATCTCCCCCGTCTGATTCAGTTGAATCCTGCAGCTTGATGGTGACTGGTCAGAAAAATTGAGGATATTGGGGAGGAGAAGTAGGGATAGGTGAGAGGGCAATCAAGGGATGATGCTTAGCACTGTCCAAAAGACCTAAGAGAGGGACTTCCCAGGTGGTCCAGTGATTGGGAGTCTGCCTACTAATTCAGAGGACATGGGTTTGATCCCTGGTCTGGGAGATCCTATATACCGTGGAGCACCTAAGCCCCTGCGACACAAGTAGTGAAGCCTGAGCGCCCTAGAGCCTGTGCTCCACAAGAAGAGAAGCCACCATAATGGGAAGTCCTTGAACCATAAATAGAGAAAGCTCCCAAGCAACAACAAAAATCCAGCACGGCCGATGGAAAAAAAAAAAGACCAAAGAGAAAGCTTGAGTTAAGAAGCCAATGGTGGTCCCTCCCGAGTCCAGAAGCACATGGTCTTGACACCACGCTCCACAGTCTCAGCTGTCTGGCATGCCTCTTCCTGAGACACCCGGATGCTTTCTACAGCTGCTCATCTCCACCCCATCCACTGTCTTAACCTTGACTTTGATATACTTTCAGGTGCATCTGGGATTACTGATAATGTGAACATGTCCATCACTCGCTCACCTCAAGGTCTTGGGATAAACATGTTGCAGGAAGGGACTTCAGAAGTTATCTCTTTTGTGTTCTACCCAAAAATGAGCAGTGGGAAGACTCGCCCTTGCTTTGTGAAATCTGTGGGGGTCTCACCCCATGTCCTTCTCCAATACTGCTGCTGAATTTGGGCCCCCAGTTCTGGACTCCTAATATGCCTGCATTTCCCGAGGCATGGCTGACTGCCCATCTCCACCCTCATCTCCAATTTCCACTGGCCTCCCTCCTGCTGTAATTTTTTTTTATTTTTTTGGCCCTAACCTCCTGGTTGATGTTTTAAAAATAGACTTTATTGTTTAGAGCAGTTTGTGTGTGTGTGTGTGTTAGTCACTCAGTTGTGTCTGATTCTTTGTGGCCCATAGACTGTAGTCCACTAGGCTCCTCTAACCATAGGATTTTCCAGCAAGAATACTAGAGTGGGTTGCCATTTCCTTCTCCAGCGGATCTTCCCAACCTAGGAATTGAATCTACGTCTCCTGCATTGGCAGGCAGATTCTTTATCACTGCACCACCTGACCATAAATTTTATTAATGTGTATGCTTAGTCGCTCAGTCGTGTCTGACTCTTTGTGACCCCATGAACTGCAGCCCCCCAGGCTCCTCTGTCCATGGGGATTCTCCAGGCAAGAATACTGGAGTGGGTTCCCATGCCCTCCTCAGGGGATCTTCCCAACCTAGGGATTGAACCCAGGTCTCTTGCAATGCAGGCAGATTCTTTACTGACTGAGCCACCAGGGAAGCCCTAAAATTTTATTAATACTTTGTTAAAATAATGATAAAGGCAACAATAATAATGAATGGCAGAGATTGTGCCCACCCAGCCAAGTGGCTATCTTGGAGACTTTCAATTTTTTATAACCAACCTTTGGGAGGTTTAGTAAATATTAAACATCTACCAAGAAATTCTCAAAAGAGACTTTCAAATTAAAAAAAAAAAATCGATATTTCGGATTTCTATCTGATGGAGTTCACAGCATCTGAAAAGGGCCTCCGCCTGGTACCAATGTAAGAATGTCCTCCCTGAGTTATGTCCCTCAAAATGATTTCCCAGGCCCTTCATATGTTGGCCCACAAAGGGGGATCGATAAGAGAGTTCAAGGGAGCCGAAAGCCAGGAGCATTCCGCAGGCTGGGCCGAGGAAAGGTTGAAGCAGGCCAGGCACGAACGCTTCAGCTCCTTGTCAGCAGCCTTTGATCTGCGTGGCAGCTGACACGAAAGTAGAATTTGGCCCTCCAACTCTACAGGACGAGACTTGACAAGGAAATCAGTTTCTCTGACAATTTCAAAAGCCCCGACACTTTCGTCACTTGGCACTTGGCCCTGGGGAATGGTACTGTGGACACGGAGGCACCCACCAGCAGAGCCACTTCCCGGGAAGGACTGACATTTCAAGTGCAGGCAGGTCCGTGAGGAATGAGGGACACACTCTTCCCTGCCCTTCATGGAGGGCAGGTGTTGTGGGAAGCTGGAGGATTTGGGTTGGAGAAGAGAAGGAACTTCCCACCTGTCCATCTGGGTGGAAAGTCATGAACAAGTGTGGCCAGGGAGTCAGAGGAAACTACTAAAGTCTAAAGAATAAACATAGCTGCTCCTGGGATTGTAGGCTTAAGCAGATGATGCTGCAGCTGGTCCGTGGAGGATTGGTCCACATTTGCGAGGGTACGTGGGATTTAGATGTGCATTTTCATCCTAAAGAAGATCAACCCTGAATATTCATTGGAAGAACTGATATGGAAGCAGAAGCTCCAGTATTTTGGCCACCTGATATGAAAAGCCGACTCATTGGAAAAGACCCTGATACTCGGAAAGATTGAAGGCAAACGAAGAAGTGGGCAGCAGAAGATGAGATAGTTTGATAGCTTCACCGACTCAATGGACATGCATCTGAGAAAACTCCAGGAGATAATGGAGAACAGAGGAGCCTGGTGGGTTATAGTCCATGAGGTCACAAAGAGTTGGATATGACTTCAACAACAACAAAAAGTTTACTCCTAGATGAGCAAACCAAAATACAATGTGTTTGGCCTTTTATTCTAATTCCATCTTACAATTTGGCTGCCTGAATGTTCTTATCAGTGGGCTTAACCTCTCTAAGCTGCTCTGCTTGGGATTAATGACAGATGCGAAAATGCCAGGATTGGTTCAGGACCCATGCTGGGCAGTGAGTCAAGATGACATCTGGACTATTCTTGATTCTTTTAATTAAAAACTTTTAATTAAATTTTATTGGAGTATAGTTGGTTTATAATGTTGTAGAGCAAACTGAATCAACCATACACATACATTGATTTTTCTTGATTTAAAAGCCAACTAAAATACAGCTACTTTTCAAGGATGCCCAGGACAACTCCTGTGACAGTGAGAAGTGGATGAAACATCCTCAGAAGCTGACAGCCGCATCTTGCTTTGGTGATGGCTCAAAGCATCACTGAGTCCCAGAGGGTTCTGGAAGCAGGCTTGACAGGCAGCACCAATTATTCCCCCAAAGAATGAGTCTGCAACTGAGTTCACTGGGGAGTTACGGAGAGCAGGGCAGTGCCATACAGCATCCCCTGCACTGGCCCGTCAGGCACTTTGAAACTCATCTGGAGTCTGCACTTGGTCTGGCCTTGGGAAACCTGGCAGGATTTTCCCATGGTGCCCCTCACATTCCTCCCCAGCATCCTATACATCCCCTTCTCCTTCTAGCATCGTGGAGCTTTGGTATCTCAGTGTGAATCCATACTAAGGGCTCAGAACTCACTAGGTTGCCATCTCCTAAATGTCAAGGGGAATTTTCAAGGTGTTTCTGAGGGAAGGCGTGTTTAATACAAAGGAGAGGGCAGTTAGTGGTGCAATTTCCCTATCAGTGTTGGAGGTCTCTTTGCCCAGGCCCAGGGAAGACTAGATTGTTAGAGAGACATCCAAGCCAGAATACTTTCCCTCAAAGGTGTGCTATTTGGGGGGATTTTCTTTCCCTGGAAGATATGTTCCCTGAACTCCGAGTGGGATCCAAAGCTAGGGGAAGTTTCCTCCCCCTGAGTAAGTTCCCAAAAGGGTAATGACAGACTTGAGATGCTTGGCAGACATGGAGACAGGGCTGCCAGAGGGTGGGCACTGGGCTCCTGAATTCCTCCCTTCAACACCGTGTAAATAACCAGCCTCCCAGCAGCACTGGCAGCACCCTCCCTAGTACCACCAGAACCACAGCAAGAGCCAAGGGAGGGCTTCCTTAATTAAAGCGACTATCTTGCCTAACCATCAGCGCAATTAGAGTTTAATGAACCCGGCCACTTCTTTCAAGGGTTCAAATTATAGCTGATCTTAATATTCACGTGCTGGTGGGGGCGGGGTGGTGGTGGTGGTGTGGGAAGCCACCATCTATTCTGAAAGGCTAAGAAGTGGCAGGGTGATTAGAATGAAAACGACGGAGTTGTTCCATGGTGCAGAGAAGAACCAGGGGAGATGGCTTGAGAGGGACCAGAGGAAAGATGATCACTTCCTTTTCGGCAGGGCTGACTTCCTGGCATGGGGGCGGAGCAGGCATATTAATCAATTAGTCCATTAATAAGCATTTATGCAACACCACTTTGAGCAGGCCCTGTATTAAGTCCCTGGGAGACTTAACAGGAAAGAAAACACAGAGATGAAAACACGGGACCTGATCAAGGAACTCACAGACTGCTTTGAATGCTGCTTCAGGCATGCGTACTGAAACGTCCGCTTAAAAGGCAAGAAAGTCAAGGACGATGTGAAGTTCCCAGGAGTTCCGAGAAACTGTGCTGTTTTGGAAGATGCAGAACCCTAAGAAGTGAAGAGGAAGTGGAACGCCTTCCAAGAGAGGAAATTTAAGTCGTTAAATGCTCACAACAACCTTACGTTGAGGTTGGCCTCATTCTTATCCCCATTTTCCAGATGGGGAAATTGAAGCCCAAGGGGATTCGTGAACTTGCCTGAGGTCACACAGACAGGATGTGGCAGAGCGGAGTCTCAAACGCAGGTGTTTCATTCCAGGCCCGAGAAATATAATGTGAGCTATAGATGTCAGCCACGCACATAATTTTAAATCTTGAAGCAGGAAACCTAAAAAGGAATAAAAGGGGAACAGTTTAATAATATTGTATTTAATCCACATTTCAAAAGTATAATCATTTCAACATGTCGTCAAATACAAATTATGAAAGTGCTATTAGATATTTTTTAATAGTGAGTCTTTGAAATCTGGTGAGTGCTTTATACTTAGAGCACGTTCTCAATTCGAATAAACCACAGTGGTCAGAGGCAGCCAGGATGGAGAAGATGAGCTGGAACAGGTTGGGGAATGTTCCTCGGGAAGGTGAACGCGTGTATGGCTTCTAGAGACTCCTCTGGACCAGAGGTAACAAATGCAGCGTCTTATATGTGAAGCGAGCCTGCACCCTCTTGCGTGATCCACTCGTTGGCACAAAGAAACATTGTGACTTGTGGTTTGCAAGCGGTCACGTGGTCTGCCCAAGGAAAGTCATGATGTTGGAGCCTGGGGCGTGTCCCTGCCTGCAGCACACACCGGTTCTGTGATCTTGGGCAAGTTATTTAATCTCTTTAAGCCTCAGAGTGTACATCTATAGCTGTAAACTGGGAAGAAGCATGTTGACATCATCCTGCTATTGTAAGGATTAAGCCACGTAATAGAGTCAAAGTTCTTAGGGCAGTGCTTGGCACATCCTAAATGTTCAAGAAAATGTGTTATCAGGAAGCCCCAAGTTGTACAATTACCAAACTTCAAGTCATTCAGCAAGCTGGTCCCTGGATTGTCACCCAAGTTCCTGCACACTGCCTTTCAATGTGGTACCAGGTAGCAGCCCATCGGACTGGAAATGAACTATGAGAATCCACGTGGTGACCTAGAAGGGGTGTGGTGGGAAGACCCAGAGGGCTCACTAAGAGCCTGTCAGCTTGAGAAAAGCATCCAAAAGAGACTGGAGGGGTGAGTAACACGAATACCTCCCAGACATGGATTCTCACTCAACCAAGTAAAGCCACTTAAGACGCTTGAACAGGAGAGAGCTGGGAGGAGACCGAGAGATGCTTTGTTTCACAAAGGAAGGAACTGGAATCTGATGAGGGGTGGTTGCCCGTGCCAGGCAACTGCTTGGGGCAGAGGCCAGGAATTTCAGTTCCTTGTCTGGGAGTTCACAACTAATGAATCTTCCTGGGACTGTGTTGTTCCAAATCAGTCCTGGCTTGGTGTCAGAATTACCTGGGAAGCTTTTCTTTTTTATTTTTAATTGAAGGATAATTGCTTTACAATATTGTGTTGATTTCTGCCACACACAACACGAGTCAGCCATAGACATCCTAGACGGGTGGGATGGGGTGGGAGGTGGGAGGGACTGGACATATGTAAACCTGGGAAGCTTTGCAAACCTACAACTGTTGGGCTTCCCTGGTGGCTCAGTGGTAAAGGATCTGCCTGCCAATGCAGGAGACATGGGTTCAATCCCTGGTTCGGGAAGATCCCCCATGTCGCCGAACAACTAAGCCTGTGTGCCACAACTATTGAGCCTGTGCTCCACAATAAGAAGAAGCCACCACAATAAGAAGCCTGCACGCTGCAATCAGAGAGTAGCCCCCATATGCCGCAACTGGAGGAAAGCCCACACAGCAAGAGAGACCCGGCACAGTCAAAAATAAAGAAGGAAATAAGACCTAAGCTGTTGGCTTTCTCTAAGGAGAGTCACATGGACATTCCACATGACACTGACCACTTCCTAGATCCCTCCCTCGTGGGATCCCCTTCCCCACCTTCAAAACCCAGTTCGTGGCATGTCTTTTCTGTGAGGCTCTTCCAGTTATCTATGATATTAACAACAGCAATATTAATAATTGTAATAGCAAATATTACCAGGGCTCAGATATACCAGCTACTGTGCCTGCCAGCATCTTATATGGATCAGCTTACTTAATCCTCCCAAGAACGATTCCATTTTTAAAAGCCTTGCTGTATTAGAAGGGGAAAGTGAGACTCCGTCAACGGTGAAGGAGTCGGCCCAGCTGTCGTCAGGGTTGGAGCCAGAATGTGAACCCATCACCAGGCTTGAACTTCAGAGCCCTTGATCTTCATCCCAGTTCTCTATAATCAGCTTCATTCGAACTGATGGATCTGCTTTGAACCCCCGCCTTTTTCTTGCATCTCTAGCCGTCCTCTGTCTTCAGTACACTGTAGGTCACCACATGCAGGAAGATTTCTTCTTCCGGGGAGTCTCTGCTCTTTGTGTAAGCCAGCGTCAGTGAGTCAGAGAGCTAAGGGAGCAGACAGGACTTCCTGGTGGTCCAGTGTTTAAGAACCCACCTGCCAGTGTGGGGGCCACAGGTTCCACGCCTGATCCAGGAAGATCCCACATGCCACGAAGCAACCAAGCCCGCGAACCACAGGTACTGAGCCCGCCCTCTGGAGCTGGGGAGCTGCAACTCCTGAGCCCACCTGCTGCAGCTACTAAAGCCTCAATGCCTAGAGCCCAGCTCCACAGCACGGAAACCTGAGAAGCCTCAGCACCGCAACTGGAGAAAGCCCACTCAGAGCAACCGAGACCCAGCGCAGTCAAAAATAAATAAACTTAATAAAGAGCTGGGGGACAGAGTGTCACCGAGGAGAACAGGCTGCTGTAGGTTACCCTGGAAGCAGCTCTAGAAACTCAATTAGCTATTTGCTAGGCATTTTTGAAACAGAAAAGTCATAAAAACAGAAAGTTTATGTAAGCACAGAGTTGGAATGAACGACGAGATCTAACTCTGTTTACAGACAGGTAAACTGAAGCCATTGAAAACTACATGACATTATTTTTATTGCATTAATACCTGGTATGTATTAGTTACCTTCTTTTCTTTATTATTATTCTGTTTATTTTGCTATCTTCTTAAACTGGCTGTATACTTGTATACTCATTGCTTTTCCTTTTTTATGTAAAGTTTACTACATTTAAGACCTCAGTGGATAATGTTTTCCATATCCCGTAGGTTTTAAGACTTTGTACTTTTGTTATCTTTCTGTAATGATGTTGTTTTTAAATGCCACGTACTCAGTGAGTGATATAAATACATTGTAAATTTCAGTTTTCTAATCAAAAAATAAAACTACACGACATCTTAAAGGTCATCTGCATAGTTGGTGGCAGGGAGAACACCAGAGTCTTAGGAAATAAACAGAAGCATCACCATGTAGTATCAGAGGGCTTCCCTGGTGGCTCAGAAAGTAAAGAATCTGCCTGCAATGCAGGAGACCTGGGTTCCATCCCTGGGTGGGGAAGATCCCCTGGAGCAGGGAATGGCAACCCACTCCAGTATTCTTGCCTGGGAAATCCCATGAACAGAGGAGCCTGGTGGGCCAGGACATGGGGTGGCAAAGAGTCAGATATGACCGAGCGACTAATCCTTCACTTTTCACTGTCGTGTAGTAGCTGCCTGACATGGCTCATCCTCTTCATACAAATTATCTAATTTGGCCACATAATGAGGTAGATATTTTACCCACATTTTATGGAAGAGGAGACCAAGGCACTGGAAGGTTAACTTATCCTGGCCCGCAGAGCTGGAAAGTGACAGAGCCAGCTTTGGACTTGTGCATATTTCAAGACCAGATCTCCCATCTCCTGGTCTGTCCATTATGTAACATTCATAGAATTTATTGAAAGCTTATTGCAAGGTAAGTACTGAACATGTATTTTAACAATCATCTCAGCCATTCTTTGTAGCAAAGAATGCCTCCTCAGTTTTAAAACTTATTATTCTGTATTGGGGTATAGCCAATTAGCAATGTTGTGATGGTCTCGGGTGACCAGCGAAGGGACTCAGCTATACATATACACGTGTCCATTCTCCCCCAAATGCCACATAACATTGAGCAGAGTTCTCTGTGCTATACAGTAGTTACTTGTTGGTTATTCATTTTAAATAGAGCAATCTGTACATGTCCATCCCAAACTCCCTAACTACATCCTCCCATTCTCCCCCCTACCCCTGGCAACCATCGTAAGTTCATTCTCTAAGTCTGTAAGTATCTGTTTTGTAAGTAAAAACAAATCTCTTCATTTTTAAATTGAAGTCACTTACAGAAGGCAGTAATGTGGTCACGTTTGCTCAGTCAGTAAGTGGTGGAGCTGAAATTCATACATAGGTCTGACTCAAGGTCTAAAACTCTTCAGTACAGGTGGCTCAGTGGTAAAGAATCTGCCTGCCAGTTCAGGAGTAACAGGACATTTGGGTTCGACCCCTGGGTCGGGAAGGTCCCCTGGAGGAGGAAATTGTAACCCACTCCAGTATTCTTGCCTGGAGAATCCCATGGACAGAGGAGCCTGGCAGACTACAGTCCACGGGGTCGCAAAGAGTCGGACACGACTAAGTGACCGAGTGTGCGCGCCCACACACACACACACATAAGAAGTCACTTCTCTTTGGGGCTGAAAACCAGACAATTTCATTTCCCTCTACTAGAAAAAATATATTAAAGGAAGCATCCATTTAAAAAGAAAAAGAACAGGGAAAGGAAATTTCCATCTCTACTTTTTCATTTCTCAAAACACATATCTTTTCTGTCCCATTGCTCTGAAAAAAATTTTGCATTTTCCTATATATTTTTTTCATTTTTTTCTCATAGGTAGTCGAGGTCATCTTTCCCCCCTTTTATGCTTTGATTCAGGTTCCTGCATCTTGGGCATCATGTCTGCTCCCCCCAAAGAACTCATCCCATCTCTTCTCTCCGTGTGTTTTTAATTGGAGGAGTCTCTTCAAGCTGTAAGACAACTCACCCCCTTGTCCGTTCTCCACTCTTTCCCTTTCAGCTGCTTTCCTGAATGGCTGGTGCACCAATTCTGTTTTCCTGACCACAATTGGTGCAGCTGGGACAGAGAAGGACCAACTGAAAAGGAAATGCTAATCAGACCTTTTTAGAGAGTACAGTAAACACACACACACACACATGCATGCACGCCCCACTCACACAAATGCACACAAATTAAAAGGGGACTCTGATTTAAGGAGAAACATCTCTTTTCTCAGCATCCTACATTACTAGTAGGTCTTGGGGTTTCCTCCAATGACTTGAGGAGCCCCGAGGGGACAGCCATGCATGGCTTGTCTTCTCTGCAGCTCCCTCTTTCACTGAGTAGTTTCAGACAGAGCTTGAACAATCAGGGGGGGAGAAGTGCATGTATATTGGAAGACACATTCGCCAGCTCCAAGTCTGGGCAGGGGCTGCCACAGGAACTGGAAAGGGCTCCAGGTAGCCCTGGAGCCATGAGCTTGTTCCAGGTGGGGAACACACAGAGAAAGGTCAGGCGGACCTTTGCCCTGAGACCTGTGATTTGGACCATATTTTGCAGAGGGTTTTGGGGTGACTGTTGGGTTTTGCTTTCTAATGTGGGAGAGAGGAAGAGCAAGTGGCAAGGCCACAGCTGATGCTCCATGTCCTGTGTGGCCACATGTCCAAGGTACTTTACTGAATGTCTTGGAAGACATTGTCCAGTTCCTAGCTGAGAACACAGCCAAGGAGGGAGGAAAATCGAAAGAGAAAACTGAGCAAACTGGAGAAAGCTTGTTGGAAAGGAACGACCCCAGGTTTACAAACAACTCACACGTGGCTCTCACCAGGGGTGGGACATGGCGTGTACGCCCTCTGGGTGCAGGCACCTTCCTCTGCACAAACAGGCTTAAATGGATGACTTTCAAAGTGACTTTCCAGCTCTGATATTTACATTACTGACTAGTAGAAATAAAAACTTCCGTCCATAGTACAGGGAACTACACTCAGTGTTTTTTTAACAACCTATAAGGGAAAAGAAGGGCTTGCCTGGTGGCCTAGTCGGTGAAAAATTTGCCTGCAATGTAAGAGACGGGGGTTCAATCCCTGGGTTGGGAAGATCCCCTGGAGAAAGAAATGGCAACTCACTCCAGTATTCTAGCTGGAGAATCTCACAGACAGAGGAGCCTGGCGAGCTACAGTCCATGGGGTCGCAAAGAGTTGGACACAACTGAGCAACTAACACACACACACACACACAATAGGGAAAAGAACCTGAAAAGACTAGAAATACACATATAGGTAAAAACCAAATCACTGTGCTTACACTGGAAACTAACACACACACACACACACACACAAGAGGGAAAAGAATCTGAAAAGACTAGAAATGCACATATAGGTAAAACCAAATCATTGTGCTTACACCTGAAACTACCGTGATGTTGTAAATCAACTAAACTTCAATACAGAAAAATGAAACCAAAACCAAAGAATTCTCCTTAAATTAAAATCCTCTTTTGCTGTGGTCAAGCACACTGGGCGATTACTTACTGAAGCTCATTTCTCCACAGAGAAGTGAAGACAAATGAGGTGTGATGTGTGCTCCGGTGACTAGAGTAATAACACTGCATTGTCAATTTCAAAGTTGCTAAGGGCATAACTATTAAAAACGCTCATCACAAAGGGAAAAGAGGAAATAAAAGCATCTCCCGTGGTCCATTTTGTTGTAAAATGTTTATGAAGCGGGACTTCATTTATTTTGGCCAGTGCCTCCAACCAAGCCAAAAACAGCCATCTTGGAATGCGCGCCTCCCACTCTCCCCTCCCCGCTGATGGGGCTGTGGCAGTGACGGGTGGGGAACGGGGAGGCAGGGGAGAGGAGAGGAGAGGAGGAGATGAGAGCTTTCTAATGATCTTCTTTAGTTAACAGGCACGAGTTGTTAGCTGGAGCTGAGAAGCCTTCTTTTCTGGTGTGCCAATCTGCCCCTCTGTAATGGGTTTCGTTCCCACAGCTAATGTACTGCGTAATGAGGCCGGAGGGGAGCCAGTGCTCTGGGGGTGGGGGGACGGGGTAAGGACACGGAGCCTCCCGGGCCTGACAAAGGACAGAGAGCCCTGTTGGACGGTCTTAATGACGGGTCCAGCCTCTCTCACTCCCAGCTAGTGGAGCCTCCCGCCAGGGCTCGTGCAAGCCAAGTGGCCGTGTGCAGGCCTTGGTGTGAAACCCCGTCTGGAAACAGGGCAGAACTCTGCCAGGCTAAGCTCATTCCTTCCTCCAAGCCCTGACCTGACCTCCCCGCCCCTCCCCAGCCACTGGTCCAGAGACTCTCGCTCTCAGGATGGGGTACCTTTTCCCCATAAGACCCTCTCCTTGGGTGGTAAGGAAGGCCCCTGCCCCATTCCATCAGGCTTTATTGGGCTGCGAGAGAGGACAGAGAGGACGGAGGAGCCGCACACAAAGGCAGAGGGAGAAGTGGCCACCTTGAGGAGGAGACCCGAATCCCCTAGGCCAGTTTTGGTGGCTCGCACCTCGGGGCCCCCCAGCGCTTTGCTCCGGTGGAGCGCTGCCTGCTTGATGGTGCAAGGTCTCCCAGAGATGGGTGACGTGTGCATCGTCACTCCCATTCCACCTGTGCTTGGGGCTGGCCCCTCATTCACCTTTCAACTCCTATGGCCTCCAGTTATAATGCACAACCCAGACCTGGAGCTCATGCCACATGTTCAGAGTTGAAATGAATCAAATGACCAGGGAAACAGGCTCTGAATATTCACGTCCTTGCGGTGAACCTAGGGACCCTTCTAGATTATCCCCTGATGCTTTCAACCCAGTGGATTCCAGGGATTCCTAAAAGGAAGGGAGGAAAGGAGGAAAGGCAAAACCAGAATCAAGGGGGAAAATATTTCCTCTTAGGACAAATCCACCATTAACTTGTCCATTGAAAGAAGTAAAAATTCTCACGTGGAAAATTCAGGAAGAGACAATTCAAATGATCAGGAAGAGGTTGGTGGGAGATGTTGCTGGCGTGAATACAACCCCCTAAAGTGTACACTTCAGGGCTCATAGAATGGGTGTAATATGAACTGGATCGTCCTAATGTCTAGTCAGCACCCTGTAAAATGCAGGAGTGAAACTTGGGCTCCCAGAGGTCGGGCTATATGGGTGCATGGCTAGCAAACATTAGAGACATTGACCCTGGCCCTGTGCTCCTGTCACTCCACCATGGATCTGGAAGAATTCATCTCTGGCAGAGAGAAGGCTGTGGATAGAGACAAGATTACAGAGTCACAAAGGTCCATGACTGGTGAAAACGTTCTGTCTTCACAAACCTCTACATTGCCTTTCAGGGTAACTATGGGAGATTTTTTATTTCTTATTTTGTTTATTTATTTGGCTATGCCAGATCTTAGTGGTAGCATGCAGGATCTAGTTCCCTGGCCGGGGATCTAACCCAGACCTCCTGCCTTGGGAGCGTGGAGTCTTACCCACTGGATCACCAGGGAGGCCCTGGAAACTTGAACGAGATAAAATGGAGAGCAAAGAAAAAGACAGGACTCATGAGGTGAGCAGGAAGTAAGCTTGTGGAGCCTTATCAGAGAAGAAATAGCAGGGTCGCCCAGCCCCACTGTGCTAATGCTTTGTTTCCTAGGGGAATTCTTTTATTTTTTTTTTTAAATTATTTATTTGGCTGCACTGGTTCTTAGTTGGGGTACACAGGATCTTTAGCTGCAGCACGTGGGATCTAGTTCCCTGACTAGGGATCAAACCTGGGTCCCCTGCATTGGGAACTCGGAGTTTTAGTCACTGGACCACTAGGGAAGTTCCCCCAGGGGAATTCTATGATTGGACAGGGCCCCTGCCCTCCTGGATCTACTTTAAGGCACGAATTGGGGGAAATTTTTGCTACTGGGTAAAATCTTTAAAGGCAACTGGGAAGTCATACCTGATGATCCCAAGCAGTTTACTGGAAAAGTGGGGAGTTGGGGAAAGCTCCCAGTTCTCAGAGGCTGATACCAGGTTCAATTTTTTCCTCTTCCAACCCTCCCTTGGATGCGGGACAGTGACAGACTCCAGACTGAGACAGCCATGTGTCTCTGTGTTCTGACCCAGAGGCTGTTTCTCAGTCTCCCTGCCATGGGCAGTCCTCATGGCCTCTCCTCCTCTCTTGGAAAGACTCAAGATGCATGCAGGCCTCCCCTGGCCCCAGGTCTGTCTCTTAAGTTCTCCAGGAAGTCTCTTAACAGTGAGTTGCTCATTTTCGTGCATCCAGGCTAGAGCAGAAGCTTTCCCTTTCGCCACAGATGGAGGCACATTCCAGACACGTGGTCTCCTTGTGGCTCAGAGCATCTCCCTAGGCCTGGAGTCCACACCCTGCACCCACCCCATGGTGTTCACATGACCATGTCCCTCCTCATTCAGGACTCTACCCAGTTGTCACCTCCTCAGAGAATCAGTCCCTCACCAAGCAGCCTTGCCTCCCACCATCCTGTCCCCTCGCCCTGATCCATTTATGTTCATACTTCTTTTTCTTTAAATTTTAGTTATTTTTGGCTGTGTTGCGTCTTAGTAGTTGCAACACTCACTCAAGGTTTAATTGCTCAGAGGTATGCAGGATCTTAGCGCCCTGATCAGGGATCAAACCTGCGTCCCCAGCGCTGGAAGTTGGATTGTTAACCACTGGACCACCAGGTAAGTCCCAGGTGTTCATACTTCTCACCACAACCTCACAACAGATATGTTTCCTTCTCGGTTTACTGCCTATACCAGGATGCTGCATTCAGGATTTTCCACTTTGGGAAAGAATCTTGTTTCTGTAGACCACCAAGTTGCCAATTCCCAGGACAGCGCGTAGCACGTAGCAGGTCCTCAGTAAATGTTTGCTTGGTGGACGGGTGATGCGGACGGTTCCTAATCCTCAGATCCCTTGCAGCTAAAACCTGGAGCCGACTCAAGTACCAGGTCCCCAGGGCACCTCTCCTTCTGGCCTCATTTCACCTGCAGCGCCTAGAGCAGTCAGTACCGCATGCCACCACCATGGCAGTTATTATTTATTTATTAGCATGATGGCTAATCATCTCACAGTGACTCATTAGACTAATATGATCTTAGTGACTAATGAAATGCCTACAGTAGAAGAAGAGTGTGCCCGACAGACAGCAGCAACTCGGGTACAGTTTGCTCATTAGCTCTCAAGATAGGAAACGCTCTTAGCCAAGGGCATCACAGACCTGGGCTTCCCTGGGGGTCCAGTGGTTTAGACTCCACGCTTCCCACGCAGGGGGCACAGGTTCAGTCCCTGGCCAGGGAAATTCTGAGGTCAGGCCTCGAGGAGCGTGCTATGAGAGGTATAGTGCACCTGTATTAGAGTTTTTGCAAAACTGTGCACTTGTGTAATAGTACAATAGGAGATCTTGTGGAGTTTCTATTTCTACATTTAAATTCATATATGCAATATTTGTGTTACTGATTACAATCTGAATTTCTAAGAAGCATGTTGACTTTTGCAATAAAGATGCAATATGGAATGGTACACATTTTGAAAAAAAAAAGATAAAAGTTAAAACTTAAAAGAATTTGGAAATTTTATGAACCATTCCAAAAAGTATTCAGTTCGGTTCAGTCGCTCAGTCATGTCCGACTCTTTGCGACCCCATGAATCACAGCAGGCCAGGCCTCCCTGTCCATCACCAACTCCCGGAGTTCAGTCAAACTCATGTCCATCGAGTCGGTGATGCCATCCAGCCATCTCATTCTCTGTCGTCCCCTTCTCCTCCCGCCCCCAACCTTTCCCAGCATCAGTCTTTTCCAGTGAGTCAACTCGTCGCATGAGGTGGCCAAAGTATTGGAGTTTCAGCTTTAGCATCAGTCCTTCCAATGAACACCCAGGATTGATCTCCTTTAGAATGGACTGGTTGGATCTCCTTGCAGTCCAAGGGACTCTCAAGAGTCTTCTCCAGCACCACAGTTCAAAAGCATCAATTCTTCTGTGCTCAGCTTTCTTCACAGTCCAGCTCCCACATCCATACATGACCACGGGAAAAACCATAGCCTTGACTAGACGGACCTTTGTTGGCAAAGTAATGTCTCTGCTTTTTAATATGCTATCTTGGTTGGTCATAACTTTCCTTCCAAGGAGTAAGCGTCTTTTAATTTCCTGGCTACCATCAGCATCTGCAGTGATTTTGGAGCCCAAAAATATAAAGTCTGACACTGTTTCCACTGTTTCCCCATCTATTTCCCATGAAGTGATGGGACCAGATGCCATGATCTTCGTTTTCTGAATGTTGAGCTTCAGGCCAAACTTTTTACTCTCCTCTTTCACTTTCATCAAGAGGCCTTTGAGTTCCTCTTCACTTTCTGCCATAAGGGTGGTGTCATCTGCATATCTGAGGTTATTGATATTTCTCCCGGCAATCTTGATTCCAGCTTGTGCTTCTTTCCAGCCCAGCGTTCCTCATGATGTACTCTGCATATAAGTTAAATAAGCAGGGTGACAATATACAACCTTGAAGTCTCCTTTTCCTATTTGGAACCAGTCTGTTGTTCCATGTCCAGTTCTAACGTATAGCAATCACCAAAAAAAATTATTTAGAAAAAGAGCATCATAGTCTCAACAAAGGAGTTGTGACCATCCATTAGATGGAATCTGTTAGGCACAAGCCAAGTTTGGGGGACTTTCACATACATTTCTTTTTTTTTTTTTTTTATTTCTAAAAAAGAATTTTATTAAAAAAGCACAAATGCAAAGAAATGAACAGAGGAAAATGTATGCGTCGAACCTGGACTGGTCACTTATGATAATATACATGCTACAATTCCATTCTCCCCAATCATTCCACCTTCACCCTCTCCCACATACATTTCTTTATTTACTTCTCTCAAGAGCCCCAAGATGCGGGTATTTTCATCCTCCAAGATCACAATTAGTAACTGAGTTACTGGTATTCTCACTACAACCAGTTTGACACAAGATTCCATGCTTTCCCCCCCAAATCACACTGCTGTACTAAACACGCCTATCCGAGAAAAAGTTCACTCAGTCACTCCTGGAACAAACCCTGGTTTTTTCACCTGTCAAATGAAATCACTGGTCCAAGAGACCTCTTCTAAAAAAATGCAAGCAATATTTTTTATTGAAATGTAACTGATTGACAATATTATGTTAGTTTTAGGTATGAAACATAGTGATTCAATATTTCTATTTACTTTATTTTAAAAATTAATTTAATTGTAGCATGAAAGTGAAAGTCACTCAGTCATCTCTGACTCTTTGTGACCCCTTGGACTTCTCCAGGAATTCTCCAGGCTAGAATACTGGAGTGGGTAGCCGTTCCCTTCTCCAGGGGATCTTCCCAACCCAGGGATAGAACCCAGATCTCCTGCATTACAGGCAGATTGTTTACCAGCTGAGCCACCAGGGAAACTCAAGAATATGGAGTGGGTAGCCTATCCTTCCTCCATCGGATCTTCCTGACCCAGGAATCAAACCAGGATTGCCTGCATTGCAGGCGGATTCTTTACCAACTGAGCTAACAGGGAAGCCCTTAATTGGCGTATAATTGCTCAATATTTTTATAGATTATACCCTAAAGTTATTACAAAATAATGGCCTTATTTCCTTGTGGTGTACAATATATACTTGTTGTTTATTTTATACATAGTAGTTTGTAGTAGATACAAACTTGTTTGTTGTTTAGTCGCTCAATTCTGTCTGACTCTGCGACCCCATGGAATGTAGCCCACCAGCCTCCTCTGTCCATGGGATTCTCCAGGCAAGAACACTGGAGTGGACTGCCATTTCCTTCTCCAGGGGATCTTCCCGACCCAGAGTTTGAACCTGTGTCTCCTGCATTAGCAGGCACGTTCTTCACCACTGAGTCTCCTGAGAAGCCCAGTAGATACAAATTGCTGTGTCTAAAATAAAGTACCCAGAGATTTTTAAGAGACCTTGCAGCTTTAAGTTCCAGAATTCTCTCCCCTCTGACTGGTGTGAGCAGACTCGTCGCATGCTGACGTAATGAGCTTTACCATCTGCCTCTCTGGGCAAGATCTGATGACTCTGAAAGACCCTCCCACAATCTGTCTCCTTACTTGACGCCCCTTGCTACCTCTCAGAGCATCTTCCTCCTCTGGACAGGTCATGGGATGCCCTTTGGACATCACTGCCCCCTCCAGGAAAAGGCCTCCCTCAGGCGCTGCTCCCCTGACATGCACCCCCTCATCAGAAACCGGCGACGCCCTCTCTCAGTCCGCCTCATCACGTCCTCCTGGTTTCGCCCAGAGCTGCTGCCAAGACTCCCCACCTTGCCTGTCTGGCGAATATAACTCCTGTGTGCTCGGGCTCGGGTGTTGGAAAGAAAACGAGACACATTTCCACCGACAAACCATCAGTCCGTCAAGCCCGGGAGGTTGGGCCAGCTTCTTCATCATCAATTATCAAAGTGAGAGAATTAGGTCCCAAGCCCGCCTTCTCAAACCAAAATCTATTTATCCCAAACACCAGCAGGCACTAGCAGAGTGATGTGTTATGTCTGGGGGGGAAGCTCCTGGTATTCTAAGCTGTGAGCATGAAAACACTGTGAGGACTAACTGGTTGGAAGAACAGAGGGGGTTTATGATTCACTTAAAATATTTGTGTCAGGAAAGCCCGGATTCGCCACCTGTTTCCCCTTCCACTGATATTTATGACAGCTGAGGAATCCTACCCTTCACAAAAGGGTTCTGCTCCACGCCCGAACTTTCTAGCCTATTCTTTCTATTTACATGAACATTTTCGTAGAAAAAGCCTAAATCTCGCCCCATCATGAGAAGAAAATAGTGTTCTCCCAGTGCCTAGAGGGGTGAGGAGAATGTTTCTACAGGTCTTCACAGCTCAGCCCCAGCTTTCGGTTTGGGGCGTGAGAAGAACAGGTTGCAGTCTTGTTCCTTCTCCTCCAGATCCTGGGTGGTGTTTCAGACCAAGCAGCTCCCGATGGAGGGGGATAAAGAATGGGGCACACAGTAGGCTTGCAAACAGGAGCTGGCAATCCCTCCAGCCTCTGCTGAGGCCTCTTCTTCCTAGAGCATCGTCAGCTTTCTCCTGAAGGGCGACTGGGTGGGTGGATCTATCGCCCACCGCTCCACCCCCACCTTCAAGGGCTGGGCCCTCCAGGAGCCCTGCAGGTGAGGGTCTCCCCTGCCCAAGGAACTTACAGTCTTTCTGGAGGGGGTTCACCTGAGAAAGCAGAAGATGTCAGAGCTGGAGGTACCCTTCGAGATGCTCTGGTCTAAACCTCCTCCTTGAATCTCTTGGAGACTGAGGCCTGGAGAAGCAAAGCAAGACTTGATTCAAGGTCACACCAAAGTCACTGGGGCCAGGCAGGGACTCCACCAGAGCTTCTGACTTCCAATCCAAGGCGTTTTTCATAGTCTCATCAGGATAATGATAAATAATAATAATAATTGATTTAGCACCTGTCCTTGAAAGGAGCTGCTGAACAAAGCACAGTTGAGAGAGACCTGGTCCAGGCCCTTGGCCCCAAGTCTCGTGGGAGGACAGAGAGCTGAGCACATCCCCGCCGGGAGCTCTGTCGGGAAGGACGCTGTGGTCAGAGCATGTACACTGGATCAAGGGGAGTGCGGTCAACCACGAGCTGCTGCCCTGCAGGCATTCTTGGTGGGATGACAACGTGCTAGGGAATCCTGTAAGTTAGGGGTTCCCAACCTCTGGATCTGATGCCTTGTGATCTGAGGTGGAGCTGAGGTAATAATAATAGGCATAAATTGCACAATCTGTGTAGTGCACTGGAATCATCCTGAAACCATCTCCCTGCTGCTGTGGTCTGTGGAAAAATTGTCTTCCACGAAACCAGTCCCCGGTGCCCAAAAGATTGCTGTAAGTCATGTCAGACCAGAGAGGTGGGAGAGTAGCTGTGGTTTATTGGGCAGTGACAGAGGGAGAGGGGGCAGCCTCTTGAGGGACAAGGGGGTCCAGATGCCAGATTCTGCACGTGCTCCAGCATCACCCTTCCACCCCGACCCCTAGATGTCAAGCACTTTAAATAGCCGTAACATGCCAGGAAACAGGAGACCCAGGGGGTTCTCGAATGACTGCAGAATACATCCCCAGAGGCCAGCCTATCCATCCTGGAAGGCAGGGTTCCACCCACATGCTCCCACATGACAGACTCTAGGTCCATCCACATCTCTACAAATGACTCTGTTTTTTTCCTTTAAGCAGCTGAGTAATATTCCATTGTATGTATGAACCACATCTTCTTTATCCATTCATCTGTCGATATATACACTACCATGTGTAAAATAGACAGCTAGTGGGAAGCTGCTGTACAGCACAGGGAGCTCAGCTCGGTGCTCTGTGATGACCTAGAGGGGCGGGATGGGAGGCGGTCCAAGAGGGAGGGAACATGTGTATACACATCGCTGTTTCACTTCATTGTACAGCAGAGACTAACTAACACAACGTTATAAAGCAACTATATTCCCCCAGAACGGCTAACATTGGCACCTGTAAGCTTTTCGAATAAGACTTACCTACACTTTCAATTGAGAATTCGGCAGCCTCCAGTACTGGGGGACAGTCTCCAGTCCTCATCCCCAGGAACCTCAGTTCACTGTGCTGCATCCAGTGGCCACTCCCACTCACCACGGAGCGAGTAGAAGCAGAAACTTTGCTGCATGTTGTGGCCACTGCGCCACCCCTCTTTGAGTTGGAACGTATCAACTATGCTCTCTGTACCCACTCTTCATCCCCTCCAGTCGTTTCTTCTGCAGATTATAGAAAGCTACTCTGTGCTCTGTGGTGACCTAAATGGGAAGGAAATCCAAGAAAGGCAGGGTATATGTATGTGTATAGCTGCGCTGGAGACGCAGGTTCCATCCCTATGTCAGGAAGATCCCCTGGAGAGGAAATGGCAACCCACTGCAGTATTCTTGCCTGGGAAAATCCCATGGACAGAGGAGCCTTGGCGGGCTACAGTCCACGTGGTTGAAAAGAATCAGACACGACTGAATGACTGAGCACCCACCCACCCATAGCTGATTCACTTTGCTGCACAGCTGAAACTAACAGCATAGTAAAGCAACTGTGCTCCAATAACATTTGTTTAAAAAGAGAAAGCTCCAGCTTTCCAAATGTCATGATCCTCCCAGAGCCCTCCTCTTGCTTCACTTTCTTACAAGTCCAGAAAAAGTGCTTCTAAGTCCCACCCTTGCCAACCTCCTGCAGCAGATTCTGGATCCCCTGGGGGCTTCCTGTCTCCAGAGTGAGGGTCATGGACTGGCCGCTCGCACTGCCCTACGATTAAGCCACTAATTGTCAAGCATTGTAAAGTAATAAAGTCACCAGCTCATTTTAAAGGAGCTCCTTTCTCCAAGAGTCCAAAGTGCTTTCTAAGTTTTATCCCATCCCATCCTCCTATTACAGGAAAAGCCAGGGTGATAGTGATGAAAATCTTAGCTGAAGTCTCTGCCTCATCCTATCATAGCATCCGTTCCCTTAATGTGGTTCATCATAGTCCACTGAAGCCACCACTATCTTTATATATGAAATGGCTATTTTTGTGGGTCTTGATTTGCTGCCGGCTGTTGCATTGAGACAGACTGGGACCTTTGCTGCAGTGCTTGCACCTGGACAAACATCTCTTGAGCAAGAAAATACAAAAGAGGTCATAAAGGACTGAAAACAACCGCGTGAATACACAGTTGGGTCAAATTATGGACAACAAGATACAGAAAAACCAAACACCCAACTTCCACTTCTGAAGAGTTAGGGGGCAAGCAAAGTGTTGAGGACAAAGGCAGGGGGTTTGGCATGCTGCCGGTCCTGAACATGACCAAAGGGTGGGCAAACAACCTAAGCCACCCCTCCAGTCCGACCTCTGGACACACCCCTACCCTCACTCCACATAAGGAGACAGATTGAGCATCCATGCTAGCTCCAGAGCAAGTAAGGGAACCTGTTATTTGTTCTCACTTGCTCGTGCTGCAGCAGGGACCCTGCAAAGCCTTGCCTGAATTTTCTGTCTGGCCTCTGTGTGTGTGTGTGTGTGTGTCTGTGTGCTCAGCCACTTCCAATTCTTTGAGACTCCAAGGACTGTCTGGCTTCTAGGCAATTTCTATTGATTAAGGAGGCCAGAACCTGCTCGGTATCACTGGCGTGGACTTCTAGAAGTCAGGCCATTCTGTGCAAACGATAAGATGAAAGCAGACTTCTGTGCATTAGAGAGCTGAACACAGAAACCTGGAATGGCCGAGCTCTGGACAGTTGGTCAACCCCAGGGACCAGGCGCCGTGCGGTCAGCTCCTTGGACCTAAGGGAGAGGAAGGTCATCTGCTCGTCTAAGAAGGCTGAGTCCTGGGTGACAATCAGCATCCCCCCGAATACGCTCGCTGATGAGCAGGCATCATTAGTTAATCCATCTGTGGGCTCTGAACACCCACCAGGGATTTGAATTCCACACGACTGAAGCAGCAGCAGAGGCAGCAGCTGTTGAGCGGCACCTGCCGCAGGGGAACTGGCCAGATTTCAGAAAGGGTCCTCTGAGGCCAGAGGCAGCAGGAAGGAGAGATTCCAGGGGCGCTGGGGGTGACAGCTAGGGCTGGGAGGGAAGGTGCGGAGAGGAACATGAGAGGGAAAGAAGGAGGGAGGATGTGCAAATAAAAAGCAAATGACCCTCCATGAAAATAGGAAGAGAAGTGCTAAATAGTAAAGGAATGACCTCAAAAGTGAAGCCCGAGATCACTTAGAGGAGTCCTCGCAGGAAATCTCGGCCAGCCTCTCCCGAGGACACCCTCCTGCTCTTTTGGCCACCAGAGGGCTCCTGTATTCCAAAAATATTATGGAAAAGTGACAAACGTCTCCAGTATTTTCCACTCCTAGCATGCACATGTGGAACTGGCCATTTCTGTGTCGGCACACAGAAAATCGTCTTGGAGAGTTGGGGGATTTCAGTTCCGATTCCAACAGGGCCCCTGAGCCAACGTGATCAGAAACCATCAGCCTCTCTTCTCTGTTCTTCTCTTGCTACAACCCACAGCCACAATCGCGTGGGAAAGAAAGGGAGGGAGAAAAGGGGTCCAACAAGTTAGACCTGACATTTCAGAGAGACATCACCGCCTCGGCTCAGTGCTTATACATAGTTAAGGATGAGCAGGCCTGTGTCTTGGATGTCTGGTACCACCTTGGTCCTGGTGAAACTCATATTATCGAGGAAAAAAATAACGCGCATGTGTCTGGCAAAAGGTTCAGGTTCAAGGACCAGTTCTGTCTAACTACATGACCTTGGCCTAAACCCCTAACCAACCTCAGGAGCTACCGTTCCATCCTCTGTAAGAGATAAAATGTTCTTATTGCCAAGGTTGGATGCAGAATTAAATGAGATCCTGTCTTTGAAGGGATCGGGCACGTGGTCAGAGCTCAGGGTTCACTCAGTTACTCTGAATCTGAATCGGCCCCACACGTGAAATTGACATCACGGAGACCAGCAATACAATGACAAAACTGGGCGTGAGGAAGAGAAGACTGAGAATACTACAATCCTGCCTTCAAATATTTTGAAAGACTATTTATTATACGGAAGACAGATTAGGACTCCGTCACCCCGAGGAGTAGAAAGTAGACCCATGAGTGGCAGAATTGCAGAATCAGATCAAGCTTGCCGGAGAACTACTTCAACTGCCGAACATGAAAACTTCCCCCAAACGGAGTAAAACAGCAGTTAGCTCATCCCAGGGGTGTTCCAGGAGAGGTGGGATGAGCAATGGAAGGGAAGTGACACTGCAGATTCCTGCATCAGCTGGGAAGTGTTGGGTGACCCACAAGAACCTTTCCAACTCAGGAAATTCTGTGATTCTCTGTTCCAAGGAAAGGGACAAGTGGGAAAGCATTGTTATGTCAGGCGGGTGGAAAGGATGGTCTGCTTTCCAACCTGGCGGTTGTGACATCTACACTTTCCCACATCATCAGATCGCTATGCATCCGGCCACCTCTCATCTTATTCCTGGGCATCTCGATCAGCTTGGTGGTTAAGCCTCAGACAATTACTTCTAAGCCAAGAGCAGGGTTATGTGCATCAAAGATGGTTGCTATAGATCCACTCTGCTGTTTTTGGAACGACTGACCAGTGTTTCTGACACTAGTGATGCTCCCCTCAAAGTTCAAGTTTAATCAAATCAGGAACTGTGCGATTCAGAACACTTTCCTTTCCTATTTTCTTTTATCTGACACCGAGAACAATCCTTTTTCTCACAGCTAGGGAACTTCATTGGGCTTCCCTGGTGGCTCAGAGGTTAAACCATCTGCCTCCAATGCGGGAGACCCGGGTTCGATCCCTGGGTCGGGAAGATTCCCTGGAGAAGGAAACGGTAACCCACTCCAGTATTCTTGCCTGGAGAATCCCATGGACGGAGAAGCCTGGTAGGCTACAGTCCACGGGGACACAAAGAGTCGGACATGACTGAGCGACGGGACGGAACGGAACAGGGAACTTCATAAAGAGGGAGGAGTCTGAACACACGACTTTTGGAAATTCTTGTTCTATGTGAGTCCCAGTGCAAGACCAAACTCCACGTAGACCTTCTCTTTGAAGCAGGTAGGTCACTTTTCCCAGTTCTTCTAAGGTAGGAAGGGGTGAGAGAGAGAGGGAGGATATTCCCAGCTCTTGCAGAAGGATGGTTTTGAAAAGAATTAGGAGATGCAGTGTGTCTCAGGGGTCACAGCATTGGTTACCATCTGGAGAGACTTGGTTTTGACATTTAACTTGATCATTCAGTAGATGTGAAATGTTTATCAATATCCAAGTTGCGGCGTCTCTCTCTATAAAAGAGGATGATGTCTTCCAGAATTTTGCTGAATATAAAAAAATGGCCAAGTTTCTATCTTAGAAAACCCAGGGAAAACTTTTAGGTTGTGCATTTTTTTCAGCTGACATATATTATCCTCACAGGACGTCCCTATACTCTGTTAAGACACTGGTATTACAGACCAGACATTGTGAAATCATCTCCTTCAACACTTTAAACATAATGTTCTTACTCATGTGGCGGGGAGGTAACTCCCATCTTTATTGAACCGGTACCCGGACACCAATCACACACTATCTGGGAACTGGGCACATCTGTTGGCCCCTAGTGCTGGCTACAGTGAGTGTGTCATGCTTCATCGGAAGAGTGGGAATATACCGTGGTTTTTAAGTCATCCCATCAGGATTCGTACTAGAGTCATGTGGGTCAGCCCTGAATATTCATTGGAAGGAGTGATACTGAAGCTGAAGCTCCAACACCTTGGTAATCTAATGCGAAGAGCTGACTCATTGGAAAAGACCCTGATCCTGGGAAAGATTGAAGGCAGGAGGAGAAGAGGGGGGCAGAGAATGAGATGGTTGCATAGGATCACCGACTCAATGGACATGAGTTTGAGCAAATTCCAGGAGACAGTGAAGGACAGGGAACCATGGCGTGTTGCAGTCCATGGGGTCGCAAGGAGTCAGACACAACCAAGTGACTGAACTCACAGGATGTTCAGTCACAGGGGGCCTGAGGTAGAGATTGGAAGGAAAGAAATTCTAGCTCCTGGCCCAGTTACATGCCCTGCCAATGCTGCAGGCCATCAAATATTCAAATTGTCCCCTCCGTCCCCTGCAGGGGTGGCCTTGGAAGAGATCAGCTAACTGTCTTCAAAAGTTAAGCAATTTCCTTCTCAAGAACAAGTGGAAGAGAATGCAGGTCGCAGGTCCTTTGCAAGAACTTCCTGTGTCGACTCCTCCAGCCCACTCTCCTCTCTCCTTGTTACAGCCTGGAGGGAAGTGGGGCTGCAAATTCAATGGAGTTCTGACTTTTATAACAAGGACCACATGTATCATGACCCAGAATGTACACACCATCACACACACAAAGACACTTAATATCTCACGAACCAGAGCTGACTACGTGCACGGACTTTGATGTTTTCTATTCCATTCTATACTCATTCATTCCACTTTTAAGCTGTTCATGACCTGAATTTCACCGTGTGACCTGACCTTTGAACTATGTTCTTCACCATTGATCTCACCGACTGATGGGACAGCATGAAGTTGCTCTCCGTTTCCTCCCAACTAAAGTGCAAATTATTTAACAGGACAGATAAGACCATTTATATGATCTCTATCTTCCATTTCAGTTCCATCTTCACCCGAGCATCTTACGCTCCCAACACACCTGACACCTGCCTCTCCAAGGTGACCCAACCTCACTGAGCGCTCTCCCATCTCTCTGCCTTGTTTGTCCCCTACCCTCAGCCTTGACACACTTCTTGCTGCAAGACAAATTCCTCTCCATCCTTAAGAAATATCCCAGCTGTCAGCTCCTTGGAAGACTGCCCCGACCTGCCCAAGCAGAACCAAACTCTTCACTAGGCTCCCACGGTCTTGAGGAATTCCTTTTTTCTTAGTATATGGTGATCATCTGGCCCTCCTTATCACAGCTGAACTGGCCTTTTCTATTTTTGAATTGGTAGAAATAATTTTTAGGGCTTCCCAGGTGGCTCAGCGGTAAAGACTCCGCCTGCAATGCAGGAGACTCGGGTTTGCTCCTTGGGTCAGGAAGATCCCCTGGAGAAGGGAATGGCAACCCACTCCAGTATTCTTGCCTGGGAAATCCCATGGACAGAGAAGGCTGGTTGGCTACAGTCCATGGGGTTACAAAAGAGTCGGACATGACTATACAACAACAACAGAAATAATTTTTAAAGAATACTTTTTGTCTTTTTCTTTCCTTTGTGATTAGCCCTTGTCTTCTTTTTTCTTTATCTTCCACCTACTTCTGGCCCCACCATCTCCACAAAGCTCAGCACCACCAGGAGAATGGGAAGATCAGAGAAGGAGAAAAAGGCATGGTCAAATTAGTGGTGGCAAACTAGTCTGGCTTCTCTTCCATCAGACTGACAGGGAATCCAAACTTGGCAAAAACACAACACAATCCATCTGAATGACAGAAAATTGGAAAAGGCAAGATGAGAAGGAGAAACCAAGGCAGAGTGAGAACACTGGCAGACAGCTACACAATCAAGCTAGGAGCTGACATGGGGCACAAAATAAATGCTGATTCACAGGCCACAGCAAATCCTGATGACAAGCAAAGGCACTGTGGCCGTGTGAGATACAGGCAGTGGCGCATCCCAGGTGGCTCTAGTGGTAAAGAACCCGCCTGCCAATGCAGGAGACATAAGAGACACGGGTTTGATCCCTGGGTCGGGAAGATCGCCTAGAGCAGGGCACAGCAACCCAATCCAGTATTCTTGCCTGGAGAAACCCATGGACGGAGGAGCCTGGCAGGCCACAGTCCATGGGGTCGCACAGTGTCAGACATGACTGAAGCGACTTAGCACTCACGCACACAGGCACCCGTAGAGTTTAAACAAGAGACTCCCCGTGCTCAGTAGCTTTCAGAGCAATTATCCCCACATTATTCCATTTCATTATGGGGTGTCAGAGCTGGAGGGGATTTTAAGAGGCCAATTAGCCTTATCCATCCTCTGGCAGTAAATAAAAAGGATATTGCAGCAGGCCAGCAATGTGCCCAAGGTCACACCTCTGAGTTAGCAGCACAATGGGATGGTCTTTAATGAAACCTGCTACACACACACAGACACACACACACACAGACACACACACACACACAGATGCCCAGTAGACTCTTGGGGTTCTAGGAGGCCTGACATTTCAAAGCCCCTCCATAAAGCAGCCTGGTGCCTTCTAGATCTTCCAAGACTCCCAGGCAGAGATTCCACAGCCCCCCACTCCAGCCAACCCTCTTAAAATCTGTTGCCACAGGAGCTAGGCTGGTCTTCACAGCATCTTATCCCTATGACCAAGAGTGCCTAAGCTATTAACTCACCAGCAACACATGCCAAGTTGCCTCTTCTTTTGCACAAGACGTTCATTTAAAATCAAATTGCACATAAATCCCTCCAGTTTCTGCTCATTTCCCTCAGCCCTCAGCCTTTTTTGGTCTTCTTTTCCCCTCTGTGCTCCTAACCCTGTCTACTGCGAGTCTCTGAGATGACACACGGGCAGGGAGAAGCTGGGCTGACTAGGGGAGCATCCACAGGGTAGTACTGGAGGCCGCTGGCCAGTGGGAGAGGGTTACAGGGATGGCCTGGCGCCAGGACCCTCATAGAACCAGGACGCCCCTCAAGCACTCTTCTAAAACAACTCCCTCATCTCAAAGCTGTGGAAACGGGAGGCCTGGAGTGCAGAACTGTCTTGCCCTCGCAATTAAGGAATGCGAGTTAGGAGGAGCCCCCCCCCCCATAAAAAGTTGCCCTCCTCCCGGACCAGTTCACTGCCTGGACCGCTGCCTTTGGCTCTGCGGATGGGGAACCGGAAGCTTAGAGAGATGGAGGGATTATCCGTGATTCCAGAGCTACTAAGTGCACGGTCCAGTTCTGGACCCACAGTGAGATGGGAGAACAGCGAAGGAACGGCCAGGTCTTTCCCACGCGGCGGGAGGCGCCAGCACAACTCCAGGGGGCGCTGTTCGCCTCGCCCCACCAGTGGGTGCCCCGTGGAGACGGGACTGGGGTCGCAGGGATGGGGAGTAGGTGCCCCGATCCTCTGCACGGTCAGCTCCTAGGTTGTTCCCCGGCATATTAGGGGCGCCCGGCCGTGTTGAGGTCCCTGGTCCCCATGACTGTCCGGGAAGCCGGGGACCGGTCCGAACGCCTTTCTCCATTCAGCGGGATTATCCCTTTTGAATTGTTTAAAAAAAAAAAAAAAAAGGCTGCAGTGAGAGAACCCTGCCTGACAACACCAAAGGAATTTTTCCCAGGGATCGGCCGAAAGCTGACTCACATTTAAAGACTTGCCCAAAGTGGTCATGCCCCTCTGAGCAAATACCACAGGCATGTCCCACCCCGCTCCCCGCGGCCCCGCCGCCAGGCCCGGCGGCGGCCCGGCCCGGCCCGCGATTGGACAAGCGCCGCGCTGCTAAGCGAGGCCAGCCAATCACGGAGCCGCTTAGCAGGGCCAGCCAATCGCGGGGCCACTTAGCCCCGGTGCAGCCAACCGCAGCGCCTCTTAGCCGGGCCAGCCAATCGCAGCGCCTTTCAGCCGGTTGCTATCCGGACCGCCCGGTCCTAGGGAAGCACGGCGGGTGGCGGTCCCCGCTCGCTTCCTGTCCTGCGGGCGGGGGCGGAATGGGAGGCTCCAGCTGTGTGTTTAGGCAGGTAGGGCCCGGGAGGGAACTGAAGAGAGGGGGCTAAGCCGCCTACGAGGGAGGGAGACCTTGAGCCCCAAGTTCCCGCTGCAGCACGTGAGCTGCGGCGAGCTGCCAGGGCCGGCGCTGGCGCATCCCTGGGAACGGTCCTTGGGAGCCCAGACTGCTCGATTCCAGGCAGCCTCTGAGCACCCGTCAGTCATCTCTCCCCCTGTCTCAGAAGGCAAAAAAGCACAGACCCATCAGATATCTGGAAAGAGATGTCAGACATCCGAGGTCTCTCCCAGTTCACAGCTGAATACACGTGTGAACCTGACGGAGCCTCAACAAACGTGATTCTGTTTTTTTCCGCATGTTTAAAAACGAGAGGTTTGGACTCCCCCAGTCGCTTCTTTAGATTCTGGTTCTTATCTCAACACCGAAAGGAGCATTGAGGTTTGATTCTCGTTTTCAGCCCAAACCGCTTTCCACTAGGCAGTGCAAGGGATTTCTCAACACGTGAATGGAATAGTCATGTCCCCCCCTCACCCCCGCCCCAACACACACACAAGCACACACTTAAAACCTTTGCATACCTCGCCTTATCGCCCCGCCCCCACCGCCTCCGCCGCCCACCTCTTTCCTATACCTCCAGGGCCTTTGCACTGCTATTTCCTTAGCCAACGCCCCAACCTCTCCCTTAGGCGAGGTTTTGTCAGGTTTTGTAGTCCTATAGGAGGACTCTTTTGCTACCCTTGGACTATAGCCTGCCAACTGTCCATGGGATTTCCCAGGCAAGAACACTGGAGTGGATTGCTATTTCCTTCTCCAGGGGATCTTTCCAACCCAGGGATCCAGCCAGTGTTTCTGGAATTGCCAGGCGGATTCTTTGTCAGTGAGCCATCAGGGAAACCCCACCTCTCCCTTGGCTATGTCCTAACTCATCCATGACACCCTGATCTGAATTGGTACCACTGCTGTTCTCTTATGCCTCCCGCCCCCCGCAATGGTTTTCCGTCATAACACACGCTGCAAACTGTAATTTTAATTTTATTTGTATTTATTTGCTGAATATCTCCTCCACTAAAAAGAACAGGAATCAGTTCATTTTTGTACCACATCCCTACTGTCTACCAGAGTGCCTGCCACTCAGTAAATGTTAGGCTAAAATCAGATTCAAGGAGTCTGCCTGCAGTGCAGGAGACCTGGGTTCCATCCCTGGCTTGGGAAGATCCCCTGGAGAAGGGAATGGCAACCCACTCCAGTATTCTTGCCTGGAGAATCTCACGGACAGAGGAGCCTGAGCCTGGCAGGCTATATAGCCCCTGGGGTCACAAAGAGTTGGATAGGACTGAGCAACTAACTCTTTCACTTTAAAAATTATCTTAGGAGAGTAAAGAATTCTTGTACCTATTTGACAGATGAGACCATGGAAGCTCAGACAGCTTTGGTAACTTACTTATATTCAAATAGTCAAACGGTGACCAAAGCTATCTCTGGTCTTCTGCTTCTGTTAGGCAATGGTATTATGAAAGCATAGGCCTTCCAAGAGATAGCAAATAAATCCTAGAACAGACAGTTGTAGCACTTTGGGTGCTGTGGTCTTCCTTCTGCTATCCAGGACTCTTTCCAGTCTAATGAAAGTTCCACTCACTTATTCATTCTATAGATATGAGTGGAGCACCTGTTATGATGAGCCCAGCAGCACAAGGGTAAGCAGGAGAGTTCCCGTCCAGAAGTTACTGGTAAGTGTGAACTTCGAGATCACAAGCTACCTACTAAAGAGACCACAAGCTGTCTACTAAAGAGCAGAATCCACTGTGTTCATTTATAAAAATAATTCGGGTATTCTCCTGATATTTTGTTGATTTCAGTGTCTGTTCTAGTATGCAGTAGGCTTAGCCTGTATTTTTAATTGGCCTAAGAAATACATCTCCATGCCTGGAATATATATTTTAAAATTTATCCTACTGTTTCTTTGGATTGGCAGTGAGGTCTGGGGACCAACCATGGTTATTTCTAAAGGAGAAAGATGCTACAGTAGAGAAGTGTACACATGGCAAGAGACTTTTCTGGGTACCATTCCCGTAACAGAAGCAGGCTCTGCTCTGTGTCTCCACCTAAGACACACACATGCGTCAGCACCACCATCACCGCCACGGCCAACACTGCTGTTGCTGCCACTAAATTGCTGAGTCCAAATGACATAAAGTGGAGAGGAGATATTACTCAGTCCGAGCCCCAGATCCTCACAATAGCCAAGCCATGTGACCTCTATCTAGTGTCTGCCCTTCGAAGCTCCAGGCTCCTCCTCTGGTCCCAACACCTTCCAGCTCTGAGGCATCCATGAAATGAACTGGCTCTGTTCCTTTATTCTTTTACTTATTCCGTAAACATTTATTAACCATACACCAGGCATGCTGTCCAGTACTGGGACTACAGCAGGGAATAAAACTAAGCAAAGTCTGTCCTCAGAGAGTTTATGGTCCAATGGGGGTACAGCCATCAGTTAAATGGTCACTGATCAAACGACCACCACACACATGGGAAACTGAACCGAATGCTCCAGGGTGATCACATTAGTGTGTGCACCAGCCCAGGTGACAGGAAGGCTCCTGCAGAGTGGAGAAGAGATGATGAGGCGGATGGGGAAGAGGTGATGGTGGAGAAGAGGTGATGGTGGAGAAGAGGTGATGGTGGAGAAGAGGTGATGGTGGGGAAGAGGTGATGGTGGAGAAGAGGTGATGGTGATGGAGAAGATGATTGGAAAGAGGTGATGATCGTGAGGAAGAACAAGAAGCTGTTAAATCGGAGAGAGAGCATCAACACTGGTCACTCTTCAAAGCCCAGTTCTTTATTTTTTTTCTATTTTCTCCCAGTAAAAACTGCATGTGAGATTGTAAAACGCACCCCTTCCCATGCCTAACACTGCACCAGACTTGGTCTTTTTGTGCTCGCACGGGTTCCCATCCACTCTGGAATCTGGACCCCCGGCGTGGATCCCAGGGCCGAACATCTGCAGATGTGTCTGTCTCTTCTCTCACCGTCCCCTCAGCTGTGAACTGGTGTGGGGTGGTGACCACGCATTCTGGCCTCGGTGGCTCCCTGGGAGGGGACTGTCTCCCTTTCCCCTGGACTGGCTTCCAGCACGAGTATCTCTCCTGATCTTTGACTCCTCGTGCAGGCGACACGGGGGAGCCTGCCGTGTGGACTCCTGTGGGCAGAGCTGGTGGGGGAGGGCATGGCGAGCAGGTCCGTTTCCACGGTCACACTTGGCCCTGGACGGACCCGCTTCCCTGCAGTCAGTCAGTCCCTGCTCCGGCCCATCTTTCCCCTCCGTTCATCCTTCCTGTGAGCCCCAGAAGGGCCCTGGCCTGATGCACTCTAAGGTTCCAGTCCTTTCTCTCCCTCTCTCTCACACACACACAGCCTCAGGCTGTGCTGATTCCACTGAAGGGGAAACACATCAGTACTCCCTGTTGTTCATCCTGTACAAAATGAGTCTTGTGGACACGAGACAAGTGGTCGTGTACAGATTCCAGTGGTCATGTATGGATGTGAGACTTGGACCGAAAAGAAAGGTGAGCGCCAGAGAACTGATACTTTCAAATTGTGGCGCTGGAGAAGACTCGTGAGAGTTCCCTGGACTGCAAGGAAATCAAACCAGTCAATTCTAAAGGAAATCAACCCTGAATATTCATTGGAAGGACTGATGCTGAAGCTGAAGCTCCAATACTTTGGCCACCTGATAAGAGCCCACTCATTGGAAAAGACCCTGATTCTGGGAAAGATTGAGGGCAGGAGGAAAAGAGGGTGGCAGAGGATGAGATGGTTGGATAGCATCATCGACTCAATGGACATGAGTTTGAGCAAACTCCGGGAAATAGTGAAGGACGGGGAGGTCTGGTATGCTGCAGTCCATGGGGACAAAGAGCTGGACATGACTGAGTGACTGAACAATAATTACATGAGAAAATATATGTGTTCTTGGCTCCTGAGTATTTCACAAAGCTGCCCCCTTTAGTCAGCATTTTCATGGATTCCTTCCTCTGACAGCACCTGAAAAGGTGCTCTTTTCCTCCTGTGGGAGACCAGTGATGCCCCAGTGTACCACCTTGGGGACCAGTAGCTCCACACCAGAGGACATCATTCCAGCTCCCCTGGCCTCCTGCCACCTGGGGCCGTGGCAGTCCCTGGTCCCAGGAGTCTAAATGAGAGGATGTGAACAGCTCTAGGCCCTCCTGCCTGCGGTGTGTGTAGGAGGGTGAGCATCCCCTTTTTGATAAAGGCAGCACTGATTCAGAGCTCTGAGACCCTATAGCAGCCACCTAACCAACAGGCAGGGTGCAGGCCTGGCTTAGGTCTGTGCTGCAGAGAAAGTGGGATGACTCTGATCAGAAAACGTGAGAACAGGATTGACCCAATCAGAAAGCAGCAAGCAGGATGGCCTGGCCCTTCCAAGGTTCCACTCATTCTTTCCTTCATCCACTCAGCAGGCTGGAAGGAGTTATCCAAAAGCAGGGTCACACTGCTCTATGTGTCTGTGAATTCCTGCCTTGGAGTGCAGCGCCTGTTCAGTGAGTGAGCCCATTTGGCAACTGTCCACCCGATGCCATGCGTGGCCCTGGAGGAACCAAGGTGGGCACGGGACACGATCCTTGCCTTCTCGAAATCACAGCCCGGGGGTCAGCCATGGCACAGTGATGGCCCGAGCTGTGACTGTGCAGGGCTGGTGGTGACCGTGCTGAGGAATGGCCCAAGAACAGGCCCTCAAACCACCCGGGGACTCCACTGTCCAGATGAGCCCTTCTCAGACCTCACTGATTCCGGCAACGGGCTTCATGTCTTGGCCACTCTTCGGCCTCCCTGGGGTCCCATGGCCCATGTCCGTCTGTGGCCTGCTTTCCTCATAGGGGTGGGCACAGGTCTGACATTGGAGTTGAGATGCAGTTTCCATGCCCCCCAACCTGCTGTCTGATTTGCACGGGTTCTCGAGCCTTCTTGAGCCTCAGTTTCTTTCTTTTAAAAAAAAAAAAAAAAAAGGCTTTTTTTTTTTTTTTTTTGATGTGGACCATTTTTAAAGTCTTTATTGAATCTGTTAAACTATTGCTTCTGCTTTTTGTTTTGGCCTCAAGGCCTATGGGTCTTACTTCCCCAACCAGGGATCAAACCCTCACCGCCTGCAACGGAAGGTGAAGTCATAGCCGCTGGATGGGCAGGGATGTCCTGAGCCTCAGTTTCTTAACCTATGAAGCTGACAGCCAACATCACAAGCGGTTTCTTAACCTATGAAGCTGACAGCCAACATCACAAGCCATTTCCCTGTGGAACGCTCAGTTTTGACTTATTGGGTCCTCTCAGCACGGCCGGTCTTGGGTTTCCAGATAAGAAAGTGAGGCTCAGGGAGGAAGCAGGCTGTCCATCGGGGCAAGAGCCGACTTCCAACCCTGGGAAGCTGCTCCCACCCCAGGCCTGCCTCTGGCCTGTGCCCCGCTCTCAGGCCCCTTCCCAGGCCCCCTCGCTCTCTGCCTCGCAGGCCAGCTGCACCCAAGCAGAGCACGTCTCCTGGCATCACGGGCCTTTCAGAAACACGGGTCCCTCTGTCTCTTTCCCCAGGCCTTGACCTCAAGTCCAAGCCCAGACTCCAGGCGCGTCCTGCCGCTCCGCCCCGCGCCCTCCCCTTTCCTGGGCGCGCAGCCTCAGGTCAGTGGTCAGCGGTCAGGTCTTCTGACCCGTCCCCTGCAGCACTCCCCTTTTCCCGAGCCGGCCCGGCAGTCTTTCAACCTCAATTGACTCCTGCTGTTTTCTCCTCTCCAGCTCTCTCTCTCGGCTTCCTTTGCCCCTTTCATCCCTGCCCCCCACTCGGCTCCCACATCCTGCCCCGGGGCCCTCTCCCCGGCCCCAAGAAGTCTGTCTCGGTATTGTTCTCCAATTTCAACATTAGCATTCTCAAAACCCGCATTTGCATTTTGATGGCTCCTGTCCCAGTTAGACAGGGGTACACTTTGATGCCTATATATTTTGGAGAGGAGTGCTTTCTCCTGCACAGCAGCTCATTTTCCACTTTGATTCAAGCGCATTCTTTGGTTCCGGGCCCTGAAATATACTCTGGGCCAAGACAGACTGTATGTAGCCAGCACCTTTAGGCTATGCTGGGGCCTTTGCGATAACTGGAGCCTCTGCCGGCAGGAGCGCCAGGGAACAGAAGTCTCACTTCCCACGCCTCCCAACCCCGCTCGGAACATCAAAGCTTCTTGCAAGCTAGCATCTGCAAGCAGTGTTCTCTCCTCCCAGGCTCCAGGGCCTGGCCTCCAGCATTCCGTAGCACGACTGGGAAGCCAGGGACTGGGGTTTGCGGCATCACCCCTAGCCAGGACACCCACCTGAGATACAAACCATCCGGGGCCTTGATTCTAGGAAAAGCCACAGGCTGGGATAAAGAAGCCTTGTCGGCCCACTTTCCTCTGTCTGTTAGCCTGAAGACCCAGGCTTCCATGGTGGCTCAGACGGTCAAGAGTGCCAATGCAGGAGACACTGGTTCGATCCCTGGGTCGGGAAGATCTCCTGAAGAAGGAAATGGCAACCCACTCCAGTATTCTTGCCTGGAAAATCCCATGGACAGAGGAGCCTGGGGGGCTACAGTCCATGGGATCTCAAAGAATCGGACACGACTGAGTCACACACACACACATACACACACACATACAACCTGAAGACCCTCTGGGTTTGAACGAAGGGAAAAAAGTGACAGGGCCTAGGCTGGCTTTGCATCTAGGGCAGGGGTGTTGGGGCTTTCAGTTTTTCTCTGCCTCTGGGCTGCTGGGGTTCGGCCAGAATGACAACGGCCAAGTGCCAAGCAACAGAGAGAAAGGAGTCTCCTGCCAGGTCTCCGGGGGGTTGGAGGCCACTTCATACCGAGGTTTGGGGAATTGTGGTTTGCATGGCACGGCTTCCTGGGGTTGCCTCCCAGCTTCAGAGTGATTCATGACTCCTGTTCCTTTGAGAAGCTCTCAACCTTCCTTTCCACCTACAACTGAGTTATTTCATGCAGGAACCCTACATAGCATCTTATATGTATGGCGTGGGGCCAGGGGGTGTGGATATGGACGTACTTGGACTGGGGAAACAGAGGCAGACAGTGGGGGCGGGGGGGGGAGGGGTCTGTGTGATCCTGAACAATTGTGACTCCAGGGCGCCAGGGGGCCCAGCCAGGACAGCAGCAGAGGAGACAAGAGGAAATCTTGATTCCTCCAGTTTTGTCAGGATTCAAATCGCATTGCTGGGAAGGGTTCTGTGATCCTGTCTCTGTGTTGGTGACTGAGGTTGATGCAAGAAAAAAAGAAAATAGAGCTTGGTCAGCCTAAAACTCCAGGTATTTATGTGGGAAATAAAGAAACATCATAATATTAATAATTACTGCCTATTTCCCAGGTGGCACTAGTGGTAAAGAACCTGCCTGCCAATTTAGGAGACATAAGAGACACAGGTTTGATCCCTGGGTCAGGAAGATCCCCTGAAGGAAGGCATGGCAACCCAATCCAGTATTCTTGCCTGGAGAATCCTGGTGGGAGCCTGGTGGGCTACAGTCCATGGGGTCGCAGAGTCAGACATGACTGAAGCAATTTAGCACACATGGATCACTTGCATGTGTGGGATGTTTTTATGTATATTATTTCTAACTTTCACAGCAAGGTTGTATTCTGGTGCCAATTTCACAGATGGGGGAAAAGGTTCCTACTAAAGGGTCCAAGGTCATACAACTTGGACATTGTTGAGCCAGAATTTAACACCCATTCCAAGTTCACAGCCCAGACTCCTTCCCTGGCACCGAAGTGCAAGACAAGGCTGGACCCAAGTACCCCAGGATGTGAAGTAATCATATTCAGGGGAATCTTGAGAAGCAGGGACCCCATCCCACTGTGGGGATAGGAACTGCACTCCAGAGGGGTGGGTGTCTCTGGGGAGAGACACCCAGGAGGACATGAGGTGTCGAAGCTCTGAGATGACCAAGAAGGAGTGAGTCATCCTATTAACTGTTAGGGGAAGCACATTGATTGAAACCACCCACTCTGGCCAGGTACCATAGTTACCATTTGCATGAGTTATTTTATAACAGGAAGTTCTGGTAAGGAACACAGAACTAATAAGCTACCACCAACTGCAAGAGTTCAGAGAAAGTCAAAAGGAGACAAAACGTGTCCGACCACCTCCCAGAATCCTTCTTGTTAGTGTCCATCTTGGCTAAGCAATGCGTGTGCCACCAGGAAGGACCCTGAGTCAGGATGATTGGCCGAAGACAGCACAGAAACTAATCCCATCACCTTAAGACCCGAGACTGCAAGCCATGTGGCGGAGCAGTCCTCCTGAGTTCCCTTACCCTATGCTCTCTGCCCAGGCGTCCCTTCCCAATAAAGTCTCTTTGTCAGCACATGTGTCTACTCGGACGATTCATTTCTGAGTGTTAGACAAGAGCTCACTCTCGGGCTCTGAAAGGGCTCCCCCTTCCTACAACAGTACTGAACCAAACTTGGGTTCTCTCCCCTGTGCACAGTAAAGCCAATCTCCCAACCCCAGGCTGTGGGGAAGGAAAGTGTAGTGTCTATTGCAGGTGCCAAGCAAGGAGTCCATGTAGTTAGTGTTTGAATCACTCAGACTTCCTGATGGAGTTCAGCACTTTTAAAGGCCAGGGGCATCCCAGGATCTGTGATCAGCTAGTGCACTGTTCTCTGGTTGATGGTTAGGGGACAGGATAGTGTCACAGGCGTTCACATGATCAAACCTTAGGTTCCAGGAGGCCTGGGGCTACATGCTCATGGTCATCAAATGTCTTCCATTTGATGGTGGTTTTTGTATTTGTAAGAAAAACTCAGGAAATGTGCATCAGATACTATTATCTAGGTCCTTCAGAGAGGAGCTACAGCAGAGAATATGGGAGAGGGATTTGGCCCTGGGAGGGCCCCATACTGTCCTGTATGGTGTGCACGCACGCTCCGTTGTGTCTGACTCTTCGTGACCCCATGGACTGTAGCCCACCAGGCTCCTCTGTCCATGGGATTTTGAGGACATGGGATTTTCAAGACCATAGGGTCCTGCTCAGGTATAATCCTGGGGTCTAGGATCTGAGAAGAAGGAAACAGAGACGAGGTTGGCACCAGAACACACAAGACTCTGGGGGCACCAGGAAATGTTCTGTAGGTGTTAGGGGACCAGGGAATGTGTTTGAGCAAGACAGTGATGTGAGAACTCAAGAAGACGTCAGTAAGGGGTCTTGGGATGAGGAGAGAATAAATGACTACAGGAGACTCAGGTTGTTGAAATTCCACCAAGGGGCAAAGAGATCTAGAACAGAGTAGCCCGAGAATGCCAGGATGGTGTTAAGTGTCTGAACTGATTTGGGGTTGAATGGGGGCCTGGAGCACAAGGTGCGGTGTGAACTGGAGCTTCAGGTGTGGAGACGGCAAGCAAAGGTAATGCTTGAGTGGACTTCCCTGGTGATCCAGTGGCTAAAACTGTGCTCCCAATGCAGCCAGCCTGGGTTTGATCCCTGGTCAGGGAACTAGATCTCACATGCTGCAGCTAAGAGTTCACATGCTGCAACTAGAGATCCTGCATGCTGCACCTAAGACCCAGTGCAGCCAAATAAATAAAAAATATTTTCAAAAAGTGATGCTTGAAACCCTAGAAATGGGTTTAAGTAACAAGGGTAGCAGAAGACAAGAGAGGTCTTGTCACAAAGGTCAGAGAAGCAACGGAGATGGAAAAGAAGCTGTGTGGGTGGCTGGGAAGGGTAGAAATTCAGTTCCCAGGGGGCTGCCTCGGTCAACCCTGTCTGGTCCCAACCTAAGACACAGCTACCAGATTGGGGCATGACTTGGAGCCCTGACACGTGGCTGGCACTCGGAGCATCACGTTCTCTTTTGTGAAAGGTACGTAATCCCTGGAGAAGCAGAGCGCTTTCTCGGGGCTCAGTCAAGGGCAGCTCGCGTGGTGCCGAGTGCTCTCTAGTTACCTGTTCTTTCCCAAGTTCAGGACCTCCTCAAGATCAGGGATCAGATCTTTGTATTGACCCCAGTCGACACCCGGCACGTCAGAGTTGTTTGTTGTTGTTATTTTTAATCATCCATCTGGCTGGCTGCTTCAGGTCTTAGTTGCGGCACTCAGGATCTTCTGTCGCGGGGCATGGGCCTCAGCAGTTGTGACACAGGCCCTGCAGTGCATGGCTCTGGAGGCTTCAGTAGTTGTGGCAAGTTGCTCTGCGGGACATGGGATCTTAGTTTTCCGACCAAGGATCGAACCCCTGTCCCCTGCATTGGAAGGCAGATTCTTCTTTCTTTCTAATTAATTAATTAATCTTTGGCTGTGCTGGGTCTTCGTTCCCGTGCAGGCTTTTCTCTAGTCGTGGCAAGTGGGGGCTACTCTCTAGTTGCGGAGCACAGGCTTCTCATTGTAGTGGCTTCTCTTGTTGTGGAGCTCAGGCTCTAGGTACTTACTTGGGCTTCACTTACTTGTGGTTTGTGGGCTCAGTGGTTGGGGTTCCCGGGTTCTAGAGCACAGGCCCAAACGTGTTGGCTTAGTTGCTCCTCGGCATGTGGGATCTTCCGGGACCAGTGATCCAACCCCTTCCTCTTCTCTGCTTGGGTTTCTCTGCCTAGACTATCAGCCTCAAGTTTCCATTGATGGGGCCATGACAGCAGCTCAGCCATATGTTTGATGCCAGTTTCGAGTCGGGCAGAGGGTAGTTGGGGGCTTATGGGGCCAGCTGCGTCTCTCAGACAAGGTCGTGGGAGCGATCTGCTGCTTTCTGGACTTCCATGGTCTCGGCTGGTGAGGCATGGGTGGGTGGGCATGGCCCCATGGGCACTTCCCTGCACCCCTTAGTGAGGGGAGGCATGGTGAGCAGAGAGCTTGGACAGGACCAGGACTTCAGGATGGGCACAGCTCCTCCCTGAACCTGAATCCAGGTGCCTTTCATCTCATCCTGGGGGTGAGAGGAGAGCCCTCCATCTCTGGTGAGGACGTGGGAAGGATTTCTTCCCTGTCATCAGTCCTTGCAGAGCTGGCTCCAGGAGACTGTTACAATGCCCCCTCCACTCCCCGTGGCTGTTTTGCCCGTTTGTTTGGGTGAGGCGGGGGTTGAAGGGCGGGTGATGAGTGTTTGGGAGCCCAGCCTCCCCCGCCCCCGGGGGCTCCGCTGCCCCAGGTTCTGATAATGCCGGTGGCCGAGACTGCTACTGAGCTATCAGGCCCACCGCTCCCTGAGCGGGCGGCTCGGCTTTCATCTCTGTTTGTGGCCAAGGACAGGGACCCCGGGGACCAGCGCCTGGGCTGGCTAATGAGTAATGGGAGCCTCGCCTGTGTGCGGCCCTGGGCAGACCTCTGGGATGACCTTGAGGTTGCTGGACCTGGACAGGCCAAGGCCTGGGGCTATTTCCTCTTTATCCTCCCCGGCTACTATCCCTCCCCATGAGCCCCCCGCCCCCTTCACCTAAATACCTTGGTTTGAGGCATTTATGAAAGTTATTCCAAAGGCTTTCCTCCTCCGAACTGTTTTGGTTACACAGAAGAAAGAGATGGGGCCGCTCCTGTCCATCTGAGCCTGGGAGCCGTACGGCCTCCGGTTACCTTCTTCTGCTCCCGCCCCTGAGTGTTTGTGCAAGTCTCCCTCCAAGGGTGGCGAGCAGAGGCACGGAGGGGTCAGGTGCACACCTTCGTGAGGGCCGCGTCTTCCTGTTCTTCCTTCCTCCCTCCGGTCGAATGGCTTCCTGCCTTTCTCTCCGAGGGCCTTGAATGGCCGCCCACTCGGGAAGGCAGCCGTCTTCACGTCCTCCTCCTCTTCCTCAGCGGGTGGCTCCTGGGCCTGCCCACGTGCGAGTCTCTTCCCTGGCGCCCGTCACTGGCAGCTCTGGGCCCTGGGCCAGGTACCCAGGTCCTCTGAGCTGCACAGTGAGGCCCCCAGCAGCCCCTCCTGGGGCTGGGGGGAGCGGCCCACAGGGCAGGGCAGGTGTCCGGCGTGAACGAGAACAGTAAGATAGTCATTCTGTTCTGCAGCCTCTGTCGGTCCTCCTCTCCACCAGGCTGAATGCATGAAACACGTGAGAAATGTTTTCCAAAGGAATGACTGAAGAAATAAGTAAGCACATCGCCAGTGGCAGCAAATACACGTGGGTGTCTGTCCTCAGGGAATGAACCAGCTCTGTGATTCTAAAGCATCCCTGGGTCATGAGGCGTCGAACATGAGACAATACCCTAAAACTTGGGCTTTAAAAAGTACCAGAATGTTCTGTTTTATTCTGAGTTAGTTTTAGGGAGATTCATATTTGAGAAAGGGCTCTGGCCCCTGACCAAATGTGACTTGGTTGTAGCGTCTGTATTTTGTTAGGTGTTGGATGGGTTTCTGTGGGATGGAGAAACAGATGAATGACAGGTTAGCCATCAGGGATGGGAACAGTGCTTATTTGGGCAGTTGGGGTGTGGGGACTCTCAGGGGTCTGGGTACCAGTGTGCCATGTGGTCTTAGCTATGCCCCTTACCTTCTCTGCCTCCATGCTCCTGTCCCCAGTCTGAGTCATGAAGTTCCACAATTCCCCATCTCCATGTCTTCTTACAAAGATCTAGAACTTGGAACCTGGCCTCATTGCATTTGCCTTCAGCAGCCTCCCTGAGCAATCTCGTGTGAACAGGACTGCGTATCTTTCTGGGGCCTTTAGAACAAGTGGAGTTGAGGGAGAGGGAAAGAAGAGGATGCAGATGCTGGGAAAGATTGAGGGCAGAAGGGGGACACAGAGGATGAGATGGTTGGATGGCATCACTGACTCAATGGACATGATTTTGCGCAAACTCTGGGCGACAGTGAAGGACAGGGAGGCCTGGCGTGCTGCAGTTCACAAGATGGCAGAATCAGACATGACTTAGCCACTGAACAACAGCAAAAGAAAAGGATGACGAAGGAAGAATGAACTGGACAAGTCACCCCACGGCAGTGAGGCCCAAGAAGGCCCCTCGGCCTCCCTCCCTGCTGTCCAGTCTCCAGATGGCATGCACTGTGCTTTCCTGCACAGTTAGGCTGTCTCCTAGGGGCTGGGCCTGGGGGTTGCAGAGGAGAGGCAGGGAGAGCGCTGGTGGATTAACTTGCAAAGCTCTTCCTCACGCCCTGCTTTAGGGCAGCTGTTGCTTCAGGAAGTTCTGATAGGCCCCTGGGAGTTGTGGCCAGGGCCTGTGGCTGGCTGGTGCTCCTCGGGGCTGCCTCAGCCCTGGGGGGCTGCTGTTTCTCAGCTGGGAGCCAGAACTTTGTGACGCATCCTGCCAGGAATGCCAGGAGGGTTGGTGACTGGCTCTGGAGCTTAGGACAGCTGCTTGGTGATGGCAGATGTTCCAATCTCACTTCCTCCAGGAAGCCTTCTGGAGTTGCCCAGCCAGGTGCTCCCTTTCCAAGTCCTAGGGAGCTTTTCTAAAATTCCTTTTCGAACACTTAACACTCTCGTTTTGTTGTCTCATGCTTGCACTGCTTGCTGTTTTTGCCATGTGCTTAGTTGCTCAGTCGTGTCTGACTCTTTGCAACCCCACGGACTGTAGCCCGTCAGGCTCCTCTGTCTGTGAAATTCTCCAGGTAAGAATACTGGTGTGGGTTGTCATGCCATTTTCTAGAGGATCTTCCCAACCCAGGGATCAAACCCGGGTCTCCCGCATTGGAGGCAGACGCTTTAACCTCTGAGCCACCAGGGAAGCCCCTATTTTGGCCACTGGTGTTGGTGCTGACTTTGCAGGCAGGCTGAGGGTGCAGTGCCCCAGGGGACGGAAGTCCAGGAAGTAAAGCAATGGGGAGCAGTTTAGGTGAATGGAATTCACGGGGCTGCTAACCCGTAGGTCCCCTTTTCTGGTTTCTTGGCCCATCCTATCTGTAAGGTCACAGCACCTTGCTCTGTGAAATACTAGTTGGAACAAACCTGCTTTTTGACAGCCTCGTTTTGGACGTCAAAGAGCGAGCCCCTCGTTAAGTTTCAAGAGGCAGGCTATCAAGGCGGGTGGGCTCCCAGGTTTTAGAACCCACCTCTTAGATTCACCTGAGTCATCACTAAATGGCTGTGGGAACATGAGCAAGTTACTTAACCTCTCTGTGCATGTGCAGAAGAGGGACAGGTTAGAGGCTGCCTCCTAGAACAGGGAGGTTTGAAGGACAGAGCTCGCATAAGTCTCTTTGAATAGTGCCCAGCTGTGCTCGCCCACCCCGATGGAAACGTCTGTGTTCAGAACAGCATCATTCGATCCTAAGTTACTGAGGTCCTGCTTCTCGACAAGCCAAACTGACACATCTGTTAACAGAGACACTCTTTCTGGGTCTTCCCAGAACGCACAATATACTGAAGACCCACATCCAGCTCCTCCCTACCATCAGCATCCCTTGAACCTTTATCTCCAGTGACCCCCTGACCCTGACCCGGTCAGAATGTGGAGGCTCAGCCCCGGGGAGAGACAGGCTGTCTTCAGCCCAGGTGTGCCTGACCCTGGGTCAGCCTAGGCAAACAGCTGCCTTCCGGGGAGGCCAGGCGATAACATTCCTGGGGCCCGAGTGCAATCCTGTCTGCTCCTGCCGAGAACCCTGTGTCAGGTGACTGGGGCATCCTCACCAGCTCCCCAAGGCCCCTGGCTTGGCTAGTGGAGCTGCAGGCACTCTGGGGCATATACTGTCAAGCCTGAAGTTACATGGCGTGCCTGTCTATGTGCAATACCAGGCTTGCTTATAATACCCCCTTCCAGAGAACAAGCGAAGCTCATGGCCTAGAGTGGGTGAGTCAGTGGTCAGGGTCATCTCCAGACTCTTCTTGAAAATATTCAGTTTCAGGGACTTCCTTGGTGGTCCAGTGGTTAAGACTTTGTCTTCCAAGGCAAGGGGTGCAGGTTCAATTCCTGGTCAGGGAGCTAAGTCCCACGTGCCTTGTGGCCCAAAAATCCAAAACATAAAATGGAAGCACTATTGTAAGAAATTCAATGAAGACTTTTGAAAATAGTCCACATTTTAAAAAAATTTTTTAAAAATTGCAGTTTTATGGCTGATGCATAGAATGATTTCGGAAGGAAGTCCAGTGGAGCTGTTGATGAAGACCTGGGTGAGAAAGCCAAGTCCTAGTAACATTCCAGCCTTTATTTCATCCAAAGCAGGTGTTTCGTGTGCTGTGTGTGTGCATGCACAGTCGTGTCCGACTCTTTGCAATCCTGAACTATAATCCGCCAGGTTCCTCTGACCATAGGATGCTCCAGGCAAAAATACTGGAGTGGGTTGCCATGCCCTTCTCCAAGGGATCTTCCCGACCCAGGGATTGAACCCATGAATCCTGTGTCTCCTGCATTGCAGGCAGATTCTTTAGTGCTGAGCCATCGGGGAATCCCTAGGCAGGTGTTAGGTGTCATGCATAATTTCACCGCAGCCCCCTGAGGTGTGCTGGAGGACACAGGCTCAGACAGGGGCCATCGCACAACTCCGTGGAGGAGATTTGAACCCAAGTCTCTTGGCTTCTGGCCCAGTTCTTAGTCTTCTTTTCACATCTGTTCATCCTGAAAGGGACCCCAGAGCTCATCCTTCCAGACTCAGCCAAAGTTTTGTAGAACGTTGACCTGACTGGATGCCCCACCCCAAGCAAGGGTTCTGTACAAGCCATCGACCTGTGAAGCACAGTCAAGGTGTCCTGCAGTAGAGACCCACGTGTCCTGGTGTTTCTGAAAGGTTCTTAACCACAGAGGGCCTGTGCTCGTGTAACAGTCATTAACCTCCCGAGGGAGTGTCCTTCAGATCATCTCCTGGGAAATATTAATCAAGTCCAAGGTGTTCGCTTATTAACAGGGGAACTGAAGCACTCAGTGAGAAAGGAACTGCCTGGGGGCAGCTAGCCAGTTAGTGGCAGAGCCAGGCAGACAACCCAGTCTTCCGGACCCTCGGCTATTTTCTTCTTCCACGCCTGACTGACGGGTGTTCATTAACGTGGTATAGACCCGGAGGGGACCCAGGGTGCGGGAAGACAGAGAGATTTTACCTCTGGCCGAACCCAGGTCAAGAAAAGGTCTGGGGAGCATTTGCATTCAACAGGTCAGCAAATGCGTGTCTTCAAGGGCTGTAGGATGTCTAGTGGCTGAGATCAAAGGCAGGGCTGTGAGTTGGGTTGTAGGATTCTAGGAAGGATTTCTGAAAGATAGAAGTGTGGAGACAGATTTTGAGAGCCTGAATCACTTTTCTTTCTTTCTCCATTTTAGTCTTTCATTGAAGTAGAGCTGATTTACCGTGTTGCACTAACTTCTGCTGTATAGCAAAGTGATTTATATATTATATATACAATCTTTTAAAATATTCTTTTCCATTATGGCTCATCTCAAGATATTGAATAAGTTCTCTGTGCTATATAGTAGGACATGGTTGTTGATCCATTCTATATAGAAAAGCTTACATCTGCTAACCCCAACCTTTCCATGCATTCCTCCCCCAACCCCCTCCCATTGGCAGCCACCAGTCTGTTCTGTCTGTGCTGAGTCATTTTTTTTTTGATACTAGCAAACATTTAAAATATGTATGTATTTATTTTCGGCTGCACTGGGTTGCTGCGAGCGGGAGCTACTCTAGTTGTAACACACGGACTTCTCGTTGTGATGGCTTCTTTTGTTGCAGAGCACAGGGCCTAGGGTGCACAGGCTTCAGGAGTTGTGGCACACGGGCTAAGCTGACTCGAGGCAACTCAGTGGAATCTTCCTGGACCAGGAATCGAACTCGTGTTCCCTGCATTGGCAGGTGGATTCTCAACCAACTGGACCACAAGGGAAGTCCCCGTGTTGCTTTTAAAGGGAAAAATAATTAACTGTCGAATGTGAAAATCTTACTTTATTCATTTAAGAAAACAATTATCCACAGATAGGATTCCTGTCAAAGAGCAGTTGACCCCCCACTCTCCAAGTGCCTTTCCCTCTCGTCTCCAGATGTGCTGAGTGTCTTACACAACCCACCGTGATTCACCCACCACAATCCGCCCTGACTTCCTCTGCTCCAAGGTGAAGCATCAAGCATTCGGAAGCAACAGCAGTACACTTAGAAGGAGAAAAATCCATGTTTGAGTCCTGGCTCTGTGATTCGGGATCCTTCCATTTATCTTTCTGGGTCTCAGTTTTCTTGATGAGAAAAGAGAGGATTAAACCCAAAGGTGGGTCCACAGGCAGACAGCATCAGTATCACCCGGGCTCATTGAGAATGACAGCTCCTGGTCCTCACCCAAGAACTGTTGCAAGAGATTTTCCAGGGAATTTGTGATGCAGAATCGGGCTTAGGAACACTGGACTAGATTAATTTTGAGTGCTTCCAGCAAATGAGTTGCTTATGCTTTGTTGTCGTTCAGTTGCTAAGTCATGTCTAACTCTGCGACTTCATGAACTGCAGCACCCCAGACTTCCCTGTCCTTCACTATCTCCTGGAGTTTGCTCAAATTCATGTCCATTGAGTTGGTGACGCCATCCAACCATCTCATCCTCTGTCACCCTCCTCTCCTCCTGCCCTTGATCTTTCTTAGAATCAGGGTCTTTTCCAATGAGTTGAGTTTTCCTATCAGGTGGCCAAAGTATTGGAGCTTCAGCTTCAGCATCAGTCCTTTCAATGAATATTCATGGTTGATTTCCTTTAGAATTGACTGGTTTGATCTCCTTGCTGTCCAAGGGACCCTCAAGAGTTTTCTCTGTTTATAGAATGTCAATATTCTTGTCATAAAATGGAGATATTAATATTCTTCTTCCAAGTCATATATTGTACCGACATATCGAGGACTTCATAAACTGTAAAACTGCCTACAAGTAATATCAATATTTGTAGGAAACAATTTTGATGCATAAAAACTTACTTTATAGGGAAAATATAGAAACTTGCACCCAAGTCTGTGGGAATCTTTCCTGCATGATATTTGCACAAGACCTTAAGCTGGTCCCAAGCACAACTTTAAAATTATTGAACTTTTCACTTGGTCATGTATTTAATCTTTCACTTTTCAGGATTACCCACAGAGAATGCTGTGAAAGCAGTTTACACAAAGTCAACGTTTCCCAAAGTGTGTCCCATGGAACACTAACAGGTGTTAGGGGAGAAATAGCGGAGGTTTCTGGATCAACTCCATTTGGGAAATGGTGCTGACCCAGTTTTACTAAGAATTCTGGGAGCTTCCCTGGTGGCCCAGTGGTTAAGAATCCACCTTGCCATGCAGGGGACTCAGGTTCAATCCCTGGTTGGGGAACTAAGATCCTGCAGACCTGGAGAAACTAAACCCATGCACCGCAACTACTGGGTCCGAGTTCAGTAACTAGAGAGTCCGTGTGCCCTAATGAAAGGTTCCCGCGTGCCCCAGCTAAGACCCAGCACAGACAAGTAAATACATAAACATCTTTTAAAAAGTATTCTGAGAGCTTTTCCCACACTAATATGAACAGCAAATCTGCAAGAAAGCGAAAAGTGTGGTTACCATTGCCACACATATTTGATCAGGAAGCCCCTTTATCGAGGGCCATCTCTCAGAACCAGGACAGTTTTGCATTAAGGTTCCAGCCACCTGGGGCTCATTCTTCTGAGGTGTCCTTCCTTTTCAGATTAAGACAACTAGGAAAGCAAGACTCAAATCAAACTAAGTTAAAACCTGGCTGTGGACCACGTCGGGAGCGTTGAACAAAGATGCCTCCCGGGGCTCCACCAGGCGTCAGTGGGCAACCAGCCCCGGAGCATCCTTGGACCTGTGGTTGGACTCCTCCAAGGAATGAATCAGGCATCTCAGTGGGAAGAATGCTTTTGGGTGAAGAGGGCAGAGAAGGGAGAGAGTGGTCAGTCCTTCAGCCTTCCTTGCATTGCTTCAGACCGTCAGAGTTTCAGGGCTTCCCTGATGGCTCAGTGACTAAAGAATCCACCTGCAATGCAGGAGACACAGGAGATGTGGGTTTGATCCCTGGGTCAGGAAGGTCCCCTGAAGAAGGGACTGGCAACCCACTCCAGTATTCTTCCCTGGGAAATCCCCATGGACAGAGGAGCCTGGAGGGCTCCAGTCCATGGGGTTGCAAAGAGTTGGACATGACTGAGCGACTGACACACACAGCACATGTTAGGGCATAGACTCTCTCTTGGGAGGTTGGACCCTCCCCAGAGCATGGGAGAGGGTTTCTCAGATGTCTTCAGATGAGCCTGAAACCACAGTACTCCCTATGTCATGGAAGAACTAGTCCTACAACCTCTCTGAATTTCACTATTCTCCATGTGAATTGGTGGTACTCCTAGATGCCTTGTGCCCTTTATGGAGACATGATGGAAACCCAAGAGGCTAGATAGACAACAAGGATTTACTGTACAGTACATGGAACTCTAGTCAATATCTTGTAATAACCTAGAATGGGTAAGAATCTGAAGCTATACACAGGAAACTGACACAATATTCACAGTATTGCAAATCAATTATAGTTTAATAAAAAAAAAAAAGAGGCAACAGAAAATGCTATGTTTCTGGCTTTCCAAAGGTGACTGCAAGTGAGGCTATCGTGATTTTTTTAAAACACTTTTCAAACACTGTTATTTATTTGATTGTACCAGGTGTTCATTGCAGCATGTGAACTCTTGGGATCTAGTTCCCTGACCAGGGATAGAACCTGGGTCCCCGGCATTGGGAGCACCAGGGAAATCCCCAGGCCATTATTAATATGATCATTGATCTGCATTTAACATCCGTTTTAAAACTAGAACTTAACTTGCTAAGTGACTCAATCTCTTTCTTTCCTCCAAAGAATCTCTGTGCTACCTTCATACAGTTTGAAATAGTGAATCAACATTATATATATATATATATATATTTTTTTTTTAATATATTAAGCAAAGGATATGTGAAAAAGCAGGTCTGCATTGGGCAAGACGGGGCAGAGACCAGCACAACTGTTCTGATCACTCAGCCTGGGCACCCCTGATTTGGGGCGGGGATTATCTGGAAAATTACCTCAGCTGTCCACTTCATTTTCAGTGCTTGCTCAATGAACCACTGTTGCAAACATTTTTTAAAACCTTCCAGCCTGCTGCTAAGACTGGAGGTTATGATGACAGTCCTCAGACCTGGATGTGTGGAAAGAATTGCATTTTTTTTTTTAAATGCATGAAGTCCACTGGATTAAAACTAGTTGGGGGAAGACCATACCTCTGTCAAAGAAAATAAGATAGGTTATGAAATCACTGTTTACCAAATACCCATCATGTGCCAGGTATCAAACTAGCTCCCTTTAGAAGTGTCATCTCATTTAATCCTCAGATCTGTTTAATTACTTTTAAAGTAGATGGGTGAAGAACTGGAGATGCTAAATAAACAGAAAAACAAAAAACACGACCTGCCCAAGGACTGCAGTTGTTGGATTTGAAGACCAGTGTTTGCTGCTACCTTCATTCCTAGCTCCTTCCTTCTAAAATTCGAATCTTTAAAAAAAAAAAAATCTTTATTGAATTTGCCACAATATTGCTTCTGTTTTATGTTTTTCAGTTTTTTTGGCCACAAGGCAGGTGGGAATTTAGTTCCCTGACCAAGGATGAAACCCACATTCCCTGCCTTGTGAAGGCGAAGTCTTAACACTGGACCATCAGGGAAGTCCCTGAATCTTTTAAACTTAGAAATCTCAAGGAGGCACAAGATATATATATATTCTCCACTCATCTTTCATGTGGAGACAACACAAGGCATGAAAAATTCTTAATTCCATTCTAACCGTGCAAGAAACAGCAGAACTCAGGCGTCCTAATGGCCACCATTCATGATTCATGGTCTGTCTGTTGTACCTCGTTTTCCTAAAACCAGAAGAGAGACTCAGTCATGATGTGTTTCAGAGCAGACAGCTTCTCTGTGGAATTGTGGTGAGGTCCTGGGAGGGGCAGGAGACAGGACTCCCGCAGACCTGCCCCTCTCCCTGTGTCTGACTCTGTCCATCTGGGGACAAAACTTACACAGCCATCCTCCCCCCAGACAGGCTGGGAATGTCCCCGTGGATTTATTCTGCAGGATCTCAGGCCTCTGAGGTTCTCCCCCAGCCCTGGAAGGCCTCTCCCTGGCCACTGGGCCAGTGCCCACCTCCTCTCCTTGCTGGGGCAGCCTCTCCCTGGGCCCCCTTGGTTTGGGGGTGTGAAGATGATGGTGTAACAGAGAACTCCATCCAAGTGAGGTGGGGTGGGGTGCAGTCACCCTGTTCTCGGAGGATTCTTGGAGAAGAGAAAGGAGAGGAGGGAACTGTCTGGATCTGGTGTGAAGAAGGCATCCTTCCTCCAACCTGTTCTCCAGGCAGGTGGTTTTGTCGGGAAAAGAGGGCTCCGTGTGCACCCGCGGGCCAGGAAGAGACACTCTGAACTGACCACGGGGCTTCCTCCAGGAAGGGGAGCGAAGAGCGGGTGCCTGGGCAGGGACATCAGAAAAGACTTTGGGCTTAGAGGCGAGGGTTTCATTGTTTAAAAGGCGACACTTTCATGAAGAAGAAGGAGGAGGGGGGCGAGGGGAAGGGGACGAGGAGGAGGAAGGAGAAGGGAACCCTGTTTGATAGTAAGGAAGCTTAGCTTAACTGTCCTGAAGAGTTAACTCTCTACGCTGGACTTTTCAAAAGAGAATAAAAAAGAACTCACCACTGCAGACCTAGCACGAGGCCTGGCCTCGACGGTGGCCCAGCACCCCTTTAGAAAGGGTCTCTGACCTGAGGGAATGGAAATGATACCCCCTCCTAATGGCTGAGCCCCAGTGTCCTCCCCTGTGAAAGGGACTGAGGATAACTTCCTCGTCTAAAGTCAGGAGGTGAGCATCCTGCCCAGGGAGGGAGACTGACTTTCCTAAGGATGGTTGCTCCGAGAGCTTCCCTCCCCACATTTGCACAGGCTCCACCCTACCTACCTCCTCAAGGTAGGTACCTTGAGCTTGACAGTGCCTTTCTTCCCTTGCAGGTCCACATAACCCTGAACAGAACCCAGGTGCCCCCACCTTCCAGCCCAAACTAGTCCTGGCTCTGGCATCTCCCCACCACCCCAGGATACGGCAAGCCTGCATGTGCAAGACCTTTCGAAACCATCACCCCACAGTGTGTGGGGTGTTCAGACGCCCCGGCACCCGGGGAGAGCAGGCAGGCAAACCGCCAGCCTGAATACCTTTCCTGAGGCCCTGGGGAGGGAGGAGGAACCATCCGTGGGAGGGCAGGTCCTACTCACAGAGCAGCTGGAGGGGCTGGGCCAGATGCAGGGTGATAACAGGAAAGTCTGCACGTAGCCACCAGCCCAGGCAGGGATGCCTTGCCTGGGAACTCAGGGACCCCACGGAAGGATGCAGCTGTGAAGTTTGCCTCTTGGGATCCAAAGCTCCCTGCTAGGTGGCAGGAGACTGCCAGGGCTGGGGTAGGCACTGCAGGTCTTGCCCTGGAGGAGAGTAGGGGTACCAAGGAGCAGGATGGCACCATGGAGCAGCAGTCTGTGTGAAGCTGGCAAGCAGCACCACCGGATGTAGATTTCTTATCTGCAGCTTCCTGGGGTTGCTCTCGGCCAGGACTCCCACGCCTCCCCTGGTCCCTGGCATCCATCAGCACCCAGGGCTTTGTGCGGTGACAGCCTTCCTTCCTGGCTCCTGACTCAGACCCAGCTGAGCCTCCTAAAGCTGTGACTCCGTGGGACTGGGGGTCAGGGCCACCGTGTGTCCCTCCTGCCTTGGTTTAAGTTGGCTGCACGTTTTGAGAAAATCACCTGACCTGCTGTACTTTGGGTTCCCCCAGACCTATTTATGAAGGAGACGCGGGTTCGATCCCTGGGATGGGAAAATCCCCTCGAAAAGGAAATGGCTTCCCACTCCAGTATTCTTGCCTGGAGAATTCCATGGACAGAGGAGTCTGGTGGGCTACAGTCCATGGGGTTGCAAAGAGTTGGATATGGACTGAACAACTAACACTCTCACTTTCATAGTCCTACTTAAATGCCTGCTTTATGAAAAGCAGAAGTGAACTTAGAGATTCCATCAGTCCTGACCATTTATGAGAAAAATGGTCTCTCAAAGATGGAAAAGTAATTATTCAGGACAGAAAGTGAAGCTGGGTCTGCTAGTTGTCCCAGCAATCATTACCTGCTTTTTCCATAGAAATGCAACGCAGAAAAACAGGATCTATAACATCAGCAGAATAAGAATTGACATTTATCGACTTCCCTATGGCCTCTAAAATTTCGGGAAAGTACTGTGGGAAAGTTCCAGGAAGTCTTTAAAGGGAAGGAGTATGCCTCTCTTCACTGCTTCCTTGTTTCTGCTGGTGGGATGCTGGACTGAGAGCTGGAGCTCAGCAGTTGTTCTGAGCCATGAAGTAGGAGGCAAGCTCTGAGAATAGCAGACCACATAGAAGGATCCTGATTCCCTGATGACTTTAGGAAGCCCCTCTGTCACCCTTGTATTGACTCCTCTGAACTTCTTCTATGCCAGATCTTTTAGTTATGGCATGTGAACTCCTAGTTGCAGCATGTAGGATCTAGTTCCCTTACGAGGGATTGGACCCAGCCCCCCGGTATCGGGAGTGCAGAGTCTCAGCCACAAGACCTCCAGGGAAGTCCCCTCCTCTCTCCTCTCTAGAGAATGAATCACCATAGACCCACGAAGTTTCATCGCCACCACGCCTGGGATGCATGTTTCCATCCCCAGGGTCCACACTTAGACGTGACTGTGCCAAGGGCAGCTTTGTCTTTAGTTTATGAGTAAGATGAGGCAGAGGGATGGGGGGTTGGTGATCATTAAGGGAAGCAGAAATGCTTTTGCACCCCCACCCAACCCTTTGCCTCCTTTCGCAAGAATAATGAGAGAAAAAAACTAGACCTCACATGGTGAAGTGCTTGTGGCACTGGAGAAGAGCATGTCTGGGGGTGGGGAGTGAGGGCACATTTTACTGTTCTTCCCTGAGACCTCTTCCTGGAAACAGGAAGTTTATTTGGCCCATCGTACCTGCCAGGGTCACTCGCTGTCTACCTGGAGGCACAATCTGCCGTTTGTAATATCACAGCCCGTCGCCGTGGAGACCATGACGTAAGCAGCACATCGGCCTCCTGGCTGGAGGATGGGAACGGTTTGCCGAGAAGGGGCCCCATGTACAAATAAATACATTCCAAAGCAACAGGTGAGCCTCAGAGAAGCCAGGTCTCTGGTTTCCCCTGAAATGTTTCTACCATTAAGCAAACATCGCAGGAAACACAGCATCTGTTGGAAGCAAAGCCTGGAGCTTATAGATTCCCCGGGGTGGCGCCAGGGCCCCTGCATCCGATTTCCTGTGTGGGCCAGGACCACTGACCCAACCTCTCTGTGAATCTTGGTGGACTGGCGCTCTCTCCCCTCTGGCTTCCACCCTCTGCCCCGGCCTCAAGGTGGGCTTAAGAGGGCAGATGCAGTTGGAGTGTAGAAGGAAGTGTTTCATTCCACCGTGGCACTAGGCAGAAGTGGGCAGGAGGCATGTTCACCCTGCCAGGGCTCATAAAAATCCTTCCAACCAGCAAACTCCCACCGCAGGTTAACCCCTTCCCCTCTGCAGTCATCTTGCTATCCTAATGCAGGAAGAAGTCCACAGGACTTCTTGAGGATGACCTGTGTCTTAAGGGCAATTGCGGCTCTCCTTGGGGAATTTGGAACATGAGATAGTTCATTGAGCTCATGCGTTGGGTTTCACTGTGTCTTCATGTGCCGCTGGATACCTGGTTTAGTTCATGAGCAGGACACACACTTACTAACGTGTGCTCAGTCGCTCAGTCCTGTCCAATTCTTTGTGACCCCGTGGACTGTAGCCCAGTCAGGCTCCTCGGTCCATGGGATTCTCCAAGCAAGAATATTTTGAGTGGGTAGCCATTCCCTTCTCCAGGGGATCTTCCTGACCCAGGAATCAAACCCATGTTTCCTGGATTGGCAGGTGAATTCTTCACCGTCTGAACCACCTGGGAAGCTTAGTAACAGCTACCATGAATATGAGGCCCCAGCCTTTCCTACCTGCCCAAGTCACCGATAACCTATGCTAAATTTCCAGCCCTCTTCTTGGCACACATAGACTGATATACTAGCATAAATAATTTGGTTTACTTTGAAATTCAAATATACATCTAGCTTATGCTTATCTTTAAGTCATAACTGGGCACTAAAATTGCTTTTAACTAAAGTTGCATTTAACAGGCAACTACTTAATGAATGAATGAGTGTTGCCATTCATAATCTGGGTGCAATGGTCTGTGTGTGTGTGTACATGTGAACACAGATGAATTTTTAGTCCTAAGGTTTTAGAGCCGGGAGGGACTTTAGATCCATTTGTTCCATCATCTTATTTTATGCAGGGCGGGCCTGGGGCTCAGACTGATGGAGTGATTTTCCCCAGGTTGCAGATAAAAGCACAGTTGGACTAAACTCCAAGACCACGGATTCTTCCACCTGAAACCATAAAACCCTTGGAAGAGAACAGAGGCAGTACACTCTCTGACAGTCTTAAGAGTATTTTTTCTTTTGAAATATGTATTTACTTGGCTGTACTGGGTCGTGGCACGTGAGCTCTTAGTTGCAGCATGTGGGATCTAGTTCCCTGACCAGTGATCAATCGAACCCAGACCCCTTGCTTTGGGAGTGCAGAGTCTTAGCCACTGGACAACCAGGGATGTCCCAGCAATGCTTTTTTCAATTTTTCAAAACACTAATTTGAAAAGATATATACACCCCTGTGTTCACTGCAGCTTCATTTTCAACAGCTAATACATGGAAACCACAAAAGTGTCCATCCAGGGACGAATGAATAAAAGAAGAGGTGATATGTGTGTAAAATGGAGTATTACTCAACTGTGGAAAAGAATGAAATCCTCCTGTTTGTAACGTGGATGAACCTAGGTCCATCCCAGGTGGCTTTCCAGGTGGTGCCAGTGGTAAAGAATCCGCCCGCCAGGGCAGGAGATGCGTGTTCCATCCTTGGGTCAGGAAGGTCCCCTGGAGGAGGGCATGGCAACCCACTTCAGTATTCTTGCCTGGAGAATCCCATGGACAGAGGAGCCTGGTGGGTTATAGTCCGTAGGGTCACAAAGACTCAGACACAACTGAAGTGACAGCACGCACACATGGATGAAACTAGAGGGTATTATGCTAAGTGAAATGAGCCAGAGAAGGGACAAATACCAAATGATTTACTCATACGTAGAACTGAAAAAAACAAAATAAATGGAAACATAGGTTGACTCCCCGCCCCCCTCCCTGACTCCCCAGAAGCAGACTTATAGATGCAGAGAACCAATGGATGGTTACCAGGGAAAAGGGAAGGGGGGATGGGCAAAATGATGAAGGGGATTACAAGGTGCAAAGTCCCAGTGATAAAATTTAAATAGATCACGGAGATATAATGTACAGGCATAGGGAATATAGCCAATAACATTGTAATAACTTCGTACAGGGACAGATGGTAACTAGACTTATCGTGGTGATTGTCTTGTAATGTTTAAAAATATTGAATTACTATGTTGTTCCCCTGAAACTAATATAATACTGTAAGTCAGTTATATTTCAGTTGGAAAAAAAGACTATGGATTCTCAGTCCATCACTTTTTCTTTCATTTCCCTCTGCACTCCTCTGCTACATCCCCATCCTTTCTTCCCTCTTCCTTCTGCTTCCTGAAAGCCACACAAATTTGCTGAAGTTGTGGGGAGCCTGTGTCCGGTGTCCCAGCCTGTGCAGTGCCCAAGTAACTCTGTACTGGACCACCTTTACCTGGAGCTCTGGTGGCTTAGACGGTAAAGAATCTGCTTGCAAGGCAAGAGAGCTGAGTTCGATCCCTGGGTTGGGAAGAACCCCTGGAGGAGGAAATGGCAACCCACTCCAGTATTCTTGCCTGGAGAATCCCATGGACAGAGGAGCCTGGTGGATTACAGTTCATGGGGGTGCGCAGAGTCGAACATGACTGAAGCGACTTAGCATAGCACCCAGCAAGGCCCTCAGAGAAGGCTGGGAGGCCAGGCTGCTGTTCAGGCTTTTTCTCTTCCCACCTTTTCTTTTTACTTATTTATTTATTTTGCACTCGAGCTTAGTTGCTCTGTGGCATGTGGGATCCTCCCAGGTCAGGGATTGAACCTGAGTCTCCTGCATTGGCAGGCAGATTCTTTACCACTGAACTACCAGGGAAGCCCTTCCCAGCTTTTCTTACCTGAAAAGAAAACTGGGTCGAGATGGAGTCAGGATTCTGTGTTTGAACTTCAGCTGAGAGCTGTACCAGCTGCATGACCTTGATCAAACCATGTCAATACTCTGGGCCTCAGTTTCCTCCTCTGTGAAAGAACAGAAATAATTCCTGCCTTGTATGTGTCCCAGGTTTAGGGGATCAAGTGAGATAATGTGTGTATAGAGACCAGGAAATGGGGCTTCCCAGGTGGCACTAGTGGTAAAGACCCTGCCTGTCAACACAGGAGACATAAGAGGCATGGATTTGATCCCTGGGTTGGGAAGATTCCCTGGCGGAGGGCATGGCAACCCACTCTGGTATTCTTGCCTGGAGAATCCCCATGGACAGGAGCCTGGTGGGCTATAGTCCATGGGGTCGCAAAGAGTCAGACAAGACTGAAATGACTTGAGCGTGCACGCGTATCAAGTTACCGTAACAGGACGATAATTGTTACTGTCGTTTTCAGTGATTTCCTACCTGAGATGGGTGATGAATCCAGTTAACTGTGTCCTACCGTGTTTCTAAAACATCTGTGGGACAGAGATTGGCACTTGCCCCCCACAACTTGGTGTGCTGACTCCACCCACATTTATAAGGGCTTCTCTTCCCCTGCCATGCTTCCCTCTCCAGCTCCCCCAGCACAGGTAACCCAGTGGTTCCAGCCAGGACCCTACAGACTTCTGTTAATATTAAGGAGTGCCGTGTTCCTTGCTGGGGGGAGGAAGGCGCTGGGCCACACTTATCAGTGCCCTTCATCCCTTGACACAGCTCCTTGTAGGCTCGGTACACAGAGGGTTTTAGTTGCATGTGTGTGTGTGTGTTTGGCAATGTTGAAGTCTAATGAACACTAGGCATGAAATAGCCTTCAGTCTCTACCTCTGAAAACCAAGACTGATGGCATCTTCCCTTTTTGCTCTGCCTTTCAGCTCTGTAGCCCACAAGCTTACAGCTTTCGAGTTCTCTCCTACCCATAAGGACTGGGGTTGTTTGGGGGGCATTTTTGGGGAAGATCCTGCCTGAATCCCCCAACCTAAACTTTTTGCCATCTTTGTGTGGAACCCAGGGAACCTTGTTTGTTTCCACCAGTGCCTTCTACCCATTTGTTCCAGGGGCACTGGCTATGAAATTAGAAAATGGGAGAAACAAGAAGAGGATGCTCACCCTGTGTTTGCTCCAGTCTCATCTTTAAAATGGACTTCCCAAGTGGCCCAGTGGTAAAGAATATGCTTGACAATGCAGGAGACTCAGGAGACATGCGTTTGATCCCTGGGTAGGGAAGATCCCCTGGAGAAAGAAATGGCAACCCATTCTAGTATTCTTGTCGGGAACATCCCATGGGCAGAGGAGCCTGGTGGACTATAGTCCATGGCGCCACAAAGAGTAGGACATGATTGAGCTGCTGAGCATACAGGCACACATCTTTAAAATGGGGCTGCCCTGCTCTAGTCGACCTCACAGACCATCCTGAGGTTTCAGTGAGCTGCCGGACGTGGAAGCACTTCATAAGCATCTCACAAATGGAAACGGTGATTCCTACTTGGATGTCATCGTTCTCCCTTGCTGTCTGACCCCTCCCTTGCTCCCTCTTATAGGTTCTAGTCCATACCACGCTCAGCCCCAGGAGGCCTGACCCGACTTTACACGTAGCTGACTTTGTGGACTTAGTTTTGTCACAGTGGGTCCCTGTGTGTGTTCTGCTGGGTATCAGTGGGCTCATCACTTTGTAGTGAAGTGTAAGTGAAAGTTGCTCAGTCGTGTCCGACTCTTTGTGACCCCATGGATTATACAATCCATGGAATTCTCATGGCCAGAATACTGGAGTGGGTAGCCGTTCCCTTCTCCAGGGGATCTTTCCAACCCAGGGATCGAACCCAGGTCTCCCACATTGCAGGTGATTCTTTAGCAGCTGAGCCACCACGGAAGCCAAGGCGCTCGATTCCATCACTGAATTGTCAGGTTGGAAGTGGAGTCGGTGAATTCAGTTCTCCTGTTTATCAGCTGAAGTAACTGAGGTCCAGAAAAAGTCAGGGGGTGAAGGACGTCCCCCATTTATTACCCTGGAGAGGAAAGTCTTCTTTCCCAGAGTTTTGGAGGAAAGGAATGCAAGCCATCAGCCTCCTCTGGTGCTGATCTGCATGCAGTCGGTTGGGCTGAGGGGGCCCCAGGGGAGAAGTCCTTGCGGGGAACCAGGGCAGGCTAATTATACCCGGCTCCCTCTCCCTCCCGAATGCACAAGTGCTTGACAGCTGCTTCTTTGTACCCTTAAATATTTGAGCAGCCTGCGATCCTGGCCGGGCGCTCCTCCCTGCCCGCTCCCTCCACCCGGAAAGCGCCCAGGTCTTGCAGAGCTGCCCCTCATTCCCGAGATTAGATATGGTGCCTGTCAGCAGATAAAGAGGGGTCAGGGGCCCCAGGGGAAGAGGGGAGGGGGCGGCATCTTCTTTCCCAGAAAACAATCCCCACGGTTTCTGAATGTTATTAAGAAGGTATTAATGTAGAATTCAAGTTCATTCCAGCACGGAGTGGGTTTGCCAAGTCCAGCCAAGGGGGTTTCGTGGGTCAAGGACTATGACCTCAACTGTCCATCACTGAAGTGTATGTATTGACCGAAGGCAGGTCATTCTGCCTTGACAGATACCGCAGGAAGGAGCTGATGGTGGAGAGGAGGAACAGAGAAGAGTGTGGGCTGCAGGATGCACACACACACACACACACACACACACACACACACACACACACACACTTGTATTAATTGACAAGTCACCACTGCCCTCTACCGGCAAAGCTGTCACCTCCTCCCAGTGTGAGACACAACCTGGAACCTTCACTGCTTCTGAAAATAATTTGATGGCTTGTTGCAAATGATTTTTCACACAACTCAAATAAACTATATTTTGTGGGTTTTAGACAATGCATGCATTCATTGGTTTGTTCCACAAGTAGTGGACTAAGGAGTGGAAAAGGAGTGTATGTCCCTGCTCTCTAGGAAGTTATAATATTCTATTGCTAAAAGGAGGTAAGGGGACTTCCCTGGTGGCCCAGCGGTTAAGAATCTGCCTGCCAATGCAGGGGACACAGGTTCAATCCCTGGTTCAGGAAGATACCACGTGCCTTGGAGCAACGAAGTCTGAGCCACAACTGCTGAAGCCCGGGAGCATTGAACCCATGCTCTGCAACAAGAGAAGCCTGAGGCCCACGACTAGAGAGTAGCCCCCACCTTCCGCAACTAGAGAAAAGCCTGTGCAGCAACAAAGACCCAGCACAACCAAAAATAAATAACTTTTTAAAGAGATGTGCTTTAAAAAAATAAAAGAAGGAAAGGGATGCTTATTTAACAAGTACAACTCATTTCACTTTGTACAGATTTGGTACCCCAGGCACAAGCCCCCTGACCCCTGGAGCTCAGCTTCAGACTTGCCAGTTTTCACCCGCAATTAGGATCTGGCTGGAGAAAGGAACTCTTCCTCGCTGTCAGGGAGTATCTGGACTGGAATAATTATCTTGGACTCCTGGGTCTGAAAGCTCAGTCAAGACTCACCAAAATCAAAGCATGAGATTCCTAAGTCTTGATGGAAACCCATCCTAGCAATTCCTAGAGTTTAACGTCTCCTTCAGGTGTGGGAGCCTCTGTCTCCCACTTGGCCCCGTAAGCACCAACGTGGCTTCAGATTCTTGGAAACCATGATAAAGCACTGCCTTCACCTCACCTCCTTCCTAAGATTTTTTTCAAGCTCTTTGTAAATCCTGGGGTTTTACCCGGGCAACTGAGACAGGCATGGTTCCATCCAGAGCTTCTGATCCTGGCTTTTCTTTTTGTGCTTTTTCTTTAATCAAGTTAGGCAAAGTACGTATCCTTTCTCCCCCACCCCCAGCGTTTTTTTGGATTAGGTAATGCAATTCACATGGTCCAAGATCAAAACAATGAAAAAGCTTATGGTAAATATCAATTCACCGTGTCGCTAGCCGACCCTGGCATCTCTCTTTCCTCTCTGCTCTGCCAGCAGAAACCGTTGTTGTTAATCTCATGTGTGTTCTCTCCGTGTTTTTTTATGCAAATACAAACACAGGTAAGTATACATTATTGTCGTCCTCCATTAGACAGAAAGGAAGTGTCCTTTTTACACATTTTGAAACTTTTTTACAGAACAGTGTACATTGGCTAACTTTCCACATCAATGTAATTTTAAAACTTCCTCATTGTTTTTATAGCTGTTCATATTCCATTGTGTGAGGATATTGTGGTTCATAGAATCAGTCTCCTATGGATAGGAAGTAGGGTTTGTTTGTTTTTTTCAGAATAAGGGCTCTTTAAAAAGTTTTTATTTATTTTGGCTGTGTTGAGTCTTAGTTGCGGCTTGTGGGATCTTCAGTTGATTGTGGGATCTAGTTCCCCGACCAGGAATCAAACCCAGGCCCCCTGCATTGGGAGTGAGGGATCTCACCCACTGGGCCACCACCAAGTCCCAATAATAAGTATTAATACTCTTGAGTTCATCTTAGTACAGTATTTTTTGCTCCCTTCCTCTCCCCAGCCTTTTCACTGTCTAATAAGGTTTAAAATAATATTACTGAACCATTGGAGGTTTACTTGCCTGGAGACTCACTTTGGAGCACGAACTGCATGCTAAGAGCTCTGCGAACATCCCCAGGAGAGCAGATTGCGGGACCTAGCTCTCCATGGGGCTCTGCTTAGATCTAGCAGCTGGCATGATAGAGTGAACTTTGACTCCAGTACTTAGTGGAGAGAAATGATAGGAGTTTCTAGGGAGACAGATGAAAATGATGACCCTGGGCTGAACTAGAAATCACCTGCAGAGAAATGAAACTGTATGGTCCTTGGATGGCACGGGAATACAAGCAGGGGATGAGCCAAAGAAACGAGGATGGAATGGAACAATGTCAGGCTTAAATGTAGGGGAACTACTTCTCCTCTCCAGAGCTGCACTGGTGCTTTCTGACACACTCCTGATCTTGTCTACAGGATCAGGCAGTTCTCCCAACCATGAGCATCACGATGCCTGGGTGACCCTTTCTTCCGAGGACTGAGAGAGTCCTAGGCTGGTTTGCAGCCCACACAGCAGTAGATGATAGACTAAGCTTGAAAGATGAGCAAAGAAGTGACGGCTTCACTGGTGTTGGGCCACAGACAGTCACAGAGTGTTTCGGCGTGTCTGCTGCCGTGTAACAAACAGCCCCAGAGCTCAGCACCTTAAAATGACAGTTCTGTGGGTCAGGGAATTGGGCGGGCCGCATCGGGGCAGTTCTCCCGACCGTGAGCTGTCATCTGCGGTCACTCATTGGCGGCATTCTGCTGACCACTTGGCTGGTGAAAAACCAAGATCTCAGACCTGTGTCTGGGACCTTGACCCTCCTCCAGTGGCTTTTCCTCTGCTGCCTTTTATGACAAGTGTCAGAGTAGAAGCAGGAAATGGTGGGCGTCAGCCCTCTGCCCGGGATCCAGGCCTCCATACTCTGGCCACCAGCTTGTATCACCCACGCCAGCCAGAGGCTGACTCTCCCACTTTCCTGGGTGGGGTCCGGGAATGCCTGTTAAACCCAGTTCCAACCCTTCAACCAAGAGGTCTAGTCCCTCTTTCCCTTTCTGGACTTGCACCTGGTGTTAGCGCCTTTGCCAGAAAGGCTTAACCTTGTCAACTTCCCAAGGATGAGAAATCCCACTGCCCCAGCCCCAGTGGCCCAATCAGACTTCAGGGAGAAGTTGCAAAATCCTCAGAGATGTCCGTCCAAACTTCCAAAAGTGGAGAACACAAGTAGAATCTGGGTGTGGACAGATGCAGATGGAGCAGAGTCCTCGGGATGAACCGGACCGTGCAGGAGAGAGACGGAACCCAAGGAAGACGGAAGAGAGACAAAGAAGGTGAAGGAAGAGAGCGGGGCCTCTCCCTCCGCTGCTGAGAGCACGGCTGAGCCAGGGTGGCTATGAATAGGGGTCCCTGGGCCCCGAGTTCCCTGAGAAGGCAGGGGAGGCTCTGTGGGGCCAGGTAGGGGAGCCCCAGTGCTGTGCCGTCTAGTTCGTCTCCAAGGCCCGCTGGGGAAGGACAGGAGCCCCCACGCCGTCTGGGGCCCCGCAGCAGCCCCGGGCCCCAGCCCCAGCCGTGCAGCCCTGCTCCGAATTTCACACCATGTCTAATCCAATCACCCGGCAGATTGCAAGCTCTCTGCCTACCTCCCAGATAGAGACTTCTTGGCTGCCTCGAGCAGTCGGCTCCTTCCCAGCCTGGCCGGCCGGCCATCCTCCTCCTGCTCACACATGTAAACCGTTCGGCGGCCCCCTCTGGCCCACACCTCCCCTTCTGGACTGCAGAATTAATCCTGTTTGCCTGGTCTGTCAGTTTAAACAGCTTTAAATATGCCTCCCCAGGTCCGGGTGGCAGAACCCTGATGCTTCAAAAACAGAAGCCTCTCCTTCAAGGGGTTGGTGGGGAGGGGGACACGGGCCACAAGGGTGTCGTTCAGAGACACAAAACACACCCCTTGTTCAAAACAAAAAGAAGCAAGCCAAATGAATCACACACACATAAAGAGAAAAAAACCCACAAAAACCCTTGCCACCCCACAGAACCAAGTGCCCTGTGCTGTGCACAGAAATAGTCCCAAAGCCGGGTGATGGGGTGGGCAGCCTTCTTCATTAGGAACAGAGATGGAGGGACCCAGGGCCTGGGGACCACTCCCACCTGCCTGCAGGGTCTGAGGCTAGCAGTGGACAGCTGGAATGGTTTTGGAGTGGAGCCCAGCATGCTGGGGGGCTCAGGGAAGGGTGTGATGAGGGGCAGACACTGACACCTCCACACACAGTCTCACTCTGGGTTGAGACTCCTGCCCCGAAGCTCACAGTGAACAAGGACACATAGCCCTAGTCCAGCGCTTCTCAGACTTAAATGAGCAGATGAGTCCCTAGGAGACCTTGATAAAAATGCCGAAGCGGAATCAGCAGGTCTGAGGCAGGACCCAGGATCCCACATTTTTCCTCGGCTCCCAGGGGAGGCAGACGCTTCCTGCCCGTGGACCACACTTTGAGAAGCCAGCGTTTAGACAGAGCCAAGCATCCTCAGCCTTGGACCGGACTGCCTTGGTTTTGACTTCAATCCCTCCCACTGGCCCCCCTCCAGTCCAAGACTCTCTGTTCCGTCTCTGCAAGAGATAAGACAAGAGAGACGGGTCTCATGTGAGAGCAGGTGACATCTAACCCAGATCTCAGAAAGGCATCGTTCCCCGACCATCCCATGCGCAGGGAGCTGCCCATGGCTGGACTGTTAATGAGCAGGGGCTGCTGTAAGGGGCAGCCGGCAACCAGGGTCTATCTGCAGAGAAGGATAGAAAACCTCAGCTGGACGTAGGGGGGATGCCAGAGATGACCCTTGGAGGGGGGCCTTCCTAGCCCAAGATGCCCTTATCTTCACTCCCGCCCTTGGCTTTGATAAGGGAAAGGCACCCGCCCTCCCTCCATCACGCAGGGAATGACCCAGGGTGCTGAGTGCATACCGATATCTGGGGAGACTTGTGTGCCCTGAGGAGCAGCCAGGGGCCTTGGGACACGCAGGAAGGCTGTCTGTTCTCGGTTTTGCAAGTTCTGTTTTGACTGCTAGAGAGAAGCTCAGGCCTGCTGTCCCACCACTGCTGGAAACAGAGCTTTCTAGTGGGGCGGGTGCCTCTTAGCATTCTCCCCTACTGCCCACCTGTAAGGGGTGGCCGGCAACCAGGGTCTATCTGCAGAGGAGGACAGAAAACCTTAGCTGGATGCAGAGGGACTAATTCCACCTGTCACCCCACACCTGCATCTCCAGGGACAAGCCCAGTCCAGTCCAATCTGCTCAGGTTCCCTTTCTACTTGGAGTCCATGCTGCCCGGGCCTGACAGGCGACCCAAGCATAGCACATGAAGCTGGGGAGAAAGAGTGGACATACCCAAGGAAACACCAGGCAGACGGTGCTTGAGTCCTCCAGGAGCATATCTGGTCAGCGTGTTGCGGGAGGCAACCCCAGCCACGGTGAACAGGGCTCAGGGCAATGGCCACCCTGGGGCACCCACAGGGCAGGTGGGCAGCAAGTGGAGGCAGGGGAGATGGGGGAGGCTTTGGTGGAGGAGGCAGGGAGGCTGATGTGAGTGTATATTTTCATCAAAGGTAGATCAATTAATCCTAAAGGAAATCAACCCTGCATGTTTATTGAAAGGACTGACACTGAAATGAAAGATCCAGTGCTTTGGCCACCTGATACAAAAAGCTGACTCATTGAAAAAGACCCTGATGCTGGGAGGGATCGAGGGCAGGAGGGGACGACAGAGGATGAGATGGTTGGATGGCATCACTGACTCAATGGACATGGGTTTGAGCAAGCTCCAGGAGATGGTGAAGGACAGGGAAGCCTGGCGTGCTGCCGTCCATGGGGCTGCAGAGAGTTGGACACGACTTAGCGACTGACAACAGAGTCCAGACCAGAATCACACGAGTGGAAGCTGCTGAGCGGAGCTGCAAGCTCTCAGCTGAGATCTTTACCTGGATCTTCACCTGTCCCACACCACTGTCCCCCGGAAGCAGGCAAAGTGCCACGCCTGCGAGACTGAGGCGGCCTCACCCTGGGTGCTGGTCAGAGTGCCTCAGTTGCCCTCACCCTAGTCCCAGCCCTGCGCTCCAGTCCTGAGCCGGTTTTCAAAGAGGAGAGAGAGAGAGAGACACGTGTTGATGAGAGGGATTTTTTTTTCCCGTCTGTTTTAGAACAGATGGTAAATATGGTCCCCGCTGCTCTATTTTGGCCAAATGTGGAAGTCCCGTATGATGTTTCTAGTCCTTAGTGTCTTCATTTGTAAAATAAGATTGTTGGATTAGAAGGGGCCTGTGCATTTCTACTATAAAACCGTTAGCCTGGCAATCATTAGTTCTTAGAATAGATCACGGATCAGCAAACTCTCAAGACATGCTCGTTTGTATCCCTGGTGAAGACCCATACACTTTTGCTAATGAGGAGGAGGAAAGAAGGAAAAGTGAAGTCGCTCAGTTGTGTCCAACTCTTTGTGACCCCGGGGACTGTAGCCTACCAGGCTCCTCCGTCCATGGGATTCTCCGGGCGAGAATACTGGAGTGGGTTGCCATTTTCATCTCCAGTGGCTCTTCCCGACCCAGGGATGGAACCCAGGTCTCCCGCTTTGCAGGCAGACGCTTTACCCTCTGAGCCACCAGGGAAGCCCCAACGAGGGGGAGGAGTCCTCAGTAATTCTGCCTCCCTTCCCCCGAGTCTGTTTCTAGATCTCTGCGCATGGGTGCTGGCCAGAAAGCTCAAGCGTGAGTAGGGTGTGGCATCCTCTCACGATGCTGATGAATCGAGGCTGGGTTTCCTCGCCCCTCCCGCTTCCCTCCCTCCCTTCCTCCTTTCTTTACTCCCTCCCTCCCTTCCTTTCTTCCTACACATTGAGAGCCTACACTGCGCAGCACTCAGTGAGAAAGTCTCCCTTCTTTCTGCGGAAACAACTGCCTGAAACATAACTTACAAACATCCGAGAACTGACCTGAAGCGACCCTTTGTGAGCCTTGACTCACCTGACACCATGAGCAGTGCATGGAAACCCCATCTCCTGGGATTTGGCCTTTGTTAACCTCAATCTCCACATGATAAAGGGGAAAGGGGCAGCAAAAAAAACCAAACAACTGCAGGAAAAGTCCGATTTTAGTTTGCTGACTCTCTTGAAAAACGTGCTTCACTGTTTTGGTCTCTAGAAAGTTCTGATGGGAAGCTTCCCAGTAAGAAGACATGGCCTCTATTTTTCTTCTTTAAGAAAGAAAACTGTTTTGAAGATTGGAGCTTCATCTTTCTCCTTTTGAAGCACTGCGTCCTTTGGGGACCTGGGGGAAGGTGATGTGATGCTTGCTAAGGTACCCTGCAGCCTCTTTGCGCGAGTGGTCTGAGTCCATTGTACCTTTTCTGGTATAGATGGAAAAGGAACACATCTTCCTGGCTAATTATTGGCCACTCTTTTGGGCGTTTATGGGTTTGTGTGTACACATGTGAACATGTGTGTATCTCAGCATATGTATCTCTTTCTCATAGCACCCACCACCATTGTGTGCAATTTGGGGAGACCATCCCTTGTCCACCCCTAACTAAGTGGTGGTGTGTGAACTAAACTAAGCCCATCAGATTCCCTTTCCCGATTCTCGAGATCTTGAACCAAGGATGAACCACCACCATGGCCACAAAGACTGCTCACTCCTAGGCCAGTAGCCAGATGAGGGTTCCAGAGCTGTGATGATGCCAGTGCTAGCTCCTCCTCTGTGTCCACACCTAGGTCTGAGGCTGCCTGTCCATTTGACCCCATCAGTAGATGAAGGGGGACTTCCCTGGTGGCTCAGACAGTGAAGAGTCTGCCTGCAATGCAGGAGACATGGGTTCAATCCCTGGGTTGGGAAGATCCCCTGGAGAAAGGTATGGCTACCTTAGGACACAGTGATGAGCAATTCTTCCATCAGGGACCTCATAGTGTTCGCATCAGCCCATATCAGACATTGAAGAGAAGGTAGAAAGTTCAAAGTGAAACCAACCCTCTTGCTTTCTTTTGAGTCTCTTTCACAGAAAGAGAGAACAAGTGTTAGAATATCTGTCAATCATCATTTTACCTGCTCCCTCCCCCTTACCTGTCTCCGTTCTAGACTCTGAAGTGTTGAACAAATACAGTAGCACAGAGGACTAAAGTCACGCTGCCGGTTTGCAACTGAAAGGTCATGGTCTCTAAAAATTCAGAGAAAGCCTAAAGTTCAAGCCGTCAGCTCCCCTCTTTTGTCAGATGAGAAAACTGAGGTCAGGGAGGTAACCGGGCTGTTGAAGGTCACGGAGCTGATGTTCTGCCGTCACCAGAACACTCCACCCTCGTTTCAACGCTGGGATGTTGACAGTCATTGAAAAGGTTGGAGGTTACCAAGCAAGGCTGGGAGAAGCGGGAGAGTTCTTCCTAGAAGCCTCTGTCACCTGGGGGCGATCCCATCTCAATGGACTATGGTACCTGCGAGGTGGCTAGAGGCCTTATGTTTTCCCTATAGGTGAAGATGACTTTAGAAAGTGGGATCAATTCCTTTGTGCATTGTCTACAAAAATGTCGTTCTTTATGAAGTCTCACCACTGGTTGGAGTCCCCGCCTAATATCTGTGCTTACTCTTTTAGTCATGCCCGACTGTCTGCGACCCCGTGGGCTGGAGCCCACCAGGCTCTTCTGTCCTTGGGGATTCTCCAGGCAAGGATACTGGAGTGGGCTGCCATGCGCTCCTCCAGGGGATCTTCCCGACCCAGGGATCGAATCTAGGTCTGCACTGCAGGCAGATTCTTTCCTATCTGAGCCACAAGGGAAGCCCAAGAATACTGGAGTGGGTACCCTATCCCTTCTCCAGGGGATTTTCCCAACCCAGGAATTGAACTGGGGTCTCCTGCATTGCAGGCAGATTCTTTACCAGTTGAACTACCAGGGAAATCTGCCCTAATATCTACTAACCCTAATATCTACTTGTGCCAATTAGATCAAAGTTAAAAAATGATATAACACACAGGAAAATGCGCAGGGAAACATTAAGTATCTTTGTATCTAACCACATTTAAAAAAATTTTTATTGGAGTCTAGTTGATTTACAGTGTGTGTTAATTTCAGGTGTACAGCAAAGTGAGTCAGTTATACGTATATCTACTTTTTCTAGATTCTTTTCCCATATGGATCATTCCAGAGAATTGAGCAGAGTCCACTGTGCCCTACAGTAGGTCCTCATTCAGTTCAGTTCAATTCAGTCGCTCAGTCGTGTCCGACTCTCTGCGACCCCATGAATCACAGCACGCCAGGCCTCCCTGTCCATCAACAACTCCCGGAGTTCACTCAAACTCATGTCCACAGAGTCGGTGATGCCATCCAGCCATCTCATTCTCTGTCGTCCCCGTCTCCTCCCACCCCCAATCCCTCCTAGCATCATTAGTTACCTGTTTATATGCAGTAGTGTGTATATGTCTAACTTCACCTATATCAAACAATTCTGAATACAGCTTTCACTGACTTCTGCGATCAGATTTATTTTTAACAGCCACGAACTAGCTTTTCTATTCCGCTGTGGTTGGTTATGAGGGTGAATGAGTCTTCACCTCTTTTAACCCTCTGCTCTGCAGTTTGCTGCCACCAGAATCTGCTCTTAATGTTCAACAGAAAAGCAAATGCTGCTTGTCTCACTGGTGAGAGCTCGGCTGACCCCAATCTGCATCTCCAGTGCAGAGAATGAGATTATGAAAATGTCTTTGTGCTGGTTTTACTCTAGAGAGATTTCAGCATCACTGTACACCAGTTGACTTCCCTCAATGTATTGAGGAAGATTGTATTGTCTAAGTTTTACATAACTGTAATCACAGTGTGTCCATGTTCTTTTTTTAAATTGAAATATAGTGGACAACACGATGCTAGTTTCAGGTGTGCGATGGTGACTGGCCGTTTGCATGCACTGTGCAATGACCACCGTGATGAGTCTAGTAACCATCTGTCCCCACACCAAGTATTACGATACTATTGACTCTAATCTTTTCTTGGTGTACCACATCCCCGTGGCTCATGTATTTTCTGTCTAGAGGTCTGTGTGTCTTAATCCTCTTCATCTTCTTGGCCCCCCACTCCCTCCCTTCCCTCTGGCAACCACCTGATGATTCTCTGTATCTAGGAGTCTGTTTTCATTTTGCTGTTTTTGTTTGTTCTGCTTTTCAGATTTCACATGTAAGTGAGGTCATAAAATATTTGTCTTTCTCCATTTACCTTGCATAATACCCTCTAGATCCATCCTCGTTGTCACAAATGGTAAGAGTTAGTTTTTGATGACTAAGTAGTATTTTATTATATACATGTGTATATAATGAAATACTATTTCTGTGTGTGTGTATATATGTATATATATATCTTCACATCTTCTTTATGCATTTATCTGTCAACAGACAATTTGCTTTCATATCTTGGCTATCATAAATAATGCTTCAGTGAACATTTGTGTGCATATATCTTTTCAAATTAGTGTTTTCATTTTCTTTGGAAAAATACCCAGAAATGAAATTGCTGGATCATATGGCAGTTTTATTTTTAATTTCTGGAGGAACCTCAACTCTGTTTTCCACAGCAGTGTTGTGTGTTAGTTGCTCAGTCGTGTCCAACTCTTTGCGACCCCATGGACTATAGCCCTCCAGGCTCCTCTGTCCATGGAATTCTCCAGGCACGAATACTGGAGTGAGTTGCCATTCCCTTCTCCAGAGGATCTTCCCTACCCAGAAATCAAACCTGGGTCTCCTGCATTGCAGGCAGATTCTTTACCATCTGAGCCACCATGGAAGCCCACAGCGGCAGTACCAGTTTACAATCGTACCATCCATATGTGAGGATTCCTTTTTTTTCCAGCCAAAGATTTTTTCTAAACAGACAAGCAAACTAACTTCCTTAGAAGAGCATCAGTTCAGTTCAGTTCAGTTCAGTTCAGTCGCTCAGTCGTGTCCGACTCTCCGCGACCCCATGAATCACAGCACGCCAGGCCTCCCTGTCCATCACCAACTCCCGGAGTACACTCAAACTCATGTCCACAGAGTCGGTGATGCCATCCAGCCATCTCATTCTCCGTCGTCCCCTTCTCCTCCCGCCCCCAACCTTTCCCAGCATCAGAGTCTTTTCCAGTGAGTCAACTCGTCGCATGAGGTAGGCAACATTAACCAGTATCACTCATGACCAAACAACAGTGTACAAGCCCATGAGCTTTAAAGAAAGGCAAGAATTGTGACTTTTCTCATCAGTAATCATGGGCAATTTTTAAAATGTTTTATCTCTTTTAATTAACTAATCTTTAGGAAAATCCCTGGTAGGTAAATATTTTTCTTACGCTCAGTTTATAGATCATGAAACTGAAATAGTCAAGCTGAGCATCTTGTCCAAGGTCACTCCATCCGTGGTAGGGCTCTGACTTGAGCCCGGGAGGTCTGACTCTGTGTCACCAGCAAGCTCTTCTCTCTCTAGGAGTCATTCTGATCTCACTGCAGAAACTTCTTTGGGGGAGGCTGAGTCCTTTCCCCCAGACTATTAAAAACCCCACACCACAGCAGAGCTGCAATTCACCAAGTCATCAAGGCACTGGTTATAAATAATAGGTTACCCAAGAACGCTTCGACAGCATGGCAGTTTTCTCACCTTCGGAAATGACCTTGTATTATTTCTGCTGGAGATAGAACTCTAGCCCAAGAGTCAGCAGACTTATTCAGTGAAGGGTCAGAGAACAAACCATCTGGGTTCTGTGGGCCACATGGCCTCTGTCGCCACTACTCACTGTGGCCACCATAGCACGAAAGCACAGAGACACAGTGCCGTGTTCAAGGAGAACTTTATGTGTGGACACTGAGGTCTGAATTTTGTTTAATTTCCACATGGAGCACCCTGGAGAAGGGAGAGGCTACCCACTCCAGTATTCTGGCCTGGAGAATTCCATGGACTGTATAGTCCATGGGATCGTAAAAAGTCGGACACGACTGTGTGATTTTCACTTTCACTTTCCACGTGGAACAATGTACAACTCCTCTTTTGAATTTTACAAAAACCAGGTAAAAACCAATCCATAGGCCATGTTAGCCTGGGGAGGGCATCCCAGTTTGCCAGCCCCACTTGAGCTGTCCCTTCCACCTTCTGTGGGCGCTCCCTGAGGGCAGAGAGTGTGTCAGAGTCAGTTTGGAACATAACAGACATTATGCTTACTAGAATAAATGTGGAAAAAAAGTGGAAGTTTACTAGATGAAAACGAGTTGAACTTGGGAAGGAGAAAGGGGGAGTTTTTCAAAAGCGTGTCCAGCCTCAAGCTCAGACAGAGCGCAACAGTGGGGTCAGCCCTTGCTTCTCCAAATAGTTTGGTTCATTATGGATTACTCTGTGCCGTGCTCAGCCGCTTCAGCTGTGTTTGACTCTGCGCACCCCCGTGAACTGTAATCCGCCAGGCTCCTCCGTCCATGGGATTCTCCAGGCAAGAATACTGGAGTGGGTTGCCATTTCCTCCTCCAGGGCATCTTCCCAGGCTGGGGACTGAACCTGGGTCTCCTGCATTGCAGGCGGACTCTTCACTTCCTGAGCCCGCAGGGAAGCCCTCTGACTGCTCTGGTCCCTGGCTTACCCAGGTCTGTCTTCTCTGAAGCTCTCTCCCTTGCTCTCTACAGGGCGGGTCTCAGGCTGCAATCTGCAGACAGAGATCAAGAAGGGAAGGAGATGGGGCTCCTTCACTGGGCTCCCTGCCAGGCGGCACTCCTGGCACTGCCAGCCAAGGGGACCATCCAGGGCAGTCAGTGCTTCTTCCTTTGGCTGCACAGCAAAGTCGAAGGCTTCTTTCTGATTTCTGCTCCTGAGAGCATGGCACCCAGATCAAAGGCTGAGGGCTCAAACTACTGGAAACCTCTGCCTCCAATGGCACAGGAACTATTTGGAAAGAGTGGGAACCTAGAAGGCATTCAGCTCAGAGAAACATACATGGCACCCCACTGGAGTTCTCTGAGGCTGTAGGAATGAGAGACCCCCACCCCCGCCGCGATGCTGTTTTTTGTTTTTTTTTTTTTTAAGATCGGAGGAACTCCCCACTGTCCTGTGATAGAGACAGACTGTGACCTCTAATGCCGTCTCCCTCTGGGGAGACTCAGTTACTAGAAACAAAACCTCACCCTCGTCTACAGCAAGTGACGGGAGAGTCTGAAGGCTTCATGGCCAATCAGGTTAACAGGATGCAAAGATGCTCTCTAGCTGCTCGGAGGAAGGAGGGTCTGGTACTTCTCAGTGGGCACCCTTCTCCTGTATGTCTGCTGGGCCTGCAGTTTGTTCCTGGCAGGGCACAGTGAGAAGAATGGCGTTTCGCGTTCAAGTGGGATGTTTTCCAGCCTGGTTGTGAGAATCTTCCCCACACGCATCTTCCCTAATAGCACTTGCTCTGAACAGTGGACCCCAAAGTCACCTTACACAGGTGGCCTCCCCCTTTGCCCTTCAGGTCTGCTCCTCCTGGTGCTCAGCTGGTGACAGAGGGGATGTCCCCAGAGGTGTCACCACATACTTCTCTTTGGGGGGGGCACTGCCGGTGTCTTTGCTTTTTTACTGAAATAATCAGCACTCTTTTTGATTTACCCTCCCACACTTAACTGCATGTTTTTCATTTCTAAGCTCGTCCCTGTCTGTGACCTTAGTCTGGAGACTTGAAGGAATCCCCAAGGTTTTCCCCCAGAACTGCCTGAAATTCTGCTGTTAGTGACTCACTTATTTGGGTAAAGCATCTACCCTTTATTGTAACCCTTAAAAATCAAAACACACAGAAGCCCAACAATTAAGACCAACCTGGCAGATTCTTTGTGTGTGCTTTTGTATGTGTGTGTATGTACGTTGGTAACTCAGTTTTGTCTGACTCTCTGCTACCCTATGGACTGTAGCCTGCCAGACTCCTCTGTCCATGGGATTTCCCAGGCAAGAATACTGGAGTGGGTAGCCATTCCCTTCTCCAGGGGATCTGCCCAACCCAGGGATCAAACCCAGGGCTACTACACTGCAGGTGGATTCTTTATCATCTGAACCATGAGGGAAGGCTTGACTGATTCTTTGTGCTGAGCCACTCAGTTGTGTCTGACTTTGTGACCCCATGGACTATAGCCCACCAGGCTCCTCTGTCCATGAGGATTCTCCAGGCAAAAATACTGGAGTGGGTTGCCATTTCCTTCTCCATAGGATTTTCCCGACCCAGGAATTGAACCAGGGGTCTTCTGCACTGAAGGTGGATTCTTTCCCAGCTGAGCTAGTTGTCTATTAATCCTCTTGAGTATAAGTTCAGCTCCAGGAAGCAGAAAGGGTGTTTGTTTTTCTCACCACTGTATCCCTAAGTGCCTGGAGCAGCATCTCCCTCATGTGAAGCCCGGGTTTTCCAATGAGTAATGGATTGAACGGATGAGTGATTGTGGATTCTGTGAAAGGACAGCCCAGGAGGCTATCAGAGAGCTGGACAGCAGCACCTCAGGGCTCTCACGTGTCCACTCTGCCGTCTTGGTTCTGATGCTGAGGCTTTGGGAGGGCAGAGGACAGGGTGTGCAGGATGGGGATGATGGGAGATGGGATGGGGAGGACCCATGAAACCCAGGAGAGGGCAACACAGACCTGCCCCTGCTTCCTGGCCAGCAGCGAGATGGACACATCTGAGAGTCAGTGCCTGCTGTGAACAGCATAGTCGCTGATCTATTTCCCTGCCTTGCGGGAGGTCAACATCCAGCATGAAGCCAACAGACAGGAGTCACCCAGGAAAAGAGTTGTTGTCTATTGACTCTAGTGGTCATTGTTGTGAATCTGGTGTCTCAAGGAATGAAAGCTCGTTTCCGTGCAGACTTAGCTCGCAGAGGCACGAGTGAGGATGCCAGGCAGGGTCTGGCAGATGCCCCCAGAGCAGGGATGATGGCTGGGTTGGATGCATCCATGGAGTCAAGAGAGACTGAGAAGGGAAGCATGGGCAACAGGGGTCTTTTCACGATGCTGATGAAGCTGATCAGCAGGGCTGCTCACTGCCTGAACCCTTCCCAAGACCCAGAGAGGCTCCAGTTCTTTGGCTGGTTTCCTTTTCTTTAAAGAGGACTTCACATATTGCTTAAGCCTGAGGGACCCACAGAGGCATAGCTCTGGATATGTTATATGGTGAGCCTCAAGGGCCGAGCTGGGGAGCTGCTGGATGTCTCATGTAAGCCCCCGGGGCACTCTCCAGTGGGAACATGGCAGCGTTGATGCTCCTGGAAACTGTCCAACTCCTTGGCATCCTGGGAATTTGCTCAGCCCTTCTGGGGTGGCCAAAGGGCCTCAGAGAGCACGCCCAGAGCAGCAGACCTAGAGGAAACCTTGAGCCCCACTCCCCTCCCTTGGGCAAGCCAGTGCAGGCCCCTCAGATTGTGGGATCACTCACCGCTCCCAACAATTTGGAGAATCTGAGGCATGACTGCTGCCTTCCTGCCGGCTCCCAGCCGGCTGACACCACCTTCCGACTAAGGAGATTAAGCAGGCTTTATTCACAGGAGCCTCCTGGTGACAGCAGCACCCACCACACCCAGGTAGAGCCTGGGAAGAATGAAAGCACATTCCTTCCTCTTTGCCGTGGAATGCGGGGCAAAGGCTCCATACGCCGTGACTGTCTGCACAGGTACCCACCGAGTCTGCCTGAAGACCAGCATCACGGGACTGGACAGGGGCCGGAACACAGGGGGCAAGAGGAGAGACAGGGCCTGGTGTCCAGAGGCCTCGCCGTGCTTAGCACCGGGTAGGGTCTCAATGGGCGTTTTCTGAATGGGCATTAATGAAGTGAATGAATGAATGAACGGCAATGATCACCCCCAGGCCTCTGTGTCGAACCCTTTCCCCAGTCCTCATGTCTGCAAAGAGGGCTCACCTCCCGGTGTCATATCTTTTTACCTTTTCATACTGCTCATAGGGTTCTTGCAGCAAGAACACTCGAGTGGTTTGCCGTTCCCTCCTCCAGTGGACCACGTCTTGTCAGAACTCTCCACCATGACCCGTCCGTCTTGGGTGGCCCTGCAAGGCTTGGCTCATTGCTTCATTGAGTTATGCAAGCACCTTCGCCATGACAAGGTTGTGATCCATGATTTTCAAAATGTTAAGTATTTTACAAACACATATATTAATAAAACTTAGTTGCTCAGTTGTGTCTGACTCTTTGCCATCCTGTGGACTGTAGCCTGCCAGGCTCCTCTGTTCATGGAATTCTCCAGGTGAGAATAGTCTGGAGTGGGTAGCCATTTCTTTCTCCAGGGGATCTTCCCAACTCAGGGACAAACCCACATCTCTTGTATTGGCAGTCTGAGCCACCAGAAAGTCTTGAATAAAGCATGTTAATGAGAATTGTGACCCACACTCTAAGTGTCTACTTGCACTCGCAGAGTCTAAAAGGACAGAAATCAATGACTCCCCTGTCCTTCCGCTGCATGCCTTTCTCTCATGTACATGCTTGTGTACACACACACACATACACACGTACACACGCACACACACCTGAGAGACTGTGCTGTGCAGTGATGACTGTAGATCTCTAGAGTCAGATGCTTTGGGCTGGGGACCCAGTTCTTTCATTTATGAATGGAATGACCTTGGGCAAGTTACTTAACCTTTCTGAGCCTCAGTTTTCTTATCTGTAAGATGGGATGATGATGACAACCACTTCCCAGGATTTGACATGAGGATCAACAAAGATAATAAAAAGTACCATAAACACTGCAAAGGTTTATTTCTGCCTGTATGGGATGAGTGAACAGGAGTCTCTTGCTTTTGCTCTCCCTGGCTCTCAGTGGGACCAAAAGAGAACTTGCACCCATCCCCACTCTGCATAGACAGGGCTGGATAGACAATGTTTTTGTCTCTGGAAATACCTCTGTGGACTAAGTTGCTAAACTTTCAGGGAGAAACCAGTGGGAGGCTGGGGAGGCTTCCCAAAGGAAGTGATTTTGAAAAACATCTGAGATGCCTGATCGCTTGGCACTTTAAAAAAACCCAAACACCCGCGTTATCTCTGACCCCTCTAAGGATCGTGACTTGTGTTTCTGATTTCTCTCCCGAGATCCATGTGTTTTCTTGAATTTCTGCTCATGCAGGTCCTTTGTTGATTTCTCGACTGTGGTTTATGTAGCCAGTAGTTCTGTTTGTGAGGGCTTCTCCCAGAAAAACGCTCTGGATGTTGTATTTGTGGGCTTGGGCTGCTCTCAACAAAGGCCATCAGTGGTGTGTCTGAAACAAGACATTTACTTCTTGCAGTTTTGGAGTCTTCCCACATGAAGTGGGGAGAGAGCGAGTGAGCCCTGGTCTCCTCCTCCTTGTATAGGACATTAATTCCATCATGAGGGGTTCCACTCTCATAACCTCATCTCAACCTAATTACCTTCCAGAGGCCCCATCTCTAAATGCTATCATATTGGAGGTTAGGATTTCACCATATGAATTGGGAGCGGGGATAAGTATCATCTAAATATCTTCTAAATAAGATATGAACAAGATTTGAAGTCTTATTTATCCTAAGGCAAAATTTTTCTCTAGCCATGAACCTTTGAAATCGCATAAGAAATGTGCTTTCAAAACACAGTGATGGGACAAGCATTGGACAGACACCCTCCCTCCAAAAGAGCAGAACATGGGACTTCTTATGTGGTCCAGTAGTTAAGACTCTGAGCTTCAAAAGGAGGGGGTGTGGGTTCAGTTCCTGGTTGGGAACTAAGATCCCACAGGTGCTGGCATGGCCATAAATAAACAGAAAATTTTAAAAAAGTTAAAAAGCAAAGCATACACCCCCCCACACACCCACCCCCAAAGAGCAAAACAGGAAAGACGGAAGAGATGACAGGTCCCAAGGAAGTCTCAAACCTAGCAGGACAAATCCCATGGGATCCTAGGGCACAAGAGTAATCCTCTTTGGCTCAGTGCTCTGCCATCCAGGCCTACCAGGGTGGCAACGTCACCCTCATGGCTGTGCAGGGGCTCCAGGTGGGGCCCCATCCATAAGGTGACTCCTTGGGGGATCAGCTCAGACTGTGACTCTCTGCAGGGTGCAGCGGTCCTGTCCTCTGACCCAGAGGCAGAGGCAGCCTGGCCCTCCCTTTCCCCTCCCACCCCTGGCCTGTGCTCCCTGGGGTCATCTCTGAATTGCCTTTGGGGTCCTTCCTCCCCTTTCTGGAAAGACAGCACACTTCCATAGGCAAAGACCTCTCCGATCCTAACCTGTAGTATCCAGGAAGTCTCATGGCCTTCAGTCACTCTGTCCCTCTTCCTTGGTCCCCTCTGGGTCAGCCTGGAGTGTCTGCTAGCATGATCGCATCTCCGCTCCTGCCTCTCCCGGGCGGGCTGGTTGAAATCACGAGTCATACCCACCATCTCCTTGTCACACCTTTAGTGTTCTCTTCAGGACAAACTTCTCTTTTGCAATTGGACAGACTGGGAGTTTTCCAAGTACTTTTTTTGTTTTTTGGATTTTTGGGCTTACAATCCCATCTTCATGTTACCTCTCTCCTTTTTCTTTCCTGTAGAGAGTCAGCAGGAACCAAACCGCTCCTTCTACATTTGGCTTAGATATCTCCTCAGCTAAATATGCAGCTTCATTGCTTGCAGTATGTGGTAAATGGCATGAGAGAGGGACCTTGTGTTATAGAGCATTCTGGATATGTGTTCAGTTCCATTCAGTCACTCAGTCGGGTCCAACTCTTTGCGACCCCATGAATCGCAGCACACCAGGCCTCCCTGTCCATCACCAACTCCCGGAGTCCACCCAAACCCATTTCCATTGAGTCGGTGATGCCATCCAACCATCTCATCCTCTGTCATCCCCTTCTCCTCCTGCCCCCAATCCCTTCCAGCATCGGGGTTTTTTCAAATGAGTCAGTTCTTCACAACAGGTGGCCAGAGTATTGGAGTTTCAGCTTCAACAACAGTCCTTCCATTGAATACCCAGGACTGATCTCTTTTAAGATGGACTGGTTGGATCTCCTTGCAGTCCAAGGGACTTTCAAGAGTCTTCTCCAACACCACATTTCAAAAGCATCAATTCTTCGGCGCTCAGTTTTCTTTAAAGTCCAACTCTCACATCCATACATGACCACTGGAAAAACCATAGCCTTGACTAGACAGACCTTTGTTGACAAAGTAATGTCTCTGCTTTTTAATATGCTGTCTAGGTTGGTCATAACTTTCCTTCCAAGGAGTGTCTTAATTTCATGGCTGCAATCACCATCTGCAGTGATTTTGGAGCCCAGAAAAGTAAAGTCAGCCACTGTTTCCCCATCTATTTGCCATGAAGTGATGGGACCACATGCCATGATCTTAGTTTTCTGAATGTTGAGCTTTAAGCCAACTTTTTCACTCTCTTCTTTTACTTTCATCAAGAGGCTCTTTAGTTCTTCACTTTCTGCCATAAGGGTGGTGTCATCTGCATATCTGAAGTTATTGATATTTTTCCTGGCAATCTTGATTCCAGCTTGCGCTTCTTCCAGCCCAGCATTTCTCATGATGTACTCTGCATGTAAGTTAAATAAGCAGGGTGACAATATACAGCCTTGACATACTCCTTTTTCTATTTGAAACCAGTCTGTTGTTCCATGACCAGTTCTAACTGTTGCTTCCCAACCTGCATACAGGTTTCTCAAGAGGCAGGTCAGGTGGTCTGGTATTCCCATCTCTTTCAGAATTTTCCACAGTTTATTGTGATCCACACAGTCAAAGGCTTCGGCATAGTCAATAAACCAGAAGTAGATGTTTTTCTGGAACTCTCTTGCTTTTTTGATGATACAGTGGATGTTGGCAATTTGATCTCTTGTTCCTCTGCCTTTTCTAAAATCAGCTTGAACATCTGGAATTTCATGGTTCTGTGTGTTAATTGTTCAGTCGTGTCCAACTCTTTGTGACCCCATGGACTGTAGCCCACCAGGCTCCTCTGTTCATGGGATTCTCCAGGCAAGAATACTGGAATGGGTTGCCATTTCCTTCTCCAGGGGAATCTGCTTGACCCAGGGATCAAAGTCAAATATCCGGCATTGAAGGCATGTTCTTTACCATTTGAGCCACTAGGGAAGCCCGATAGAGTACTCAGGTATGGAGAAAACTCATCCAATTATGAGGTTTGATGCAGGCATTGGTGAAAAAGTAAGAATCTTGTAGATGGTTTGTGATGGGGAAGGAGAGAGCAGACAGTGAGTGGAGGTGGGCTTAGAGACTCAAATACTGTTGGGGATGGGAGATAGAATTCAGAAAAGACAGCCTTGGGAGGCCATTAAAGAGTTTGGACTGTACTGGTTAGAAAATGGGGGCTCTGAGGGTCTTGAATTTTGGGGCCAGCCTGCTTTAGAGGAGAAAAGGATCTCTCCATCCCTGGCCCAGAGCCATGCCTTGTCAATGCTACCTGGTCACAGACCAGACCAGGGAACAAAAGTGACTGACCTGGACTCCTGGCAGACAGACCAAACCTAGGTCCAACAGAAGGACAGGGTGGTGGTGCCATGGCTAGCCTCGCTATGGACAGTGCCTCTCCCTGGGAACCCAGCCTCTAAGGATAGCAAACAGTCCACTGACCTCTAGTGGTCAAAATGGCACCCAAAGCATCCCACGTATGTGTGTGCGCTCAGCCGTGTCTGACTCTTTGTGACCCCATGGGCCATAGCCCGCCAGGCTCCTCTGTCCATGGGATTCTCCAGGCAAGAATACTGGAGTGGGTTGCCTTGCCCTCCTCCAGGGGATCTCCCCGATCCTGGGGTTGAACCCGAGTCTCTTGTAGCTCCTGCATTAGAAGGCAGATTCTTTACCACTAGTGCCACCCGGGAAGCCTCAGATACCAAACCTCCTCTCATACCCTTGCTCCACAAATCTATCTCCAGGGATGACAGTGGAGGAAAAAATTGCCTAGAATAGTCTCTCTTCTTCCAGCCGCTTCTATTTTTTTGCCTGCCAAGGACTTTCCTTCATTCAACTAAATCTGTCCACTCGGTTTCTGAGCAAAAGAAACTGTGTCCAACCCAAGGCAGGGACCTTCAGGGCTGCAGGAGATGCGACACCTTTCTGTGTTGGTCGCAGCCCACCGAAGCTCTTTTCACTTCGTGAAGCATCCTGGTTGCCCTGAAGGATGAGCTCACATTAACATTACCCTACTCACAGATTTTACTAGGCTGTGAAGTGGAGTCCAGTGTTTTAGAAATAATCACTAAGGCTTAACATTACGTCAGATGCTGTTCTGAGCATTTTATATATAACATTTCAGTTAATCTTCATAGAAACCCTCAGAAGCAGGCATTTTACAGATTTTTTTCTTTTCCATTATGGTTTATTACAGGATATTGAATATAGCTATAGCTTTATTCAATATCCTATAATATAGGTATTCTGTAATATAGATAAGTTATATAGCCATACAGTAGGACTTTGCTGTTCATCCATTCTCAACATACATGAGTTTGTATCTCCTATCCAATCCAAGTCCATCTCTCCCTCACTCCCACCTCCCCCTGGGCAACCACAAGTCTGTTCTCTGTCTGTGAGTCTGTTTCATGGACAAGGACGTTTATGTCATAGTTTAGATTCCACATATAAGTGATATCATATGATGTTCGTCTTTCTCTGACTTACTTCACCTTGTATGATCATCTCCTGGTCCATCCATGTTGCCGTAAATGGCATTGTTTCACTCTTTTTTGACTGCCCTGGGTCTTTTTTGTGGTGCGGGCTTTCTCTAGTTGTGGTAAGCAGGAGCTACTCTTCCTTGCCGTGCTCAGGCTTCTCATCGTGGTAGCTTCTCTTTTTTGTGCAGCAAGACGCTAGGTGTGTGGGCTTCAGTCCTTGCAGCATGTGGGCTCTGTAGTTGTGGCACATGGGCTCAGGTGCTCCACAGCATGTGGGATCTTCCCTGACCAGGGATCGAAACCACTTCCCCTACATTAGTAGGTGATTCCTATCCACTGTGCCACCAGGGAGGTCCGAGTATGTCATCCTTTTTTTGTGGTTGAGTAGTATTCCATTGTCCATATGGACCACATAGAAGCAGGCATTTTAAAGATGAGGGAATTGAGGCACAAAGAGACAAGAAATAAGCTTGAGATTACAAAGTAGGCAGTGATGGAACAGACACCTCACCCGGGCAGCAGCATTGCAGAACCTGTGATCTTACACACCAGAGGATGTTGCCTCCAGCTTCATCTTGGACCAGCAAGTGACATCCCTAGAGTCCCTGGGCCTCTGCTTCTTCGTCTACCGCGTGAAGGGATAAGAATACATGCTTCAGACTTAGATGCGAAACAAACAACAGACCACAGAGCATTTGCTTTAGCTAACGGGAGGCTTTAACCCAGCTCACTTTTCCTCCCTTCCCCGTCCCCTTTCCCAACCAAGGGGCTCTCAAACTCCTGGGGAAGATCTCAGGACTCCAGGGAATAGATGGCACTACAGAATTATGTAGCAAGCATTTATTTATCACTTACTGTATTTCTGGCATTGTATTAGATGTTTTAGAAGTATCGTACTTGTCAGTCCTCACGTTATTATTATTATTCCCACTTTGCTGATGAGTAAACCAAAGCACAGAGAGAATCAAATAGCTCGCCCCAAGTCACACAGCCAGTCACTGGCAAAACTGGAATGCAAATATAGGTCTGCCTGACGCCAAAGCCAGGGCCCTTCAGCAAAGTCCGAGGTCCCTCGGCAGTGAGACTGTGTCCTGGGGTCTGAGTCACGGTGACAGGTGAGGTCCTTTCTCAGTACCGAGGTGGAGGCAGCAGCTGGAGGGAGCGCATGGGAAGAGTACCTCCTTTCTTGCTCAGCAGCCAGCCAGCTGCTGGCTCCACAAGCCTGTCAACAGGGAGGTGATCTTGGCCTTTACAGAAGGTACCAAAGAAGCTGTTCTGATTCAAGCTTGCTCTGTCAGGGTCTCTTTCCAGATTCCGGCTCCCATGCTAGGAGGGTGGAGAAGCAGAAAGCTCTGCTACCAGCCTAGATACCCAGGAGCCTCTTAGGGGAAGCAGCTTCCCCCGGCTCAGCAGGGCTGCAGGACCAGCACACCCAGTGGTGGGTTATCTCTGCATGACAGGTGGAGAGAAATGATTGGTTAGAGGCCCCCAGAAGACCCCCTTTTTTGAAGTCATGTGTTGCTTCTCAAGCTTGTGGTTCTCACTCTACATCCAGGGACCAGATAGAAAAGTGATCCCCATGGGTCCTTGATGCCCCCTCCCAGTTTAGAAGAGACCTGATTTCTCAGAGAACTTCTCTTCGTAGAAGAGAACCAGAAGCAACATAACTTAGCAGCCTCTTAGGAGAGAATCCTACTCATAGTTAACTTTATCCGAATGGAATGGTAGACAGTTTTGAAGCTGACCATTTTATTCTTGTATTCTTTCACTCTGCAATTTATTTTTATTCTTTTGAAAAAAAAAAGGGATTTAAATTGTCTTTATTCACAGACAAAATAATTGTGTAGATAAACATTTTCTTTAAAAAAAAAGAAAGAGATTTTAAAACAGTATTTAGCCAGGCTACAATATGTATGTACAAAAATCAATTGTATTTCCATTAATTGCTATTTAAACATTTTTAAAGTAGTTTTTCTTTTTTAGAGGACAGTTGCTTTACAATATTGTGTTAGTCTCTGTAGTACAGTAGAGTGAATCAGCCATGCCTCTGCATACGTCCCCTCTGTTTTGGATTTCCTTCCCATTCAGGTCACGCAGGGCACGGAGTAGAGTTCCCTGAGCTACACAGTAGGTTCCCGTTAGTTACCTATTTTATACATAATATTAATAGTGTACATACACCAATCCCAATCTCCCAATTCATCTCACTATATTTTATTTCTTAATTTAAGTATGTGCCATATTTTGTGTGTGTGCTCAGTTGTAACCAACTCTTTGCAACCCCATGGACTATAGCCCACCAGGCTCCTCTGTCCATGGAATTTTCCAGCCAAGAATACTGGAGTGGGTTGCCATTTCCTGTTTCAAGGGATCTTTCCGACCCAGGGATCGAACTCATGTCTTCTGTGTCTCCCGCACTGGCAGGCGAATTCTTTACCCACTGAGCCATCTGGGAGCCCCTAATTTAGTATAGTTGTCATTCAATTTTATATATTACAGGTGTACAATATAATGACTCAATTTTTAAAGGTTGTGCTCCATTTACAGTTATTATACAATATTGGCTCTATTACCTGGGTTGTACACGGTATTGTTATAGCTTGTTTTATACGGAATAGTTTGAGTCTCTTAATTCTCCACCCCTTTGCTGCCCCTCCACCCTCCCCTCTCCCCACTGGTCACCACTAACTCGTCCTCTGTATCTGTGAGTCTGCTTCTTTTCTTTTTTTTACATTCACTAGTTTGTTGTTGTTTTTGATGCCACAGTAGGCGATATAATACAGTATTTGTCTCACCATTTCATTAATCTATTGTAAACTAAAACACCACACCCTAATCTATCTTTCTAGCAAATGTTGACTGTAATTGTTTCACACCAGACTATATTTAGTGTCCAAACCACTGGGTATGACCACTGTTGAAATATTCCTGGGTAGATGGCCCATCCCTTGAACACCAACCCCTTTCTTTTCTAACCCCAGCCTCAGATGTCACAATGCCTCATTTCCGCGATGCTCACCCCAGTTCACCCCGATGCCAGGTGAGGGAGGAAGGCCTCATCTCTCAGCAGGAGAGCGGCAGTGTCACAGGATGTGATTGCCGTTGGGACACACCATTGACCACAATGTAGCTGGACCCAGGCGGGATGACCGCATCCATTCTACTTGGCCTGCTATGGTTTTGGAGGAAATTATTCGTTAGCAGTCTGACACCCGATTTGGTTTGATGTCCCCCACCCCTCACCCCTACCTTCCGATGCCCCAAAGTTCCGGTCAGTGGAGAGTGATCTGGAGTCCAGTCAGTAGACATTCCTGCAGCCCCCAGACATCTTGAGCTACTTCCAAGTCAGACAGGCAGCACACAGGGCCCTCAGCCCCATCAGGGGACAGCAGACCCCTGAGGAAGGTGGGCAGGCAAAAGAGTGGCCACGACAGCCAGTGCTGAACTTGCTGGCCACCCTTCTGAGCACTTCACATACTCACGTAACCCCACCACCTAACTCGGAAGGGCTGATGGTGTTTTGAGGGACAGGGAAGGAGTGGGGCTGGAAAGTGAGTAGACTGCCGTCCAGAAGGAGCCGGCTGGTAGGGGGAGCCAAGCCATGGTTTCTGGGTCTATAGTCAGGGCCTCTCTGGTGGAGGCCCAGCCCTCATCTGGCCTAAGTGCCCCCTGAACATCCCTGGTCAGGCTGGACCACAGCTGCGGTGTCAGGCGGCATCCATCTGTGGAGGTCGGCCCACGGTGACCTTGGCCTCTTCTAAAGCCTGTTGGGTCAGGCCGGGCTGGAGCCCCAGTGGGGGTCGGGGAGGCAGGAGGCCAGATGGCAGGGGCCGGAGCTGGGTGGACGGATGGCTCCGGGGCCCCTGGCTGTCCCTCTGCCCCCGTCCTCATCCAGGCCTCCGGCTCGTGGCCGGTAGGAAGAAGCTGTGACTGTAAGGAATTAGTAATGAGATATGAAGTCGCTCACCTCCAGGTCACTAGTTCAAAACCAGGTCAGCAGGGAGTCAAAGTTCCTGACCAAGGAGGCCACGGAGGTTTGTTTGAATGTCTGGAAGGCAAGATATTCGTGCTCTCAGAATTCAGTGCCGGCGGGTCAGCCAGGGCCACGGGGCGAGGGCGCGGTCCCTGGTGACACACGGGGTGGCAGAGAGACCTCCGTGGGCGCGTTGGTCCTTCTGGCTCCATTCTCTTCAAGAACCGGCTTCTCTGCCCTCAGGTCAGGTCACACCTCCCTGTGGGCTCATGTCGGGCTCACCTGGCCAGAGAATACAGGTAGGCAGCACCCGGAGCTTCTGGGGAGCACTGGGCTTCCTGGAAACCTTCTCTGAGGGCAAAGACTGCATGGTTACATGTCATATGTATACGAGATAATCACTCTCTAGCATGCTCTGATTTCACTATTATTTTGCCTTATCACTGTCTCAACTAGTTTATTTATTTCATATTTGCTTCAGATCTCAAAAATAATGTTTTTTAATCGAAGGATAATTGCTTTATAGAATTTTGTTGTTTTCTGTGAAACATCAACTCAACTAGTTTTTATTTGTTTACTTGTCTCTTGTCTGACTCTTAATATTATTAATATTAAGCTCTTTGAAAGCAGAGACCCTATCTAGGCCTAAAGGCTTCCCTCGTGGCTCAGACGGTAAAGAATCTTCTTGCAATATAGGAGACCTGGGTTTGATCCCTGGGTTGGGAAGATCCCTGGAGAATGGAATGGCAACCCACTCCAGTAGTCTTGCCTGAAGAATCCCATGGACAGAGAAGCCTGGTGGGCCACAGTCCATGGGGTCGCAGAGTAGGGCACAACTGAGCCACTAACACCTTCACTTATCTATGCCTGGTACTTATTAGGTGCTTAGACATTGTTGATTGAGTCAATAAATTCACAAAATAATGACTGAGTCCCCAGTCTATCACAGTGTCTAGCAGAGAGGATATGCTTAAAGATTTTTTCTGGATGAAAGGATGAAGGAGAAATGAATGAAAGTTTTGAGAAATAGCAAGGGACATCCATGGCAGTTACAGCTCCACACTTCTACTGCAGGGGAGCAGGAGTTTGCATTGACATTACTTGAGTGGTCCAGGAACCCTCAAATCAACGAAATAATAAGAAAGCATCTTTGGTGGATGATGCTACTGGGACCCCATGGAGAACTGTATACAAATGACCCTTGCAGGGCACACACTTTAGTGTAGCCCTTCAGAATTCTCATGCCCAATGTCACATGATCACAACTCTGAAGTAATAATCTCAAAACCCTCTGTGGGCAAACATCAGCAGATGCAACAAATAGTAGGTGTAGACCACCAAGAACCTTCATTCAGAAAACAGAGCTATTGGAGAAAGACTAGAAATTAGTGGGTTATTTAAATTGTTAAAGATATGTAAAGGAAAAAATGGGAAATAAAATCTTAAGACACTACCAAAAACACCCGGCCAGATTTGAAGAAACAAATTGAACCTAGAACAAGAAAGTACGGAAACTGATGTGAGTTACACGTAGCCACGGGCTTTCCTGGTGGCTCAGTGGTAAAGAATCCACTTACCAATGCAGGAAATGTGGGTTCAATTCCTGGGTGGGGAAGATCCCCTGCAGGAGCAAACGGCAACCCACTCCACTCTTCTTGCCAGGAGAAACCCACGGACAGAGGAGCCTGGTGGGCTACAGTCCGTGGGATCACGAAGAGTTGGACACGACTGAGCGACTAAACAACAACAGCAACATTATATCACTCAAGTGAGAGTTTAAGAACTGGCAGATTTCAGAAAACTGCCCCAAATGCAGATAGACACATAAATGGAAAACATAAACACAAGATTAAGAGACATGCAGAATAGAAAGACTAACACAATTGTATGACTAATACAATTTCAGAAGAAGAATATTAAGAGAACGAGGGAAGAAAGCAACCAAAGAGAAAAAGGCTAAGAAATTTCCAGAATCTGTGAGAGAAACAAATCTTCAGAGACAGGACATGAGTCCTAAAAAAGAGCAGATGAGACATATACCCATAACATCATAGAAAAACTTAAAAACCAAAAAGACATAGAAGATCTTAAAAGAAACGAGAGACAGAAATACAGATTGCTCATAAAAAAAATCATAATTGGACTTGTAACTAATTTCTCAAAAGCAGCAGTTGAAATAATAATATTGAGATAATATTTTTAAGTTGCCAAGAGAAAAAAAACTGTCAGCCTTAATTTTTATCATCTTAAATTATCACTTAAAAATGAGAAGAAAAAAAGATATTTTTAAGCAACTACCCAAAGAATGTATTGTTCAAGGACACTTGTGGAAAACGTTTCTAGAGTATTTCAGGAAAGAAAAAACTGAACTCAGAGGGAAAGATGTTAAGGCAAGTTCAGTTCAGTTCAGTTCAGTCGTTCAGTCGTGTCCGACTCTTTGCGACCCCATGAATCACAGCACACCAGGCCTCCTTGTCCATCACCAACTCCAGGAGTTCACTCAAACTCATGTCCATCGAGTCGGTGATGCCATCCAGCCATCTCATTCTCTGTTGTCCCCTTCTCCTCTTGCCCTCAATCCCTCCCAGCATCAGAGTCTTTTCCAGTGAGTCAACTCTTCGCATGAGTTGGCCAAAGTATTGGAGTTTCAGCTTCAGCATCAGTCCTTCCAATGAACACCCAGGACTGATCTCCTTTAGAATGGACTGGTTGGATCTCCTTGCAGTCCAAGGGACTCTCAAGAATCTTCTCAAGCACCACAGTTCAAAAGCATCAATTCTTCGGCGATCAGCTTTCTTCACAGTCCAACTCTCATATCCATACATGACCACTGGAAAACCATAGCTTTGACTAGACGGACGTTGGTTGGTCAAGTAATGTCTCTGCTTTTTAATATGGCAAGAAGGGATGGTAATTAAAGATGCTGATAAGCATCTAGGCAAAGCTAAAAGATGCACTAATTGTTCAAAACCAACAATGATGAAAGTAATGGAACTAGAGTGTAAAACTAAAGTGAAACTGTCTGAAATGCTGGATAGCAATAATATGTAAGACAGGTTAAAATGTTCTCAGTTCAGTTCAGTTTAGTCACTCAGTCGTGTCCAACTCTTTGCAACCCAAAGGACTGCAGCACGCCAGGCTTCCCTGTCCATCACCAACTCCTGGAGCTTGCTCAAACTCATGTCCATCGAGTCAGTGATGCCATCCAACACTCTCATCCTCTGTTGTCCCCTTCTCCTCCTGCCTTCAATCTTTCCTAGTATCAGGGTCTTTTCCAATCAGGGTCAGTTCTTCACATCAGGTAGCCAAAGTACTGAAGTTTCAGCTTCTGCATCAGTCCTTCCAATGAATATTCAGGACTGATTTCCTTTAGGATTGATTGGTTTGATCTCCTTGTAGTCCAAGGGACTCTCAAGAGTCTTCTCCAACAGCATAGTTCAAAAGCATCAAAAGCATATTATTTAGGAAGAGGGTACTAATATTAACTTTAGAATCTGGCTTGACAAAAGTTTCAGGTTAACCTCTGAAAGAGCAGAAACAGAGCATGTAATTTCTAAAATAACTGAGGGTAAAAGAGAAATACGGAGGTCTTGATAAGAAAAACAGGAAAAGGGGAAGAAAAGGCATGAAAAAGAAGAATAAACAGAAAATACAGAAAGAAATGGTGGAAATAAATATAAACATATTAAGAAACACATTAACTTTAAAAAATATCTTTTATTCAAGTATAGTTCATTGACAATGTTGTGCTAATTTCTGCTATACAGCAAAGTGAACCAGTTATGCATAAATATAAATGTATACATTCTTTCTCATACTCTTTGAATATTGACTATAGTTCCCTGTGCTGTACAGTAGGACCTTGTTGTTTCTCCAATCTATATATAAGAGTTTGCATCTGCTAATCCCAAACTCACAGTCCATCTTTCCACCACGCCCCTCCCCCTTGGCGACCACAAGTGTGTTCTCTATGTCTGAAGAAACACGATAAATTTAAGGGGATTACACTCACTAGTTAAAAGACAATTGTCAATTTCAATATGAAAGCGATAGAAAGAAAATTTACTTATGCTGCCTTCAAAACATATACCTAAAACAGAAGGATTCCAAAAAATTGAAAGTAAATGATAAAAAGATGTATGTATACTGCTGTTGCTGCTACTACTAAGTTGCTTCAGTCGTGTCCGACTCTGTGCGACCCCATAGACCGCAGCCCACCAGGCTCACCCATCCCTGCTATTCTCCAGGCAAAAACACTGGAGTGGGTTGCCATTTCCTTCTTCATGTATAAGCAAATACTAATCAAACAAATTTGGAAAACTCAGCAGTGGCCACAGGACTGGAAAAGGTCAGTCTTCATTCCAATCCCAAAGAAAGGCAATGCCAAAGAATGCTCAAACTACCACACAATTGCACTCATCTCACATGCTAGTAAAGTCATGCTCAAAATTCTCCAAGCCAGGCTTCAGCAATATGTGAACCGTGAACTTCCAGATGTTCAAGCAGGTTTTAGAAAAGGCAGAGGCACCAGAGGTCAAATTGCCAACATCCGCTGGATCATGGAGAAAGCAAGAGAGTTCCGGAAAACCAGCTATTTCTGTTTCATTGACTATGCCAAAGCCTTTGACTGTGTGGATCACAATAAACTGTGGAAAATTCTGAAAGAGATGGGAATCCCAGACCACCCCCCTGCCTCTTGAGAAACCTGTATGCAGGTCAGGAAGCAACAGTCAGAACTGTACATGGAACAACAGACTGGTTCCAAATAGGAAAAGGAGTATGTTAAGGCTGTATATTGTCACCTTGCTTATTTAACTTATATGCAGAGTACATCATGAGGAACACTGGGCTGGAAGAAGCACAAGCTGGAATCAAGATTGCCGGGAGAAATATCAATCACCTCAGATATGCAGGTGATACAACCCTTATGGCAGAAAGTGAAGAGGAACTAAAAAGCCTCTTGTTGAAAGTGAAAGAGGAGAGTGAAAAAGTTGGCTTGAAGCTCAGCATTCAGAAAACAAAGATCATGGCATCTGGTCCCATCACTTCATGGGAAATAGATGGAAAAACAGTGGAAACAGTGTCAGACTTTATTTTTGGGGGCTCCAAAATCACTGCGGATGCTGATTGTAGTCATGAAATTAAAAGACGCTTACTCCTTGGAAGAAAAGTTATGACCAACCTGCTGCTGCTGCTGCGAAGTCACCTCAGTCGTGTCCGACTCTGTGTGACCCCATAGACGGAAGCCCACCAGGCTCCCCCGTCCCTGGGATTCTCCAGGCAAGAACACTGGAGTGGGTTGCCATTTCCTTCTCCAATGTGTGAAAGTGGAAAGTGAAAAGTGAAAGTGAAGTCGCTCAGTCGTGTCCGACCCCCAGCGACTCCACGGACTGCAGCCCACCAGGCTCCTCCATCCATGGGATCTTCCAGGCAACAGTACTGGAGTGGCTTGCCATTGCCTTCTCCGTATGACCAACCTAGATAGTATATTAAAAAGCAGAGACATTACTTTGCCAACAAAGGTCCGTCTTGTCAAGGCTATGGTTTTTCCCGTGGTCATGTATGGATGTGAGAATTGGACTGTGAAGAAAGCTGATTGTCGAAGAATTGATGCTTTTGAACTGTGGTGCTGGAGAAGACTCTTGAGAGTCCCTTGGACTGCAAGGAGATCCAACCAGTCCATTGTAAAGGAGATCAATCCTGGGTGTTCATTGGAAGGACTGATGCTAAAGCTGAAACTGCAATACTTTGGCCACCTCATGCGACGAGTTGACTCACTGGAAAAGACTCTGATGCTAGGAAGGATTGGGGGCAGGAGGAGAAGGGGACGACAGAGAATGAGATGGCTGGATGGCATCACCAACTCTATGGACATGATTTTGAGTGAACTCCAGGAGTTGGTGATGGACAGCGAGGCCTGGTGTGCTGTGATTCATGGGGTCACAAACAGTTGGTCACGACTGAGCGACTGAACTGAACTGAATCAAACAAAATTAGCTATAAGGCTGTAGGAGAGTAAATGTCTTTAAGGCAAAAAGAGTTATCATATCGTGATAAAAGGAACAATTCATCAGGAAGGTATAGCCAACCTAAATTTGCATTTATTTATTCTAGACACTCAAAATGCAAAAAAGCAAAATGGCTGAATTTCAGGGAGGAACTGACAAATGGTTACAGATTTTAAAATACACTTTTCTGGTGAGTGATGGATCAGGTGACATAAAAATTGGCAACATTCAAATGACACAATGAACAAGATTGATCTAACAGACCTGTTTAGAATCTTGTACCCAACAGTAAAAGAATACACAGTTTTCAAACATGTAAGAAATAGTTATAGGAACGGACAAGGTACTCAGCCACAAAGCAAGTCCCCACACATGCCAAAAAATAAGGATCATAGAGCCCACCTTCCCCAACCACAGTCTAAGTAGGTTACAAATGAACCAGGGAAAGGTAACTAAAAAAGGTTTCAATACTTTGGCCACCTGATGCGAAGAGCTGATTCACTGGAAAAGACACTGATGCTGGGAAAGATGCAGGAGAAAGGGGCAGCAGAGGATGCAGTGGTTAGATAGTGTAACTGACTCCTTGGACATGATTTTCAGCAAGCTCCAGGAGACAGTGCAGGGCAGAAGAGCCTGGGGTCCTGAGTCCATGGGGTCGCAAAGAGCTGGACACGACTTAGTGACTGAACAACAAAAAAGGCAACCAACGTTTGGAATTTAATACCTTTTGAATTGATTCATAGGTTAAAGAAAAATCATAATATCAATCAACAAATATTTAAACAAAATTAATTTTTAAATTTATATATATTAATTTTTATGGAGTATAGTTGTTTATAATATTGTGTTCATTTCAGGTGTACAGCAAAGTGAATCGGTTCATATATATATGAAGAGGAGCCTAGTGGCCTACAGTCAGTCGGGGTCACAGAGTTGGCACGACTGAACAAATGAGCATGCACACACACATCTATTTACTTATTGCTATTGGAATACTTATTACTATTAGAAAGGTAGTAGAAAATATGCGATGACCCAAGTACCATTCCGTCTAAGCTGTCTCTGGCAACACTCATTCAGGTGCCACATCTGAGAGGGACATGGGTGAACTGTTGTATTTATGGGAGGCCCTTCAAGTTTATATATATGTATATATGGAAGAAGGAAATGGCAACCCACTCCAGTATTCTTGCCCGGAGAATTCCATGGACAGAGGAGCCTGGCGGGCTGCAGTTCATGGGGTTACAAAGAGTCAGACATGACTAAGTGACTAACACAACTATATATATATGCATATGCACATATATAATATACATACATTCTTTTCCCATATAACTAACTACAGGATATTGAATAGAGCTCCCTGTGCTGCACAGTAGGTCCTTGTTAGTTGTCTATATGATTGTGATCGTACCCCTCCTATCGTCTCGTTGCAGCTTCTCCTTCGTCTTTGGACATAGGGTATCTTTTTTCAGTGGGCTCCAGGGTCCTCCTGTTGATGGCTGTTCAATAGCTCATTGCGACTTCTGTGCTCTTGCAGGGACAAGTGCACGTCCTTCTACTCTGCCACCTGATTTGATCTCTAGTTATCTATTTCTTACATAGTAGTGTAGTTGTATTCATTCCAGTCTCTTAATTTATTAACTCCCCCCATGTTTCCCCTTTGAAAACTGTAAGTTTAATTTCGAGATCAGTGAGTCTTAGAATGAAATTTGCAATCCTACTTAATAAAGCTTGAGGGATATTGAAAGAAGCACTCTCAGCAGAGGTCCTCAACGGGGGACAGTTTCACTCCCCAGGGGGATGTTTGGCGATACCTGGGGACTTCTTTGTCTGTCACGACCATGGGCAGACCTATAAGCATCTCATGGCTGGAGGCCAGGGATGCTGCTGTCTTCCAATACTAGGGACGGCCATCCATGATTCCAGCACAATGGACCCCAGGTCCTCACCCTGTTCATGTGGGTGTTATATAAGCCACTGAAGAGCAGTTGACAACTCCGCCACGGCAGAGAGAAAGAAAGAGACATGACCACACGTACCACAGCTCAGAGCTTCAAAGACCACGCTTAAGGTGCACTTCAAACAGCCCCTCTGCAGCGCGAGCTGGTCCTGGCCCTAAGACCGTGTCTACAGAGTTATATTTACTAGTATGAAGTCTAAAATAGAAACCCTGCAGCAAGATCTCCTTTCATTAAAGGTATCTCTTTGATACCAAAGTGGGTACCTGTAAAGGGGCCCATGTCAGTTGTTGACGTGAGTCCCTGATGGGCATGCTCTCTCATTCACATTTTAGAGGGGAGCTTCGAAAGGCAGCAGATCCACAGTCTGGCGACATCTTTGGTGAAACACTCAGATCTTTCCCTCTCTGGCTGTGTAGCTGGTCTCTAGAGCTTGACGTTTGCAATATAAGAGTCTAAGACAGGTGGCTCATTGTTTAATGTTTCAAATAGCCCCAAAATGACTTTCTTCGAGCCCCATTTAGAGTTCTAAGGTGCTTCTGATCTAATGAGGTTTTTATGGTTTGTTTTTTTTTTCCATCTAGATGAAAGACAGTCTGTTAGTCAAGGTAGCTGGTATTTTTATTTATTGGTTTCCCATCAAACTCTCTCTTTCTGTGTCTCTGAAGTACAGGTCTGTATTTGGTGTGTCGGTGTGTGAGAAACAGATACACAGACACAGGATAACAGCCACAAAGAAAGGCAAAACAAGCCTGTCTATATCTGTCCTGCTGAACTGTCTTGTCTCTGTGAAACGTAGAGGATGTAGGACTTCCTGTGAGTCCGTGATGGTGGTGATGCTGCTGAGAAGGGAACACAGAAACACCAAAAGATGGGTGCAAACCAGGACAAGAGGAAGACAGACATAAAACAGCAGGAAGGCGAGGATGGTGTGGCTCCTGTTCTCCGCCCTTAGAAGCACTGCCTTGGCTCCAGGTCTCTCTGTTCACAAGTCCTGTCTGTCACTGAGGATGGACCCACTGGGGCCTCGGGGTTATGATGGTGGAGCAGCCGGAAAAGGCTCCAGCATCTCCAGCCTCCATCTTCCTGAGACCCGGGGCATCTTTAATGTCTGCCCGACTGCTGCTGGGCGGCCTCATTCCTCTTGTAAAGGTCGGGAAAGGAGATGGTGGAACTTGTACTGACTGGTTGAAATCACTGCGGGCTGAAGTGATGGTTGGATTCCAACATCTAAACTTTACCCAATTTGTAAGTGACTTTGCCTGCAAAGGTGAATTTACTGAGCACCCTTCCAGGAAAAACAAAATGTCACAATGAAAATTTTTCTCTTTCATCTTGGGAAAGAATTCTAATGCTAATGCCTCCCTGTGTATCATAGTACTTTGCGTTTATTCAGGTTATTTTCACAGCTGCCATCTCACTTGGTTCTGTCAGGGAGGACGACGTAGATTGCTATCTCTCTTTATCCCTGGGACACTGGTGTGCTTCCTCCTTTCTGATGATAAGAACGATGTGGGCTTCCCTGGTGGTCCAGCGGCTGAGACTCTGCACTCCCAATGCAGGGATTTGAGCCCAGTTCAGGGAACTAGACCCCACGTGCCGCAACTAAGAGTTCACATGCCACAACTAAGATCCTACATACCACAGTGAGGACTGAAGATGCCACGCACGGCAACTAAGACCCAGCACAGCCAAATAAGTAAACGAATTTTAAAAAAAGAGAGAACGATGTGACTGGTGGTATCTCTCATGCTTCCCTTTGGTGGCAAGGAAGCTCAGAGCCAAATGTGTAACTCAGACTTCACTGACTGAGTCTTTTCCTGGTTTTGATTTTTGTTTATATTCTTATTTTCCTTGGGTCAGGTTTTTATTTTGATGATATTTTGCCGTTTTATTCTTCTTCGAGTTTTGGTTAGAAGTTCATTGCGTTTATTCAGCAGATGTTTATCATCTGTCATTCTCCCTGTTCCTGCTTATTTAACACTGTCTAACATGCCATGTACATGTGTGCCAAGTCAATTCAATCATGTCCCACTTTGTGCAACCTTATGGGTTGCAGCCCACCAGCCTTCTCTGTCCATGAGATTCTCCAGGCAAGAACACTGGCGTGGGTTGCCATGTCCTCATCCAGGGGATCTTCCCAATCCAGGGATCATACCCATGTCTCTTACGTCTCCTGCATTGACAGGTACATTTTTTACCACTAACACCACCTGCTGCTGCGTTGCTAAGTCTGGGAAACCCCTAAAATGCCATATATTTTATCTATTGTTTATCATGTATCTTACCTGACTCCCCAACACTGTATAATAGAAATTAAGCTCCATGAGGGCAAAAACTTTTTTCTGCTGTTCTGTACTGTATTTCCAGAGTCTGGGGCAGTACATGGCACATGGAAAACCCTCAATAAATACCTACTGAGTGAAAGAATCATTTACCACCTGCCAAATTCTGTGCCAGGAGGTGGGGACCAGAGCCAGTGTCATGGGGATGTGACCTGAGCAGGTCACAGGGTCCCACACTGGGGTGGGCTATGGTGTCACCATCTTGAAATTCCTAATATATTTTGAACAAAAACCCACGTTTCTGTTTACTCTGGGCTTCTCAAACTCTATGATGAGTCCTGATGAGGGTGTTTCTGTGTTTCTACCTGCATGAAGGTTTGATCTGGAGGAAGGAATCATAAGAAAAGAAACAAACCACGAATATGTGTTTTGACATGAAATGTATACGGGTGTGTACACACACACACACACATCTTTTTGATGCAGAGTCAACGCCTTTTCTCTGCCATGTTTCTAGTGTAGAACACACCCTTAATATGTCATCCATGATTTCCTGTTTTCATTTCTTGAAAGGGGAGGATAAGTTAAAGACAGACTTGAAAAGAAACCTGCACAACTCTTCTGTAGTTTGATCATCTCCTTTCCAAACACTGACAATTGTTTCACTCACTCCTAAGCAAGTTTGGGGGCCTTACCTTTGTCAAGTCTTCCCAAATGACTCAGTTTGGTTCTCGTACAGATGAATACTTTTTGTACTCATGTTTCATTGGCTTACATAATATTTAATTCAGTTATGTAAATTACAATAACACACACAACTAGCATGAATTAGTTTAGGAATAAGCACAAAAATGACTCTTGAAAAGCAAACAATAAACAAGAGAGAAACAGAAATATTCAGTCATGTTAAAGAGTGGCCTACCTGCTTCCAGCATTCAGAGTACCATGGGTACCAATCACAGAGAGATGGAAAGCATGGGTGAATCTGGAAGTCAGTTAAGGGGAGGTTGGTTAAAGGAATTTCTACTGTCATTAATGCTATGAGAATACATAGCAGAGAGATTCAGCCGGGCCAAAGAGGTCACAGAAGGCTTCCCTGAAGAAGTTATGATTGAAATGAATTCTTAAAAAAGACATAAAAATAAAGGTAGAGTTTGCCTAGATGAAGAGAGAGTGATGATTCAGTTTGTAGGAAGAGCAAGTGCAAAGGCCCTGTGGAAGGATGGGTTTACAGCAGATTCAGAGACCTGAAAGAAGGGGCGTATAGCTGGAGCCCACAGAACGTGAACTGTGGTTGTAAAGCACAGAGAAGTCAGGAGGAGAAGACCTGGTAAGCTTTATGGGTCATGTCAAGGATTTTAACAGGGCTTCCTCTGTGGCTCAGATGGTGAAGCATCTGCCTACCCTGCGGGGGACCTGGGTTCAATCCCTGGTTCGCGAAGATCCTCTAGAGAAGGACATGGTAACCCACTCCAGTATTCTTGCCTGGAAAATCCCATGGACGGAGGAGTCTGGTAGGCTACAGTCCATGGGGCTGCAAAGAGTCGGATACGACTGAGGGACTTCACTTTACTTCACTTCAAGGATTTTAAGTTTTTCAATGGGAGTGAGGGAAGCTACCAAAGATTTTAAGCTGGAAGAATGATGTTATCAGATTCCAATTCATAAAGATCACTCTGGCCGCAGTGGAGGGGAACAAGAGTGATTTGGAAGGTCAGCATAGTCCAGGGAAGAGGTGTTGTTAGTCGAGTAGGACTGTGAGGATGGACATGAAGAGGATACTTAGAACTTGGTGACAGAGTAGATATGGAGGGAGGGTGATGATTGATCAAGAATGACGTAATTTCTGACTTGTAAAACTGGGTGCGTGAAGTTTCTGTTCATTTAATTCTTCATTGAAACTATATTACAAGCCTATAGTAATCCCAAAAAGTATGGTATTGGCAGAAAAACACACACATAAATCAATGGAAAAGATTAGAGAGCCCAGAAATAGATCTATGTGTTTACAGTTAATTTATTTTTGACAATGAGCCAAGAATATACAATGCGGAAAGAAGAGCCTCTTCAACAAACGGTGTTGGGGAAAACTGGACAGACACATGCCAGACAATCAAACTGGACCATTATCTTACACCATTCAAAAGGAAGATGCACAGATGCCAATAGGTAGAGGAAAGTGTGTTCCACATTACTCATCTTTAGGGAGATGCAAACCAAAATCACAGTGTGGTATCACTTCACACCTGCCGGAATGACTATTTATATATATATATATATATATATATATATATAAAGGAAACAACAAGTGTTGGCAAAGATGTGGGGAGAAAGGGACCCTTTATGCACTGTTGGCGGGAATGTGAACTGGTACAGCCACTGTGGTTAATACTGTGGAGGGTCCTCAAAAAATTAGAAATAGAACTATGATGCGTGTGTGCTCAATCGGGTTGATGCTTTGCAAACCCGTGGACTGTAGCTTACCTGCCTCCTCTGTCCATGGGATTTCCCAAGCAAGAAAACTGGAGTGGGCTGCTCTTTCCTACTCCAGGTGATCTTCCTTAAATATCCATTGAAACTGGCAACATGGAGGTCACTGATGACTTTAAAGAAAGCTGTTTCCTGGAGTGATGAGATAGAAGGCAAATTGAAGTGAGTTGACTACGAAGTAGGAGATAAGGAGATGGAGACTCTTCAAATCCTTCTAGGAGGGAAATGGAAGATCGATAATAGACAGGTGGATATATGATAGATATATAATAGAGAGATGATAGGTAAGTAGGTAGATTAGAGATAGAAATGGATAAACACAAACATATGTGAAATGTATCTGGATATCCATATGGATTTATGCGTGCACGCTAAGTCACTTCAGTTGTGTCTGACTCTTTGTGACCCCACGGACTGTAGCCCTCCAGGTTCCTCTGTCCATGGGATTCTCCAGGCAAGAATACTCGAGTGGGTTGCCATGCCCTCCTCCAGGGGATCTTCCCAACCCAGGGATGGAACCTACATCTCTCATATATAGCAGCTTTGTCAGGTGGGCTCTCTTCCACTAGAGTCACCTGGAAAGCACTTCCATATATGTAGTCATGTCTATCTTTCTACATATACATTTGCATCCATACAAGCAAGTCTCTATTGTTGAGAAAATAGATTCAGAGAAATTCTATGATTTACTGAAAGTTGTATAGAAAACCCGTAGCCAGGCTATGGCCATAAGCCCATCCTCTGACTCATCCAACATAGTTCAGCATGTGGGAGGAGGGTTGGCTCTCAAAGCTCTGGCAAATCACACATTTTCTCCAACTCTCAGTTCCCCTAGCTTTACCCATTTGTTGTGAGAATTAAATGCAAGAACCACTCAACAAGGGAAACTGGCAGCCTGTTTATCACTTTCGACGCCCTTTTGACCCCCAATTTCCTTTTCTCCTTCATCTAAGAAGAGGGGATGAAAGGAGAGAGGGACTTTGGATATTTCTTTTGAGAAGGGTGATGAGCTGGAAACTAGGTTAAAATCAGCTGGAGAGATGGAGGGTCAATGGAGCCAATGTACTGGCGGCCAGAAAACTGAGTGACCACAGTGTGCCATGGAGAAGAACTGAGAACTGTCTTTCCCTGGAAGACTTTCAACTGAGGCAATAACTCCTTTCTGGGTGCTTCAAGCCATTTGTTCAGTGCTGCTGACTTCCAAGGGAGTGATCCATTAACAAGTCTGAGAACTTTGTTGTTCAGTTTCTCAGTCGTGTCTGACTCCTTGCAACTCCATAGACTGCAGCACGCCAGGCTTCCCTGTCCGTCACTGTCTCCTGGAGTTTACTCAAATTCGTATCCATTGAGTCAGTGATGCCATCCAACCATCTCATCCTCTGGGGCCACCTTCTCTTCTTGCCCTCAATCTTTCCCAGCATCAGAGTCTTCTCCAATGAGTTGGCTCTTTATATCAGGTGGCCAAAGTATTGGAGCTTCAGCTTCAGCACCAGTCCTCCCAATGGGTATTCAGGGTTGATTTCCTTTAAGATTGACAGATTTCATCTCCTTGCTGTCCAAGGGACTCTCAAGAGTCTTCTTTAGCACCACAATTGGAAAGCATCAATTCCTTGGGGCTCACTTTGTTCGCGATCCTGAAATCGAGTCTTCATTAGCATTTCAGAGGAACATCTAAATGCCACCACTGAAGTGCAGGCTTCTTGGTCTCCTGAGAGCATGTGTGTAAATTCCTGTGCTGCCCGGCCATGAAGCCCACTTTCCAGGGGTGACCAAGAGGGAATGAGGCTGCCTCCTCCCAGCCCCACCTCTTCATTCTGTCTGGAGGGTCCACAAAATGCAGATTGCCTAGGTGTCCACGACTGGCTGTCCTCTGCGCTGGCCCTAAGAGGTTAAACCAATTTAGATGCCTGGGTTTGGGCAGAAGTAATAATTTTTTCCAAGTGGTTTTCAAGCATGTCATTATTCCCCTAGTGGAGCCCAGTTTAAGATGGGAAACAGTTCCCTGCCAGCTTGCACCAATATAGTGTAGATTTACCTAAAGGTGGGGTGGGATGATGGTGGACAGTGAATGAACTTTTCAAGTTCTGTCCAGTGCCAACAGGCACACCATTAGCAGCCCTATAGAGCAGCAGTCCCCAAACTTTTTGGCAACAGGGACTGGTTTGTGGAAGGCAATTTTTCCATGGACAGGGTGGGGAGAGATGGCTTGGGGATGATTCAAGCACATTACATTTATTGAGTGCTTTACTTCTGTTATTATTATATCCGCTCCACTCAGCTCATCAGGCACTAGATCCCAGAGGTTGGGGACCCCTTTAGTGGGCCACCTTCGGGCTCTCCTGCCCAGTAAGTTTTCATTTGTATTTTTCACACGAACCAACACCAGAAGTTGCAAATGCCATTCCACATGCTTGAAGAAACTATTTCCAAATAATTCATTCAGCATCACGGTGATAGCCAGAGGCTCCGTTTCCTGGTGGTTGGGGGCAGGTATGGAGGAAGAAGCAGGGGGAAATGAAGTCAACTGGATACAAATCAGAATAAACACGAGAGTGGAAGGGTTGCATGGCCGATCAGTCTCAGCTCCTGGAAAAGGTTAAATAAATAACCTTCAGCTATGACCTGAGTGAAACAGGAAACTCAAACCTCCCGTCATATCAGAGAGGTTTCCACAGTTCATGGACTCATTGGTCCTTAAGGGCTGCCTTCCCATAGCTGTTCTTTCCCAGCCCCACACAAACACTTAGGTTCAAAGCATTCAATCTTTTTTTTTTCAAGGCTTGGGTACTCAACCATGACATCTCTTTCTTTGGTGAATTTTAGGCCATGGTTCAACATTTGATTTACAATTTAAACATCCCCCCTTAAAAATAACTGAGTGCACACAAGTGTGTAACGTTCAACCTTCTTTTCTCATAGAATATTAAAGAAGGTCTTACAGAATCTAGAACAACTTGGACATCAAAGTGAATGTTCAATGAAGGTTCAATGAAGAACCCATGAATCTTGCTGTACAACAGAAACAGCATTGTAAAGCAACTGTACTCCAGTAAAAATTAATTTTAAAAAGGTAAACAAAGAACCCATGCTTACGGAATGGAAGAAATAAAGAAGGAAGAAAGGAAAGAAAGAGAGGAATAAAGAGAGAAAAGCTCTTCATAGCATGGAAAGTGAAAGTGGCTCAGTCCTGTCCGACTCTTTGCGACCCCATGGACTGTACAGTCCATGGAATTCTCCAGGCCAGAATACTGGAGTGGGTAGCCTTCCCCTTCTCCAGGGGATCTTCCCAACCCAGGGATCAAACCCAGGTCTCCCACATTGCAGGCAGATTCTTTACCAGCTGATCCACAAGGGGAGCCCAAGAATACTGGAATGGGTAGCCTATCCCTTCTCCAGGGGATCTTCCCGAACCGGGAATTGAACCAGGGTCTCCTGCATTGCAGCTGGATTCTTTACCAGCTGAGTTACCAGGGAAGTCCTTAGCAGGGAAAGTCAATTGATAAATGTAGAAGAAATGATGAAATTAGAAAATCACCACTTGGCACCAATCTAATAATTGATTTAGGCAAGAAACATCAATGGATTCTTAAACCAATGGGGGAAGGTTTGAGGAGTATTCAAATGTTATATACTCTCAATGTCTACCCATAAGACACTTACCGATTACAAGGGGCGAAATAGTCATTTTGCAGTGGAGAAGCCTGGCAGACACCATCTCAAAAGAGTGATCAAAATTAACATCAGCAGTAATGGGACAACCTGATTTTATATGCCTCTAAAATTATATATTTAAGAGAACACAATTTCACTTCTGTGGCATTCCTGACAAGTATGTGTAATCTAATCACCAGACAAACTCAACTTGAAGGACAGTCTACAAACAAATTGAGCTCTACTCTTCAAAATTGTCCACAGCATGAAAACACAAAGAGAGACTTAGGAACTGGTCCAGATTAAATTAGAGATGTGATAAAGGAATGCAATACAAGTCTGTGTTTTCTTTCACAATAAAGGACATTTTTGGGGCAATTGGTGAAATCTCTGTCAAGTCTGAAGTTTAGATAGCAGTATTGTGATCCCCTGGAGGAGGGCATGGCAACCCACTCCAGAATTCTTCCCTGGAGAGTCCCATGGACAGAGGAGGGCAGGTTGTAGTCCATAGGATCGCAAAGAAGCAACTTAGCATGCACACACACACACACACCTTGTTAACAATCGGCTTCCCAGGTGGCCCAGTGATAGAGGATCTGTCTGCCAAGGCAGGAGATCCAGGAGACATGGGTGCGATCCCCGGGTTGAAAAGATCCCTTGGAGGAGGAAATGGCAACCCACTCCAGCATTCTTGCCTGGAAAACCCCAAGAACAGAGGAGCCTGGTGGGCTACAGGCCATGGGGTCACAACGAGTTGGTCACCTCTGAGCTGCTGAGCATGAATGTCTCATTCACGTTCATTCACGCTGTAGCATCTGACAGAAGTCTCTCTTTGCTGAGGCGACTACATTGTGGGTACAGACCACTTTGTTCATCTGTCTATTGATGGATCCTGAAGCTGTCTCTTCCTCTTGCTCTGAATAATGTGCAGTGAACATGAGGGTGCAGATGCTTCTTCGAGACTGCTTTCACTTCATTTGGCTGTATATCCAAAAGTGGGGTCACCGGATTGTATGCTAGTTCTATTTTTAATTTTTTGAGGAATCTACATCCCCACCAACAGTGCCCTAGAGTTGGCCTGGAGGGGAGACCTTTTTGTTTTCATAACTGGGGAAGCTGCTATAGGCATCTAGTTGGTAGAGGACGCTAACCATCCTACGTGGTGCAGGACAGCCCCCCACCTCCACCAACAAAGAACCACCAAGTCCCAAATGTCAGTAGTTGAGGTTGAGGAACACTGTGCTTGATTGAGTGAAATCAAAACCTTGGGGAAGGTTTTCTTCCCCAATCCCACCCTCACTCTCCATCTTCAGTACAACCAGGGTTGAACCAACTTGACACCTTGAAATTCAATGTTTCTCTTGATTAGTGTTTGGTCTTTTCACCATCCTTAGAAGCCAGGCAGGATTCAGCCAACATTTGAATACTTATGACTCACCAGGCAGCACGTTCATTACCTCCTCTTGTTATCTTGCTTTTTTCATTCTTATTAGATAGTCATTGCACCCTTACTATGTGCCAGGTATAGTAAGTACTTCCATCTGAGGGAACGATTCTACCCTTATTTTTGCAGCTGAGGTGACCGTCGCTCAGAGAGGTTAAGCGATGTGTCCTGAATCACACAGCTTGGAACTGGCCTGTCTGCCGGATACACATGCTGGTAGTAGCTGCTGCAGTCGTCTCTCTGCTGGGACCTGTGGGTGACCCAGAGGCTGGGGTCAGCATCTGCCATGGTCGGACGCCGAGGCAGGGCTGCGGAGGTGACACCATCATGGCGAAGGGAGGAAGAGATGCCCGTGTTCCAAGTCCCCACCCAGGTGCTCCACAGGCCTCCCAGAGAGCACGAATGGGTTTCGATGGGGATCACAGTCTCTCCAAATACACTCATGGCTGGCCTTTCGTACTGAGCCATTCAGCTTTCAAATGTTCGGTACGGTTAGCCCAAAGGATGGGTGTTTTGTCTTTTTCCCCTGCCCTTTTCTTTTTTTTAGGGAAAGCAATTTGCTCCTTTCTGATGGAGAATGAGATCTGGCAAGCAAGTGCTCTCTCTGCCTCCTTCCTCTGCCCCACCCCCTCACCCTCGGCGCCCCCCCCTGCTTCCCTCCCCACCCTTCAGGGGAAAAAATAGTTGTTGGGGGGGAACTGAGTGGGGAGAGAAACACAGGATCCATGCTAAGCAAAACTATTTGCATAAGCCGTACATTCGGTTCTTAGAGCTGGGGCTGATCTAACCTATGACAAATTCCTCCGTCTCGGCTACCTGCCAGCTGCGTTTTCATCGGGGCTGGCAAGACAACTGAAGTCTACATTCTGTACCAATTAACCACCTTCAGGGAGAAGACCACCAATCGCAATGCCAGCACACTCCGCTTGTTAAAGGGGACAGGGGGCCTTGTTGGACAAGACCCAGGCTTTTTTCTTTAGGGTGGTGGGCGGGGAAGCAGGCCAGGAGGAGTGAAGGGTGGACTGGGGGTGGAGTGGGGGGAAGGAGACCAGAAAGACCAATTCTGAAGTTGCAGGAACTGTCCGGAAGCCATCTGCATGGGCTGGAATGTCATAGTGAAGACGGGCATCCACAAGGTGACTCTAGCAAGTAGAAAAGGGGCCAGAAGTGAGGGAGAAGGACTCCTGTGGGCCCCAAGAGCCACAGAGGACCCAGGGCAGCCCTATCTGGAAACGTGGGGCTGCCTTTGCTGCTGGCACCCAGATGGGAGCCAAGGAGGTGCCTGACCACGCCCTCCCATGCAGATAGCCATCGGCTTTGGTAGCATCACCTCCTGGTGCAGAGATTACAGATGTGTGGCTACAAGCCATGCAGGGAGGAAAAACCTCTCCTCCTAGGAACTCCACCCATTTCATCCTTCTTTGCTGTTGGGCCATGCTGGGGTAGCATGGTGACAAGGCGTGCTTAAGAAACATTTGGGATGAGGGGAAGACCCATGCGTAATCTTCCCATCTCACCCAGCTGGCCGCTAGTGAGCCACTGTGCACTGTACCGCCCATGGCCACCTCCTGTGAATTCCCTAGCCTTCCCTCTTTTTCTTCTTCATCTCCAACACGAACACATGGGAGCCTGAGGGGACCCCAAGAGATCACTCCGTGACCCTCCTGGCTCCAAAATTTACTCTTTAGAAACTGAAGTGGGTGATGGGTACAGCAAGTTTTTCAAGCATGAAAAGCGGGGAGCCAGGTTCTTACCTTACCTGCTCACATGTTGAATGGGGCAGGGAATCTTGCTGTGGGGAGGATGAAGGTCAAGTGCTCCTGGCTGACCGCTCTTCTCCCAGGACCTCCCTCCTGCCTGCCCAGCTGTGCCTCGGTTTCCTTGGGGGAAAACCATCCCCTCCATCTTCCAGCTCACTCCTGCCCACAGGCATTCCATCCCCAAAGCCTCCGACATGGGGTTAGTCACATCCATGTGGCAGTAAGAGATGAAAGAGGGGCCAGCCGAGGGTCCCTCCCCTCCGCAGGAGCCTGGAGCGGAAAGATGGGGTGCCTCTAGCTCACCCTGAGCCCCCGCAGGCCCCCAACCAGCCCCGTATTCCCAGTCCCATGCTTCATTAAGGGAGCACAATGTGTCCCCATGGTCGCCTGCCAGCCGGGGTGTCCTGTGTGGCAGCAGATGCAAAGAGAATGAGCAGGCGGCTGAAAGAGCTGGGGACAAAAAGAGCACATTGTCCCGAGCGCTGAAAGGGCTGCCTTCGAGGGGACATATGCATCTGAAAAAAATACCCCAGTGGGTCTCCCCCCCGCTGGCCCCAGCCCGCCCTCACCCAGCCTTCAACTGATGCTGTACAAAGGGGTCCCCAAGCCAGGCAGGGCCAGGCCAGCTCCAGGCCGACAGCAGGACGAGAGCAGAGGGAAGGGGCTTGGAGGCACAAGCTCCCTCCAGGGAAACTCTCTCCATCCCAGTCCCCTGTCCAGTCATGGAACACTGGAAGCCAGGGAGTTGGGTGTGTCCATGGAGACCACTGGCCCCGCCCCCTTACTTTACAGGTGGAAACACCTAGGCCCGGGTTAGCCGATGCCCAACAGCTTGACCTGAGATGCCAGGCTGCCTGGCACCCCGATCTCCTATATTCTGGTCCCCCACACTCTGGGGCCACAGCCACATAGCCAGAGGATGACTTTCCAAAGGAGTTGGAGAGGATGTCTGAACCCCCTCCTCTGCTGCTCTGCCAGGGTGTGGGCCCCAAACTCAACTTGGGGAGAGATTGTGTCCTACCCACAAGAATCCCAGAGCTTGGTCGGATTTGGGAAACGAGGGGCCCCGAGAAGTAGGAGAAGAAGGAAAAAAATCAGCTTACAAACAAGCTGCTATTTTGTAAGACACCATGTCACAGTTTTGCGAAAGGAAAAGCACACGGGTTTGTGAGTCAAATGCAAGAGCCCAAGTCCTCTGTTCTGGTGTATGAACGTGGGCAACCCCAGGAAGCCTTCATAAGTCTCACCTTTCACTTGAGAAAGTCAGGGTGGGTGCTCTGGCCACGCCGGTGTCTGCATCAGCACCTACCTGGGTACCAATTTGGATGTCAGCGCTACCTGCCTGCCTCTCCCAGATGGCCACTGGGGGGGTCAAGGAGCACGAGTGAAGGGGTGAAGTCTCCATGTGGGCGATAGGGCATGTACACATGGAAACGTTACTTTTAGTGCTAGAAAGCCTCCATGGCCCAGGACTGTATTCCTCTGTAGGTTATTTTCTAACCGGCCATCACTTCTTGACTTTGACTTTGGGGTGAGAGCAAGAGGACTTTGTGGAAGTGAAGATCCTTTCTAAAACCCATTGCACGTTTTATAATACCTCCTTTCAACCTGAATGGACAAAGGGACTTCTGGAAAGCCAGCCCTCTCGGTCGCAGCAGCCCTCTGTGGGCTCCCTCGCACGTCTCCCGTGAGCGTTCCGACGTGAGAAAGGTCTCGCCCCACCTGGGGCCACTTCCTCTTTCCTCTGCAGCCCCTCCCGAGGTGGACTGGAGAGGACCCCACAGGCTCAGACAGCAGCCCCCTGGGGAAATGAGCTCACCGACCGACCGCTGGCAGATGTAGGGAATCTGTGTGGTCTCTCACACAGCTGTGCAGAATTCTTTTCCCCTGAAAGTTTCCATTCTGTATGCGGGGCAGTGGGCAGGGGGAGGGCGCGCCGGCAGGCAGGAAAGGAATGTCGGCTCCCCACCCTGTTCAGGGGGCCGCTTTGTTTCTTTGAGACCTCAGTGGGGCAGAGACCTTGCACTTTTGTGCTGCGAGATGTCAGAAATGAGTTCGTTTTATTCCAGATGTAACACCAAGGTCTCTGAATCGGATTATACATACTATGTTGCCGCGCCAACACATACACACACACACACCCATGCACACACATACCCATGCACGCACACACCCATGCACACCCACACCCACATGCATACCCCCCCCCACACACACATGTACACACACACACACCAGGATCCCAAACTCTGCTCAGCACTGAGCAGCAAACCAGGACCCCAAGAGAAATAACGTTTTCTCTCAAAGGAATTTACCCTGTGACACTCCTGAACCAATGAGTAGCCTGGTCAATGTCATGCGCCCAGAGCCCAGAGAAAGAAGAGTTCCCTTTGGACAGGGTGGGTCAGAAGCAGCTTTGTAGGGAAGGGGGGACTTGACCTGGCTGCAAAGAAGGCTATAACTTGGGCAGAAAGGCAGGTCTGGACTGCCACGGGGACTGAGAGGCAGAGGTGGGTGAATCTGTCACCCATGGGCACCCACAGGCACCCACGTAAGACCAGAAGTCAGCTTAAAGACTCCTGAATCTGAAGGCCAGTGGAGAACCAACCGGTCCATCCCCACTGCCAAAGGTGATCATGACCGAATCATCTCCCTCATTTGTAGAGGCCAAGAAAAAGATTCTGGAATTTCTGGCAAGTTTTTCTGGAGTTCTAGGTCTATACTTGTCAACACATCTTCCCTCATATTTGCTTTGAATCTCTCTGGCAGCCTGGGGTTCATACCTGAAACCAACTCTTCAGCTTAGAAAATCTAAAAGAGGTACTGTGGGCGGAGAGATGTCACTGCAGACATGGTCAGCTCCTCCTCTGAGGCAGACCCACATCAGGCTCTGGCTGAAAGAGTAAATGAGGATTTTCGTGCCTGCAGCATGCTCAGGATGTAATAAGCAATTAAAGTATATCGTTAGAAAGTCTCTTATAAAGGCTAAAAGAATTCATAAGAAAGTTCCCAAGACTGAGGAGAGGTTGGGGGATGATCAAGAAGGCTTCACGAAAGAGGTCATTGTTGTGCTGGCTTGAAAGGAGAGGGATGGATTGCCAGGTAGACAGGGGCGGGAAGGGCATCCTACACGCGGATCCCCAGGGCTCCACATTGGACACTGGTCCACAGGAACTGTACCAGGGCTGAGCAAGCTTCCCTCTTGTTTCCACCAAGATCTTGCTGCTGTAGTCAACTTCCGTTCCATTCCATCGCTCAGTCATGTCCGACTCTTTGCGACCCTGTGGACTGTAGCCTACCAGGCTTCTCCGTCCATGGGATTCTCCAGGCAAGAATACTGGAGTGGGTTACCGTTTCCTTCTCCAGGGGATCTTCCCGACCCAGGGATCGAACCCGGGTCTCCCGCATTGGAGGCAGATGCTTTAACCTCTGAGCCACCAGGGAAGCCCAACTTAGCATCTGATAAAAGAATAATAAAGAAGCAAACGTGCACAGAAGCAGTTCAGTACTTCATAGCAGCGGCCAGGGGATTTGCAAACCTCACAGGTGCCAGTGCCCTCGTGGTCTTTTATTAAGTGTTGGCACCCAAGACAGAGTGTCTGAGCCTGATGGGTGCACGGAGTTTCCCTGCAGAGAGCCAAGCAGGCTGGGGGCCTGTGGTCATTCACTCACGCGCAGACTGCCTGAGAAAAGGGATAATGTGGGAGGTGAGGACAGTGTGAGCTGAGGCCCTGGAAATTAGAACAATAACAAGGGGGTATGGCAAGGGGGTCATGCTGGTTTACTGGGTGACCCCTGGTCCATTCTCAAGCACTTCTGTGGCCCCTTCCTCCTTGGGCTGGGAAAGCAGCATGATATGGCAACAGTAACTGTCAAATAACAGTAACCCTGGGAACTTGCCCTGACTCAGGCTCTGCTTTAAGTATCACACATTTATTTATTTATATATATATGTATTCATTTTTATTGGGGGTATTATTGCTTTACAATGTTGTGTTGGTTTCTGCTGTTCAACAAAGTGAATCAACTATATATATATATATATATATCCCCCAGACGATATATACATCTCCTCTTGGACTTCCCTCCCCGCTCCCGTCCCACCCCTCTAGGTCATCGCAGAGCACTGAGCTGAGCGCCCCGTGCTGTGCAGCTTCCCCCTCACTATTTATTCTACACACAGTAGTGTCTTTATGCCAGTGCTGCTCCTGCAGTTTGTCCCACCTTCTCCTGCCCCTCCTGTGTCTCCACGTCTGCGTTCACTCCCTTGATCCTCATGACTCTGTCAGCCCCTTTTGTAGACTAGGACACTGGAGAGTCGGGTGAATCAGTTTGCCCGGTGTCACATGGCTGAGGAGGATCACGACCCAAGATTGAGCCCAGACAAGGGGGTCCCAAAGCCTGGGGTCCTGATCCCGGCCCCACGGCCCTTCCTCCAATGACAGAGGGCAAACCCGCTCTACCCCTTGATGCCCATCTATGGCATGTCAGGGGGGCAGGAGCATTGCTGGTTTTATTGTAACTGCCTTTCCTCCCGTCTTTACTTTCTCCTAATCTCAGGATATAGGAGTGGGCGGAGTGGCAGACAAAACCATGGGCATCAGTGTGAAGTTGGGGCACGAATCCTATATTGTTTGATGAGCTGAAAGGGGTTCTGGGTCTGTCTGTCTCCCAGAATCCATTTCTTTTCCTGGAGGGGGGTGGAGAAATTAGAAGACCCCCTTCTACCCTCTACTTTAACTTTCCAAAATCCTAAAAGAAAGATCTCTCATTCCTTAGGTGGGAAACTGAGGCATCAGGATAAAAGTTCATGTACCAGTCACAGGACCCTGAGAATATCAGGGAAAGACAGGACAGGGACATATGTAGTCTGATGGCTCCCTGCCACCATTCCTGGACCAGACTGCAGGAGCGGCAGTCACAGGGCTCACCAGCCTCCGTTCTCCAGCCCCGCTCCAGGACCAGACTTCACAAATCCAGTGGGGGTTCTTTCCCACTGACCTCCGACACTGCCTCAGATGACTTCCCAGACCATCTGGGGGTCACTCTCTCTGAATCTGATTTGGTCCATGAGCTGAAACCCCTTTGACATCCCTGGGCCACCCATCAGCTGTTTGAGGGCTTTACTCAAACCTTGAGTTTCTTCTTAGATCTATAACTAATATACTGTCTCCAAGGGGAACTGGCATTTTCTCACTGCAAGGTAGTTGGGCCAACTCACGTTTCTTCCCTCTTTTATGGGACCAGGGTAGGAGCAGTAAAAATCTGATCAGTGGCCCTATATGAGGTTGAATAAACCAACTTGGTTGTGTGCCAGTCCCTATTAACAATAAGAGCCAATGATCCCCAAAGCTGCTGCTTAGAATTGTGCAGGATGTAGTTAGAACACAATGTGAATGGTTTCCCAGAGGGCTGAGCAGTGCACAGCCTGTGCAACTGTCTCCTGAGGGCCACCCTCAGCAGCTCATTATCTAGGTGAGAAAGGAACATCTAAATGTGCTCAGTCACTCAATTGTGTCCAACTCTTTGCGACCCCAGGGACCATAGCCCCAAAGGCTCCTCTATCCATGGAATTTTCCAGGCAAGAATCCCTGAGTGGATTGCTATTTCCCACTCCAGGGGATCTTCCTGACCCGGGGATGGAACTTGAGCCTCCTGCATCTCCAGCATTGGCAGGCGGATTCTTTACCACTGTGCCACCTGGGAAGCCTTTATATCCAAATAGGCAACCCTAAATCTGCCCCCTCAGCACTGTCAGTGAGGCACCTCTAAAGAGCCCAGTGAAGGGATAAGCCAGTATCTTTCTAAATGGGAGCCGAGGACATCTTCCTAATACGAGTGCCCTTAAAGCTAAGCGTTGAACAATGAACAGGAGGTCCCCAAGCAGAGCAGGAAAGAAAGGGCATTGTGGGCAGAGGGACCAGAGTGTGGAAAGGTGTCCGTGCCTGGTGGATGGTTCCTCCTGTGTGTGGAGCTGCTGGAAGTCGGCTCGCCCTGTCTGCAGACCACACAGTGACACCTGGGTGCTTGAAGAGGTTGGTCGCTCCCAAGAGTCTCCTGGGCTATGCCGCTCAGGGCTGCCTGGGGAGCAAAGATCCTCAGAGACACACATGACCGCTGCAGAGAAGAGAGGCAGGGATTTATTTTTTTCAAGGCAGAAACCCCAAGCCTCAGCCCCACAGTACATTAGTGTGTGGCGGTCAGAGTCACAATTCACAGCCTGTCTGCAGGGGCCGGGAAGGGAGGCTTTCTAGGGGTGAGGTGAGAGCAAGGCGCTCCCAGAGGCTCCAGGCTCTGTTTGTGCAGACAGCGTGGAATCTCTTCAAGCCAAGAGCGTGTGGATTCCTCCATTTCCCTCCAGGAAAATCCGTGATGCGGTGAGGACTGGGCAGCCAGAGAAGGGGGCAGGCGCCCTGGGGCCCTCTGTCCCTCGTGGTGGGCCGTCCGCTAGAGGGACCACAGAGCTTCAGAGACCTTGGAGCTCCGTCTCGGCTGAAGGTCAAAACCGTCCCCTGGGTGAGGAGTGGGAAGGGAGGGAGGGTTCTCTAGAAAAACACTCCAAGGACAGACAGATCCAGCCCCAGGCCAGATGAATCCCCGGGCCTCGTACTCCAAGAGGAGTGCCCAGCGTGTCCTTCAACTGCAGGGAAAAGTGCAGAAAGGACCGTAGCCTCAGGACCTTGGGCCAAGGCTGGCTGACCGCCCGGGCCACCACCATCAGATCTGGGGTTCATGTCACTGTTCCTAAAGCTTCACTCGCCCTCCTCGCCTGTGCGCAGAACCGGAGTCCTCACCGCAGCTCATTTAGTTTATGTGGTGGTGTATTAGTCACTTAATTGTGTCCAACTCTTTACGACCCCGTGGACTGTAACCCGCCAGGCTCTTCTGTCCATGGAATTCTCCAGGCAAGAATACTGGAGAGTGTAGCCATTTCCTATTCCAGGGGATTTTCCCAACCCAAGGATCAAACCCAGGTCTCCTGCCTTGGAGGCAGATTTTTTATCATCTGAGCCACCGGACTCATCCAGGTCCATGGCTGTCTTTCTTCATCTCCCAGCAGCTGTTCTGCCACGTTATCTCTGAGGGTCTGGCTTCTTGAGCCCCACTCCCACGGGCTGCACCTCGAGCTCTTCTGCATGCACGCAGTCCTTCAGCCACGTTGACTCCCCAGTGATCCCTTCTAGCTCCAGTACCATGATCCCATTTCTCCTTCCTCCACAGCCGCACAGTGTGGTTTGTACCTTAGTTTAACCTGCAGTAAAATTAGGCTTATACAGTAAAAGGAGGAGTGGTTGTGTATCTTTTGTTGGATTTCAAACTTCTTAAGGGCAGGAACCAATGTCCAGAATGCCTTGTGCAAGAATCTCACACTTGGTCGTCCTGTGATGCTGGAAGGGAGGAAGGAAGGATGGATGGAAGGATGGGGGAAGGGAGGGAGGGAGAATGGATGGAGGGGAGGGGGAAGGGATGAAGCAAGGAAGGCAGAGGGAGGGAAGGGGAAAGTAGGAGAGAATGGAGAAGTCATAGTTTTTTAATAATTTTGTTAATTTAATTAACTTATTTGTGGCTGTGCTGGCTCTTCATTGCTGAGTGAGCTTTTCTCTAGTTTGAGCGAGCAGTGGCTACTCTCCAGTTGGGGTGCTCGGGCTTCTCATTGCAGTTGCTTCTCTTGTTGCAGAGCACGGGCTCTAGAGCCCAGGATCAGTAGTTGTGGGGCAAGGACTTAGTTGCTCCGAGGCCTGTGGGGTCTTCCCGGATCAGGGATCGAACTCGTGTTTCCTGCATCAGCAGGCAGATTCTTTATCACCGAGCCACCAGGGAAGCGCAGAAGTCAAATATTTTTGTGAAGGCTACTCCATCATCCAGGTGATTTCTTATTCCTGAAGGCCTACCCTACAAACCCTGCCTCCTTGTGAGGATCTAACAAATTCTGTCTACAGGAGAAATCTCATGAACCAGATGCTTTCACAAAGATATCAACCTAGGATGGGCATTCCATACTTGAATAAATGAAGAATCTTAGATCCTTAATAAAATGTGTCCTGAATTACTTTCAAGTCCGATTTCTCCAGCACTGACAGGGTGGGAGCCCCTAGACTGAAAAGCTACTCAAATGCAGGACAGAGGTTGGGTTTTGTCTTTGAGGAGCTCAGAGCCTGGAGGTAAAGAGAAGACGGGAGCCCAAGTTCACGCAAGGTCAAATCCTCACTTGGGGCAAGGGATGAAGAGGGAGAATTCCTTCCTGCCTGGAGAGACATGAAACAGGGGCTTTCTGCTTGGATGGTCTGGTGAGGGATTGTAAATCTGTTTCTTGCTGAGAATGCTTGCCTTGGAAGCTTGAGAGCTGCAGAGGCAATCCTGGTGATAAAGCATCTCTAAATTGGGTCAGGGACAAAAGCTAAGGACAGACAAGACCATAAATGACACACTTCTAAGGCAGAAGGTGTCAGCCCCAGCTCTGAAAGGGAGAGGGAACCGGACAGGAAGGATCTGATGGTCCATCAAAACTGGTCCCTCACTTAATCATTTTGTTCAGCACTTTCCACGCCTCCCTAGAATATGACAGCTATGCCCAAATTGATTCCCCCAATTTCAGTCTCTCCCTGGTCTCATCCATGCTCCACAGCTTTGCAAGGTTGATTTTCTGGGATATCTGTTTGATCACATCATTATTTCTCTAACAAATTCTCAATAGTTCCTCTGAAAAACAATCAAAGTAAAACTTTGCTGGACATTCAAAGTCACTTTAGATTATTTCTAACAAGCCCTCCCTTCCCTAATGGCTCTGTGGTAAAGAGTCAGCCTGCCATCGCCAGAGATACAGGAGACATGGGTTTGATTCCTGGGTGGGGAAGATACCCTGGAGGAGGAAATGGCAACCCACTTCAGTGTTTGTGACTGGAGAATCCCACAGACAGAGGAGCCTGGCGGGCTACAGTCCATGGGGTTGCAAAGAGTCAGGCATGACTGAGTGATTATCACTCACAGAGGTAGAAACTGAGGCACAGAGAAGTTAAGAGAGGTTCTACTGACTTGACGTGATAATCAAATTTGAAACCCCCGAGGCACTAAGGAGTTGGGAAGGGAGGATTTAGGGTCCCAGCACCTTGGTGGAACCTGCAAAGTGCAGAATGGGATTTTAGACTGAACTAGGAAATTCTCTGTGTCTCCAGCTTTATCTTTTCTTCTGGCTGGCTGCTGCCCCATGTTTGGCCTTCTGAGAGCTTAGGGGCTCAGTGATGAATTCACCTTTTCACCCACTTGGGGGATCTCCCTTTCTCTTTTTTTAATCGATCTCGCTTTAACATCCTTCCATCATCCCTCAGCGCCTTTGGAAATCCCAGCTGGCTCTGAGCCTGGTACCCCTGCATCCAGTCACCCTCCCTTCCTTGTCCCCGACTCGGATGGGCTCTCCCACAATGCTGACGATCTTTGTGGTCTCCTCCACCCTAGAATATTCTTTTCATTTCTTCCTTTCCTTCCTCCCCCCATGAGTATGGAGAAACTGAGTTTTACAACCCTTGTAACTAGAGTGACAAACCAGAGGCACAGAGGCACAGACCTGCGTGACCCCGCAGGGCCGAGGTTTTGGGGGACTGCAGCGACTGTGACCTGTGCCACCCCTGACTTACTGTGTGACCTCAGGGCCAGCCGCTTGCCCTCTCTGCGTCTCAGTCCCCCGGGGTGGGATCATAATATCTACTGCCAAGCAGTGCTCCGAGCATGAATGAATTATTCTCCCAAACGCCCTCTGAGCTTCTGGGACAAAGGTGCTATGTTAATACACAGCATCCCTCTTCTTCTTCTCCTCATTAGTATTATTCAAACCCAGATGGCATTATTATTGTTGTTGATTGACAGCCCAGCATAGCCTCATTCACGGGTGTCAGAGAGCCAGGCGGTAGTTAACACAAGCAAAAACCATGTTTAAAACAAAGCCCAAGGATCACTGCAATCGTCTGTGCCTTGGTTGCTATTAGCGCCAGAGCAGCTGCGGTGGACAGGGCAACGAAAGCGGCCGGGAGCACAAAGCGGGAAACTGGGTCTTGACACTGATCACATAATCGTGCTGGGCTTTTATAGGCACTGGGAGGCCTCAGACAGAATAAACGCTTGAACTTTATCCACGGTTTGCAGGCAGCCGCTGTAAAGGTCTGTGTTGCTGTTGCTGCCATGTTAATGACCCAGCTTGGGGCGCTGCCGCCCGCCCGCCAGCCCGCCCGCCGGCAGCTCCTTCCAAAGAAAACAAATCTAAGTGAGTAACTCGATGTCCAGCAATGAGTTTTCCATTATAGAAAAATAAGTATAAATCTCTCCCAGTTGGGCAGCCGCACCGCGACGTCGGAGGCTGGTAAAGGGGTCAAGGGAGCTGGCCGCTTTGAACCCCTGAACCAGCCCATCCGAAAGAGGCGCCTTCTCTCTGTTAATTGCAAAATCAACAGATTAAAAATAAACTGTGGTGCACGGGGCTCCTTTGCACCAGAGGAGAGATGATCGGATGGAGGGGGCTGGGGCGGGGTTGTCTCTTGAACTGATTCTCCATTACCTTTCCCACTCTGCCTCCGCTGATAAAACCCCATGAGTCATTGACCCAAAACACGCGGAGACATTAATCTTCAGCTCCAGGCCAGGCCTTGCAGTGCTGGGGGCATAAAGTGGAATCTTGAGCAGAGGTAACTGAATGCCTTGGAGGTTTTTTTTTAAAAAAGATTGTTCATAAATGTTCTGATCGTCTTTCTTTTAGGATTTAAAAAAATACATATGGACCAGTTTTAAAGTCTTTTCTGAGTCTGTTACAATATTGCTTCTGTTTTATGTTTTAGTTTTTTGGTTATGAGGCATATGGAATGTTACCTCCCTGACTCGGGATCAAAACTGTACCCCCTGCATTGGAAGACAAAGTCTTAACTACTGGACCACCAGGGAAGTCTCTTGTTCTAATTGTCTTATCAGGACTTGTGGGGCCTTTAGGAAGCTAAAGGCTTCCTTTAGAAGTGGAGGCAGCCCACCTTTGGTTAGGAATTTGAACCAAAGGATGGATGATGTGAGCTGCTTCAGTCATGTCTGACTCTTTGCGACCCTATGAACTGTATCCACCCAGGCTCCTCTGCCCATGGGATTCTCCAAGTAAGAATATTGGAGTGGGTTGCCATGCCCTCCTCCAGGGGAATCTTCCCCACCCAGGGACTATCTCCTGCTTTGGCAGGCAGGTTCTTTACCACCAGTACCACCTGGGGAGCTCCTAGGAGATGGAAAAGTGATGAACTGGGGGAGACAGGGTGGAGAGGGCAGGAGGAAGTGGAGGAGGAAGGTAGGGACCCTGAACAAGAGAGAAGCTTGTAAGGGCTGGTCTCTGGTAGGGCAGTGATGGTTGGGAGTGTGGTGGAGAGGGGCAGGCACAGAGTTGGCATCAGGGGAGGAAGTAGTCAGGCATCTGAGCCCCAGGAAGTGAACCCTGAGATGGGAGGGGTGAGTATCCTGAGTGATACTGGTTCTAGGGTCTGGGGCCCCCTCCTACCCTCATTCTTCATTCAGATGCAGAAGAAAAAGCTGAGGTGCTGCTTGGGTGTAGGACTTTTCTCTCCTAAAATAGAATTTAAAGAAGTGAAAGTCACTCAGTCATGTCCGAATCTTTACGAGTCCATGGACTATGGAATTCTCCAGGTCAGAATACTGGAGTGGGTAGCCTTTCCCTTCTCCAGGGGATCTTCCCAACCCAGGGATCAAACCCAGATCTCCCGCATTGCAGGTGGATTCTTTACCAGCTTTGCCACAAGGGAAGCCCAAGAATACTGGAGTGGGTAGCCTATCCCTTCTCCAGTGGATCTTCCCGACTCAGGAATCGAATCGGGGTCCGATATGCCCTGCCAAAACACATGTGTTTCTTTTACCCAAGCACTTTGCTTTATTCTCTGTGTTTTCTTATGCTTTCCTCCTTGCCAAACCCCCTTTCTTCACTGGTTCCCCCACCCACTTCTTCATTGCCACCAGACGAGCATCAAGCATCCATCCATCAGTCCGTTCACTCATTGTCAATGTGGAACTCCTTCCAAAGGCCATTCTAGATGTGAACAAGGCAGCATCTCTGTCCTGAAGCATCAGAGACAAACGGGGGCCCAGTAAGTAGGAAAATGGAAGCAGGCGGCTGTGCCTGGGCTGGCCTAGAGTGCTGGGAAGTGGTAATAGCAGGCAAGGAGTCAGGGAGAGGAGGGTTTCTGAGCTGAAATGTGAAAACCAAACAGCAGGGGGAAAAGCATCTGACATGAGGAAACACCGCCCGTGCTCAAAGACACGAAGGTTGTTCAGACAGAATGAACAGAGCCAGAGGCAGGGTCAAGGTAGGATGGGGAGGGGGCCAAGCAGGCTCTGGCTGATGCGTTCCCCAGAGAGGATGGAGCGGAGGGTGGAGAGCAAGGAGGCTGTGAGCTTGCAAGGCCTGGGTCACAAAAAGGCCTAATGCACCTTGATGAGAGGGTCAGATCTGATCCTCAGGATGGGGATCCACTTCTGATCCTGGAGGAGGTGGACCCACTATGAGGCTTGGAGTGGGGGTAGGGGTGGGGACAAGATCCAACTAAAAAGAGGTCACTGGGGTTGTGAGATGCAGGGGTGTGGGACGTGGGCTAGATCTCCATTGTCTGCCTGACTTCTAGGGTGAGACAACCAGGATTGAGCTAACCCAGAAAAAGGCAAAGAAGACAAAGCATCTAAAAAGGTGGACTTGTCTGGAGGAAGGTATGAAAAAAAGCAGGGAGAGGAATTTCCTGGAATTTCAACAAGTCTGATTAACTCCTCCTCCGACTCCCTTCTTCCAGAGCTTTTCTCTCTAGTATATTTCATGTTCCTCCTCTTCAAGCTCCTCTCCCGTCTCCCTGCTTTCATTCATGTCTTCTCCAAGACCGCCCTCTCACCTGGGTTAAGACTTTCCTGTCACCTCGCGTTTCCTAACCATCTTCCCTGTCTACTCTCCTAGAGTTCCTTCTCCGAATCTCATTTTCCCATTCATCTTTCTCTCCTTTTCCTGATCCCATGCTTTTCCCAGCCAGTCCTAGGATGGACTGGCTTCCAGGCTCTTGCCTCGGAGATGGGAGTAAAGTCTTCTCCTGGGAAACAGGATGGGGAAGATTTGGACTGGGGAGGAGAGAAGCCCAGAAGGATGACATCAAGGGTGGATTTAAGGCAGTCATACAATTAAATGGGTCTTTCTTCCATGAAATAGTCCTCTGGGAACAGATTCAGTGTGATCCCTGGAGATGTCCACATTCCATATCCTAAATTTGGGATCTTTTTAAGTATGGGAGAGATTGTAATTCCTTAGAGGGCAAGAGAGAATCGGCCTTTCCCCCACTTCCTCCCCAGCACCGCATGCTCCCCTGGGAGTGGGGGCACAGACTTCTGATTCCAGAGCTTCACAAATGACCAGTGGAGGCTTCAGAGGAATCATGAGGAGTCATTTCTATGGTTTAGGTATTTACGAGTCCAGAGGAGGTTAGTGAGCATCCTCTGGATGTTTCCCTCTGCTGCTTCACATCCTCTGTATCTCCTCTAATTCTAGTATCAATCTTAGGAGGTAAGTGCAATCATAACTCGACTTTAGAGACAGAGTAACTAAGGTTTGCGGGATTAGGCAACTTTGCCCAGTTCTGCGAGAGTCCTCAGCCTTCTCCTCTTGGTCACACATTCCTTCCACTATCAAGCTAATGTTTGGAAATAAAAGTAAAAGAATAATAACCCACGTTGTTGTTGCTGTTGCTCAGTTGCTGAGTCATGTCCATCTCTTTTTGACTCCATGGACTGAACCCCTCCAGGCTCCTCTGTCCTCCTATCTCCCGGAGTTCGCTCAAATTCACGTCCATTGAATCAGTGATGCTATCTAACCACATTGTCCTTCACCTCTCCCTTCTTCTGCCTTCACTCTTTCCCAGCATCAGGGTCTTTTCCAAGTCAGCTCTTCACATCAGGTGGCCAAAGTATTGGAGCTTCAGCTTCAGCAGTAGTCCTTCCAATGAATATTCAGGGAAGATCCGGGAGAAGGAAGTGGCAACCCACTCCAGTATTCTTGCCTGGGAAGTCCCACGGACAGAAGAGCCTGGTGGGCTATAGTCCATGTGGTTTAAAAGAGTTGGACACAAGTGAGCGACTAAATAACCCATATTAGTCTAAAATAAATTTAAGTCGACATTTTTTTCTTTCTCCTAAAATGTTAGATTTGGATCTCACTGTCTGAATTTCATTTTCAAACAGAGAATTAAAAACATTTCCCACAGAATTTCGATGCTTGTCTCCAGAAGAAATATGTGGTACCCTGAAAAGGTATTTGTTCGCTTGTTTTCAAAGACAGCATTAAATAAAAACTTTGACTAACTCTACCTTTCAGCTTTTTCCCAAGACAGCTCCTCTGGGGAGCTGATCTTTGGAGGAGTATGTTGGAGTGATTTCCCAGACTTTCAGAAAGAGTAGAAGAAAACTGTCTACCCAGTGCATGGAAGGGGACCAGAAGCAGGCTTGATGGGAGGTAGCTGGAGATGGAAATAGAATTCAGGGAGTCCGAATTCAGGGTGCAGAAGATGAGAGACAAGTACGATGGCTGCTGTCACAAAGCAACTAAAAATATGAGAGTGGCTTTGGGATAGTGGAGGACAGAGGCTGGAAGGACCTTGAGTGGGAGAGAGTTAGTAAAAAATTCAAAGGGTCTCAAGGAGGCTGTTAACAGAAACCTGGTGCCCCTCGAGAAAGCTATTTATCAAGGATTAAAGAAAAATTCGGGAAATGTTATCAGCAGCTAGAGAGAAGAGGATCCATTATGCAGAGGCAGAGTGATTAGCAACACTCTCTCATGCAGTAATGGGGAAAACAGAAAGCGTGCCCCATGAGTTGGGTGGTCTAGCCGTGATTTCCAGGCAGGGTTAAAGGTCACCCTGACTTCTCTGTTATAAAGATCTTTGATGTGGACCATTTAAAAAGTCTTCATTGAGTTTGTTACAATATTGCCACTGGGTTTTTTTCTTTTTGTTATCTTTTGGTTTTTGGCCCTAAGGCATGTTGGATCTTAGCTCCCCAACAAGGGATTGAACTCTCAGCCCCTGAATTGGAAGGTGAAGTCTTAACCACTGGACTGCCAGGGAAGTCCCCCACCCTGACTTCTTCTTGCTGCTTATATTAAAATTAGAGAGGAGAGATAAGCTCAAGGAAACACAAAAGTTAAGTAAATGTAAGGGTGGCAGAATCTGCAGAGTTTGGGAAGTCTCCTACCTCTCCAGATGGAAAGCAGTATTAAATCAAGAACGGCTTCTGGACAAAAGTAAAATTCAGAAAAGCACGGTGTAAAGATAAAAGTGATAGTACACTTGTAAAGTCCTCTGTTAAGACCTTGGAAAGATTTAAAGGAATGCCTTAGAGAACTGGTCATTTGAAAACAAAGATGAAAACAAGCAAACAAACCCAGTACTTTCAAGAATCCTTGGTAGCTTTGGCAGAAGCCCAAGGTAGAGAAAGATTTATTCTCAAGGAAATTTGTGGATGTGACTTTTTATTTTTCTAATGTCACAAACCACAAAAAGATTCATAGGAAGTTTCCAAAGGTTTAAGAAAACTGTAGAAGCAGAAACACCACTAGCTTGGACTGGAAGAAACAGAGAATAGATCAAAGAAAAAAAGTTTCAGCTCCAAAAGTGGTTCTTCCATGAAGCCTCCCTAGTTTCTCAGCTCAAGTTAATAGCTATATTTTCTATCTTTCTGGAGGATCTGCTATGGCTCTTATGACCCGAAACAGAAATTCTTTCCATACTTTCTTCCTCCCCAACTGGTCCATGAGTTCAAAAGTGGTAGGGAATAATGCTTTATCATTTTTGTTGTTTATCCAAAATTAATGCAAAATTAATACAGATGCTCAACCAACATCTGATGGTAAACCAATAAATGTGAGGTTACAGATGGTATAAAAGTTTTGATGAAGGAGAATGACTGGAGAAAACCGAAATGGTGTGCTTGCCAACCAAGGCATAGACAGGGGGCTTGATGAAGTGCTGTCCTGGAGGTCAGGGTTGCTGACCTGGAGTTTGGGAAATCCGAATACACTCCCCAAGTGGTGAATAAGCACAGAGAAGGAGCAGCTTCGTCTTTTGGGGGAAGGCCTGGGCTCCTTATTCTCTTTGATATGTGACTAGCGACCTGCATTGAAGTTTGCTCAGCATTTGGCAACACATTATAGAACATTAAGGGAGACCCGAGGGTTCTGGAAATCTGAGCACCAAATTCCCAGAGACCATCTCAGGCTTAAAATCTGTTAGGAGAAACCAACTTGGAAACTTATGCTAAAATCTATGAGAGCAGAGAGTGACGGTCATTCTTTGTTGCTGCTGGCACATATCATGCATTAGTTTTTTTAAATGGCTGACTATTGGCCTATCTGAAGGAAGAGGAAGGGAAGAGGATGTTTTAGAAATTGTCTAATGTTGCTTAAATGGGTAGGATTTTTTAATGAATAGTGTGAGTTTATAGGGAGCTTCCCAGGTGGCCCAGTGGTAAAGAATCCTCCTGCCAATGCAGGAGATGCAAGAGGCGCAGGTTTGATCCCTGGGTCGCAAAGAACCCCTGGAGAAGGAAATGGCAAATCCCGTGGACAGAGGAGTCTGGCGGTCTGCAGTGCATGGGGTCCAAAGAGTCAGACATGACTGATCGACTGAGCACTCACACACATAGGTTTATAGAGTGGGTGTGATATTGTAAGAGATGTTTTATGCCACAAGAACAGTGATGTACAATGGCTATGTCCATCGGACCTTGGTCCAGAAGGCCGCCTGCATCCGGATGGGACTTTGTCCTCCCCTAATTCTTAGTGTCCTAATTCTGAGAGAGTCTGAGACAGAAGCCCATGCCTCCTGCTGTCATGGGAACCTCATCTGAATTCCAGGAGAGTTTTGAGGAGAGATGATTCATGTTGAGCCCAAAATAAGATTTATTGAAATGATTGATATTTCTGTTCTTTTTCTGTCTCTCCCTGTGGGAATCTCAAGATCAAGACCTAAGAATGATCACAAACACCCAAATACGTATCTCCTCGACGCTACAGAACTCATGCGATGACGGTGTTGGGGGACACGTGCAAAATGCATCTTAAGAGGGGCTGGCTAGGCCTCTCCCCAAACCCCAAAGCCCCCCTTTCTATTCAAAGCTGCTGCTGGCTAGTTTCAGTTTAGCAGCTTTGTGAAAATGAGAAAAGTCTCCTTCCTCAGGGGGATACCCCTCTGTGCCGGGAGGTGTGGCTCAGTGAACAGAGAGCAGATGGGTTTATGACCTCACTCACCGCCTCAGGTTCAAGTTCTACATCAAGAATAAGCTACACAGTCGTAGATGCTACTATGGAGCCCAAAACTTCACCTTTGGGATCCAGTCTACGCGCTCGGATGAGAGCATCGCCTTCCACTTCACCAAGTGCCAGCGTGTCTGGATACTGAGCACCTGTCCAGCACCAGTTGGCCATCAACCACTGCATTCTCTTTACCAAATGACAAGTAGTGACAGGGACAGGAAGGGGACACCAGCCAGAGACCCGAGCTGTGGGAGGCCCCCGGGAAAAAGACTGGTTGTGGGAGGAACTGGAAGCCCCTGGGGGACCTGAAGTTCAGGGAAGAAGGTGGGAGCAGTGGGGTGGAACAGAAGGTCAGCAGGACCAGACCATGATCACCTGTTTTTTCTTTAAAGGACTTGCTTTCCAAAGTTTAAAATGTTATTTTTATATTTTTCTAATATTTGAAAATTTGCAAAACTTATTTCCTCTTCATCATTTTAATGTGGCTACTAGAAACTTTCAAATCGCATTCATGGTTTGCATCATATTTCTCTTGGATGGCACTGGTCTAGAACTTATTGCCTGGCACTTAACCAAAGGTGCTTGTAAATATGATTTGAAATGAAACAAAACGAAACGTACCACAACTACATGTCTCAGAGCTGACTGATCGCTCTGTTTAGACAGGACTTCCACATCTTCATGGCTACTGTTCGCTCTCCTCTTTTTTCCCCAAAGCTTTGTTGAGATTCAGTTGACGTACATTAGTGTATGTCAGTTGAAGGTGTACAACATAATCGTTTGATGTACATATATTGTGAATTTTGTTCTTGTCTTCAAAAATTCATAGTTGCTTAGCACAAAAGATCAGGCCAATAAGCCAAAAGATAGTTCCAGGTATTTTTTTCTTTAAGTAAAAAATCCTGTTTGCTCCACTCCCTCATTCCCTTCTGTGGGAGGTGCTGCAATCGCTCAGGTTCAGTGAGACGGCTGATATCACAAGGAGAAAAGATAATTTACCAACTCTGGGCCCTTTCTATAGACATTGAAATTGATTCAGAACTTTCAGTTGTCAAAACTCCAAATCCCTGAGGGTCCGGTGGCTAAGACTCTGCACTTCAAGGCAGGGTGCCCCAGTTTGATCCCTGCTCAGGGAACTAGATCCCTCATGCTGCAATTAAGACCAGGATCAAAAAAAAAAAAAAAAAAGACCTGGATCAGCCAGATAAATAAGTAAATATTTTCAAATCCTCCAAATCCTTCCCTTAGAAGCCCTTGCCATGGCTTCAAAGTTTGTCTATGAGAAAACAGAGCAGAGAGCAGAGTAAGTATTTCACAATCTTCTGTTAAATGAAGTTAAGTGAATAAAGCTTCAAGTTCAGATTAGGAATGTGGAGGAAATAGCAATCTGGAGAAAATTTTAGTTTGTTGTTGTTGTTTTTTCCTGAATCACTAAGAAGAAGAAATCTCACATAAATTAAATCTCGAGTTTTCGGAAATCTGTGATAACTCCTGGCACCAGGGGGAGAATTTCTGGGAATTAAATGGGATGGTAATTCCTTCTTTGCTTCTGAATTCTCTCCCCCAGGTTTTCCATATGTAGCTTATACCCAACATGTGCCATGTGTCAGATGCAAGAGCCCTGCCATGAGGATGCTGGACCGGGGGTGGGGGGAGGGCCGGTGGGAGAGAGGCGATCCCATGGGCTGGGCTTTGGGAGAGAGGGTCCCTGCCAGAAGGTGGTGTAGACAGGCACCAGAGGAGACTGTGGTTTTAGGCATTGTTTTTTGTTTGTTTAATTACTTGTTAGAATGGATTACATTTCTCTCCCTAGAAGAGATACAGATTTGAGATGAATTTTAGATGTTTTTAGAACAAAAATGCTACTCAGTTGAATTTGCTGTTTTTGCCGGAGCTGTGCAACTGAGCTGGAGGAAAAGACAGCATAAGCAACTCCCGCCAGACTGAAGCCCTTTTTGCTTCTTCTGTGTCACAGAGTCTCCATTCTGTTCCCAAGGAAGAAACCATATCCTCAAGGATTCCCGAAAAGCTAGACAATCAGGTAAATATTTTTGCTCAATAAACATGCCATTTGGTACCACTTTCCCTAACAAATTATCTTTCCCCTGTCAAAAAGGGAGTAAAAAAAAAAAATAAAAGGTAACCTTTATCCTGAGATGGATTCATAATGAATAGAAAGATACAACTAGGTTTGTACAGCATTATTGATACAACATTTAAGCACACTGGAACTTGAAGTCCCTAGCTTTTTCCATCATATTTTTAACTTTTCTAAAAATAAAAAAAATAGAGCTCAGGCTAACTGACTTCTTTAAGAGAACACCCTGATATTGAGGAAGGAAGTGAGACAGTTGGTCCCTAATCATTTTCTTTTTTGGCCTCAAGACATGTGGGTTCCCCAACTAGGGATTGAATCTGTGCACCTCCTGCAGTGGAAGCTCAGGTCTTAACCACTGGATCTCCAGGGAAGTCTTGGTTGCTAGTCATTTTACCATAAAAGTTGTAAAACCCACGTTTTTACAAAAGGAATATGGGCTGTCTTAAGTAGCTTCATGCAGAGTTAGTGTGATGGCCATGATGTAAGACAATCTTCGTGGAAAAACTGTCTCCACTGTTTTCCCTTTATTTCTAAATGCATTGGATCGATATAACACTTTACAGTTGCTCAGAGCAGGTCCTTAGATAAACAGTGAACCACGGAGATAGCACTATGGCAGTGAACCACCTGCGCTGTGACTATTCAGTCTTTCTCACCGTATGACTGACTGGTTCATTCACTCATTCACTCAGTCACACGTATCGAACGCCTTGTATAGAGAAGAATTAAATAACTTAGCCTGTAGGAACTGAAGCCAACTTCCCAGGTAAAGCGTTTTGGTCAAGGTCTTGAAGATTGCAGATGTGGCAGAATGGCCATCCCAACATAAGGAACAGCATATGTAAATACACAGAAGAATGACAGCAGATTCTATGATGAGGGAGGCAGCAGCAGGGAAGTTCAATTGGTGGGATTCGGGATGCCCACAGTGGAGTGGACTGCATCTGGTTGCAAAAGACCTCGAACACCAGCCTAAGGGGTTCTTATTTTAATTTTTAGGAAAAAGATGATACGAAACAGACTTCCAGTCAAGTTGACGCCCCGTCATTTCCTATTTCTCCATATTCCCTGTGCTCAAAGGACAAAACGATGAAAAAAGTATAAAATGAAAAAACCCTAATAAGATGTAGCCAAATTAAAAAAAAAAGTCTTTGTGGATCAATCCCATCAGTGAGGAGAGATGAAGTCATGAGACTGGCAGGCAACAGCTGTAAGGGAGCCTGGCTCCTCTGGGGTGACAGAGGCTAAGTGTCTATGAAAAGGTTGGTGGAAACTGGCTCACTGTCCAAAGACAGGGTCTGACTCTCCCAGAAGCTGTGGGATGAGAGAGCTGAGACCCAGCCTCCCAACAGGGAACTGACCCAGCTTTCTTGAGTGACTCTGTAATATTCATCACCATGGGGCATGAGACCCTGGAAAACTATTATAAACCTGGCTATGGACGGAGGCTGCAGGGAGGGGTGGGGGAAGCATCCACAAAGCTTTTCAGCTGGGTGCAAGAGAGAGCAAACAAACAAAACAGAAAGCCTCCTGTATAAAGTAAGTGTTAGTCGCTCAGTCGTGTCTGACTCTTTGTGACACCCTGGACTGTAGCCCACAAGTTCGTCTGTCCACAGGACTTTCCAGGCAAGAAGACTGGAGTGGGTTGCCATTCCCTTCTCCAGGGATGTCACAAAGAAGATTTTAACAGTTTTCAAAGAGGTGGTTTTATTGTTTGTGTATTTACTATTTTTTTTTTAGTAAGTGGAGAAAAAAACGTTTGTTATCTTAAAAATGCTCTCCTAAATAACTTTGGGGTTCAGAAGAATCATAATGAAAAGTCCAAAATTGTTTAAATAAAAATTAAACATAAATACATATGATGCCATTAGACTTGTAAGGTTCAGTGAGGCCTATGTTTATAAAAAGAAAGAAAGGTAAAAAGTAAATGAGTTTACAGTCAATTCAAGTAGCAAGAGGTGGGGTAAAAACCAGAAAGAGCCTAAAAAGGGAAGGAGGAAAAAATAAGGGTGAATGAGAAAACTAACAATACAAAAGATCAATAAAATTAAAATTTGATTTTTTGAATAAAAGAAAAATGTCTCATTAGGATAATAAAGAAAAAGGCACCAGACAATAATATAGAGAACGAAAAGGGGAACAGAACCACTTTGTCTCAGAATGGAGATTAAACAGATCATAAGAGAAAATGATACACCTGATCAAATAAGTTTGAAAAGTCAGAAGAAAGGATTAAGTTTCTTTCTATAATGTGATAAAGGGAGAATAAATACTGGGATGAAATTAGCAATCTCAGCCACACTTTCTTGGCCTAGTTTATTAAGTTTTTTTTTTTTTAAAGATCACAAGTCAATGATAAATGTTACTGAATGCTTTTTCTTACATTCTGACATTCCCTTGCATTCTGACAGTGGCACAACATGATGATAAGAACCTGAATCTCTGAGATGTCACAAACGGACTGGATTTCTTGAGCATGAAAAATAAATTTTTACTTTATTTAATCCTCTGCCATTTAGTCTTTTTGGGTTCATCTCAGCTGGGGTCGCACAGAGTCGGACATGACTGAAGCGACTTAGCAGCAGCAGCAGCTAAACCTAATCCTGATACAAAAAGGGAACACATTAACTTAGTAAAGATTTTTTATTAAAATGTTACAAAATGACACATAATAATCTGAGTGAGACCCCCCTGGGGGCCTTGAGAGGTGAAACACGGTGTCAGGAGGAAACAGGACTGCACACTCTAACAGAGCCTCTGCCGCCCTGCACCCGGAATCTTAGCTAAAATGATCAGATAAAGAACTTAACAACCAAAGGAAACTGGTTTTTATTAGCAGATAATATGATAGTCCATGGGGCTTCCCTGGTAACTCAGCAGGTAAAAAATCCGAATGCAATGCAGGAGACCCCTGTTCGATTCCTGGGTTGGGAAGATCCCCTGGAAAAGGAAATGGAAACCCACTCCAGTATTCTTGCTTGGAGAATTCCATGGATAGATGAGTCTGGGGGGCTACAGTTCATGGGGTCACAAAGAGGTGGACGCGACTTAACACAGCACAGCCTGATAGTCCATAAGATATCTTACAAATTTTATAATAAGTGAGTGGTCACTAAGCTGGATGTAAGATCAACAAACACATTGGTAGCCTACCTAATCACCAGTATTAAACAATTAAGAATGTAATTTTTTTAAAAAAATGTCTTATTCACAAAAATGAAGAAGATGCTTGTGGAGAAGATGATGGACTGTTGTCAAAAGAGATAAAAAAGCACATGATATATGAATTAGGATTCTTTCACATGCAAGTAACACATGGCAACAAGAAATGTCTTAACTCTATGAATGTTTGTTATTCTTTGTAACAAGAAGTCCAGTACCGGCAAGAACAACACAAACCTGTCATCAGACGCTCAGTATCTTTCCATCTTTCTGCTGCATTGTTTCTGCCTTCAGATTGGTCCTCCGTGGCTGTAGGTGGGTTGTATTACCCACAGTCTACCTGTAAAATCTCCTTTGTACAACCTCATTCTGAAGGAAGTAAAGGAAGCATCTTTTCACACATCCATGTTTATCAGACTGTTCTCACAGAATGTCACACCCCCGAGATTAAGTTGTGAGGTCATGCTACCAGCAAGGGACTCTGGGAAGGCATCTCATATTTTCAGTCTCTATCGTGGGAAGTGTGCTCAGCCAATAAGAAAGGGCGTGGGGGGACTTTCCTGGTTGTTCAGTGGTTAAGACTTCATCTTCCAACGTGGGGGCTGTGAGTTTGATTCCTGGTCAGGGAGCCAAGATCCCACATGCCTCATGGCCAAAAAACCAAAACATAAAACAGAAATAACATTGTAACAAATTCAGTAAAGACTTTTAAAAATGGTCCACATTAAAAAAAAAATCTTTAAAAAAAGAAAGGAGGTGTAGTGGGGTAGGTTACTAATGAAAAGGCTGTTTATGCCCCAAAATAAATGGATGGAGAAACCCAATAGCATTAAAGCTCCCCAATTTTAAATCTGTGAATTCAGGGCAATTGCAATCAAAAGGGAAATGAGTTTTTTCCAAAGCAACTGAAAAGGTCATACAAAAATTAATACGGGAAGGGGAAAAAAAGGGCCAAGAATAGCTCAGAAAATTTTAGAAGGAAAAAAAAAATTAAGGCACTTGTCTTACCACCTTGTAAATCAAAACACCTTGTAAAGCCATAATAACTAAAGGTGAGAACACTTATGTCAACACCCACTTCACAAAGCTGTTACAAGAATCACATTATAAGGTCTGCATGAAAAATGCTTTGTTGACTGTAAAATGCCGTCAAAGTGCGAGTCAGTACAAAGATGTACATTGCATCTCTGAGCTACAATACTTCCTCCAGCAGTGAAATTAATGAGATTGACTTCTTTGCTCCTTACCTGCCGTAAATCTTCTTGTGAGCAGGGTCAAGGGAGGGCAGGAAAGAAGCATGAAAATGGTCCACTTGGAAGGAGTCCCACAGGTTATTATTCCAGTCTCCCACTCTGAGGAGGAGTCCTACCTACAAATTCCAGCCCCAGGTGGCCATCCTGTCTCGGCTTGAACACTTTCCGTGATGGAAGGGTTACTCCCTCTCAAACCCTGTTGGTCCATGGGCAGGCAGCAGGAATCGTTATAGATGGAGCTGAAAGCAGACTCACACCAAACTTTTCCCACTTGCCTTAGTTCAACCTTCAAGAACAACACAAAACAAATTCATTCCCTTGGCCACCCTTTCCCTGGCATAAACATTCTCAGCTTTTTAACTGTCCCTCTAAGACCCTTCCCTAAACAGGCTGACTTTCCTGGGGTGCCCACTCCTTTGTCAATATTCTTCCCAAATTTTGTGTCACCTCCCTGCCACCACCTCCGAATGGAAACAGGAATGAGTCAATTTAAACAAATTAAGGCATAGTCCTAAGACACAGATTATCTATGAAAACTGTGTTTTCAAAGAATATATAATGAGTTGGGGGGAGGGATTCAGGATATGATGTTAATTTAAAAAAAGAATACAAACTCTACCTAAGCTACATTTAAAATTTTTCCTTCCATATGCCTCCATCTCACACAAATAAAGACTTGAAGGACACACCAAAACTAGTAATTATCCTGAAATGGTGACAATTAGATCATTTTTGTTTTCTCCTTTTCAACTTCCTACATTTCTAGGTTTTCTACCACAACTGTACTTTTCTTTCACAATTTAAAAAAATTACAGAGGCCCAAGAAGCTGAATGTGGAGGAGAAGCACGGAGCTTGGAACAAACCTGGATGCTCTGATGCAGGTGGCCCGTGACACGCTTACCATCTTGGTGTGGCCATGACAAACATCAGTATTTTTGCAGCCACATAAGAATTTTGGGCTCACACTGAGCTTTTAAAATTATAAAAAAAAAATTTTTTTTCACATGAACTCTTTGTCAATAGTTTGAGTAACTGAGTCATTGTTTTTTGAAAATCAAAATGAAAATCTTTCACTCTCCCCCATTAAATTCCACGTGTTTGTTTTGGCTCCTTGCTCAGAAAACTGTATCCTGCTGAGTACTACTTGTGTGTCTCCATCTTATGTCAGCTCTCATTTACATGTTGGCATATCTGACATGTCACTGAAAGGTATTTAGCAGAACTGGTCCCCACACAAGGATTGGAGGCTTCTGGCCCTGTGCCCCTTTTCTTTTGGATGACTCGGCTCAATCCTTCAAAGCTTTCTCTATACACTGGTTTGCCTAGGTGTGCCTTTCCCCAACTGGAGATCATCTCTAATCGTCACCTATTCATCTTACCATAAGAAACTTTGCCCAAACCCCTGCTGAAAGACTCAGTATCTCTGGGAAAACCTGGTGGTTTTTGGTAAGCTTTCAAAAAAGAAAAAACCGAAATGATGTTCAAGTTGTTATTGGACCATAAAGAAGGCTGAGCACCAAAGAACTGATGCTTTCGAACTGTGGTGCTTGAGAGTCCCTTGAATAGCAAGGAGATCCAAATAGTCAGTCCTAAAGGAAATCAACCCTGAATATTCACTGGAAGGATTGGTGCTGCAACTGAAGATCCGATACTTTGGTAATCTGATGCGAAGAGTTGACTCATTGGGAAAGACCTTGATGCCGGGAAAGATTGAAGGCAAGAAGAGAAGGGAACAACAGAGGATGAGTTGGTTGGATGGCATCACTGACTCAGTGGACATGAGTTTGAGCAAGCTCCAGGGGATAGTAAAGGACAGGGAAGCCTGATGTGCTATAATCCATGGAGTGGCAAAAAGCTGGACACGACTGAGTGACTAACATTTTTGAAGCGATTACAAGCTTACTCTTGAAAACCGAGCTTAAGGTTTGCTGGGGCTCAAAGTTAAACTCAACAGTGATTACTTCCCAGAACCTGCATGCTCCCCCTTTTGACAACTTGGACTGCCCCTCGTTGCAAATCCCTTGGCACCACTCCTGAGATTCCTGAGAGATTACTGACAATGATTCCGTGATGAAATCTTCAGGTTCTTTCTTCCTTGGGGATGAGATATGTCAGGGCCTGGAGATCTGAGCTCATTTAAAGAGACCGGGTATTTATTGCCTGCAGGGCTTCAAGCGTAGAGCTGCAGCTTCCTCTTAACCGGGTTGAAGATCTTCTTGGAGACAGAGGAGATGGCAGCTCCGTAGGAGGGGAACTGCTCTGCTTTTATCTGTCATCTGATAACGTTACCCCACCTGCCCCAAGCACTGGACTTGGCCCTTCCCTGTTCTCCCTGCTCAAAGTACACTCACACAAAGCTCTTCTCACTGTTTCAGAGCACAAGTCCCAGCTAGATTCTGAGTCCCAGCCTTGCTCACACCACGGCTGGACGCCCATGAGAGTCTTTGCTGTTCTTCTCTGGCTCTGTGCTTCTCCCTTGCACTTTTGGAAAGTTTCTTTCAGAACCTAATGCTTCTGAAGGGCTTCCTTTGCTGACTCTGGGTCTTCCCTCTGCTTTACAATAGAGATCACAGGTGGTTGTACTGTCAGAATTTAATTTCAGGAAGAATATTTTTTTTTAAGTTGAAGTATTTGGACAGCAAGGAGATAAAACCAGATAATCCTAAAGGAAATAAGTCCTAAATATTCATTGGAAGGATTGATGCTGAAGGTGGATCTCCAATACTTTGGCCACATGATTCAAAGAACTGACTTATTGGGAAAGACCCTGATGCTGGGAAAGACTGAGGGCAGGAGGAGAAGGGGACGACAGAGGATGAGATGGTTGGATGGCATCACTGACTTGATGGACATGAGTCTGATCTAGCTCCAGGAGTTGGTGATGAACAGGGAAGACTAGTGTGCTGCAGTCCATGAGGTCACAAAGAGTCGGACACGACTGAGCGACTAAACTGAACCGATAGTAGATTTACAATGCTGTGTTGGTTTCAGGGGTACAGCAAAGTAATTCAGTTGTAATATATATGTATATGTATATAGTCTTTTCAGATTCTTTTTCATTATAGTTTATTATAAGATATTAAATACAGTTTCCTACACTATACGGTAGGACCTTGTTGTGTGTCTATTTTATACAGTGTCTATCTGCTAATCCCAAACTCCTAATTCATCCCTCCCCATCCCCTTTCCCCTTTGGTAGCCATAAATTTGTTTTCTGTGTCTGTAAGTCTGTTTCTGTTTTGTAAATAACAGAAACACTTGTATCATTATTTTACAAGATAATTTGTATCATTATTTTACAAGATAATTTGTATCATTATTTTAGATTCCACATATAAGTGATATCATATGATATTGACTTACTTCATATTATATTCAAGTAAGTAAGTGACATCATATGATACTGACTGACTGACTTCAATTATTATGAAAACCTCTAGCTTCATCCACGTTGCTGCAAATAGCATTACTTCATTCTTTTTTATGATTAATAGTCCATCATATATGTATATATATTATCACATCTCCTTTATCCATTCCTCTGTCTATGGACATTTAAACTGCTGGAAGAATGTTTCTTTAATACATCTTCTGTTCTTTTACCCTTTAAACAACGAAACAGTGGCATAATAAAGCAAGACACAGGAACAACAGCAAATTAGAAGCTCCTATTGAGGTTTGCTTCTCTTCACAGATACACACGAGGTCTGCTGAACCACTAGGATTGGGCACTTAGGGTCCTTGTAGTTGATTTTCCTAGAAAAACATATGATGAATAATGAAAAATGATGCTTAACTTGCTTCAAATAAAAATGTGGAGGAGCTATTCCTTCCTATTTATTGTGCATCGAGAAAGAGGGGAAAGGGCAGGGATGGAGAAAGGGGAAATTAGTATCGGGTACCAACCTCCTGGTTTCATTTACTCTTCATATCAATCCTGGAAGCACTGTCCCAACTTTATAGATGGAAAAAATGAAACTTAAGTTGCTTGAAATAATTTGTCTGTGATCCAGTAGGCAGAGCCAAGGGTTGAACCCAATCAGTATGATGCTAAAGTTCATGCTTTTTCCTACGTAACAGGTGATAGGTAAGTAAGCAGCTTGCAGGACAATCCAGACCAGAGATGTGTGTGTGGTTTCTTTTTCTGGGAAACTGGTATTTAAATTTTTTTGAGTATATTGCCAACATTTATATTACATGCCCTCCTTCTTCCCACTCCCGTGTCCACAAGTCCATTTCCTACATCTGAGTCTCTGTTCGTGCCTTGAGAATAGGTTCACCTGTACCATCTTTCCAGATTCCACAAATGTGTTTAATATGCAATATTTTGCTTTTCTCTTTCTGACTTACTGCACTCTGTATGACAGATTCTAGGTCCATCCACGTCTCTACAAATGACCCAATTTCGTTCCTTTCAATGGCTGAGTAATATTCCATTGTTTTCCCACATGCTTCTAAATCTTGATGCAAACATGTGTCTCTGAGGGGTGTTCTAACAGGGCTCTATTCAGTGTGAGAAGTCTGACAATTACCTCCTGGGGATGCTGCCTTCAAGGCTGGACCCTGCAACATTCGGGGAATAATAACACATTGTGCTTTGTGTCCTAAAACATCTTCTTAGAATCACCTCACAAAGGTCTTCACGGATGCAGAGTCAAGACCTTTATGCACAGTAGACCAAACTGCTTCATGCCCCCTCCTTCCAGGCATGTCTCTGATGTTCTTAGAGAAGTTTCCATTGATTGGAACTCAAGTGCCAGTGAATACTCTGGGAAAGGATTTCTGTTTTTCTTACATTTTAAAGATGCTTGTATTTGTTTATTTATTTATTTATGTTGTTGTTGTTGCTACATTGTGTCCAATTCTTTTTGACCCCATGGACTAGAGCCTGACAGGTTCCTCTGTCCCTGGATTTACCAGTCAAGAATACTGGAGTGGGTTGCCATGCCCTTCTCCAGGATCTTCTTCCTTCCTGACCCAGAGATCAGACCTGCATCTCCTGCATTGGCAGGCATATTCTTTACCCCTGAGCCACCAGGGAAAGAAATAAAGAAAATAAAGAAAATGAAGTTGCTCAGTCATGTCTGACTCTTTGTGACCCCATGGACTATAGCCTACTAGGCTCCTCTGTCCATGGGATTTTCCAGGGAAGAGTACTGGAGGGGGTTGCCATTTCTTCCTCCAGGGTTTCTTCCTGACCCAGGGATTGAACCTGGGTCTCCCGCATTGTAGGCAGATGCTTTACCATCTGAGCCACCAGGGAAGCCTTAATTTATGCATTGATTAATCTATTCATCAATTCATTAAAGTGGAGAAAATAAAGTTTAAAAAAAAAACACAAGGTAACAGCCATTTTCATGTAATAAACTAGATATTGCTGGAATATCCCTGGTGGTCAGTGGTTAAGACTTCGCCTTCCAATGCAGGGGGCTTCCCTGGTGGCTCAGACAGTAGAGAATCTGCCTTCAGTGCAGGAAAGCCAGGTTTCCTTGGGTAAGGAAGATCTCCTAGAGAAGGGAATGGCTACCCACTTCAGTATTCTTGCCTGGAGAATGCCGTGAATAGAGAAGCCTGGTGGGCTAGAGTCCTTGGGATAGCAAAGACTTGAACATGACTGAGCGACTAACACTTTCACTTTCCAGTGCAGAGGTTGCAGGTTTGATCCCTGGTTGGGGAACTAAAATCCCACATGCCTCGTGGCCAAAAACCAAAACATAAAACAGAAGCAATATTGCAACAAGCTCAATAAAGACTTAAAAAAAATGATCCGCATAAAAAATTCTGAAAAAAAGCCCAGATATTGCTGATAATACGTGAAATATGCCAATCCTGGGTTTGACAGGCATGATCAGATTTAATCTTCAGAACAAACAGATGAGGTAGGTGTTTACTGTCCCTGTTTGATAAATGCACAGAAGGAAGTTCAGAGACATTCATGGGCTTAAGACCAAGAGCTGGTAAAGGGCAGAGCCAGGGTCCCAAGCCCCAGCTACTCCCCTGAATGCTTGTTTCTAAATCTTGATAACCCTTGATGGTGTTTAATGAGCAGTTTTTTTTCTTGTGACCACCATGGTGATGAGAAGGGCATAAATCCTGAATCACCACCTTCTCCTCCTGCACCAGTGATGCTCTAGTTCCAGGAGGCCCTGGACCACTTACTTGCATGCCTCAGCCTCAGGAGAACCTCTGGGGGTGGGAGAAGGCAGGAACAGAGCCCCCTGCTGGTGGGAGGCCGGATGTGCAGCCACTCAGGAGCTCACAAGGCAACCTAGTCCATCCTGGGGTCCCTGGAAGTGTGAGGTTAGCCTCCGGTTGCTCAGGAAAAAGGAGACTGTGATCTCACCCACCTCCCTGGAAAAGTCCAGCCGGGGAGTGGGCAGAAAGGAGCTCTCCTTCCCAGGCTTTGGAGGCCAAGCTGGAGAAAAAGGGGAGGAACCGTGGGGCAGCCAGGATCCAGGTGAGGGGCTGCCTGGAATTTGCAGCCTGGAGGGCTGGAGGTGGGGTGGAGTGAGGGTCAGGGGTTCAGGCATGGGAGGGATGAGGTTGGCTTCCCAGGCATAGGATTTCCCAGGGAAAGCACTTCCTCCGCTCCAAGGTGAGTAGTGGTGTTTGAGAACCAGGGGAACTGTGGCTTAGGTGCTATATTTTCTGGATGATTGCTACATGAAAGGGCTCCCAGGTGCAGGAGTCTCTGTTCCCACGCCCGACGATCCATCCAGCAGCCCATATGGCCAGGTCGTTCTCTCACACACTTTTACTTTTGCTTTCCTGGAAGGAGTTTCAGTGTTATCATTCTGTTTAACAGCTATAAACACTCCCATTTATTACAAGCTTCCTAAGCCCAGCCTTTTACTTCTCTTTGCCTGGGAAATTTGTGCTTATCACCCCCAAGCAGGGCAATGAAGGTGCTGTGCAAACACTGCTTTACAAGAAGGGAGTGACTTGTTGGTTTGCAGCTTTCATTTTAACAGTAAACGCCAGGACCTCCCAGTCCCTGGCTTCCTGCTGAATATGGAAGATTCCCCTTAAGGCAGAGGTAGTGACCCCTAATGAAGTGAGAGAGCCTTTTTTCCCACCTGTTTTTGGGAGCAGGGGTCTCAGAAGCATGGAGAAGGGTGTTTGCCAGTAAGGCCCAGGACACGCCCGCAAGAACAAAGATGTTCCCCTCATCCTAAGTTCTCGGCTGTAGGCCCACAGCTCCCTGTCACAGCTCTTCTTGTATCACAGGTATTCTCTCTTTATTTGGCAGCTTCTCCCTCAGCACCATGAATGCCTTGTAAGCAAAGTCTGTGTATCTTTTCTCTATTTCTACATCCCTCAGCAGCCCTTGGTTCACAGTGGATGCCCAGTGTGTGTGTCTCTGACATGCTTTGTGGGCTTATGAGTAACTCGTTTGGGGAAAGACTTTATTTTCCCTCTGTTCTGTCTCATCCCAAGTCTTCTCTCACAGCTCTGGTACTTTTATGACAGTGGTGTGATGCTGAAGTGTTCTGTTAAGATTACTCATTACAGTTTACAACTTCCTATGGACAAGAATTTCACAGATGGGAGGGGGAGCCTTTCCAAGTGTGAGCATTTCTGCACAGTCCACGTCTGCTGGGTACTGATGTAGGACACACAAAAGTAGTTTCTCCCTTCCTGAGAAATGCAACTGCACTGTTTATCAGACAAAGTGTAAACCTGGCCTCTGACCCAAAGCTTTGGTCGTGCTTGTCAGTACAGGGAAGGTTGGATTAGCTCAGGCACCGATGAGTCAGACTCTGTCCCGAGCCTATTTGTCATTTTGAACATTCAACAACTTTTCTTCAATCCCTAATCTGCACTGGCTTCAGGAGGAAAGTGAACCAGTTTTGCCTTTGCTATCAGCTTTGCACTAGAGTCCTTTTCTTTTCTTAAAATGTAAGAAGACACCAAGTGTTCAACTACTTGAGCTCACCTTTCCATGACTCCTAAGATGAAAAAGGCACTTCCACCATGTTAGGTAATTATCTCCATGTTCTGATGAGGGAAAAGTGATGAGGGCCTGGAATTCATGCAACATCCACGTTGGTTTATTGAGTTCTCTGGGCGGTGTTCAACAAGGGTAAAGCAATAACTATACAGTTCAGCAACATACCCACACCCAGATGTCACAAGGATTGCCAGGACGAAGAGCCAGATGATCTGTTCTGAAAACAGCAGAAATTTAGAGGAAGGACAGCCTGGGGCTGAGAGAGCGGAGGGAATACTTCCCGAAGGAAATGGGCACTGAACTGGGTCTTAAAGGAAGTGTAGGATCTGAGTGGGGTGGCTGGAAATAAGAGTCCACCTTGGGGAAGAGACCTTAGGAAAAGGATGGGGGGTGGTGCACACTTGTGACTGAGGGGTCATGCCCATCTGAATGGAGAGAAAGCTGGTACCCGGGGGAGGAGGAGGAGGAGACACAGGCACGATGAGACATCGGGCCAGGTATGTCAGTTCTAAGTGCCACACTAAGGTGTTTGGATTCTAAACCACATTGTATCCTCAAAACCACAATGACAAGAAAAAAGACAACTTAACTTACAGAGTTGGTGATGGACAGGGAAGCCTGGCATGCTGCAGTCCATGGGGTCACAAAAAGTTGGACATGACTGAGTGACTGAACTGAACTTATAGCACAGGGAATTATACTCAATATTTTGTAATAACCTAAAAGGGAAAATAATCTGAAAAAGTTATCTATCTATGGAGTGGAGGGTTAGCTGCTCAGTTGTGTCTGACTCTTTGTGACCCCACAGACTGTAGCTCGTCTGGCTCCTCTGTCCATGGGATTCTCCAGGCAAGAATACTGGAGTAGGTTGCCATGCCCTCCTCCAAGGGATCTTCCTGACCCAGGGCTCGAACCAGTATCTCCTGCATTGCAGGCAGATTCTTTACTGTCTGAGTCACCAGGGAACCCTGTCTCTCCATCTATCTGTCTGTATCTGAGTCACTGTGCTATACACCTGAAGCTAACATGACATTGTGAATTAGACTCACAGACTTAGAGAATGAATGTGTGGTTACTGGGGGGAAGGGTGGTGGGGAGGGATAGATTGGGACTTTGGGATGGACTTGTACATGCTGCTAGATTTAACATGGATAACTAACAAAGACCTACTGTACAGCACAGGGAAAACGGCTCACTATCATGTAACAGCCGAAATGGGAAAAGTATTTGAAAAAGAACAGATATATGTATGTGTATAACTGAACCACTTTGCTGTAAATCTGAAGCTAACATAGCATTGTTAATCAGCTATGCTCCAATATAAGATAAAACTTTAAGAAAATAAATCAACTGTTCTTCAATTTTAAAGAGTAGAGCAAATTTTATTGAGAGGACACTGAAAGACAAGGCAAACGAGAACAACTCGTTAGAAAATGTTTGATTGCTTGAAACATAGAACAGAGATCATCAGACCTTGAAGGGGCCTTCAACTTCATCTCATCCAAATGCCTGATTTCCCAGATGGGGAAATTTCAGCTGAAATAAAACCAAAACCTGCCCACGCGCACTCAGCGGATAAAGGGAAAAGCCAAAGCTAGAAACCAGTGTGGTGTTTTTTCACCCCCCCCACCCTTAATAAATTCAAATCTCCAGACGTAGACAAATCACATCCCACGTTGCTCAAAGAACTCGCAGAACCCTTGTCAATAATCTTTGAAAAAGCATGGAGAATAGCAGAACTGTTAAGAGACAAGAGAAGAACAAAGTTGTCCTGATTCTCAAAAAAAAAAAAAAAAACAAAAAACCAGGGGGGAGGGAAGGGGCACATTATAAAAACGATAAGCTAGTCAGCTTGACAATTATCCCTGGCAGAATTCTAGAACAGAATTTTAAAAAGCTATTTACTCCACAAACATTATTATAATGATAGAAACGAAGGGGGAAATAACCCACAATTTGACCACTTTAACCCATCAACTGAACAGAGTATTAAGTAGACTCTTTGTAAGTCTTTAGAAAAGGAGAGATCACTCAGAGCCAACCCAAAATCTCGGGAAACAAAACATGTCTTCATTTATTTCTTTTTTGATAGGGATGTTAGACTGGTAGAAAGCAGTGGCGTCAAAACCATGCTTGCTTTCAGCATGGCACTTGACAAGATCCATCATAATCTTTGTGGGTGAGATGTGAACTGGCTCACAGCCAGTGGGAACAGCCATGGCTGGGGTAAGGATTGTACCTAAAGACTGCTGATTAGTGTGTACATCAGCTTGAAGGGACGCTATGGTGCTGAGCCACAGAGGTCTCTCTTTATTCCTCTCTGAGAGTAATATTCAGTATTTTTGTCTGTGTCTTAAAGGGGATGTTTTCTGATCTTCATTTGACGTGGACAAGGGGGAATAGCTAATACGAAGGACCCTCGCTGTGTTCTGTGAATTTTGTTACATATACTTATCCCACAAAATGATCACATTTCCATCGAACCACCCCTGGGAGGCAGATGGGAATGTGATCTGCTTCTGAGATGAAGAAATTGATGATCTGAGATGAGTCATGTGCTTAAGATGACAGAGCTCAGGAGGGCAGGAACAAAACTTTGAATCCAGGGATGTCTGGTACCAGAGTCGGGATGAAATGATCATGTGTCATTTCGACAGACTGCAGCTTTGAGCTTAAATCCACGCTGTATCACAGAGCCCAACGTCCGCATTTTAATTCTAAAGATCAATGGCGTATGCAAGGATTGGGTTGTTGGGACCTACCACACCCACGGAAATGACCTGGGGGGTTTTAGTTGCCCCCAGGCTCCAAAGGAAAAACAGTGAAGAGAGTTAACCAAATTTGGCTGCATTTATTGATACATAGTATTTAAATCAAGTCAGCCAATGATCCCACTGCAGAGAAAGGTAACTAAGAGAGATGCAGAAGCTCTGTTATATGAAATATGGTTGAAAAAAACTGATATTGTTTTAGGCTGAGAAGGCCTAAACCATCCCATATTTAAGGAGAAGCCATTAAAAAAAAAAAAGTTCTTTCTGCATTGCTCTAAAAGGTAGAACGGGGATACATGTGTGGGAGATAAAAAGGGCCAGGGTTTGGCTTAATCTAAGAAGGAACTTTCTAATCATTAAAACTATCTAGAAATAGAAGACGGTCAGTTTGCTCTTCCCATGACAGTTTCAAGACTGGACAAGCCCTTGTTAAAGTGGAAGAGGTTATGGTGGGAGCCAAGAGGGAGACAGAGGCCGTGCATGTGCCCCTCCAAATCCAAAATCCGACCCTACTTGTTGTTTTCGTTGAGTTGCTAAGTCCTGTCCAGCTCTAGTGAAATATTCATCAAACAACCCACCAGATAATCCTTGCACAGATCTAGATTTGTTAAAACAATATGGTTTCTTGGGAAGAAGGAGAGGTCCTACTCTAATTCCTAATTTAATTTGGGGATACCTGAATTCCCTGGTGGCTCAGATGCCTGCAATGCAAGAGACCGCGGTTTGATCCTTGGGTGGGGGAAGATTCCCTGGAGAAGGGAATGGCAACCCACTCCAGTATTCTTGCCTGAAAAATCCCATGGACAGAGGAGCCTGGTAGGCTACAGGCCATAGGATCACAAAGAGTCGGATATGACTGAGCGACTGAATTCTCATCGGCATCATCTCATTGATAAAGACTCATCCATATCAGAATAAGAATCTAAAATTTATCACCTTTGATCATAGTGTACAGTTAAGTCTCCTGACCACTCATCTTTGTTTTGAACTCTACAGAGTTTGAGAGATTTATAGTTCTTAAAGTATTTATAACATACTTTTACCCCTATGTGTATTTCCTTCTGCTTTCATTCAGTCTTGACTATTTGGCTGATTTAGGGTAAAGCTGTACAGTTAGATTATCGTTACTCCAGAAAGCTATTCTGACGTGTGCTTGACAAAAGCTGATCTTGGTCATCCAGAAACAAAGGAATTCTCTGGCTTATAGGAAGTTTGTGCTCACATTTGAAAACCAGAGCCATTTCTTGCCTGTCTGCCAGCGCCACCTAGTGGGGCTCTGAGTACCTTTTTCCTAGCCCAGGATTTAAAAATCCCAGTTTGGAAAGATCTATGTGGGATCATCATTCCTTTCTGGACCTCAGAATATTCGGGGTGGAAGAAATCTCTAGGGGCCAATATTTAATATCCCTGTATTATCTAGGTGGGCCTTCCCCAAGATCCTACCCAGAGATACCAATTTTAGTCTAGTCCCCAGGGAGATTCTTTACTGTCGGAGCCACCGGGAAACCCTAAAAGGAATGCATAGTCGACAGGATTCGAACTTGCTCAGGGAGACCCCAGTGGATTTCTAGCTCATTTCCTTAACCACTTTGCCATGACTACATAAGCCTAGTTCCCAGAGTGAGCATTGATCCTGGAGACCAGAGCCCCCAGGAAAAAGGAAAACAAACAAATTGAAAAAGAGAGATCATAATGATTTTTTCCTGTTGCCTTTGCATTTCACTTTTTTTTTTTAAAGAAATCAGGACAGATTAAGACTTGATGCAAAGACTTGTGACCTGAGACTTGCAGAGGTTCACAGAGCCTCAGCGAGTGGGATCGGACCAGATGGAAAAATACACAAATACCCTACAAAGTGGGGTAAGAACTTAATTCTTTTCAGGATTTTGATTTTTGAGAAGTGGTTGCCGGGTAGATCTTGCTCAGCTTTATGCCAGTGATGAGACTTAAGTCATTTCATATTTAATCCACTGTGCTTTCAAGAGAAGGATATCATGTACATTCTTGTTCTAGCTTCAGGATTATTCAGAATTGAGGATAATGTTAAGGATATTCTATCAAAGAAAGAGTCCCTTGGATTGCAAGATCAAACCAGTCAATCCAAAAGGAAATCAATCCTGAATATTCATTGGAAAGACTGATGCTAAAGCTGAATCTCCAATACTTTGGCCACGTGATGCAAAGAGCTGACTCACTGGAAAGTATCTTGATGCTGGGAAAGGTGCAAGGCAGGAGGAGAAGGGGGCAACAGAGGATGAGGTGGTTTTGAATGGCATCATCGACACAATGGACATGAATTTGAACAAACTCCCGGAGACAGTAAAGGACAGGGGAGCCTGGTGTGCTGCAGTCCATGGGGCCGCAAAGAGTTGGACGTGACTTAGCAACTAAACAGCAACCAGGGACCCGGCCCATGGGACCTGAGAACTGGAAGGGTAAGAGCTTCCTTGTTGCTTTTAGATGCACAGGTGAGTCAAAGCAAGGTGATCTGGACCAGAAAACTGATCACTCCTGACTCTCAGCTACTTCCTGTCCCTCACATTCTTTGGATGGTTTGTCTCTTTATGTCTCTTACCACATCTTACACATGGCTCTTTTCAGTCTCCTCTGGTAAATGAAAAGTTCCTCAAAGGCACAGCATGTATCTTTTGCTTCCTGTATCTCTTGGCTGGCATACCTGAGCTCAGTATCTGATTTATCTCCCTAGGGCATCAAATCATGATGGACTTCAAGGCAGCCACCTCGAAGATTACTGGGTCCACTCATCTCTTCTCATCTCAAGAGGGATGTGACTTGCTTCAAGTCCGTCACTCAGCTAATCGGAACCAGAACTGGGATCAGCCTCTGCATCTCCTGACTGTTCTGGACATTAACATGGCAGGTTCAACAGCGGAAGGGAGGCAGAGTGCCTCCCCACCCCCAACTGAGAGCAGCGAGCCACCAGCAAGAAACTTCCCAAACCCTCATGGATACAAATATTGCCTTCTACTCTATAATATGCATGTGTTTGTTTTATCATGAAAGTGTTAGAATATCTTTTTTTTCTCTTGAGGAAACTTGGTGCTGAAAGTACAATGAAAAAGGGTTGTTTGTCTTCCTTGGCATCATGGTGCAAGCCTCAGAGTCAAAACAAAGTTGTGACTTTTGTGCTTGAGATTGAGGAGCCCTGAACATCTTCCTGAGTGTGGTTCTGGGTTCCTGAGGATAGAGGTCAGAAGGAGGGTAAACCAGGGAGGGGAAAGCCAAGATTCTATCTTTTGAAAAAATTAACTGTTTTAACAGCCTTATTGAGATGTAATTCACATACCATACAACCCCTCCATTTAAATTGCATAATTGAATGGCTTTGGGGATAAATGTGTTTGTCTTGAGTGAACAGCTGCAAAGACACATCCCCACACAGCACCTGTTAGAGTAGAAGGAAAAGCAACGTGTAGTTTTTATTTTTAAATCCCATTTATGCTCCATCCTGCCCCTCGTGATCTGTAATTGTTGTTTAGTCGCTAAGTCGCGTCCAACTCTTTGCAACCCCATAGACTGCAGCACCCCAGGCTCCCCTGTGCTTCACTATCTATCTCCTAGAGTTTGCTCAGACTTATGTCTATTGAGTCAGTGATGCCATCCACCATCTCATCCTCTGTCGCCCCCTTCTCCTCCTGCCCTCAGTCTTTCCCAGCATCAGGGTCTTTTCCATTGAGTCAGCGCTTCCCATTAGGTGGCCAAAATAGTGAAGCTTCAGCTTCAGCATCAGTCCTTCCAATGAATATTCAGGGTTGATTTCCTTTAGGATTGACTGGCTTGATCTCCTTGTTGTCCAAGGGACTCTCAAGAGTCTTGTCCAGCATCACAGTTCAAAAGCATCAATTCTTCAGTGCTCAGCCTTCTTTAAAGTCCAACTCTCACTTCCCTACATTACTAAGGGAATGTCTAGCTTCGACTAGACGGACCTTTGTTGGCAAAGTGATGTCTCTGTTTATTAATAGGCTGTCAAGGTTTGTCATCCTGGAGAAGGGATAGGCTATCCACTCCCGTATTCTTGGGCTTCCCTCATGGCTCAGTTGGTAAAGAATCTGCCTGCAATGAGGGAGACCTGGTTTCGGTCTCTGGGTTGGGAAGATCCCCTAGAAGAGGGCGTGGCGACCCACTCCAGTATTCTTGCCTAGAGAATTTCTATGGACCAAGGAGCCTGGTGGGCTGCCGTCCGTGGGGTCGCGAAGAGTCAGACATTGCTGAGGCACCAAGTAAGGCACAGCACAGGTGCCTCCCTCCATGGCTCTCCCTCCGGGAGCAAGCGTGATCTGCAGGGCATTATTAATCCACAGAAGCACCCCTTCACCGCTCCCCAACCGCGCCTCCCAAGCTGAACAGAAACTCTATCCGTATCCGCTCGATTTGCTGGGCAGAAACAATGGTCTCGGTGACGAACCTGCAGGAAAGAAGAGTTCCTGAGTTGACGGGAAAGGGAGCAAAGGGACAGGGAGAGGGTGGCAGGTGATAAAGCAGGGAGAAGCACTGCTTTTTAAAAGAAAAAGGAACATAAATCTATCCTAGGGCAGTACTTGGATGCCAATTGTGATTGGATGACCAAAGCAGGTGGCAGTAGTGGACGACTGGAAACCCAGCAGAGCAGTGGTCAGGAGCACAATCCTGAAGTCAGGCACCGAGGTTTGGACCCTTGTTCTTGGACGGGTTAAATGATACCTCTGTGCCTTAATTTCCTTTCACATAAAAGGGGGTAAAGACAGTGCCTACTGAATAGGGTGCTTTAAACAGTGTCAGGCCCATTCTTGCTGTTATACCAGGGCCTGTTCCATCTGCACACCTTCCACACACACACACACACACACATGCGCACACACACTCCTTAGGAATTCTGACTGGCTGTTCCCACTACATGGAACCCTCTTTGCTGGGGTACCGTTCAGCTTGCTCCCTGACCTCCTCAAATGTTACTTTCCTAATGAGGACCATCCTGAATGCTCTCAAAATCCTTTACTCTTATCTGTTTCTTTAGCTGCTGTCACCTTACAGCATACCATACAATGTGTTTACTTATTACTCTACAGTATCTGTGGCCACCTCTCACCATCCCTCCCCAGCCTCAAGCCAGGCCCCCCACCTTCCCCAGCATGTAAATTCCACAAAAGTGGGGATTTCCCTCTCTTTTGTTCCCTGATACATCCTGAGAGGCTGGAGCCTGTGCCTGAAATATGGAGGGAGCTTGCTAAATATTTGTTGAATGAAGAACTGAAAAGTAACTCATATTAGATAATCCGCTGTGGTTCTCTGACCTCCCTCAACGTGATTCTTAAGAACCTGCGAAAGTGCCTGTGTCAAGGTCCCCCGTGTCTATGGTGAGCTGAGTGCAGGCAGGACACCCTCCAGCTGTCCTTTCTGCCACTCAAGGCTTGTCCTTGTTTCCTTCCTAATTTTAAAAAGGATTTCTTATAGACATGCTTTCTGCTTTTAAACTCAAAGCTTCTCACACTGAGTCATGTCTGTGGTCTCTTTCTGGATCACCCTCATTAAATCCTTTTTGACAGAGTGATGACCCAAGCCCTGGAGTGGCGTTCCTGGAAGAAGAACCTTGGCCAGGAACGTCGCAGCCTCAGAGGCTTTTTTCAGAGTTCTCCATCCTCTAATTAGGATGGTCGCTCATCTCAGCTGCCGCTTTGGGCGGCGACTGTGAGTTGCATGCTGATGTCCATTGCTGTGCCTGCATCGTTTCCCCCAGCAGCCAAGGGTAATCATCAGTGGGATTTTCGAGACAGCCTTTCCATTTAGTGTGAGTGAATTACTTCATGCTGCATTTTCTTTTTCGGTTGAATTTAATTCCTTGTCCTATTTCCTAATTAGGAAGATTTACGGGATTCGTTCTTAATTTTTGGGAAAAAAAACAGATCAAAAAAATCCTTCCCAGGGATACTTATCCCAGCTTCGACAAATGTTTCATCTGCTTATTTCACCTCTTAATTCCTGCTGGAGTTGTTAACTGTCAGACTCCGACAACGGGGCTGATTCTGCGACTGCCTCATTGTTGGCTCTTTTTCAGGCGGAGGCGGGGTCTTTATATTCAGGGCCGATGGGCACAAATACGGCTCTTTCTCTCCTCACTCCTGGACCCTCTTGTGGCCCCTCATCCTCTCTCTATGTCTCTCACTGCCTCCTGCTTACCCTTTCTGTCGGATCCCGCCTCCCATATATTATACATTCCTAGTATGCTGGCCCCCATTTTTGGCTGTCCATGTGGCCCTTAAATATAAAATCAAGGACTTCCCTGGTGGTCCAGTGCTTAAGACTTCACTTCCAGTGGAGGGGTTGCAGGTTCAATCCCTGGTTGGGGCACTAAGATCCCACATGCCTTGCAGCCAAAAAAACTCAAAATGTAAAACAGAAGTGATATTGTAACAAAGTCAAGAAAGACTTTTTAAAAATGGTCCGCATAGACAAATTTTTAAAAAACGTATAATCAGTTATAAAAATACCATTAAAATACCTGCATCTCACCAATCACTTAGTTCTCTGTTCTCTTTCTGTTGTCTTACGGGACATTGATTTTTTTTCCACCATGAATTGACCTTGCCACTCTTTTCCTTCCTCCGCATGTTTTCTCCATCTGGTTATTTTCTTTCTTTCCAGAGATAAGACGGATCTCCTCTGCTCCTCCCCACCCCCACCTCTCCTTGCCCCTTGGGCCTTTCCTCTGCTCTCTAGGCATTCTGAAATCTAATCCATTCAACCAGAAAAGCTGTGACAAACCTAGACAGCATATTAAAAAGCAGAGACATTATTTTGCCAACAAAGGTCTGTCTAGTCAAAGCTGTGATTTTTCCAGTAGTCACGTGTGGATGTGAGAATTGGACCATAAAGAAAGCCTGAGTGCTGAAGAATGGATGTTTTTGAACTGTGGTGTCAGAGATGATTCTTGAGAGTCCCTTGGATGATAAGGAGACCAAACCAGTCAATCCTAAAGGAAATCAGTCCTGAACATTCATTTGAAGGACTAATGCTGAAGCTGAAGCTCCAACTTTGACCACCTGATTCGAACAGCTGACTCATTGGAACAAGAGTCTGATGCTGGGAGGGATTGGGGGTGGGAGGAGACAGGGACGACAGAGAATGAGATGGCTGGATGGCATCACTGACTCGATGGACATGAGTTTGAGTGAACTCTGGGAGTTGGTGATGGACAGGGAGGCCTGACGTGCTGTGATTCAGGAGGTCGCAAAGATTTGGACACGACTGAGTGACTGAACTGAACTGAACTGAACTGAAGACATCTCTTGGGCTGCAGTCCTTGGGGTCGCTAGGGGTCGGACACGACTGGGTGACTTCACTTTCCCTTTTCACTTTCAGGCATTGGAGAAGGAAATGGCAACCCACTCCAGTGTTCTTGCCTGGAGAATCCCAGGGAGGGGGGAGCCTGGTGGACTGCCGTCTATGGGGTCGCACAGAGTTGGACACAACTGAAGCGACTTAGCAGCAGCAGCAGCAGCAAGACATCTCCACCCAGAACACAAGAAAGATAAACGAAAATGTCTTCTCTTTGTCTGGCTTTCCTGAGAAAGCTAGTGACTGTCGGTGGTCAGGATGCATAGCTTCTACGGCTGTGGCATTTAGCCCCAGACGATGACGCAGTGGGAAGCCGTTCCAGCCCCAGACTGTGTCACAGAGACTAAGGTCTCGGGAGGCTATGAGAGGCTGAACACATGTCTGGACCATCTCTGGAGACAGTTACAGAAAAGTGCATGACTATGTTTCCTATGAGAACATTCTAGAAAGTTCCAGATCCATTCCATTTCCTCAGAAACATAGGAGGAGTGTTATTATTAATTAGGAGCCCAAATACCCAAGGGGCTCAGGCATGCAATTTGAATGAGCATAAGAGATACTGGTCTGGTGACTCAGGTAAAACAGAGTCCGTTCTTAGTCCAAAGTGGTGGGTATTGCCAGTTGTTGGCACAGGGAGATGCTGTGTAAGGGGAGCTCGAGAGACCTATTATTTAATGTGAAATTTCCCAAGTTTTAAAACAGTGGCCACTTACCAAAACTTTTAAAATACTTTGTGTGCTAAAGCTTCTTAGCCCTCAGTTTGAGACCCTAAGACTTAATGATCTCCGGTTATTTCCCACCATAAGTAATGGTGGTTATAAATCCAGAATAATAAGAAAAAAGATTATTGAAAAACTTTGCACTGTTCTTTCCAGATTCTGAAATGTGTTCTCTTCACATTTGGGACACAGCAGTATATTTTAAAAACATATCCACCTGAGGTTGGATGGCATCACTGACTCAATGGACATGAGTTTGAGAGATCTCCAGGAGTTGGTGATGGACAGGGAGGCCCAGTGTGCTGCAGTCCATGGGGTCACAAAGACTCGGACACGACTGAGTGACTAAACTGAACTGAACCTTAGCTCTATGCATCTGACTCTCCAGCCGCCAGGCCAGGCAACCCCAAGGTTTCATAGAAATGAAACCCCACAAAACACGCTAACCTTTCCAGTTAAACTTTCATTGTGAAAATCCATTCTATCTTCAAGGAAGTGCTGCTGCTGCTGCTGCTAAGTCACTTCAGTCGTGTCTAATTCTGTGTGACCCCATAGACGGAAGCCTACCAGGCTTCCCCGTCCCTGGGATTCTCCAGGCAAGAACACTGGAGTGGGTTGCCATTTCCTTCTCCAATGTGTGAAAGTGAAAAGTGAAAGTGAAGTCGCTCAGTTGTGTCTGACCCTTAGGGACCCCACGGACTGCAGCCTACCAGGCTCCTCCATCCATGGGATTTTCTAGGCAATAGTACTGGAATGGGGTGCCATTGCCTTCTCCGATCTTCAAGGAAGTGTTAGTTCCTAAATTATTTACTACTGTTCACTTTGCAAAATTTATTAAAGACAATCACCATAAACCACCAGTAACAATTTCATAATTATAAATTTTATTCCTAAATGGAAGATGAAAAAATTGAACCCAGCAGTTTATTCAAAGAATAATGAATATATGACTAAGCAAAGTTTATTTCAAGAAGGTAAGGATGGGTTGAACACTAGAAAATCTGTTGATTCTTGTGTTACGACTTCCCTGGTAGCTCAGACAGCAAAGAATCTGTGCCTGCAATGCAGGAGATCCAGATTTGATCCCTGGGTTGGGAAGAGCCCCTGGAGAAGGAAATGGCAACCCTCTCCAGTCTTCTTGTCAGGAAAAGTCCCAGGACAGAGAAGCCTGGGGGCTACAGCCCATGGGGGTCTCAAAGAGTCAGATAGGGCTGAATGACTAAGCACATTCATACCTGTGTTGAAAAAAATCTGAAAATTGTGGGAACTGTGAATTAAGTTTTGTATGGGGCAAAATGAGGACTGCAGCCCAGGAGACATCCTTTGTGGACGGCTCTGAGAAAGTGCCCGGAGGAGGCAAGAGGAGGAGTCAGGATATGCAGGAGTTTTGCAACAAAGGGCAGGGAGTCATTTGGGAACACCAAGAGATTACTGTTAATGAAAGAAACCAGGTATGTCAAGTTAAGGAATTTAGCACTTTTCTTTGTATGGGAAGATGCAAGAGCCTGAAGGCACTGAAATCTTTCCTCTGATCTGCACCTCAGCTGTCTGGGGCCAGTATCCTGTATTTTCACGTCCTGAGTTTCCTCAGGGCTCATCAGCTCACCATCCCTGTTGATTGCAATTGTTGGTGACTGCGACATCCTTTGTTAACTGATATGGCAGGACATATTCCATTTCACCTAGTGTAGTTCATTATATTCATGAGTCAGAATAAAAAAGGAGCACAGTGATAGAGCTCAATAGAGAGTTGATAAATTTAATATCTTTCCCAATTCAACACTTATGGTAAATAAGGAATAGAAAGATGATGTGTGTGTGCTTGGTCATGTCCGACTCTTTATGACTCTCTGGACTATAGCCGCTCCGCCTCTCTGTCCATGGGATTTTCAGGCAAGACTACTGGACTGGGTTGCCATTTTCTCCTCCAGGGGATCTTTCCCACCAAAGGATCAAACCCATGTCTTTTGTGTCTTCTGCATTAGCAGGGAAAGTCTTCACCCCTAAGCCATCGGGGAAGTCCATAAAGATGATAGTGTTCTAGCACCAACTAGGGGCAAACACTTGTTATTACAAGTTAAAGAATGAATGTCCTTTTTCTTGTCCTGTATTATGGCAGAAAGTGAAGAGGAACTCAAAAGCCTCTTGATGAAAGTAAAAGAGGAGAGTGAAAAGGTTGGCTTGAAGCTCAACATTCAGAAAACAAAGATCATGGCATCTGGTCCCATCACTTCATGGGAAATAGATGGAAAAACAGTGGAAACAGTGTCAGACTTTATTTTTTGGGGCTCCAAAATCACTGCAGATGCTGATAGAAGTCATGAAATTAAAAGACGCTTGCTCCTTGGAAGGAAAGTTATGACCAACCTTGATAATATACTAAAAAGCAGAGACATTACTTTGCCAACCAAGGTCCGTCTAGTCAAGGCTATGGTTTTTCCCGTGGTCATGTACAGATGTGAGAGCTGGACTGTGAAGAAAGCTGATCGCCGAAGAATTGATGCTTTTGAACTGTGGTGTTGGAGAAGACTCTTGAGAGTCCCTTGTACCGCAAGGAGATCCAACCAGTCCATTCTAAGGGAGATCGATCCTGGGTGTTCATTGGAAGGACTGATGCTAAAGCTGAAACTGCAATACTTTGGCCACCTCATGCGACGAGTTGACTCACTGGAAAAGACTCTGATGCTGGGAAAGGTTGGGGGCGGGAGGAGAAGGGGACGACCGAGAATGAGATGGCTGGATGGCATCACCGACTCTGTGGACATAAGTTTGAGTGAACTCCAGGAGTTGGTGATGGACAGGGAGGCCTGGCGTGCTGTGATTCATGGGGTCGCGGAGAGTCGGACACGACTGAGCGACTGAACTGAACTGATTGATATTTTGGCCAATGCAAGAGCAAGAGTGAAAACTGTATTATTTGTAGGTGATATGATTGTTAAAATAGAAATTTCAGAGACATCAGTTGATAAGCTATTAAAACTATAAAACATTTTCAGTGGGGCACTACACAAGATAAATACATACAGTATTCCATAGCTTGTATGTACCTAACACACATTTACATTTGAAATATCCATTGTCATTGATATTTAAGTCGTTTTCAAGTTTTTACTATTCCAAGAAATGTAGCAATAAACATTCTTGTACAGACCATTTCTGTACATTTATTTATTTACCTCCTTGAAATTAGCTCCTAGAAATGGAATTGTTCAATAAAAGATTATGGAAATTTCATATGACCAAACTATGGGGCAGGGATCTTTACTTAACCTTTTTTTTCCACTTTATTTTTTGTCAAATGGCTAACCAGTTGCCCCAGTATTACTTACTAAATAATCCATTCTTTCCCCACCACTTTGTAATAGATTTACTATGCATATAGAAGGATATCTGTATATCTTATATTTCATAATAAGTGAAAAAAGTCAGATTCTATCTGTAGGTATTCTTGGACAAATAAAAAATTGTAATCTCTGGAGTTATATAAAAGCTCATAAGTATCATTTTTTAGGCTTTTTTTTTTTTTTGACGTGGGCCATTTTTAAAGTCTTTGCTGAATTGTTACAATAGTGCTTCCGCTGTTTACATTTTGGTTTTTTGGAGGAGGGGCTTGTAGGATCTTAGCTCCCCGACAAGGGCTAAGCATTGGAAGCTGAACCCGTAACCACTTGACTGCCAAGGAAGTCCCTCAGAAGGACTTTATATTGTTTCCTTTTTGTTTCCTACGGGCAGAGAGTACTTCTTTGCTTAGAAAATTCTTCCCCTCTTGTAGCTCATTTTACCTAGGTAACTTCAGTAGGAGGGTGTCCGCGCCTGCACGGACAAATCAACGAAGTGCTCTCCGTGGATCCTGTAAGCTTAGAGAAATTCCAAAGAAAAGATGGGGTCGAGAGGATTGCAGTCATGAACCAGCAATGTCTTTATATATGCTGCAACAAACAAAGTCATAAAGCACGGGAAACATCTTGAGCTCATAACAGATTGTTATCAAGAACAATTGCCCTCTCCCTCAGACATCATAGGCCAGGAAATAACAGACTAGTTTATACTTTAAAGAAACATTTCTCCTGCACGTCTTGCACGTCTTGCACGTAGCCACCGCCTGTAGCCTGCAGCTGCTTATCCGATCAAGGTAAAGGGGTGGCGGGACAGGGGGCTAATGCCTATATAGGCCCCTGGTTAAGCACAGGGCAGCTCCCAGGGCAGGTGCCCGAGGCACACCGCTCCCCGCAGCTCCCCCTTTTTTAATTTTTTAGAAACACGGACAGCTCTTCGGCGTTGCAAATGATGGCCATGCAGAACGGCCTTTATGTTGGCAATTTTTCCAAAACGCCGTAGAAGGCAAGGCAAAAGGCATAATGCAAGTAGGAGAAGTATTATGAGAATAACTGAAAGACTAGTTGCACGACTAATATGGGTAAAATAGATACAAATTATTTCCTGGTTATACGCGAAAACATCATGATTCGTTTAGTAACTAGGTTCATAATACACTGTAGGAAGCAGGGCCCGCAGCAAAGAAAACAAAGTATAATCACTAGTATTACAATTAAAGTTTTCCACCAGTCACTGTGGAACCAGGACTTAACTTGATCCCAAAACGGGGGAAAAGGGTCTTGCATGGAATCAATTTGATTTTGCATATCAGCAACAGCATCCGATATATTGGAGGACAGATCAGGAATATAGGTACAGCATTCTACCTCTATAACGGCGCAAGTCCCTCCCTGTGCAGCTGTAAGAATGTCCAAAGCCATTCTATTTTGTAGAACAGCTTTATGCATTTGCTTTTGTTCTTCATTTAGCTCTTCTAAGGCCTTTTTCGTGTCTGATAGGGCTTGTTGAGTAAAATTTGTTAAGGCATCCACATGAGTCATTATATCTGCAGTTCCAATTGAGGGAACAAACACTGCTACCAAATAATCATACCAATGAAACACAGCTCGAGCCCATCGTGCTCTTACAAAAGGAAGGTTAGCGGGGTTTTTTATAGGGGAATAAGTGATCCGACCTGGGGCGAACACAAATCCAAGGCTACAACGTCCCACCCACCCAATGGGAAGCCAAGGCCAAATGTTTGAACCACAAATCCATTTTGTCCCATTGGGAGCTGCCCATCTTATACCAGGGTTATTTGTCCAATCAGACCCTGGCCAAGGAGTGGCAGCATTACAGGTAAAAGTAACATTTCGCACTTGCATACACATGGATATAGGGGTGATGCCTACATGTTTCAACAGGTGTTTGCCAAGATTCTTTCTCCAAAGCGGGGCTGATGTTCCTGCTGTTCCCAGCAAATATCTGCTCGCCTCAGAAGCTGTCCCTTTTCCGGAGTCATCCAGAAGTATTCATCCCAGATCTGATAATAGTCCCCAAAAAATCGACTTGAACGAGTCTTATTTTTGCTGGTAGTAGAGAACGTACGGTATGCATCTTCAACAGCTTTATAGCTCGCATTAACGTTGAACTGCAGCGTGGAATTCAGCTGCTGATTGTCCATGCCGTTGCACTCAGGAAGGGCGGAGACATTTAGGGTGTTGAGACTTCTGTGGGCTTGTTTATACTGGGTTAAAAAATTACAGAGCGCAGGAAAGTGCATTTTTTGTATAGGAGATACCCACCAAGGAAACCCATCGACTACTGACAGTGGCATAGCAGTACACACCCAACAAGCAGAACTATTATGAAAACCCGCATAGGAGTGAGCCCAGGATAAAAAGACATTACCCTCAACCCGTGAGAACCCTATCTGATTTAGGAGAAGTAATAGAGATATGAGAATCGCGGTAGGAGATGTGGGCGCTGGTCCATCAGCATTCAAACGTGCTTCCTGCAGCAGGGCCTGCAACTGCTGACTAGTCAGCAGTGGGATGGTCTCCTGCAGGGACAGCTGTTGCATCCTGGCAGTGAGGGACCGCCTCCGCCATGCGTACTAGCCTTTTTGGGAGCCAGCGCGGTGCTTCGGCATCCTGTGGAAAAACACAAACATGGCCCCTTCCCCATATTAAGAGCGGATCAGGCCCATGCCATTTTCCATCCAATGGGTCCTTCCACTTTACCAATGGACGTGTTTTAGTAGCATCATGATGCCAAAAGCGCTGTGCTGCGGATTTGCCATCATGATCCAGACTCAAAAAATTTAATACAAAGAGAGCATGATGAAGAAGATTGGCAGGCGTAGTGGTATATAAATTCCCCTTTTTTAATTTTTTCAATTGATGCTGGAGCGTTTGGTGCGCTCGTTTAACAATGCCTTGTCCTTGCGGATTGTAAGGGATACCTGTTTTGTGGGCGATATGCAGATGAGCACAAAATTGTTGAAAAACTCGGCCAGTATACCCAGGGCCATTATCTGTTTTAATACACCGTGGAATACCAAGAACAGAGAAACAACGCAAGCAATGTTGTATACAATGCTTACTGGCCTCCCCAACCTGGAGAGTTGCAACTAAAAATCCAGAGTAAGTATCTACTGTAACATGTACATATTTTGATTTGCCAAATTCAGCGATGTGAGTTACATCCATTTGCCATAAATCATTGGGAAGTAAACCACGGGGATTGACTCCATAACGAGGGAGCACAAAAAATTGTGGGCAAGTAGAGCAGGTTTTTACGATATGCCTAGCGGCTTCACGCGGAATTCCAAATTGCAGCCTTAGAGATTGGCTGTTTTGATGATGTATGGCATGAGAGGCTTGCGCTGCTGAAACGGAGGAGTTATAACAGATAACATGAGTAAGCTGGTCAGCCAAAGCATTTCCTGCAGCGAGAGGACCTGGAAGAGAAGTATGGGCACGGATGTGCCCGAAAAAACAAGGAGAAAATCGCGACCGAATCAGACTCTGAATCTGTTCAAACAAAGATTGAATGGTCGATTTCACAGCACCAATGAATGGCACCGTTTCAATCACTGATAAAGCACGTACAACATAACGACTATCAGAATACAGATTAAAACTCTGTGGGGTACGTTGTAGAGCCCGTAAAACAGCAAACAATTCTACTTCCTGGGCAGAATCAAAGGTGGTTTGACAAAAGTAAGAGGCATTTTCAATGACTAGACTGGCTACGCCATTAGAAGAGCCATCCGTAAAGATCGTGACAGCGTTTCGTACTGGTTGTGCCGGTACTATTTTAGGAAAAATAAATTGATGCATTTGAGCAAATTGTAAAAGTTTATTAGAAGGGTAATGCTGTATAATTTTCCCAGGAAATTTGCAAGGGCAATTGCCCAATCATCAGAAAACTGTGCAAGCCAAGATTGCTGTTCAGTGGAAAAGGGGACACAGATAAAAGAAGGATCTTGCCCGAGGTAGATGAGGGATTCCTGCCGTCCTTTAGCTATAACTCTTGCAGCAAGGGTATGATATGGGGCCAGAACACGAGTGGGAGAAGATGAGAGATAAATCCATCAAGCGGTTTGTCTTGAAAAAGAACTCCTGTAGGAGAATGGCTAGAGGCAAGGACATAGAGCCCCCAGGGTTTATTATAATCACAAAATCCTGATTGCTGTTGAGTCAATGCAACCTCAACCCTTTTAAGAGCTTGATCTCCTTCTGGTGTAAGAGATCGTGGTGATGTAGGATTGGAATCTCCTTTAAGTATGTCAAAGAGAGGTTTTAATTCATAAGTTGCTAAATGTAAATTTGGTCTAATCCAGTTGATGTCTCCAAGCAATTTCTGAAAATAATTAAGAGTGTTAAGATTATCACGACGAATAGTAATGGGTTGAGTAGAGAATCCATCTCGTTCTAAACGAAAGCCTAGGTATGAATAAGGTGGGAAGGTTTGCACCTTTTCTTTAGCTATAAGAAGACCTGCATTTAATAAAGAGGATTCCATAGGGGCATATGCTTGTAGCAAGTAATTTTCATCAAGGTGTGCTAAAAGGATATCATCCATATAGTGCAGAATGTAGACATCAGGGAAATGAGCTCGAGTAGAAGATAAAGCAGCTGCAACAAATTTTTGACACAAAGTAGGACTATTAGCCATGCCTTGGGGTAAAACTTTCCATTGATAGCGAGACATAGGCTGAGAAAAATTTACGGAAGGAACACTGAATGCAAATCGAGTGCAGTCTTGGGGTGCTAGAGGAATTGTATAAAAACAATCTTTCAGATCAATGATAAGGATGTGATTACTTCGGGGTATCGCCATAGGCGATGGCAGTCCAGGCTGCAAAGCACCCATAATTTCCATAGTTTCATTAACTTTTCTTAAATCCTGCAATAAGCGCCACTTACCAGATTTCTTTTTAATAACAGAAATAGGAGAGTTCCAAGGGGAATTAGAATGTTCAATATGACCCAATTTCAACTGCTCCTGCACCAGTTGTCGAGCCGCGTCAATTTTTTCTTTGGAGAGGGGCCACTGATCAACCCATACGGGGTTATCAGATTTCCAAATAATGGGGTCAGCATGGGCCACAGGAGAGTCAGTGGTCCCCTCTAAAAATACCCAAGGCCTGCCCTGTAAGGTCTTTGTTGAGGCAGAAGGGGAGTAGTTGTTCCTTGATTATGTTTTCCAAGTCCAGACAAGGGAAGTAACCCTTGATCAAAAAGTTGAGCACTCACTTGTTCACTGGGGCTATATAAATACACTCCCATGCTTCCCATAACATCTTGCCCCCACAGGTTTACGGGCAAATGAGAAAGGATATAAGGGCGCATGTCTCCTTCATGGCCTTCATCATCTTTCCAATGCAATAATTCTGAGCTCTGCTCAGGGTTAGTAGTCTGGCCAATACCTTGCAAAGTGGACATAGCTATTTGTTTGGGCCATTCTTTGGGCCAGTGTCTATCAGAAATAACAGAGACATCGGCTCCCGTATCCAAGATTCCAGAAAAGGATTTGCCATTTATCCGTAAATTTAATTCAGGACGCTCCTTGGTGATGGCATGCACCCAATAGGCATCAGATGATCCAAAACCTTTGTCTCCCCGGTTGGTCGAGAGAGTCTTCCCTACCTGTACAACAGGGATCAGAATCAGCTGAGCTATACGCTGGCCATGGTTGATAGTACTGATGCTTCGAGGAGAATGAGCCATAATTTTAATTTCTCCAGTGTAGTCAGCATCAATAACTCCGGGGGCAACTAACAATCCTTTTAGTGTGATACTACTGCGGCCAAGTAGAAGGCCCACAGTTCCTGATGGTAATGGCCCGTAAATGCCAGTCGGTATAGCTTGCATCCCCATTTCAGGAGTCAATACTGTGTAGATGGAGGAACAGAGGTCCAAGCCTGCGCTTCCTGGGGTAGCTCGGAACAAGTCTGTGACTGAACGTCGCTTGCTGGACTGTTCTGCATTGCCCCATAACATTGTTTCGGGGCCAGGGGCTGGCCCCTCACCCAGTTTCCCGACTGTGGAGGGAGTGGGTTACCTTGCACATCGGTTTTTGATTTACAATCCTTTGCCCAATGTTTTCCCTTTTTACATCTGGGGCAGAGATTGGGGGTTTTTACAGAATGGGGATCGGCGCGTTGGGGGCAGAAGGCGGCACGGTGTCCCTGCTGTCCACAGACAAAGCAGCCTGCGTTGTCTCTGCCAGCAGGCCGCCTTCTATTTTTTGTCTGCTGCTGGTATAGAACCTCCTTTATGCTTTTCCCCTGCAGGGCAGCAGCCAAAGTAATACCCTGCATATAAGAGGGCCCAATATCAGCACAGATGCGAATGTAATCAGATAAGACTCCCTTCTTTCTATAAGGCCGAAGTGCTGCCTGACAGGCGGAGTTAGCATTCTCATAAGCTAGTTGCTTTGTGAGCACCATCCCAGCCTGTTCATCGGCCATGAGCTTCCCAACTGCCTCCAAGAGTCGAGCGACAAAATCTTGATAAGGTTCATCGGGTCCTTGCCTAATTTTAGAGAGGTCTTCAGTCTTATTGTTAGAGCAAGGTAATTTTTTCCAAGCCTGACGGGCAGCATTAGATATCTGTGCATATGCCCCAGGGAGATAATTCAATTGAGCATTAGTATTCTGATAAGCCCCTTCTCCTATAAGCATTTCATATGTTGTATTGATTCCTTGTCTTTGGTTCATCTCAGCTATGGCGCCACACTGCTCCATAAACTCAGATTTCCATAATAAATAATCACCCCCAGTTAAACATGCTCGAGCAATCTGTTTCCAATCGCTGGGAGGCAAGTTTTGACCCCCAAGGTTCTCTATCATAGCTTGAGTAAACGGGGCAGTGGGGCCATACTGGGCACAAGCAACTTTTAATTCTTTTAATTGTTTGAAAGGTAGAGCTTCATAGAATCGCTGATTAGCGTTTTTAAATACTGGGCAAATTACAGGGAATCCCATGAGTGTTTCACCAAGTTTCTGCGCGTGCCGAAGAGCCTGTTGTAAGGGAGACAAATGGGGCTCAGGCGCAGCAGCATAAGCCGGCGGCGCGGTCGGCAGAATATCCTGCGGAGGTTGCTTTATATAAACCTCTCTCTTATCCTCGTCCCCTTCGTCAAATGGCTGTGGTTTTCCCTTCATTGTAAGCAATAATTGCTTCATTAGTGCTTCTAAGTTAGCTACACAAGGCAGCCGCTGACCTTCAGATTTGGGCTCCGTGACCAATAATTCCCAATCATCTTGGTGGTATTTCGCTGCCTCTTCCTCCAAGGTTTCCTCGTCCCCTGGATCTAATCTATCAGCACCTTTACTCAGGGGTGATGCTTCGGGGGTCAACTTTAAGGCATCTCCCCCGGGTGTGGCATATACAGGTTCCTCAGAGACCATACTCCTTACCTTTTCTCCTTCCTCCTGCTGGAAATCAAGGCAGTCACGAATCAGGGTCCACAGGGAAAAGGTGTCTACTGGAATTTTATTAGGGCCATGTAAAGTATAATGCATTTGAATTTGCTTTCCAACTTTCTTCCAAGTATCCAAATTAACGGTTCCTTCTCGAGGAAACCAAGGACAAACTTCTTCTACAAAATTGAGAAATGCATGTAATCGGGGGGAAGACACACGGACGCCCCGATCTTTAAGCATAATCTGTAACATATGAGCGAACAGATGTCTACTATGATCTTGCCCCATAGCTTATACTCTCGACAATATACCTTCCTACCCCTCAATACGAGACAACACAAAACGAAACCAAAAACTCACGTCTCCCGGGTAGCGGCTAGCAGGAAACCTCCGTCGGGCCCCACGTTGGGTGCCAACTGTCCGTGCCCGCACGGACAAATCAACAAAGTGCTCTCCGTGGATCCTGTAAGCTTAGAGAAATTCCAAAGAAAAGATGGGGTCGAGAGGATTGCAGTCATGAACCAGAAATGTCTTTATTAGCCTTTGCTTCACTTATATATGCTGCAACAAACAAAGTCATAAAGCACGGGAAACATCTTGAGCTCATAACAGATTGTTATCAAGAACAATTGCCCTCTCCCTCAGACGTCATAGGCCAGGAAATAACAGACTAGTTTATACTTTAAAGAAACATTTCTCCTGCACGTCTTGCACGTCTTGCACGTAGCCACCGCCTGTAGCCTGCAGCTGCTTATCCGATCAAGGTAAAGGGGTGGCGGGACAGGGGGCTAATGCCTATATAGGCCCCTGGTTAAGCACAGGGCAGCTCCCAGGGCAGGTGCCCGAGGCACACCGCTCCCCACAGGAGGGCATCCTATTTAAGTCTTAGCTTAAATTTCTTGGTGGGTGTGTGTGGGGGGGGCTCGACATAGTGGGTAGGCAGACACCCTGTCCTAGGTAAGCATTCTTTCAAAGAATCCTGTACTTGCCATACTACCTACAAATCACCCTGCACGTTCTTATCTAAATTACACCTTATTGTTTCTCGGGACCAGGCTCCATGAGGGCTGCATACAGGTCAGTCTTATTCATTCTGGAGCCTAGCACAGTGCCTGGCAAATAACCGTCACTAATTGAGCTCTTACCGTTTACCAAATACCGCGCTAGGTGCCTTTAACGACCTCACTACACCCTTAGAAACTATTACCGCCTCAGTTCTGAGCGTGGAAGCTTGTCCTGCGGGCTATTAATTCCCAGGCCTGTCTATCTCTTGGTCACTACGCGGTGATCAATAAATATTAGAGGAAGAACAGCCAGCGAGGCTTGAGGTTCTCTGAGAGTGGACGTTACATTGCAACTGCAGCCCTTGGGGGCTGCTTGGACTGAAAGCCCTTCAAACGCAGACCCTCGCAGGCCCCGCCCACCCCGCGCCGAGGCCGGAAGGGAGCGTCGAGGGCGGGACGGGCTTCCGGGGCGGGGCCGGCGTTGGTTGGCCGGCTGCAGCCGGAAGTCGGGAGGTTTGGGGTCCGAAGACGCCGGCTTGTGACAGGCGAGAAGGAGGCGAGAAGGAGGCCTACGAGAAGGTTGGCTCTCTGTCCCTTGGCTCCAGGGGACCCTCGGCCCCTTCCCTTAGTCTCTGTCCGCTCGATTTCGCCACCGCTATGTGGGAAGCGAATCCGGTGAGTAGCCGGCTGGGATGGGGCGGGCCGATGGGCGGGGTTGACGGGAGAGGGCGGGCGGAGTTCCGGGGACCTGCGCCCCAGACCCCGCGCCCCGCCGGGCCCCGCCAGCCGGCTGTTGAGTTCTGGGAACGCGGGGGCCCCGGGTTCGGCGGCTCCGGCAGCGCCTTGCGAACAGTGGAGAAGGTTCGGTGGGTCCCCAGCGCCGGGCAGGCTGGCTGTCCCGTCCCAGTGATTGATTTGGACTCGCTGTGGTTTCTCTGCCCTCGTCCCTCCACACCGTCGTTTTAAACGGCGTTTTGCTGTCTGGCTGGCGTTTCCTGGGCCTCGAACCTGTGAGTCTTCGTTAGGCTCAGGTGTACTTGCCAGCCCCCCACCTCACCCGTATCCAAAGCAAAGGGGCTTTCCCTCTGGACTCGCCCCTGAATGGGCCTAAGTGGAACCGCCGGGGCTCCTTTCCTCTTTTTGATGGACAGCCTGCGAAAGCTGGGGTGGGAGGGGTGGAGGGGCGAGCGTGTGTTCTTAGATTTTTTTTTTTCTTCCCCGGGTGGACAGAAGTGGTGACCTGGAGTGTTTCCGCTGCAAGTCTTTCTCCCTCCCGTATTTGCATTGTGTCTACATATATTTTTGTTTATTTTGCTTTTGTACCTTCATTTAATATGCAGCTTTCAAAGAGAGGAGTCCGTCTGCCAGGAGTATTCCTGTTAGTCTCCTGTTAGAGGCTAAGTCGCCTGGTAACACAAATAGACGCTGTTTACACCCTGAGTTAATTGGAAAATGGCAGAATCATGTATCAGCGAATTGTTGGCCAAAATACGTGCAGCTACCCCGTCTGCTGAGAGAAATTCCTGAGTCTGCTTTAATAACCCCGTTTCCATATTTACAGTAACTCGTTTCTGTCATCTGTACTACATCTTCCCCATCCCTGGAATGTATTTCCAGGTAAATAAGAGAGTTATCAGTAAATTCCCATCTGCTTTACCCCAGTAGTCTGTTGCTCTCGATTTTTTCGCTGCATGTTGTGGTTCCATCCCAGACCTTCTGTAATGATGGTCATCATTTAAGACCTTTTTTTTTTTTTGCTCTAATATAGAATCCTCTAATATAAGGCCACATCAGAGGAAAGTAACTGCCGGATTTTGATTTTCGCAAAAATAATTGCAGATTGTGAGAATGTATTCTGTTTATGTATTCACTTTTGCTGTCATCAGTCGGTTTCATATATTATTATTATATGTGTGTTTGTGTGTATATTCAGTTTTTATTGGCTGGCCTCTTCCTGGTTTCCCATAACACATCTTTACTCATCTGAGTACATGTCTTGCTCAAAGTCACATGTCTTAAATGCTTCAGCATGTTGTAAGCTCCACAGGGGCAGAGATTTTTGTCTGTTTGTTTCTTGTGGCATCCACAGACTAGGGAAGAGAGTGTGGCATATAGTAGGTGCTCAGTAAATGCCCGGTGAATTAACGAAGGCCATTGTATCAACACTGGGGAGACTCCATTGCTCCACTTTTTTTCTCCTTCTCCATCACGTACGTATCAGAATTCACTGTTGGGTCACTGGTGTGTTTGTGAGGGTTATAGAGGTGCTAGTGAATATCTCCTGTACTTAGACTGACTTCTGTTAATTGTGATAAACTTTCCACCTACAAACCCACATTCTTCTGACCCTTGTCATGCCAGTCTAATATGTCTTAATGCTCCTGTGTTTTCTTACTGATACTGTTTTTCTTCCTCTGAGCATATGGATGCTGTCAGTAAGGACAGTTTGTGAAATGAAAGTCGCTCAGTCATGTCCAATTCTTTGCGACCCCATGGACTATATAGTCCATGGAATTCTCCAGGCCAGAATATTGGAGTGGGTAGCTTTTCCCTTCTCCAGGGGATCTGCCCAACCCAGGGATTGAACCCTGGTCTATTTTGTATAAATACAGTCAGCACCCTGCATTTGGGTTTCCTCTGGTAATTTATTAGTTTCTTTCAATAGAAGAAGCATCTGGATTGTCTGTCCAGCTGTGCTCCTGGAGTAAAACTTAATTTTAATGTTTCTCTAAACCAAACACAATTGGGAAGATGAAAAAAAAGTGCATCCTAAAGATAAATACAGATGACCCTGTGTTACCCACCAATGTAAATTACTGTTTACCATTTCTTTCCATTGAATGGTATAATAAATTCTACTTTGTAGAGGAAGGCTTAGTGAACGGCTTTGATTGAAGACGTCTGCTAGTTTCTCCCTGTACTGTTTTGGTAGTATCCATGACTCTGATATGCCACCCCTAATCTGCAAATATATCGCCTCTGGCAAATACACCTCCTGTGTGATACTGTATCCTACTTGCAAGTGTTTTGGGGAGATACTGCACTGACTCTGGCTGTGGTTATACTAGAAGCAGCCACCCCCTTCCACCTGGAAATTCCCCCAGACATGTTTGGAGTGTGGAAAATCACCACGAACTTGCAGCATTTCCTTGGGTGGGGGGAACCCCACACAAGAAAACCAAGGAGATTTAAATAAACTTTTATCTCAGCACACAGTTTTATTTTCCTTTTTCAAGACAGTCACGGGGTTGGTGGTGATTCTGTTCAAGTCTTTTACCAGCCAGGCACCAACCCAGGCAGACCCGGTTGACAGGTGGCAGGCTCTCAGTTCCCGTGGGGGTTCTGGTAGTTCTCCACCCACTGGGGGAGGCAGCCCTTGGCCAGTATCCCCCAGTTTAGGAAAACGTCAAGATCTATAGAAAGGACTTGGAAGGGGCACCACCACTGTCTTGACTCTGCGTAGCCTGACCTTGCCCTGCCTTTTGCTCTCTCTGCCATTGTCTTACCCCTCTTTGCTGAAAATAGATTTATGGGAGGGAGTTCCAGCTTCTCTCTGATGACAGAAAGTGAAAAGTGACAAACGTCTCTTAAGATAACGTCTCATCTCTTGCAGTAATAGGGCCTTAGTTCATAAAGAGTGATAAACTCTTGCAAAATTCCTTTTCCCTTGTTAGCTCGGACAGTGAGAGCAGTCTTGTGACATAGTGAAGGGAGGGGAAAATGACTTTCCCAAGATCAGGCAGGTGGGGAAGCCACGGAACTGTTGGCACCCGTGTCCTCGTTGCCTCCGTCCTGTTGCTTGGCGGGAGCTGTGATAACATTTGTAAGTCAGTGCAGCGCTCCACCTGCCAAGCTTCCTTTTCCTCTGTTGTTTTATCATCACAGCTGAGCTGCTTCCAGACTTCTCTCCTTTCTCTGTCCAGCGTCTTGAGAGAATAGTCTTACACTTTTTGTCGTTCTTACTCAAGCGTCAGCTCTGCCAGCCCCGCCTCTGCCCCAGCATGTGGCTTGCTGGGAGGTCACTGAGCACTTTTGAATCACCGCGCAGCGGCCACCTGCTCACCTGGCCCTCTTCTGTCTTTCTGCAACATTGGTGCCACTTGAAGCATTTCTCACAACTTGCTCTCTTTTTTTTGGAATTTTCTGGGACTGTACTTCTTTGGATTTCTTTTCCTTCCTGTGGTTTATCCTTGAATCCTGATCTTGGCTTAGCTGCACTGCCGTCTTCTGCCTCACAATGTTCCACCTTCCCCTTGTTCTTGTCTCGGCGCGTTCTTCTGTGGTGACTTAAGGTATCACTCTGATGGCTGCGCCTGCCCGATGTACACCTTTAGTCCTGACCCCCTCTCTGAACTGGGCGATGGGCAGAGCTACCGGTTGTCTGTCCAAGAGTTCACAAGTAGTATGTCTAAACCCAGCTCCCTCAGCCATTGAGTCATGATTTCACTCCATCAACAAGCACGGGATAGATGCCTGCTTACTCCAGACACTAGGAAGGGACCAGTGTAAACCTGGACCACACCAGAGCCTGTCCTCAAGGGCTGGAGGTATAGTTTGAATGGGGCCAGTGTTGCCAGAGGGTGTCTAGGGGACTGGGAAGGTTTAATGAAGTAACTTACAGTTTGAGGTAGGTGTCCGAGTCACAAGATGTGGTCTCATGGAAAGGACAAAGGAAGCAAAATAGCTGAAGCCCGCGAAAGCAAGAGAGAATGATGCGTACAGCTTCAGTGGAGGAGTGACATGGAAAAAGAGCATGGCTGGTGGGTCAAGTCTCGGTGAGGACATCGCAGGAGAATGAGTGTGGAGGGCTGTAGGGGGCAACAGCTGACATCTGCGGCTGTGTGTGTGTGGAGTAGGCAGCGTCTTTTATAGCCGTACCCTTGGGCTGGAGGGGGGATGGAGGTAGGGTGGGTTCCTCTCAGGGAAAGTTTTAGTGTAGTGTCTATGCAGACGTGTTCTCAAGATCAGCATCCACTCAGGATTTGGTAACTGACAGCTGCTTCCAGACTTCTCTCCTTTCTCTGTCCAGTGTCTTGAGAGAATAGTCTTAACACTTTTTGTCATTCTTACTCAAACTTCAGCCCCGCCTCTGTCCCAGCACCTGACTTGCTGAGAGGTAATCGAGAACTTTGGCATTGTCTTGGCATTCTTTATAATTGTTCTGACAGTGGGTTTAGCTGAGCTTAGAGAGGCGTGTGACGTGTGCGGTGTTTGGTGGCTGGGGGCAACACTGAATAGTTTACGGGTCCTCTGATACCTCTGTGAGGTGGGGACTTGAAAATTACTGTCGTCTTGTTTAATGATGAGACAAAGGCTCAACCTTGGGTGCACGTTCTGAATAAGGGCAGCCCAGTTTTCAACACGAAACTTTCTGAACAAGTGCTTTTCCCATTGCAACTTGAGATGTAGGATTTAGAGTGAGCAGAAAAGACCCTGTGGGGAGAGAGCTGCAGGGGATCAGAGCTAAAGGAAGGGCTCCTGAGCCGCAGGAGACCTTTGTGGTGACATCTCTGGGGATTCAGGACTTTTCCAGTGATGCCGCCTACGAGCAGGAGGAGAGAGACAACGCAGCCTTCCTGGGATTGGCACGGTGGGCACCGCACAGGGCTTAGGGGTGAGTCTGATAGTTTTGGTGTCAGGGCAGAACACAGAGTTGGGGACAAGGCTGGGGGTGCATGTTCATGTTTGAGGCCTGAAGGGATGGTGTGGGGTGGTTCACCGAGGGAGCCTCACCTGGCCTGGTGCTCACGCAGGGTGCTGAGGCCTTTGGCACGTGCAGCTTCCCCTCCCAGAGTTAGACTTGCTTTGGAAATAAGGTCTGAGGGTGCGCACTCATTTATTTAGCACTTACTATAAGCCAGTCAGTTCTCAGGCCCAGAGTTCATGGTGGTGAGCAACCCAACAGGCCCAGCCCTTGTGGGTTTGCGGTCTATGCAGTGAGGCAGACATTACACCGATAACTGCACTGTAGTATTCAGCTCCAACCGTAGTAGAAGCTCTGAAAGAAAAAACACAGTGGAATGTGTAACAGGAGGAGCTAGTGCTGGACTCGGAGATCCGGTCAGGCCACCTGGTGAGAGCTCCTTCTGCAGAGCTCTGAGGGACTGAGCAAGGGTTAGCCAGGTACAGTCAGCGTGGGAGGGGAGGAGGGCTGTTCGGACAGCAGAAATGCCCCGAGCGAAGGCCCCGAGGCAAGAAGGAGCTTGAGAGAGAAACCGTCTGTGGCTGGAACGCCGGGAACCAGGAGTCGGGGTGGTAGGTAGTTAGGAACAGGCCACGTGTGAATTTGTGGCACCTGTTTAGGATGTGACCTTTACCCTCGGTGGAGGGGTTTTACAAAGATCATTCTGGCTGCTGTGGGGAAAATGAGTTCTGTGTTAGAGAGTGCCCGAGGCAGAGTGATGGGCTGCCAAAGATCTCCACATCCTGGTCACCAGAAAGTGTGACTCTTACAGGTCACAGAGCAAAGGGGAGTTAAGATTGCTGGTCAGCTGACTAATAACGGGGAGTGTATCTTGAATTGTCCAGGTGTACCCAGTGTCGTCATCACTGGGGTCCTTAAAAGCAAAAGACGGAGATAGGGGTGAGTCAGAGGAAGCGTGAGGCTGGAGGAAGAATCACAGACGTGCATCATCGCTGACTGGAGATGGACTAAGGGAAGACAAAGGGACTAGGACCGAGCACCAGGAACCTGTGACATTATCGGTTGAATAGATGTAAAGTTGCAAACGGCTGGGAAGCATGGCCAGAAACCTGAGATGATTTGGAGAGTGTGGTTCAATGAAAACTGAAAAGAAAGTAATTTAGATTAATGGGTAAAATGTTGTGAAGTCGCTTCAGTCGTGTCCGACTGTGCGACCCCATAGACGGCAGCCCACCAGGCTCCCCCGGCCCTGGGATTCTCCAGGCAAGAACACTGGAGTGGGTTGCCATTTCCTTCTCCAAGTAAGGGTAAAATGTTACTGAGGGGTTAAATAAGATAAGGTCGGATAAAAGCACATAGGACTGAGGAAAGGTCATTGGAGGTCCTGGCAAGTGCCTGTGTGCCTGCGTGTGTCTGTCTGTGACAGTGGGAGATACTGGGCCAGAAGCTAGAAAACCTACGTGAGTGTAGGTTTTGGCATGCCTGGAAGGTGAAACAATAAACACAGTGTGTATTGTAGACACACAAAGTTATAGTTAGTGAGCCTCCAAAGGAGATGAGGTGGAATCCCCAAAGTACTCAACCGAAAAGAAGATTAAAAGAAAAGATGAAAAGGGGACAAATAAAAAGCAAATAGCAAGATGATAAACCTCACCAATCAGTAACAACAAATAATACTCCAAACATCCCAGTTAGAAGGCAGATTGTCAGACTGGATTAAAAAGCAAAACCCAACTGTAAATTGTCTACAGGAAACACGCACATTGAAAATGAAGACACAAGTAGGATAAAACTAAATGGGAAGAGATATACAGTGCTAACTCTAGTTGAGAGAGAGTGGTATATTAATATTGTAGTAGGTTTTAGTGATAATTGTATTATTAATAATAAAGAATGCTGTATCCTAGTGATAAAGAAGTCAGTTCATCAGAAACAACCTTAAACATTTATACACCCAATAATAAAGTATCAAGATAAATGAAACAAAAACTAATAAAACTGTAAGGAGAAGTAGACAAATCCCATTTTAGTTGGAGATTTTAGTACTCCTGTCTCAATAATTGATGGAATAAGTAGTTAGACATGCGCAAGGGTGTAGAAGACTTGAACAGCATTATCAACATCAGCTTCAGCTAATCAGTATTCATAGACCATTAATTATATCCAACAACTGCTGAATACACATTTCTTTTTTAACTACACAGAGAATATTTAGCAAGATAGATCATATTTCTGGGCCATGAAAGGAGTCTAAATACATTTAAAAGAATTTGGGTCATAGGTATGCTGAGTGAAATGGAATTAAATTAGAATTCAGTAAACAAATGATCTATAAAATCCTCAAGTATTAGTAAGTAGTAACCTTACAAAACCCATTTATTAAAGAAATAAGGGAAAATAGAACATGAAAACCTATCAGATTTGGTATGCTGCTAAGCAGTACTCAGAAGGAAATTTATAGCTATACTGATGCTTATATTAAAAAAAAAGTCACAAATCAGTGACCACAGCTTCCTCCTTAAGAAATGAGAAAAAGAAGAGCAAATTAAACTAAAGCAGGAACAGAGATAAAGTTCAGAGTGAAAATCATGAAAATGAAACCAGAAGAAAAAATAGGAAAAGGGAACACAAATTACCAACATCGAGATTGAGAGAGAGAGTGTCACTGCACATTCGACAAACGTGAAAGGATAGTAAGGGGGTGTTACGAACAACGGAGTGTCAGTGAGCGTGATGACTGAGGTAAAATGGACACGCTCTCTCTCAGACACAAATCACCAAAGCACCCTCAAGAAGTAAATCACACAGGTAGCCCAATATTTACCAAAGAATTTAAATTTGTAGGAAAAACCCTACCCACAAAGAAAACTCCAGGCGCAGTTGCTGGCCAGTGATTTTTATAAACATTTAAGGAAGAAATAATACCAATTTTGCGCAGACTTTCAGAAAATCAAAGTTAAGGTAATACTTCACCACTCATTCTATGAAACTGTCACCATGCCAATACCAAAACCAGTCACAGAGGCTATAAGAAAACTACAGATCAATATCCCTAATGAACGTAGACGCAAACATTCTAAAGAAAATTTTAGTAAACCAGACCTAATAATATATAAGGTTAATGCGTCATTACCAAAATGGTGTTTATCCCCCAAATTCAAGGTTTGTTTAATATTTGAATAGCAATCAGTATGTGTTAGTCACTCAGTCGTGTCTGACTCTTTGTGACCCCATAGACTGTGGCCCACCGTGCACCTCTGTGCATGGGATTCTTCAGGCAGAATATTTGAGTGGGTAGCCATTCTCTTCAGGGGATCTTCCTGATCCAGGGATCAAACCCAGGTCTCCTGCATTGCAGGCAGATTCTTTACCATCTGAGCCATCAGGGAAGCCCAGCAATCAGTATAACTCATCTGCAAACACCTTAAAATGAAAAACCATATGAGTATTTCAATGCAGGCAGAAAATGCATTTGACACAATCCAGTATCTATTCCTGATACAAGCTCTGAGCTGCCTAGGACCAGAAGAAAACATGCTCAGCCTGAGAAGGGGTGTACAGAAAAGGTTAACTGAACAGGTCTGGGCCGCTCAAACTCTGTACATTCTCAGGAAAAAGCCTGTTTTCATGACTGTCTTTTGCTGAACTCCAAAGAACTGAACTCTTGGAATTGGTTATCTAATGAGTGTAATTGCATGCTCGAGATCTTCAGCCTTGCTCTACCAGTGTCCAGATAGTTTATACTAGCAGTGTGATTTATGGTGAGTTCTAACCTTCTGGAGGTCTGGAACTTTGGCAGCTGAGGTCACCCACACAGGTGCTAAATGCTTACATGACCAATAGCGAGTAGAACCCCTGGACACCTAGGCTTAGGTGAATGTCCTTGGTGGGCGGCACTTTGTTGCCCACATAGTTGCTGAGAGAATTAAGTGTCCTGTGTGACTCCAGTGGGAAGGGACACTTGAAAGCTTGAACATGGTTCCTCTGGACCTCACCCCGTCCACTTTACCCATGGTGTTTATTTCACTCTGTATGCTTTTACTGTAATAAACTGTAGCCATGAATCGACCAACTCTGAGTCCTGTGAATTCTTCTCTCATGAGCCTGAGGTTGACCTTGGTGACCCCTGACAAAAGAGACATCTATGAAATACCTGTATCTAATATCAAACTTGGTAGTCAAAGATTGAATACTTCCCCACTAAGTCAGGAATGAGGAAGTGATGCTTGTTGTTTATGCACCTTTATCCTGGAGAGTATAACCAGTGCAATAAGGCAAGAAAAAGAGCACAGAAAAGAAACAACAGGCCTCTGTATGCTGGAAGAAAGAAGGAAAGCTGTCTGTATGACGCCTGTATAGAAAACATGATGAAGTGTCCAGAAGTCTTCTGAAACTAATAAGTGAGTTTACTAAGGTTGCCAAGTACAGAAACCATATCCCCAAATCAATGTGTCTCTACATACTAGCAACATTCAATCAGAAATTGAAATTTCAAATGCAATTCCATTTACAGTAGTATCAAAAATATGACGTACCTAGTCATGAATCTTGCAGAAATGATGTGTGGGATCTGTACCCCAAAAGCTATAAAACATTACTGGAAACAGTTAAAGAAGATGTAAATAAGTCAAGAGACATACCTCATTCACAGGTTGGAATACTAAATATTGTTGAGATGCCAGTTTTTCGAATACTGGATATTGTTGAGGTGCCAGTTCTTCCGGGTAGCTCACTCACTATTCAATCCCTATCAAGCATGAACGGACCTAGACTTGCCAATGCAGTTCTGAGAGCAAATTTGGAATGCTAATGCTACCTGATTTAAAGAGGCAGTATGAAACTGTGGCCTTCCTAAGTGGCACTAGTGGTAGAGCCAGCCCCTCAGGCAGATACATGGATCTCTACACCCTAAGCGGGGGTGTACCTTTCCTTCTGTAAATAAAACCCCAGTGTCACTGCACCTGGAGCTGGAGGTGGGAGCCCATTCTTCCCAGAGTGCCACCTTCTCTGAGTGGGCACTGGGCGAGAGTGGAGGTGACAGCCTTGGTCTTCTTGACTTCTCCTGCCATGAAACCTCTACCCTGGGAGCAAACTAGGTGGAAGCAGTCCGGCCCGGTATTCACATCTGGCTGGGTCTGGACAGGCACTTCCACCAAATGAGTGGGGACTGGGTAGAGGAAAGGAGATGAGTCCTTGGTGTTGCCTGCCCGAAACAGACCTTCTGCACGTGGGGGCAGTCGGCCCCTTCCAGGGTATCATAGCCCCAGACTAGCAGCTGGAGAGAGAGGAAGCCCTTGTCTTCTCGTCTGCAACGCAGAGCAGGGGGAGCGGGGCTGATGGAGCAGGCCTCAGCTCAAAGGCCAGACCCTCCCTTGCATGCTCTGAGATTTAGTAGATTTTCTTGAGCAAATACTTTTGCTGTATGCTCTTAGGACAGTTTCCAGGGACTTTAAATGTTGTTCTTTTAAATAATGTCCACAAGTTAAAATGCAGTTTTGTCATTCCAGAAGTTCCACCCTGTTTTGAAGCTTTCTATATCTAGTTTTGGACCTTCTTCCTATAAGAACGGGAGCTTCCTTGATGGCTCAGATGGTAAAGAATCTTCCTGCAATGCAGGAGACCCAGGCTCGATCCCTGGGTTGGGAAGATTCCTTGGAGCAGGAAATGGCAACCCACTCCAGTATTCTTACCTGGATAATCCCATGGACAGAGGAGGCTGCAGTCTATGGGATCGCAAAGAGTCGGATACAATTGAGTGACTAACACTTCACACTTTGACACATATAAGAAACAAGGAGGTTTTCATTACCAAATATTATTTTCTCAAGCCAAATAAGTGATATTTATTTTAATAAACTCATCAGAGGGTTTTAGCCATCTGGAAGGTTATTTTTCTCCCACAGGCCAGGATTTTGACTTTAAACTTATCTTCCACCTGGCCTTTCAATTTGATGGTCCAAACTGATTGCTCGTAGGCCCCATAAATATTTCCCTTGGAATAGCTAGCATAGTAGACAGGCTCCGCCAGCATACGTGTTGCACTTGAAAATTTACAAAACGTTTTTTTCCATTTTACATTAACTTTATTTTTTCTTCTCAGCCTGACGTGCAGGAAGTATCATTGTCTGCCAGTTAACCAGATCGAGCAGAGTATGGCATCCTGGCTGATCGAACCCATCTCACCGACATTTATTGACTGCCTCTTCCCTGGTGGACAGCTTGTACACAGTCCTTTCGTTGCCTATAAATGTATTATAACCTCGATACATTACTTCCGTGGTTACAGTATTTTAAAGGTATTCACTGAAGCTTGACTTAACTCTTTGAGCCTAATTATATAGACTAGCCAATCCTTTGGAGGGTGAACTTGTTGAAAACCATACAAATTAGTCTGAGGAACTGAGTTTGTAGAAAGTCATAGCATCTGTGAAGCAAAGCAGTCACATTACCTTTAGCCCCAGAGGAGAGAAGAAACGGGACTGGCATCTTAGGGAAGAACCGACACTCCAGAGGCCTCAGGTGTTTCTAGAATCTTCGTTGAACTGCCAGCTGTGAGCTGTGTGATTCTAGCCAATGTAATTATCTTTACTGTATTTCGTTTTTTTCCCCCTCCTAACATTAATTGGCAAATAATGACTTCTCTTGTGCCTTGGGTTGTGGAGGAATATAATAACGTAAATTGATGAGGAATTTTATAAAATCTGAAGCGCTTTAGGGCAGTGGTACCAGCCTGTGGTATTGCCCTTTCTGTACAGGGATGATGAGACAAGTCTGTCCTGAGCGCCCCCTCTCTGGCCTGCTGACACACACAGCTGCCTGTGACAGGACGCCTGGAAAGGACCTTGGTGAACACACCCCCTTGTGACCTGGCTCACAGTGTGATCCTGGGTTAGTGTGACGCACTACAGCACACCGGTTGCATGCATGCTGTGTCCAGGGGCCTTTTCTATTTCCCATCCCTCTTCTCCTAGATGGGACTCATAAGCCAAATATTTATCTGAACTATTTCCTTGAAATTCATCCTTCCCAATTTTTCAAGTTATTTTGGGAAGAAAAACTAAATTTAGGTCACTCTTGCTTTTGGTGTCTCTCACAGTGAAATGGGCAAATTTGGTGAACAGTAAGTAATAAAGAAGGAAGAGCCGGCGCTGTGAGTAACTTACACAACTGATCTTAAAATTTACATCACTGCCTTTATTACTGGGTTAAAATATGTAAGGTTAAATGCGTGTGCATGTATGCTCAGTTGCTAAATCACGTCTGACTCTGCGACCTCATGGACTGCAGCCTGCCAGGCTCCTCTGTCCGTGGGATTTTCTGGGCAAGAACACTGGAGTGGGTTGCCATTTCCTCCTCCAGGGGTCTTCCCGACCTAGGGTTCAAGCCCGTGTCTCCTGCGTTGGCGGGCAGATTCTTTACCTGCTGAGCCACACAGCAGAGCCTAAATCTATAGCTCTTGCTCCGAGGGTGTTCTGGTTTTCATTTCTTAGCAGCCAATCCACTTTAAAACATGAAGGGAAATTCCTGAACATAATTACAAAGCGTTCCTTGGAGAAAGTTTCCAAACATGAATGAAAAAATAACAAGCCCCATCCCCTGTGCTCAGGTACTGTCTTGGTACTCTGCAGGACTGGGTGTCATGTCTCCCAGCAGCCCGGGAAGAAGGATCTTCTCATCTCAGGTTTGTGAGAAGGAAACCGTGGTCTCAACAAGGGCATAGAAGCTTATCCCAGGTGACACCACTTTTGGATACTTTAAAGAATGAAATTTAAAACAAGGATTTTCCAAATTACCCAAGTAGTACATATTCTTTGCCAAAAAAAAAAAAATTCAGAGATACAGGAAATTAGTTTTGATAAATCACCAGTAACCGTTTAACTCTGTATGTGTGTGTATGATGAAACACACACACATGTACATACACAGAAAGTCTGAATGATACACAAATAAGTGAATAGTATTGATTAACTGTGGAGAAAGAAGGTGAGAGCTGCCAGGAAGGGAAGTGACGGTCAAAGAAGTCTTTAGCTTTATCTTGAGTGTTCTGCTTTTTTGCAGGGAGAATATATTCATATATTAGCTGTGCAAATTTAGTAATTTAAAAACCCTTAGAGAATGAGGACAGAAAGCTACATTCTAGGTAAAGTTGAATCCTTGTGAGTCACCTCTCTCCCTCTTTTCTGGTGACCTCCTCTTCATCACATTCTCCACCCAAAAATGTTTAGAACTTTCAAAAATAATAACATGTACATGATATAGACAAGATTATAAAGTCATTGAAACGGAAATATAAGGCAGTGTTCCATCGTGTGGAAGTGCACAGACCCTAGGTCTGCACTGCCTGGGTTTGAACCCTGGCTTCCCTGTTGTGACCTCATTTATAAATGTGGGGTAATAATAGTACCTATGTTATAGGGCTGTTGTTACTTGTGCAGTACTGGGGACAGCATTTGGCACCTGGTAAGAGTCCATCCTATAGGAGATCAGTCCTGGGTATTCATTGGAAGGACTGATGTTGAAGCTGAAACTCCAACACTTTGGCTACCTGATGCAAAGAGCTGACTCATTTGAAAAGACTGGTGCTGGGAAAGATTGAGGGCAGGAGGAGAAGGGGACGACAGAGGATGAGATGGTTGGATGGCATCACTGACTCAATGAGCATGAGTTTGGGTAAACTCTGGGAGTTGGTGATGGAGAGGGAGGCCTGGCATGCTGCAGTCCATGGGTCACAAAGAGTCGACACGACTGAGCGACTGAACTGAAGAGTCATGTAAGGGTTACTGTTATTACTGTTATTATCCTAACATTCAGGGGAAAAGCCGTGTTAAACGTCTATCCATTCGGACTTTTCTGTGTGTGCATATACACGTGCATGTATAGACGTGCACACATTCACGTGGGTAAAGATGGATGGATGTTTTTATTAAAATTGGGGCACACGGTTTCCATTTATTATAGCCTTCTTTGTACTCTCAATACTGTGTATTATAAACATCTTTCCATGCCACTAAATGAAATATGAATACTTGATTAATTGCTTTTTTTAAAGATATGCCATACAGCTTGCATGATCTTAGTTCCCTAGCCAGGGATTGAACTGGGCCCTGGCAGTGAAAACTCTTCAGTCTCAGCCACTGGACCGCCAGGGAGTTCCCGAAATACGAATGTTTAAAACAAGAATCAAGTGTGTCAGTATTTGGTTTTAACTAGTTGTGGTAGCGTGGACCCTTTAGCCAAATGCATGAACATAGGGTAAGACGTTTCTCGGCGCTAGACTGAGGCTGGGGTGCTTCTGGGTGCTGATGCAGCTTGCTTCAGTGGCTGCACGGACACCGATACGTGCACCCAAGTGTCTGGTTGTCTTATCTGTTAAGCAATGATCGTCAATATTTTTTTTTAAATAAACACCAAGATTTTTAAACAGATCATGGACAGTTTAAACGTAAAATTAAAATTTGTGGTTTACTTCATAATCCCAGACTGAATCGAGGCTTCCCAGGTGGTGCAGTGGTAAAGAACCTGCCTGCCAATGTGGAAGACATGAGAGATTTGGGTTTGACCCCCTTGGTTGGGAAGATTCCCTGGAGAAGGAAACAGCAACCCTCTCCAGTATTCTTGCCTGGGAAATCTAACAGACAGAGGAGCCTGGCGGGCTCTGGTCCTAGGGTCACAAAAAAGTCAGACATGACTTAGAGACTGAGCACATGCAAACTGAAGCTTTCCTTTTTTTTTTTTTTAAACAGCCCACTCTGGGAACTTCTTTTATAAGCAGTTAATCCAAAACCTCCAAACTGTTTCTCCAGCAGTTGTTGCTAAAAACTGGAACTTTATGTTCCATGTCCGATGTGCAAAAGTGATATTCATCATTTTAAATGTTTATCTTCAGAGCCAATATGAGAGACAGAATGCTGTTTTGTCAGCATAGCAGTTGACATACAGCTCTTTGTGAGAAGAAAAATGATGTGTAGCAACTTCCTGGTGTCCTATGGCTAAGACTCAGTGTTCCCAGTGCAGGGGGCCGATGTTCAATCCTTGGTTAGAGAACGGGATCCCGCATGCCACAACCAAGATGCGGTGTGGATGCTAAGTCACTTCAGTCATGTCCGACCCTTGGTGACCCTATGGACCATGGCCCGCTAGGCTCCTCTGTCCATGGGTTTCTCCAGGCAAGAATACTGGAGTGGATTGCCATTTCCTCCTCCAGGGAATCTTCCCGACCCAGGGATCAAACTTGTGTTTCTTAAGTCTCCTGCATTGGCAGGTGGATTCGTTACCACTAGCGCCTCCTGGACCTGCAGCCAAGTAAATAAATAAATAAGTTAAAAAAGAAAAATGATGTATAAACAGTGCACTGGTTACTAAGGAAACGATCTCTTCCTCTGTCTCTTTCCGGCACTTCAGGAGATGTTTCACAAGGCGGAAGAATTCTTACCCAAGATGACAGACAGTGAGGTGGATGAGATGGACACGTCAGACACACAGTGGGGCTGGTTTTACTTGGCGGAGTGCGGCAAGTGGCACATGTTTCAGGTAGCGCCCCTCTGTGGGGTGGCGGGGGTTAAATGCACGGAGCGTCGTCATGCTCACGTGAAAAATCAGTAGAAGCCTCTCCCGTCAGAAACCAAACCTTAGAGAAGTCAGAGAGCGGAAGTAAAAGAAAAATCAAACTCTTCTGACTACTCTCCCCTTCCCCAGGTTTTCACAGTGTTTTCTTAGACGGTATGGTGTGTGTATTCTGTGTGTCCAGAGGGTGAGCGTGTCTGCAGGGTGAGCGTGTCTGCGGGGTGTGTGGTCTGGGCATGCGTGCACAAGGCCAGGCCTGGTTTGGTGGACAAATGGTCAGGGAAGAAACCAAGCCTGCATGAAGCGCCTCTGTGCTCCCGGTGTCAGATCAGAGGGTGTAGATATGTGTTCTCCTCCAGCCCCATAGCAGCCCGAAAGCAGATGCTGACACTCTCTTACAGCCAAAGACTGGGAAACTCAGGAAAGTTAATGTCATTGGTCCCAAGTCACACAGTTAATTAGCAGTTAAGCTGAGACGTGAGCCCACACTCAAAAGTTTGTGGTCTTTTTTCTTTTTTCACTTATGAGGCTACTTAAAAGATTTTATTTGAGCCACTTAAGATGTGTCATTTTGGCAATAATCTGAAAACATTGCAGTACTTTGGAAAAAGGCCTTTTAACCAGTTGTTTAAGGTTTTTTTGTGTATGTGCTGAAAATCCTTAAGCCATTGCCCACATGTTGTCTTAGCCGATTCTCCCCATGTATTGGTAACTAGGACAGGTCAGCAAGCTTCCTCTGTCCCTCCATTCTCTGTCTTGTCCCCCAGTACCTGCCTCTGTGGCCAAGCCGTTTCTGTGAACAGCTGGTAAATGAACTTTCTGGTTTGTCTTAAAGCCGGATACCAACAGTCAGTGTTCAGTTAGCAGTGAAGATATCGAAAAAAGCTTCAAAGCAAACCCTTGTGGCTCCATTTCTTTTACCACTTCCAAATTCAGCTACAGGATAGACTTTGCAGGTATGTTTTTTTTCCCTAATAGTTGTGTGTTCTTAGTGTGTTGATATGGATTAGGATTAGTTGATATATTAATATTTGCAAACAGCGAAGTAAACCCTTTTTGTAACACATAAAGATGCCTCCACAAAAATTCAACATTTAAAATCTTTTAGATTTGCCTTTTATAAAGGTGTGTTCATATGCTTACAGATACTGATGTATATGGAGAGTTTCGTATATCTTGAGTTCATATAATGCTTCTCACCTAAGGAACACAAAACACCTCTAAGCCATTGTTTTGCTCCTCATCCTTCCAGTCTCTTGAAATAGGTAGGAGCCATCAGGTGATTTCAGGATCAATCAGAGCAGTTACGTGACAAAGTCCTAGGTAGCCGGTTCTAGTTTTAAGATCAAAGTTCAGCCAAATGACCCATCTCTTGGTGTCTTTCCTAGAAAACCACTCTTCAGTGGACATTGCCTTCAGCCACTTTCTGATTTCTGGCTCTCTCATGGCTTAGCCAGCTAATCTGGAAATGTGCCCCACTTGGATTTCATCCGTGATGAAATTAATCCGGGATGAACATTCATCTGTGACGAAATCCAAGAGCATACTTTTAGGGACCCCATGACAAACCTCTTGCACTCACACTGCCGTCTCTAGCTGCCACCCTCAGCTGTTTACTGCTCAGAGGCAAACAGGACCTAGAGGGAGGGCGACTTTCTTAACAAAAGTGCCTTTGCACTGCCACACAGCTCTGTCATCCAGGTCAGGTGTTCTTTCCTGGTTTCTGACAGTAGAGTCCTTATAACAGTGAGTGCTGGCTGTGGTGGGGGCTGGGGGGCTGGTGAAACCCAGGAGATTCCCCTGGAGGAGCCGAGGCCCAGACATGCTGAAGGGGGTTAAATTGTCCACTAAGACATTGATGCAGCCACGTCTCCAATGACTGCTGTGCCCCCAGAGTTGTTTATTTGTTTTTAATCAAGAGTTAGTGGCATTAGATTATTACTCCTGACTAAGCATAGCATTTTTTACAACATTAGGCCAATTGACTCCCTTTAAGGAGGGTCGCGAAGAGTCGGACAAGACTGAGCGACTGAACTGAACTGAACTGAAGAAGCCCGACACTTGTTTTAGGCGGAAGGTGCTAGTGGACACTTGAGGCTGGTGCACGCCTGTCAGTGTTGAAGCCACACTGAGAGACGTCAGGACGTGCAGACCTCAAGCTTCACGTGGAGGGCAGAGCTCGTCAAAGCATTTGGTTGGTGGTCCAATAAGCCACGTGTCTTTGAAAGAATGCTTTCTAGTGAACTGTATTTGGGGGAACATTTCTCTCCAACAGTGCAGTTTATTTAAAAAAAAAAAAGTCTTATCAAAGAACAGGAGTCACATAAACACCAGCTCCCACCCCTCTATATAATGACACTGTTTCGAAAGTGTAGGTTTTAGCATTTCCCACGTACATTGGCAAAATTAGCCCCCATCATTTTGTCGCAAGCTAGCTCAACTTCTCTTTGTAAAAAAACTGATGAGACGTAAACTCAGAACAAGCTGCTATAAGATGAAGGCATCACAGGCTTAACTCCATGTGCTGGGACAACCTTGCTTTTTTGCCACGTGGTGGTTGTGCCCGCGTGTGCAGAGCCTAGGAGTTTACAGGAGGGGTGAACACACTTCTCACAGCATCAGCCCGGCTGGGTGAACCACCTCATCTTGGAGTGGAATGACACCTACTTAGACAAGGTGGTAAACTGACGAGAATTCCCTCGGTAAGACTTAGCACCTACCTCGGTGGGGATGATGAGGTGGACCTGGTGAATATGGCCATGGCTGAGAAAGAGAGGAAAGCAGAGAGTCAGTCAGTTCATTAGCCTCTTACCACTAGCATCTCTTGTGTAAGTCTGTATTGAGTCTAGCTAGGTTTTCTATTTTTCTGGTTTAGGTGTACAATTTAAAAAGAAGGCAAGATATGTACAAATTTTTGAAACTGTGAGTTGTGCAAGTTTTATCATGGTAATGTATATTTTTTGTTGTTGTTGTTATTTCCAAAATTTTTGGAACAATCAAAGTAAACATTAAAGAAGCCAGTCAGAAGATTCAGTACTTTCTTTCTCTTCCTAGAACTTTTAATTTTCCAAAGTTGAGAACCCCTCTCTGTTCACGTGTTTAACTCAAGCATGGTACGAAAAGGAATAGACTCTACATACTGAGCCGTGTGTGAGGCTGGCTTCGTCCTGTGTGAGCTTAGATCAAGCAGGGAAGCTGATAACCAGACGTGTGGTCAGGTATCCCTGATAACGCTGGTGCTGGCAGCTGCTCCTGAAGCCCCTTGGTCCTTGACTGTCACGTTGTGCGGCTGCAAAGCTTCGTGGCGTTGCATCGCCCAGTGTGTTCCCGTGACTCACCTCTTTGTCTCTGTACACAGAAATGAAGCAGATGAATCTCACCACGGGGAGGCAGCGCTTAATAAAAAGAGCCCCATTTTCCATCAGTGCTTTCAGGTATTGTGGGGGGAATAGGGTGCAAAGAGAGTGGGCACTCTCTCTTTCTCCTCTTCTTTAACGTTTTGCAGGAGAATAAGTAGATGGAAAATGTTTTGGTGGGTTATTTAATGATCTTAATATTAATCTTTACTTAATTTCACATTTGTTGATGCACCCGCTGTACTGTTACTTTCGACTGGCATTTCCTTTCCTGTCGTCCTTTTCATTTCCCTTAGATAGATGTATTTTTCAATTCTTTAGAGCAGTTTGAGTGGTAGTTTAAAGAATGCTTGATGGTCTCTACTATAAATCCTTAAAATAACCTACCGAGGCAAGTTCAAATTAGCTTGGAAAGACTCTCCTGGAACCATCCAATTATTTGAGTTGTAAATCCTAAGTAATTACCTACTTTGTCTTCACCTCCACTGAACCCCATTGGGCAACTCCTCGAGGTAATTTCAGATCTGCAGTGACTAAAGGGGGCCTGGGAAGACAGGAGTGCATGGGACGATGGCCCAGCTGCCTGCTGCCCGTATCCTGAAAAGCTATAAATGCCTTGTTGTTTAGTCACCAAGTCATGTCTGACTCTGCGACCCCATGGGTTGTAGCCCCACCAGGCTCTTCTGTCCATGGGGATTCTCCAGGCAAGAATACTTCAGTGGGTTGCCATTTCCTCCTTCTGGGGATCTTCCTGACCCAGGGATCGAACCCACATCTCCTGCATTGGCAGGCAGATTCTTTCCCGCTGAGCCACCAGGGAAGCCCTGCTGTAAATGCCACGAGAGAAACGAGAGAATAAATAGGTGTTACTCACAGGAAGAAAGTTGAAGGGAAAACTTCAGGGCATCTCCTATTGGTGGGAATGGTTCCTCAGTCGAGTAGTGACATTCCTGTTGTTCGAAGAATTTAAAAGAAACAAACAAAAAGTGCTGTTTAATAGCATGTGGATTGTAGGAGATGCCCACTTGCTTCTTCCAGGGAGATGTTCTGAAAGGATTAAAGAAAAAGCTTCTGAAGTTTCCATCAGTTTGCTGCTTGGGACTTTTGGCATGTATTTTAGGATCATGATTTTTAAGTTATGCAAGTACTTGTATAATGAATGCTCTAGGAAAGGAGAGAACTTTACTTCCTTACCAGCTACATCATATCCTCTTTCTTAACTACAAGGAATTTAAGAGAGGAATTGCTTATCTTCAAAGGGTATGTAATCTGAGAGAAAAATGAGAAGTAATAAAGGAAAATGTTCTAGTAATTGTATGTCACTATATCTGGTGTCCTTTTGTGGGGAGAAGCATGTAATGCAAGGCACTTTGTTCTCTCACAGACCATAGAAGCCATGGCACAAAGACAGGAGAGGGGGACAAATAACCAGAACGGAGTCCAAGATGCAGGATAATAAAAGGAAGAATGGTTAGGCAGGACCCAGACGAGCAATGACGACAAGGAGGTGTTGATACAGAAATGCTCATTTATTTATGGCAGGAATACATCGAGTGCTTATGACATGCAAAGTGAATAGCACATTTCCTGTCGGCAAGGAATTTGCAATTAACCAAGGCTGTAAATATTCAACAAATAAGCAAACAAAAATGTTTTACATAGCTGAAAGATACTTCTGTTGTTGCTTAGTCACCAAGTCGTGCCTGACTGCAGTCCCATGGACTGTAGCCTGCCAGGCTTCTCTCTCCATGGGATTCTCTAGGCAAGAATATTGCAGTGGATGGCCATTTCCTTCTCCAGGGGATCTTCCCAACCCAGGAATCGAACCCAGGTCTCCTACATTGCAGGCAGATTCTTTACCACTGAGCCACCTGGGAAGCCAAAAAGATACTTCAGGCAAAGTGAAAAAAACAAACAAAAACCAAAGAAAACCTGAGAAAGGAATTGTTCCGTGGTATCACAATCCCTGTAGTATATGAAGTACTTTGAAGAATCTCTGAGTAGAAAACCAATAGCCCCTTAGAAGAACCAGAAAAGAATTTGTGCAGTTCATGCAGCCTCACTTATAAAAAAGAGAAATACAAATTAGACCAGGTTATTTCTTACTATCAGATTGACAGAAATTCCAGAGTCTGATAACACGCCTCTTCGGAGAGGTTGTGGACAAGCAGGCATTCTCTACATGTCTGCTGGGAATGTTAGTGACTGTACCCTTCGAGGAGGGCCTCTGGGAAGTTTCTGTTAAAGTCAAGAATAATTGACTAATTGACTAATAATAATTGAATAATTGACTAATAATTGAATAATTGACAAATAATATATTCTTTGACCCAGAAATGCCATTCCAAAAATGTTATCTTAAAATTTGACAAGTGGCCATGTACAATGACAAGTGGCCAGACTTTTCTCTGTAGCATCCTTAATGGCAGCAAAGAGTTGAAAAAAAGCTAAATGTCATCCATAGGGAACTTGTGATCAGTAGGAGGGGGTGTGTCCACACACTGGGGTACCCTGCATCAGTCCAGTAGAATGCACGCCTTCATCCTCCAGTGTCCAGAGTATCTGCCCTGTACCAGGCTGTGTGCTAGGGAGTCCTCTCCCTGATACAGAAGGGTCTCTGAGAACATAGTGAAAAAAATAGGGTAGCTGCAAAAGACACAGGAATATGCTACCATTCCAGTGTGCAAAACAAACAAACAAAAACCCCCATAGAATACCTCAAGTTCTAGAATACCCAGGAGACTAAAAGCAGTGATTCCTCGGCGGGGAGGCACGAGGTGAGAACTAGACCGAGGACTGGGGAGGGAGGGAAACCGTCCACCATTCACTTTCTTACACCTCTGTTGTTCAGTCACTGAGTCATGCCCGACTCTGCGACACTACGGACTGCAGCACGCCAGGCTTTCCTGTCCTTCACTGTCTCCCTGAGTTTGCTCAAACTCTTGTCCCCGTCTGTAAATCATGATTGTGTGATGTCCCCAAAGGTAAAATGAGTTAAAAAAATAAGTTAAAGACAGGTTAGAAGTTGCTACATTTCTTCCACAACCTCCAGTCACCAGACAGGATTCATGTATCAGTTATAACCTTCTGCCATCAAGCTCCCCAAGGTCATTGGCCTTTTTCTGTGTTCACATCCAGTGGCTTAAACATGGTAGATGACTTTACAGGCTTCTGCTTCAGGTGAATTAATTAGGACCGTGCAGGGGCCTAGTGGACAATAAGAGAGAACGGTTTAGATTTGAGTTAGTAATAGATATTGGAGGACATTGAACATGTAGCTGAGGGTTCTGGATGGTATTTAATAGACACTGTAAATCTGTTGAAGGAGTTTTATTTTAATCAAGAAGTTGATTTTCTTCTTGGAAATTACTTTTCTTCACCTGAAGTTTTCCTACATTTAAAAGAAACTGGCAAATTCAGGAAACAAGATTGAAATAAGATCATTTTTGAAGTTTCCCCTCAGATTTCTCAACGCAGCCCCTAAAAAAGTTGCACACAAGCCAATATTCAGTAAACGTTTTAAAATAAAAAAAACAAGGATGACACGTTATTGCTTTTGTCACATGATAATTCAGCTTGGGAGAAAATGTCTGAGTCATTGACAGTGATTATAATTGGCTTCTAAAATGTTGTTTCGTCTTTTCTGCCTCAAGTTACATCTGTGAGAATGAGGCCATCCCCATGCCGCCACACTGGGAGAACGTGAACACCGAGCTGCCCTACCAGGTGAGGGCGGCACCCGACGACCGCCCGCCTGCGGGAGAGGTGGGAAGGACCCTGGTAACACAGTGCCAACTTCTCTTTCCAGCTTATTCCTTTGCACACTCAGACACACGAATACAATGAAGTTGCTAGTCTCTTTGGGAAAACAATGGACCGCAACAGAATTAAAAGGATTCAGAGAATTCAAAACCTAGACTTGTGGGAGTTCTTCTGCAGGTGAGACCATTTCCACTCGGAACCCCGCTCCTTGGCCTCTGAGACTTTCTGCAGCCTCAGAGATGGCGAAGCACAAATGCTCAATGGTGTTCACTGCCAGCGGCACCCCGTCCTCTTCTCCATGTGTTTTGACCTGGTTTTTCTTCCTCATCCCCGGGGAGAGCTGCTCTGTAAGCCGCCAACTTCCTGTATAGCAGGGGTCCCCAGCCTCTGCGATCTAATGCCTGACCCCCTGAGGTGGAGCTGATACTATAATAATGGAAATAAAGTGCACAATACATGTCATTTGCTTGGGTCACCCCGAAACCATCCCCCAACCCCGGTTTGTGGAAGGATCGTCTTCCACAAAACTGGTCCCTGGTGCCTGAAAGGTTGGGGACCACCGTTCTTATCCACAGTTTGATAGTTTTTACTACCTTCGTTTGTATACTTCTACAATAACACATTATTATTTTGAGTTATAGGTCTCTCTCTGCATCATTCTTTTGAAAAATAATGTTGTCTGTAAAAGAGTTATCAGTGTTAATACATGTATACCCATTTCATTATTTTAATTTTCATATCTAAATATGTAATTATTTGTTCAGTTTTTTCTCTTGAGAGGATTTTAGGCCACTTTCAGTATGTTTGTTTTTTGCTTTTACAGTAAGTCCTACATGGTATATCTTTGTATGTTTTGGAATAGCTTTGTCCACTGGGAAGAGGGTTGAACTGGATGGTTTTATGTCACTTCCAGTCCGCAGATTCAAAATTCCGTGCAATTCAACCAACATGTTGCACTCTGGGGATAAAATGATCGAGGCATAGTCCTTGCTCAAGGAATTTCACTATTTAAATACTCTGTGAACTCTGTTATTTACTGTCTATAGTGTCATTTTTAGGTGTCGGTAAAGCTTGACTGGTTTAAGCAATCAGTCATTTTACTGTGATGGGGCATCATCTAGGACATCTATAGTTGTTTTTTTTTTTTAATTTTTAAAATTAAAATAATTGAAGTATAGTTGATTTATATTGTAGTTTTGGGTATAATTTTAACCCTTGTCTGTAAAGTAGTAATTTTTGATGAACCAATTTAGATGTCCCAAGAGCATCTGAGATTATCTTTTTTCCAGAGCTATTATATGTCCACTTATGGTAGATGTTAAATTACCGTTTTCTCTTTCACCCTTTCTATTGCACTTCACTCCTTGAAGAATCAATGATGCCACTTACAGTAGATTTCTGTGTGTTTTGTGTCTGTGCATTGTGTTTTTAGGAAAAAGGCTCAGCTCAAGAAAAAAAGAGGCGTGCCTCAGATTAACGAACAAATGCTGTTCCATGGCACCAGCAGTGAGTTCGTGGAGGCGATTTGCATTCACAACTTTGACTGGAGAGTCAACGGCATCCACGGTGCTCTCTTTGGAAAAGGTAATCATCCGAACCTGGTTGGAGTGCTAGGAGACAGCTTCTCTTTGAGAGAGGAGTGTTGATGAATCAGGGGCTCGAGAGGCATAAATGTTACAGGCAAATGTTAAATGCTGGGTTCCTGGCACACCCCCAGAATTTCCGAGCCGCCAGAAAGCCACTTCCTGCTTGTGTAAGATGGAAGGAAGACTTCACATCTCACTGAGGTCAGATAACCACCCCCCACAGCTGCCGCCAAGCCCCAGCCATTAAGATGGGGCATCATGTCTAGATTTGCTCGTTTTTGCATTATGACATTTAGTTTCCACTTATAAGTCCTTTCCATGGATAACTCTGTACACCAAACTATTTTATGTCAAGTACACAGAACACTAAAAAATAAATCAGTTAATGTATACATGGTCCATAGGTCTGTTTTTTGTTGTTTTAGAAAATGATAGGTTAGAATGTTGATGAGCTTTAAGGAATAATGGGGGAAATCCTCCCCTTTTTTTCTAATGTTGTAGAAGTCTGAGTTCATTAGTCTTTGCTCACTAGACAAGCACATTAAGGAGAGAGGGGAGGGGAAACATTAACATTAAGAGGTAGACCTTAACTTGGGCTTCCCTGGTGGCTCAGTGGTAAAGAATCTGCCTGCATGGCAGGAGACATAGGCTTGATCCCTGGTTAGAAAGACCCCCTGGAGGAGCATGTGGCTACCCACTCCAGTATTCTTGCCTGAAGAGTCCCGTGGACAGAGGAGCCTGGCGGGCTACAGTCCACTGGGTCAAAAAGAGTCGGACACGACTGAGCGACTTAGCATGTATGCAGACATTGCTTGGTCCTTGTTTGTACCTTCCCTCCAGCAAGAGGGGCTGCATTAATTTAAAAAATAACGGCTGAAAAGGCCATTCCCTTTATTTAACTGTATAAGAGGATCAGAAAGGTGTTACATAAATCCCACTGGATTTGGGTAATAGGGTACTTTGCAATTCATTTCCAAAGTGTTTTGGGTAAGTATTCCCTTACTGAGGGCAGCCTCCTAGACCTCCCAACTTGTAAGAGTCAGACACTTCATGGAGATTCCAGTTTAGCCAGTGGATCCGTGAGCTTGTCCTTCTGGAACATTTGGGTGTGAGCTGCATTGCATTCTCTCCAGAAATCTTTTCCTGGATGTGGGGTTCTATCATCTCCAAAAATGTTATTGAACTGTCAACCTTGTAAAATAGAAACATGGTTTCTTGGGGTTTGAAATCATCTGTGCAGACCCATGGCTTCACTGTGCTTCCCAGTGATGGGTGCTCAGATGGGTGGGTAACAGGTGCAGAAAGGGTGGAAGGAAATAGAAGAGGGTGGGGAGTCCCAGCAGTTATGAGGCGGGTCCTGCCACTTGTAATCACAGATGCAGCTTGTGTCTGTCTTACATATTGGGTTTATTTATAAGATTTTTTTTTTTGGCCACACCACGTGGCATGTGGAATTTTAGTTCCCCAACCAGGGATCAAACCCGGGACCCCTGCCTTGGATGGTTGGACTCTTAACCACTGAACTGCCAGAGAAGTCCCTGTAATATTCTTTTTGAATACCACTAGTCTAGCGGTTGCATTTTGGTGGGGATGGGGATGGTTTTGGTGGTGGGGACTGGTCTGTACTAACAGACATACCCCAGTGGCTGCCTGCATCGCAGCTGTCCACAACAGACAGATTTCTGTTCTGTTCTTTAATACCTACAGTCGAGGGAATTCCACGTCTGTTTTGGCTATACGATTCCATGTGTCTGTCCCCCTAGCCATCACAGTATTTTCACTTGTGTTTCATACATTCCTTGGAGTAACCTTGGCTCTCCGGGGCCCTTTTTGTCTAAGGAACCTATTTTGCTCGAGATGCTGCTTACTCCAGCCGCTTCTGCAAAGATGACGTAAAGCACGGAAACACATTCCAGATCCACGGGGTCAGCCTGCAACAGCGGCCTCTGTTCAGAACACACAAATCCATGTTTCTCGCCCGAGTGCTGATTGGAGACTACATAAATGGAGACTCCAAATATATGCGCCCTCCCTCCAAAGACGGCAGCTATGTAAACTTGTATGACAGCTGCGTGGATGACACCTGGAATCCCAGGGTCTTTGTGGTGTTCGACGCCAACCAGATCTACCCCGAGTACCTGATAGACTTTCACTGATTTCACATCTGAGTCTCTGCGGTTGAGGGAGCTATATTCTTTTTCGCAGGGAGGTCTGCTCACCGATCATCTCGCCAATCAGTGTTACTCCTCTGATCCTTTTGAAGCAGAAAGAGGCCTCTCTATAAAAAGACACACTGACTTTATGGTTGGTTTGTTGTTGTTCTGTTTTTGTTCGTCACTGATGTTTGTTAAAGCGCAATGCCACTGCTGTTTAAGGGCGGTGCTCAAAATGGAATCGTCTGAGTCACTCCATCTTTAAAGTTTACACGTGTGTCTTTAGGGTGAATGTTTTCAGTTAAGTAAACTTATTCCTATATATGATCAAAAAATAAAAATGTGGACATAGAAGCGTCCCTTCAGAGGAACTGAGCCTCTGTAAACAAATTCTGAAATGACCTCCACTGATCCATGTGTTGCTTTGTTAGTCTTTGGGAGGGTGGGAGGCAGTTTAAAACCTTGAAGCAGCCTGAGTAACTTGAGAGAAATCAGACACAAAAGAATCGTTGGCAGTGCTGCCAAGCAGGCCAGAAGGAGAGGATCAAGACAGGGTACCCTCTCCTGATGCCTTTGGGAGAGGCAGAGAGTCACTGCGGGGTGTGACTGGCCTTGCTTGCCTCTTCTGCCTCCTGCAGCCCCACTGACTGCAATCAGCAGGCACCTTATCCCCTAGAACTTCCCAATTCTTACATCCAGACTCACTGCACAAGGTACTTACTGCATCTTCAAAAGGAAATTTTTCTTACAGTACATGTTCAGTCACTCAGTCGTGTCCAGCTCTTTGGGACCCCAGGAGCTGCAGCACGCCAGGCTTCCGTGTCCTTCACTGTCTCCCAGAGTTTGCTCAGGCTCACGTCCATTGAGTCAGTGATGCCATCCGACCATCTCATCCTCTGTTTCCTCCTTCTGCCCTCAGTCTCTCTCAGCATCAGGGGCTTTTCCAGTGAATCGGCTCTTCACATCAGCTGTCCAAAGTATTGGAGCTTCAGCATTAGTCCTTCCAATGAATATTCAGGGTTGATTTCCTTTAGGATCCTATTGATTGGCTTGGTCTCCTTGCTGTCCAAGGGACTCTCAAGAGTCTTCTCCAGCACCAGGCACGTACTTTCCCTTTGTTTTGGGGCCTTACAATGATTACTTCTAAGAGATATTTAATCCGATCCTCCCCCCACCAAATGCACAGCTATTCAGCTATGATTTATAAAACCCACACTTCTAAATTCCCCATTTTGAATCGTCGCAGAAAGCCTGAGATGCTTGCAACAAATCTGATTTGTTCTTTTGAGTAGCAGTAGACAGTCTGCTCACTGTCTTGAAAAATTAGGTACAATTCATAATCGTGCTCAGTGAAGTTTGTTTACCTGCTCCATCTGCCTGGCTGTTCTATTTTAAGGAGGAATAAGTGACATTGAAAGAACTTCCTGCCCCTAAAGCTATTCTTGCAGAGACAGGACAGCAGCTTGGCAGAGGTGTTACATAGGAGTTCAGGTGTCGGGTGGAGGATTTGGTCATATGATTGTTAAAGAGTTTTTCAAGCCTTGATTTTCTGCGGTTATACCTGAAAAAAAGAAGAACATTGTTTTTTTTTTTAATTTTGCCAGTTCCTAGATTTATTTATTTATTTTCTGTCTGCACTTCGAGGGCATGTGGAATCTTAGTTCCCTGACTAGGGATTGAAGCCACACACCTCTGCCTTAGAAGAGCAGAGTCTTAACACCGCACCACCAGAGAAATCCCCAGAATACTGGTATCTTTCCTGGAAAACCTTTTTCGAACTCACTTTGGTACTAAATTCCATCTCCATTACCTTCACCCAATTTGGGCTGAAAGGTGGTGAAGGTGATTTAACTTCTTAAGAAAAAGCCAGTAAAAGTCCACACCTGGGACACTCAGCTCTGTCACTTGGACTGCAAAGACATAATACAAATAAGGCGTAGGGAGCAGGTTAGGTGAGGTGGTTCTTCAGCTGCCACCTCCCCCAGACTCACTGCAGCCCTGAGGGCATGTGACTGTACCGAGAGTAAGTCATGCACACTGACACCTGGAACACTGGAAGCTGTATGTCCAGTACATTGAAGCCAAGTGACAGCCAAGAGTTCCTAACTCTGATGTGCAGAGGAACAACTGGTTTTGATGAAGTGCTGTTAGTGTTTTTAGAAAGGACACATTTTATAAACATGTGGAAGTCACCATGGAAATACAGGAGAGAAAGTCACCAGGCTGCTGCCCTGTGGGAGGTGGCTCACCGCTTCTGTGGACTTGCTTACAAAAATGACCTCAGAGACATTAGGAAGGCAGATGCTGAAAATCTTTTTCTCCTACTTATTTCTTACTTACATACAAACTGATGTTCACACAGTCCCCAATTCAACACAGCTATCTTTTCCGGTTTTAATTTGATGGCCTCCCCAATGCTTGAATGGAATAACTGTTGTAGATTTTATCCTCAGTAAAGAATCTGCCTGCAATGCAGGAGACCCCGGTTTGATTTCTGGGTCAGAACTGCGGGAGATGGGATAGACTACCCATTCCAGTATTCTTGGGCTTCCCTTGTGGCTCAGCTGGTAAAGAATGCGCCTGCAATGCAGGAGACCTGGGTTCGATTCCTGGCTTGGGAAGATCCCCTGGAGAAGGGAAAGGCTACCCACTCCAGTATTCTGGCCTGGAGAAGTCCATGGATTGTATAGTCCATGGAGTTGCTAAGAGTTGGACACGACTGAACGACTTTCACTTTCCTTGGCAGGAGACTCAGGAGACATGGTTTGGATCCCTGGGTTGGAAAGATCCTCTGGAGAAGGAAAAGGCAACTGACTCCAGTATTCTTGCCTGGAAAATCCCATGGAGAAAGGAGCCTGGTGGGCTGCAGTCCATGGGGTCACAGAGTCAGGGCTGAGTGATTGAGTGCATGTGTGTGCGTGCGCACATGAGCACACACACACACACACACACACACAACTTCTGGACATTAGCTGATCTGACCTCCAGGAGACTAAAAGCCTGCGGTTGAAACTTGCAAGGCAACCCCCCAGGTGAACTTTGAACTTCACTAGCTAGCTCCTCTGTATAGGCAGAGCGCGGTGAAATAGACATTGTAAGAGAGAACTGTGCTGTTATTCTTGTCTGAGGTCGTACTCCAAATCCTCTTTCATAAGAAAGACCCGATTTTGATGAACTTCTTAAACGTGATCGTGTTGAGTTCATTGATGTTAGCGTCCTCTTTGCTGTGATCAGTAGACTGCTTTGAGAATTGTATCATCACTGTGTAATAAGACCGGACACCACTGTTTGCCATCTTTTCCTCTTGTCATCATGTGTGTGCGGATTGGGGGAGAGGGAATCCATTCCAGATTCATGAATAAATGATTTTTAAAATTCTGCCCTGAATAAACTGCAGCTGATAGTAACTTTTCTTTATCACTTTGGTAATATTAGCCCCAGGGTAAAAAAAAAATGTGTTGATAAGAAACAATCTCCTAAATCTTGTGGTGATGACGAAGAAGGTTTTGTATCAGCATCGCTTTCATTTCTAGACTGTTCCTGTGAGGATGGTCAAGATCTGGGAGCCGCTCTGGACTCACACTCTTTGTACCTGGAGTAATCAGCGCTGCCTCTAGCGGGTCATGGAGGGCTGCATATGTTATATATTTCTTTCTGCGGCGTCTGTGTCTCATCTCCACCTTGCATTATTTAAACCTCAGTTCTCAGCTCAGTTAATGGACTCTTGAGGTGTTTGTTTCCTGTAACTCTTACAGAACCCACTTGCAGGTGTGGGAAATCTCTTGTTCTCAGTTTGAATCATCACAAGCAACAGCTAAACGCATAACCCGTGGCGGAAACATTTACTCCATGCAATTGAAAATTCCGAAACAGACCAGGGCCTGGCACCTTCACTCTCGGTGACTCCTGGCCCAGAGGAAAACCCAGGAGGCTGTCTGCCCTCACCCAAAGAGTGAGCTTCCTGAGTCCACCGGCCTCCAGCCCCTCCCGAGTATGTCTTTTTGAAGCGAGTTAGACACTTCACTTAATCTTTCGGCTTCTGTTGGTCAAAAAGGGAGGTGTTAAAAGATCCCTTAATTGTACATTGGGAGAAAGGCAAAACAGAATGACTTAAGACTACCTACCCACAGAAACAAGTCAAGTTTTCCGTTTGCTGAAGCTGTGTCCCGGTCTGTCTAAATTGGACTTTTATTGGGACTCATTATGATGAAAATTCTGCTGAGCTGTGATGGATGATGTAGAAAGGTGATATCTTTACAGAAATGTGTCTGAGCCATCCAGGTATTTGATGTCACCTCCCAGGTTGCCCGAGTGGATCAGCAGGAGACACGAGAGACCTGGGTTTGATCCCTGGGTTTGGAAGAGCCCCTGGAGGAGGGCATGGCAACCCACTCCAGTATTCTTGCCTTGAGAATCCCATGGACAGAGGAGCCTGGTGGGCTACAGTCCATGGAGTTGCCAAGAGTCGGACATGACTGATCAACTAAACGCGCACGTACACACACACACAGATTGCCAAGAGCAGCGCTAAAATCCATCTTATAGTGAGTGTTTCTGGTCGCCCTTCCATCCCAGATTGCCCTCTGGCCCCTGGGGGAAGGATGATTTATTTATTTTTCAATAAACATTGTATTTTGCATAAGATAGTCCGTTTCTAGATGCAAGTATACATCCCTGTACTTGTGAAGAAGGGAAGGTAATGAAAAGATAGCAAGGAAAAGAAAAGCGAAGCCTTGTCAAAAGTTATTTTTGATCAGAAGCTTCAACAACGTGACTTTGCCCTAAATGCAGGGAAAGGTTTGGTGAAAGAAGCCATCCTGCCTCACTTCCCGCGGATCACTGGATCATAATGCTTGGGCATTGCTGACGGAAAAGAGGAACATTTCGGAGAAATACGAGGTACACGGCTCTCGGGGGCGGCCCGCTCATCGAGAATGATGTCCATGGGAGAGGTGAGTCCCAAATGTCTGGGAAGGATGTTCACAGCTCATCACCAACCCCCGCTATTCCTCAGGGAGCCTCATTCCCAGACTCTAGACTGGGAGCTGGCTGGGGAGTTAATTTGGTGTGTCCCGCCTCTCCCCCAACTCCTGCTGTCCTGTGTTCCATCCATCCCAGGTGGGAAGGCATCTTGCTTCTTCCTAACACCTGAGGGCTCCTTCCTGAATATGACTCAGCTCGGCCTCCTGCTTCAAGATTATGTAAAGCGTTTTCTCAGCTCTAATTGCCTGGCTTTCGTTCCTTAGCCCTGCAGGCTAAGAGCTTGGCTTTTATTTGAACCTTCTCCCTGTGTGGCTGTGGATCTAAGAAATTAGCACTGGTTTTATTTATTTTTAATGGCTTCTCGTGAGAAGGGAACATGCAGGGATATGCTAACGACGCTTGTGTTCTCTGCAGCTTTTTCCGCTGTGCTTTGCCCTCCAGCGAGAGGCCACACAGCAAGCTGATCCCGGCTCCCACCCCGCTGTTTAAGCCAGCTCAGGAGAGTTGCAACCCAGAGTTGAATTCAGCTCCTCTCTGCAATGTTAACCATGAACCCAGATGGTGCTTCTTGTGTTTCCCTGTTCCTTTTTAAGAAATACCTTGTCCTGAAGGGCTCATGACACTTGAGTATCTCCGCAGGTCCCATACAGAATCAGTAGACGTTCTCAGTTCGCATTTGATGAACCTTCTTAGAGAATCAATGTCCAGCCCAGTTCCTCCTCTTTATTCATTTAAGAAAAGGACCATCTTGGGAGCACTAATCTGAGTCTTATTTCTGACTTTGCTGGCTTCGGGTGACCTTGGATAACTCACCAGAGGCGAACAGTCACGTCTCAGACGGTGAAGTTTACTGGGGACTGACCGGGCTCTTGGTAGAAGAACAACCTGTGGCTGGATTTCTCTAGAAACACCCGACTTGGTTGAGGGTCAAGAGGCAAGGGTTTGGGACAGGAAAGGAAAAGGATTGACCTAGTTCTCCCCGAATCTCCCGCTACTCAATCTGTCCCCCTCAAGTTCACGTCTCTGAGTTGCAGGGTGAGTCAGGCAGCAAGCAACCCAGTCCAGCATAGCCCCAGCCCCGTGTGACTCATAGTCCAGCAGGAGGACATTCTGAACTGTCACAGGCTTTAGTAAAGGGGAAGTTAAGGCTGCTTGGCAGCCTGTGACCAAGGATGTAACCAATCCCAGGGGATCAGAGGAGGCTTCCCTGAGAAGTGACATCTAGACACACAGATCAGAAAGAGGGGCGGGTGCTAGTTAGGGGGACTCTGGGCTTGGCCGTACCCTTCTATGCCTCCAGGTTCCAGGAGATGAGGAACAGGTGTGGGTGTGGGCCAGTGGAACATTCTTTATCATTCAAGTGAAGATGGCAGTATCCCAGCCACTTCAAGAACCAGAATCTGTGACCCCAGTGCCTGCATCTGGCCCTGAGGTCTGGCCTCCAGGGGGCTGGGTCAGTGCCGGGGTTGGGGGTGGGGAAGGGAGGCGGCGTGGTGACTGGGGCATCAGCGGATGTTGCAGAGATTTTTATTCGATGCTGCTTGTGCAGAGTTGTTCATTCCTGCTCCTGGGCCTTTGCTCATGCCTCCCCCCGCTCCCGCTGCCAGCCCAGAAACCGCATGCACATTCCTCCCTTCAGAGTCCTTCAGAGTCTCGTCTATCTGGAGCTTGGGCTCTGGGGTCAGATAACCAGGCTGAAGCCTGCTTCCATCTCCTGCCAGCTGTTTGACCTTGCAGAGGCAGAGGTTATGTAACCTCTCCATGTTGCACCTCTGCGTCTGTAAATGGGGGTAATAACAGCGCCTAGACTTCCCCGGTGGTTCAGCAGTAAAGAACCCGCTTGCCAGTGCAGGAGACACAGGTTTCATCCCTGGGTTGGGCAGATCCTCTGGAGGAGGGAATGGCTACCCGCTCCAGTATTCTTGCCTAGACTCCCATGGACAGAGGAGCCTGGCAAGCTGTAGTCTAGGGGGCTGGCAAAGAGTTGGACACGACGGAGTCCAACTAAACAACAACAGTGCCTACCTCCTGTCGTGAGCTGATTGTGGAGTGCTTGGGAGAATGCCTCAGGAAGGGTTATTTGGTGTCAACGTTTAAGACCCAGAGCTCTTGGGAGCCTGACAGGTTCCACACAGAACTTGGAGTCCTGGGCGCTGTTTTCTTCTTATCACTTACTTGGTCAGTGCCCTTCAGCAAAACAGCCCCAGAAGCAGCCTTGGAGCTAAACAATCAGGGTTGTAACCAATGAGAGTCCAGACCTGGAGCTGTGGGGAGTCCCAGCAAGCGGGGCTTAGGAAGAACTTTTTGAGGCTTTGGGGGGAGCTTCTGAGGACATGGGGCTCTGCCCAAGATTGGAGGCTGCCAAGAAGCATGCAAGTCTGCAACTGGGCATTTTGATGAGTCTTATCTGTGGGACAGGAAGACAAGCCGGAGGATGAGTTGGACTTGGTCACGGAGCAGCAGACGCTCCTTCTGGCTGTGGGGTGGGTGTTTGGTATTCCGTGGGTGGCTCACTGAGTTTATTTTCGTCTGTGCTTAGACACAGTTATGAAGTGGCCTTGCTCTGTCTCATCTGGCCAGAGCCTCCTCGTAACCTCTCCTGAGGTTGGTATTCTGCAAGTTCATAGCTCAGTTCAGTCGCTCAGTCGCGTCCAACTCTTTGTGACCCACTGCAAGTTTATGGCCACTTTCTAAATGCCAGAGGCTGCTCTCTTTTTCTGTCTGGGCCCATTAATTATTTATTTGAACTAGTTTTTCTTCCTTAAGAGAAGTATTAAGTGAATGTATTAATTCATGCAACCAAACGCTAGCTGAGTATCTATATGGACAGTGTGCCAGGTGAAAACCCTGCCTTCCTTCAAGGAACTCCAAGCCACAAGTCAAGACTGAAAGACCATCTGTGTCAGTCTAGTTTGCTCATCAGCTTGCCACCAAGAAGTTTTCCATCCTGCCTGGAACTCCCAAACCCCTGCTTCCACGAGGCTGGGTTAAGAACTCAGTGTGAAGGTTGGACTTGCCACCCCTCCCCATTCCTTGCACCCTTCAGACTGTGTCTGCCCAGGATAGGCCCAGGGAGCAGGTGTTCTGTGCGTGTTCCGTGCTCTATCCGCGTGCGGTCCACAATCAGGAGGGGCAGGGGAACTCGACATCCTCACATCTCAGCGCTGTACGCACTCCTCTCATAGTTCTCAAAGAAGATGATTTTAATTCAACAAGCTCCTTAACGCTGATTCTCCTTTCTGCCTGGCTTTGATCTGTAGGGTGACTGTGCTTGGCTGGAGGACAGAGGCCACCTTACAGTTCAGTTCAGTCGCTCAGTCGTGTCCAACTCTTTGTGACCCCGTGGACTTCAGCACGCCAGGCTTCCCTGTCCATCACCAACTCCCGGAGCTTGCTCAAACTCATGCCCATCGCATTACAGGGGGTTCCTAATTAGACCAGCATCTGGGCGGTGAGATGCTATTGTGAGCAGTGGACACTAGAGGGCAGCATCTCACCCAGATTGTGCACAGCAGTCAGGTGCTGGCCTCCCAGCGCTGAACTGGGGAGAACAAGGGGAAAGGACCCCCCAGAAAGTTTCTGGTCTCCTCTGCTCAAGTCCATGTGGGCCTGCATTCATCCCTTCTGTATTAATTTCTGGGAAAAGTGAGCCCCTTTCCAACAGTAACCTCTTAACTGGTTTTATTTATTTTTAAAGCAATTGCTTTTTGTTTGAAGCACAGAATGTAAGAACCCCCTACATCAGATTCTTCAAAACATACACATCTTCTCTTCTGTTTTAGATACCACCAAACAGTGTGATGGGGTATTGTCTGAAGCCTGCTCTCAGAAGGACTGGGGGGAAAATTTCTTTGTCCCATTCTTTTTTTTTTTTTAAATTGGCATTATGTCCAAACAGTGGCTCAGTCAGTAAAGAATCTGCCTGTAATGCAGGAGACCCAGGTTTGATCCCTGGGACAGGAAGATCCCCTGGAGGAGGGAATGGCAACCCATTCCAGTATTCTTGCCTGGAGAATCCCATGGACAGAGGAGCCTAGCGGGCCACAGTCCGTGGGGTTGCCAAGAGTTGGACATGACTGAAGCTGCTAAGCACAGCACAGCACATCTAACCTCTCTAAAATATTTGCCCAGATAACCTTTTCCCATACTGTCACTGAATCTTTATTTTCTTTTCTCAATGGCAAGCCACTCCAGTACTCTTGCCTGGAAAATCCCATGGATGGAGGAGCCTGGTAGGCTATAGTCCATGGGGTCGCTATGAGTCAGACATGACTGAGCGACTTCACTTTCACTTTTCACTTTCACACATTGGAGAAGGAAATGGCAACCCACTTCAGTGTTCTTGCCTGGAGAATCCCAGGGACGGGGGAGCCTGGTGGGCTGCCGTCTATGGGGTCACACAGAGTCGGACATGATTGAAGTGACTTAGCAGCAGCAGCAGCAAATAATTTCGGAGTACTTTCTGAGTCCATAAAGACAAAAATAGTTAACTCTTCAAAGCTTCCCTCTCCAGTCATCAAATTAAATAAAATCACCATGTCTAATCCTGTAACTTCTTTCTTGCCTTCGGTTCAGTTCAGTCACTCAGTCGTGTCCAACTCTTTGCGACCCCATGAACCGCAGCACACCAGGCCTCCCTGTCTATCACCAACTCCCGGAGTACACCCAAACCCATGTCCATCAAGTCGCTGATGCCATCGAACCATCTCATCCTCTGTTGTTCCCTTCTCTTCCTGCCCTCAATCTTTCCCAGCATCACGGTCTTTTCCAACGAGTCAGCTCTTTGCATCAGGTGGCCAAAGTATCGGAGTTTCAGCTTCAACATCAGTCCTTCCAGTGAACACCCAGGACTGATCTCCTTTAGGATGGACTGGTTGGATCTCCTTGCAGTCCAAGGGACTCTCAAGAGTCTTCTCCAACACCACAGTTCAAAAGCATGGATTCTTCTGTGCTCAGCTTTGTTTATAGTCCAACTCTCACATCCATACATGACCACTGGAAAAACCATAACCTTGACTAGATGGACCTTTGTTGGCAAAGTAATGTCTCTGCTTTTTAATATGCTGTCTAGGTTGGTCATAACTTTCCTTCCAAGGAGTAAGCGTCTTTTAATTTCATGGCTGCAATCACCATCTGCAGTGATTCTGGAGCCCAGAAAAATAAAGCCTGACACTGTTTCCACTGTTTCCCCATCTATTTGCCATGGATGGGACCAGATGCCATGATCTTAGTTTTCTGAATGTTGAACTTTAAGCCAACTTTTTCACTCTCTTCTTTCACTTTCATCAAGGGGCTCTTTAGATCTTCACTTTCTGCCATAAGGGTGGTGTGATCTGCATATCTGAGGTTATTGATATTTCTCCCAGCAATCTTGATTCCAGCTTGTGCTTCCTCCAGCACAGTGTTTCTCATGATGTACTTTGCATATAAGTTAAATAAGCAGGGTGACAATATACAGCCTTGAGGTATTCCTTTTCCTATTTGGAACCAGTCTGTTGTTCCATGTCCAGTTCTAACTGTTGCTTCCTGAATTGCATACAGATTTCTCAGGAGGCAGGTCAGGTGGTCTGGTATTCCCATCTCTTTCAGAATTTTCAACAGTTTATTGTGATCCACACAAAGGCTTTGGCATTGTCAATAAAGCAGAAATAGATGTTTTTCTGGAACTCTCTTGCTTTTTCAATGATCCAGCGGATGCTGGCAATTTGATCTCTGGTTCCTCTGCCTTTTCTAAAACCAGCTTGAACATCTGGAAGTTCATGGTTCATGTACTGCTGAAGCCTGGCTTGGAGAATTTTGAGCATGACTTTACTAGCGTGTGAGATGAGTGCAATTGTGCGGTAGTTTGAGCATTCTTTGGCATTGTCTTTGGGATTGGAATGAAAACTGACCTTTTCCAGTGCTGTGGCCACTGCTCAGCTTTCCAAATTTGCTGGCATATTGAGTGCAGCACTTGCACAGCGTCATCTTTTAGGATTTGAAATAGCTCAACTGGAATCCCATCACCTCCACTAGCTTTGTTCATAGTGATGCTTCCTAAGGCCCAGTTGACTTCACATTCCAGGATGTCTGGCTTTAGGTGAGTGATCACACCATCATGATTATCTGGGTCCAGTTGACTTCACATTCTAGGATGTCTGGCTTTAGGTGAGTGATCACACCATCGTGATTACCTGTACAGTTTTTTTGTACAGTTCTTCTGTGTATTCCTGCCACGTCTTAATATCTTCTGCTTCTGTTAGGTCCATACCATTTCTGTCCTTTATTGAGTCCATCTTTGCATAAAATGTTCCCTTGATATCTCTGATTTTCTTGAAGAGATCTCTAGTCTTTCCCATTCTATTGTTTTCCTCTATTTCTTTGCATTGATCGCTGAGGAAAGCTTTCTTATCTCTCCTTGCTATTCTTTGGAACTCTGCATTCAAATGGGTATATCTTTCCTTTTCCTCTTTGCTTTTCGCCTCCCTTCTTTTCACAGCTATTTGTAAGGCCTCCTCAGACAGCCGTTTTGCTTTTTTGCATTTCTTTTTCTTGGGGGTGGTCGTGATTTCTTGCCTTACTCCACTGCAAAGTCAGCACCTTACGACATTCTGCCTATGCTATGTTCTGTACCAAGCATGTGTCCAAAAGTTGGGCCATAAACTTAGCTTAAAATGGGAATCTTTGACATATCAACACATATTTCTTTTAAATTTTGAATATTATCTATTGACTTATTTGGCTGCGCTGAGTCCTAGCTGTGGCCTGTGAGACCTAGTTCCCCAACCAGGGATCAAACCGGGCTGCCTGCATTGGGAGTGCAGAGCCTTAGCCACTGGACCCCCCAGGGAAGTCCCACAATATGCATTTCTGAAATCCCTCTCTCAAAGTCCAAGGAATTGCACTTGGTACACTGCAGAGTTTTAAAAGGTAAACTTTCATACTGTTCCTGTGAAATGGAGGTGGGGTGGAGGGTTAGGTAATAACCTGTCACCGCGAGGACAGGAAGTTGACTCCCGAGGTCACATGTCAGGGTCAGAGCTGGCGGAGACCCCAGACACAGGCTTTGTGGTCACCCGGCCAGTGATCTAGCTTTTCCTGCATCTTTGTTGTAACATGGCTGTCATTGTCTGATCTTGGCACTGATACCCTCCATTTAAAAAACAAAAACAACTATGTGTTGTAAGATCAACATTTAAAAAATATATGTGTCATGGGTTTAGCATTTTCTGTTTGTAAGGCAGTGTGCTGTCATGGAAAATACAGGTTTCAGACCACCCTGCGTGACAGACCCAGCTCAGCCCCTTTCTAACCACGTTCCTGGGAGAAGTCACGCAGCTCCTCCGAGCTGCTGCTGCTTTGTCTTTTTTTCGTATTGGTGTATTTATTTATTTCACTGTCGCATGGGCTTTCTCCAGTTGCCACAAGTGGGGGCTGCTCTCTAGTTGTGGTGAATGGGCTTCTCATTGCATTGGCCTCTTTTACTGAGGAGCACGGCCTCTCTTATTGAGGAGCATGGGCTCTAGGGCTCACCGGCTTCAGTAATCTGGGTGCTTGGGTTTAGTTGCCCCCTCAGCATGCGGAATCCTCCTGGACCAGGCGTCAAACCCATGTCCCCTGCACTTGCCGGTGGATCCCTAACTACCAGGACCACCAAGGAAGTCCTCTTTGTCTTTTAATGCTGTTACCGTAAGGTATCAGAGACTGGGCGTATGAAGGCGCTCCGCACAGTGTATGACGTATGTTGGCAGCTCCACGCTGGGGCCCGGTTCTGGCTGGCTGAGTTCTTCCCGGAGGTGGGTGTCCATCCCTTCAGGCCAAGGTGGAGGCTCAGAACGTTTGGGAGAAGTGACCCTGCGTAGCCAGAACAGAGCCCAACACAGACCTTCGCCTCTTAAAGAGCTTGAGAGCACGAGCTGCCAGAGAGGAGCAGTGAGGCACAGATAGGTCAGGCAGCACGAGGAAGACCCCATCTGTGATCTGGATGCCACCTCCCGACTTCCAGACAACCCCGGTGCGCTGGCGGCAGAGCATGCTGCGTGCCAGGTTAGCAGGATTTCAGACATTCCTTCCAGCCCGAGGACTCTCTGTTGAGAAGCCTTCCTACACTTTCATAGTCAACCATAACAGCGATAGCACCTAATGCTTCGGCTCTTCCTACGTGACCATGGCCTGCGGTCAAGAACCTGCCATCACCTGCGGTCAGGTCCTCAGCATAAGTGCAAGAATTAGTCATTCAGTCCTGCCCGACTCTTTGTGACCCCCATGGACTGTAGCCCGCCAGCCTCCTCTGTCCATGGGATTCTCCAGGCAAGAACATTGGGGTGGGTTGCCATTCCCTTCTCCAGGGGGATCCTCCTGACCCAGGGGATTGAACCTGGGTCTTCTGCATTATAGGCAGATTCTGTACCATCTGAACCATTTTCTTCTCTTTTCTTCTGGCAGAACCTAGCTTGTTGCCTTCAATACTGGCACGTCTCTTTGTTGGTTTTAGAGTCACCTGCATTAACCCAGGTCTCATCTTGGCTCTTCCCCGACCTTGGCAGGTAACTTCCTCCCCCTGGGCCTCAGCTCTATGTCTGTAGAATGAGGAGGTGGTCTAAGGCCCCTTCCAGCTCCTGTCTTCTGTGAAACACAGTTCCCACTCTCTCAAAGCTGTCGAAAATAAAAGCAAGGTCACCTCTGCAAAGCAATTTATGTTCACAACTCTCTGGCTTAGCATCAGATGTGGATCATAAAAAGGCAAGTAGACAGAACACCAAATAAGAAGCAGCATATATTGAAATAAAGGGTGAGGTAGCCGAGAGCGAGGGTGTTTTCAGTGTAGCCAGAGCTGTTTGAGAGAGTGTGGACCCTCTTGCCGGATGCCCTTTGAGAGTCTGGTCCATTGTAATAAGAGGGATGATAGCACCAGGGGTGTGCTGTGCTGTCACCCACGGGCTGGGAAGAACCTCATAGGGGATCTAGATTTTGAGAAATTTCCCCTAATGACTGAGGTCATGCAGGATAAGGCAGTTGGCACAACCCGGGATGGTACCTCCCCATCTAGAGCAGAGAGAATACGGTGGCATCCCAAGAGGCTGACTTCATGCCTTGGTCTTCTACATGAGAAAGCAAATTGCAGAGAAGTGAGATGGGGGGCGTTCACCTCGAATCAACTCCAATGCACATGCAAAGTTAGATCACTCAAAAATAAATGCCCTTCATCGTGATAACAATTTACACATCACAGCTATTTGGAATCTGCTAATCAAGGAGGAAAACTCAGGACAGAAAACCAGGTATTTGCATTATTTAGTGTGTAGCCAGTGCCACAGGTTTATGGTTCATTTACCTGCCAGTGGCACAGTGTGCTCTTTGGAACTCAGGGAAGATAAAAATGTGTACACTATCTGGACTAATATGATGTGAAGAAGCTTCAGAAATATACAGCAATATGGGGTGGTGGTTATTGCAGTAGCATTTTGGGCTTCCCTGGTGGCTCAGCTGGTAAAGAATCTGCCTGCAATGCGGGAGACCTGGGTTCAATCCCTGGGTTGAGAAGATCCCCTAGAGAAAAGAAAGGCTACCCACTTCAGTATTCTGGCCTGGAGAATTCCATGGACTCTATAGTCCATGGGGTCGCAAAGACACAACTGAGTGACTTTCACTTTCACTTTGGCAAATCCGAATAAAGTGTTTGGGATGAGAGTAATGAAACCAAATCCACCCACTCATTAGCCTTTAACTCACTCTCATATCCTAAAAAGAATAAAAGGAACTGAGAAGTTTTGGTAAGATCAGGCTTCAGTTATTAAAACTACCAAATGAATGCTCAGAATTAGAAACTGTTCATTGTTGCTTTATTCATTAAACATTGCAACAGGGTCCGACTGTCCAGCACAGAGAATTCTATTCCATGTCCTATGATAAACCATAATGGAAAAGAATATATGAAAAAAGAATGCTATATATGTATAACTGAATCACTTTGCCATACAGTAGTAATTAACAAAACACTGTAAATCAACTATACTTCAATAAAAAAAAGAAAAAAAAAACATCGATTGGCCATCCACTGTATGCCAGGGGATAGCCGTTCAGCTACCAGGCTGGTGCTAGGACCAACTTGAAAGGTGAACAACGTGTGGTCCTTGCCTTCTGAGGGCTCTTGGTCAAGTGAAGAGACACGCAGTTCAACAAGTGAATGATAACTCCGTGTGATAAGTGCTGATCAGAGAGATGAACTCACACGTCCTGGGACATACAGAGGTGTCAGACGTGCCTGGAGAACAGGTAGATTTTAACTTGAGGGTAAGGCCACGTCCAACCTTAATCTTGTTCGGTTCTTCAGTCGTGTCCGGCTCTGCAGCCCCATGGACTGCGGCACGCCAGGCTTCTCTGTCCTTCAGTATCTCCTGAAGATTGTTCAAACTCGTGTCCATTGAGTCAGTGATGCCGTCCAACCATCTCATCCTCTGTCTCCCCCTTCTCCTCCTGCCTTCAGTCTTTCCCAGCATTAGGGTTTTTTCCAATGAAGGAAGATATACAGCTGACAAAGTGAGAAACGACAGTGCAATCCAGGCGGACATGAGCTTGGGCGAGTGTATGAGGCTGGAAGGGACGGAGGCAGTCGTGTCAGAGGAACAGTGTGCAGGCATGGCAGCCTCGTGTGGTTGTTCAGGAAGCAGAGAGTGGAACAGCTGAATCACAGGGCATACGGCTGGAGAGAGGGCTCGGGCCAGGCTGGGAGGGGCTTCATGTTCTAAGTGAAGGAGATTGGATCTTGTTTGGGAAGCTGACCAAAATTCTTAGGAAGCTGAGGCACGATTGGTGAGACGGGATAAATCGAGGTGTTGGTGGAGATCAAGATCAAGATGACCGGCACAGGGAATTCCCTGGAGGTCCAGTGATCAGGGCTCTACGCTCTTGATGCCGAGGTTCGAGACCCCACAAATCCACATGCAGCCTAAGAAAAAGAGTGCAAGCATCCTTGCAGAATGCAGCGGACATCAATGTTTTATTTACCTGGCGCAGCTCCCATCTCCTGGGAACAGCAGACACACCTGGATGCACCTGCTCTCCCTTGCCCCAACTTCAATATGTCAGACTTCCCGAGAACTGCCTTTTAAATGTAAATTTAAAAATAATAAAACACTTAATAAAAAGCCATCTCCTTAGCTATAGCGATTGGTCTAAGGTTGGATACCAGATACAAGCTGGTTCAATCATATTATCTTATTGTCTCCACCCTGTCTGGAGTGTTTGACCAACATACAGGCATGTGACCCCAATCTGAGACCTTGCCTGATAATTCTGAATTTTGAATTGTCACTAGGGAAAGAGCTGTTTTTTTAAATCTGATGGTGAATCTGTCAAGTTGCAAGTTTAGCGATGCTAATGGTTATGTCTCTAATATTTGGAGAAAGAAACAGCCTTCAGTAGAAAAAAGTGTAACCTTAGCAGAGATGCAGATGTGAGGCCCAGAAGGAAGTTAGTTCTGGTGGCCTTTTGGCCTCTGGTTTCAGGCATCCCTGGAGTCAATTTCATCCCCTCCTGTCCTACAGTTTGGTTAACGTGAACCCATAAATTACCCTTTCTGCTGGAGGTAGTTCTTCTTGGGTTTCTGACACTAGCGACCGAGAGTCCTGACTAATGAAGACAGGGAAATAATTAAGTCTGATCTTGATACATTGCCCTTTAAAAGACTTCTCTGGGTGGTGATGGAGCTCAAGGGGAAGAGCAGGACCAGAGATAGAGACTTGAAGGCCTTGTTTGGTTTAGAGGTTGTCTGAGCCCTGGAAGTGAACGAGCTCACCTAAGGTAGTCGTAGGAAGTGATCTGAGGCCTAGGAGGCGTTTTGAAGGATGCCAGCATCCAAGGGAACCGAGGAGGAGACCAGCTGTCTCACACCCAGGCCATTTCTGATTTCACCCAGCTCTTCCACTCTCACGGTCCTCCTCGGGGAGAAGGCCACGTCTAAGTCCAGGAGGGGGCTGCTAGCTTCTCTTTTTTCTATCTTTCTTTTCTTTATTGGCCATGCAGCATGTGGGATCTTAGTTCCCCGACCAGGGACCAGAGATCAAACCTGAGCCCCCTGCGTTGGAAGCTCAGAGTCTTAACCACTGAACCACCAGGGAAGTCCCCTTTCTTTCTTTTTTATTTAACGCTCTAGGTCACATCTTTTGAAATCTGCAGCAGAGTAATTCTAGCTCTCCATCCTCCAGAAGCTCTTCCTTTTATTTGAAACCTGTGACCTCATAATTGAGGTCTCCTTCAGGGTTAAATTTCTCGCTTCATGCAGCCATTGCTGTTGTTCAGTTGCTCATTTGTGTCTGACTCTCTGTGACCCCATGGATGGCAGCACGCCAGGCTTCTCTGCTCTCCACCATCTCTCGGAGTTCGCTCAAACTCATGTCCACTGAGTCAGCGATGCCATCTAACTGTCTCGTTCTCTGTTGCCCCCTTCTCCTGCCCTCAGTCTTCCCCAGCATCAGGGTCTTTTCCAATGAATTGGTTCTTTGCATCACATGGCCAGAATATTGGAGCTTCAGTCTCAGCTTCAGTCCCCCCAGTACTATTCAGGGTTGGTTTTCTTGGGGACTTCCTGGTTTGATCTTGCAGTCCAAGGGACTTTGCTCATCTGGCAATGATCAGATTCTACTGAACCCTTCTGGTCTTTCTCTTCTGTGGTTCTGCAGATAGCTGTGATTTTTGGTGTGCTCGTGAAGGGAAGTGAGCCCGGGGTCTTTCTACTCTACCATGTATACACATATCCTTCTGTATACTTTAAATCATCTCTAGATCGCTGGAGAATCCCATGGATGGAGAAGCCTGGTAGGCTACAGTCCACGGGGTCGCAAATAGTCGGACACGACTGAGCGACTGAATGGAACGGAATGGAATGGAGATCGCTTATAACACCTAAAATAATGAGCTGTGAATAGCTGTGAATGCTATTTAAGTAATTGTCAGCATGTGGAAAATTCAAGTTTCACTTTTTTGAGGTTTCTGGACTATTTTTTGCAAATATTTTAAATCTACAGTTGGTTGAATCCATGAATGGGGAACCTGTGGATGCAGAGTGTGATGACTGTCTGGGTGGAGAGCAAACTTCCCTTGCCCCCTAAACTGAGGTTTTAGAATGAACTTCTGTTTTGGGTTCACTCATACACAATTATCTGTGTGTGTGTGTGTGTGTGTGTGTGCATCATGTCTGACTCTTCGCGACCCCATGGACTGTAGCCCACCAGGCTCCTCTGTCCATGGAATTTTCTAGGCAAGAATACTGAAGTGGGTTGCCATTTCCTTCTCCAGGGGATCTTCCCGACCCAGGGATCAAACCAGCATCTCTAGCACCTCCTGCACTGGCAGATGGATTCTTTTATTGATGAGCTGCCTGAGAAGCCCGTGTATATGTATACAAATACCTGCATCTGTACATGTATCTCCACCTATACCTGCATCTATCAAGGAGGAAGAGCCCAGAGACACTAGTCTCTTTGATTTGTCTCCTACAGTGGGATAGAGGATCCCGTCCATCAGGGTGAGAAAGACATGAATTGAATTGTATGAGGAGCTAAGTCCCTACCTGTTTCCGAGACCAGTCCTGGAGTCTGGCTGCCCAAGCCCAGATGGCCCTATGCCTGCCTGCTTTGCCTGAAAAGAGCAGGCAGGTTTCCAGCTGTCTGGCAGTATGAGGGTCGCCGGGTGACCAAAGGGTGCTTGGAGCCCTGATACATGTGTGTGTGTGTGTGTGTGTGTGCGTGTGTGCTTGGAGCCCTGATACGTCTCTGTGTGTGTGTGTATGTGTGCTTGGAGCCCTGATACGTGTGTGTGTGTGTTACTGCCTGGCCCGTGTGGGTCTCAGCGCTGCTTCCGCCCGCAGAGCCCATTTTCATCTCTTGCCATCTGGCCTCTGAACCACGGGCAGCAGGATCTCTGCCAACAGCCCGACGTGATGGTTTATGTTTCTCTCCTTCAGCTGATTTGTTCTTGTCTCGGGTCACTAATCCACTGCGAGAACTGGTGATCAGACTCCTGTCACAGAGGACCAAGGTTGTGATGGGTGTAGCTGCTCCAGCAGAAACAGCAAACTTGAGATGTGGTGTGCGCTACTGCGGGGCCTCATGTATTGAGTTCTCCCAGTGAGTTTCTTACTTTCTGACCGAAGATGTTGTTGGTCTTCCGAGGCTCCTGTTTTAGAAGCCTGTAGATTGTTTCCTTGCCATATTCACCAAGAAAGTATAATTTAATGTACATACAGTTTTCTTGGATCGAATAAATCAGCTGAAAGCAATTGTCTATTTCTCCTTCTGATTTACTTCACTGTGTGACAGACTCTAGGTTCATCCACATCTCTACAAATGACCCAACTTTGTTCCTTTTATGGCTGAGTGATATTCCATTGTCTATATGTACCGCAACTTCTTAATCCATTCATCTGTTGTCAGTGGACATCTCGGTTTCTTCCACGTCTTTGCTACTATAAACAGTGCTGCAGTGATCACTGAGCTACATATGTCATCTTGAATTTTGATCTTTTCAGGGTTTATGTCCTGCTGTGGGATTGCTGGGTCCCCACTTTGAAAGAGTAGTGAATTTTGGGAATACACCCACCAGACTGCTCAGTTCTCTGTGAGTGAGGCGCGTGCTGTATGTTTGTATCTGGCACAGTATGGTATTTAGCAGTATAGACTCTGGAGCCAGGCATTCTGGGTTCACATCCTGCCAGGAGCACTTGCAGGCCGTGTGGCCCCTCTCTGTTTCAGCTGCCCCATCAGTAAAGCAGCACGGGTCCCCCAGCTGTGATGGCTGCATGGGTCAGGACAGCTGAGGGTCAGGACACAGCCTGGGCTGTGAGTACTGGAGATCAAACCCAGTGCCCAGTGCCTCCTGGGCTCAGCACAAGTCTGTGGATTAAAAGCAGCAGTCTTTGACTGCTCACCTGGCTGAATCCCCACAGGTATCCTTACATAGCTCTAGAGGGAGAAAAAGAGACTGGTTGGAATGACTGGCCAGGGAGGCAGTGAAATGTCTTTCTTTGGGGTTCTCCTAACAACCCTGACTCCGCTGGCTCGAGAAGGCAGGGGTGGAGTCCTGTGTGTGTGTGTGAGGATCTGGAGGCACGGGAGGGAAGGGGCTCTCAGACAAGAGAAAGGATGGCCCTGACTGACCACGCAGGTCCACGCTGGCAATAGCCGCTAAGCTCCACCAGAGGGCGCCCTGGGGTTAGCATCCCTGAGCCAGGATTCGCTCCCACCCTTCCGGGGGGCTCAGCTGAACTGCTCAAGGGCTGTTCTTGGTCTCTGTTGAATCTTTACCTCCTGGAGCCTTGGCACTGTCAGCACCCACCCTTCATTCTTTTCCCGTGACCCCGAGCCTCTGGTTAAGAACGATGTCCTGTATCAATTCACAACATTTAGAGACCGTGGTGAATGAGACTCTGAGACTCCTCAGAGGGTATTGTCTGGGGTCTTCTAAGCATTATGGATGTGGCACAGCCACTCCGTGTCAGCCTGTCTTTAATATATGTGTCTGTGTGCATGTACTCATGTGCATGTGTAGACTCGTGAATGTAATACGTGATCATAGAGCCTCTTGATAAAAGTGAGGACAGTGAAAAGTTGGCTTAAAACTCAACATTCAGAAAACTAAGACCATGGCATCTGGTCCCATCACTTCATGGAAAATAGATGGGGAAACAGTGGAAACAGTGACAGACTTTATTTTTCTGGGCTCCAAAATCACTGCAGATGGTGACTGCAGTCGTGAAATTAAAAGACTCTTACCCCTTGGAGAAAAGTTATGACCAAACTAGGCAGCATATTAAAAAGCAAAGACATTACTTTACCAACAAAGGTCCATCTAGTGAAGGCTATGGTTTTTCTAGTAGCCATGTATGGATGTGAGAGTTGGACTATAAACAAAGCTGAGCACTGAAAAATTGATGCTTTAGAACTGTGATGTTAGAGAAGACTCTTGAGAGTCCCTTGGACTGCAAGGAGATCCAACCAGTCCATCCTAAAGGAGATCAGTCCTGAATATTCATTGAAAGGACTGATGCTGAAGCTGAATCTCTAATACTTTAGTCACCTGATGAAAAGAACTGACTCATTGGAAAAGACTATGATGCTGGGAAAGATTGAGGGCAGGAGGAGAAGGGGACAACAGAGGATGAGATAGTTGGATGGCATCACCGACTCAGTGGACCTGAGTTTGAGTAAACTCTGGGAGTTGGTGATGGACAGGGAAGCCTGGTGTGCTGCAGTCCATGGGGTCGCAGAGTCGGACATGACTGGGGGACTGAACTGAACTGAGATGTACATGCACTTTGAAAATATAATGTTTATACTCATGTTCCCTTAAACTATAAAATGCCTTACTTCTCGTACTGCTTGAGGCTTCTGGCTTGCTGTGTTCCCTCTACTTTCCCAAGACTGCAATCTCCAGAACTTAACTCGTTACTGAACCAAACTCGGTCCCTTCCCCTGAGCGCAGTAAAGTCGATCTACCGACACAAGATTGTAAAAAAGGAAAGGAGCATTTATTGCAGGTGCCAAGCAAGGAGTCCAGGAAAACTAGTGCTCAGAACACCTGGACTCCCTGAAGGGTTTCTCAAGAAAGCATCTTTAAAGGCCAAGTGAGGGAGGTGGGGATCCAGGGTACATGGTCCGCTCGTGCGGTTCTCTGATGGGCTGATGGTGGTACCAGGGTGGTGTCACAGGGGTGAATATTGTCAGTCCTCAGCCTCCAGGAGGCCTGGGGGTATGCTCTCATGGTCATCAAGTAGTTAACATTTTCCATTTGGAAGTTTGAAGAGGGAAATGTAATAGGAAGACTTGTTCAATGTCGAGGAGACTGGCACTATGGAGAGGGCTCCAGGAGAACTCTAAGGGGTAGGGGGCGAAGGGAAAAGTGAACACGGAAGCAGCTCAGGAACTCAGAATAAAGCCTGCATGCCCGCTGGCCTCAGACCCCAGAGGGGAGGTTCCTGTGTCCGGAAGCATGCTACCTGTAGCGCGCGATGGTGATGCTGGCCAGGATGAAGGTGCCCAGAGCTGATGGCCGAGGGCAGCCTGCCACCCCCCTGCAACGCCACGGGGGTGCCTGCTTGCTGCTGCTCTGAAACACAGACAAAGCAAAGTGGGAGGAAAAGGCCCTTCTTTCTCTCCCAACCATGCGTTGTCCCGCCCACACTCCTATTGTCCAACCTCAGGGCCAGCCAGCTGGCAACGGGAAAGCTAGCCTGCAGAGTCCAGCTCCAGTATTACGAAGCAGGAGAAGGCTGGGGGAGGCGGGTGGAGCTGAAAGACGTGAAATTAATAACTGGTACAGATGGAAAGTACATTTTTTCATCCCCAGGATGGAAGGAAGCCCAAAACGCCATCATGCAAAAGGGAGATAGATTGACTCAGAGAGGCATTTACACCTAAAACCCGAAGGTTTAGGTGAAAACACCTCTTGGAGCAGAGCTATGAGGTACATTCTGCTTGCTGCCAAGGTATTGGGTAAGCGAGACAGGGCATTATAAAGCCTACTGTGCAAAAAACGTGCAGAACGCTGAGGGCGCTTCATCTGAGCAAATGCCTAATACGGAGTTGATACAGCTGAGAGATGCATTCTAGAAGAAATGGAGTTAAAAGTCAATCATTGAAAGATCACTCTTCAGGGAGGCTCTTTACTACTTTCAGAAATGATGATAAACTTTCTCTGTGCAAATGGCATTTAGCAACCCCCCACCCCCGCCACACACACCCCCCCGAGCTCTTGATATTTCTGGAGAGTCTACAACTGGAGAGTCTGAGAGTCTAAGACGGGGCACAGCCTTGATGAGCCATGAAGCCCCCCCTCCCTGCCAGAAGGGAGTGGGTCTGAGGGTGAAGAGTGGGAAGGGTTCTTTCCATGTGACAGAGAGGCAGTCAGGGACCCGTCTGGCCCGGTCTGTTGCCTGCACGGTGACGTGGTGACTGATCCCTGCAGTCAGCAGTTCCTCCTCTCTCCCCAGAACCCTGACTTTCCTGCCTCCATCGCAGCTTCTCTAATTGCAAAGTGTCCTCCCTGATTTTCTCTCTAGACAATCATGTCTGTCCTGCAAAGTGCTGACTCCCAGCCTTGCTGGGCAAATTGAACACATCGCTCTTGGAAATGCCAACGCTGCCAAGGTCAGTCCCAGGGTCCCTCTTCTCCGCTGGAAGCCTGCTTCCCCTCCTGTCCATCACAGCAGTGGTGGATCTGAGCATGTATGGGACATCCACCCCCAGCTGCACCAGGTCCAAGCAGACTGAGTTAGGCCTCAAGCCATTCTATGAGTGCGATCAAGAATCTGCCTGCCACTGGAGGGACTGCAGGAGATGGGAGTCTGATCCCTGGGGCAGGAGGATACCCTGGAGAAGGAAATGGCACCCCACTTCAGTATTCTTCCTGGAGAGTCCCATGGGCAGAGGAGCCTGGCGGGCTACAGTTCCCGGGGTCACAAAGAGTCGGACACGACTGAATGACTCAGCATGCACACACGCGCATTACACTGTATGTACATTTGGAAAAACTCACTTTGTACATAAAAAAACCAGATATGTACGTTCGGAAAAACTTAAGCTCTATAAATTTAATTGTGTGTAAATTATTCCTCAATAAAATTTTCTTGAAAGTTAAAAAGTGCTTTCATACACATTATTCTGTTTGTTCTCCACAACAGCCTGAGAAAGGAATGCAGTGAAAATTCTCCCCATTTCATGTTTCAGAAACCCAACGTTCAGATAAAAGATTCTACGAGTTGTCTGAGATCTCACAACTGGGATGAAATCAGCCTTTTACTCCTGTTCCATTTTTTTCTTTCTATTACATGTACTACTTAGTGGTTTCAGCTGCACCATGAAACAGGGTATAAATTGGGTCTTTTATAAACAAGTGAATGGAATACAAGGTTCCAAAGCCAAACCAAGCCTGCAAGTTTCCTGACACAATGGACTAAAATAAAAACGAGCACAAAGAGGCTTCCTGGTTGGTTCAGTGGTGAAGAGTCTGCCTGTCAGTGCAGGGGACACAGTTCCAATCCCTGGTCTGGGAGGATCCCACAGGCTGCAGAAAAGCTAAGCCCATGCCCCACAATTAACTGAGATGTTCTCCAGGGCCCAGGAGCTGCAACTGCTGAAGCCTGGACACTGGAAAGTCCATGCTCTGCAACAGGAGAAGCCACTATAAGGAGAAGCCCAAGCACCGTAACTAGAGAAAAGCCCACCCAGCAATGAAAACCCAGCACAGTCAAAAATAAGTAAATAAAACTGGACATAAAAATATCCTCCGCAGTGGTAGTTCACACGGGAGTGCATGGTATTTATTTCAAAAAAATTTAAATTAAAATATGATTGGTATATTAATACCATAGTGTGTTATTTTCAGGTGTATGATGTTGTTTTTGTTGTTTAGTCACTCAGTTGAGTCCAATTCTTTGCCACCCTATGGACTGTAGCACCCCAGGCTCCTCTGTCTTTCACCATCTCCCAGAGCTTGCTCAAACTCATGTCCATTGGGTTGGTGATACCATCCAACTATCTCATCCTTTGCTGTCCCCTTCTCCTCCTGCCTTCAATCTTTCCCAGCATCGGGGTATTTTCTAATGATTCAGCTCTTTGCATCACGTGGCCAAAGTATTGGGGCTTCAACATCAGTCCTTCCAATGAATATTCAGGGTTGAATTCCTTTAGGATTGACTGGTTTGATCTCCTTGCAGTCCAAGGGACTCTCAAGAGTCTTCTCCAATACCACAGTTCAAAAGCACTAGGTAGTAATTTAATATTTGCATGCTTTATGAAATGATCACTGTGATAAGCCTAGTAACCATCTATCCCTGTACAGAATTATTATAATATCATTATTTGCCATGTTCCTTATGTTGTATATTATATCCCCACAACTTATGTATTTCATCAGCTTCCCAGATAGCTCAGTGGTTAAGAATCCACCTGCAATGTAGGAGACATGAGTTTGATTCCTGGGTCGGGAAGATCACCTGGAGAAGGAAATGGCAACCCACTCCAGTATTCTTGCCTAAGAAATCCCATGGACAGAGGAGCCTGGCAGGCTGTAGTCCATGGGGTTGCAAAAGAGTCGGAGACAACTTAGCAACTAAACAACAGTATTCTCTAGATCTATCCATGTTGTCACAAATGGCAAGATTTCATTTTTTTAATATCTGAGTAATATTCCATTTTGTATGTACACGCATAATATGTACATATATATATATGCATGTATATATGGATACATGTATACATATTTGTGGGCTGCCCCGATGGCTAAGTGGTAAAGAATCTGTCTACAATGCGGGAGCTGCAGAGGACAAGGGTCAGGAAGATCCCCTGGAGGAGAGCACGGCGACCCACTCCAATATTCTTGCCTGGAGAATCCCGTGAACAGAGGAGCCTGGCAGGTACAGTCCATGGGGTCTCAAAGAGTTAGACATGACTGAAGCAACTTCACACCACATACATATGTACATATCATGTGCATGTATCTATTTTGTTGTCTTTTTCATAATAGCTGTTCTGACAGGTTTGAGGTTCTCATTGTGGTTTTTACTTTGCACTTCCCTGATGATCAGGAATACACAGAAGAACTGTACAAAAAATATCTTCACGAGCAAGATAGTCACAATAATGTGATCACTGACCTAGAGCCAGACATCTTGGAATGTGAAGTCAAGTGGGCCTTAGAAAGCATCACTACGAACAAAGCTAGTGGAGGTGATGGAATTCCAGTTGAGCTATTTCAAGTCTTGAAAGATGATGCTGTGAAAGTGCTGCACTCAATATGCCAGCAGATTTGGAAAACTCAGCAGTGGCCACAGGACTGGAAGAGGTCAGTCTTCATTCCAATCCCAAAGAAAGGCAATGCCAAAGAATGCTCAAACTACCGCACAATTGCACTCATATCACACGCTAGTAAAGTCATGCTCAAAATTCTCCAAGCCAGGCTTCAGCAATATGTGAACCGTGAACTCCCAGATGTTCAAGCAGGTTTTAGAAAAGGCAGAGGCACCAGAGATCAAATTGCCAACATCCACTGGATCATGGAGAAAGCAAGAGAGTTTCAGAAAAACATCTATTTCTGCTTCATTGACTATGCCAAAGCCTTTGACTGTGTGGATCACAATAAACTGTGGAACATTCTGAAAGAGATGGGAATCCCAGACCACCTGACCTGCCTCTTGAGAAACCTGTATGCAGGTCAGGAAGCAACAGTTAGAACTGTACATGGAACAACAGACTGGTTCCAAATAGGAAAAGGTGTACGTCAAGGTTGTATATTGTCACCTTGCTTATTTAACTTATATGCAGAGTACATCATGAGGAACGCTGGGCTGGAAGAAGCAAAAGCTGGAATCAAGATTGCTGGGAGAAATATCAGTAACCCAGATATGCAGATGACACTACCCTTATGGCAGAAAGTGAAGAGGAACTCAAAAGCCTCTTGATGAAAGTGAAAGAGGAGAGTGAAAAGGTTGGTTTGAAGCTCAACATTCAGAAAACAAAGATCATGGCATCTGGTCCCATCACTTCCTGGGAAATAGATGGAAAAACAGTGGAAACAGTGTCAGACTTTATATTTTTGGGCTCCAAAATCACTGCAGATGCTGATTGCAGCCATGAAATTAAAAGACGCTTGCTCCTTGGAAGGAAAGTTATGACCAACCTTGATAGTATATTAAAAAGCAGAGACATTACTTTGCCAACCAAGGTCCGTCTAGTCAAGGCAATGGTTTTTCCCGTGATCATGTATGGATGTGAGAGTTGGACTGTGAAGAAAGCTGATTGCCGAAGAATCAATGCTTTTGAACTGTGGTGTTGGAGAAGACTCTTGAGAGTCCCTTATACTGCAAGGAGATCCAACCAGTCCATTCTAAAGGAGATCAATCCTGGATGTTCATTGGAGGGACTGATGCTAAAGCTGAAACTGCAATACTTTGGCCACCTCATGCGACGAGTTGACTCACTGGAAAAGAGTCTGATGCTAGGAGGGATTGGGGGTGGGAGGAGAAGGGGACGACGGAGAATGAGATGGCTGGATGGCATCACCGACTCAATGGACATGAGTTTGAGTGTACTCCGGGAATTGGTGATGGACAGGGAGGCCTGGCGTGCTGTGATTCATGGGGTCACGGAGAGTTGGACACGACTGAGTGACTGAACTGAACTGAACTGAACTGAACTGATGATTAGTGATGTTGAACACCTTCTCATATGAGAAGGTTGATCCTCTGTATTTCTTCTTTGGAGAAACATCTTTTCAGGTCTTCTGCCCAGTTTTTAATTGTTGGGCAGTTGTTTGTTTTTTGATATTGTCTTGCGTGAGTTCTTTGTATATTTTGGATATTAACCCCTTATCAGGTATATTGTTTGCAAAAATCCTCACCCATTCAACAATCTGCCTTATGTTTTATTGATAGTTTCCTTCACTGTGCAAAAGCTTTTTAGTTTGACACAGTCCTATTTTATTTTACTTTTGTTTTCCTTGCCTGAGATGTATCCAAAAAATACCGCCAAGACCAGTGTCAAAGAATGTACTGCGTATGTTTTCTTCTGGCAGTTTTATGGTCTGAGTTCTTACATTTTTGTCTTTAGTCCATTTGAGTTTATTTTTGTATATAGTGTGAGAGAGTGGTTCAGTTTGATTCCTTTGCATGTAGCTGTCCAGTTTTCCCAGTAGCACTTATTAAAGAGGCTGTCTTTTCCTCATTGTATATTCTTGCCTACTTTGTCTTAGATTAATTGACCGTAAGTGCATTGGTTTATTTCTGGGCTTTCTCTCCTGTTCCACTGATCTGTGTATCTGTTTTTGAGCCAGTGCCATACTGTCTTGATTACTGTAGCTTCATAGTATAGTCTGGGGTCTGGGAGACTGATTCCTATAGCTCCGGTTTTCTTTCTCAAGATTGTTTGCTACTGGGGGTCTTTTGTGTTTCCATATAAATTTTGGAATTGTTTGTTCTGGCTCTGTGAAAAATGCCATTGTATTCCGATAGATATTGCTTTGAATAGATAGATTTCCTTGGTGGTATGGTCACTTAACCATACTGATGCTTCTAATACAAAAACACAGTACATCTTTTCATCTGTTTGTGTTGTCTTCAATTTCTTTCATCAGCATCTTATATTAATAGTTTTCCTAGTACAGGTCTTTTACTCCTGAGTTAGATTTATTCCTAGGTATTTTATTCTTGTTGATGTGACTATATACAGGGTTTTTTCTTAATTTCTTTTTTGGATAGTTTGTTATTATCACATAGAAATTTCACACATTTCTGCATGTTAATTTTGTATGTTGTAACTTTAGTGAATTTATTGACTGGTTCTAATAGTTTTGGCACTGTGTCTCAGGGATTTTCTATATACATATAGGATCAAGTCATCTGAGAACATCGCTATCATTAATTGGCTTCTTAAAAAGATTACTTTGGTGTGAGTTCCAGCTTTGCCTGCTCAGAGGTTTATATTTCTGGGAAAACTTCAGGAAGTGTCCGTTTCTGTATCTGTCTCCCTGTAGAGGGCACTCTTCTCATCCCAACCCAGGTTTCAAGGTTTCCAAAAATGCCAAGGAGGAAGATGGCACATTGTCATGCATTCTTCATGAGAAGGTTCCCACACAAGGAATCTCCCCTCCTTCCTTCCATCCTCCTTCTTCCTTCATCTCGTTCAGCAAAAAGTTTTGAGCGCCTACGATGTGCCGGGCATTGACAGTGTGAACGACATGATCCTTCAATTACATCTAATAACCGAGACAGATGTGTACCCAGACAATCAAAACACAATTTAAAAAAGTGTTTGTTTATTTTTGGCTGGGTCTTCATTGCTGCTTGCCAGCCTTCTCTAGTAGCAGTGAGTGGGGGCTACTTTCTAGTTGCAGTGCGTGAGCTTCTTATTGCGGTGGCTTCTACTGTTGCGGAGCACGGACTCTTGAGAGCAGGCTCAGTAGTTGTGGCACGTGGGTTTAGTTGCCCTGTGACATGTGGGATCTTCCTGGACCAGGGATCGAACCCATGTCCTCTGCATTGCAAGGCGAATTCTTAACCACTGGACCACCAGGGAATCCCTCAAAACATTATCTTAAAGTGCTGTGACAGAGGAGGAGAGGTTGAAGACCCTACAAGAGAAGGTTAAGTCTAGGTTGTGAAGGGACCTGTGTAACATCTAAGGTGCTAGATTTTCTCAGGGTAAGGTGGGCAGGAGAGACTTAGCAGGGAGGTGTCAGGAACCCATCTGAGTTTGGAGAGGTCACCCTGGTCTCAGCGTGAAGGATGGATTAGGACTGAGAAGATCAGAGCCCCCTTTGCTGGCTGCGGTCCCTCCTTCTCCTGACCTCAGATCCTGGAGGGTCACAAGTCTCCATCCTGGGTGTTCTCATACCTGCCTTTATCTTCTCTTTCCTCCTATAGCTGCAACCCCTCCACTGCTGCCAGGTAATCTCATGTAGTCCCTGATTTTAATATACTCTATTGAGCAATGACTCCCAGTTTCACATCTCCAGCCCGGACCTCTCTCCTGATCCACAGTATTTTGCATCTAAAAGACTTCTTGGCTTCCCCTGGACTGTTTTAACCTGCTCTTCCCCCTTGTTTTTCCCAGCATAGTAAATATCATCATCCACCAGTGAGTTACTTTTAAAATCTCCAGAACCATGTGACTTTCCCAGATCCTTCATACACTTTGAGCCCAGGTGGTAAAATTGACCAAAGTAAAGGCATGGAGAGTTTCAAAGGTGGACAGGACTTCAGACATTGATCAGTCCAGCAGAGGGAAGAAATGTCCACGTTCAACAGAGCCTGCCAAGTGACTGAAGCGGAAAAAGGACCCAGGGGATGTCTAGCTCATTAAATCCACTGAGCACCCCGGAATCTGATCTCAGCTTCTTCAGAATGCTGGTGGCCTGGGCCGTGCTGGCTGGGCCTGTCTCTGTATTAACTGAGCTTAATTGTCTAGCCGTCACAGTCGGCAGCCAGCCTCATCCTTATCCATTTGGGGCCGATCTAGCTGCTGCTGTGGGATTTACGCGGCGGTGAGTCCCTTTAGCAAGACATGCGTTTTGTGCTTTAATGACTCTCTCAGCCTCCTCCCAGCCACCCTTACCATACCTGAGGCTCTGAAAGGGGGTTGTCTGATCTACATCTCCCATCCCTCCAACCCTCTTTCTGAGATACGAACCCTGGCCCTCCCTCTTCCCTTTCTGCTCCCGTCACAGGACTTCTGGCCTCAGAAGGAATTTTGTATTCATGGCAGCGGCAGCCCAAGTTGTCCAGGGAAATGACCCCCAGAGGAGAGCTGGTAAAGACTTTGCATATTTGTCAGCCTTCTAAACTCTTCTGACAGCCTGCCTGAGGCTGCCTGGTTACTCCACTTAAGAACTTTTGTCTGGAACAGTGGAATTAATAGTACTCACATAGATCTTGAAGCAGCATGGGCACACACACCATGTTGGCCTCCCATTGTGCTAGCGGTGGGGACCAGCCCGCCTGGTGCTTGAAACACGAGGGACCACAGATGTAGGAAGGCCACCCTCGCTTTCAACGCTGCAGGAGAGACGGACTTCTGAGTAAACCCTGCCGAAGGCATCTCTCCTGCAGGCCAGTTCTTATCCCCAACATCCATACATGGCTCTGGCCACCCCAGGCCCCAAAAGACAAGAGTTCATCTCCCATTGACAGCCTGCTAGGGCCCACTGAGTTTCAGTCTTAGGCTGGATGGGGATTAAGAGTTACTCAGGACAGCCATCCAATATTTTGTGACCAAATGGGGATGCCCTCCAGGTTTGACTTATGGATCTGGTCAGGGTGGCGGCTGCGTCTGCATCTTCATCATTGCAGTGTCTTTTGAGTCAGAGCGGTTCACACTGCACATCTGGAAGGGAATTAAAATCTTCCCTGGGAGTCAATGTCCCACATGATTGAACTCCAACTTATGTTTATAAATACATGTGCTGCTGCTCCCTGATACTTATTCTGTATTTTAGCAAAACGATATGGTCCTTTGCTCACATACACCGTTTCTGAAAGCTGCATCTTCCAGGCACGTATCTTTCCTTGTGGTCCGGCAGCTGTCACTCAAAGTTACATCCATCCTTAAGGCCTGATTTCAGCCACGCTTTCTCCATAAAGGACTCTCCTGGCTCTTCCCCTTAAAGATTTCTCCTTCCTTTGTGCCCTGATGGCTCAGTTGGCATCACTGTGGCCACGTCAGTGACTAGTTTAGGTATTTGAGGGCACTTGTTTGCCTCCTGCTGTGATCAGATTGCAAACTCTCCAAGGATGGGCCATTCTCTGCCCGCTCCGTAGCCCCATTTTGTATCTAAAGAGAGCCTTTTACGCAAGCCAGGAGCTCCATAAACGTCTGTTGTGAAATGAATGTGAATCAAGAAATGAGCAGTTAAGGAATTTTGGAAAACTCAGCTGGCGATGGAGTCCAGAGTAAATGAGAAAGTCGAGAGCAGGAAGTGTGCTGGTTTGATCTCTCTTTGGAAGAAGCCAGCTGCAGCCCCAGTGAAATTCTCTCCTTAAAAAAAAAAAAGAAAAACTAAAAGCGGCAAAGTTGGCAGAGGAAATGATAACATCACCTTTCATTCCTTCACAGATGTGTCCCTCAACTAAAACTAGAAACATCAGATGACTACATCTCCAGGCCTCATCTTCCACCTGAGTTTACTGGAATGTGCATGCACACGCACACTCCTTCCTGGGGGACAAGCATCAAGTATGTTTTAAGTGCTTGTAAGTATTCTTAGTGGGGCAGAAAGTGTCACCAACTTATGCAAGTATAAAGTATTAAGGTACGTTTTAACTGAAACTCCAATACTTTGGCCACCTCATGCGACAAGTTGACTCACTGGAAAAGACTCTGATGCTGGGAGGGATTGGGGGCGGATGGAGACGGGGTCGACCAAGAATGAGATCGATGGATGGCATCACCGACTCGATGGACATGAGTTTGAGTGAACTCCGGGAGTTGGTGATGGACGGGGAGGCCTGGCGTGCTGTGATTCATGGGGTCGCAAAGAGTCGGACACGACTGAGCGACTGAACTGAACTTAGTTCTTTTATGTGTATAAAGGCCAAGACTGTAGCTCAGTATTTATTTTTGTTAGATTTATCATAAATCGGTGTGGACTATAACTGGTAACAGAATTGCCACCATACTGCAATGCTCGAAAGTACTGAGCAGCTGGCTGACACTGGGCACCCTGTCCCAGAGCTTCTGACAGTGAAATCCAAGAGCCCACAGGGACACTGGACCACAGGAAGGGCGTGACTTGACCAGGACTGGACATGGCCGGGCCGACCTGTAGTCGGGGGAGGGAGAGGGAATTGATGTCACCGCCGGATATTGTTGTCTGTCTCTCCTGTCATCTTCCAGAGGGCTCGTCTCTCTTGCTGAATTGACCCTGAGCATCAGACTTTATGTTTACAGATTTATTGATGTATAATTTACATACCTTAAAATTCACTCCTTGAGAGTATATGATTTAATTATTTTTAATCAGTGTACAGAGTAGTACAGCCATCACTGTGAGCCAGTCTGAGAACATTGCCTCATCCTAAAAATTTCTATCAAGTTCATTTGCAGTCAAGACTGACTCCCAACCCTCAGTCCAGGTAGTCACGAATCTGCTTTCTGTCTGTAATCTGTCTTTTCTGGACATTTAGTATAAATGAATCATATAATATATACAGGCTGTGCAGCTGACTTCCTGAAGCATGGTTTGTTCAGGCTCATCCATACTCTGGCCACCTCATGCGATGAGCTGACTCCCTGGAAAAGACTCTGATGCTGGGAGGGATTGGGGGCGGGAGGAGACTGGGACGACAGAGAATGTGATGGCTGGATGGCATTACTGACTCGATGGACATGAGTTTGAGTGAACTCTGGGAGTTGGTGATGGACAGGGAGGCCTGGCGTGCTGTGATTCATGGGGTCGCAAAGAGTCGGACACGACTGAGCGACTGAACTGAACTGAACTGATGCTGTAATAAGCACTGGTATCTCACTCCTTTCTATGGCTGAATCATATTCTCTGCGTGGATATTCCACATGGAGTTTATCCATTCAGCAGCTGGTAGATGTGTGGATTATTTCCAATTTGAAGTGATTATCAATGATGCTGCTGTGAACATTCACTTACAAGTCTTTGTGGGAACATATCTTCCTTTCTCTTGGGTAGATTCCTTAGAGTGAATTTTCAGGGTTTGGGTAACTTTTTGTTTCACTTAAAGAAACAATCGTTTTCCCAAAGTAGATACACCATTTTCATTCCTGCCAGGAAATTTTTTAAAAAGTGGATTGTCTTACTATTGAGTTGTAAAAGTTCTTTTTGTATTCTGGATACAAGTCCTTTATCAATTACACGTTTTGCAAATATTTGATCCCAGTCTATAACTGGATTTTTCCATTTTTATTAAGGTTATTTGTTGGAGCACAAAGGTTTTTTTTTTTAATTTTTTTTGTTCCAAACTTTAAACCTTTTCTTTTGTGTTGGGGTATAGACGATTAACAATGTTGTAATAATTTCAAGTGAACAGCAAAGGGACTCTGCTATACATATGCAATGTGTCCTCCTTCAAACTCCCCTCCCATCCCAGCTGCCACATAACATTGAGCAGAGTTCCCCCTGCCACACAGTAGGTCCTTGTTGGTTCCATTCTAAATAGAGCAGTGTGTACGTGACCTTCCCACTCTATCCACTTTTTAATGACTCTTGTTTTGGAGCCATAAAGATTTTCACAAGATTTTTCTCCTGTGTTTTCTTCTACAGGTTTTATAGTTTTAGATCTTTTACTTGGCACTATGACTCATTTTGAGTTAATTTTTATGCATGATTGAGAGAAGCATCTAGGTTATATATATCCCTTATCCCAGCTCCTGTTGCTGCAAAGATGACAGTATCTCCATTGAATTGTCTTGTTACTTTAGTTGACAATCAGTTCAGTTCAGTTCAGTTCAGTTGCTCAGTCGTGTCCGACTCTTTGCGACCCATGAATCACAGCATGCCAGGCCTCCCTGTCCATCACCAATTCCCGGAGTTCACTCAAACTCATGTCCATCGAATCAGTGATGCCATCCAGCCATCTCATTCTCTGTCGTCCCTTTCTCCTCCTGCCCCCAATCCTTCCCAGCATCAGAGTCTTTTCCAGTGAGTCAACTCATCGCATGAGGTGGCCAAAGTATTGCAGTTTCAGCTTTAGCATCAGTCCTTCCAGTGAACACCCAGGACTGATCTCCTTTAGAATGGACTGGTTGGATCTCCTTACAGTCCAAGGGACTCTCAAGAGTCTTCTCTAGCACCACAGTTCAAAAGCATCAATTCTTCAGCGCTCAGCTTTCTTCACAGTCCAACTCTCACATCCATACATGACTACAGGAAAAACCATAGCCTTGACTAGACGGACCTTGGTTGGCAAAGTAATGTCTCTGCTTTTTAATATACTATCTAGGTTGGTCATAACTTTCCTTCCAAGGAGTAAGAGTCTTTTAATTTCATGGCTGCAATCAGCATCTGCAGTGATTTTGGAGCCCAAAAAATAATATCTGACACTGTTTCCACTGTTTTTCCATCTATTTCCCATGAGGTGATGGGACCAGATGCCATGATCTTTGTTTTCTGAATGTTGAGCTTCAAGCCAACCTTTTCACTCTCCTCTTTCACTTTCATCAAGAGGCTTTTGAGTTCCTCTTCACTTTCTGCCGTAAGGGTGGTGTCATCTGCATATCTGAGGTTATTGATATTTCTCCCAGCAATCTTGATTCCAGCTTGTGCTTCTTCCAGCCCAGCATTCCTCATGATGTACTCTGCATATAAGTTAAATAAGCAGGGTGACAATATACAGCCTTGACGTACTCCTTTTCCTATTTGGAACCAGTCTGTTGTTCCATGTCCAGTTCTAACTGTTGCTTCCTGACCTGCATACAGGTTTCTCAAGAGGCAGGTCAGGTGGTCTGGTATTCCCATCTCTTTCAGAATTTTCCACAATTGACAATCAGTGGATCATAAATGTAAAGTTTTATTTCCAGACTTTTAATTCTGTTCCAGCACATGTCTTAATGCCAATATCACATTGCCTTGATCATTGAAGCTTCCTAATATGTTTTGTAATCATGCAGTGGAAATCCTCTAATATTCTTTCTTCTTTTACAAAATTTTCTTGGCTACTCTAGATCTTTGCATTTTTCCATATGCAATTTTAGGACCAGCTTGTCATTTCAACCAAAAAATCAAGTGAAAGAGAAATGACATCTTAACAACACTGTCTTCCAATCCATGACTATTTCATCTTCATTTATTAAGAGCTTACCTTAGATTTAATTAGCTCTTTTCTAGAAGTTTCCTAAGATGGAAACTTAGGTTATTGATTTTAGATCTTTCTTCTTTTCTAATATATATGCATTTAATCCTATAATTTCCATCTAAGCTCTTCTTTCACTGAATTAGACAAATTTTGATAAGGTGTATTTCCTTTTCATTTAGTTCGAAACACCTTCAAATTTCTGTAGCTCCTGCTATATGAGCTCCTCCTTGTGTTTTTCTGCTCTGTTGAAACTTACTGTTAGGATCCTGTTATGTGGATGTGGTAGTAAAGTGTTGGGGAGGGGAAGCATCCTATATAATATTAGGATAAAAGTCTCAACCTTTTCATGCACCTTAGTCTCTGGGCTGTGCCCTTCAGAACTTTATCTTTTCCACCCTTTATTTATTTTTTAAATGAACTATAACTTGATTTACAAGGTTGTGTTAATTTCAGGTATATAGCAAAGTGATTCAGTTATAATATTTATATTATAGCTGAAATGCCATGGGCCAATAAGACCTCCACTCTCGGCTGATAAATCTGACACTGAGCTGGGCAGTACAGGTTTTTTTCCCCCAAGTCTGCGGAGGCTTCTGTTTTCCATCAAGCCCTTGCATCTCCACTGTGTGTGTGGGCAGGTTCCCTTGACCAGGGCTGTGAGGGCGGCGTGGGCTGCAGCTGTCTGTGTAGTGCTTGCAACCTCGGTCAACCTCGGTCAACATGTGGAGGGTTTATCCATCTCCCCAGGGCTGGTTCACCTCCCTCAGTTTCCCATTAAATCTCTAGGTCATCTCCGGTCCGTTGCTCCCCAATTTTCAAGCTCTCAGAGCTGCCAGCCCTCCCTGTCCACTTGTTTATGAGATCGCCATTTAAACTGACACCTCTCCGAATAAAGAGAGACCACTCTGGCTGTGACAAAACGCCGCTCGCTAGGTTTTCCCAACCTGCCCTGGTGGAGTCATCAAGCAACAGAACTGAGGGGGATGGGAACAGCTCCAGGCAAGAACATGAATTCAGTTGTTTTCACGAACAAACGTGTCTCAGTTTGTTTGTGTGTTTTCAACCAATTTCCAGAGGGCTGAAATGGTTGTTTCTGACAGTTCTGACCAAACTGTCTTTATAGTTGCTTTTTGGAGAAAGCATTTATCAAACTCTTCCTGTTCTCATGCTGAAAGTTCCGCTCTGGGCGGGAGGTTTTTATTGTGTGTTTTCCAAGACTGGTGATGTGATGCATGGGGAGGTTGGAGCTCTGGGCTGAAAGATTTCCGATCTGGACCCTGCCACTGACCAGTCCTTGCCCTCTGCCCTGTTTCTTTGGCAGACAAGCAATGGGAGTGGACAGGGTGATGCCGTTTTGAAAATGTTAAGTTTCTAACAGAATTCAGCTCATAAATATACACAGTGGACCTCAGAAGATTAATTGATTTCACCCTTCCCCTGATCTTGATGACATTTTTATGTCAAATTTTCTCTCCAAAGCAGGTTATGTATGTGTATATTTTCTTCTATGGAGCAGTAAATTCTTTGACTCTGGTAGAAAAAGAAGGTCATTGATTTCTCTTTCTTCCTTCTCTTCCCTCCCCTTCCCTCCTTTCTCTCTGCCTCCACACCACCCCCACACTGCCTTTCTTCCTCTGTCTCCCTCTCTCTCACATGTCCTGTCATTCTGCCCCTGTGAGCCCTGACAGTCCCAGGCTGTGGACTAGGCGCTATCTACGTGAATTATCAAGTTTACCCCCCACCCAAGTCAACTTCATTGGGTCGGTCCTTCTTCAAGGACATTTGACAGATGAGGAAACGAGATCAGAGAGACTTCCTGGCTTGCTCACAGTGAAAGAGTTAGTTCGTTTATGCCTCTCTACCCCCTTCCCCTCCTTGGCACTGACTCTGCAAATAAACTGGTTCTAAGGCAGCGGGGTGATCAAGTCTCTGGGAGATGTGTTTGGGAGTCTGGGTGGGGCAAGGATGCTCCTCCCAGTCCTGAGATGAGGGCAAGGCCTTCCTTTGAGAGCTGGATCTGGCCCTGGACATTGGATGGAGACAGTAGGGAGGGACCTTTGAGCGGGAAAGCAAAGTTAGTACAACATTGTGGCTGGAGTCCCAACAAGATGCTCTCAATGGCCTGCTATGGGTGAGCCGCAGGAAGGAGGCTCACAGGTGCCGAGGGTTTGAAGGCGAGGCTAAAGGTTTTCCCCTATGGCTCAGTGGTAAAGAATCTGCCTGCCAATGCAGGAAACACAAGAGATGTGGGTTTGATCCCTGGGTCGGAAAGATCCCCTGGAGGAGGAAATGGCAATCCATTCCAGTATTCTTGCCTGAAAAATCCCATGGACAGAGGAGCTGGGCTGGCTATAGTCCAAAGGGTCGAAAAGAGTTAGACACGACTGAGCACACACACTAAAGGTTTTGGAATTTATTCTGAAAACACAGAAGGGGTGCCCATGGAAGGTATGTGTGTGTGTGTGTGCGTGCGCAGAGAAGGAAGGGGCAGTCTAGACTGTGCTTTGCCTTTGTCATCATCTGGCCATCCATTGTAGGGAGTATTGGGTGCAGGAGAAAATAAAAGTATAAAGTCAAGGGTATCGCCCAGAAAGAGGTGAGAAAACCTGAGCTCAGGGCATAAACCGGGAAAAGAGACTGTGGGGAGGCCAAAGTCAGTACTGAGGAAGTCCACAGAACTTAGGAGGAATCAACCTCTTGACTCAGTAGCAAAATCCTATGACAATTCTGATCTTTAATTACTGTCTAGTGAACTGTTTTATAGCTTCTGTGTTGTTTTTCCTAAAACAGTGTTACGCAGTTGTGTCTTATTTTCTCTTTTCTAATGGGTCAAGAGATGACTATCGCTTTAAAAAATCGGTCATTCAGCCTTTATCCTCTCAAATTCCAAATTGTCAGCTGGTATCATTTTTGATGTCCTAAATCTATTCTTGGTTGAGAACACTAGCTTAGAAAAATCAAGCTTCTTTTTCTGCACCCAAACAAAACATCTTCCCAAAATGAGGATGCTGCTGACCAACTGTGGATGGTGGAAGACAGAAATAATCTGGAGCCGTCTCGTAACCTCACTGGCAACAGATTTTCTTCGCACTCATTATGCTTAGAATCTGGTTGACGCCACAAAATTCTAGGTTGGAAAACCTTCTATGGAGTAGAGTTTCTTATTTCCTTATTCATTACATCAACAGCCAGGACACTGGTGTTGGGTTTTGTGTATATGTATGTGCTCCCGACAAGGTGAAATTAGGAGGCCAAAAGGTCTGTACTTTTCTTTCTCAAACATTCTATAAAGAACAAAATAGTGGATATAAAACATGAATTTCATCACTCCCAAAGGAGCTCATTCTATCTGTATTTTCCTGTATTTGGGGAGCCATATATTACTTATTGTAGAGTCTTAAATTTTTTTTTTTTTGCAGAAGTAATGATACAGCTTCTACCATCCTTTAAGGAGCAGCCTCGTTGTGGTGCATTTTCCTTCCCTGCTCTGTAAACTTGGGATTCAGAAATTTCTGATAGAAGACAGTAGTGCGTCAGACAAGGTGGTGCAGGCACTCTGTCTCTCAGATGCTGCTTTAAAAATTTTTTTAGATTTATTTTTAATTGGAGGCGAATTGCTCTTCAATATTGTGTTGGCTTCTGCATACAGCAGCATGAAGCAGCCGTAGGTACATATACGTCCCTTCCCTCTGGAACCTCCCCCCACCCCCATCCCGGTGCCACTCCCTCTGGGTTGTCACCGAGCAATGGTGTCACCGAGCACTGGGCTGAGCGCCCTGCATCGCACAGCAAATCCCCACTGGCCATCTAGTTTACATATGGTAGTGTGTATGTTTCCATGCTACTCTCTCAATTCGTCCCACCCTCTCCTTCCCTGATAAGACTTTTCTCTCTGTCCGCTGCCCTGCGAATATGTCCATCAGTACCATCTTTCTGGATTCCATTTATCCATGCTAAGATACCATAGAGTCTTCTCTTGTGTTGTTGGAAGAGGGTGTTTGCTATGACCAGTGAATTCTCTTGACAAAACTCTATTAGCCTTTGCCCTGCCTCATTCTGTGCTCCAAGGCCAAATTTGCCAGTTACTCCAGGTGTTTCTTGACTTCCTACTTTTGCATTCCAGTCCCCGATAATGAAAAGAACATCTTTTTTGGGTGTTAGTTCTAAAAGGTCTTGTAGGTCTTCATAGAACCGATTAACTTCAGCTTCTTCAGCATTACTGGTTGGGGCATAGGCCTGGATTACTGTAATATTGAATGGTTTGCCTTGGAAACGAACAGAAATCATCCTGTCATTTTTAAGATTGCATCCAAGTACTGCATTTCGGACTCTTTTGTTGACCATGATGGCTACTCCATTTCTTCTAAGGGATTCCTGCCCACAGTAGTAGATATAATGGTCATCTGAGTTAAATTCACCCATTCCAGTCCATTTTAATTCACTGATTCCTAGAATGTCGACGTTCACTCTTGCCATCTCCTGTTTGACCACTTCCAATTTGCCTTGATTCATGGACCTAACATTCCAGGTTCCTATGCAATATTGCTCTTTACAGCACCGGACCTTGCTTCTATCACTGGTCACATCCACAACTGGGTATTGGTTTTGCTTTTGCTCCATCCCTTTATTCCTTCTATAGTTATTTCTCCACTGAGCTCCAGTAGCATACTGGGCACCTACCGACCTGGGGAATTCCTCATTCATTATCCTATCATTTTGCCCTTTGTCACTGTTCATGGGGTTCTCAAGGCAAGTATACTGAAGTGGTCAACACCGAAATCAGATTGATTATATTCTTTGCAGCCAAAGATGGAGAAGCTGTATACAGTTAGCAAAAACAAGACCAGGAGCTGACTGTGGCTCAGATCATGAACTCCTTATTGCGAAGTTCAGACTTAAATTGAAGAAAGTAGGGAAAACCACTAGACCATTCAGATATGACCTCAATCAAATCCCTTATGATTATACAGTGGAAGTGAGAAATAGATTTAAGGGACTAGATCTGATAGATAGAGTGCCTGATGAACTCTGGACGGAGGTTCGTAACATTGTACAGGAGACAGGGACCAAGACCATCCCCATGGAAAAGAAATGCAAAAGAGCGAAATGGCTGTCTGAGGAGGCCTTACAAATAGCTGTGAAAAGAAGAGAAGCGAAAAGCAAAGGAGAAAAGGAAAGATATAAGCATCTGAATGCAGAGTTCCAAAGAATAGCAAGGAGAGATAAGAAAGACTTCCTCAGTGATCAATGCAAAGAAATAGAGGAAAACAACAGAATAGGAAAAACAAGAGACCTCTTCAAGAAAATTAGAGATTCCAAGGGAACATTTCATGCAAAGATGGGCTCGATAAAGGACAGAAATGGTATGGACCTAACAGAAGCAGAAGATATTAAGAAGAGGTGGCAAGAATATACAGAAGAACTGTACAAAAAAGATATTCCCGACCAAGATAGTCACGATAACGTGATCACTGACCTAGAGCCAGACATCTTGGAATGTGAAGTCAGGTGGGCCTTAGAAAGCATCACCACTAACAAAGCTAGTGGAGGTGATGGAATTCCAGTTGAGCTATTTCAAGTCTTGAAAGATGATGCTGTGAAAGTGCTGCACTCAATATGCCAGCAGATTTGGAAAACTCAGCAGTGGCCACAGGACTGGAAGAGGTCAGTCTTCATTCCAATCCCAAAGAAAGGCAATGCCAAAGAATGCTCAAACTACCGGACAATTGCCCTCATCTCACACGCTAGCAAAGTCATGCTCAAAATTCTCCAAGCCAGGCTTCAGCAGTATGTAAACCGTGAACTCCCAGATGTTCAAGCAGGTTTTAGAAAAGGCAGAGGCACCAGAGATCAAATTGCCAACATCCGCTGGATCATGGAGAAAGCAAGAGAGTTTCAGAAAAACATCTATTTCTGCTTCATTGACTATGCCAAAGCCTTTGACTGTGTAGATCACAATAAACTGTGGAACATTCTGAAAGAGATGGGAATCCCAGACCACCTGACCTGCCTCTTGAGAAACCTGTATGCAGGTCAGGAAGCAACAGTTAGAACTGGACATGGAACAACAGACTGGTTCCAAATAGGAAAAGGTGTACCTCAAGGTTGTATATTGTCACCTTGCTTATTTAACTTATATGCAGAGTACATCATGAGGAATGCTGGGCTGGAAGAAGCACAAGCTGGAATCAAGATTGCTGGGAGAAATATCAGTAACCCAGATATGCAGATGACACTACCCTTATGGCAGAAAGTGAAGAGGAACTCAAAAGCCTCTTGATGAAAGTGAAAGAGGAGAGTGAAAAGGTTGGTTTGAAGCTCAACATTCAGAAAACAAAGATCATGGCATCTGGTCCCATCACTTCATGGGAAATAGATGGGGAAACAGTGGAAACAGTGTCAGACTTTGTTTTTTTGGGCTCCAAAATCACTGCAGATGCTGATTGCAGCCATGAAATTAAAAGACGCTTGCTCCTTGGAAGGAAAGTTATGACCAACCTTGATAGTATATTAAAAAGCAGAGACATTACTTTGCCAACCAAGGTCCGTCTAGTCAAGGCTATGGTTTTTCCCGTGGTCATGTATGGATGTGAGAGTTGGACTGTGAAGAAGGCTGATCGCCAAAGAATCGATGCTTTTGAACTGTGGTGTTGGAGAAGACTCTTGAGAGTCCCTTATACTGCAAGGAGATCCAACCAGTCCATTCTAAAGGAAATCAATCCTGGATGTTCATTGGAGGGACTGATGCTAAAGCTGAAACTCCAATACTTTGGCCACCTCATGCGACGAGTTGACTCACTGGAAAAGACTCTGATGCTGGGAAAGGTTGGGGGCGGGAGGAGAAGGGGACGACGGAGAATGAGATGGCTGGATGGCATCACCGACTCAATGGACATGAGTTTGAGTGTACTCCGGGAGTTGGTGATGGACAGGGAGGCCTGGCGTGCTGTGATTCATGGGGTCGCGGAGAGTCGGACACGACTGAGCGACTGAACTGAACTGAACTGAACTGAAGATACCGTATCTAAGTTTCAGTATATGTACACAATGGAAAGACAGCATTTATTCATCTATTTGGCTGTACCTGTTCTTGGTTTAGGCAGGCAGGGTCTTCACTGAGCCATGTGGGCTCTCTCATTGCAGTATGTGGGATCTATTAATACTTCCCTGACCAGGGATCGAACCCAGGCCCCCTGCCTTGAGAGTATAGTGTCTCAGCCATTGGGCCACCAGGGAAGTCCCTCAGAGGCTACTTTAAAGAACTGGGAACTGGACACAGTCCTGCAGTGGAGCCCAGGAGGAATCCCATCCCCACATCTTTGATCAAGGCATCCTGGACCATAGTTACATCATCTACAATCATGGGGTTGGTACTACTTTTAGCTCTTTTCCAGTTCTTTAACCATGACACCATCTGAGTGATGAAGTCCATTCTTGCTGATGGAGAGAGTAAAAAGTCACGGCTCACAGGGAAGTGAAATCTTACTTGTCCTCTAAAGGACTCTAGGTTTGTGAATTCTCTAGCGGAAGCATGTGGCTTTCAGAGGCATCCCCAAGGAGGCTTTATTTCCCTACCTTCTTTTCTTTTTCAAGCCCAGCAGTGAGCATGCAACCTGAATTGGGCTCTGCGATCTTAGAGAAAATGTCTCCTTTCCACCCAAGTCCAGCTGATCCGGGAGGAGAAAGATGGACAGTGTGGAAACCCAGGGCCATCGCTTCTGGAGTCTGCTTCATGGGCAGCGTGCCCAGCCCTCTCACGCTCTGACCCTCTTGTTTGGTTTCGCCTTTGCTGGCGAGGCTCTGGGAGGCAGGACAGATAATAGTCTTCTGTGGAGCCTGGGAGAGTCAATATTGAAAGGTCTGTTTGTTTTGTTGGCCTCCACCTGTTGGAAACTCTGTAATCATAGCCGCTCATAATAAGGAAGAAAGGCCAGCAGGAAATTCCTGTACTGGAACAGGGAATGTCTCCACACTGTTCCCCTGGGTGCCACGCCCAAGGAACTGGCCTCTCATTACAGTTGAGAGCAGCTCATGGCAAGAGAACACAGAGATGCCAGGAGAAGGGTGTGAGGATTAGAGGAGGGTGCTCGGGAAGAGGGGCGCACCCCTCCCTGGAAATATGCCCTGCAAGCCCACTGACTGCTCTCCCCACCCACAGTACTCCAGTCCAAGTGCTACACCCCAGCAGGGTCTCCCCACCGCTCCAGGCTTTCCCTGCTTTCCTGCATCACCGAGAAAGCAGGGCTGGTGTCCCAGGAGCCCCGCCCACCTTCCTTCCACACCTTGCTCCCTCTGATGCCCCCGATCTCTCTGGCCTCAGTTTTCTCTTCTGTAAAACAGGGATGTGTAGATTTCACATCATGTGATCTCCAAGAGCCCTTCCAATCCTCAGATGCTGATGATAAGAGACTGGGAGGAGGGCAGGCTGCCCGTGCAACCGACTCTGCTCTCTGAACCGCCAGCCCTCAATCTGTGTGCTGGAATGGCACCGAGACTCAGAGATGGACACAGCCATCTTTGACCTTGGGGCTGATGCAAGCAGGCATGCCATGTAACAGGGATGCAGAAGCCCTGTGGCGGGGCGGGGGCATCAGAAGGAGGGCAAGGGAGGCCTGACTGCCCTCTGAACCTCTGGTGGCCAGGGCTTTGGTGCAACCCTGCTGCTTGGGTGCGAGGTGGGGTGGAGGAGGCCGTGAGTCAGTGGTACCCAGGTTTCATGGAGAATCAATACATGCATGGGTGTTCAGTTGCTCAGTCGTGTCCAGCTCTTTGTGACCCTATGAAATGTAGCCCGCCAGGCTCCTCTGTCCATGAGATTTCCTAGGCAAGACTCCTGGAGTGGGTTGCCATCTCCTTCTCCGGGGGATCTTCCTGACCCAGGGATCAAACTCACGTCTCCTGCATTGGCAGGTGGGTTCTTTACTGATGAGCCACCTGCGAAGCCCCAAAGCAAGTACAGCACATAGCAATGTATGACAGCATCTCAGTAAGCATTTACTTCCATCCCTCCTGGAGCAGGGCTGAGTGCGCAGGGGAGGAGAGCAGAAATGGCGGGAGATAGAGGATGCTAATCCACAAACCAGCAAGGGAACCAGGAAGGGGTTCACCAGGAAGGGGCTGAGAGTTCTGCTGGGGCCAGTGTCTGGGCACGGATTCCCTGGGAATGGAGCATTTCGGTGGGGCTGGGATGGCTGAGTAGGATTTTGCAAGCAGAGAAGGATGGGAACGTGGACTCTAGGCAAAACAAGAGCACCAGCAGCTGGTGTGTGGCAGCAGCCAGTGTGCGGAACTGGGCTACATGTGGGTGTTTTTGGAGAGGCCGTGGGGCTGGGAAGTTAGCTTGTGTGCGTGGATGGTCTCAGGCACAGGGTCAGGGTCGCCCTTCAGCCCCATTGCCTCAGGAGGCCTTTGGGTGTTTATTAATATTTAATGCTTTATTAATTGGATGCTTTCTATTACACAAGCACTCATGCCCACAGTAGAGTATACTGAAGAGGTAGAGAAGTATTACTATAGAGAAGGAAAAAACCCCCAGAGGCACCAGCTCGGGAGGGCCTGGATGGTGTAGGTTTTCAAGGGACAGAGGAGCCTGGTGGGCTGCAGTCCATGGGATCACTAAAGAGTGGAACATGATTGAGTGACTGAGCACACACACACACACACACACACACCCCTAGTCTGCATCTTCTTCCAGTCTGAGGGCAAGGCCTGGGACAGATATCCACCTCTAGAGAAAGTCCTGGAAATATCCTGGAATGGGGCAGCAGGCCTCCAGGACTCCGGAACAGAGGGGCCCAGGAAGCCCGACCAGTCAGGCAGGCCACATCAGCCCCGCCCTCGCCACCCAGGCTCCCCTGCAGGGCAGTCAGAAGTTGCTGCCTGCCAGCCCCACATGCGCAGGCAGATCCTGGAGGGCTCCCAGAGGGCAGCAGCTCCTGGCATCACTCCCACCTCTGCTGCTGGGGGCCAGTCCAGCTGCTGGGGGTAGGGGGTCAGGCAGAGCCTGAAAGCTGTGGGCCTGCAGCGGTGTCGCCTGAAGACTGAGAAGGAGGCAGCTGCAGGTGTAAGGTAGGTCTGGAGGAGGGAGGGAGGGGGCAGAGAGAGGGGGAAGGGAGGCGGAGGAGGGCAGGGGGAGGGGGGAGGGAGGTGTGGAGCAGGTGGGTGCTCCAAGCCCCTCTGCCTGGCCGCTGGCCGGGTGGTGGCGCTTCCTGCTGGGTGCCCCGCCGAGGGGGGCAGGGAGTGTGTGCAGCACATGGAGTTCTGAGGGAGATGTGTGCCCAGGAAGCAGCTGGGCTCCTCAGCCCCGTTCCCAGGCCTGCCCCACCCCCGATGCTCTGAACCCTGTGGGCACTGGAGGAGGGCCAGAAGCCCCGGGGCTGAGATCAGAAGGGACCTCAAGGGCCCTGTCGCCACACTCAGCCTCTTCGTTTCAAGGATGAGGAGACCGAGGTTCAGAGCCGTGAGCTGCCTTGTCCAGGATGGCAGGTCTAGAAGCCGAAAGTCCTCACCTGGGGCTCAGGGCTGCTGGGAGCCCGTGCCACGGGGCCAGGATGCAGCCGGCTGTTGTCCTGAGTAGAAGCAAAGCCCTGGGAGGGACAGAGTCAGAAAGACAAAGAGAAGAGAACCTCTCAGAGCAGAGGACGGTCAGGAAATGGGGCGTCACTTCCTCCCTGGCCGTGCTTGAGCTGTGGTCTGGCTGCGTGACTCAGCCAGACTTGCTGCCTCGGGCCTCGGTGTGTGTGCACATGTGTGTGTGCACATGTGTGTGTCTGTGTAGGCATGTGTACGCCGTGCATGTGTGTGTACGTGGGCGCGTGTGGATGTGTGCATATATACACTGCGTGCTGCAGGTTCGCTCAGTCGCTTCAGTCGACCCCATGGACTGTAGCCCGCCAGGCCCCTCTGTCCATGGGGTTCTTCAGGCAAGAACACTGGAGTGGGCTGCCGTGCCCCCCTCCAGGGGATCTCCCACCCAGGGGAAGTGTCGAACCAGTGTCTTTGTCTCCTGCATCGGCAGGTGGGGTTTTTCCCACTAACTCCACCTGGGAAGCCCACTCCAGCAGGTGCGAAAACCCTCTGGCTTAGGTGTGTGTGCACATGTGTGTACGTGGGTGTGTGCATACATACACTCCAGCAGGTGGGAAAGGCTTCTCCACACGTCTGTCCCTGGTCAACACACTGACCTTGTTGGGAGCCAATCCTGGAAGAACCCTGGATGAATTAGTGGCTCCAGAGGGCAGGAAGGGCCCAGTGGTGGGAGTCCCTGGGGAGATCAGAGCCCAGAAGAAAAGCCTAACTCATGAGGTAGTGAGTTCCCTGTCTCTGGAAGAAACCAGCAGGCATCCACGAATCTTTTCATCAAGGCTGTGGGCTGAGGGACGTGAAACTGGGGCAGTATATTCTATACAGAACTGAAATTTTAGTTTGAGGGTCCAGGGTTTGTGCCCCACTTTGGGTGGCATTAACATGCAGGGTCAGGTGGTGTCTGCCCATCGGAGCTGCTCTGCCCATAGGTTTGGGGGATAAAAGAGAGCTTGCGTCTGCCCTCTGAGGTCCCCTTGCTGCTTGGTACTGACTGGAAAGGGTGATGAGTGCCCAAGTCGTGGGAAGTTGGCAGGAGGGGTCACCTCTGTAAGGAGTGGATTGGGTGGCCCCCTGGAGGTGGCACTTCACTGCGCCTTGAGGAGGAAGCTGGGTCAGTGCATTTGAGGGGAGGGACATCACGGTAGAGTTAGGGACAGGGATGTCTGGGGACCACCAGGGAAAGCGCAGTGGACGATGTGATCAGAAATGGACACACCAACAGCTTTAGCAGATGTGATGTTTTGGTCCTTGTCTACCCTTCCCTGCTGTTCTCAAAGCTGGATTTATTTATTTTTGGGGAGGGATTTGCTAGATGGTGCTTGGGTTTATTTATTTTATTGGCGTATAATTGCTTTGGGAGCTTCCTATGGGGCTCAAGTGGTGAAGAATCCACCTGCCAGTACAGGAGATGCAGGAGATGAGGGTTCGATCCCTGGGTTGGGAAGATCCCCTGGAGAAGGAAACGGCAACCCACTCCAGTATTCCTGTCTGGCCCACGGACAGCCCTGACAGTCTACAATCCATGAGGTTGCAAAGAGTTGGACACAGCTTAGCGACTGAGCACACACATATAATTGCTTTACAATATCCTGTTAGTTTCTGCTGTACAATGAAGTGAACCAGCTTACTTATGTAAACGTTTGGTTTAATGACCTTTGATACATGTACACACTCATAACTGCCAGCACAATCAAGATACAGAACATTAAAAAACCTTGAAGTATAGTTGATTTACAGTATTAGTTTCAAGTGTCCACTAGAGTGATTCAAGTTTTTATGGAGTATACCCCACGTAGGGTTATTATAAAATATTGGCTATATTCCCTGTGCTGTGCAGTATATCCCTGTAGCATATTTATTTTATACATAGTAGTTTGTCCCTCTTAGTCCCCTGCCCCTGTCTTGCCCCTCCCCTTCAAAGGTTGACTTCATGTGACTTCACCTGTGGTTGCGTGGCGTGATGGGGCGGAAGACCTGCAGGTTCTGTCCTCAGGGGCCTCTGCACCTGCTTCAGGCTGATCTTTCCCTTCTGCCTCTTTCTTGGATTGTAACCGCTTTGTCCGTTCAGACAAGGTCATCAGGATGGATACACTGGGTCAGACGCAGGAAGACCCTCTTGTAGTCCAGTGTGGGGGATGGGTTCCCAAACCCACTCTGTCTGGGGGGACAAAATGACCTTCAGGGGCTTCTCTTAGCTTGAGGGGTATAAGTTTTTCTTTTGCGACACTTTGTTCAGGAGGAGTTGCATTCCCTTCGTTGGTTTGTTTTGGCTCCCAGCCCTGGTTTCTCAGAAATGCCAGCAGTTCTTTCTCCCCCGCCCATTTGTTGACACATCCTGGTTGGGCTGGCGAGGCCGAGGGGCCAGTCACGGAGTGGCAGTCACGGGGTGGTGAGGATCCTGGAGTCGGACCCTCCAGCATGGAGGCTCAGGGAGGCAGGAGCAGACGGGTGTCCTACGGGGCTCAGATTGCAAGGGCCTCTGAACCCATGGAGCCTGTGCTGAAGGCCCCTTGTTCGCATTATGGAGCAGCCTTGTGGCTGGTTGGCGTCGCCCGATCCTCTGTTCCTGGGGCCCCTGTGTCTGGGCAGCTCTGTGTCCTGCTGGGCCAAGGGGACAGATAAGGTGGGCCACACAGTGCACACATTGTGGGTGTGCTGAGCCCTGCTGGATCCGGGGTCCAGTGCGGTGGACGCCCGCCTTCCAGATCCAGGTTCCAGTGTGGTGGACGCCCACCTTCTGGACCTGCACGTGTGTCTTTGGCCAGGCAGTCTCGTAAACTCCCTTTCCAACTCACAGCAGCACCAGTGGAGGTTGGGGGCTGGCTCCAATGGCTCAATTACCAGCACAGACAGGAGGAAAATCTCCTATTACCTGGGCAGTTGGCTGGTTTTCTCTTTATTTACTTAAGAGGCCATTCTGTATTGAGCTCCGGGATCTGATGGATGGATGGAGCTTTGCCACATGGAAGCTGCAGAAACATACACCCTTGCCTGCTGGCTTGGAAGGTCGCATGGGTGCTGAGAGAGGGGTGGGGAGGTAGACTAGCTTCCTGCAGCCCCACCCTGATCCAATGCAGAAAGTCAGGAACCCCTTCCCACTGCACCTTGAGGCTGGATGCACAGAAATGCATCAGGCATGGCTGAGAGCTCAGCTCCACATTTGGTCCTGTGTCTGGTGGCTCAGACGTGTCTACCTGCAATACAGGAGACCCAGGTTGGATCCCTGGGTCGGGAAGATCCCTGGAGAAGGAAATGGCAACCCACCCCAGTATTCTTGCCTGGATAATTCCATGGACAGAGGAGCCTGGCAGGCATGGGGTTGCAAAGAGTTGGAGATAACTGAGCAACTAACACACACACCACACTACAGATGAGAAACCCAAGGCTCCGAGAGCTGGAGTAACTTGCCTGAGATCACACAGCTCCCAAAAAGCTGAGCTGGGGTTTGAACCCAGGCAGGCTGGCCCCGGGGCCACTGGCTCAACCCTGCCCTGCCCCTAGAGATGCTGAGTGCCAAAAACATTTGTGACTCTAACCAGTCACGTGTCCTGGGAATTCAACCTCTAAGCTTGAGCTCCTTCCCTCTTCAGTGAGATAGGAATGATCGCCAGCTAGTCCATCCCGGGTGAGTTCAGGGTGTGAAAGTCTCTGTGGCCACGGCTCACGTCCCCTGCTGGTCATGGTGGCTTTGCCCACTGAGTGTGTTCTTGAGTCCTGCTGTCTAGAGGGTCCCTGCCAGGGTGCCAGTGTTGGACCGAAATTCCCCAAAGGGAAGGGATAGAACCACTCACTTAATTGGCATCTATATTTACTGAGCCCTGGATGTGCCAGCTAAGGGTGCCTGTGCATGCATGTTAGGTCGCTTCAATTGCAACTCTTTGCAATCCTGTGGACCATAGAACTCCAGGTTCCTGTGTCCAAGGGATTCTCCAGGCAGGACCACTGGAGTGGGTTACCATGCCCTCCTCCAGGGATCTTCCCAATCCAGGGATTGAACCCTCAAACCTTATGTCTCCTGCATTGGCAGATGGGTTCTTTACTGCTAGTGTGACTTGGAAGCCCAAGGGTCCCCAGGGATCTGGTTTTAGAAGAGAGACCACAGCCAGCCAGCATCCCAGTCCCCAGGAACGATGATCTGCAGCGATGAGTGATGCTGTGAGCGCCTGCAGAGGAACTGGAATGGAGGTGGGCTGGAGTAGGGCAGGGCTTGGGCAGAGAGAGTGGGCAGAGTAGAAGGGGAGGGGTCTGTGGTTGGACCGAGCATAGTGGACAGAGGCATGCTGGTGGGTGGGATCCCTTAGGGTGAGGTCTGCGTCACCAGCTCACTCTGTCCATTTTCCAGCAGAGCCTTCTACTGACGAGCTGCCCCTGGGGCTGCTCATGACTGGGAGCCCGGAAATAGGCAGCTGGGTCACCCCCTTGGGCCCCAGCCAGTCAGGCCCAGGCTGGGGGCTTTTGCCGTCATAGGTCCCTGGGGGTGTGGAGACAGACCTTTGGTGGCACCAGCCTGCCATGCCCTCTGGGGACACAAGTGAGGTCATGGCCAAGGGTGTTCAAGACGCTGGCCAGAGAGACTTCTCCAGCCGGGGTTTGTTTCTCTCTGGGGAGGGAAGGAAGCGGTGGTTTGCTGAAGGTCCTCTTTCTATGACCTGAGCAGGACGGAAAGTTCGAGGCTGTCTTCCCAAAGGCAAGGGTTTTCTGAACAAGAGAGAAACACTGCCATCCCCAGACGAGGACATGGGGTGGAGGAGGGGCTCCTTGGATGTTTTGTTCTGTTTCATCTGAATCATGTCAGAAATGACTGGGGAGGAGCCATCAAGAGAGACACTGCTCTGCACATGAACCTCGTGGTCTTGCTCTGCTGCCCTGGCCTCTGGTGGCCTTGGGTTTTCAAGCATTCTGGAGCTTGGGTTCCGTGGGCATTCCGGGGAAAGGTCAGCTCCACGCCAGGAGGTCTAGACTCGCCGGGCCTGGGTGTGGGGCTCTGGTGGCCTTGTAACATCCCACAGACCAAGGGGCCCCGAATCTCCTGCTTTCATTTTAGTGTCTTCAGTGGGCAGACTGTTGGGTTTTAGGGTATTGTCTTATTTTTGAAGTTTTTTTGTAACCCAGTCTTTTTTTCATCAGAGTAAAATATACATGACATAAAATTTACACTTTTAACCCTTCCTGAGGGTACAGCTCAGTGGCATTCAGAACATTCACAGTGCTACATAACCACCCCCACTGACACCATCCCAGGAAATTCTTCATCTGCCCAGCTGCTCGGGTTTACTCTTTGACTCCAGGGAGGCCCCAGTCTCACTGTGTCTCAGCCTCCCTTCCGCACAGCCCCCTTGCCATCTGATGCCCTCTGCACTTGGGCAGTCTTTCTGCTGCTGATTCCTGTCACTTTCTGGTTCTTTAATTCTCTGCTTCAGCCAATGGGCTCCTGTGAGACCGCCCTCCTTGGGGCTGGGTTCTGGGTTAAGCACTTCCCTGGTGGCTCAGATGGTAAAGTGTCTGCCTACAATGCGGGAGACCTGGGTTCGATCCCTGAGTTGGTAAGATCCTCTGGAGAATGAAATGACAACCCACTCCAGCACTCTTGCCTGGAGAATCCCATGGACAGAGGAGCGTGGTTGGGCCACAGGAATTGGACACGACTGAGCGGCTTCACTTTCTTTCCTTTCACTGTCTACTGTGTTCTCCCAGCTGTCCTGTAGGGGATTATTGTCGTTATCACCATTTTCAAAGATGAGGAAGCAGTGTCAGAGGTGACACACCCAAAGGCCCGGGATTTCAGAGCCAGGATTTGATTTTGGACTCTGATCTTCCTCCACCGTGTTCGTGTAGAACCAAGCACAGCCAGCCCCAACTCCTACATTAGCATCTGCTTTAGAGGGCTTTTAGAACCTGCACGGTTTGGGTCTGTAATAGATGAACTATCTTCCATTAGGATTCTCAACTGGAGCCTTTAGCCAAAAAGGATTGGTTTGAAAATAGCTTAATTATGGACCGTGCGGGCTACCCTGGTAGCTCAGTCGGTAAAGAATATATATATATATATACACACCACATCTTTTTTTTTAATCGGTTCACTGTCAACGGACATTTAGGTTGCCTCGAGGTCTTGGCTATTGTGAATAGTGCTGTTACGAACATAGGGGTGTGTGTCTCTTTTTGGATTATGGTTTTCTGTGGATATGTGCCCTGGTCTCTGGCATGTTTCTTGTTGCTTGTCATCACCCTCTCCATGAGCTACACTAGTCCCTGCTGTGTTTTGTAGGTTCATTTTTGCTTGGGGCTCAGAGTTCTGGCTTCGGTAGATATGATATAACTCTGAGGATGACAACAGCTGGAGAAACAGCAAGGAATAGACTTCCACAGGGAGTCTGCAAATAAGACAAGGTATTAAATGCCTGCCATGTGTCAGGCACTTTTTCTAGGACTTAGCATCCCCATTTTACAGATGAGGAAACTGAGGCTCCTAGAGGTTAAATAGGTCATCTGAGTTCGTGCATCTAGTCCTGGTATAGACACCTCCCCCAGGGACACTTCACCACACTGATGCTCCCTCCACCCCACACAGGCTCCCTGAAAAGAGCTGCCCTGGTGGGTGGGGGACCCTGCTGGATTCCAGAAATTAGTTAACAGACTTATAGAATGGGTGCAGGATCCCCTGACTCCCCACCAGGTGAGTTGCCCCAGGCGCAGGCCGGCTGGAAATACAGGGATGGGGAGGGCCAGTTAAAACATCTGCTATGAAATTCCTTTATAAGGAATGCAATTTTAATACGTTGAACCACAGCTCGAGTCAAAAACAAAGACCCAGAAAGGAACTGCTAAAGGAGATGAATGTTAATAAAAAAAAAAAAAAATGACTCGGCCTCCATTATGTAATCACACATTGCAAACTAAAAATATTTTTTTTAACGCATAAGCCCCATTTACTGGGATTAGAAATAGAATAAAAGCTCTAATTTGTACTGAATAGCAATCAGGTTATTCCACATACCACATCTGAATTTCCTGACATGGTAGGGACTAAATCAATGTGGTTTTGTTGAATGCTAATGCCAAACCCTCAAAAAACCTCCAAAACACAAAAGCAAAATGCTTGAGCACCTACTGTGTGCAGCGCTTTGTACTGGGAGAGAGAACAAAGCCCATAGGACTTCTTCTGACAGCATAAGTGACCCTGTCAGGGGAGTAGGTCAGACTCTATGTTCTCTAGAAGGAAAGGGCCTTTGCAGAAAGCTTAACTAGGTAGGCGAGAACAGACCTGGGCTTGAAAGGATGGCGGAATTCAGCAGGTGGGGCTGGAAGGGTTCTGGAAAGATATTCCATGAGGGTCTTTCAGTCCATCTTAGTAGGCAGTGTCTGAGGACCAGACTGCATAGGAATTGAACCATTGAGGTCCTGGCTGGACTATAAGATGTGCCTTGACCCTCCCTGTATTTCTATGGGTGATCTCTTCCACCGGCTGGCTTCCACTGACTCGGCTCACCATCTAAAGCTGCGAGGAGTCAGGAGGCTGTTCTCGATCCTCTGAACCCTCATCTTTCCTGTAGATACAGGTGTCATAGGGAATCAAGCACAGCTCGCCCTGCCTGGACACAGGAGTGTCTGCTCTGGGGGTTTCTAGAATATGTATGGGTGTAGGTGTGTGATATATGGCCAGGCTCCATTTGGAAGGAGGCAGTGTTCAGAACCCTGAAGAAGGTGCTGTGGGGCTGTAGGGGAAAGCCGGCAGACTCACTCTCAGAGATTTAAACTTTTCATACCACGTTATCCACTGGGAAAGCCAAACAAAACAGACATCAGAGAGGAGAAGCCAGGTGGCTTCCCTGGTGGCTCAGACAGTAAAGAATCTGTCTGTGATTTGGGAGACCTTGGTTTGATCTCTGGGTTGGGAAGATCCCCTGGAGAAGGACATGGCGATCCACTCCAGTATCTTGCCTGGAGGATTCCATGGACAGAGGAGCCTGGTGTGCTGTAGTCCATGGGATCACAAAGAGTCAGACATGACTTAGTCAGACATGCTCAGACTGAACAACAATAAGCTTATATTTTTTATAGTCCAGTGGTTTCCATCCATTCATCAGATTGGGCTCAATTAACATTTGCTTCCTAGGTCATCACAACAGCTCCATGTGGTGTTGGCATAGGCCTCGGTTGTTGTCCAGTCACTAAGTTGTGTCTGACTCTGCGACCCCATGGATTGCAGAACCCCAGGCTTCCCTGTCCTTCCCCATCTCCCAGAGTTTGCTCAAATTCATGTTGATTGAGTTGGTGATGCTATCTAACCATCTCATTCTCTTCCGCTCCTTCTCTTTTTGTCTTCAATCTTTCCCAAACTCAGGGCTTCTTGTCAACAAGGTGGCCTCACAGTCTAGCTAGGGGACTGAGGCTTGGCCAGCGTCCTATATTCCAGAACTTTCCAGCCACCGAAGCAAGACCCTCAGGTGGCAGTGGGAAGGGTTGGGGCTGCCTGGGACCTCAAGGAGCCTGGACTCTGTTTCCATCCAGAGCAAGCTGGAGACACCCCCAAATCTAGTGGGACTCTGAGGCTTGATCATCTTTAAGAAACAGTCCACAGTGTGTCCTGCTGTTCAGAGCTTCCACCCTCCCTTTGCCAATATTTGTCCAGGGCTGTGGAGATCAGGTGTGACCGTGGATAAGAAGGAATGGAAGGTGGTGGGAGTCAGGGAGTGTGGGTGTGTGTGGCCAGACTCCCGTGGGCTTAACCCGTGTCGATTCCCTCATCTCTCCTTCCCTGAGTGTCTCCCATGTACGAAGCCCTGGGCTGTGAGACGTGGCTATTGTTAGCATCCTTCACTTAGAAGCAAGGAGCTGAGAAGCTCAAGGCCCCATAGCCAGTTGGGGTAGAATCAGTTCAAATTCGGCACTCAGACAGCAAAGCCCTGCTCTCAGGAGTGTCAGGCATGGGCCCCTGGTGATGGTCCCCCCTGTGGACGGAGCTCTTTGCCATGCAGGCAGTAGTCCAGGCTCTGCTTTTAGATCTTTACAGCAGCAAGGTGACCATACAGCTGACCGTGCATAGTAAATGATATTTTGACTGTGGAAACACTTGGGAAATTGTAGCATCCTCTACAAATATGGTATGATTGTTGACTCCGACTTACAGGTGAGAGGAAGATAAAACCAGAGAGGTGAAGGGGTTTACCTGGGGACACAGGGGACAGGGGCGGAGTAAGGATGCTAGCCCAGGTCCTAGAACCTCCGGTGCTATTTGCCTCCTTAAGCCATCAGGGAGAGACTGCTTTTGGGTCTATATCTCCCTTCTTCATCACCACCAATTTGGTGGAGGAAACCCCACCAAATTGGTGCCAGATGAAAATTAGGCAGAGATTCCAAGGGAGACTAAGCTAACTTTTCTTAGCTTGGCTTCCTTGTCCTAAAGGGAATGGGGGTGAAGTTGAGGATGGAACTGGGGACCGTGGCTGCCAGCATGGGGGGTTAGGACGCAGAAGCTGTACAGAGGGGCCCTTTGTGTGCCCCCACTTTCTAGTTGAAGGAAGAGCCCTGGAAAGGGGTGGGCAGGACTGGTCATTTTGCCCTACAGATGGACCAGCAGGTGTTTTATGACCAAAAAACTGTTGTTTGGTCACTAAGTCGTGTCTGACTCTTTTCAACCGCATGGACTGCAGCACGCCAGGCTTCCCTATCCTTTGCTATCTCCCAGAGTTTGCTCAGATTCATGTCCATTGAGTCAGTGATTCTATCCAATCATCTCATCTTTTCTCCTGTCTGACATACACCTTTAAAAACTGTCCTTTATTAAGGGTCTCTTTGTGGCAAACTAGAGTTTTGTTTATCAGATATTGCCTTCATCTCCTTCATTCCCATAAAACCGTGAACACAAATTAATGTTAAAATTGTGAGCGAAGCTGGAAGCTAGGGTCCACCTCTGGGGCTTGTGTGTTCACATGCAGTATTTATAAAATAAAGAAATCATAAATATTTTGTTAGAAAGATCTTAGGCTTGCTACTGCAAAGATGAAAAGACAAGCTTTAAAGCATCAGCTCTGCAGTGCAGCCTCGTACGACGGGAAAGCGTGCCAGACTTCTATCTCACACGTGAAGCAGAGGGAGGAATTCTGTGTGGCTAATGACATCTTATTTACTTGCTTGTTTATTAATTTTTAAAAAGACAAGGAGTAAACATTTATTTCACACCTTCTAGATACAAAAGCTATGTTGGAAGCATTTATATGTGGTCGCTCGTTTATTCTTTACAAAGACCTCACTTATGAATTTTGAAGATGAGGCTATCAAGACTGTGAGAGATGAACTTGATCCAAATTTCCCAGACAGTAAGAAATGACAACTTGATATGGAGATAAATATGTCTGACTCCCAAATGCTATTTCTTCAATAATAGACTGAGAAAATCTATTTTCGTTTTCTTTGTTTTTCACTCCTTCTTAATCTCAGATCTTCCATATGGAATCTTTCTTACTGTCTGAAATACCCCTTTAAAAATGTCTTTTATTAAAGGGTCTGCTTGTGGCGAACTAGAGTTTTATTGGATAATGTCTTCATTTCCCTTATTCTTAAATGACGTTTTCTTTAAGCCTAGAATTGTCAGACGACACTTTCTTGCAGCATGCTGAAGGTATTCTTTTTCATCTTCCTCATGCTAAAAGAAAGTGTCGTCTGAGAATTCCATTTAGCATGGACTGAATTGTGCTAGAGGTAAGTTAATTCAGTGGAGGTCGGCCTTCTGGACCTAGAAGCCTGCCCTGTACTGATTGGATTTTATGAGCGCTCTGACAGGCTCATGAGATGCCTCAGGGGGGAGGTGTGGCTTACCCCCGCAAAGCTTGTTCTGCTCAGCACCCCACCCCCGGAGGACGTGATGCTGGAAGTAGCAGGGAGCAAATGAGGAGGTTTGCAGAGACTTCCTCTCTGAAGGAGTCACTTTATTTCTGAGAGTTTCCAAGATAGATGTAGAGGGAACCACTGAGTCCAAGCCGGCCTCCACTTCTCCATCTCCACCTTTGCCACATCCAGCCCCTCCATCCTCTTGACCCCATATGTAAACAGCCCGAGCACCCATTCATCTGTCCCTGCTCATCACTGCCGCGACCCGCTCAGGACACACCATTGCTTGTCTGGACTGTGAAAATGAAAGTCGCTCAGTCATGCCCAGCTCTTTGTGACCCCGTGGCCTCTACAGTCCATGGAATTCTCCAGGCCAGAATACTGGAGTGGGTAGCCATTCCCTTCTCCAGGGGATCTTTCCAACCCAGGGATCAAACCCAGGTCTCCTGCACTGCAGGTGGATTTTTCACCAGTTGAGCCACCAGGAAAGCCCTGGACTTTATACAGTGCTGTCTAGATTGTAATGTTGCCCTAACTGGTCTCAGTGTATCCACTTCCCCAGCTCCTCTTCCTCCTAAATTCATTCCCACAAGAAGCCCAGGGCACCTTTTAAAAATGCAAATCAGATCCTGTCTCTTGCGGCCTTTAGGTGGCACTTCAGTGCTTGCCGTGGGTGCAGCCCCGGTCCCGAGTCTGCCCCTTGAGGCCTTGCTCCACAGCCTCATCTCTGGCCGCCTTTGTCGGGTTAGCATTGTTCTGGCCGTCTCGGCTTCCTTCCGGTTCTGAGCACATTAACGCTCTTCTTCCTGAGGGTGTTGGCCCCTGCCACCCCCTCTCCCTAGAACGCTCTCCATCCCCTTTCCTGGCTCACTCCTACGCATCCTACAGGACCCAGTGTAAATGTCCCTTTCTTTCCCGCATCCTCTATGTCAGCCTTGCCGCTCCACGCTCCCTCCAGCAAGCATCTGCATCTCTCCTTGTCTTCAGCAGAGCAGGCGCCCCAGCTGTGATCCCATCACTGACTTGCAGTTTCTGTTCACGGCGTGTGCTCCCCACTCCCTGATGAGGGCTGGGCTCACAGACGTCTGCTCTTCACTGTGTCGGTGACACAGACCACGAAGCCTGGCCTGCCGCGGGTGTTGCTCACCTGGAGAACAAATATCCATCTGGCTTATTTAATCACATAATAGTAATTATGAAACAATGATCCCGTCTACCTCACCTCTCAACATATGAGAAACAAGACTTGAGACTCCCTCAAGAAATGTTATGTCCTTTGCTTTTACTGTAATATATACAACAGCTGTCTACCTATCTCTCCCATACATATGCATATATATACATACATACCAAAATTGTAATTGACATAAATTGACACATATACCGACATATAATATACCTATATAATGTGTATCTCTAATGTGTATGCATGTGATGTGATATGTATTTTTGCTGTAGCTTGTCTGAACCATCACCTTACCCCCTCCTGGTGTCTACCACCTGCTCAGCTTCCATTCCCAGCATTTGGGCCAGAGATCTCATCCCAAAGAATAAAGCTTCATCCCACCACTTCTGCGATACCAGAGGGAGGCAGTCCTGCATCTCCCTTAAGAGCCAGGAAAGCATTTCCAGGGACAGTCCACAAAGCCCCTCTCCTGTCTCAGTGATGAGAGGTGGGTCAGAAGCCCACCCCCCACCCCCCTCTGGAAAGGGCCTGTGCTTGCTTTGACTGGATGGGGCCCTGAGCTAAGCATAAACTCACTTATTCTGAGTGATCAACAAAATCGGAGTCTTGTTGGAAAGGAGGAAGGGAGAATGGATGATACTAGGCAGGTAACCAGGATCTGCTTCAAAACCTGACCCAGACTCAAGCTAGCAGTTGATTTCCAGAAGCCCCAGGAGGAAAATTAAGTGACTCTCAGCGTGTTCTCTGCTCTGAGCTCTATCATGAGTTACTCGAAGCCAAACTGAAGACACTTTCTTGCAGTCTGTTCTGCCTGCAGGTCCTTCTCTGACCGCATCTGCGCTTCAGGAGGCTGACCCGAACCCACAGTTGGGCCACTGGGTTGCTTGTCAAGGGTGGGCGGCAGCGACTTGCCGCCCGGTCCACCTCTCCCCCTTGTGATCAATGCGGCCATGGCTCTTCCCACGAAGAGGGCTGTGGGAGGGGCGCTGGACAGCCGGAGCCCAGAGCCGGGAGTCCAGGGGAAACCCCAGGAAAGCCCAGGCAAGGTGAACTGCCTCTCCAACCCCAGGTGTGGAGCTGGACACAAGGTTTCTTATGGTGAGAATCAGAGGTCCTGGAGGTAGGTATGGTGGAAACAGCCACCTGCAGGAAGGCTGGGCCACATGAGGTGAGGTTCCGAGTGATGCTGCAGGAAACAGTAGCTCTGACCTTCTGTAGCCCCTCTTTTAAAAAATCAATCATCAATCAATTATTTTTGGCTGTTCTGGGTCTTTGTTGCCACACTGGGGCTTTTTCTAGTTGTGGTGAGTGTGGGCTACTCTCTAGTTGCAGGGCATGGGCTTCTCTTGTCACAAAGCATGGACTCTAGGGTGCAAGGGCTTCAATAGTTGTAGTGTGTGAGCCCAGTAGTTGCAACTCCTGAGCTCTAGAGCACAGGGTAAGTAGTTGTGGTGCATGGGCTTAGTTGACCCAAAGCATGTGGAATCTTCCAGAACCAGGGATCGGACCTGTGTCCCCTGCATCGGCAGGTGGATTCTTTACCACTGCGCCACCTAACAAGTACTGCACACTGCGTGATTTAAAACAACAGAAATGTGTTGTCTCAACAGCTCTGGAAGAAGGACATTCAGGTTCCAGGAGTCGCAGGACCCTGCCTGCCTCTGGCCTGTAGGGCGATCCTTCCTGGCCTCCTCCTCGATCTGGTGGTTGGTAGGCAATCTTTGGTGTTTCTCAGCTTGCAGCAATACAAGCTCTTGCCTGTGTTGTAATGTGGTTTGTCCTCATGTGTATCTATCTAAGGTGGCTGTCTTTTTCAGAGGACACTGGTCATATCGGGGTACCTTCTGAGGTCCTGGGGGTAAGGACTTCATTGTGCCTTTTCTTGGAGATCAGAATTCGACCCGGAACACTAAGTGAGTTCATTTTAGTGACGAGATTAGGATATGGATGGAGCTGGGGTGAATACTTAATGTGTCCCTTGGTCCAGGTGGAAGAGACGGGTGACATGCATCATCTCACCAGAGTCCCACGAGGACACACTGTTCCTATTCCTGTTTTATAGACAAGAAAACAGTAACAAAGTCCCTCGGCCAGGATTCATAACTTGTACATGGCAAACCTAAGACCTGAACCCAATGATTTCTGGCTCTAGAAACTCTTGCTTTATTCAATATATTATGCTGCCTCTAAAAAAAAAAGTGCGTGGCTTACGGTTGTACCTCTCACCTTTGTGACTGCTGTCAGTGGTGGCACGCTGATAACCGTGCTGACAAAGAGAATGTCTCTGAAAATGGGTGAAATGATGCCGTACCCCGAGGAAGGTACACGAAGAGGATGCTGTTTTGTTCTCCTGACAAAGGCGATGGCTCCTCCTTTGTGGGCCGTCACATTGTAGAGAGGAATTGGCTTCATTGCCCCCTGGGCTCTTTCATGCCCAGATATCTATGGGGCAACTTCTGCATGCCTGACCCTGTGCCGAGGGTGAGCGATGAGACGAATGAGCTACATCTGGGTCCCAGGGGCCGAGGGACGACCCATTGACCAAACCTGGTACAGGGATATGTCAGCCTGGGTCCTGAATTTCTTGACAAAAGAAACGAATTCACTGTGGAGTAAGGAGGTGAAAGGTTTCCTGTCTTGGGCCCACCACGGCCTGATGAAGGAAGGAAGTGGGGACCGGAAGTGGAGGCTGTAAGTTAAGGTGTTGAGCCATCTCTTGCCTGCCTCCTGGGGGGAGGCTGATGGTCCTGGGCTCCGGAGACCATAGCTCCCTGACACTGGATCTGGCAGGGTCTGGAGGCAGCCAGAAGGAAGCCTCCTTTCCCTTTTCCACCCCCAGCTCAACATTTCTCATTCCTGGTCATTCATTGAGCGGCTGAGCTGGGCCGCCTCCCTCTGGGGCATTTACCCTCCCTGGTAGTCTACAGTCCATGGGGTCGCTAAGAGTCAGACATAACTGAGCAACTTCACTTTCACTTTTCATTTTCATGCATTGGAGAAGGCAATGGCAACCCACTCCAGTGTTCTTGCCTGGAGAATCCCAGGGACGGGGGAGCCTGGTGGGCTGCCGTCTACGGGGTTGCACAGAGTCGGACACGACTGAAGCAACTTAGCAGCAGCAGCCAGTGAAGCTTGGGGGTCAGGATGGGGCAGGAGGGCACCTTCATAGGTCACCGTGTTGGACTTTTGAAGTCACACCCCAGCAAAAGCATCTGCAGGCCAGGGCTTCTCATCACAGAGACATGCCTGTCTTGCCTTTTTTTTTTTTTTTTTATTGTTGCGCTCTATCTTCCATCTCCCCCAAGTCTGCATGCATCTGTCATCTCTGTGGTTATCTTAGAACAAGGGGGTTGCTCTCTATTCTTTTTTGAGTGTCACACTAACCACAAAGGCTGCAGGGGGCGGGGGTGGGGCTGTCGGGGGAGGAGGGAGGGAGCCAGTGACTCTTCAAGCCCTGTGGTCCTGGTACAGTCGGAGCTGGTGGTGAAACGGACAAGACAAATGTGAACGCACCCCAGGGGCTTCGGGAGGATGTGGCCTCTGCATCTGTGGATGAGTCAAGGGGACGAGTCACTTTCTGGTTAGAAAAGAAGAATTCGGAATCCTGAGGGATACAGACCACCGGCATTGCTAGGGCCACAGCTGTGTGGACTGGCTGCTGGGGGCGACATTCAAGAGAAAAGTCCCCTGTCTTTCTTGTCCTTGAGGAACCTGGTGGCAAGGAGAGGAGATAAAGAACAAGGATTCACTGTAGAGCACAGAGAACTATATTAAATATATTGTAATAAACTATCCTGGAAAAAGATCTTTTAAAAAAAGAACGTAGATATATACATGAGAAAAGTGGAAGTGTTAGTCGCTCAGCCATGTCCGGCTCTTTGCGACTCCATGGACTGTAACCCGCCTCTGTCCATGGGCTCGTCCCGATATGAATACTGGACTGGATTGCCATGTCCTTCTCCAGGGAGTCTTCTCAACTCAGGGCTCAAACCCGTGTCTTCTCTATCTCCTGCATTGGCAGATGGATTCTTTACCACTGAGCCACCTGGGAAACCCATATATGTGTGTGTGTATATATGCAGTTTAATAATAAGAAATCTCTTGCAAAATTTACATGTTACAATGATTTCCTTTGGGGCTGCCTGTGTGTTTCATTTTGACTCTGATGTTCTCATTAGTGATCTACCAAACAAGCTTTTTCCAATTCAACTTCCTCTCCCCACCACCTAAAGAAAAACGATATTGTTTCCAAGGGTTTTTAATGCTAAAGACTGAACATGTGCCAGCCTCCCTCCATGAGTGGAGTTTCCCGAATGGACACTTGTTCTCCATGAGATTTTGTTCCATGTCTCAGCATGGCCAAGTGTATTACATTATACTTGTGTATAAGGCTTAGCTCATTCACAAGAAGAACACACTTCCTTGTTTTCTCCATTTCCGCACTCGTAATTTAATTTGGCAGTGGGGTTATTTCCTTCCTGCTGTCAGATGCAGACAGGTAAAGGTCCTCACATTTTTTGTCTTGTCCTCTGCTCTTTTATTTCTTTGTGCTGTTTATATGGATGGTTTAGTCTAACCTTATCCATCACGAGTAGGTGTGAGCATTGCCTGCCCCATTAAGTGTTCTGGGGCAGTCATGCGTGAATGCTTCCTTCCTGAAATACTTATGATTTTGTTATAAGTGACTTTCCCTTTTCTCTTTTATATCACAATTTAGCTCAATGATTAATTTAGGTCAACTGACTCATCGAGGAATTTCATCTCTGGTGGTGAAGAGGGCATTTCCAAATATTTGTTATAAAGATGGAGTGTTGATTAGAGAGGGCAGGGTGTCACTGGGTGGAATGATCTCCGAGGTCTCTGATCTCCTGCAACATTGAAAAACCAGTAGACAACAGACAGTGTGATTAGTGAGGAAACTGAGAATCATCCCATGGGTGAAAGGTAGTGTCACTCGTGGTGCCTGCCTGGATGGGAGGTTGGGAGTCCTTGAGACTCAAAGCACTGACTACCTTCCTGATGCCTCCCACAATGCCCAGCACATGGTCAGTTGTTGTTCAGTCCCTGAGTCATGTCTGGCTCTTTGTGACTCCATGGACTGCAGCACTCCAGGTTTCCCTGCCCTTCGCTATCTCTCAGAGTTTGCTCAGACTCATGTCCATTGAGTCGGTGGTGTCATCCAACCATCTCACCTTCTGCCAAGCCCTTCTCCTCCCACCCTCAGTCTTTCCCAGCATCAGGGTGGTGAGTTTTCCAGTGAGTTGTCTCTTCGCATCAGGTGGCCAAAGTATTAGAGCTTCAGCTTCAGCATCAGTCCTTCCAATGAACACTCAGGACTGATTTCCTTTAGGATCGATTGATCTCCCTGCTGTCCAAGGGATTCTCAAGAGTGTTCTCCAATACCACAGTTCAAAAGCATCAGTTCTTCGGTGCTCAGCTTTCTTTATGGTCCATCTCTCACAACTGTACATGACTACTGGAAAAACCATAGCTTTGACTAGACGGACTTTGTCAACGAAGTGATGTCTCTGCTTTTTAATATGCTCTCTGCTGCTGCTGCTGCTGCTAAGTCACTTCAGTTGTGTCCGACTCTGTGAGACCCCATAGACAGCAGCCCACCCCCGTACCTGGGATTCTCTAGGCAAGAACACTGGAGTGGGTTGCCATTTCCTTCTCCAATGCATGAAAGTGAAAAGTGAAAGTGAATTCGCTCAGTTGTGTCCGACTCTTCGAAACCCCATGGACTGCAGCCTATCACGCTCCTCCGTCCATGGGATTTTCCAGGCAAGAGTACTGGAGTCAGGTGCCATTGCCTTCTCCGAATATGCTCTCTAGGTTTGTCATATCTTTTCCAGTGGTCAGTACATATGTTCTGAGAGACTAAATGCAGTTCCGTTTGAAAGTATTCACTTTGATGTCAGAACTGTGTATGACTTTTGCTCTCTGCAGTGTAACTTTGTTAAAAAAAATTGGAAAATCCATCAATGACATATAAAACGTGAATTGATAAAGATGAAAAAAAAAAAGCACTGGCTCTCCCTAGGCTGGACTTCAGAAGCTAGGAAACTCTAAAACACAAAACAAAAACAAAACCTCACCTAACACCTCCCCAGCCCGCACACACACCTCATACCTTGACCCCACTAAAGATGAGGTGAGTCTCTGCAGTGAGGGCCAGGGATCTGGAGTCTAGAAACATCTCCAGATAACTCTCGTGAACTGAGATGGCTGTGATGGGACCCATGTCCCAACCTCCTGACCCCAGACCCCCTGAATCGGGAGTATGGAGTCTTAGCCACTGGACCACCGTGGAAGTCCCTCATGCTGCCCCTTTGCCCAGACTCTTCTCTGCTCCTTTCCTTCCCGCCCAGTTCTCCTTACCATGTAGGGCCCACATACCTACGCCATCCTCCACCAAGTCATAACTTCTCACCCAAATCATAGTTCTTTATCATGTGCTGAAGTTTTCTTGAAAAACGTCCTTTATCGTAAGTTTGTCCTAAGAGGAAAGAGCTGAGAATATAGCAAATGGTAAAGAAGAGAAAAAAAAATCACCCATAAACCCAATAAACGGAGAGAGTTGCTGGTAACATCGGGGTATATTTCCTTCCCATCTTTTTATTCAGTACACACTCACACACACACACACTCACAAACATGCAAACGCACACACACACACACACACACACGTGCTTGTTCCCTTTCTACCTTACATTTTAGTTGCTCACATGCATCTGACTCACTCAGCACTGAGCTCTCTGGGAACCCTGATGCTGTCACTCATGTGTATTTCTGTTCCCTAACACAGCATCTTGCATTACTGTGCGTGTTAAGTCGCTTCAGTTGTGTCCGACTCTTTGTGACCCCATGGACTGTAGCCCGTCAGGCTCCTCTGTCCATGGGATTCTCCAGGCAAGAATACTGGAGTGGGTTGCCATGCCCTCCTCCAGGGGATCTTCCTGACCCAGGGATCAAACCGTTGTCTCTTGCGTCTGTGCACTGGCAGGTGGATTCTTTACCACTGGCGCCACCTGGGCCTCTGTCAGTGTGAGCCCAGGAGAACTGCTGGGTGAATTGGTTTGGCCTCAGGATGCAGCAGATCATTAGAGGGGTGAATTAGAGGAGGTGAATGTGCAGTCCTGGGGCTTGCTGATGATTTAAAACACATGCAGCCCTCCAGCACCAGCCGCTGCTGGCCCATCAGGCGCTCTGCTGGGTGGCTGGGGAAGTGGATCAAAATCCACAATGATTCCACCAGTGGCTGGGACACGGCTGGATGAGTCAGTGCATTCTACATCCCACGTCAGGCTGATTCGAAAGCAGCTCTATCGTTGCTGGTTCACAGAGGCTCCTTTCTTCACTAGAATGACACACTTGATTCTGTCCAATCTTTCTTTTTTCTTTCTGATCAAAAATAGTGTCGGCGTTACACCCGGAGAGGGGGGGATTTTTTTTTCCTTCTCTGAGACATCAGCTTTGGCTCTAAAATACTCTTGCTTAGATGAAAATTCAAGACGTTCTTGAGCTGAGGTTGGAAGTGGAAATGACAGACTCTTTTCCAAAAAAGCGTGGTATTTGGTGGAGGTGGGTGGGAACAAGTCAGGGAGGGGACCGCAGGGGAAAGCAGATCAGAGCACTTGAGAAGGTTTCACGGAAAGAAAGGCAGCAGAAAATGTTCACTGAGCATCAGAATCCCTTCATGGCATAAATGGGGAACATGGGAGGCTGGCGGTGTATCGAGTCCCTTCCTTTTGGGGGATGAAATGTAGACACGTCATCGGTATAGATGGCAACCGCACCAAGGGAGCAGACAGAGGGTGACAGGCCCATGCGTCTTCTGATTTGTGTGCTTGACTACGGCAGGAGGTTTGTTATTTAGACATCCTTTTTCTTTAAAAATATGTGGCAGAGCAGAAGCTATTTCTAGAATTAAATACCTCCGAGGGAATTTCATGACAAGATCAAGGGAAAAGTCTGCAAAGTTTTGGCTTCGGATGAAAAGCATCCAAAACCAAGTGAAATCAAAGGGAACCTTAAGCTAACACATTATTGATGGGGATGTTGGGAAGAAAGCTCAGCTGGGGAGGCTCTCTGGGGACCGAAGCCTGAACGCGGAAATATTCAGGGCTTGGCCTCTCTCTGCACGCCAGGATCTGACAGGAGATGCAGGGGTTTTGGTGGTTGACAGAGTGCCAAGGGGAAGCTTGGGAGCCCGACGCCCAAGGTGGCTGGAAGCTGGGATGTTGGTGGTGATGGGGGTAAGGGAGATGTCTGTTTTAAGAAAATCCCAAATCTAGTTTTCTTTCTCAACTCTGCATTGCTATGGGAGGTAGAGGGACTTAGTAGAAAGAACATGTGGTTGGGAAGCACTTGGTTAGACTCTTGCTGTTGGTGGCAAGTTTCTAATATTTCCCCCAGACTCAGTTTGCTCCTGGAATCCCAAGGGCTTCCTTGGTGTCTCAGTGGTAAAGAAACTGCCTGTCAGGGCAGGAGACATGGGTTCGATCCCTGGGTCAGGAAGATCTGCTGGAGAAGGGAATGAATGGCTACCCACTCCTGTATTCTTGCCTGGGAAATCTCATGGACAGAGGAGCCTGGCGGGGGTCGCAAAGAGCTGAACACCATTGAACAACTAAACAGCAGCTACATGACTCCCAAACTAACCCAACCTCCTCAAGCGTGACCTCCATAACTTCTGACCCTTCAGGCTCTCCCTCCAGGCCTCCCTCCTCTTTGTGCTCGTGAGTTCAGGGCCTTTCCCAGGGGGTGGGGCCTGGACACCAGCAGGGAACCAGAGCCACAAAACCTTGGCTTCACAGGGCTCGTGTGCTAGATCAGGGCTATGTAGCAGACGAATATCTGAGCACGGGAGCTTTCCAGTTGTTCTGGTTGCCAACACAGAAGAAGGAAAGGAAGCAGGCAGAATTAACTTTATTAACATTTTCCTTTAACCTAATATTCCCCCAAGGATATCATTTCAGCATGATATAATACCATGCTATTGCTGTTGTTCAGTCGCTAAGTCCAACTCTTTGCGACTCCATGGACTGTAGCCCACCAGGTTCTTCTGTCCATGGGATCCTCCAGGCAAGAATACTGGAGTGGGTTGCCATTTCCTTCTCCAGGGGATCGTCCCAACCCAGGGATCGAACCCGAGTCACCTGCATTGAAGGCAGATTCTTTACTGACTGAGCCACCAGGGAAGCCCAAAGTACCATGTGAGAGCTTGCTGTTGTTATTGTGTGGTTAGAATTGTTGTCAGGCTTGAGCTGATGGTGTTGAGCTCGCTGCAGCCCGGGTCACTGCAGTGGTGCTGGTAGTGTCAAACAGTAACTGACACGACCTGAGTTGTTCGCTCCTGGAGGGTCCCAGCACCCAGCAGGTTGACCCTTCTCTCATGGATGTTATCACAATAGAACCCACTGGGCAAGTGACCTAATTAGTCAGGTGTTCTCAGCCTTTGCCAGCTTGCCCTGTGCTGAAATCATCTTTACATTCAGCTTGGGGTGGCCAACAGCATGCCTGGATATTCAGAGCAGAGCTGCAGAGACACTGGGAAGCCCCAGACGTGATGGAGGGCCGGGCAGCCAACCACCAGTGTTCAAGGAGGAAAGGACACCACCAACTCAACCCCGACAATGACACTAACCACACAATAACAGCAGCAAGCTTTTATACATACTTTGGGCTTCCCTGGTGACTCAGATGGTAAAGAATGTGCCTGCAATACAGGGGACCCAGGTTTGATCCCTGGGTCAGGGAGATCCCCTGGAGAAGGGAATGGCTACCCACTGAAGTATTCTTGCATGGAGAATTCCATGGAGAGAGGAGCCTGGCGCACTACAGTCTATGGAGTCGCAAAGAATCGTACACAACTAAGTGACTGCTGTGGGTTTGCCAGGAACCCTTATGGTCTTGCTGAAGGGGATCACCTTGAAGAACTTCTAGATCCCATTCACTCTCTGAGGGCCACTTTAAATACTACCTCCTCCCCAAAGCCTTTCTTCAAGTCAGCACTGCCCAGACCTGTCCCATCTGTAGCATCCTGCAGTGCTGAAGGACTCTGCCCTCTCTTAGACACCAAAGCTCCCGTCTTGCATTGTTAACTACGCGTGTTCTGTATGGCTGTGCCCTTTCTCTCTGTGGCTTCTCCCAGTGACAATTACTGATTGACGTGTGACAGCCCTGGTGACCTGGTTGGTGAATTCCGCCTTGTCCCAGAGAGGGTCCAGGGCTGTTTCATCACTGTGAATGCCCTGCTGCCGTCATTAAGTTTTCATCTGGCTTCATGCACTGCCTGTCCATCCAGAAGGCACACCCTTTGAGAACTGGGATCTGGTGATCTTGGCCTCCAGCTAGGATGTCTGCCTGGCTGACCTTGGGGCGCAGTGGCAGTTGCTCTGTAAGGAGAAAGGATCACCTGGTCCAAATAGCTCCCTCTGGTGCTAGTCATTTGCACGACATCCTTTACTTTTATTTCACTGCCATGATCTTGACTTGTATATATTCACTAATTTGGTAAAAGCTCCTTCCTGCACTGGGAGACCTTTTTTATCTCCTCATTCTATCCCAAGACCCAATTCAATGCGATGCCTGGAACCCAGAAGAGAATTGGGAAAGACTATGGTTTAATAAATGCACTGATGAGTCCACCAGCCTGGGCGCAGCAGGAGAGGCTCAGATGGTGGCAGGGAGGGGGGCTGGAGCTGGCGTGCTCAGCGGCTTTAGGGGGCTTTCTGCTGTAAAGAGAAGCAAGATTAGCTATGGAAGGGCAGGAAGGATAAAGAAAACACATTGGCCTTGCAATCAGGACCCTGAGCATCAGACATGTTCTTGTACTGAAGTTTATTTTCTTTGTAACCTTGAGAAAGTCAAGGTGAAGGGAGGTGTTCATTGTGAAATTGTTTATCAACCAAAAAGTGGCTTCAGTTCAGTTCAGTTCAGTCATTTAGTCATGTTTGACTCTTTGCGACCCCATGGACTTCAGTAGGATGTTATCCATGCCTCCCTGCCTAAATGTATTTCTTATTCATTTGATTTAGCTAGGCCAATTCTCTCATCTTTTTAAGAAATGTTTTTTTTTCCTTTATTGCAAAATAACACATTGTTATAACAAAAATATTAGAAAATTCAGTGAGGTACTACCTCACACTGGTCAGAATGGCCATCAGTAAAAAGTCTACAAATAACAAATGCTGGAGAAGGTGTGGAGAAAAGGGAACCCTCCTACCCTGTTGGTGGGAATGTAAGTTGGTGCAGTTACTATGGAGAACAGGATGGAGTTTCCTTAAAAAACTAAAAGTAGAGCTACCATATGATCCAGCAATCCCACTCCTGGGTACACATCCACAGAAAACTATAATTCAAAAAGACACAGGCATTCCAATGTTCATAGCAGCACTATTTACAATAGTCAGGACATGGAAGCAACCTGAATATCTATCGACAGATGAATTGATAAAGAAGATATATATATATATATATACACATATATATATATATGTATACACACAGTATATATATACACGGTGAAATATTACTCAGCCATAAAGAAGAATAAAGTAATTCCATTTGCAGCAACATGGATGGTCCTAGAGGTTTTCATACCGAGGGAAGTCAGTCAAACAGAGAAAGAGATACCGTGTGATATCACTTATACGTGGAATCTAACATGTGACACAAACTTATTTACAAAATAGAAACTGACTCATAGGCAAGAAAACAAACTGAGGGTCACGTGTGTGTGTGCTCAGTCAATTCAGTCCTCTCCCCTCTTTGCCACCCTATGGACTGTAGCCCACCGGGCGCCTCTGTCAAATGGGATTCTCCAGACAAGACTACTGGAAAGGATTGCCATTTCCTCTTCTTTATGGTTCCAAACAAGTTTTAGGAATTATTTTTTTCTACAAGAAATTACATTGGAAACTTGATAGGGAATACATTAACTCTACAGTTGGCTTCGGGTAGCAAGGACATTTTAACAATACTAATTCTTCTAATCCCAAAACATGAGCTATCTTTCCATTTATGTGTGTCTTCTTAATGTCTTATAATTTTTCATTAATGTCATAATTTTCAGTGCACAGATGTTTCACCTCCTTGGTTGAATTTATTCCTAAGTAGTTTATTGCTTTTCGATGCTGTTATAATTGAGGTTGCTTGCTTCATTTCTTTTTCAGATAATTCACAGTTGGTATATGGAAATGTCACTGATTTCTGCATGCTGATTTTGACTCCTACCGCTTTTCTGAATTTATTGGTTAGATTTAACATGTTTTAGGGCTTCCCTGGTGGTTCAGGTGGTAAAGGATCTGTATACAATGTGGGAGACCCTGGTTCAATCCCTGAGTTCGGAAGATCCCCTGGAGAAGGAAATGGCAACCCATTCCAGTATTCTTTCCTGGAGAATTCCATGGACAGAGGAGCCTGGCAGGCTACAGTCCATGGCGTCACAAAGAGTTGGACATGATTGAGCAACTAACACACACAACAGGTTTTAGGTGAAATCTAAAGAAGATTTTCTATACATAAAATTTTGCCATCAACACACAGATGCTTTTGCATCTTCCCTTCTGATTTGGCTGCCTTTTGTTTCTTCTTCTTGCCTGATTTCTCCAGCTAGGACTTCTGGTTCTATGCTGAGTAGGAGTGGTGAGAGTAGACACCCACATCTTGTTCTTGATCTTAGAGGAAAGGCTTTCAACTTTTGACCATTGAGTGTAATGTTAACTGTGGGCTTGTCCTGTATGGCAATCCTTATGTTGAGGTATGTTCCTTCCATGCCCGATTTGTTGAGAGTTTTTTTTTTTTATCATGAACAGATGTTGAATTTTGTCCAGTACTTTCTGTGCATCTCTTGCGATGATCCTATAAGAGCTATCTTTCATTCTATTAATGTGGTGAATCACATTATTGATTTGTATAATTTGAACTATCCTTATAAATCCCAGGGACAGAGGACCCTGGTAGGGGTCCATGGGGTCGCAAAGAGTCGGACACGAGGCATGCATCCCACTTGATTATGGTGTATGATCTTTTCAGTGGTGCTGTTTTGCTAGTATTCTGTTGAGAATGTTTGCGTCTATATTCATCAAGGATACGATGACAACACAGTTGCTTAAACATCAGATGACAGAGGTCTGTCCCAGCCCATTGGGAAAGTTGGTGAAACAAGTGAAATATCACCCAAGTTTGTCTAAAGGAGGCCTCTGGATGAGAAAGCTTGTCACTTTTCCTAGATCTTCTTGCCTTGTAGTTACATGTGGGCAGAAGGGTCTGGAACCTTTGCCAGCTCCTCTCCATGGGGCGCTGCTGCCTAGGCACTTGTTACTAATAGGAGTCACCTCCCCATGGAGCATGACCCATCTCTCCATCCTCCTTCCTCTAATCTCCTCCCTCCCCATAGCAGTGACGAGGGCATGTCTACCTGTGTACAACATCACTGCTGACTTTCATATTCAGTGTCCCATCTGACCCTCCTCCATGGGACAGGTGGAAAACAGTCCTGTGTCCACCCTGATGCCCCAAGCTCTTAGCTCTTTACTCTCAAAGTCCCTATTTCCCTTTGATCATGATGTTCCACCTGCTTTTGAGCCTTGGCAGGGAAGGACTGGAACTAAGGGGAGCTCGGAGCACGTATTTAACAGAAAATATGCAGAACATTCCCATTCATGCTGAGTTGAGAGAGCTGTCTTAGGCTGAGTTCCCCAGAAGCAGACCCCCAAAGAGTGATTTGTTTGTTTATGCTCAGGCAAATGACGGATTAAGGAAATGCTCCAGGAAGACCTAGTGAAGGAGTGATTCACAGGACAGAAGCGAGGAGGAAGCCGGGGGATTGATGTGGGATGGGGGTCCAGCCTCAGCCTGGTTCCATGAAAGTGTAAACCCAATTCAGAATCATGCTGGCTGGAGACTGGGAAATGGGCTTCCCCACTTCCGCACCAGGCAGGCATCGGCTGAGGGCTGTTTAGGGGTGACTGGGAAACTTCAGGCACTCCTGGCTCTGCCCATAAGAGAAAGTAACTCCAGAAGCCCAACGGTCGGCCTTCTAAGAGTCCCAGGTGCAGGGAGCTAGGGCAAAGGTGGGGGCAATGAAGGGGGTTGGGTAGCACAGATGTTGGGAGGGATGTGGGTGGAGCATCTGTAGTGTTGCCTGGGTAGCTGCATCCGTAACCATGTTCAGCTGTACCACGCTGATGCCTCTGCCGCTAAAACCACTCTGAAGCTTCCTCATTGGCCAAATGGGGATCCCGTTAACTTGCCCGTGTCACAGAATGATTGTGAAAACAAAGTGAAATAAGTCGGGGGCCCAGAACCTTCTTGACAACAGTAGAGACGTTATCCAAAGCCAGGTGCCATTATCCAGTCATTCTCTCTCAGGATCAGAGGATATATTAGCTTGTGGTCTTTCCCCGTCTGGCCGGCATCAGCAATGACAGCCTTTGGAGAGAGCTTGTTCTGTTGGGAAGAAAGCAGGTCCTTTTTTTTTAATGTTGATACATTTTGCAGTGATGTCTTTAATATATACCAGCCGCCTTGAAATACATCTAATTAACCACCAGATCTCACGCTGAGCCCGTGGTTGGCTTTGATGTGCTCATCAGCGAGGAAATATTGGAAGACTAATCATAACAGAAGTTAGCTCCTATAAAACGCCTTTTATCTTCAAAGTGGTTTACAACCACTAATTATGAGAAGAATGAGGGTGAACAGCAGCCATCTCAAGGAGACCCCAAACCATTATCAAGGCCTTTAACGTATCTTATAATAGAGCAAGACAAGTGTGAGTGGGGCTGTTGAACATTAGCTGTCCAGACTTGGGAGAGTTGTTTTACAGTGGTAGAGACAGCTGTTCCCCGTTTCCCTTGAGGTAGAAGAGGAAATTGGACCTAATTTGAGGGAAGAGGAGGTGCGGTATAGCAGTTGTATAAAGCGCAGCAGGCAGAGTGGTGAGTCGCCCTCTCGAAGGTGTTCCCGCAAACCTGCCCCTATAAACGGGCTGGTGGGGAAGGTGTCCTTCTCAGTGGCCTGGGAGGGTGAGATCACGTCGTAAGGTCCTCTCCCGCTGGGCCTTCACTGGTCGATTTCTGCGTTTCTTGATTGTGTCTTTTCTGTAGTGCGTTTTGTTTTTATGTTTCTCTTTGTCTATGAGTTTATTTGTTAGAATTGTATCAGGGGTGGAGGAAGCCAATTGGGGTTTTATCATGATAAGAATGGGCTTCCATGGTGGCTCAGTGGTAAAGAATCAGCCTGCCAATGCAGGAGACGCGGGTTCGATCCCTGGGTTGGAAAGATCCCCTGGAGCAGGAAATGGCAACCCACTCCAGTATTCTCGCTGGGAAATCCTATGGACAGAGGAGCCTGGTGGGCTGCCGTCCATGGGGTCACAAGACTCAGACACAACTGAGTGACTAAACAACAGCAGCAACAAAATGATAAGAATAATAACAGGAGCTGACACCCAGGTTCTACTCGTGCCTTCATTTTACAGGCGAGGATAGAGGGACTCAGAGAGGCTGACTAACTCAAGAGGCCTTGGACCTGGTATTCTTACCCACTGCAGTAAGGGCCTACTGTAGAAGGTGGGGTGACTGTCTGAAGCCCCCTGACACTGTGTGTTGAAGAAGTAAAGAATAATCTGATATGCAACAGGGAAACTCTCCTTTCCAGACTGGCCTGTCTCCTGAGCTAAATATTTTAATCTTGAGCAGTGGGTGGTGAGGAAGCGTCATCTTCATTCATCTATGTCCTGGTCCCGCCAGAGGGTCTGCCCAGGGCTGTGGGGCAAGGAGGGGGCACAGGCATACGTGATGGGCAGGCCACCTGTGAGGCTCTGAAGCTTGGGAAAAGCACACTTTCCCAGGTGCTAAGGTATTTAATTTATATGCAGAGTACATCACGAGAAATGCTGGACTGGGTGAAGCCCAAGCTGGCATCAAGATTGCTGGGAGAAATATCAATAACCTCAGATATGCAGATGACACCACCCTTATAGCAGAAAGCGAAGAAGAGCTAAAGAGCCTCTTGTTGAAAGTGAAAGAGGAGAGTGAAAAATTGGCTTAAAACTCAACATTCAGAAAACTAATGGGACCTGGCATCTGGTCCCATCACTTCATGGCAAATAGATGGGGAAACAGTGGAAACGGTGACAGACTTTATTTTTTGGGACTCCAAAATCACTGCAGATGGTGACTGCAGCCATGAAATTAAAAGACGCTTGCTTCTTGGAAGAAAAGTTAGGACCAACCTAGACAGCATATTAAAATGCAGAGACATTACTTTGCCAACAAAGGTCCATATAGTCAAAGCTATGGTTTTTCCAGTAGTCATGTACGGATGTGAGAGTTGGACTATAAAGAAAGCTGAGCACCGAAGAATTGATGCTTTTGAACTGTGGTATTGGAGAAGACTCTTGAGAGTCCATCCTAAAGGAAATCAGTCCTGAATATTCATTGGAAGGACTGATGCTGAAGCTGAAACTCCCATACTTTGGCCACCTGATGCGAAGAACTGACTCATTTGAAAAGACCTGGATACTGGGAAAGATGAAGGGCAGGAGGAGAAGGGGATGACAGAGGATGAGATGGTTGGATGGCATCACCGACTCAATGGACATGAGTTTAAGTAAGCTCCAGGAGTTGGTGGTGGACAGGGAGGCCTGGCGTGCTGCAGTCCACGGGGTTGCAAAGAGTCGGAGATGACTGAGGGACTTAACTGAAGGGGGATCTTAAACATACCCTGGCCTTTAAGTCTCAGGTGGGGAATACAGTCTAAAGAGTCATCAGCCATTGCCACCTGTGTAGACAGTGGGGATTCGCAGATCACCCTCTCAGGAGACCCTGGGCAGAAACAGTAGTCTCACCATTTTCCTTTCTTTGTGAGAACTGATGGTTGGTAAGTTGACATCACCCATGGTGGGAAGATTGACATCATAGCAGCAGGCAGAAGCTGCATATCGAGGCTCTCCCCAACCCTCCCCAGAGAACTGGCTGTGAAATATCGTGGTATCTTTTTTCTAACACTGTTTCCAACACCAGATGTGTGTCCTTGGATTGTCAATTCAATTCTGAGGGCTTGTGAGCCCTTACCCTGTGGGGTCTGCATTAGTCTCAGAATTGAATTGACAATGAAGCCCCACTCAAGACAGATGAATCATAGCGGAGAGTTCTGACAAAACATGGTCCACTAGAGGAGAGAATGGCAAACCAGTCCAGTATTTTTGCCGCGAGAACCCCATGAACAGTATGAAAGGGCAGAAATATATGACACCAGAAGATGAGCCACCTGAGTTGAAAGGTATCCAGTATGCTACCGGAGAAGTGCTGGGTGGAATTAGTAATGGAAAAGACCCTGACACTGGGAAAGAATGAAGGCAACCGAGAAGGGGCAGCAGAGGATGAGATGGTTGGATGGCATCACTGACTCAATGGACATGAGTTTGAGCAGACCCTGGGAATAGTGAAGGACAGGGGAGGCTGGCATGCTGCAGTCCATAGGGTCACATAGAATCAGACATGAATTAGCGACTGAAGACAACAACAGCAAGAGGGAAGGTCAGTCCTGTGAGTCGGGATGAGTGTAACAGTCTCAGTTACAGTGAGAATTCAGTCTCAACCAGGGCCTGGTTCAGAAGGGGCTGTACAGAGAGCAAGAGAGTAGCCGCTGTGGGGGACCTGACCATACACCCCCATATGTCTGACCCAGCACAAATTTTCCACAATCCCCTCCTCAAGTGCATGAACTCTCTAGAAGAGTGCACAGAATTCAGGGAAGTGCCTTACTTATCACCCTTTGTTACAAAGGGTACAACTGGTGAGCAGTCAGATGGAAGAGATGCCCATGGTAAGGGAAAGATCCTAGGATCCTCAAGGTCCCCCTGAACCCCATCTGTTGGGGCTTCTTTATGTTGGCAGAATTGATTAAATCATTAGCCACAAGTGACTAAACCAAACTCCAGCCTCTCTCTCCTTCCTAGAGGTTTGGGGTGGGGTTGAGGTTCCAACCCACTGTGAATAAAAAATGTCACCTGCCATTTCAGTTAACAACCATATTGCAACCATCAAGTCATCAGCCACAGCAGCAGCTCCCTTTGGTGCACCCTGAGGGGATTCAGGATGGAGGAAAACCAGGATACTGGCTCTAGATAGTTAAGAGGCATATCAAAGGGATAATTTCAATGAGCCCATCTCTTGCATCTTCTCAGACAGCAGAAAAGGGCTAAATTCATTAACTTGAAATGTCTGGGTGTTTTTTTTTTTTTTTGTGTGTGTGTGTGATTAGCAGTAATCTTTTAATCTTTGACTGTAAGTTTTATTTTTTCAGCAAGAACTCCTGTGTACCCTGGCTCCTCCCTTGCCTCTTTGAGACAGTGTGATCTGAGAGGCTGTTTTCCAGGCTGGATTCTTTAGCGGTCTCCTTGTATAAAATGTAGTTCTTAACTTGTAGGCCATGCATTTTTTTTTTTCAGTCAATGCTTCTAATCACGTGGTTGGTTTGTCTGGCCACCAGTCCCCATCCTGAAACCCACCCAAAGTCACTCCTTAGCTTGAACTAAGGTGTGGTTGGAAGGGGCTCATTATGAATCACAGAAGGCTCGTCTTTTGTGCAGGAAACTAAGGGTTTGGGGAGCTCTGCACCAGAAACCAGGCACAAAGACCAGACAGATATTTCTCCTTGTACCACCGATACTCGGGCTTCCCTGGTGGCTCAGTGGAAAAGAACCTGCCTGCCAATGTGAGAGATGAGAGTTTGACCCCTGCGTTGGGAAGATCCCCTGGAGAAGGAAATGGCAACCCACTCTAGTATTCTTGCCTGGGACATCCCATGGTGGATTTCGTTTCCCAGGCAAGAATACTATAGCCTGGTGGGCTACAGTCTATGGGGTCACAAAGAGTCAGACACAACTTAGCAACTGAACACACACACACACTACCAATACTTATCCTTTTCAACCCTCACTCTCCAGGGCCAATTAGGAAGCCAACACACACTTATTGAACACCTGTCATATGCAAAGTACCAGGCCGGGAATTTGTTCATTTAAATGATCATATGTCAATTCCATACCTACTAGGACTTATTAACAGGGCGTTTGTCTTTGTGGAAGAAATTAGACATATTATGTGCACTTGAAAATCTAGCCAACTGGACCAAGCAGTGTGTTCTAAAAAAGAGCAAGAAAGAGTAAGTACTCAGAGGCCAAGGCAATCCAGACCAGGTGGTCAGGGAAGACTTCTCGGAGGAAGAGGGATTAGAGTTGGGCCCTGAAGGCATGTACAATGCTGAGAGCTGGAGCAGACTGTGAAGTATTCTCACAGGAGGGAGAAGGAACTGAAAAATGCCATTTGTTGAGTCCTAGAAAACAAACAGAGCCCCAGGTTGCTGGCGTGGTCTTCTCTTACTCTCAGGCATGGTAAGTTTGAGTTTCAGCTTGGCTTGATGACCCCAGACAGGTCATGCAGGTCATCTCTTGGAGACTGAGATGCTCATTAATGAAAGGGGGAAAGAACAGCCAGTTCTGACAGCTTCACATGATGGAGATGGGAGGATGGAAAGGAAAGTTCCTTTGTGACTAAAAAGGATAATTAGCATCATTAGGAGTCTGTACATCTTTCATTATCTTATCACCTTCCAAGAAGTCATCTCTCAGATTTTCGAACCAGAAAGAATAATACTGAAAATACTCTGGAAATGATCATAAGAGTTCATTCACACTTACCAAGCACTTAACTGTGTGCCCGCCATCATTTCCAAGGGTTTTACATGTTTTTACGTTGCCTGGTCCTCATGGGAAGTAAGTACTGTCACCTGCGTCTTACAGGTAGGGGAACTGAGCTTGGACCCGTCCGGATTGCAGGTGGGCGGCCTGGAGACTCCCCTCCCCCATGTTCTAGGTTCCAGATGCTGTTGGTGCCCTGCCCACTTCATGGAAGGGGTAGTGCTGACCATTTCCAAGTCCTCTGGCCACTTCTAGCTGCCCCTTTGTCTGGGGGGGTTTTCTCTAGAGCCACCACACACAGCCCCTGGAGTGCTGGGGGCCGACATCCTCAGGGGCAGCTCCCTGTGACTGAGAGGGGTTGACATACAAGGAATCCATTTCCTTGGTCTGGGGTTGGATCACTGAGACCTGTGGTCTATCCCCAAGTTCCTGGGAGGCTCCAGTAGCCCTTGGCATCCCCCCGCCCCCGTCATAATTGGCTGGAGAAGGCGCCTCTCACAGGCTGCCCTCCCTTTCTACTCCCTGGACAATGTCTCCGTCCCTCACAAACTAACCCCCTTCACCCAAATCCCTGTCCCAGGGTCTTCTAAGACACCACCTCTTAGGACTTGAGTTGTATCCCCAAAAGACACTTTGAAGTCTTAACCCCTGGGACCCTGGATTGTGACCTGATTTCAAAGTCGCCTGTGTGCCTGTTAAGTTGCTCAGTCATGTCTGACTCTTTTTGTGACCCCATGGACTGTAGCCCACCAGGCTCCTCTGTCCAGGGGGTTTCCCAGTCAAGAACACTAGAGTGGGTTGCCATATTCTCCTCCAGGGGATCTTTCCAACCCAGGGACTGAAGCTGTATCTCCTTCATTGCAGGCATTTTTTTTTTTTTTTTACTGCTGAGCCATTTGGAAGTAGGATGATTGTAAGGGCAATTAGTGAAGTTGAAATGAAGTCATTAGGGTGGGCCCTTAATCAACATGACTGGTTATGTAAGACAGAAATATGATAGGAGCAGATGTGGAAGGGAGAGGCCTTGCGGTGACAGGAGCAGAGATCAGAGGAGAGATGCAGCTAAGGGCTGAGGACTCCATGCTGGCCACCAGCACCGGGAAGTCCCGCCTGGAGTCTCAGAGTGAAACCGCTAGGTGGTATTTCAGGGTGCTCTGAAGTGCTCCGGTCCTTACATCTCTTGTTTAGTCAATAAGTCATGTCTGACTCTTTGGGACCCCATGGACTGCAGCACACCAGGCTTCCCTGTCCTTCACTATTTCCTGGAGTTTAATCAGACTCATGTCCATTGAATCGATGATGCCATCCAACCATCTCATCCTCTGCTGCCCCCTTCTCCTGCCCTCAATCTTTTCCAGCATCAGGGTCTTTTCCAGTGAGTCAGCTCTTTGTATCTGGTGGTCGAAGTATTGGAGCTTTAGCTTCAGCATCAGTCCTTCCAATGAATATTCAGGGTTGATTTCCTTTAGCATTGACTGGTTTGATCTCCTTGCTATCCAAGGGACTCTCAAGAGACTTCACTAGCATCACAGTTTGAAAGAATCAATTCTTCACCACTCCGCCTTCTTTATGGTCCAGCTCTCACATCTGTACATGTCTCTAGGTGGAAAGAATTCAACAAGAGGTAAATTGATAGATGAGAAAGGACTTATTAGAACAGGACACTTGTGCGACTTACAAGTGGATGGGTGGGAGAGTGCCACACCCAAGAACTTAGTGGGCTATAGTTTTATAATCAAAGGAAAAATAGGGAGGGGAAAAAGGCCACTTTCTTCCTCATCCTTGAGTAGCCATCACACTTCCATCAACTCCTCCGCTAGGTTGGGAAGGGGAGTTTTCTTGTCTCGACGTGGTCGAGCCAGGACTTGAAAAATATTTCAGGTCTCTGTACAATGAATGACTTTCCACCAAATGTGTGTAGAGAGCATGTCCTAGGGGTTATTGACTTACTAAGCTCACCGGGCAGGATGTGGGGCTCATGCCACCGTTGTTTTATTGTTTGGAGGCATGTCTTCTGTCCATGGTTTTGTTGCTAAGCAAGCCTGCGTGGTTTTGGGTAAGCAAACCTGCTTTCTTGAGAGATCATTAACTTAAGGGGTTACTCACATTTTTTTCTACTACAATCCCCTATTGAGATTAACTGTTTCATCACCAGCTTTGTCTATCAAAAGGGAGCACAGCCCACTCTGAGACACTCGGGATTTGGGCGTCTAGCCTCAGGATTGGCCCTCAGAATATAAGAAAATACGTTCCTATTGTTTAAGCCACTCAGTTTTTGGTCCTCTATTGCAAAACGGCCATAGGAAACTGACATACCTCCTGTCTGATGCCTCCTCAATTATTCCTTCACTTGCTCCCTCCCGGGGGCGGATAAGAACCAGGCCCCCTGAGCTTTTCACACCCTCTCTGGCTGCAGCTGCCTTTTGCTCAGCAGCCCTCCGGCACCCCCATAGCTTGACACGACTGGCCCATCTGCCTCCCTATGATGCTGGCAACATGAAGTTAGTCATTGACAAGTGGGAGGTGGTGGTGGAGGTTTAGTTGCTAATTCATGTCTGACCCCTGCGATCCCATGGACTGTAGCCAGCCAGGCTCCTCTATCCACGGGATTCTCCAGGCAAGAGTACTGGATCACTGCTGCATATAGAATATTCCTCCACTGGAGCCTGGGTAATTAATAGGATCTAATCAGATCCTGAAGATGCTGTGGAACTGTTAGTCTACCTGTCTGTGGCAGGAGAGCTTCAAGGGAGATCTGGGTGACTCTGAAGTCTGCCTCTGGCATGGTGGAGAGGGGGTACCAGTTTACTCCATTTCTGAGGAGCCCAGAGTAACAGGGAAGGGGCTCAGAGCCTTCAGAGAGGATTCAGGCCTAGTCTGTGAATGTTCTGATTACAGCTGTTACTGAACTGTGAATCACTTTGGAAGTCTGGGAGATGCTTCTGGAAGTATAAGAGGGCTGGATAATTTCCATCCGTGTATGAAGGCTTTTATGAAGCCATTCTGGAGGAAGAACGGCCATCCGCCAGCTCTGATGGAGACGGGCAGATAAGAGCAGGCTTTCCTTTCCCTTTGTGATGGTGACAGACTTTTCCACTGCCTTTGGGCCATATCCCACCACTGTCCCTCTTATGGATGCTTCTCTGGTGTCTCAGACAATAAAGACTCTGCCTGTAGTGGGGGAGACCCAGGTTTGATCCCTGGGTCAGGAAAATCTTCTGGAGAAGGGAATGCAACCCACTCCAAAGGGCCCGGAGGGCTATGGTCCATGGGGTCACATAGAGTTGGACAGGACTGAGCAACTAACACACATACCTCTTCCCTCTTACGGAGTTACTGTCTGGTGGCCTGAAGCATCCTGGAGGCAGAAAGCTGTGTTCAATCCTGGGCCAGAGCATCACCAGTCTTCCTCCAAATGTGAGGCGGCCCAGCCCAGCGCAGGGCTTCCATTCTACTTGGAAATGAAAGCAGAAGCACTTTTGTGGCTTTGTCTTCTCTTTCCCTTGGGAACCCCAGAGATGCTGTGGGAAGATTGCTGGCCAAGTCAGAGGAGAAAGGAGGCAAACGCATGCATCCGACTGGGGCAAGAGTCTGCAGAAGGAACTCTGCCTTGCTTCCCTCCTTCTCATGTTCATTTAGCTCCTACACTATGTGACTGAGGGTTTTCACAGGGAAACTGCTGAATTTTCAGGCATTTCCGGCTTGCTAGAGTTGAAGGTCAAAGGAGGAGTCAGGCTCCTGGGAATAAACACAGCAGGTGGAACAAGATTTGCAAGTTCTGGGAAGCATGAGAAGGGCCTATGTATATATTTTAAATAGATCTATTGAACTATTGACATACAATTGTTGTTCTGTCGCTCAGTTGTGTCCGACTCTTTGGGACCCCAAGGACTGTAGCCCACCAAGCTCCTCTGTCCATGGGATTCTCCAGGCAAGAATACTAGAGTGGGTTGCCATTTCCTCCTCCAGGGGATATTCCAGACCTAGGAATTGAACCCATGTCTCCTGCATTGCAGGCAGGTTCTTTACCACTGAACTACCAGGGAAGTCCGTTTGCATATACATGTACGTATATATGTGCATGAGTGTCTGTATGTCTATGTGTACCTCCACGAAACCACCACAGCAATTAAGATTTCGAACACATCTACACCGCCACAAGTTTCCTCTTGCCCATTTGGCATTCCTGCTTTTCACCTCCTCCCACCCTCCCTTATCTCTTTCCTATCCCTTAGGTTAGTGGTCCTTTTTCATAATTTTATATAAATGGAATCAAATATTGTGCACTATTTTTGTCCAACTTCTTTCACTCATGTGATTGAAATTCAATACAGTTTGTTCCTTGGAACAATAGTCCTCTCCTTTCAAAGCTGAGTAGCATCCCACTGTGGGTTTACATTACAGTTCTACCCATTCACATGCCGACGAACATTTTGACTGTTTTTGGCTGCTATGAGTAAAGCTTCTGTGAACCTTCATGGACAAGTCTTTGTACAGACATATGCTTTTATTCTGTTAGTAAATATTTAGGATGGTAGAAGTTTGTTTGACTTTTTTAGGAAACCACAGAATGGTTTCCAAAGGGGTTGTACCTTTGTGTACATTCTCACAGCAGCATTTGAATATTCCATCCGATCACCCCATATCTTTGCAAGGCTTGGTCAATCTTTTTCGTTTCAGACATTCTAGTAAGTGTACAGTGGCCTTTCATTGTGGTGTTAAATTGCATTTCCATTATGACTAATAATGTTGAACATTTTTATGCAATTATTTGATGTCAATATATCTTATTTGGTGAAGTGCCTGTAAAAATGTTTGTCCATTAAAAAATTGAGTGGTTTATTTTCTGATTAATAAGTTCTGAGGGTTCTTTATATATTCTGGATCAAAATTCTCTATCAGATACATGATTTGCAAATATTTTTATCTGTGGAGTTTAAATGGTATCTTTCAAAGAGCAGAAATTTGAAAGTTTTATTAAGTCAAATTTATCAGGGTTTCTTTTAAATGGATTATTCTATTGCTACTGTACCTAAGAAATATTTGACTTTAAGCCAAGGTCACAAAGATGTTTTCTTCTTGAAGTTTAATATTTTTAGATTTTCCATTTAGTTCTATGATCCATTTTGAGTAAATCTTAGTATATGGGATAAGGTATGAACTGAAATTCCTTTTTGCAAATGGATATCCGATTATTCCAGTACCATTTGCTAAAAGGATTATACTTCCTCTGCTGAACTGCCTTTGCAAAAAATTAATTCTATATACAGGTCTATTTCTGGATCTTCTGTTTCATTTATCTGTTTGCTTTTCTGTCTTTATACCAATATTACACTGTCTTCATGACTGCAGACTCAGAATGTCTTGAAATCCGGTAGTGTTCTTGCAAGTTTGTTTTTCTTTTTTTTTGAAGTTGTTTTGGCTCTTCTAGGTCCTTTGCATTTTCACATGAATTTTAGATCAGGTTATCAGTTTCTACAAAACCCGCTGGGATTTTGATTGGGATTGAGATGAATCTACGGATGAATTTAGGGAGAAATAATATCTTAACAGGACAACATTTAGCTCTCTCCACTGATTTTGGTCTTCTTTAAATTCTCTCACCAATATTTTGTAGCTCTCCATCTAGGAGTATTACATATTTTTTCTCAGATATATCCATAAGCATTTCATATTTCTGATGCTACTGTAAATGATACTTTTATTTCAATCTCAGCTTTTTGTTGCTGACATACAGAAGCACAATTGATTTTCGTATAGAGAGTGTGTATCTTTTAAACTTGTCAAAGTCACATGTTAGTTCTAGCAGCTTTTTGTGAATTTCATCAGATTTCCTACTAGACATTCAAGTCATCTGGGAATAAAGATAATTTTACTTCCTGCTTTCCAATCTGGGTGCTTTTTATTTCTTTTCTTGTCTCATCAAACTGGCGAGATGCTAGCAACAATGTTGGATAGAAGTGGTGAGACAACATTCATGTCTTTTTCTTGATCATAGGGCAAAAATATTTGGTTTTACACCAAGTATAATTTTAACTGTCACTTTTTTTTTTTTTTGTAGATACCCGTTTTTAGATTGGGAAAACTCCTTCCTATTTCTAGTTTGCTGAGAGTTTTTGCCAGAAGTCGGTGTTAGATTTTGTCAAATACTTGTTCTGCATCTATTCAGATGATCGTATGGTTTGTCTTTCTAACTTTGTTAACGTGGGGAATTATGGTGTTAATTTTCAAATATTAAGCCATTGTTGTACTCCTGGGATAAAACCCCACTTAATCAGGATGTTTCATTCTTTTTATACAGTGTTGGGTTCAATCTGCTATAATTTCCTAAAGAATTCTTGCATCTATGTTCATGAAGGTATTTGGCCTGTTTTTCTTTTCTTCTAATGTTTTCGTCTAGTTTGAGTGTCAGGGTAACCCTGACCTCATAGAATATGTTAGAAAGTATTTCCTATCCTTCAATCTTCCAGAAGAGTTTGAATAGAATTGCTACTAATTTTTCTTTTAGTATTTGGTAGAATTCATCAGCGTAGCCACCTGGGCCTAGAGTTTTCCTATAGGAAGATTTTAAACTGTCAGTTCAATTTTTAAAATAGATAAAGTATTATTCGTGTTACATATTTTTCCTTGAGTGAGCTTTGATATTTAGTGTGATGTTTCAAGGAATTTCTCCATGCCTGGAGAATCCCAGGGACAGGGGAGCCTGGTGGGCTGCCGTCTATGGGGTCGCACAGAGTCGGACACGACTGAAGTGACTTAACATCTAAATTGATAAGCTTACTGGCATAAACTTGCTCATAATTTCCCCTTATTATCCTTTTAATGTCTGTAGAATGTGTAATGGTGTCACCTCAAATTCCTGATACTGTGATATGTGTCTTCTGTCTTTATTGATCTTCTTAAAGTACTAGCTTTTAGTTTCATTGATTTTTCTCCATTGTTTTTCTCTATTGTTTTCTATTTCATTGATTTCTGCTCTGATTGTTATTTCTTCTCCTTAGTTTTTTTTTTTTTTTAAAGTTGGCTGATCTTTAATTTTTTGCACAGATGTGGCAGTTTTGTTGTCTGGCTGACAAAGACATAAATAATTCATACATTATGATATATTTATTACATAAAATTTTTTTCCTCATTTTAGCAAAATTGCTAATTATGTTGTTATAATCATGATTTTTACATAATGTGCATTCTAATGGTATTAATGCCAAATTAGTTGACCTTGCTTAAGTCATTATATTTTTATTTTGATTTTTTTTTCATGAAATCAGTTTTTATTTTATTATTATTATTATTTTTTAATTAAATAAATTTTATTTATTTATTTAGTTTTTTACTTTACAATATTATATTGATTGGTTTTGCCATACATTGACATGAATCTGCCCCGGGTGTACATGTGTTCTCCTTCTTGAACCCCCCTCCCACCTCCCCTTATCTTCCCTCTGGGTCATCCCCGTGCACCAGCCCCAAGCATCTTGTATCATGCGTTGAACCTGGACTGGTGATTCGTTTCACATATGATAATATACATGTTTCATTGCCCCTGTATACGAGATGGCAAAAGAGACACAGGTGTATAGAACAGTCTTTGGGACTCTGTGGGAGAGGGTGAGTGTGGGATGATTTGGGAGAATGACTTACTTTGGGTTTAATTTGCTCTTCTTTTTCTAGTTTCTAGTGGTAGAAGATGAGACTGCTGGACCAAGACCTTTCTTCTTTGTTTTTATATGTATTTCGTGCTGTAAATCTTTCCCTGAGTACTGCTTTAGCAATATCCTACTAAATTTGATATATTGAGCTTTTAGTTTCATTTAATTCAAAATGCTTCTTAAATTCCCTTTACATTTCTCCTTTGAGCCATCGGTTTCAGAAGAACATTATGTAGTTTCCACACATTTGGCGATTTTCCAAAGGTCTTTCTGTTGTTCAAATGTAATTCCAGTGTGGTCAGAGTATATACTGTGTTTGACTGAATCCTTTTAAATTTGTTGAATCTTGTTTTGTGGACTGGAATATGGACTGTCTTGGTGAATGTTCCATGTTACACTTAAAAGTGTATTCAGATTTTGTTGGGCAGATTTTTCTATTAATGTCAATTAGGTCAAAATAGTTGACAGTTTGGTTCAAGTCTTCTGTATCCTTTCTGATTTCTGTCTCCTTGTTTTATTCATTATTGATAGAGGGATATTGAAATCTGAATGTGGTTGTGGATTTGTCTAGTTCTCCTGGAATTTCTATCAGTTCTTATTCTGTGCATTTGCTTTTGGCATCTGTTATTAGGTACATTTGTGTTTAGATTACTTTATCCTATTGATAAATCTTGCCTGGAGAATCCAATGGACAGAGGAGCCTGGCGGGCTACCATCCATGGGGTCGCAAAGAGTCGGACACGACTGAGCCACTGAACACACACATAACTGGGTTTCCAGGCTCCACCTTTCTACTTCCTGTGCCGGGAACTGAAAATTCTTTCAGCAGTGCGTGCATGCTACGTTGCTTCAGTCATATCCGACTCTGCAACCCATGGATGATAGCCCTCCCTCCAGGCTCCTCTGTCCGTGGGATTCTCCAGGCAAGATTCATCAATAGAATAAAGTAATCTAAACACAAATGTACCTAATAACAGATGCCAAAAGCATAGAACGAAAACTGATAGAACTGATAGGATTCTCCAGGCAAGAATACTGACGTGGGTTGTCATGCCCTCCTCTAGGGGATCTTCTCGGCCCAGGGATCAAACCCACATCTCCTGCACTGCAGGCAGATTCTTTACCATCTGAGGTACCAGGGAAGCCCCAACCCCAAATATCTTCTCTTGCTGATCACCATGACTGAAATCCCTCCGTTCGAGGGTGGGGAAATGTGTGGAGGGATCTTGGTGTGGTGCCTGCCTCCAGAGGAACCCTCCAGAAATGATAACTGATCTATCAGGATCCGCATTTTTCTTGTTGATTTACATCTATTTGTTGATTCAATTCTCTGGCCGCCTTCTTTCAATCTGGAAACATCTATCCCCCCCGCCACCCCCCCCCCCATCTTCTCTGCTTACTTAGATGGGCCGGCTGATCTGTTAGTGATCACGGTGCATTTCACTTGTTCTGAGCTCATGCTAATTAAGAGAGAGACAGGCACACTGGCAAGTGGTTCTCTGCTTCCCTCTCTCCAACCCCCACACCCTTCTCCAGCCTCCTTCCATCCTCACCACGCCTCTCTCTCATCTTCCATCTTCAGGTTCTGAAGAGACTCGAAGAAATTGACAGGTCTGGATGGCCACCATTGATGGGAGAATGGTCTCCAGACCCCAGGGATCTGGCCAGGGGCGCCAGGGGAGCGGGGCCTGCCTGGGCTCCCTGGATGACCTGCCATGCGAGGGGACTCAGGAACTGGCACCAACTCAGCTGGCCATGCTGAGGAGGGCACAGGAATTCTTTCAGACCTGTGACACCGAGGGCAAGGGCTTCATCGCCAGGGCAGATATGCAGGTAAGGGGGCCCTGGGCTGGGCCTGCCCACCTGGAATGCCAAGGGCCTGGGTCTCCCTCTCTTGGGTTGGGACCTGTCTCTTGGGAGGTGACGTCTTTAACAGAAAGTGAAGGTGTTAGTCAGTCATGTCTGACTCTTTGCGACCCCTTGGACTGTAGCCTGCCAGGCTCCTCTGTCCATGGAATTTCTCAGGCAAGAATACTGGAGTGGGTTTCCATTTCCTTCTCCAGGGGATCTTCCCAACCCAGGGATCAATCCCAGGTCTCCTGAATTGTAGGCAGATTCTTTACTGTCTGAGCCACCAGGGAAGCCCTTTAACAGAAAAGATGCTGTTAACTCTGTCCTGGAAGGAGGCATCAACCCAGATCCTCCTGGGAGCCAGATCTCCTGGGTGCTTTCTTTTTCTGGTCTATACTTGCTGTCTGACTTGGGAGCTGTTTTCTCTGACTCAGTAACTCCCTAGGATTGTGGAAAATAGTGATTACAATATAAGTTTCTTGAAGACATGGAGAAGAACCTTCTGGAACACAGGTGGAAGGGCACTGACTTGTTGCCTTGCAGCACAGCTCTGAGATGTGCTCAAGCCACTCCCACGAGGTGCTGTGACTCTCAGCTCTGTGGCCAGGTTACTAAACCAAACTCAGATCCACTGTCCCATGCACCATAAAGCTATCTATCTGTGCTGGGTTGTGGGGAAGGAAATGTAGCATTTATTACAGGGTCAGGCAAGGAGCCCAGGACCTTCAAGCTCCCTGAGGGGTTTCAACAAAGCATCTTTAAAAGCCAGGTTTGGGAGGGAGAGTTCCAGGGTCTGTGATCAGTTTGTGCACAATTCTTGATTGGCTGATGGTAAGAGATCAGAGCGCTGTCACAGGGGTTCAGGTGATCAATCCTCGGGCTCCAGGAGGCCTGGGGACTACGTGCTCATGGTCATCAGGTATATGATGTCTTCCATTTGGTGGCGGTTTTTATCATCTGTAGAATAACTCAGGCAATGTGCTTCATGTTATCTAGGTCTTTTGTGCTAGGTCACTTCAGCCATGTCCGACTCTGCAACCCCATGGTCTGTAGCCCAGCAGGCTCCTCTGTCCGCGGGATTTTCTAGGCAAGAATACTGGAGTGGGTAGCCTTCAGAGAGGATCTAAAGCAGAGGATGCTGGAGAGGGGTCTGTCCTGGGAAGGCCCCAGAGAGTCCTGCTTGCTTACATCAGCACCAGCAGCCACAGACAGCGTGGCCCGCCCCAAACAACTCTACTTACCAATACTGAAATGAACATTGTATGTCATTTTCATGTGTCATTAAATGTTATCCTTTTGATGTTGTTTTCAACCATTAAAAAATGTAAAAGCCATTCTTAGCTCACTGGTCATAGGAAAACAGATGCTGGGTGGGAGTGTGGCTTGCCCACCCCAGGTCTGGTGCCTTCCTACCGCTAGTGTAAAAGTTCTTCCAAGCGTGTTCCTGCAGCCTCTCATGCTGCAGTCATGGTTTCACCTGGACAAGACTAGAGGAAGCATAGGTTCTGCTGGAGCTCTGACAGCATCTCCTCTACCGCTCCGAGCCCTCACTTATCTGTCAAGTGCATTTTGGGTGGGGGACATACAGCAGTGTTATGGGGATGAAGACCCAAGATGGGCAGGTTTTCTTTTGTTTCCGTCTTTTTATTTTGTATTGGGGTACAGCTGATGCTGTGGTAGGCTGCTCCCCCAGTGTGCCTGTTCTTCTTTCTCCTGTGTAATGACAGGAAGTCCACTCGCAGCAGGTGAGACTGGCTCCAGCCGTCTGATGGATGCTCAGAGCAGCGGTGGGCAGCCAGTTGGCCTGGCAGGGCAGGACCACAGGTAGAAAGGAGCCGGTCTCGGGGGCAGCTGGCTGCCCTGAGCTCAGGCTTCAGGGACAGACATCCTGCTACCGGACAGTGGGTGGAGGACCCTGATGTGCGTGGGTGCACAGGGTTTCGGCAGGGATGTGAGGGTCTTCAGCCCTGCCCGTGTCTCCCCATACACACACCTCACACCCTCCTCCACAAGGAGCCCTGCTCTGTGTCCCTTGGGGATCATTCCTGAAAGAGCTGGGGTGAAGACTGCTTTGCAGGGAGGGGTCCCTTAGAGAAGCAGAGTCGTGGGCTGGAGGGTCCCGAGTGAGAGGCTGAGGGACACCGGAAGGCCAGGCTGGAGAAGGGGTCGAAAGGACCCCTCCAGCCGGGAGAGGGAGCTGGAGCTGAATGGGCAGTCTGCAGCCTCATAAACCCCGTTTCCCCGGTGTTTTAGAGAAGTGTGTGGGCTTTGCAGGCCGCACTGGTAGTACAGAGACTGCCTGCCAGTGTAGGAGTCCCAGGCAAAGCGGGCTCAGTCCCCAGGTCAGGAAGACCCCCTGGAGGAGGGCGTGGCAGCCCACTTCAGTGTTCTGGTCTGGAGAATCCCGTGGACAGAGGAGCCTGGAGGGCTGCAGTCCACGGGGTCGCACAGAGCCGGGCACAGCTGAGAGCCTGAGCAGCGAGAGCAGTGTGGCGAGCGCCCCCCGACGCTGCCTGCAGCTCCTGGGTGCCAGGCCATAAAGAGCCATCCAGGGGCTGGCCAACCGCCAGACCCGGCCACTCCCCGTCTCTGTCAGCGCTGTGGTATTGGACCCCAGCCGGCTCTCTGCATACCCTCCACAGCAGATTCCGAGTTACAGCTCAGACTTCTAGAAGCCGTCACAGAGGCCCGCAAAGCCTCAGAGAGGCACCATCCGACTCTTACAGGAGAAGCTAGATGACTCCTCAATGAGGTTAGCAAGGAGACTCAAAGAATTTTGTGGAAAATTGACCAGTTTTAATCCTGAATCTGCAGCTTACTGGCAGTGTGCATTTGTGTGAGTCTCTTAACCCCTGTAAGCTGTAGTTGCTCATGTGTGAATTATTTATAACTAGCCCCCGGCGCTAGAAGAGAGTCAGACACCTGTGTTCATGCAGAGCACTTAGCCCTGAGCTGGGACCTGAAATCTCCCCATAAATGCTCACTGTGTGTGTGTGTGTTGGTGGTGGTGGGAAACTTACTTATACCCTGATTCTTAATCCCTAGAGTCCTCCACACTGTGATACTTTTAAATTGTGTGTGCTCATGTGTGCCTGCTAACTCACTTGAGGCGTGTCCAACTCTGTGCGACCCCATGGACTGTAGCCCACCAGGCTTATCTGTCCATGGGATTCTCCAGGCAAGAATACTGAAGTGGGTTGCCACGTCCTCCTCCAGGGGATCTTCCCAACCCAGGGATCGAACCCTCGACTCTTATACTTCTTCTCTGGCCGGTGGGTTCTTTACCACTAGCTCCAACTGATAAATCCACTAAAAATTTCTTAACCATTTCTAAGTGACTATTTCAGTGCTTTTCAATACATTCACGTTGTTGTGTAATCATCACTCCACTCAGCTCCAGAACTCTTCTTATTTTGCAAAATAAAAGCTGTCCCCATTAAAACCTACCTCCTCATCCCCCTCCCCTGTGTCTCTGTGGATACGGCTCCTCTGGGGACCTCATGTAAGTGGAATCATATAGTGTCCATCCTGACATGACCACTCTATTTCACTGAGCAGAATGTCTTCAAGATGCCACATGGCAGCACTTAGCAGAATTTCCTCTCTTTTCAGGGCTGTATAATATTCCATTACACCTATTTATCATATTTTGTTTATCCATTTGACCATCAATGGACAATTTTGTTGCTTCACACCCTTGCTTGTGAACCATGCTGCTGTGAACAGGGATGTACAAATATACTTGGTGGCCCTGCTTTCAGTTCTTTGGGATGTGTGGGATTGCAAAGTGGGATTGCTGGATCACAGGCGATTCTATGTGCAGTGTTTGGAGGAGCCCCCACCCTGTTTCCACAGTGGCTGCACTGTCACACTGGGAGGTCAGGTGAATGTCATTTGTTCTGCCTCTGAGGTCAAGAAGGGACATTTCTGCTGGAGAGGGTCCAGTCCATGGGAGCAAACGTGGTTTTGCTTCTTAGAAGACTTTTGGCCATGTCTAGGGACATTCATTTTTTTAAAAAAATTTTTATGTGGACTATTAAAATTTTTTTAAATTAATTAGTTAATTTATGTTTGGCTGTGTTGGGTCTTTATTGCTGAGTGGGCTTTTCTCTAGTTGTGGTAAGTGGGGACTACTTGCAACACTCAGACTCAGCAGTGGCAGCTCCCAGGCTCTAGAGCACAAGCTCAACAGTTCTGACACAAAGGCTTAGTTGCTTCTTAGCATGTGGCATCGTCTAGGATCAGGGATTAAACCCATGTCTCCTGCATTGGCAGGCAGATTCTTTACCACTGAGCCACCAAAGGAAGCCCTGGGGACATTCTTGACCGGAGTGACTGGAGAGGGAGATGCTGCTTGCATCTACAAAGCATTGTCCAGGGATGCTGCTGAGTGTCTTGTAAGACCCAGAGCAGCTCCTTGCCCACCTCTCTCCCCAACAAAGAATTTTCCATACTGAGATGTCAGTAGCCCAGAGGTTGAGACACCTGTCTAAACCCAGTTGTCAGCCCGAACCAAGCACCTCAAAGCACCAGGCAGAATCAAGGTAGATCCCACCTCCAGACCTCAGTCCTGTTCTGAAGACATTGGGTGTGGCTGGGCTCAACCATAGGGACGAGTGCTTTTGGCGCTGGGACAGGGGTCTGAACAGGAGACTGTGGGAGAGGAAGGAGACTTCAATCTGGCTGTAAAGGTGGATCCCTTGTGGTTTTATCCTTGTTTATGAAAGTAAAACTAACTTCATCATTTTAAGAAGCACATTATAGACAGGAGGAAAATAAAGGTACAATTTCCATCCTTCCCTCCAAGTGCCACCCTCTGGGGAAAAACCAGTGTGAAGGGCTGATATGTGTCCTTCTGAAACTTTTTTTTTCTCTGCATGTACACTCAGTTTTATTCTTTTAAAATGAGATCACAGAACACTGTTCATACGCAATTGTTATTCTTTTTGCAAAGTTAACTTCATTTAGTTGGTTTTCTCTTTAGTCAGTGTTTCCCTTAGATGCATTTGAAGCTATGCAAACCTTAGCTTTATGCTGCATGAGGCATGTTAGGGGCTGGTAACCTGGAAGACAGAGGGTCTGTCCTGCTGGGGTGTGGCAGGAGACAGCATTTGTCCCTGGCTCTGCGAGCCTGCCCCCTCAGCATGGCTATTCTAGGGCCTAGACTCCTGTTCTAGGGCCCTGTTTATAAGACCTTGCTGAGCATTCCCGGGGAGGCTGGTCAGGATCTCGAGTGGGTGGGGTGTAAACCAGAGCCCCGTGAATAGAAGTTCAGAACCGCCTGAGATCACGCGTAGTCACTTGTTTTTGATTCGCTCATTCAATAAGTGAACGAGTTGCATATCCCTGGGTTGTCAACACTGGGCCAGATCCTGGGGGCACAGTAGTGAGCAAACGTAAGTGGGGCCCCTCTTCCCAGAGCTTCCAGGCTGGAGGAGCCAGACATTTATCCACTAATCACATCCATCAGGACGTGAAGTACAATTTGAGGTGAGATTTGTGAATAAGTGCAACGTGTTTCCGGGAGTCTGGGTCTCTCCTAAGCTGGGGGCTGCCAAGCCTTCCTGGGGAAGTGATGCCAAGAGGCAGGGATTGAGGGTTAACTGGAAGGCAGTGGAGGGAGGCCAGGGTTTGGGGGGAGCGTGGACTTGTGAAGAGCTGGCTGGGCTGTGGGGTGAGTAAGGAGGGTGACCCTTCCCTCTCCCCATCTCCCTCCGTCCTCTGCCTGCCCATCCAGGTGGAGCTGAAGGGACACAGGCCCCACCCATGAAGGCTGATATGGGCGGTGCTGGCTGGGCAGATTTTGGTGGCAGGGGTGGGATAGAAATGAGACAAGGGAATTAAGGAAGGGGTGCCCAGAGAACCACTAGCCCACAGCAGAGGCCCTGAAGGAGAAACCACTTTTTTATCCCAGGCTGGCCTCCCACTGTGACTTCAGGCAAATCTCTGAGCTTCGCAGGTTACCAGCACCATGGAATGAATCATTGCATCCCTCTCCATTTGGTGTGGATCCCTTATGTAAAAATGCAGACAGCACTAGGTACCCCGGAGACAAGAGCAGAATAAGTTGGTTTTATACAGTTCTGCAGGCCCAGAGACGAAAGATAAATAAGAGGTAATTATGGTTATTAAGACTAAAGGATTTTGCAAGTAGGGCCGATGAAGGGAGGTGAAGAGATCTGGTGTATGCAGTTTGCCGAGGAGGCTGGAGAAGCCCTTGGTGTCGATCTGCTGGGATGTGAAGGCTGAGGATGACTCGGAAGGTGTGAGGTTGTCGTCCCCCCTGGCCCTCAGTTTCAGTGACAGCAGGAGGAGGAAGCTGGATTGAGACGGAGACAAGGAGTGGGATTCCGTCATGGGAAGGACTTGTGCTCAGAAGTGTTTTGGATTCAGGAGTGGGGCCAGAGATGGGATGCGACCTAGCTTTTCCTAGGTGATGCTAACAAGAACAAGGGTACCCACCTGTTGGTGGTTAGAGGCAAGTTGAGGGTCCCACTGACTCTGAAATTCCTTCCAGCCCATTTATGGTCCAGCACGGAGGCCACGTTTTATTATTTTTTAAAGTTTTGTTTATTTATTTTTGGCTGCACTGGGTCTTTGTTGCTGGAGCAGGCCTCCTCTAGTTGCAGTGAGTAGGGGCTTTCTCCAGTTGCGGTGTGTGGCCGTCTCATTTTGCCGGCCTCTCTTGTTGCGGAGCTTGGGCTGTAGGGCGCGTGGGCTTCAGCAGTTGCGGCTTCTGGGCTCTAAAGTGAGGGCTCAGTAGTTGTGGTACACGAGCTCACTTGTCCCACAGCGTGTGAGATCCTCCCGGACCAGGGATCGAACCCATGTCTCCTGTATCGGCAGATGGATTTTTAACCACCGGACCACCAGGGACGCCCGAGACCACACTTTAGCTATCACATTCAGGCTGAGGGTGGGAGAGAGGCAGATTATCACAAGGAAAGGCCTGGAATCTTGGTTTTCACCCGCCTCCAATGGGACGCCTTTAGCTTCAAAAGGAGTTCGTGGACTTCCCACTTGCCAGGCTGACCCCCTCCTCGCCCTGTGTTCCCTGCCTTTGGCTTTGGGACAGCTGGTTTATGGATTGTCGATAAGCTAGAGATTCTGTTCATTGCTCAGCAGATGCACTTCCAGAACCTGCACACACAGTCTCACTCCCCTTCCTTAAAAAAAAAAAACCCATTCATATTTAATTCAGTGATTCTAAACACAAGGAGTCGGACATGACTGAGTGACTGGACTGAACTGAAACAGCTCCCATACCATCCTGTCTCCCCACACTGTGATCCATCACCGTCTCCCTTAATGCCCGTACCTGCTAAATTAATCTTTATGGCTTATCAGCTAGAAGACTGCCAGAGGATCAAGCTGAGTATCTCTCAAGTTACGTCATGGGCGCTCACACCTGCCAGCTCTTTCTGACTGTTCAGATGGGCGTGCGCCTTCCCTCTTGCGGCTCCGTGTGTTCCTTGTCTTCAGCTGTCTGTCACTTCCACAGTGAGAAAATTTGTTCAGCCGTTCCCAGGGGGACGGGGAGGAAGGGAGAGGGACATCTGGGCTCTAATGAACTCCCTTGGGGAGTCACCACTGGGAAGCTTTGATTATTAGGGTACAAGAGGGTGCTGGCTTCATGGGCGCAAACTAACCCTGGCCTGGGGCCACTGCACCTCAGGCGGAGGCCAGGGGAAACCTCACTTTTGTTCTTCATCTGTCCGCGTCTGCCCTTCCCTCCCTGGGTGATTGGGGTGGCCTAGGACCCAGGTGCAGTGACCTCACACCCGACCTGGTCCAGTTCCTCTTTACAACACAAATACTCTTGTCCAGACTTTAAGCCAGTGACAGTTCATGTTTTTTCAGGAGTAGTTGAGAGCCTACCTGGGAAATCCTATATATATTAAGTTTTATATAAATATAGTAAGAAATATACACATATTTACTTATAAATCACCCAGCAAGTTGCCTAGCAGATGAGCAGGTACCCAAGAGATGGTGGAGTCCTAATATTCAGAGAAGGATGGTGAAGCTTCAGAATCCAGCTTCTGGCTTTTGTCGGCTGGGGATGGAAGGCGCTGCCGCCCCCAGACAGCCCTCTGTGATGAGCAGTGTTAACCACGGCAGACTGCATTGTTTTCAGAGACTCCATAAGGAGATGCCCCTCAGCTTGGAGGACCTGGAGGATGTGTTTGATGCCCTGGATGCTGATGGCAATGGCTTTCTGACCCCAGAGGAGTTCACCACTGGATTTAGTAAGTTCTGATGGGTCTGGGGCCCCAGGGTATGGGTCGGCCTAAAGCCTTGGGTTTCCCGGGTGGTGCTAGTGGCAAAGAAACCGCCTCCCAATGCAGGAGATATAAGAGATGCGGGTTGGATCCCTGGGTCGGGAAGATTCTCTGGAGGAGGAAATGGTAACCCACTCCAGTATTCTTGCCTGGAGAATCCCATGGACAGAGGAGCCTGGCGGGTGACAGTCCGGGGAGTCGCAGACTTGGACACTGAGAGTCTGAGCATAGAGCCCTAGAAGGGGCAGTTCTGCTCCACCATCTCCGAGGCCCTGTGTTGGACACGCTTTCCTGCCTCTCAGAGTTTCCAGACTGTGGGTCATTTGTTCTCTTTTCATGTGCCCACCATCCCTGCGCACGCCACTGCCCCTTTGGTGCCCAGCCCCTGGAGAATGGCAAGGAGTGAGCAGAGAAGCTCTGAGGGGAGGCCTGGCATAAGAGGGGAGCTGAGATGGGGTTTCCAGCCTGTCTGGGACCACAGAGTGGGAGGCTTAGACGGCTCATCGCACCCTGGCTGGCTGAGTCTTCCAGGGTGAGGGGCACCAGCTTTCAGACGAATTTGTAAAGGGTTTGAATAGACCAGTTGTTCTCAGTGACCAGGAGGGAAAGAACTGAGATCATGAATGATATTTAAAAAAACAAAAGCAAACAGATACACCATCAGATCTGATACTGATCAGATATTGATTAGAACAAATACAGGTCAGATAAACCACCATACATCTGCCTCCTTCCAGGAAGCTTGTATTTGCTTGGAAATCTCTGCTGCCTTTCCTGACCTTCAGAAATTTATAACTGACTTGTAATGTGAAGCACAGTTATACTGATGGCCAGGAGGACTAGGTGGTAACACAAAGCACAGGGAGTCGGGCTGCTGGAGTGTGATGGAGGGGATGGTCTTATTTAGAGAAGGAATCCATGAAGAGATGATCTGAAGCCAGCCTTTAAAGTTTTGAGAACTACAAAATGCCATAGTACGTGCCATGCACTCCGCCTTTCCCAGGTTCTAGCATCTCTGGCAGAATCTCATCCAAGTAGGAGAGACACAGAATCCAGAGCGTGTCATTCAAAGATCTTTGCTATGAAGGTCTGATCTCTCTTTTTTGTCTCTCGGCTGAACCGCGAGTGATTCCTGGCCTGAGAAAGTGAAGGTCCCCCTTGGTGAGCGTTGCCTAATTCAGACCCTTGTGCCCACGTGTCCCCCAGGTCACTTCTTCTTCAGCCAGAATAACCCAAGTCAGGAGGATGCAGGGGAGCAGCCGGCCCAGCGCCAGGAGGAGAAGGTGTATCAGAGCAGAGGGGACGAGGACCTGGTCGACATGGACGAAGATGAGGAAGCCCAGTTCCAGACCCTCATGGACAGACTTGGAGCCCAGAAGGTTTTGGAAGAGTAAGTGGTGACCATGACCTGGGGGGTGGGGCCCAGCCCAGGGACAGCCTCTCCTTCTGCCCCCTTCCACCTTAATGCTCATGAAGCCCTCAGCCAGGTCCCAGGTCTCTGCTTCCAGCTAGACCACCGACTCAGTGCAGCCTGCCCTTGGCCATGACCTGGCTGGGTGCTAGGATTTAGGGCTCTGTCCCTGCTTTTTGCATTATTTTCACAGGAAACACCCTGATCCCCTAATCTCTCACTCTCTGCTGTTTGTAATCAGCACGGCCCTTGGCTTAGTATCCTTCACTTTAGGGGTGCTCACCCACCGGAGGGTAGTGCCAGGCCTTGAGGGTTTTCAGTGCATTGCACCTGAGGCTTCCTGTCACCGCCTGCTCACCTGCATCTCCACCTCCGCTGGGTCCCTGGGTTTGCAGTGCATCCCTTGTGCTTCTGCCAAAGGCACCTTATATGGACAGGACTGCATGTCTGATCCCTTAGCCAAACCAAACCTGTTCTGGAAGCTAAGGTGGGAGGTGGACCTGTTTTTACCAGCTCGTCACTTGGGCGATCAGTAACTCAGCTGAAAATTTTAGATGGTTGCCACTTCAAATCAAACATAATACTCCCATTTTTTTCCTTTTTGGCACAAAGTATTTTGTAAGAAAGAGACACATAAATGTAAGCCCAGGCATTTTCAGTGAAATGAAATCAAGGGATGTCGTAACAGGTGGAAACTAGACAGAGGCCTGAGAAACGTGGAACGACTTCTGTCCCCATTGCCATCATCACCTTTTGCCTCTTCGTGTTGGGATCTCTGGGTCCTGGGTTGGGAGTGAGCTTCATCAGGGGCCGGAATGTCCTGATGATTGGAGCTGCTGTGTCTGGAGCTTGGAAAGAGGAAGACTATGGAGGAAAAGATGAAGAGGAAGAAGAGAGTGGAATCCACACACCGTGTGCGCCGAGACAGCGCGTGCAACTCAGGGAGAGTGGTCTCCACACACCGTGTGCGCCGAGACAGCGCGTGTAACTCAGGGAGAGTGGTCTCCACACACCGCGTGCGCCGAGACAGCGCGTGCAACTCAGGGAGAGTGGTCTCCACACACCGTGTGCGCCGAGACAGCGCGTGTAACTCAGGGAGAGCGGTCTCCACACACGGTGTGCGCCGAGACAGCGCCTGTAACTCAGAGAGAGTGGTCTCCACGCACCGTGTGCGCCGAGACAGCGCGTGTAACTCAGAGAGAGGGGTCTCCACACACCGTGTGCGCCGAGACAGCGCGTGTAACTCAGAGAGAGTGGTCTCCACGCACCGCGTGCGCCGAGACAGCGCGTGTAACTCAGAGAGAGTGGTCTCCACACACCGCGTGCGCCGAGACAGCGCGTGTAACTCAGAGAGAGTGGTCTCCACACACCGCGTGCGCCGAGACAGCGCGTGTAACTCAGAGAGAGTGGTCTCCACACACCGCGTGCGCCGAGACAGCGCGTGTAACTCAGAGAGAGTGGTCTCCACGCACCGCGTGCGCCGAGACAGCGCGTGTAACTCAGAGAGAGTGGTCTCCACGCACCGTGTGCGCCGAGGCAGCGCGTGTAACTCAGAGAGAGGGGTCTCCACACACGGTGTGCGCCGAGACAGCGCGTGTAACTCAGAGAGAGGGGTCTCCACACACGGTGTGCGCCGAGACAGCGCGTGTAACTCACAGAGAGTGGTCTCCACACACCGCGTGCGCCGAGGCAGCGCGTGTAACTCAGAGAGAGGGGTCTCCACACACGGTGTGCGCCGAGACAGCGCGTGTAACTCAGAGAGAGTGGTCTCCACGCACCGTGTGCGCCGAGACAGCGCGTGTACCTCAGAGAGAGTGGTCTCCACACACCGTGTGCGCCGAGACAGCGCGTGTACCTCAGAGAGAGTGGTCTCCACACACCGTGTGCGCCGAGACAGCGCGTGTACCTCAGAGAGAGTGGTCTCCACACACCGTGTGCGCCGAGACAGCGCGTGTAACTCAGAGAGAGTGGTCTCCACGCACCGTGTGCGCCGAGACAGCGCGTATAACTCAGAGAGAGGGGTCTCCACACACGGTGTGCGCCGAGACAGCGCGTGTAACTCAGAGAGAGGGGTCTCCACGCACCGTGTGCGCCGAGACAGCGCGTGTAACTCAGAGAGAGTGGTCTCCACGCACCGTGTGCGCCGAGACAGCGCGTGTACCTCAGAGAGAGTGGTCTCCACGCACCGTGTGCGCCGAGACAGCGCGTGTACCTCAGAGAGAGTGGTCTCCACGCACCGTGTGCGCCGAGACAGCGCGTGTAACTCAGAGAGAGTGGTCTCCACGCACCGTGTGCGCCGAGACAGCGCGTGTAACTCAGAGAGAGGGGTCTCCACGCACCGTGTGCGCCGAGACAGCGCGTGTAACTCAGAGAGAGTGGTCTCCACGCACCGTGTGCGCCGAGACAGCGCGTGTAACTCAGAGAGAGGGGTCTCCACGCACCGTGTGCGCCGAGACAGCGCGTGTAACTCAGAGAGAGGGGTCTCCACACACGGTGTGCGCCGAGACAGCGCGTGTAACTCAGAGAGAGTGGTCTCCACACACCGCGTGCGCCGAGACAGCGCGTGTACCTCAGAGAGAGTGGTCTGCACACACCGTGTGCGCCGAGGCAGCGCGTGTAACTCAGAGAGAGGGGTCTCCACACACGGTGTGCGCCGAGACAGCGCGTGTAACTCAGAGAGAGGGGTCTCCACGCACCGTGTGCGCCGAGACAGCGCGTGTACCTCAGAGAGAGTGGTCTCCACGCACCGTGTGCGCCGAGACAGCGCGTGTACCTCAGAGAGAGTGGTCTCCACGCACCGTGTGCGCCGAGACAGCGCGTGTAACTCAGAGAGAGTGGTCTCCACGCACCGTGTGCGCCGAGACAGCGCCTGTAACTCAGAGAGAGGGGTCTCCACACACGGTGTGCGCCGAGACAGCGCCTGTAACTCAGAGAGAGGGGTCTCCACACACGGTGTGCGCCGAGACAGCGCCTGTAACTCAGAGAGAGGGGTCTCCACACACGGTGTGCGCCGAGACAGCGCCTGTAACTCAGAGAGAGGGGTCTCCACACACGGTGTGCGCCGAGACAGCGCCTGTAACTCAGAGAGAGGGGTCTCCACGCACCGTGTGCGCCGAGACAGCGCGTGTAACTCAGAGAGAGTGGTCTCCACGCACCGTGTGCGCCGAGACAGCGCGTGTACCTCAGAGAGAGTGGTCTCCACGCACCGTGTGCGCCGAGACAGCGCGTGTACCTCAGAGAGAGTGGTCTCCACGCACCGTGTGCGCCGAGACAGCGCGTGTAACTCAGAGAGAGGGGTCTCCACGCACCGTGTGCGCCGAGACAGCGCGTGTAACTCAGAGAGAGTGGTCTCCACGCACCGTGTGCGCCGAGACAGCGCGTGTAACTCAGAGAGAGGGGTCTCCACGCACCGTGTGCGCCGAGACAGCGCGTGTAACTCAGAGAGAGGGGTCTCCACACACGGTGTGCGCCGAGACAGCGCGTGTAACTCAGAGAGAGTGGTCTCCACACACCGCGTGCGCCGAGACAGCGCGTGTACCTCAGAGAGAGTGGTCTGCACACACCGTGTGCGCCGAGGCAGCGCGTGTAACTCAGAGAGAGGGGTCTCCACACACGGTGTGCGCCGAGACAGCGCGTGTAACTCAGAGAGAGTGGTCTCCACGCACCGTGTGCGCCGAGACAGCGCGTGTACCTCAGAGAGAGTGGTCTCCACGCACCGTGTGCGCCGAGACAGCGCGTGTACCTCAGAGAGAGTGGTCTCCACGCACCGTGTGCGCCGAGACAGCGCGTGTAACTCAGAGAGAGTGGTCTCCACGCACCGTGTGCGCCGAGACAGCGCGTGTAACTCAGAGAGAGGGGTCTCCACACACGGTGTGCGCCGAGACAGCGCGTGTAACTCAGAGAGAGGGGTCTCCACACACGGTGTGCGCCGAGACAGCGCCTGTAACTCAGAGAGAGGGGTCTCCACACACGGTGTGCGCCGAGACAGCGCCTGTAACTCAGAGAGAGGGATCTCCACACACGGTGTGCGCCGAGACAGCGCCTGTAACTCAGAGAGAGGGGTCTCCACACACGGTGTGCGCCGAGACAGCGCCTGTAACTCAGAGAGAGGGGTCTCCACACACCGTGTGCGCCGAGACAGCGCCTGTAACTCAGAGAGAGGGGTCTCCACACACCGTGTGCGCCGAGACAGCGCGTGTAACTCAGAGAGAGGGGTCTCCACACACCGCGTGCGCCGAGACAGCGCGTGTAACTCAGAGAGAGGGGTCTCCACACACCGCGTGCGCCGAGACAGCGCGTGTAACTCAGAGAGAGTGGTCTCCACACACCGCGTGCGCCGAGACAGCGCGTGTAACTCAGAGAGAGTGGTCTCCACACACCGCGTGCGCCGAGACAGCGCGTGTAACTCAGAGAGAGTGGTCTCCACACACCGTGTGCGCCGAGACAGCGCGTGTAACTCAGAGAGAGTGGTCTCCACACACCGTGTGCGCCGAGACAGCGCGTGTAACTCAGAGAGAGTGGTCTCCACACACCGTGTGCGCCGAGACAGCGCGTGTAACTCAGAGCATCTTCTAGGTTGTGGCAGAGCTGAGACAGGCTGGTGAGAGCATGGGCAGGCCAGAGGGGACACCAGACCTCACATCTCCACGGACAAGAGGCCAGAGCCCAGTGACCATGCCCACGACCCTGTGAAGCCTTGTCCTGGAGGAAGGGGAGCAGAGGGCTGTGTGGGGGCCAAGGGACTGTCATGAATGCCTGGCGTGTCTCTGTCCACTCATCACTTCCGGGCCAGCCACCTTACAGAGGCTGCCCGGAGGACCTCTGTCAAGGGCCCTGGGCAGGGCTGAGCCCACATGATGGCTCCTGCAGAAGAGAAGGTTCCAGGGAAGAGTCAAACAGCGGACAAAACCAACGCACAGGGTAGGGGGCCTGGGGACTCCCTGGTGGCCAGTGGATAGGAGCCTGCCTGCCAGTGCAGGAGACGTGGGCTCGACCCTGGTCCAGGGAGATCCCACATGCCTCGGAGCAACGAAGCCTGTGCTCTAGAACCCGTGAGCCACAGCTACCGAGTCTGCGTGCTGCAACTTCCAACACCTCCATGCTGTAAGGGCCCAAGAGCCACAACTACTGAAACCAGCATGCCCTAGAGCCCCACACCGCAACTACTGAGCCCGTGTGCTGCAACTACTGAGCCTGTGTGCCCTAGAGCCCGTGCTCTGCAACAGGGGAAGCCTCCGCAATGAGACTAAACATCACAGCGAAGAGTAACCCCAGCCTGTGCATGGCAATGAAGACCCAGCACAGCCGAAAATAAATAAAATTATATGTCTGTGTGTGTGTGTGTATATATATATATATATATATATATATATTAAGATGGTGCCCGGGCATTGCAGTTTTCATTTAAGTTAAACACTGTAACAATGGGGGGACCGTCCAGACCGCAGGACCCCAGACGTGGAAGCAAAAGAGGCTGGGAAAATTTCAGAGATCTTTAAAGATCTCACCAATCAAGATGACATCTTATTGGTTTGTGTGTTGTTCTGGAAGCCGGGAGATGGATGGACTGACCACCTGGAACCCCTTCTCACCCCCTACCCCTACATCCTTTCAAGAGAGTGACCCTGGCCTGGTCTAGACGTGGTAGGCAGAACACCCGGACTCCCAACTTTTCTCAGTGCTCCAATTGGCTGAGTAATTGGGCAGCTGATCAGCCTTGGCTTATCTTTCGTCCAGGGTTCAGAGATTTGTTCCTTTTCCAGAAATTTGGGGCTTCCTAGGTGACACAGTGGTGAAGAATCTGCCTGCCAATTCATAAGAAGCAAGAGACATGGGTTCGATGTCTGGGTTGGGATGATCATCTGGAGAAGGAAATGGCAACCCATTCCAGTATTCTTGACTGAAAAATCCCATGGACAGAGGAGCCTGGGAGGCTACAGCTCATAAGGGCAAAAAGAGTTGGACATGACTGAGTGACTACCCAATACGCAAAAAAAAAGTAAAAATGATGTAACCACAACTAGGTGGTTCAAAAAGCTTTGAAGAGCATCACGAGGTCTGCTAATTTCAGAGGAGGCTCAAGCCCAAATGGCTCACTGCCAGGTTCCAACAGGAACCTGAGGGATGCAAACAGACAGACATTGGCCAGTGAGGTACATCTTTAGTTTATAATGCATTTACTTCATGAGGGGCAACCTGCCAGTGATGGAAGGTCACTGTGGTATCACTCTGAGACCCTTAGTTTCAGAACCCTCTGTGCCATCTCCATTGTATCTACAGCACAGTAGAGCAATTGTTATGCCCTGAGTCCGGTCCCCCCATACTGGTAGAATAAGACACTTGCAGCAATGCAAAAGCAAGAATGGGGTTTATTTCTAGCTCGAGCTAGGGCTCATGCCTCCTCCAGGGCAGTGGAGTGCGGACTAGAGCCCCGAGCCCAGGTCACAGCGGTTTTTATAGTCTAAGATTACATAAGCGCCTATTTTTGTTCAAAAGATCAAGCTGGCAGAAGCTCATTGGCCAGTTCATGCGCGCGCAGAAGCTCATTGGCCAGTTTATGCCTGCGCGGGGTTTTTCTGGGGGATTTCCCTTTTTCCTCTGATTGGCCTGATTTTTGGCTCCGGCGGGACTTTTCTAGGGAGGAGTTTCTTAATTTTGGCTCCCGCGGGATCTTCTTAGGGAGGAGTTTCTGTGAACTTAGCCTCCACCCTGTCTCCAGGAAATCGAAATTTAGGCCTAAGCAAGGTCTCAGGCCTATCCTGGCTACTCAGATGTTAGGGCTCCTAACACAATGACCACATGTTCTTGGGGGGTGGGGTGGGAATGGAACTCATGCTGGAAAACAGGGAGGCTTCTTACCTCCCCTTATCTCATTTCCAGAATTTCTCATGTCATCCAATTCAGTGCTACATTTTCAACAAGTAATAGATACTTGTTGGATGGGTGGGTGGATGGGTAGATGGATGGATGGATGTCTGGATGGATGGATGCGTGGGTGGGTGGGTGGATGGATGTTTGGATGGATGGGTGGATGGGTGGATAGATGGATGCGTGGGTGGATGAATGGGTGGGTGGATGGATTATTGGTCTAGATGAGTTGGTGGATGTTTGGATAGAATGGAACAAGGAAAGGAAAGAGAGAGGGACAGACAATCAGATAGATGATCAGATAACTGACCAGAGCCAGCCTTGTTTCTCGGTAAGCCTCCTCTCTGCTTGGTGCAGAGAGTAATATCTACGCCCCAGGCACATTGCTAACATGGCACCATCAAGTATTACTTTTGAATAAAATTTCTCAGATATCATGCTTGTTATACAAGCACAGGGGATTTTATTCTTTATCCTGAGGGCCCCTGGTTGTAGCTACCTTCGGATCATAGTGGCTTTGGAATTTAATGGACTGCAAATCAGATTGTTCTCTGGCTGTCTGTTTGATCACTGGCTGTAGACTGCTGAATCTCTCCAGAGGGAGAGCGGGGGCCATGGTGTGCCGCCTCCCACCCCTCCCCTCCCTGATCACCTGTATGTCTCTGCTAAGTGCACGCACGTGGGCCCAGGGTGCTGGCCGGGGCGGCGTGGCGCGGTTCTGGGCTCACGGCTCTGCGTCTGTCTCTGCCTGCTCCGGCCTCCTCACTCTCCTCTGTCTCCCGGCGCGCACGCAGCTCTCAGACTTGCTCCTTCCCTTCCTCTTGCCCGTCAGTCACGCCGCTGCCTCCGGGCCCCAGCGGGGCGCAGTGTCTTCCCTTCCATTCCCTGCAGTGACAGTCGATTTCCGCCACCCATCAGCCGACACGTCTTTCCCTCTCAGCCGTGAGGACTGTCCTTCCTGGGGCGACAGGTCTTCTTCAGCTCCACGACGCCTGTCCTCACAAGCACTGGGCTCCTGTCCTCCCTGCTTCCTTGCGTGGGGCCAGTAGGAGTCCAGCACAGGACCAGACAGGCCCGAGCTTGCCTCCTGGCTCCACCGCCTCACAGCTGAGTGACCTGAGCTGTCCATTCACCCCTCTCCCTCCGTCTCCTCACCCGTCAGCGGGGGTGTTAGCAGCACCTGCCTCACAGGGGACTGGAGGATGTTCATAGAGCAGGTGGCATGCAGCAAGCACTCAATAAATGCCAGCCCCTGACATCACTGTCCCGACCACAGTGATGATGCTCTGGCTGCCCCTGTCGCCCTCGGGGCCTCGGGGTGTCCCAGAAAGCCCCGTGTCCACGTTCCCACCTCAATGCTCCTTTTTCTCTCACAGTGAAGCTGATGTCAAGCAGCTCTGGCTGCAACTCAAGAAGGATGAGCCTCACTTACTGTCCAACTTTGAGGATTTCCTGACCAGAATCTTCTCGCAGCTCCTAGAAGCCCACGAGGAGAAGAACGAGCTGGAGTGCGCCCTGAAAAAGTGAGTACCCGTGTCAGCCCACCCTCTGCACAGACACGTGCAAACCAGGAACACCCCTTCTGTCTTATATCCAGCGATGCTGCCTTTCGGTCATCCACCTGAGCTGGGCCTGAGCTCGAGCTGACACCATGTGTATGTTTCTAAGCACTGGTTCACGTGTACTAAGCCCTTAGCCGTGCTTGGCACTGTGCTGTCTTGTCTACACAACTCATTCGGATATTTATCATCATTCACATTTTACAGATAGGGAAATCGAGGCAGTGGAAGGCTAAGTAACGCGCCCCCAGAATTCACAGCATGTAAGAGGCAGTGTGTATTCAGTTAGGCCAGATAGGCTGGTACCCAAGACCCATTAGAAACCACCCTACCTGCCTCTGGGCAGTAGGGCCCCAGCGTTTGGGACCTCAGGCTGGGAGGAGTCCCAGCCTCACTGAATAACAGTAGGTCCCAGCGCCTCCTGTGTGCATGTTGGAAACGGAACCGGGAAGTCAGGACCTCTGGGTTTGGGCCATGTGTAGCTTTCCAGCCAGCTAGCTCTGTGACCTTACTCTGCTCTCTTGGCCTCTCTGGGTTTCGGTTTTTCTCACCTGTAAAATGAGGGGTTGGATTATTTTCTGCTCCTCATCACTCCGTCTCTGACCCCAGCCTTGACCACCCACAAGGAGCCACAGGAAAGTCAGGTGACACCCCAGAGGGCCTAACAGTTCCCTTGTTCCCTAGGGAGGCGGGGGGCCTGAGTGGCCGCAGTGGCCCAGCTCAGGGCTTAGAAGCTTCCCTGCAGGGGGTCCCTCTGTGGCCTGTACCCCCACAGGGAGAGACTTACTTCAGAGGCTTTCAGTCCTCACGTCCATCTCTAAGTGGCCTCCATTCGTGCTTTTGTCCCAGTTTAATGATGGTTATAAAGTTCGTGAGCCGAAAGTCAAGGTCACTGTCGGCTGTGTGGGAGAAACTAGTTCAGCAAGGAGTTCTAGCCCTCTGTGTCCACATCCTGGCCCGCCCCCCTGCCCCGGGTCAGCTGATGGAGTCCACCCTCAGCCGGGGGGGGGCGTTCACTGAACTGTCTGGCAGGCAATCTCCCAGAGGCCTGTAGCAAGCAGAGCACTGAAGCGGGACAGGAGCAGCCCGAGCTCCGCCCGAGCACTGCACCGACCAGCTGTGTGGCCTCAGGCGATGCGCTCTCCCTCTCTGTGCTCCTGGTTCCTTCCTGGCAGCGTCAGAGAACAGGATTGGTGCTGTTTACATTTTCCGATGGAGACTCATCAGAAGAAATGCACCCGGCTTTGGAGCTCGCACACACTTGCGTGTGTGAGTAACTGAAGCCAAAGCTTCATGAAACACGCTCACTCTCCTTACACGCGACGAGCTCTGAGGCTTTCTATTCCGGAGCACGTGCGTTCTCAGTCGTGTCTGACTCTTTGTGACCCCATGGATTGTAGCCCACCAGCCTTCTCTGTCCATGGGATTTTTCCCAAGCAAGAATACAGGAATGGGTCGCCGTTTCCTCCTCCAGGGGATCTTCCTGACCCAGGGATTGAGCTGTGTCTCCTGCATTGGCAGACGAGTTCTTTTCCTAGGAAGCCCAGCAATAAGAAATACACAGTAGGTCCCATTGGAGTCTCTGTGTTCTCTTCTCTTCCCTTCAAGAAAGAAAAAGCATTCATCATATCCTGCTTCCCGGCTCTACCTGAATGAGGTGATCCCTGGAGGTCCTTGTAGCTCAAGTCAAACAAGAGACTGAAACCCCAGAAGGATCAGTTCAGTTGCTCAGTTGTGTCTGACTCTACGACCCCATGGACTGCAGCACGCCAGGCTTCTCTGTCCTTCACCAACTCCTAGAGCTCGCTCAAACTCATGTCCATCGAGTCAGTGATGCCATCCAACCATCTCATCCTCTGTTGTCCCCTTCTCCCACCTTCAATCTTTCCCAGCATCAGGGTCTTTTCCAATGAGTCGGCTTTTCACATCAGGTGGCCAAAATATTGGAGTTTCAGCTTCAACATCAGTCCTTCCAATGAACACTCAGGACTGATTTCCTTTAGGCTTGACTGGTTGGATCTCCTTGCAGTCTAAGGGACTCTCAAGAGTCTTCTTCAACACCACAGTTCAAAAGCATCAATTCTTTGACACTCAGCTTTCTTCATAGTCCAACTCTCACATCCATACATGACTACTGGAAAGACCATAGCTCTGACTAGACAGATCTTTGTTGGCATATAATGTCTCTGCTTTTTAATATGCTGTCTAGGTTGGTCATAAGTTTTCCTCCAAGGATACAGAAGGATACTGGAGAAGGAAATGGCAACCCACTCCAGTATTCTTGCCTAGAGAATCCTGTGGATGGAGGAGCCTGGTGGGCTGCTGTCCATAGGGTCGCACAGAGTTAGACACGACTGAAGTGACTTAGCAGCAGCAGCAACAGAAAGATACAGAATAGTTAAATGGGAGGCTTTACAAATAGCTCAGGTGAGGCCAAGTGATGCTGAGACATCTAGGTGACGAGTTTGGGAGTTTGGACTTGTTTGAGGGAGGGGCATACTCTGTTAGCAAGAAAAGGAGGTCTGGAGAATTGTTTTTTTTTTTTTTTTTAATATTTATTTGGCTGTCCCGGATCTTAGTTATGGCACAAGGAATCTTTAGTTATGGCACGTGGGATCTAGTTCCCTGACCAGGGATCAAACCCGGGCTCCCTGCATTGGGAGCACAGAATCTTAGCGATTGGACACCAGGAAAGTTCCCTGGGGGAATGGTTTGATTTGGGCTGGAGTCGGGGGAACCCTGATGACTGTCAGAGCATCTCCCAGGCTCCCCCATGAGCCTGTCCAGGGTCTAACTCATCACTCTTATCTGGGACATGCATGTCACCCAGAGAGGGTGACAAGGCTTGACTGCTGTGGGCCACCCGGGGCTGGGCACCAGGGCACGGTCGCGTGTGACTAGTAGCTGGCATGTAAGAGATGTGGGTTCGATCCCTGGGTCGGGAAGATCCCCTGAATGAGGAAATGGCAACCCACTCTAGTATTCTCACCTGGAGAATCCTGTGGACGCAGGAGCCTGGTGGGCCACAGTTCGTGGGGTTGCAGAAGCGTCGGACACGACTGAAGCAGCTTAGCATGCCCACACAACGGGCACGTACTCTGTGCCAGGCTGAGCTGGGCAAATGGAACACAGAGTCCCCATCTCTGAGGCGTTCACAATCACGCCCAGGAGGCAGAGCCGACCAGAAAACCCCTGGGCTGTTGAAACACTCGACAGCGTTGCCATTGGCAGCAGCAGTAGCCTCGGCTTCCTCCTCCTTTTCCGAACCACACACCTTGGTTCTCTCTCCCATGGGGCCCAGAGAAATACGACTAACCTGGGGGCACCCCTGGCCCCAGCTCCCAGGCTGGCTGTGCCCCTCGTGGTTAGTTTGCTGCAGTGAGTGAGGAAGGGCCCTCAGCATCCTCCAGGGTCACCTCCAGGCTCTGGGAGGGAGGAAGCTGCAGCGGGTGGGATGCTTGGGGGTGACATCTTGATGTCCGGAGACTCGAAAGTTGAGGCAGTGTCAGAAACAATGCGGGCCTTTCCTCCCTGCTGGCGATTTCATTTTCTGACTCTGCACCTCAGGAGCGGGGGAAGGAAGCGAGTCTGGGGGCCTTTGACCTCCCCCCACCCTGTCCCTTGGAACAGGGGTTGAGAAACCCTCAGATTTGGGCTAGAGTCTGGGTTCAGTGTTTGACGCTGCTGCATGTCCACAGCCAAGCAGCCATGACCCAGTGCGGTGAGGCGGGGGCAGGTCAAATGCAGGGACCTCGGGCTAATGCCCAGCTCCTCTCCTGCACCTCCAGAGGTGGGTGCGTGCCCTCCAGCGCCTCCACTGCCCTCCGAGGAGGAGGGAGTTCAGGCCGCAACAAAGCCACTATGCAGAGACTTGGAGAACCTTATACTTTACCTTAGGAGACATATGAGTAGTTTGACATGAGAAAGGACTTCTGGCCATCAGAGTCATGAACCCTTCCACTGGAAAAAGCATTCTGCCATTTATGGTGACTCAGAAAAAGAGCCTGGGCTCTCCAGATGTAGAGCGGGGCTGCCTGGAGGCAGCATCACCAGTCGGGATTCTGGAACCACGCCCCAGGAGGACCCTGTCAGCCTGGTCTGCAGTGGGGGCTCCAAGTCCGTGTGTATAAAATCTCCTGACTTTGGACCAGAGCTGGAATCTGCTGGAGGAGTTGCCGGGTTGAATTCCTTACCAGGATCTAACCCCGAGGATGGGGGAGAAGACGGATTAGCCTGTATCTGGGGAGCGCTTTGAGCTCTTTGAAGAGAAGTGCTTTTGAGATCAAAGGCAGCCCTGGCTCCCTCCTCTGCAGCTCGGAGCCTGGAAACATCCCAGGCCTCCCGCTCTGCGTCCTCGGTGGACCACCCTTGGCCTTGGCGAGCTTAGCCCACACCCTCATTGGCATCGGCCCCTCATTTGCACAGTGTTTCCTGGTCCAGATGATTCAGGCCTTGGGCAGTTTCTCAGGAGCATGGAGGTTGGCAGGGGTGGGCTGCACTTGCAACTCCCACCCTCCCAGCCACTGTCCCACTGCTGTCCGAGCAGACTCACTTCCCTCCACCCCGAGAGGGTGTCCAGACCAGGAGGGAAGGCGTCTCACAACCTGACAGGCAGCCCAACTGGGACACCTGGTACCTGACCCAAGCCTGAGAACTGATGTTTTGTGATGCAGTGGTGGGGGGCAGTCATTGTTTGCTTGACCTTCAGGGGTCCCAAACCTCTGGGGTCTAATGCCTGCTCATCTGAGGTGAGCTCATAGAATAATAACAGAAATAAGGGGTGCAGTAACTGTAATGCAACTTGAATCATCCTGAAAGCAACCCCCCCCCATCACCCTGGGCAGGGGGGAATTATCTTCCATGAAAATGATCCCTGGTGCCAAAAAGATTGGGGACTGCTGATGGCAATTAAAGCATTGTATGTATGGCAGTTGGTCCTTATGTACCCCTCGTGATGAGTCTTAGCTGTGTAGTTCTGGCATGATAGCTTGTTTCAGAATGACCAGGGTCTCTGGGTTAAAAGGTAGATCCTCAGGTCCCTCCCCAAGAGGGTCTAAATCAGTATGTCTTGGGGGTGGGGGTCCAGGAATGTGGGTTCTGAAGCAGGTAGACCCCAGACCCCACTGAGAAATGCTGTCTAGCTTCTAGAAGGTGTGTGTGTTAGTCTCTCAGGGGCTTGCTTGGTGACTTAGATGGTAAGGAATTCACCTGCAATGCAGGAGACTCAGATTCGATCTCTGGGTCGGGAAGATTCCCTAGGGAAGGAAATGGCAACCCACTCTAGTGTTCTTGCCTGGAGAAGTCCATGGACAGAGGAGGCAGACTGGTGGGCTACAGTCCACGGGATCCCAAAGAGTCAGACATGAATGAACAAACTTCCAGAAGGTACTGGGCTGCAACAGGCACACCCCGGCTCTTCCAGTCTGTAATTCCTCTGCTGTTCTCTGAATAGAGGGACCTTCTCGGGGCGGGCCCTCGGCCATGAGGCCATGGCTTAGTCATGCCTGTGTTTTTTTAATTGGTGTACTATTATCGGAGGCAGAAGCACATTGTTAACTTTGCCCTGAGAGCAGAAGGAACAGTAAGGATGATTGTGCCCTGTGGTCACTGGGGGCATGATTTGTAAACTTGACTAATGAAGAATGGTTTGCTTTATAGGCTGGGATAAAGCTGCAAAGTTGGTTTATACAAGGCAGCAGAATCTAATTAGGGAGAAACCATCCATCTTCAAAATCCAATTGGCGATTTTACAGCCTTCGCAGAATTTTCGACAAACTCATATGTTTGCCTTTCATTCTGTGATACTCTAATCCTGTGTGTGTGTGAGAGAGAGACACACACGACAGAGAGACTGATTTCAGGGGAACAAGAGAACCCTAGTGAATTTTTCTAGTAAGAGCTTCCCTTTGCCTCTGGAGCCTGCAGTTGCAAGGAAAAGACAGCAGGGAGCGGTGGTGAGTCTTAGTCCCAACCACAAAGTTGGCGGAGGCTGAAAGCGCTTCCATTTTCTTCTCTGGCAAAGAGCAGACTCACTGAGATGTTTCTGGCCTAGGGTCTCCATTCTGTGAACAGAGCATGAGGGGCAGGGGTGGGGGAGACAGGGGAAGGGGGCAGCCTTCAGACATTTAGCCCCATTCCTTGCCTCCATGCTCTCTCACTCCACAATTGACAGATGCCAGAGGACATTTGGATGCTGACAATCCAGAATGCAGAGGTTTGGAGTTGTCAGCTTTCTTTTTTTAAAAATTTTTATTGGTATATCGTTGATTTATAATGTTATATTAGTTTCTGCTATACAGCAAAGTGAATCAGCTGTACCTACATATATGCTGTGCTGTGCTTAGTTGCATCTGACTCTTTGTGACCTGATGGACTGTAGCCCACCAGGCTCCTCTGTCCTTGGGATTCTCCTGGCAAGAAAACTGGAATGGGTAGGCACTCCCTTCTTTAGGTAATCTTCCTGACCCAGGGATCGAACCCAGGTATCCTGCATTGCAGGAGGATTCCTTATAGCTGAGCCACTGGGGAAGCCATATATATATATTTATGCATATATCTTTTAAAAATTCTTTTCTCATATGGGTCATTACAGAGTACTGAGTAGAATTCCCTGTGCTATACAGTAGGCCCTTATTACTTGTCTCTTTTGTGTATAGTAGTGTGTATATGTCAATCCCAATCTCCCAATTTATCCCCCCACCCCCACTCTCCTCCCCGGTAACCATAAGTTTGTTTTCTACGTCTGTGCCTCTATTTCTGTGTTGTAAATAAGTTTATTTGTACCATTTTTTTAGATCCCACATATGTGATGTCATATGACATTTGCCTTAGAAGTGGGTGCTGCGAGGACAGGCTGGAGGACACGGGTTCTCCTGCCACTCTGGCCCCAGGAACCGGGTGACACAGACTGGCCCCTCCCTGCTCGACCCTCACCCCCGCCCTGTGGGCACACAGGACACTTGTCTGTGATGGGAGGGGGCTCTTCCTCTCTCTGCATCTGCCTCTCGCCTGGCTCTGCAAACCAGAGTCCTGTGTATCAGACCACTGCCCGTCCACGGCAAACACATGAAATCAGAACGACCCCTCTCCAAGGCCTGTGGCCATTTCTTAAGCTGTCCTTTGAGTTCAAGTCTCTGAAATGTATCTAAAATACTGACAAATGGTGCTTGTCCTGTCCAAGGTCAAAACTACACCTCCATTTAGGGAAGGAAGACACCGCATTGTTTCCTGGAGTAATTTCAGCACATCCTGCCTAGAACCTGACACTGGACCTAATGATTTTCTGAGACCCTTTTTTCCTAAGGAAAGGAAAAGGAGAGAGCAAACTGGAAAAAAAATATTTTGACCAATTAATATTCAACAGCAGGAAGGCCTCGCCCGTGTGCCATTGGCTGGGGCCTCAGTGGTGCTGAGGATTAAAATACTCTGCTTGCGCCCAGTACCTTGACTCTCCGTGTGTAGTTGGTGAAGGTTAATTAATTTCCACGGTGCCTGTCAGAGGCTGGCAGGGAAAGGTCTTGCTCCCTGAGAATTCTCTCTGAACCTCAGCCTTGTACTGATGGGGAGCATCACTATCTCCAGCCCTCCTTGCTTCCCACACACGTCCCATCCTTAGATCTCCAGTATGCCTGATACTGTGCACATGCCCACCACACACACACACACACGCGCGCGTCATCCTTGCAAGAGGGGGCATCCACCGCAGTCAGACGCCCAGGGTGGCACTGGCTCCTTGAGTTGGTTGGGCCTTTCACCCTGGCTTTCGGTAGGTCATTCGCTCTGAAAGAGTTGGTTAGAAACCCAGCATTCTCTCTCACTGGAGCTGTTCTAAACCAGTTGGGTACATACTTGGTGGAGATGTTATGGCAAGGACTCTAACACTGGAAACATGGTTGGATCATACAAGCCTTTCAACCCCCAAATTCTTTGATTCTCCTGGAATCTGGCATTTCCCTGCCACCCCATGTGGTCCACCCATGGACCTCTGAGTCTGGTATCCAAAGTCTTATATTTATTTCTTACAGATTTTCAGTGTTAACACTTTGAGCACAGGCCCTGTGGGTGACATCAGTGTCTGAGTGTCCATTACCCAGTGGAGACTGCATGAACCCAAAGGAAAGAGTCATTCAGGACTTTGAAAGGTTCAAATGAAGACATGCAGTGTTCTCTGTGGTCAGGGAAGGGGATCAGGAAATCGGAGCAGATGGAGACATCCTCATGGAGAAGACTTCAGAGTCTGTGTTTGTGCATCAGGCAATCTGAGTGGTTCCAGAAACTGTGGCAACAAAGGGGTGTATAATACACAAACACAATCGGTTGCCTCTTTCCTCTGATGGCAGAATGTGGTGAGCTTGGCTGGGGCACCACATGCCATATGCCCACATCTTGTGAGAGTGCCTCTCGCCACTGTTTCCCCCAGAGAAGTAGTTTCTCTGCAGCCCCTGCTCACACACAGCCTGTGTCTCTAATGGATCACTCCGACAGGAGGTTTTATTGACTAAGCTTTCTGTTCTTCACCTTTCTGATTGCTTCTGGCCCTTTCCAAACCCAGCAGCCCTTTTATCCTTAAAATGAAGACCCTCCACCCCTTGGGGAGTGCTGGCCCTTGCCCTCTGCAGCCCATGATAATAATTAGGATAATAAATAATCCCTTATATCCGCCTAGGACTTTGCAGTTCCAAACACTTTACCTGTCCGCTCATTGTGACAATGCTGGGAGGAACGGGGAGCAGCTGTTATCCTGGGATCAAAGGATGTCGAAGCATTTACTGAAGGTCACACAGAGGAAATGAGCCGGTTCTGGGATCATAACCCTGGTCGTCTGCACCCCCTGAGCTGGGTTAGTGATGCCTGTGTTGTACACAGCACCTTAATATTCTCATTCTCGAGCTTGTGTTTCCAGCTCTGGGTCACAGCTCAACCTCTGAAGTCATTCATGCCTCAGCAGCCTCCAGGGAGACCAGGTTTGTTCAAAAACATTTCCAAAGTGTGAGCTCCGTGTGGGAGCCCATATGTGCCCAGGACCACTGATGCCCACTTGTACCTCGGGGCGTCTTTGCGGTGTGTCCTCCTCCGTGGTGAGGGTTGGGGTAGGTGCCATTCAGAGGCTGCGTCTCTCTTCCCTCCATTTGCTTTGCTGTTATCCTTGAGGTTCAGACGCTAAGTTGTGTGCAGCTCCTCAAGATCCCATGGACTTCCCTGTCCTACACCATCTCCCGAACTTTGCTCAAACTCATATCTATCAAGTCGATGATGCCATCCAACCATCTCACCCTCTGTCATCCCCTTCTCCTCCTGCCTTCAATCTTTCCCAACATCAGGGTCTTTTCCAATGAGTCAGCTCTTCACCAGAGTATTGGAGTTTCAGCTTCCACATCAGTCCTTCCAATGAATATTCAGGACTGATTTCCTTTAGGATTCACTGGTTTGATCTCCTTCCTGTCCAAGGGACTCTCAAGAGTCTTCTGCAGCACCACAGTTCAAAAGCATCAATTCTTCGGTGCTCAGCCTTCTTTACAGTCCAATTCTCACATCTGTGTTTATAAAATTACTTACTTCATGACTAACAAACTGACATGTGAGCATGAAAAGCATAAAGTTTACTAATTTAATCCAATAAAACTTCAAGTTAATATAACACGTTTAATGATGATGTAGAATTAATGCCCTGCATGGTTATTAGGCTCCCATGGTACATAGCTTACAGGAATGACTGTAATTAGCATGACTTTAGCAGCGCCAAATCCATTTCGAAGTTTTTCTCATCTCACTTTGTCAGTTCTCTGGTGCTTGTAGTTGGAATCACTGTCTGTAGTTTTCCTAAATACCATTTGCCATGTAGCATTTGAATTTCTTCCATCACAGGAAGATAATTCCAGGGACCAAGAGAAGACTTATCTTTCTCTCTGAAATTTCCTATCCACTGTATCCATTTCTGTCCCCAAGGGGTCCCTGTACAACCACAGGTGTCTCAGTTCCCTGTTTCTTGCCAAGAGTTTCTTGTAATTGTTGTGGGGTGGCTAAGAATCAAAGCAGCAATCCAAACATTTGTCATTTACTGAGAAGAGAGTTCTCCTTCTTTGCCAAAAAGACGCTTGTTACTCCCAGAATGGGAGGTCCAGTGGTGAACAGAGGGCCTCAGCTCAGAGGAGTCTTGGGGAGCTGTGCCCTTCTCTCTGGGTACAACCCTGGGCCAATGCGGTACTCACTCCAAGTCAGGTTTATGGTCTTGGAGGTACAGTCAGGAATGTGAACTCAGACCAGTGAGTAACCTTGACCGTGCATTCTGGGGTGGCTGTGTGGTTCCTGGAGAACTGGAAGGACGTCAATCAAAACTGTGGCCTGTGCATGGGATGCCAGGTTCCCCCAGCAGATAGCAAGTGAGCAAAGACCAGCCCATGGGCTGTGGTGTGGGAGACCTGAGTTCGATCCCTGGGTCAGGAAGATACCCTGGAGAAAGGAATGGCAACCGACTCCAGTATTCTTGCTGGAGAGCTCCATGCGTAGAGGAGCCTGGTGGGCGACAGCCCATAGGGTTGCAAAGAGTCGGATACGACTGAGAGGCCAACACTTTGAGTTTCACCCTCCCCATGGCCCTGTGCTGAGATGGTCTGAGTCCTTGGACAGGAGCGGCCCCTCCCTCTGTATGGGGTGTTGTGATGGAGGTGGTGGTCATCACCATGGAACCTTTTGAGAGCCGGTGAAAAATGAGGGTCACCCAAAGTTCAGCACACAGTTTCCAGGAGAGTACAGCTCAGACAGTGCTGATTGAGCCAGGTGGAGAGAAAGCATCCAACATGGCAAAGAGATAAGCCAGGAAACCAAGCAGAGAAAAAGCCCACACCTTTATGCTGTGGACGAGCATAGGGATCGGCGGGCTGTGCGATGATGAGTGTCAGAGGCTGGGTGGGTTGGTGCTGGCATAAAGCAGAGCACAAGAAGATGGAGCCGGGATGCTCCCCTCCCCACCAACAAGTGTGTGGATCATCTGGGAGGGGTGGCTGGGAGGTAGGAGGACGAGATGGTCCTGCCGATCCTCCGTGGTCTGCTGGTCCTGAGGGGCTGACCCTGCAGGCTTGGCTGACCGACCTACCTGGTCATCCCACCACCCAGAGCTCCACTGGGTATAGAGGCATCTCAAACTCTCCTTTTGTTGCCTGTGAAGGAAAATCGCTGCCTATGATGAAGAAATCCAGCACCTCTATGAGGAGATGGAGCAGCAGATCAAAACTGAGAAGGAGCAATTTCTTCTGAAGGTGAGACTCCATTCAAGTCTGGGGCTTGGCTGTGCTGGCCAGGCTGAAATAGCAAAATAGCACCTGCTCTGACCACCTTCCGCCTCCTGGACCTAAGATTGCAGTATCTCCACAGCATTATTGATTTCCTATTTCTTGACTTTATTTTTTTCAAGGTCATTGTCACCTTCAAATTTGGCATGTAATTTACTGGTTCATTTTGATTGACTGTCATCTGTCTTGTCCTATCAAGATGATATCCCCAGAGAGCAGGGGTCTTCATCTTTTATGGACTGATGTACCCTTTGCACCCGCACTGTGCCTGGAGCAGAATAGGCAGGAAATCAACAAGTATCTGTTGGATCAATGAGTGAACGAGGAATACAGAGGGATGGCGGGATTCACCACTGAAAGCATCCTGAAGGCTGGGCTTGATTTTGGTCATTCCTGGAGGGAGCTAGTGTTGTACATGCTCCCTGTCCCCCTGGACAGGGGGTCACTGAAGCCCTGGGATGTCATGTTGTTGCTGCTGCTGTTCACTGGCTAAGTCATGTCCAAATCTTTGCAACCCCATGGACTGCAGCACACCAGGCTTCTCTGTCCTTCACCATCTCCCAGAGTTTGCTCAAACTCATGTCCACTGAGTGGATGATGCCATCCAACCATCTCATCCTCTGTTGTCCCCTTCTCCTCCTGCCCTCCATCTCTCCCAGCATCAGGGTCTTTTCCAGTGAGTCGGCTTTCACATCAGGTGGCCACAGTACTGGAGCTTCAGCTTCAGCATCAGTCCTTCAAGTGAATATTAAGGGTTGATTTCCTCTAGGATTGACTGGTTTGATCTTCTTGCTGTCCAAGGGACTCTCAAGAGTCTTCTTTAGCACCATAATTCGAAAGTATCAGTTCTTTGGCGCTCAGCTCTTTATGGCCCAACTCTCACACCCGTACAAGACTACTGGAACTCCAAAGGCTGAGTGGATCCTGCTGCTGAGTAGGTTCAAGGTGGTGAAAGCAATCTCCATCCACGTGCCTTTGAGCCTCACGTGTCCCTCCCCCCGGTCTGGCAGGACACGGAGAGGTTTCAGGCCCGCAGTCAGGAGCTGGAGCGGAAGCTGCTCTCGAAGGAGCAGGAGCTGGAACAGCTGGTCCAGAAGCAGAAGTGGGTAAGTTTTCCTCTGCATCCTCAGAGGACCTGACTCTCCACTCTATCCTCCCCTCTTTTCTTACCCACTTTCCCTGCCCTTCGCTTAAGGACTTAATTTTTTTCCAATCTGAGAAGAACCATTTAGTGGTAAAAAGAGAGCATTTGAAATCACAGGTGATCTGAGATAAAACCTTTATACTCTCCCATGCCTGGCGTTTAACTTGGAAAAATTGCTGAGAGTCGAGATATCTGCAGACATGGGGGTTTAATTATGCCTGGGAGCCAACAGAATGCCAAAACGGTAGTTTGTTTCCTGCATCCTGTGTGAGAGAGGAGGGAGACGCTGAGACATGGGGATGTGGTCACTGATTTGGGGGGAGGGGACTGCAGACTGTGATGTCTTCCTGCCAGGATGGCTGGGGATACCTCCAGTTGGAAGAGGCTCCTCAAATGTCCATTTGTCTGCTCCCTCTCTTCCCATGCACCTAGAAAATGTGCATCAGCCCCTTTGCAACTGCTCCTATCACCCCACAGGATCGGTGCAGACACCAGATGCTCCCTTGATGCACCTGAGTCCCCAGAGACAGGCTAGGCAGTATTCCTGTGTCCATCCACCTTGTCTGAGAAAGCCTGGCACAGGACCCCAGAGAGATGGACTCTCTAGGCAAGTGAAAAATGAAAGTCAGACACTAAGTTGTGTCTGATTCTTTGTGACCTCATGGACTGTAGCCTGCCAGGCTCCTCTGTCCATGGAATTCTTCAGACAGAATTACTGGAGTAGATTGCCATTCCTTTCTCCAGGGGATCTTCCTGACCCAGGGATGGAACCTGGATCTCCTGTATTGCAGACAGATTCTTTACAGTCTGAGCCACCAGGGAAACCTAGGCAAGCCTCCTCTTCAAAGCAAGGGGCTCACAGGTAGACAGAGGACCATTTGCCTCTTGGCCTCCTGTTTTGTTTTGTTTGGTGCTGGAAGGAATCCAGCCCTGGACAGACCCAGACGCATTGCTTCCATTTGAAAAGAGAGGGATATTTTTAGCAGCACATTAAAATACGCTTGAAGACACCCTGTGCTAAGGCTGGAAGACAGTTCCACTCCTGTGAATCCCCAACCCATAGATTTTGGTTTTTCTCCTGCAGTGAGGTGCTCTCAATGCCCAGAACTGCCAGCTGCTTCCCATCCCCGCCTGCACAGTCATACCTGGCTTCTCCTCCTTACTGTTATGTATTAAGTTCTTCCCCAATAGATTTATCCCTTCAATGAATGATTGCCATTCGACTTAATTACTGCATGCTTGCCTGATTACTCAGGGGCCTCTTGAGATTGGCACAGACGTCCTTGTTTTTGCTTCCTTTTTCTCTTACTGGCCACATTCATTCAACTAAATCCATTATGATCTGTGTGCCTTGCATTGAGTCTTCCTCTGGCGAGAGTGTTAGAAGCTCTGTACAGACTAATCACCAGCCAGAAAAACCTTAAGGTGTTTAGTTGCTTTAGGGACATGAGAAAAGGTCCATGTTTTTTGGACCTATTTGAGCTATTTCAAGGGTTTGCAGGGTCTGTGGCTACCATAGCAAACTTGTCTATATGAAAGGACTCGGACTTGTTTAGCTGAGCGAGGAAAAGGGAATAAATAGATTGATATTCAGGATTCATGACCGGGGAAGGTGGCTGTGTGAAGAACAACACTTAGTGGTTTCTACCTCCATCAGGGACCAAGGGAAAGCAACTGGTGTGGAGGACAAGAGGGGTTTCGTGGGAGCCTAAAACATTGATGAGGCCACTGGTGAGACGATGGTCATCGGCACTGGACAGAGGGACAGATGAGGGACAGAGGGTGGTCTTTCTGAATGGCGCAGCCCCCTCCCAGGACTGTTTTTTTTAAAACACTGTTGCTTTGAAAAATGGATTTCACCGTGGCTGTGCTGGGTCCTTGTTCCCGCATGTGGGCTTTCCTCTGCTTCGGTGAGTCGGGCTTACTGTCTGTCACGGTTTGAGGGCGCAGGCTCCAGGACGCAGGCTCAGGAGCTGCAGCTCGCGGGCTCTGGAGCGTGGGCTCAATGGTTGTAGCTGGGTTGTGCCTCAGCATGTGGAATCTTCTCGGACCAGGGATGGAACCCACATCTCCTGCATTGGCAGGTGGATTCTCAACGATTAGACCACCAGGGAAGTCCTCCCTGGACTGTGAGGTAGCCCCGTGGAGACAGGGGAGAGGCAGGAGTGCTCTGGAAGCTCCTTCCTGCCCCTGGAAGTGTGTGTGTGTGTGTGTGTGTGTGAATTGAGGGACAGGATGAAGCTGACTGAGGCTGGAGGGCGGTGAGGGGCAATAGCAAGGGCTGCTGCCCACCACGTGGAGGAAGCCAGGCGGGGCCGGGAGAGGCAGCCTGATGGAGCTGGTCCCTCATCATTCCCCCCTGCATGCCCCCTTCTGCCTTTCCAGCTGGAAGGTCAGTGCACCGCCCTGCACAACGACAAGCACGAGACCAAGGCTGAGAACACCAAGCTGAGACTCACCAACCAGGAGCTGGCACGGGAGCTGGAGCGGACGTCCCGGGAGCTCCAGGATGCCCAGCAGCAGCTGGAGAGCCTCCGGCAAGAGGCTCACAAGCTCCACCAGGAGAAGGAGATGTGAGTGTGACCCTTGCGCCGCCCGGACGCTGCCCTCCGCATTGGTCCCCTGCTCTAAGTCTATGAGCACTCCCCCCCCCCACCCCAGACCCTTCTCCTTGCTCATAACACGGGGACGGGGCTCCTCGGTCCCTCTTCTCACCTTCTTCTAGAACCCTGAGATATGAAGCAGACCAGCTCTGTGCCAGGCATTACCTGGGACTGACAAGAAACATGCAGCCTTGTTCTCGGAAAATGTATTAAACGATCAGGATGACGTTATCCAACCAAGTAGCAGGCAGTCTGGGGAAAGATGCTGAGTGAGGGGAGTGGCCAGACATTGACCCTGGAGGCCACGGAGGGCCGGGAAGTCTTCCCAGGTCAGCGTGCTGTACGTGTGCAGCGTGTCACAGGGCGTGTGACAGGGGCCTGGAAGCAGCACCCCAGCTCTGCCCACTTTTTCCCCACCAGCCCTCCTCTGTGTGGGCCCTGTGTGGGCAGCCCCACGTCTCTGGGCGTGGTTTGCTGAGAAAGCCCTGCCTCTCTCTGAGCCCTGGCGAAACCTTGGTCCGTCGCAGGAAGTGTGTGCTCAGTCATGTCTGAGTCTCTGCACCCTTCGGACTGCAGCCCGCCAGGCTCAGTAGGTGTGGTACACGGGCTTCCTTGCCCCACAGCGTGTGAGATCCTCCCAAGTCAGGGATTCTCCAGGCAAGAATACTGGAGCGGTTGCCATACCCTCCTCCAGGGGACCTTCCCAATCCAGGGATCGAACCCGCTCTCTTGCATCTCCTATATTGGCAGGTAGATTCTTTACCACTCTGCCACCTGAGAAGCCATCAGCCTAAATCAAATTGTTCTGCTGTCTGGCTTATGTGTAGTGTCTTGTATGATTTGGGACTGATCCACAGTGAGAGGCAGGGCATGTGTTTAGATTTGGAGTTTCTTACCCTAGGAAGACCCCTCCAGTTGAAAAATGGTTGTCTTCCTTAGCTGCTGGCTTAAAGCGAAACCAGCCCTTCCATTCCAAGGCTCGGATGCCGTGTGGAGGAACGGTATATTTCATTGGAAACAAGCAAAATTGGTTCCTCCCCATTGAGAGCGGGTCAACAAGGTGCTTAACTTTACAAACAGAATTAAGGATTCAGGCTTTTAAAATTCAATCAAGGCCTAAAAGCAACAAACATCTGAAAGCACAGGCGTGAGGCCTGCAGGTGGAAGTAAGCACCAGAGCTAAGCACCGGAGCTAAACACCAGAGCCGGGGTAACCAATCACGGCGTGAGGATTAAAATCTTTCTGAAGCCTTATCTTCATCAAGCAAGCCAGAGACACAATCTCTGGAGGCCGGGATGGAAAAAGAGGGAAGGAGGGGCTAGGAGGGAGAGATAAATGAGTGCGGAACCTTCATGGCTTGTTTTGAAGAAGCTTGCAGCGGCTTGTGCAGCCAGAGAGCCTGCTGGAGCCCAGGAGAGCGTGTCTTGTCCAGGGAGACGGGAGAGAAGGGCAGAGAGAGGCTGAGCATGCCCTCCGTAGAGCAGGAACCCCGACCAGCAGTATGGACAGTACCTTCGTGCTGGAAGCCACCTCTCATTTTCACAAATGGAAAATGGAAGCTCAGAGAGGGGTAGCGAGCAACCTGAAGACATATAGCTACACAGTGCCAAAAAGCACGCTCCGAGTCTCATCCTTCCATCCTGTGCATCCCCAGAGATGGCTGACTGCCGGGTGATTCTCCAGAGCAGTGGGGAGAGCAGGCCTCTAGATCCTCAGGCCCCATCATGTGTCAACTGGATCTCAGGATGGGAAAATGAGTCTTCCTGTTCTCTGAAGATGCCCAAGGAAGGAGAACTAGGTTTTAAAAAGAGATGAAGAAGGAACAGTCAGAGGAGAGAGGAAGGTCGACTGAAAAGCAGCATCACTGTCTGTTTTGTTAATCATTTTGTATCTGGGGCAGGTGGTTTATGACAAGGCACAGAATTCAAAGTGGTCTGCACCCCCACCCCCTGACTGCTGGCCTCCCGTGACTAGGAGGCCACCAGTCGTGGCTTTTTGTGGATCCTTCCAGGGTGTTTGCGCAGATACACAGCTACTTCCAGGCAGTGCCAGTGGTAAAGAACCCACCTGCCAATGCAGGAGACGTAAGAGATGCAGGTTCAGTCCGTGGGTGGGGAAGATCTCCTGGAGGAGGGCATGCAGCCCACTCCCGTATTCTTGCCTGGAGAATCCTGTGGACAGAGGAGCCTGGCAGGTTACAGTTCATGGGGTCACAATGAGCTCACACACACACAGCGGCAGTGAACTGCTCTCTATCAGCCTGCCTTTTTCACTTGATGGATCCTTTGGAGAACGCTCCATATTTCTTTCTGATAAAAACCAGGCCGACAGCCCTTCCCTCCAGGCGGCGGTAAACCTCTCCCCAGCCACTTCCATGAAATGGCAAGCTCTGTGCTTTAACCTTCACCTGTCAGCCAGACACAAACTTGTCGAATGTCTAGGTCAGAAGGACGTTCATGGGCATTTTGTTAAATATCTAAGTATCTTTTTTTTCTTTTTTTGAAGAAATGCTTTTCTTTTTGTTCAGACCCCCCAAATCTATCTGAATGTGTGTGTGTGTGTGTGTGTGTGTGTGCATGTTTAGATAGGTGGATATCTGTATGTCTTCTAGACAAACAGCCGCATGTGTGCACTGATACGTACCATGTACGGGTGTGTATATGTGTGTGTTGTCGTCCCCTGGTATTGTGTCAGCAGGGCCAGAGGAGGCCTGGTTGAGGTCTATCTTCACTGTGGGGGACTTGACCCCTCCATCAAATACTGTGGAGTTTCCTAGGTGGCTCAGCAGTAAAGAACCTGTCTGCCAATGCAGGAGAAACAGGAGACACAGGTTCGATCCCTGGGTCGGTAAGATCCCCTAAAGAAGGGCATGGCAACTCACTCCAATATTCTTGCCTGGAGAATTCCATGGACAGAAGAACCTGGTGGGCTACAGTCCATGGGGTCGCATAGAGTCGGGCACAGCAGCACACACGCAGTCACACTTGCACGAACACTGTGAGACCCCAGCCCTCAGGTCTCCACTGAGTGCATGTCCTCAGCAGGGAAAGCCATCTGCTCCCAGGAAGAAGCAGGATGTGGGGTGGGGGCTGGGGAGCCCTAAAGCCAGCTGGAGGCAACCTTGGCTCCAAGGGAACCAAGGAGCAAGCTGGCAGGTATGCTCACGTAGTGCCGCTCGGTCAGAGTAGTGCCGCTCGGTCAGAGCAGAGTCCCAGGCTGGGGCTTAGGGACCCAGTGTGGTAATGAGAGAGACATTGTTTTCCCTCAAGTCGAAATTAAATATAATTGGTAATAAAATGTTGGGAGTTCGCAACTCTGCAGGAGCCAGAGAAGTTCTGTTGCTTAATTAGGATTGTCTGAGGTGAACTTAGAATTTGAGACAGTTTGTTACTGTTGCAAATTGACTTTCTAATTATTCTATAAAGGGGAGAAACCCACAGATACTGCCTAAGGAATCCAGAGATCGCGAGCTTGGCGGGTGTGTCCTGCAGCCCCAGCAAGCTCAGTAGTGACATGGGCGGGGTGGTCGGGGGACAGTCCTTGCCCAGCGCAGTCTGTGCACCCTCCAGGCAGCCCATGGCAGCGATGCATTTATCTGGTGCGAGGTGCTTCCTGCTCTAAAACTAGGCTGTGGCTTGAAAATGTGGAACCTTGGACCCTTTGCTATAAGCCTGGGGGAGATTTAAAATCTCTGAACCGCAGGGAAAAGCCTGGAAGGAAGTATGGAGGCAGACTTGCACTGTTAAGCAAGGTTTATTTTCCAGCATCACCCCATTCTCTATTTCTTTCCTTTCTGAGAGGGGCTGAATTCCTCGCCACTACTCCCTCCTCCCTTCCATCTCTTCCTCCCTCCTTCCCGGCCCTCCTCCCTCCCGCCCCTCCTTCTGCCCTCTCTCCTTTATCCCCTCTGCTGTTTGCTAACTGCGGCTTTCAAGCCAGACACTGCAGTGAGAACACAAAGGCAAACACAGCACACACAGCCCCACCTCGCAGCCTAAGTTGCCCTCCAGCCACCCCGAGTGTATCTTTCAGCCTCTCTCTTTCCTTCCCCCAAATCCTCTATTGACACGCTCACACTGTGATGTAAATGATGGATTATGACTGATACATCAAATCTCTGCCTTGTAGCTACAGATGGAAATTTTAGTCAAAGAAATGAATGTGCAAGAGTGGGAAATTCCAGATCTTCGGGAACAGATTGGAGACTGTTGGGGGAAGGTGGAGATGGGACAGTGGTTCTTCAGTAGCTCCTGAAAATAAACTAAACCAGTGTGGTGGAGGTGGGGGGCTGGTGCGGAAACACTAGCTCTGCTCTCACCCTCCGAGACTGGGCTGGAGAAGAGAGTTGATTCTGAGTCCCTGACCTCTGGCCCGGACAGGACCACTGGGAGCCCAGGAAGACAGTACAGTCATCATGAAGCCATATCCTTGGGACCAGGGGTTCTGGATTAGGACACTGGCTCAGTCCTGTGTTGTCCTGGGAGAGTTAGTGAACCTGCCTTGTGATCTATGTTTGTAAAACGGGGATAAGTTCACGCTCCAAAGAGGTGCCTGAGGTGACTCTTTGATTCCTGGTATAAGCCCCTGCACGAGGGCCTGCTCTCCGGGGGAGGACCGGCCCGGGTGCCATCTCCAGGGTCTGACTTCATCACTGCCTCGCACCCTGGTGGTGTGGCCACTCATCACTGTCCTCTTGTGCCCCCTCAGGGAAGTGTACCGCGTCACTGAGAGTCTGCAGCGGGAGAAGTCGGGGCTCCTGAAGCAGTTGGATTTCCTGAGGTGCGAGCTCATCCCAGAGCCCAGAAGGGCACCCCCGCCTTCAGAGTCTCATCTGTCTGCTGAGAGAGCACCCTCATTCCCTTGGTCCCCAACATCCTGTTGGACAGCTGAACACCACCTCTCCACTATGTTTGGTCCATTTACACAGGTGCCCACCCCCTCTCCAGTTTGTATCTCTGCAGGCAGGCACTGCCCCATTCTTCTGGGTGCCTGGCATGGTACTTGCTCAGGTAGGAGAGAACTGAACTGATTGAGCATCACAAACAGGGCAGCAAGATAGGAGTTTTCCAGCCTATCAAGCTTACTATAAATTCAAAGCTCACTGGTTTGATTTGGTTTGGAATACTCTCAAAAAACTCCCCCCAAATGACCAAACCCAACGAGGTGTGGGGAAAGATGGAATTTTCAATTTTGCCTCTGAGGTTTCTAAGTTACTTAACCTGCTGCCCACAAAACACCTCTTGGGAAATGGTGATGAAATTTGGGTTCTAATTTTTTTAAATTTCAAGCAGGTTTGAACTGGCTACCGTATTAAGGTTTTTAGTTTAGTTTTGCTTTTTTAAAATTTGAAAGTGAGGTAAGATCACTGTGTCTGGCATCTTTCATGCCACCCAATAAAAAATTCTTCAAAGAGGATGCATCTCAGATTTCTTCACTTAAGATGTGATTCAAAAGCCCGGGAAGATGGGAGAGATTTTCTTAGGTGGCCAAGTTCTCCTCGGTGTGAGAGGAGGTCTGGATTCAGAAAGGATTTAGTGAAGGCAGAGGACAAGATGCGCAGGAGCGCGCCTGGTTGGGCTTTCCCCCTTTTTGCTTTTCATACTTTGAAAACTACAAGGGCAGAGGCAGTGTGAGTGAGCAGGGCAGGCTGGCAAGGCCCTGCTCTGCCAACCTTGTGGGTCTTTTTAGTGGAAACCAAGGCTTCCCTCATAGCTCAGTGGGGAAAGAATCTGCCTGCAGTGCAGGAGACCCGGGTTCGATCCCTGGGTTGGGAAGATCCCCTGGAGAAGGAAATGGGAACCCCCTCCAGTATTCTTGCCTGGAGAATCTCATGGACAGAGGAGCCTGGCGGGCTGCAGTCCATGGGGTCGCAAGAGTCAGACAGGACTGAGCAACTAAACCACCCCCAGGGTCTGTTCCAAGTCCAAGCCTGGAGCCTCTCTGTGCCTCGCCTGGCCCCCCACCAGCTAAGGGGAGCCACGATACCAGGTGGCTCTAAGGTCAATGGCACAAGGCCATTCTGTCCCCCTGCCTCTGACCTGACTTGGACACAGTTACCTCTGCCTTTAGCCATCATCCCTAAGGAAAGCAGTTCAACAACTCCCCGGGCCTTCCACACACAGCCGTCCTCTGCACCCATCTGACCATCAAACCAGTGCCGTGAAACTGTTGACCGCAGGCCCCATGTTTGAACAGATTCCCCTTTCCATCTGCAGGGAAAGGAACAAGCATCTCCGGGATGAACAGGACATACGTTTCCAGGTAAGTGGCCGGTGCCCCCTCCGCGCGGCAGGGGGAAGAAAAGGACTGGGGTCTGTGGCAGCCAGGCCGTGCGGGGACTGGTCCAAGAAGGTCCCGCAGCTCGGGGTCTGGCTACACCTTCGTGTGGGCAGGACGGCATAAGATTTTTCAAAAGTAATGAAGGTTCAAGGTGACCTATAGGGTCACAGTGTGTTAATTTTCTGTGAAATGACACACTTTTGGCATCATGAGACTGGAATACTTGGGAGGGTCCCTCACTTTTTGAACGTAGAAACGATGAGTTGAAATGTCGCCATCACTTTTAAACCACATAGTTGATTTTATATACAATTTTTTAATCCTATGGGGACCGCCATTCCTGTAAACCTACATACTTTTCCAAATAGCACAAAAATTCTTTATTTATATGAAGATTTTCATTTGCAAATGCATTTAGCAGAGTCTAGGCTTTCAGGGTCTCCTATCATCCTCCGCTTTAGACAGTAGCTCTTGGATGCTCTGAAGGGAAGAAAAAGGGGGACAGGATGGATCCATGTAACATTCTATTAGGATTATGCATCATGAATTTCATGTGTGATCTCGGGTAAATTATTAGCCTCCTTGGACCACGAGCCCAGTGATCACAGGAGGAAAGGGAATTCTTCTCCTTTTTTCCATTTTGTAGGGCTTTTTGTTTTTCTCTTTTTAGATGGAGGATATAATGTCATGTGGGTTTCTGCTGTGAGCAATGCAAATCAGCCATAACTGCATGTATATCACCTCCCTCGTGAGCCTCCCTCCCATCCCCCACCCCATCCCTCTGGGTGGTCACAGAGCTCTTTGTCATAGAGCAGCTTATACCAGCTATTTCGGACTTCCCTGGTGGCTCAGTGGTAGAGAACCCGCCTGCCAATGCGGGAGACATGGGCTTGATCCCCAGGTTGGGAAGATCCCCTGGAGAAGGAAATGGCAACCCACTCCAGTATTCTTGCCTGGGAAATCCCATGGACAGAGGAACCTGGCGGGCTGCAGTCCTTGGGGTCGCAAAGAGTCGGACACAACTAAGTGACTAAACACCACCAACACCACTAGCTATTTTACACATAGCAGTGTACAGGGATTTTTGTGTGTATGTGCAAAAGCCTCTTGGAAAAGGAGGTCTTGTGCTAGCCCCTCAGCTGTTAAGTCCCTAAATGCAGTCAGCACCTGGCAGCTAGCTTGCCCCTCATTTGGTTGAAGCTACTTTGTAGCTGCAAACCCCTTAGGGACCTTGCACATAACCGTCTCTCTTTTATTCCCAGCTGGCAGCAACACGTCTCTGCCGCCCACCTATGTGTACTATCAGAGCAAAGCTTAAGCCTACACGTTTGTTTGATGGTGATAATGGTTATAATTGTTTTAGAAGCAACAATGAATTTATTTTAAAACTTCCTACCAAATGTCACCCTAATCCCTTGACCTTGCTTCCCTTCCCCTGCCAAACTCATTCTGTTTCGAGAAGGGAATGGAATTGGGAACCTTCATGGGGAATAGAAAAAAGAGGATAAAATCATGTTCATGCCGGATAATAATTAAAGATTAATTTGGAATCACAGCCATACCTTCTGAGGCCCTGGGAGCCTGGCCACCCCTCCTTCTCTCATTAAAGATCACTCGGAACCATGGGACTGGCTGATTAATGAGAGACTCTTCTGTGATCTGAGTCCCTCTCATCTGGAAGACATCCGTTAGGGAGCCCTGGAGAGGGGGGTGCAAGCCCGCAACTCCACCAGGCTCTTCACTGAGGACCCATGAGAAATTATCTCACCTAGCCTGCTTCCACAAAAGATCTGAAATACTCTGTTCTAGCTTCTTAGCTGTGGACAGGGCACTGGGCTAATTGATCCTCCTGTCTGGAAGGAAATCGATGACAAACCTAGATGGCATATTAAAGAGACATCACTTTGCCGACAAGGGTCCATATAGTCAAAGCCATGGTTTTTCCAGGGCTTCCCTGGTGGCTCAGCTGGTAAAGAATCTATCTGCAATGCGGGAGACCTGGGTTCGATCCCTGGGTTGGGAAGATCCCCTGGAGAAGAGAACAGCTACCCAATTCAGTATTCTGGCCTGGAGAATTCCATGGACTGTAGAAGTCACAGGGTTGCAAAGAGTTGGACACGACTGAGTGACTTTCATTTCACGTGGTTTTTCCACTAGTCACGTACCAATGTGAGAGCTGGCCCATAAAGAAGGCTGAGCACTGAAGAACTGATGCTTTCAAATTGTGGTGCTGGAGAACAGTCTTGAGAGTCCCTTGGACAGCAAGGAGATCAAACCAGTCAATTCTAAAGAAAATCAACCCTGAAAATTGGAAGGACTGATGATGAAGCTGAAGCTCCACCTGATGTGAAGAGCTGACTCACTGGAAAAGACCCTGATGCTGGGAAAGATTGAGGGCAAAAGGAGAAGGGGGCGGCAGAGGATGAGATGGTTGAATAGCATCACTGACTCAGTGAGATGAGTTTGAGCGAGCTCCAGGAAACAGTGAAGGACAGGGAAGCCTAGTGTGCTGTAGTCCATGGGGTCACAAAGAGTAGGACACGACTGAGCAACTACAACAGCAGCATCTGGGGCTTTGAAAATTAAGAGGGGCTGAAGCTCCACTGAAGACTGTGTGTGATTAAAAGATGTACAGAGTCTTTTCTGTGCATCCTATATTTAGCTCTTCATGACCCAGATAATCACGATGGTGTGATCACTCACCTAGAGCCAGATATCCTGGAATGCGAAGTCAAGTGGGCCTTAGGAAGCATCACTACGAACAAGTGATGGAATTCCAGCTGAGCTCTTTCAAATCCTGAAAGGTGATGCTGTGAAAGTGCTGTACTCAATATGCCAGCAAATTTGGAAAACTCAGCAGTGGCCACAGGACTGAAAAAGGTCAGTTTTTATTCCAATCCCAAAGAAAGGCAATGCCAAGGAGTGTTCAAACTACCACACAATTGTACTCATCTCACACACTAGTAAAGTTATGCTCAAAATTCTCCAAGCCAGGCTTCAACAGTACGTGAACCATGAACTTCCAGATGTTCAAGCTGGATTTAGAAAAGGCAGAGGAACCAGAGATTAAATTGCCAACATCTGTTTGATCATGGAAAAAGCAAGAGAGTTCCAGAAAAGCATCTACTTCTGCTTTATTGACTATGCCAAAGTCTTTGACTGTGTGGATCACAACAAACTGGAAAATTCTTCAAGAGATGGGAATACCAGACCATCTTACCCGCCTCCTGAGAAATCTGTATGCAGGTTAAGAAGCAACAGTTAGAACCGGACATGGAACAATAGACTGGTTCCAAATTGGGAAAGGAGTACATCAAGGCTGTATATTGTCACCCTGCTTAATTAACTTAAATGCAGAGTACATCATGCAAAAAATGCTGGGCTGGATGAAGCACAAGCTGGAATCAAGATTGCTGGGAGAAATTTCAATAACCTCAGATACGCAGGTTACACCACCTTTATGGCAAAAAATGAAGAAGAACTGAAGAGCCTCTTGATGAAAGTGAAAGAGGAGAGTGAAAAAGCTGGCTTGAAACTCAACATTCAAAAAATGAAGATCATGGTATCGGTCTGGCAAATAGATGGGGAAAAAATGGAAACACTGAGAGACTTTTTTGGGGGCTCCAAAAATCACTGCAGATGGTGACTATAGCCATGAAATTAAAAGACACTTGCTCCTTGGAAGAAAAGCTATGACCAACCTAGACAGTATATTAAAAAGCAGAGATATTACTTTACCAACAAAGGTCCGTCTAGTCAAAGCTATGGTTTTTCCTGTAGTCATGTATGGATTTGACAGTTGGACTGGGAAGGAAGCTGAGCACTGAAGAATTGATGCTTTTGAACTGTGGTGTTGCAGAAGACTCTTGAGAGTTCCTTGGACTGCAAGGAGATCCAACTAGTCCATCCTAAAGGAAATTAGGCCTGAATATCCATTGGAAGGACTGATGCTGAAGCTGAAAATCCAATACTTTGCCTACCTGATGCGAAGGACTGACCCATTGGTAAAGACCCTGATTCTAGGAAAGATAGAAGGCAGGAGGAAAATGGGACGACAGAGGATGAGATGGTTGGATGGCATCACTGACTCAACAGACATGGGTTTGAATACACTCCAGGAGTTGGTGATGAACAGGGAAGCCTGGCACGCTGCAGTCCATGGGGTTGCAAAGAGTTGGACATGACTAAGCTACTGAACTGAACTGAGCAGATCTATTCTCTTGCAAATGATCACTACTCCTGTGAAGGGTAACCTCCCAGACCCTAGGGCTCTAAACTGATTCCTTTGATTAGATTATTAGACAGGAGGTAAAGGAATTCTGCTCAGAGATGACAGTGAAAGGAAAGTGGGTACAGGCTAGTAAGGAGCCCAGGCTATCACTTGCTTCCTTTAGGGTTTTATTTCAAGCCTGATCTATGAGGTGGGGAAATTGAGCCCTTTTCTGCTCACACTGGGATGAATCAGTGGGCGAGGATCTGAGAGCATTCTGTGTTTCTCCAGAAAGACAAGGTGGCCAGGGCAAACACAGCTGCTTCCAAGGCAAGCTGGCAGCAGCGATCTGGCTCTGTGATCGGCAAATACGTGGACGGCTCAGGGATGCTCAGAAGGTAAGCCATCCCACTTTGCTTACTTGTTATCTGTTCCTTGACCTTGCAGAGTTGGGAGTAGGCTCTGAACACATGCTGAGTGCAGTTGGCCCTGGTAGGAAGCCTGGGGTCAGCCACGTGCACACCTGTTGAATCTTGAAGGACATGTGCCTTCTTGCTCTGATGTCAAGGTGCAGGGTGAGTCCCAGGACAGTTTGTTGGTGCTGGGCTGTCCCAGCCTGCAGTATTCCTGCAGGGGGCGCTGAAGAGTGGCTGCAAATCAGCCCAGGATGAAGGGTCAGCAGCGGGAAGGGCAGGAATGCCAGGCAGGGCTCTGTGGTCTGTCGGGCAGAAGGATGCTCCTGGTCTTCCAGGCACCGGACTGTGTGAGTCTGAAGGGTAATTATAGTGGAGTATGGAATCTCCGTGGGCTTCCCTGATGTTTCAGATGGTAAAGAATCTGCCTTCAATGCAGGAGACCTGGGTTTGATCCCTGGGTCGGGAAGATCGCCTGGAGAAGTGAATCCCTACCCACTCCAGTATTACTGCCTAGAGAATTCCATGGACAGAGGAGCCTAGCAGGCTATAGTTCATGAGGTCACAAAGAGTCAGACAAGACTGAGCAACTAATACTTCACTTACTTCATGGAGTCTGCAACCATTAATTCCTTTGCAGATGAGCATGGCGTTTATAATTCACAGACTCCTTTCAATAATTCATAGTTAATTAACTCAGAGATGATGTGCTTGGTTGCTCCTGGACAGCACTTGAGTTCCCAGAGGAGTGGCCCATTATTCCTGGAGAGAGGCAAGCTAGTCCCCCACCCTCGTTTCTGTGGGACATGTACTCCATGCCCATGATGGTCACAGAGAGGTAGAGACAGTCAGATCCCCAAGTGTCAAACCCAGGAGTGATTGTGTGTGAACTTGCTCATCCGGGAAAGCTTGAGGACACCAAGCGTGAAATAAAAAGATATGCAAAGCGGAGGTGACCTGGGGATGTCAATCCACTGATCTGTCAAAATCTTGAACTTGATCATCATCAATTCCTTTTCTAAACAGCTGAACTATGAGATGCAACGTAGGGGCCAAATTCCTGCAGTAATTGTTCTCTTGGTTCTTTGGAACTGAATATATGCTCTCAACAAGCACTGCCTGATTGCCTACTGCATACCAGACATTCTTTGAGTTCTAGGAAGCCTCCAAAGATCCAAAGATCGATTAGGCATGAGTCCTGCCCCTAATCGGAGAGGACAATGGCACCCCACTCCAGTACTCTTGCCTGGAATATCCCATGGATGGAGGAGCCTGGTAGGCTGCAGTCCATGGGGTCGCTAAGAGTAGGACACAACTGAGCGACTTCATTTTCCCCTTTCACTTTCATGCATTGGAGAACAAAATGGCAACCCACTCCAGTGTTCTTGCTTTGAGAATCCCAGGGACGGGGAAGCCTGGTGGGCTGCCGTCTCTGGGGTTGCACAGAGTCGGACACGACTGAAGCAACTTAGCAGCAGCAGCAGCCTGCCCTTAGTATCCGTTATCAAGTACCTGCTGTGTGCAGGACACAAGGCTGTGTGCTGGGGTACAGGGGTCAACAAAATAGAGCCCATCTCTGCTTTCAAGGAACCTACCGTTGAGAGGAGGAAACAGACATTAGTTGACAAATAATCAATATTGAGAGCTCTGAATTCCCATGGACTTTGGCAGAGGTGCCTGTTCTCCGCTGCTCACACATAGCCTTTGGTGGCAAAACCAAAGAGGTACTTAGTCATGCTGTGCTGATGGTACTCCAGAGTGTAACAGTGCTTGAAAATTCCCCAGGGAGAAGCTTTTGCCAAGAAACAATTCATTTTAGGGTCATTTCATTTTAGGATCATTTCAGTGGCCATTTCTTTCCTAGTTGCAAGGACTTTAAAAAGCCATGCTCTGCCTGTGTGTGTGTGTGTGTGTGTGTGTGTGTGTGTGTGTGAGGGAGAGAGAGTATGTGTGAGTGGGGGTATGTGTGAGTGTGTGAGTGGGTGTGAGTGGGTGAATGTGTGTGTGAGTGGGCGTGTGTGTGTGAGTGGGTGTGAGTGAATGAGTGTGTGTGGGTGGGTGAATACATGTGTGTGCCTGCATGTTGATCACATATGCTCACATGTGCACATGTGTGTACAGGCAGAGGCAGGTAGGAACACTAACTGTATGCTGAAGTGGGTGAGCAGTTAGTAGGCTCATTAGAATGTAGGAGAAATTTGTTGAAAAGGTGACAGTTTCTGTGAGAACCTGATTTTCTCAGTAAATCTAAGCATCCCTGAATTCCTATAAATCCTTTATTTTGTCCCAGGGGACCGAACTAAGTCAGCACTTCTGTGAGCAAGTGCTGCATCCCCATTTCTCCTTCAGAATCGTCCGTAACTTCAGAACAGTGATACACGCATTTTTCTTTCTTTTTCTTTCTGCTGTCGGTGCTTAGGAGCCAGAAATGCTAGAAGCTGGGGAGCACAGTGAAGGGGCTTCTCTGTTCGTCAAATTCTGTGTCCTTCGGCGCTATCACCGCACCATTGCTTCCTGCTCCATTTTCTCTTCTAATCCCCGTGTGTGTGTTTCTATTTTGGACTCAAGTCCCTTCCCATAAAACCTCCTCATGTTGACTTGTTCACGGTGGCCATGGGGGGCCTTTGCTCTCAAGCCTCGAGGACACAGCCCGCGCACTGACCCAACAACCAGTGCCCGGATCCTCCACCTCCTGCTTCTCCTGCTTCTGGATGCTCAGACCATCCAAGGCCGCTCTCTCCTGACTCTCAGGAGAAAGGGAGAATCAGCGGGTGGAGGGCCCTGCCTGGCTTCCTCGCCAGCCCCGAGCCGGTGGATGCCTGCTGTGCTGGGGCCCCCTCCCCAGAGCAGCGACCCCGTCGCCTGCCTCCCTGAGGGCTGCTTCCCTAACAGGTCGGGTTTGTGCACCAGCTTATCAGGGAGGTGGGCAGGGCATCTGGGCAGGGAAACCGGCCTGGAGAGTTGGCGTCTGACTTGGGGACGTGCGGCTGGGAAAGGCTGGTGTCCGACTTGGGTGAAGGCCGCCAGCTGTTGACCCAGGAGGCTTTGTTTCCACATCTGTTACGCTCCTTTCTTCACAGCTTTCCTTCTCCTTCGCGGCACCTCCCACAACCTGGACCAGTGTAGTGAGTGTGTCAGGGTGGCTCTAGACTCCTGAGCCAAGTGCTCCTTGAGAGCAAGGACCGCGCCATTAGCTTAATCCCTGGAGCCACCATCACCTTCACCCTCATCATCTCCATCACCTTCACCTTCACCATCTTCATCACTTTATCGTCACCTTCTCCTTTATCACCATCTTCACCTTCATTGTAAAGACATTCGGTGAAAGAGCTAAGGAATGCGCGGTCTGCTTTTCCCGCCCCTAGCTCCTCTCTGCCCCCAAAGCATGTGCTTCCTCAACTGTCTGTCACAGAAGCCGTCGGGCAGCCCCCAGCCTCCGCTCAGATACACGTTATGATATTGTCCCCGCTCTTTGTTTCCTTCCCCAAACAGCCAGTCAGAGGAGGAGGAGGATGTGTTTGGCAACCAGAGGCGGAGAAGCTCCCTGGGCCTGAGTGCATGCCCCCTTACAGAAGAGGAGCCGGGACCCGGAGGACCACTCACCCGGCCGCTCCGCAGGATCATCTCCATCGAAGAAGACCCGCTGCCCCAGCTGCTGGGGGGCAGCTTTCAGCAGCCGCTGAGCAAATGCTTGGAAGAAGGGGAGGCCTCCGGCCAAGGGGTAGATGTACAAAGCAGACCTGCCCGACCTCTGGGACTCACGCCCACGTCTCCCCGAGGGCAGCCCGTCGGAAAAGAAGCCCTGTCTGAGGTACGGGTGTTCCCACGCTGGCTTGTCCCTCGATCGTGAGCCCAAGAGCCCAGGGCAGCTCGGGAGTCAGATGCAGCAAGCCTGACCATGTGCCGAGTTTGTATCCACTTGGCACCACCACCCCCTCCATTGTGAGAGTCATGACTAAGGCTTGGGGGCCTGGGGATGCTCTCCCAACAACTCCTGTTGCTGGCCCCACTCCACACCCTGTGTGTTCTTTTCTGATTCAGACTTAAAAGCCTTCATGGAGTAGGATGGAACCTCTGCTGGGCTGCGAACATCAATCAGACAGCACACACTTTAAACATCTGGTCCATTCTGCGACCTCTCCCTGCAGGCGCATCCCTGCTGGGGAGGTCTGCGTCCCACCCCTCTCCTTTCAACTCCTAATCAGCTCACCTCCTGCTCCTCCACTACCCCGCTCCCACTGCTGTGCCCCTGCCAGCTCTCCCTGCTGAGTTCTCGGGAGAAGGAGGCACACAGACCGTCCTCCTCCGGATCACTGATGAAACCCCTCACCCTGTTTGTGACCTCAGCCCTGCGCCCACCACTGGACCCTCTAGAATAGCTCACGTGCTTCGTGGCAGCCTTCAGAGCTGAGCGGCCCAGTAGTGCGTTGGCCTGTGTGCCAGCCAGCCCTCTCCCGGCCCTGCACAGGGACTTTTTGGCCTTGGTTATCATTCTTGGGCCTGGATTAACACTCATGCCTACAAACCCCTGCTTGTAAAGGACCCTGGGCCATGGGACCCGGAGAGACTGGTGGGCGGAGCCTTCCCTCCTACACGGCCTTCCACGTCCCCCAAAGTACACAGGCCACACTGGCTGGCAGTGGGCACACAACGGGGCTTTAAATACCTCATGATGGTGGTGAAAGAAGTGTTACGAGGTCCACGGGAGACAGGGTGAAGGAGGAGATGAAGCATCCCGTCTGCGCTGGCATTTGATCCTCGCAGTTGTCCGGTGAGGGGCGTCAGAGACCTGGTGCCCCCTTGGGAGTGTGGGGAAGTACAGCAGAGAGAGCAAGGCCACGCCCCACCTCCCTTGCAGTGGCGGGAGCCCAGCCCTCACCCGCCACTCTTCCTCCTCCCCGCCACCACCCCCAGCCCGCGGGCTCCACACATGCGTTGCCCTGTAGCTGGGGCAAAAGCTGCTGCCAAGAGGAAATATATCCGCTGGAAGTCCCACAGCAGCCTCAGCAGAGGGTCCCCTCCAAGGCCTCTGAGCCTCAGTTGGAACCAGCTTCTGGAAAGTAGTTTGAGAATAGGAATCAAGAACTTTAATGGCCACCTCTGTAACCAGCATTTCTACCTGTAGCAACCGTTCCTAAGGAAATAATTAAAGTCAGACAGAAATTTCATTGAAGAATGTAAGGGTATAAGAGCAAACAGTGGAAAAAAACAATACTAGGGACACAGATTAGACTAGTCATTTAATAGAATGTTATGGTGCATTTAAGAATCGCATTTTCAAAAAAGCTTTAGTAACTCAGAAAAGTATTCACAATCTAATAATATATAATCCTTGGGTTGGGAAGATCCCCTGGAGAAGGAAATGGCAACCCACTCCACTATTCTTGCCTGGAGAATCCCATGGACGGAGGAGCCTGGTGGGCTATACTCCATGGGGTCGCAAAGAGTTGGACACAACTGAACATGCATGCAATAATATGTGAAAAATATAAAATTATATATAAATTTAAATTTATACATAGGTCCAACCTCTCTCAAAAAACACATATTGATTCATCAGATGTGAAAAGGGAATGTAGAAAAATGCCTAGAAGAAATGCATCAATTTAGGAATAGCAGCTATTTCAGGGTGGTAGAATAAATGATGAATAATTATTATTTTTCTCTCAACTAAGTTTCCTGGTTTTAAAACTTAGTTTGTAATATGTTTATTTTTTTAAAGCTTTTTAAAAAAAAGAGTGGCATTGAGGAGAATGAGAACAGATCCCCTAACTTGCTAGGGGGGAGATCCTTTCTCAAGCCCCCTCCCCGCAATTTGGTTATCTCACTGTTGTGGGTGGGTGGATTGTTCCCCAGGTTAAGGGCTGATAGTGGACCCTGGGAGGGTCTGCCACTCGTGTGGGGTGGATCCTGCCTCAGCTGAGCCATCACTATGTTGGTGGTATCCTGTCTGCAAAATAAGTGCTCTGCTAGGGTGGAGGCGGGGCTGGGGAGAGCGCAGAGCAAGGTCAGCCCCCACCTCCGCGGCCTGGGCCATCTTTTTCCAGCCTGGGTTTCATGTCCCTTCTCATCCCGGGCCTGGGACACACCTGTGGCTGCACTGAGCTTTTGTCTCAAAGGACACGTGGAGACACCCGGCTGGCAGGGAGTGCTGCTTGTGTGGGGATAAAGAACACGGGGCCCGGACGATGTTTCTGAGCGTGGGCTTCTTTTCTCTTTTTTTAAAGATGATTTTAAATTCCTATAATTGACCTTGAATTCCCTCCTAAGTACAGTATGGAATTGATTTCTCCGCAAAAGGCTGTTAATGGCTTTTCTCTGAAACTGCCAATACCGGCTGCGGCTCCATTACAGTATTTGTCCATGAGAAGAGCTAATTCCCCCAGATCCACCTCTAAATGGATTCTAAAGAGCCTGCTCACTTGGCCAGCAGTGCCGGGCAGAGCCTGAGAGCAGGATTTGGGCTAGCATGTGGCTCTCTGGACTTCATGACCCTTTGGGGAAAGGACCCACGCTGGTCCTTGCCCGGCTTCCCACCCCATCTCCCGTGTCCTGGAGAAAGTCCATTTTCTACTGCCTGGAGCATCCCAGAATAACATGCTGGCCAGCTCCAGGTCCCTCTCCCTGCTGGGCAGAGAAGGGGCAGTGTGACCATGTTCTGGAAATTTCTGCCCATAGCCTGGCATCTCAGGATTTGCCACACTAACGATGGAGACTGTCTTGCCACAGTTGAAAAAAAACAATAAGACCATAGATTCAGTTCAGTCAGTTCAGTCGCTCAGTCGTGTCTGACTCTTTGCGACCCCATGAATCACAGCACGCCAGGCCTCCCTGTCCATCGCCAACTCCCGGAGTTCACTCAAACTCATGTCCATCGAGTCGGTGATGCCATCCAACCATCTCATCCTCTACCATCCCCTTCTCCTGCCTTCAATCTTTCCCAGCATCAGGGTCTTTCCAATGAGTCAGTTCTTCGCATTAGGTGGCCAAAGTATTGGAGTTTCAGCTTCAGCATCAGTCCTTCCAATGAACATTCAGGACTGATCTCCTTTAGGCTTGACTGGTTGGATCTCCTTGCAGTCCAAGGGACTCTCAAGAGTCTTCTCCAACACCACAGTTCAAAAGCATCAATTCTTTGATACTCAGCCTTCTTTACAGTCCAACTCTCACATCCATACATGACTACTGGAAAAACCATAGCTTCAACTAGACGGACCTTTGTTGGCCATAAATTAGACTATATTAATTTAACAAAATGTTATCGCACTGTTAAGAATCACACTTTCAGGACTTCCCTGGTGGTTCAGTGAGGAAGAATCCACCTGCCAGTGCAGGGAACATGGGTTTGATCCCTGGTCCAGAGAGATTCCAAATGCTGAGGGACAACTAAGCCCATGGGCCATAACTACCAAGCCTGTGCTCTAGAGCCCGGGAGCTGCAACTGCTGAGGCCGTGAGCTGCCGTCACCAAAGTGGTGCACCCTAGAGCCCGTGCTCTGCATCAAGGGAAGCCACTGCAGTGAGAAACCCATGCAGCAAGTAGAGAGTGACCCCCGCTTGCCACAACTAGAGAAGAGCCCTCACAGCAATGAAGACCCAGCTCAGCCAAAAAAAAAAATGAATTAATTTAAAATAATTTTTAAAAATCACACTTTCAAGAAACATTGGTGATTCAGAAAACTATTCATAATTTAATAATATATTAAAAATAGAAAATTGCATATAACTTTAAGTTTATGTGTAATAATATAAGCAAATTACATATAATATCTCAAATCACTCTCAAAAACCACCTGTTGCTTCACCTATATAGAAAAAAAAAATAACTGAAAGAAATGCATCAAAATAGAAACAGTGGTGATTTCAGGGTGGTGGGATAAATGATGAATAATTATTTTCCTCTCTACTAAGTTTCTTAATTTTTAAAATTAGTTTTTATCACTTTTAATTTTTAAAGCTTTTTTTTTTTTTTAAATGAGTGTGGGTTTCTTTTTCTTCTTTTATTTCGAGGGCAGATGAGGCCCCTAGATGAAGCTGGTGAGATGGGATGGCAGGGCCCTGTGCAGGAAGGTAGGCTCATCCTCCTTCCGGTCTAGGCTTCCAGTGATGGGGCAGAAGTAAGAGGCCTGACCCCCGTGGGGATGATTCTGCCCCCAAGATATAGCTAAGCCTTCTTTTTCTATCTCCCCATCCCTGCCAACACCCCACTTCATCCTTCCTAATCACTCCCCACAGAAAACTTCCGCCTCCTCCTTAAGGCCCAGCCCAAAGCCCCCTGCACCCCGAGACCCTTGGCTCCCTGACCGTGCTCCCTGGACACTTGGAACATCATGCTGTGACTCTGTACACATGGCCTCCTTCCCTCTGCCACAAACCCAGCCCAGCACAGGGTCTGCGGCCTAGCATGTGGGCATCAGTGGTGCTGGAATGCATGTCTCTCTCTGTATCTGATGCTGGAAGGAGTCCCGGTGCCCTGAGCCAGAAGCTTCCTGCATCCGAGGCCGAGCAGCCTCCCTTGCTGATTGCTGGTGTCTCTCTGGATGCTGCAGGGATGGGTGAGGGGTGGGGGTGGCAGGTGCGGGGACTGGTGACCATGCCAGTGGTTGACTCAACTGTCTGCCTTCCGCAGGAGGAAGGTTCCCCATCCACCCCAGACCGGCTCTTCAAGATTGTGTTCGTGGGCAACTCCTCCGTGGGAAAGACATCCTTTCTGGGCCGGTTCTGCGATGGCAGGTTCTCCCCAGGCTCGGCGGCCACTGTGGGTGAGTTTTCTGCCTGAGGCTGGACCCCAGCCCACCTCTGGGAAGGGGTGGCTGTGAGAAGGGGGCCCAGGGAGGGACTTGGAGCCCTGAGGGAAGGGCCAAGGGCTGGGCTGGTGGGTGAGGACCATGTCTGCCCAGTGCTCCATGAGGATGAAACCATAAATGGTTCCTACGCCCGGCCTGAAGGGGACTTGAACTTAGCAAAGATGGACTGCAGGCCCTTTGTTGCCTTTCTGAATCCATATCCCTTGAATCATACCTTTCCCACTTTCTGTGTGTGTGTGTGTGTGTGCACGCCCTTGTGTAGATGGGCAGGGGACAGGACAGTGCTCTGGTGGCTTCTTTTACCCATCCCCATCCTACATCCCAGGCTTGCTGGTAACAGCTGGAGTCTGTTCTGGATGCTCTTTAAGCTCAGCTATTAGCTGATCAGAAAACAAAGATCATGGCAACTGGTCCCATCACTTCATGGGAAATAGATGGGGAAACAGTGGAAGCAGTGTCAGACTTTATTTTTTTGGGCTCCAAAATCACTGCAGATGCTGATTGCAGCCATGAAATTAAAAGACACTTACTCCTTGGAAGGAAAGTTATGACCAACCTAGATAGCATATTAAAAAGCAGAGACATTACTTTGCCAACCAAGGTCCTTCTAGTCAAGGCTATGGTTTTTCCAGTGGTCGTGTATGAATGTGAGAGTTGGACTGTGAAGAAAGCTGATCACCGAAGAATTGATGCTTTTGAACTGTGGTGCTGGAGAAGACTCCTGAGAGTCCCTTGTACTGCAAGGAGATCCAACCCGTCCATTCTAGAGGAGATCAATCCTGGGTGTTCATTGGAAGGACTGATGCTAAAGCTGAAACTCCAATACTTTGGCCACCTCATGCGATGAGTTGACTCACTGGAAAAGACTCTGATGCTGGGAGGGATTGGGGGCGGTAGGAGACGGGGATGACAGAGAATGAGATGGCTGGATGGCATCACCGACTCAAAGGAGGTGAGTTTGAGTGAACTCCAGGAGTTGGTGATGGACAGGGAGGCCTGGCGTGCTGTGATTCATGGGGTCGCAAGGAGTCGGACATGACTGAGCAACTGAACTGAAGTGAATTAGCTGATCAGGTCTTTGTCTGCTCCCATCACTGTCTGGGTAATTCTGTGTTTAAGTGGGCTTCCCAGGTGGCTCCGTGGTAGAGAATCCACCTACCAATGCAGAAGATGCATGGGTTCGATCTCTGGGTCAGAAGACCCCCTGGAATAAGAAATGGCAACCTACTCCAGTATTCTTGCCTGGGAATTCCCATGGACAGAGGAGCCTGGCAGGCTACAGTCCATGGGATCACAAAGAGTCAGACACGACTGAGTGACCGAGCACAAATCTGTGTTTAGGTAGAGGCCTTGGCCCCTTCTCCCAGAGCTGCTCCTTGCCTTGAGATATGTGGTAGAATCCAAGGGCATAGTGACCTTTCAGTTCAGTTCAGTTCAGTCGCTCAGTCGTGTCCGACTCTCCGCGACCCCATGAATCACAGCACGCCAGGCCTCCCTGTCCATCACCAACTCCCGGAGTACACTCAAACTCATGTCCACAGAGTCGGTGATGCCATCCAGCCATCTCATTCTCCGTCGTCCCCTTCTCCTCCCGCCCCCAACCTTGTGCCAAATTCAGTCACTGAAGCAAAAAAATAAATGAATCCGTGGAGTGTCTTCTATGTGCCATTTAACCTTGCTGATGAGAAAGTGAAGTGAAAAATGTTAGTTGACCAGTCGCGTCTGACTCTTTGTGACCCCCATGGACTGGAGCCCAACAGGCTTCTCTGTCCGTGGAATTTTCCAGGCAAGAACAATGTTGTGTTAGCCTCCACTGTACTGCAAACTGAATCAGCTGTGTGTGCACATACATCCCTTCCTGAGCCTCCCTGCCACCCCCCACCATCCCACCTCTGTAGGTCGTCATGGAGCACTAGGCTGAGCCGGCTGTGTTATAGAGCAGCTTCCCTCTAGCTGTCTGTTTTACACATGGTCATGTCTATATGTCAAGGCTACTCTCCCAGTTCATCCCACCCTCCCCTTCCCTTTCTGTGCCCACATGTCTGATCTCTATTCCTGCCCTGAAAATAGGTTCATCAGCACCAGTTTTCTAGATTCCATGTATATGTATTAATATATGATATTTGTTTTTCTATTTCTGACTTACTTCACTCTGTACGACTGACTCTAGATCCATCCACATCTCTACAAATGACCCAATTTCATTCCTTTTTATGGTGGGAGATATTCTTTATCCATTCATCTGTCGATGGACATCTAGGTTGCTTCCATGTCCTGGCTATTGTAGATAGTGTTGCGATGAGCATTGGGGTGTGTGGGTCTTTTTGCATTATGGTTTTCTGAGGATATATGCCCAGGAGTGGGATTCTCGGATCATATGATAGTTCTATTTTAGCTTTTTAAGGCCCCTCCATCCTGTTCTCTACAGTGGCTGCATCAATTTGCATCCCCACCTAATAGTTACCATTTCCATCTGTCTTCCCGGCAAGCAGTGCTATCAGCCCAATGCACGGACCGGGACCCTGAGGCCCAGAGAGGTCCAGAGGCCCGTCCTTATTCTCTTCAGCTGGCTGGTGCTCACGTTGGCCCCCAGCACCCTTGCTGTTCCAGCCCACTGTCTCCCTAACAACACGGAGTTGCGTGCTCAACACCTAGTTTCTGCCACAGGAGGCGGCTGGCATAGGCAGGGCAGTCTGCTGAGGTCCAGGGGGGCATCTGAAATCCTGGGCCTTTACCCCAGCTCTGCCACTCGCCAGCCATGTGACTCCAGAGGTATTTCTTCTTTGCGCTCCAGTTTTCCTCACCTGAAAAAAAATGAGAGATTTGAATGAAGCCACCCAAGATTGCTTCCAAGCCCAGCACCCTGTCCAGACCACCCTTGACCCCTGGTGGTCTTACAAGCTGGCCCTCCGAGATAAACTTTCCTGCCCCAGAGACCTGCTTTGGGAAACTCTGAGGTCTCCTCCAGGATAACCTAATTGGGCCCTTCTTTCCAATTTTCCTCCTACGCATGGGTCTCTCCTGAAGGCTGCAGGCACCCCATTCTTATGGCTGAGCCTTTGCAGATTCCAAATCTGGGGGCCCCTCTTGCCCCACTTCTGCCCCATTCCATGTGGAGGCTCAGAGCCTCCCAAGGGGAAGAATTGGGACTCTGACAGGAAGACACCCAGAAGACCCTGCCACGTGTAGCTGGAGATGGACGGCTGGGAGTGACCCTGTGTGCCGAGTGTGTTGACCCTGGAAGTGACCTCTAGGGAACTGGACTGGCCCTCCCTGGAGCATTCTGTGGGGTGACTGCAGAACTACCCCCAAGGTCACACCTCGGGCATCAGCCTGTGGGAGCAGAGGGGAGATGCTTCACCCCCCAGGGCAGCCCCCACGCCATGCGCATGGTTGCCTCTTCTGTTGGAAAAATCAGAGAATCAGGGTCTGCTCACACCTCCAATCAGTGTCTCCAAGATGGAGAACTCTGAAAAAGAGAATATCAGACTAATTTGCACTTCCCAGGAGGCCAATTACGGAAACACTGACAATTTAGGATGGGGGAAATATCAGAGTTTCCAAATCTAGAACACCCTTCCTCTCACTGTGCAAGGGGAGCCCAGAGCATCAGCTGGAATCCACATCCCTGGCACATGCGTCAGGGAGCCGATGTCATGCCAGCTGCCTGGAAGATGCTCCCTTTAAAGATACAGGCAAGGCATCAAGTCCTGGGCTCTGGGGGCTCCAGCAGGCTGAGTCCCATAGGCACAACAGCCCTGGACTCTTAGCACAGACCTACAGGGACACGGCAGTGCTTGCAAGCCCTCCTCCTTCCCCGAAGAGACTTCCTGATCACCCAGCCCCTCATGAGCACATGACTTATCCTTGACTGTTGGCTTGTACAGGATTTGGGTTCCACAATGCAGCAGTATGTCTTGGGGTGCCCTGCCTCCGCCACCATATGTCCCTTCAACAGTAGGTCCTGTGAGTGGCCTGGAAATGTCAAATGATGCTTCCTGTAGAATTCTAGAACTCATGTTGTCTAGGAGAAGAGAGGCTGTTGGAGGCAAAGGCTCTGAACCCAGGACTCTGAGTCCAGGGCTCTCCCTGAGGCCCCACCTTGGTTCACAGGCCCCTGCTTTAAACCACAGGCCATGCCCCAAGGTGTTCCTCCTGAAAGCTTTTCCTGGTAGGATGCCCTCTGACCTCTCCTGGGCACCAGTCAGTTTCCATCCATCTCCTCGTCTGCACAGAGAAATTCTGGGAGCTTGCGTCCATGACTTCACTGACTCTCCCCACTCCCAAGCCCGTGTTCTTGGACTGACTGCTTAGAAAGGTGAAGGCTGCCCTTCCTGGGGTCATGGACACCCAACTTCCCCCACTACCCCATCACACCTCAGTTTACAGATGGGGAAAGCCAAGTCCCCCAAATGGGGTGACGCCAAGTCTTCAAGGTCACACGGCTGCTCAGAGGCAGGAACACAGGGTCTGGGCTCCTGGATCGTTGGAACCGGTGCAGAGGTCTCAGAAATCCCTCTCATCCTATGTCGCTCTGTGAGGCCCTTTCTGCTGGGCCCTGACACCCCGTGTCCTCCCAGCCCCACGCTCCTGTCCAGCTTGTTCGTCTGCTTCCCAGCCTGCAGGTCTGAGGCTGCAGGGAGGAGTGCCCTGTGGGCCAGCAGGGACTCACCATGCTCCTGGTCCACTGTGTGCCCTGCAAGACAAGCTCCCCACCTCCAGCAGAGCGATCATCAGTGAGGTCAAGGGACCCAGCTGGCCCTCCATCACCTGCCTTTCCACCAAACACAGGGCTCATCCTCAGGTCCTCAGGGGCTTCAGACCAGGCCCTGGAGGTATTGGCTGCGGGTGGCTTTCTCCTGAGCTGTTATCAAATGGCAGGCAGCTACTCTGTCTCCCAAAGCACACATGGGGGAAGCCCGTCTGCTTGTGCCAAGGAGATACCCTTGGGTCTGGTTCCCACCTGTTCTGATGGGAGCACTGAGTCCTGGACTCTCTGGGTGAAATGAAGCTACTGGGTGCCCCATGCCCAGGGTGCTGCTGTGAAGAGAGGAATGAGTCTTGGAACTGGGTTTACAACTCGGTGAGGCTGCTGACCAGCTCAGACAAAGAGGGTCTGCTGCTTCTTCAGCCTTCCATGGTGGGGAGGGGATGGAGGTGTATGCACGGGCATGGATGGTTGTGTGTGTGTGTATTTATGGGTGTGTGTGTGTGTGTGTGCAGATAGCAATCCTCACGTGGATGTCACAGGGGAGCCCCGTGAGGAGGGAGGGTGTCACGTGGGAACTGGGAATGCCAAGCCTTCTACCTTTGGGACCCATCCCTCTGTTCCTCACCCAGATGCGGGCGCCCTCTTCCTGACCCTCTTCTGGGAACCCAGGGTGTCTGCAGTCCTGCTGACATTCCAGGAACTGACGACCCTCCCTTCTCTCCTGCCCTGCCCGGCCCCTCATGCCCCTTTGCCTGGACACTGTGGCAGGGATGCCCTTTTCTGTCACCTGCCTCTTATCTGCCTGTCCACCTGTCTGTCTCTCTCTGGCCAGCTGCTGCTACTATTCCTCCCTGGGCTCTCCAGAGTAAGGACCCCAGAAGCTGGGCCTTTTTGAAGGTGGAGGGGGCTTCTCACTGGTTTCAAGATCTGATGACTTAAAAGGGAAAAGTGTTTTAAGCTGGTTGAACATCTGTGAATATTCTTACAGGAAGTGTGATGGAGGAATGTTTGTTATGAGAACCTGCATTTAGGTCCTCTGTCTGAGGTCTGCTAGTAAAGTCATGCTCAAAATTCTCCAAGCCAGGCTTCAGCAATATGTGAACTGTAAACTTCCAGATGTTCAAGCAGGTTTTAGAAAAGGCAGAGGCACCAAAGATCTAATTACCAACATCCGCTGGATCATGGAGAAAGCAAGAGAGTTCCAGAAAACCATCTATTTCTGCTTCATTGACTATGCCAAAGCCTTTGACTGTGTGTATCACAACAAACTGTGGACAATTCTGAAAGAGATGGGAATACCAGACCACCTGACCTGCCTCTTGAGAAACCTGTACTCAGGTCAGGAAGCAACAGTCAGAACTGTACATGGAACAATAGACTGGATCCAAATAGGAAAACTAGTACGTCAAGGTTGTATATTGTCACCCTGCTTTTTTAACTTATATGCAGAGTACATCATGAGGAACGCTGGGCTGGAAGAAGCACAAACTGGGATCAAGATTGCTGGGAGAAATATCAATAACCTCAGATATGCAGATGACACTACCCTTATGGCAGAAAGTGAAGAGGAACTCAAAAGCCTCTTGATGAAAGTGAAAGAGGAGAGTGAAAAGGTTGGCTTGAAGCTCAACATTCAGAAAACAAAGATCATGGCATCTGGTCCCATCACTTCCTGGGAAATAGATGGAAAAACAGTGGAAACAGTGTCAGACTTTAGTTTTTGGGGCTCCAAAATCACTGCGGATGCTGATTGCAGCCATGAAATTAAAAGACTCTTACTCCTTGGAAGGAAAGTTATGACCAACCTTGATAGTATATTAAAAAGCAGAGACATTACTTTGCCAACCAAGGTCCGTCTAGTCAAGGCAATGGTTTTTCCCGTGGTCATGTGTGGATGTGAGAGTTGGACTGTGAAGAAAGCTGAGTGCCGAAGAATTGATGCTTTTGAACTGTGGTGCTGGAGAAGACTCTTGAGAGTCCCTTGTACTGCGAGGAGATCCAACCAGTCCATTCTAAAGGAGATCAGTCCTGGGTGTTCATTGGAAGGACTGATGCTAAAGCTGAAACTCCAAATACTTTGGCCACCTCATGCGACGAGTTGACTCACTGGAAAAGACTCTGATGCTGGGAAAGGTTGGGGACGGGAGGAGAAGGGGACAACAGAGAATGAGATGGCTGGATGGCATCACCGACTCGATGGACATGAGTTTGAGTGAACTCCGGGAGTTGGTGATGGACAGGGAGGCCTGGCGTGCTGTGATTCATGGGGTCGCGGAGAGTTGGACACGACTGAGCGACTGAAATGAACTGAACTGAGGTCTGCTGTGGGGCACATGGTGTGTCTCCCTGCCCTGCGGCCTCTCTCTAGGGTCCATGACTCCAGGAGTGGCGGGCGGTCACAGCCTCAGAGGGATGATTACAAGGGGCTTGATGGCTGGGATTGGAACTTCCTTGGTGTCTTAGACGGTTAAGAATCTGCCTGCCAATGCAGAAGATCCAGGTTTGATCCTTGGATCAGGAAGATCCCCTGAAGAAGGGAATGGCAATCCACTCCAGTATTCTTGCCTGGAGAATCCCATGGACAGAGGAGCCTGGTGGAGCCTGGGAACCTGGGACCATGGGGTCGCAAAGAATCGGACACAACTGAGTGACTTAACACTTTCACTGGTGGCTGGGATTAGGAACTCTGGAACCAACTCTAGGGGAAATGTTGCCTCTGATTCCCTCCCCAGCCCCTGATTCTCTCTGCTCCCCCTCCCCCCGCCATCACTGTCAAGCCCTCCTCTCTTTCTGCTCCGCCCTCCCTTCACCTATCTTTGTATCACCCATGGGAGTCTGAACGTGTGATCCATCCCCCCAGGGAGATCTGAATTTTATTATAGAAATTTTGAAAAGGATTTCAGGGGGAAGAAGAAAAGGAGGAAGGGGGCGGGGGAGGGAGGAATCTGAGGACAGCCTTTCTGTCTCCTCATCTTGACAATGAGGGAATCAATTCATGAATGGTAATTTTTCGCCTTAGCAGATTGCTCCATATGTGAGCTCATCTGATCCCTAAAGAGGGACACTGCAGTGAGGGGCCTGCGGTTCAGACAGGTTCAGTGGTTGGATTGAGGTCCCATATCTGGTCAGTGGCTGAGACAGGACCAGAGCCCAGGTCCCCGGGCTCGTTGTCCAGTGCTCTGTCCACGCCCACATCACCGGTCAGGAGCTGCAGGGGGGAGGCCATCCCTGGGGCTGACGGGTGGGGTCGTGGCTTCTGGATTGGGCATGATGCTCGGCTCCACCCACAGGCCTCGATTACCGCGTGAAGACAGTGCGTGTGGACGACTCGCGGGTGGCCGTGCAGCTGTGGGACACGGCGGGGCAGGAGAGGTGAGGAGCCACCCCCCCAGCCCCCGCCCCGGGGTAACCCCGCCTGCCCTCTCCCCGCGGGGGCGGGGTCTGGCGCCCGAGGAGGCCGCGCACCTGACCAGGACCTTTGTGCAGGTACCGCTGCATCACCCAGCAGTTCTTCCGAAAGGCCGATGGCGTCGTGGTCATGTACGACCTCACAGCCAGACAGTCCTTCCTGGACGTGCGGCAGTGGCTGAGCAGCGTGGAGGTGAGCTGCTGGCCTCCTGGGAGGGCCCTCCTCCTGGGCCTTCTCGGGACACCTGACTCAGAACCGCCTTCTCCCGGAACAAACCGGTTCAGGCGTCCATGTGTCTGTCCACCCAAGTGCCCAGCACCAGGCTGTTACTGGGGACCCATAGGTGAACCAGAGAGGTGTGATCAAACTCTGCCCTCCTGAAGGGGGAGAGAAACCGGGAAAAATACAGATGAGGCTAGTTAAGAAGTCCTTGAGAATGTGAAACGTGGGATGGAAGTTGGAGAGGGAGCGCCAAGTGTCGAGGGTGCGCGGTTTTCCAGAATGTTTAAATAGAGTCACCAGGGCCTCTTCCCACCGCCTGCATTTTCCCAGCTCCAGCAGGGGTCGGATCTCCTCAGTGTTTGGGGTTCTCATCATAGCCCTTTGCACGAAGCAAGGCTGATCTGCAATGTGAGGGTCCCAGGCTGTCCCCAGAGTCACCCTGGGCAGGGCCCTCGAGAGATGGGACTCCTCCTTGAATTCTGGATTCTCTCTAAGACTCTGCTTTCCCATGTTGTCCTTGCAACATGCTGCTCTGTGGGCCCTTTGTGCTCCCGACCACCTCAAGCTCTCCTCGACCACCTGAATGCAGATGTCCCAAGGCCAAGGGCCTGTGCCAAGCCACTTATTCTCCTTTACAGCCCTGCCCACCCCAGTCCTTTCACATACAGACAAATAGGAGGTCCCACTGCTTTCACCAGCAGGACCCATGCTGTGTTTATTTGTTCTGAACTCTAACAGGCGTTATTCTGGGGCCTGGGACTCTAGAAGCAAATAAAAGGGACAGTTTTCCTCTCTTCACAGAGCTCGTGCTTGACCCTCTCTTCAAGCCCATAGGCCTTGCTCAGCTCCTAACCTACTCATCAGGCTGTCCACTGCTGTCCAGGAAGGAGCTGCCAGCCCCAACCCCTGCCACCCTGCACGCATCTTTGCCTCTGTGACCAATGCTTGGCAGAGGCTCCTGTGTGCTTAACGGATGTTGGACACAAGTGTGGATGCCGCGTCTCTGTGCAGGCAGGATACTGGGGTCGTTCATTTCGTTATGTCTCAGCCCTCAGACCCATACTGCCTCGAACCCAAAATCTGCTCCTCTTGGAGTTTGGACTTGGATGGGCCACCGCTTTCTCTCCTGTTCTTCTGCTGCCTTGGCGTCACCAAGGAAAATGAGGAACAGGGATGGAAGCGAGGTTCCAGGGTTTCTCAGAAGTTTGCCTGATACAAATTTGATACAAATTATTTTTCAAAATGATTGTGTCTAAAACATGATAGAGAAAATGTATGTTTTGAAATGTAGCGAGTGGCCCTACACAGAGCTGATGGTAGAGGCAGATGGTGGGGTGATACGGAAGTGGATCCTCTTTAAAATTTGTGATTTACAACCTGATTTTTGATGGCACCAGCAGATTTTATCTTCCTCACAGAGGTGAAGCACCAGGAGAGATTTTAGGGCTGACCTAACCTGGTGGTTTTCAAACTTTCCTCCTTGGAGCCCAGGAACCAGGCTGACCTTTCCCATGACCAGAGATGGTCAGGGAAGTGTGGTGGTCACAGGTCTGGACCCCCTACTCCCACCTCGGAGCCCTTCTATATTGTTAAGATTTTTTCTTTTGATTGCTTTATTTATTTTTATTTTAGTTTTTGGCCATGCCACATAGCATAAAGGATCTTAGTTCCCCGATCAGGGGTTGAACCTGTGTCTCCTGCATTTGAAATTCAGTCTGAACCACTGGATTGCCAGGGAATTCCCCATCTTTCAGTTTTGTGCATTGGAGTCTTGACTATGATTTTGTTAGGCAAGAGGGTTTCCCTTTGAAAACCACAGATGTAAGACGGCCATCTGGTTCTCAGATGAAGAAATTGAGGTCAGGACCTCTTCAAGGTCACCCGTTCTTTCCCCAGCCACAGACGTTTAACTGAATCCCATATCAAAATTTTGATAAACCCACAGTGGGGTTTCTTCACACACCAAACTGGAGGATGTGGAACTTTCAGATTCCTGGCAGGGGGCTGACTGTACTACACTTTTTTGAGTAAGAGACTTGAGCATCCGTGGGTTTTGGTAATCTCAGAGGTCCTGGCACCAATTCCTTGCAGTTACAGAGCGAGTTCTGGGAAGAGGCAATGCAGATAGTCTGGAATTAGCAAGGATGGATGGAGAGAAATTTACAGAAGTGTGCTCTCTGCATTAGTAGGACCTGGGGTTTCTAAGGCCCCTGTTTTGCAGAGAGCCTAGGATTTAGCCAGGAAGTGGCACTTCAGATTGAATTTGGAGGTGGTGGTGGAGGTAAAGAAATGTCAGAGGGTTTGATGCTGGGGAAGATTGACGACAAAAGGAGGCAGCAGGTGATGAAACAGTTAGATAGCATCACCAACTCAATGGACATGAATCTGAGCAAACTCCAGGAGATAGTGAAGGACAGAGGAGCCTGGCGTGCGGCAGTCCATGGGGTCGCAGAGTCAGACACAACTTAGCGACTGAACGACAACAACATCGTCGCAGCATGAAGGCTGAGTTCGGTCATTCTGCACAAAGCTGGGTGGAGCACTGTGTGATTAGCCTGTTTCTGCCTGGGGTAGGGCTGGATAGCATCACCTGCATGCACCCCAACAGAACCCCCCATGGAAGCAAAGCTGAAACGCAGATCCATCTGTGGCTAACTCAGAATTACCCATGTGTGGATGGGGCTTCTCTGTGTAATTTGTGGTTTTCATTCTCCTGCTTTAGCTTTGAGCAGAAGGTATAGGTAAACTTGAAAAGATGATTCCAAACCTGAATGAACGTGAAGATTACTTATGGAGCTTTCAACCAAAACAGGCACCAGGGCCTTCTCTCCCAAAGAGAATGATCCAGAACCTGGAAATCTGAACAACAAAAGCAAAGGTCCCCCAGGTGGTTTTGATCCTCAGCCGCCATGGTTTCTAGCCTAAACCAGTGACTTCTCAAACTCTATTATGCATAAATAGTCTCCTGGAGACAGGGTTAAAATACGGATCCTGGGTCAGCAGGTGTGGGCTGGGGCCCCAGATTCTGCGTTTTTAGCAAGTTCTAAGGAGCCACTGCTGCTGGGCCAGGGACCCCACTGTGAGAAGAAAGATTCTAAATCCTTTTCAAAGATGTTTATGCTCCTTCAGCAAGAATTTGAGGGGCGTGACCTGTGTTCTCAGCATGCCCCAGGCGCTCTGGAGGACCCGTTTTGGTGGCCCTGGCTTTCATGGGCAGGGGCCAGAGGCTGTGTCAGGTGGCGGGGGTGTGTTGAGGACATGGAATGGTGGCATTGTAAATGCAATTGCTCTCCGGGTTCTTGAAAAGCTAAGTTGTTCTGCCTTGGCAACCGGCCACCAGAGACGTCAGGTGACAGGTGAAAACTCGACACCTGCTCGCATCGGAGAGGGACTGAGCATAAGCAACGTTTGCTGTTGGTGGCGTACCTCCAATCGCCATGGTGTTCCACCAACTGGCACCCCCGCCGGAGGAGGGAGCCTGGAGCGGAGCAGTAACAGCAGCCTGTGGGTTCAGAAGCCTTATTATTCAGTGAGTGGTGGCCAGCTGTTCCCAGCACCCCATTCCCCCTCAGCCTGAAAGCGGTACCAGAGGAAAGGGCTGAGATTATACACAGCAAAGCCTGGCTCCTGGACGAGGTTGCCTGGGGCAGGAACCCCTGTAGGGGAGGTGTGGAGTTCCCTGAAAAGGACCTTGTCACCATCTCAGCTCAGCCATGGCTCTCCAACATGGGCCAGTCACTCAGTGAAGGAGTGGATGGGATGCTCTGGCCCTCACGTTCTACTGGGGCTTCCCCTTGACTCTCTGGGGGGGCGGCGCCAGGATGGAGCATATAGACGAGAGGACCCCAGTGATCCTTCCAGCCCAGAGGAAGGACCTGGGTTAGAAGGAGCTTCACCCACCCAAACGCCTTGGGTGAAGAAAAGGGACCTCTGCCCCGCCTTATGAGGTGTTCTGCCCAACCCCCAGGTCCCTTCCATCTTTACCTGGCCCCCAGGCCTCCTGCAGAAGAGGCCAAAGCTGGACTCAGACACACTCTGTGAGGATCCTCCCGCCATCTTACCTTTCCTGCGCACCTACTGAAAATCGCAGTCATCAGACCTTCCTGCCACCTCAGCGTCCCTGACCCATCTGACCCTAATCTCCGCTGCGTGGGACTCCTTTAATCAGTCCAGTCTAGAGGAGAACCTGGGCAGGATCTAAGGACCCTGTTTTTAGACCATGAAGCACCCTGGATGTCTGAAAACTTTGTCCCTGAATCAGGTCAAGAAAATAGGATTTGGTACAGGCTCAATGAAAACTCTTGAGTAAGAAGATCACACCAGTCAATCCTAATCAACCCTGAACGTTGACTGGAAGGACTGATGCTGAAGCTGAAGCTCCAATACTTTGGCCACCTGATGCAAAGAGCCGACTAATTTGAAAAGACCCCAATGCTGGGAAAGATTGAGGGCAGGAGGAGAAGGGGGCGACAGAGGATGAGATGGTTGGATGGTATCACCAACTCAATAAATGTGAGTTTGAGCAAGCTCCGGGAGATCGTGAAGAACAGGGAAGCTTGGTGTGCTGCAGTTCATGGAGTCACAAAGAGTGACAACTTAGTGACCCAACAACAAGCCCAGTGGGGCTTCCCTGGTGGCTCAGTGGTAAAGAACCCACCTGCCAATGCAGGAGACGTGGGTTCAATCCCTGGGTGGAGAAAATCCCCTGGAGGAGGGCATAGCAACTCACTCCAGTATTCTTGCCTGGAGAATCCCATGGACAGAGGAGCCTTGCGGGCTACAGTTCGTGGTGCTACAAAGAATCGGACATGACTTAGCGACTGAAAACAGCAACACAAGATGGATAGGCTGGTATTTCTCCTGAATTCAAATTGCTGGTTCCCAGTGCCCCAAGGCCTGGCATACTAACTTCTTGTTTGGATCTTTCTGTCACGCCCCAGAACTCTGTCCTGTTAAGCCTGTACATCAAGAAAGTAGCATCTGAACTAAGTCATGAACCAGCAAGACCAGTGAATCTGAGCTGGAATAAAACCATGGAGATTCATGTCTCGTAGCCTGTTTGTCTTATAACTGAGAAATCCTGAGATGAGAGAGAAGTGACTTGTCAGAGGATTCGCAGCTGCTCAGGTGGCACAGCCAGGGCTGGAATCTAAGGTCTGCTCCTGCACTCTGCTCCTCCCTCATCACGCGGCCCCAGTTACACCTGCTTCTGAGAAATAGACGTTCATCTCTTTCCGGCCCTCCGGCTTCCATCTCAAAGCTGAAGAGCTCTGCAGGTCTCCGCTCCCCTCCTGGACAACTAGCTGGCTGTCACTCTGTGATCTTTGTCGCCGGTGACAATGCATAGCACTTGGCAAAAAATAGCAGCTTGATTTTTATCCCCCATGCTCCAAGTTGAGCTCAAAGTGCTGGCAGTTTAGAACGAACTACACAAATAAATCTTGTTTTGACTCATCGTCTGTGGTGGGGGGGGGGGGGTTTGGATAAATATGGAAACCCCCAAGATATAATTTTGCAGTCATTTTTTTTTCTTAGCATAACTGCACGCTTTAATGTGTTCAGATTGTTTTGTCCTGCCTCTGCAGAAATACAGCACCCGCCTGGCTAAGTGCTTTTCCTTGCCTCGCAGCAAATAGATATTAACACACACACACAAACTCTCTCACGCACACGCACTCACACACACACACACACACACACACGGCTACCAACCAAATGCAACAGCTGCACGTCCTAAGCTTGCTCCGAGTTGACAGTTCCTGTAAGTTAAAGTCAGGGATGGAGAGTATTTGAGTTTCAACAAGTCTGTCTTCCAAGAAGTTCACGTTTAGAGAAAAGTAACTGAATGGCGGAAGGTGGAGCGGGGCTTCTGAGGACAGTGGGGGGTGGACCTCAGCGCTGAAACCCACCTCCCAGCTCAGGGAGTAGAGCGGAGAGAGACGAGGGAGCTGGACAGGGCCTGGAGGGTCTGCCCAGAGGCTGTGCCCGGCCGGCCACTCCTTCCCTCTAACCTGGGGTGCCCTCGTGACTTTGTGAAAGTGAAAGCGGTAGTCGCTCAGTTGCGTCCAACTCTTTGTGACCCTGTGGACTGCAACCCACCAGGCTCCTCTGTCCACGGAATTCACCAGGCAACAATACTGGGGTGGGTTGCCATGCCCTCCTGCAGGGGATCTTCCCGACCCAGAGATCGAACCTGGGTCTCCTGCATTGCAGAAAGATTCTTTACCATCTGAGCTGCTAGGGAGGCTTCATGTGACCTTACCAACATCTATAGAAACATCCACAGACATGGGATGGCCGCAGACTTAGGTACTGAAGCAGGTGCTCCTCAGACTTTCAAAAGGAAGTGTAACTTCATCTGGTGGGTCATTAAGAGCATCTTTGTTCAAGCAGTGGACAGGCCAATAGCTAGTTAGGTAGGTGAATGACGTAAAGTGTAGGCAGAGGGCTCAAGTGTTGAGGTTCAAGTCAGAGAGGACCATGAGACCCCAGCCCAGCCCCGGCCCCTCCCATGTTGGAGACGGATCTAGGGCGGGGTGAGGACACCTGGCTGCCTTGATTGGTAGCGTGCGCCATGGCCTCACGTATGTTCTTTGTTTTTTTGCCACATCTTTGGAGATAGGCCTAGTTCTCGTACATCACAGGGCCCACAGAGGAGAAGTGAGGGGCCAGAGAGTTTGTATGGGAGGAGGACACTGCAAAGAGCAGAAACCACCACTCCAGCTGGGGCCTGGGCTTTTTTTTTCTGCTCCTTCTAAACTCTTTCATCTTTATTTTTATTTTTTAGCCAGGAATCATTTTAGGAAAGAAGGCCACCTCTCCTTTTTTCAGGGGCAGCTCTGCTGCTCATTTTACAGGTGCTAGGCTGCCTGTTCCTACCTCATCCCATTTGGTCATTCAGGACCCAGGGAGAAAAACAAGCCGTTTCCCATAACAGTATCAGACTCCAGGCTAGAATCCCACCCTGAGATTTCAAGTCTGAGGCTCTTATTTTCAGAGTTTCCACATCAAGAAATCCCACCAGCCTGTCATTCCTCACACATTCATCTGCAAACATCTCTCGCACGTGCTCCAAACAGCAAGGCTTTGGGCTTGTTTTCCTACTTCTCTTCTTTTGTTCCTTTTCTGTGAAAAACCGTTTGCAAGAGTTTCTGTGGCACAAAACAGGTGAGACTGTGGGGCATCCCTGGTCCCCGAAGTCTGGTTAAGAGGGAGTCTTGTGGACCATGCGTGCAGCCATGAGTATTTCTCACTCACAGATAATTGGAATATGGCGGAGTCCACCTAGCACATCCAACACCATGTGCACAAGCCAGTCTACTTCTGATGTCTCAGAAGACACTGTAAGATCTTGGAGTGCCTCGAGTCATCATTCCAAAGGTTCATTACCATCTCACCATGGATGTGCAGAAATACTGCCTTTAGAGAGTTCTGGCTAATGAGACAGTAGACAGCAGAGGGGCTTCTCAGGTGGCTCAGTGGTAAAGAACCCGCCTGTCAAGGCAGGAGACCTGGGTTCGGTCCCTGGGTGGGGAAGCTCCCCTGGAGAAAGAAATGGCATCCCACTCCAGTATTCTTAGCTTGGGAACCCCATGGACTGAGGAGCCTGGCGGGCTGCAGTCCATGGGAAACAAAGAGTGGGATACAACTTTGCTCCTGAGTAGCAACAAAGCAGCAGAGGTCATTGGAAATAAGAGCTTAGAGCCAACGATTTGAGAAAGGGGATCCATATACTAAAGGATGGGTCTTCATAACACTGACTTTCCTGGATTGTATTTTGGATTCTCTGAGCTCTAATGTTCTCATTTAATCAATGAGAATTTTTTCACTACTGAACTGCAATAAAAAGGAATGTGTAGACTGAGGAACCAGGGAGGCTTCATTTCAAATGTGATGACATTTAAACTCAAACGCATGTCCTGTCGGAGGGACCAGGACATTTGCTGGACCGGGTCTAGGGTAAGGCAGCTGAACTGTTGGTGACACTGTAACTACTGGCTGACTTCTGGAATCCCACGGCCCTCTCTACTTAGTGAAAAACAGAGCTGCAGTGAATAGTTGTTACCAAATTATGATTAAAAGCCCCTAATTAAATATCTCACAAAACAAACATAACAACCTGAGTGAACGTGAACATCACCATATTGGCTCAGTCTCTGTGTGTCTTGGGCCCTTGGGGTGCAGGAGCTCTCGGATGCAGGGAACCTGGGGTGTAAGAACCCTGGGGAGCAAGGACCCTGGAGTGCAGGGATCCCAGGGTGCGGGGACCTGGGGTGCAAAGAGCTTGGGAGTGTAGGGACCCTGGGATGCAGGGACCCCAGTTTGCAGAGACCCTGGAGTGCAGGGATCCTGGGGTGCAAGTCCCCAGCTGATACATCACAGCTGCTGGAGGAGTAAGTAGGGTTGAGCCCTCGAATTAACCTGTTCATCTGGCCCTTGAACTGTGGGTGCTCCAGCCCCCATTCTTCCTGATTGGGACTTCTTCAAAGCCAGGGAACCCAGGACAGGGATCCCCATGGGGTGACCTCCAGGGAAGCACACGACAGCCATATATCAGGCACTGTGGGCCCAGGACCATGAATCAGACCCAGACCCATCCTTTGGGGAGCAGTGTGCCAAGTTCAAGGTCCCCAGAGGAGACACTGCTGATGGCACAGTTCCTGGACCACCTCCTCAGCCCATCACAGTAACTCCTTGTTCGTTCGGTCATGTCCACCAAATCTGGTCACTTGGGAATGCCCCTGGGGGCTGTGTGCAGACCCTTATTTTATCAGCATCAGCTGTGCCCTCGTTCTGCTCCAGCTAGGACCCGAGGAGCAGGCTGGAGGGGGGTTCCCCGCACAGAGGACTGGGAGGCCCCAGAGGCAGCCTTGGGCACTCACAGAAGCCCAGCAAACTAAGACTCTGAGAGACTGTCCCCTCTCCGCTCTGGGCTGACTGTCTTGTCACCGGACCTCTGTGGCAGCAGAGAGTTTGCAAGCTAGTTTGAGTCTTAGCAGCCAGTGTTTTCACCTGCCCTTCCAGGTTTTCCTTAAAGATGTATCTCTCAGTTGGGGATTATCTTTTCCACAGGAAGCTGTGGGAGACCGCATTCCTGTTCTTCTGCTGGGCAACAAAATTGACAATGAGAAAGAGCGGGAAGTGCCGCGGGGCCTGGGAGAGCAGCTGGCCAAGGTGAGGGGCGAGCATCCTTTCTCTCTGGACGGGAGAGACCCCGACGGGGGTTGGGCATGTGCCCTAGAGCCAGGCTGGGATCCTTCTTCAGGAGGCCCCTGGGAAGGAAGCAAGCGGGCCAGATGGTGTCCTGGCATCAGGGGGCAGTCCAGCTGCTGTGCACATGGAACTTTCTGCAGAGAACCAAGGTTGCAAAACAGACTTGCCTTGGGTGTGGGGAATTTCCCAAATCCTCTTCCTTGGAACTCAGAATTATGAATCCTCAGAGGCTGTGGCTGCGCACACACTCAGTTGTGTCCGATTCTCATGACCCCATGGACTGTAGCCACCAGGCTCCTCTGTCCATGGGATTCTCCAGGCAAGAACACTGGAATGAGTTGCCATTTCCTCCTCCAGGGGATCTTCCTGACCCAGGGATTGAATTCCAGTCTGCCTGCATCTCCCGAATTTGAATCCGCCTGCGATGCGCGAGAGGCAGGCAGATTCTTTGCCTACTAAGCCATCGGGGAAGCCCAAACCCTCCACTAGGAGGAGGTTCCTTATTTCAGTCCCCCAGCTGATCCTTGAGTCCCATCCATCTGTGTTTCTTGACTTGGTCACCGTCACAGATGACTCGCTCACTCCCTGCCAGGCAGCAGTGTGCTCTTCCTTGGATTATGTTCCTCCTTCCTTCCAAGACTGAGTCTCCAAGCTCCAGATTCCAGACAAACTCAGGGCAGGCACTGCAAAGCCGACCATTAAAATAAGCACCAGCCCCCTCGCCCAAGCAGAGAACCAATGTGGCTTGAAGAAAATCAGGCAGCAACACAAACCATGCTTGCTCTTGGCGGCCTGCTTTCCCTCGGAGCAGATTCTGGGAGCTTTGTGTCTGTGGAGCTAGAGCTCTGCGGCACCAGGATTCCATAAGGGTTGGTGGGCTTGCTCGAGACAGGGACTTATGGCCTCTGGGGCTGGGCAGGCAGGCACAGGCGTGAGATTCACGGGAGGACAGGGAAGGTCTGCCTGCTGTGTGGTCACATCTGCAGTGTCCCTGGGCCACATCTGCAATTCCCGGTCCAAAGAGCTCCAAACACAAAGGTATTTTTGCATTTCATTTGTTAGAAGAACCTGACCAAGACTGCAACTGGGGCTTTTTATGGTTTTTGTTTACTTCACTTTGAATGAATATTCAAATGTTTCACTGAAGAAATATTAATATATTTGATTATAGAGTACTGTTGTATATCTACAGAGGCTATTATGTAATATGTATTATGGACAAGTATTATCTTTCTTGTCCTTATTTCTGGGCTTTCCTGGTGGCTCAGATGGTAAAGGATCTGCTGGCAATGCAGGAGACCCAGGTTTCATCCCTGGGTCTGAAAGATCCCCTGGAGAAAGGAATGGCAACTCACTGCAGTATTCTTGCCTGGAGAATGCCATGACAGAGGTTACAGTCCATGGGTCACAAAGAGTCGGACACGACTGAGCAACTAACACTGTTATCTTTCTAAAACTTAGAAATCTTGGATTCCGAAATACACCTGGGTCCAAGGATTTTGATTAAGGAACTGCAGATCTGTATTTTTATCATTCCATTTTATTTTTCTTTCTTTCTGTAATTGCACAAAAGAGAAGGCTCAGAGAAGTTAAGTGATCCGTTCAGTTCTCACTTGTCCTCAGTGGTGGGGTTGGGACTTGAAGCTAAGGGGCAAACCGTGTCTTCCAGTTCTAGGTCTGTATGTTCCCCCTGCCCCCACCATGGAGCCTTCATCCTTCTGTGGACTGAAGGGGAGTCAGGACGGGACAGACGTATGCAGGGACCAGACCAGGTGAAAGCAGAGGACGGAGCTGGGCCAGCATTCTTGGGCCCTCCTGATCTGTGCCTGTGGATGCATTTGCGCCCCGCTGCCTGTCCCCCAGGCTATCAGCCTCCGGGGCTTCTGCCAGATGCCATTAGCGTTGTCATTAACAAAGCAGGAAGGGTGTTAATGGGACTGATAAATGGGATAGGATGAGCCTTGGCCAAGCCCCCTGTCCCTACACTTACAGTCCACCCTCGGCCTGGTGAGGTGATGGACAGTTGTCCTGTGGCCCCAGGGTCCTGTACCCCAGGGCCAACAGCGTGGGCAGCCGGAGTGTTCGTTAACTGGTATGTGAATTCTTAATAACTGTGCCCGTGTGCCAGGGAAAGCGAGCTGCTGGGAGCCCGGTGGAGACCTGAACAGGCTCACCCACCATTTGTACCCTCTTGAGCCTCAGTTTCCCTGCCTGTAAAGCAGGAAGGATGTCGCCCACCCTGGCCTCTGTGTGAGTCTTGGCCTGCATCACAGGATGGTGTGAGAAGAAAAAGGAGCCCATGCACCCCACACAGCAATTCCAGAAAGCGTGAAGCACTAAGGCAGCAGCGTAGGTTGTGTTCTGTTATAGTTCTTATGGCTCCCCTGGGAGATGGTTCCGGAACCTGCATCGGTCAGGGAGCCTGAGGGACAGAACTCAGCCTGGTACAGAGTAGGGAGGGCACGCGAGGAAGTGAAGGTGTGGCAGGTGTAGACGGGCATTCTCCGCCCACCCAAGACTCCCTCCATCCCCCTCACCCCCGCAAGTCTCCTTCACGCCTCTGTCCTCTGATTCCAGGAACACAACCTGATCTTCTACGAATGCAGCGCCTATTCCGGTCACAACACAGAAGAGTCCGTGCTCCATCTGGCCAGGTAATGAGATGTTCCTCAGCCGGGGTCTCCGTCTGCCTCAACCCCCTCTGTCTGTCTGAGCCAGCTGGGTAGAGGGGCTAGAGCCCTCGGCCTTTGTGTGGGACCCCAGGGTCAGGGACAGAGCTCTGAAATGACAAAAAGAGAGCCTCTTTGCCCGTCACCCTCCCCCACCGCCCCCGCCTCCACTGCAATCTTTGTCTTCTGAGTCTGAAAGGCTGTCTGCCGGTTCCCAGAGATCCTCTTTTTAAATGCAAATGCTTTGGGAAAGGTCAGATCGGAGGCCCCTCAGTGCTGCCTAATGTTGTACCAAGGATTAGTTGGCAGCCAGCTGGCTTACACTGTGGACTCCTTTTGGAGGGGGAGGGGAGCCAAGGAGAGGGGCTGCGATGGGGGACACAGAGGTACCCTAAAAGACAGCGCTCAAAGGACTGGTGCTGGAAGCTTCTACCCGCCACCCATCCACCCATCCATCCATCTCTTCATCCCTCCATACATCCATCCATTTGTCCATCCGCCCATCCCCATCCATCAAGCCACCCAGCAGATACTGATTAGTGATTATGTCATGCTGAGCATTCATTCTGGAGCATTTAAAAGATAGATATATATTTAATAACAAAGAGCACAGAACAACTTATTCGGTGCACTGGAGACATTGTGGAGTTATGGAAGACCTAGGGATTTATGGGGAAAACTCTAGGCTTTTCTCTGCCACTGATTTCCCAGGGCAAGTCGCCCTGCCTCCCAGGGTTTTGCCTCCAACATGGGAACATCCATCCTACCTTCTCTGCTCTTATGTGAAAATCGGTAGAGTTGCTTCCGGTGAAAGTTCTTGGAGAATATAAAGCAGGGATAAGATCCCTGACACTATATTTGATCCTTCACCTCTCATAGTTAATCTGGAGCTCTGGCCACATGGGAAGCCCCTCCATAAAGTCAATAACCAATAAATGTAATGTTTGAGCCTCTGCTGGGTGCTGGGTACTATGATAAGCTTCAGAGACACAGAGTCAAAGGATACAGTCTCTGTCATCAGCATCTCACTGTCTGCTGAGAAGCAGTGATGGGACTGTAACAGAGGAAGGATCCAAGCGCTACCAGGGGCACTTACATTATCCAGAGCATCAGGGGAGGCTGCCTGGAGGAGGTGTTGTGAAGGATCCACACTGATTACAACTCTAGCTTTACATATCACAGTTGTGCGCCTGTGCCCGCCCCGGGGGGGACTTGGAGCACTGTCTCTGATGCTCTTGGGAGGCTGGGTCTGTCCCAGCCGCTCCTCCACTGCTGACCCTCCACCTGCCCCTCCCCCAGGGTCCTCAAGGAGCAAGAAGACACAGTGAGGGAAGACACCATTCAGGTTGACCGCCCTGCCAAGAAGAAAGCCTGCTGTGGCTGATACAGGCCTCCCAGGACTCCCGCCCGGACCTGAGGCCACGGGGCCGCCCTGCCTTCTGCACATGGGCTCCTGCACGGGTGCCCCCACCAAGACCCACTGGGCCTTTGTCTCCATCGGTGATGGGCTCCTCACCACCGTGGAAGGAAAGTACAACCCCGAGGAGAGCTGCTGTCTGGATGTCTCGGGGTCTTTCCCTCTCTTCTCTGTCTGGACCCAGCTGTCACTTCCATCCTTCTTTCTCCCCTAGCTTGGTTTCCTGGGGGAACGGACAGATGGGCTTTTCCAGAAAAGCCACCCCGTGCTTTCTCCACTTCCCTTCTTCCCACCCTGCCCTTAGGAGTCTGGCACTGAGGTTGCCATGGCAACTGTGCAGGGCAGACTGGCAGCTTCCTGTAGGTCAAAGACACGGGACTGGGCACTGCTGGGTGATCGGTCCAAACTTGGAGCCTGTTCTCTGGATGCCAGTGGACACCCTTGGCATGTGCTTCATGGGCCTTGAGGTGCCCGTGGGTGCTGAGTCCATCAGACTGAGATACCTGCTTCCTGCTCCACCCTCACACCCTGGGGACCTGCTCCTTCCCCAGCTTCAGGGCCCCTCCTCTCTCATCCGCCGCCTGGCCTCTGTATTTATCCCCATGGGTTCTCTGGAGCTGCGCCTTACAAAAGCCACAGCCTTCCTGCTCCCCTGACTCCACAGGGTGGACTGTGGGTGATAAATGTACGCCGGGGGTCAGGGAGTGGGCTGACCAACTGCTTAACTTTGGCGAGGAGATGAAAACCTGGGCAACCAAACCAGCTGCTGCTAAACAGAGCGACCATGCCTGAGGGTATCAGTAAGGTACATAGAGCCATGTAAAAGCCATTTTCTAAATGTTTCTCAAAATAGCTCTTCAAGAACTGTACCTGATGATTACTGGGGTAGATTGACAGGCAGGCAGGGAGGCCCAACATCGGGTCTGTAGTTACTGACTTCATTTTATTTTGCTTTTCTAGAAGGCTATATTTTTTTCAAGTGTGACTGTGATGTTGACATTTGGGGGGTTCTGAGTAGTGAGCAGAGGGTAGCTGCCAGCTTTGGCACCCCTGTGACAGCCCCTGAACAAGGCACTTGGATGACTGGCATGTGGTCCGGTCTGCTAGGTTCTGAGGTCCCAGCCCTTGGCAGCGCTCCAACATCACTGACTAGCATCCGGGGCTGGTGAGGGCACTTTCACCCTGACTGGAAGCTTGGAAGCAAAGATCATAAACGTCACTGCCGCTGACCATTCTAGGGCTAGACCCTGGCCCCACATCAGAAAGTGGCTGATGTCCACATGCCCTGGGGCGTGTAGGAAGGCAGAGGACAGAAAGCGTCAGCAAGCCTCCAAGAAGGTGATTCAAGAAAGCTGCACACAGCCAGCTGGGCGGGGTAGGGGGCAGTCACTGGCCAAGAGCTCCCAAGGGTGTGCCTATGGCCTCCTGCCCAGACCGGCCAGAGGGTCAGAGACCACAGGCCACAGGCAAGCGCCAGCTTCCTTTGTTCAGGCTTTCTGTCTCGTCCACTTTTGTGGGCACCTGGGAGCCCCCCGAGGGTGGGTGACAAAAGTCAGCACTGAGTGCCAGGAGGCACCCAGGATCTTGAGCAGTCCTGCCCGCTCCTGGGCCCCCGTGGCATCGGTAGCATAAGGGCTTTGGGGGGCTCTTCCTGCTCAGGGGGCTTGTGTTCATCATCTGACGGACTCTGGCCCCCGCCCCGGTGTGGAAGTACTCACAGGAGGTCCTTTCCCGAAGAGAGGGGACTGCCAGTGTCTCACCAGTGAGATGGGTCTCCAGCAGTGTCTGCATGTGACTGTGTGTCTGTGTGTGTGCCTTCATCTGCAGCCTCTAGTCCCTAACTTGGGTTTTGAGTAGGGTGGGATGATCCTCCACTAGCTTTGTTCGTAGTGATGCTTTCTAAGGCCCACTTGACTTCACATTCCAAGATGTCTGGCTCTAGGTCAGTGATCACATTATCGTGACTATCTTGGTCGGGAAGATCTTTTTTGTACAGTTCTTCTGTGTATTCCTGCCACCTCTTCTTAATATCTTCTGCTTCTGTTAGGTCCATACCATTTCTGTCCTTTATCGAGCCCATCTTTGCATGAAATGTTCCCTTGGAATCTCTAATTTTCTTGAAGAGGTCTCTTGTTTTTCCTATTCTGTTGTTTTCCTCTATTTCTTTGCATTGATCACTGAGGAAGGCTTTCTTATCTCTCCTTGCTATTCTTTGGAACTCTGCATTCAGATGCTTATATCTTTCCTTTTCTCCTTTGCTTTTCGCCTCTCTTCTTTTTACAGCTATTTGTAAGGCCTCCTCAGACAGCCATTTCGCTCTTTTGCATTTCTTTTCCATGGGGATGGTCTTGGTCCCTGTCTCCTGTACAATGTCACGAACCTCCGTCCAGAGTTCATCAGGCACTCTATCAATCAGATCTAGTCCCTTAAATCTATTTCTCACTTCCACTGCATAATCATAAGGGATTTGATTGAGGTCATATCTGAATGGTCTAGTGGTTTTCCCTACTTTCTTCAATTTAAGTCTGAACTTCGCAATAAGGAGTTCATGATCTGAGCCACAGTCAGCTCCTGGTCTTGTTTTCGCTAACTGTATACAGCTTCTCCATCTTTGGTTGCAAAGAATATAATCAATCTGATTTCGGTGTTGACCATCTGGTGAAGTCCATGTGTAGAGTCTTCTCTTGTGTTGTTGGAAGAGGGTGTTTGCTATGACCAGTGCATTCTCTTGACAAAACTCTATTAGCCTTTGCCCTGCTTCATTCCGTGCTCCAAGGCCAAATTTGCCAGTTACTCCAGGTGTTTCTTGACTTCCTACTTTTGCATTCCAGTCCCCTATAATGAAAAGGACATCTTTTTTGGGTGTTAGTTCTAAAAGGTCTTGTAGGTCTTCATAGAACCGATTAACTTCGGCTTCTTCAGCAGTACTGGTTGGGGCATAGGCCTGGATTACTGTAATATTGAATGGTTTGCCTTGGAAACGAACAGAAATCATCCTGTCATTTTTAAGATTGCATCCAAGTACTGCATTTCGGACTCTTTTGTTGACCATGATGGCTACTCCATTTCTTCTAAGGGATTCCTGCCCACAGTAGTAGATATAATGGTCATCCGAGTTAAATTCACCCATTCCAGTCCATTTTAATTCACTGATTCCTAGAATGTCGACGTTCACTCTTGCCATCTCCTGTTTGACCACATCCAATTTGCCTTGATTCATGGACCTAACATTCCAGGTTCCTATGCAATATTGCTCTTTACAGCACCGGACCTTGTTTCCATCATTGGTCACATCCACAACTGGGTATTGGTTTTGCTTTTGCTCCATCCCTTTATTCCTTCTAGAGTTATTTCTCCACTGAGCTCCAGTAGCATACTGGGCACCTACCGACCTGGGGAATTCCTCATTCAGTATCCTATCATTTTGCCCTTTGTTATTGTTCATGGGGTTCTCAAGGCAAGTATACTGAAGTGGTTTGCCATTCCCTTCTCCAGGGGACCACATTCGGCTGTGGTCCATGTGATTAGATCAGCTAGTTTCCTGTGATTATGATTTCAGTTTGTCTGCCCTCTGGTGCCCCCTAGCAATACCTACCGTCTTATTTGGGTTTCTCTTACCTTGGTCGTGGAAAATCTCTTCACAGCCGCTCCAGCAAAGTGCAGCCGCTGTCTTGAAAGATGATGCTGTGAAAGTGCTGCACTCAATATGCCAGCAGATTTGGAAAACTCAGCAGTGGCCACAGGACTGGAAGAGGTCAGTCTTCATTCCAATCCCAAAGAAAGGCAATGCCAAAGAATGCTCAAACTACCGCACAATTGCACTCATCTCACACGCTAGTAAAGTCATGCTCAAAATTCTCCAAGCCAGGCTTCAGCAGTATGTAAACCGTGAACTCCCAGATGTTCAAGCAGGTTTTAGAAAAGGCAGAGGCACCAGAGATCAAATTGCCAACATCCGCTGGATCATGGAGAAAGCAAGAGAGTTCCAGAAAAACATCTATTTCTGCTTCATTGACTATGCCAAAGCCTTTGACTGTGTGGATCACAATAAACTGTGGAACATTCTGAAAGAGATGGGAATCCCAGACCACCTGACCTGCCTCTTGAGAAACCTGTATGCAGGTCAGGAAGCAACAGTTAGAACCGGTCATGGAACAACAGACTGGTTCCAAATAGGAAAAGGTGTACGTCAAGGTTGTATATTGTCACCTTGCTTATTTAACTTATATGCAGAGTACATCATGAGGAACGCTGGGCTGGAAGAAGCACAAGCTGGAATCAAGATTGCTGGGAGAAATATCAATAACCTTAGATATGCAGATGACACTACCCTTATGGCAGAAAGTGAAGAGGAACTCAAAAGCCTCTTGATGAAAGTGAAAGAGGAGAGTGAAAAGGTTGGCTTGAAGCTCAACATTCAGAAAACAAAGATCATGGCATCTGGTCCCATCACTTCCTGGGAAATAGATGGAAAAACAGTGGAAACAGTGTCAGACTTTGTTTTTTTGGGCTCCAAAATCACTGCAGATGCTGATTGCAGCCATGAAATTAAAAGACGCTTGCTCCTTGGCAGGAAAGTTATGACCAACCTTGATGGTATATTAAAAAGCAGAGACATTACTTTGCCGACCAAGGTCCGTCTAGTCAAGGCAATGGTTTTTCCCGTGGTCATGTATGGATGTGAGAGTTGGACTGTGAAGAAAGCTGATCGCCGAAGAATCGATGCTTTTGAACTGTGGTGTTGGAGAAGACTCTTGAGAGTCCCTTATACTGCAAGGAGATCCAACCAGTCCATTCTAAAGGAGATCACTCCTGGATGTTCATTGGAGGGACTGATGCTAAAGCTGAAACTCCAATACTTTGGCCACCTCATGAGACGAGTTGACTCACTGGAAAAGACTCTGATGCTGGGAAAGGTTGGGGGCGGGAGGAGAAGGGGACGACGGAGAATGAGATGGCTGGATGGCATCACCGACTCTGTGGACATGAGTTTGAGTGTACTCCGGGAGTTGGTGATGGACAGGGAGGCCTGGCGTGCTGTGATTCATGGGGTCGCGGAGAGTCGGACACGACTGAGCGACTGAACTGAACTGAACTGAACTGGGATGATCCTAGTGCCTGGCCTTCCAGCCCGTGGGGTGAATCCTCACCAGTCCTCAAGGATCAGGCAGAGAGAAGGGCAGGAAGGTGGTCAGGCCTCTGTGGCTCCCTTCTCCACGCCCACCTGAGAAAACATGGCGTACGGGGACTTTGCGGAGACTCTGAGAACTTCCGTGTCCCCCGATCTCAGTTGCCCCTTCCCCCCTGTTCCTTTAAAGCAACCCTGTTGGGTTGCAATCAGCCCAGCCTGGAGCCTAGCACAGGGCGTCAGCAAAGCCTCCCAGCTCCAGCCCCTTGCTGAGCAAGTTACTTAAGCAGGTTTCCTGTGTGTCTGTGGACAGGAGGTACCACGTGGACCTCTAGGAACGCTTTGGGTACCATGGGAGGCAGTGCATGTGAAGTGCCTGGAACACATCGGTGCTGACAAGTAGGGGCTATTGTCATCGTCAAGCTCGAGTTTCTGCCCAGAGCATTTGCCTCGCTTCGGTTTGGATTCAGCACCAACCAACACTAAGCATCTTCCGGTAACTGGGCGCCTCCCAGACACCACCTTGTTTTTGTTTCTGCTTGTCCGGCTCTTTGCTCGACCTCTGAGCTCGTGTCTGGTGTGACCTCCTGGCCCTGCCCATCTTTGTCCTGTGGACTTCCTGGTTTTCCACTCAGACCGCATCCCGCCACCTTCCCTCCCTGCCACGGTGCTCCCAGTGCTTGCCCAGGGATGCCCTGTGCTCGTCACCATCCCTGGCCCCATGCTGGCCGCTCCCATTCTGACTGCTCGGGCCTCTCCCGGGTCTGCTGCTGCCTCTGGCCACGAACTCTGGCACCAAACCAACACCCTGGTGACTTTGCTCCTTGTCCAGCACTCATTGCCCCTTTGGGGCCTTTTCTGTTCCTCCTGGCTTTCTCCCACCTCTTCTCTGCCCTGTGCTGCTCTTTCCCCAGTGTTCTTACCTCTGCCCGATCTTGGACTCCCCTCCAGCCTCCCCTTGCCCAGGTCTACTCCAGGCAGCACCTGTATCCTTCATCACAGATGGCTCAACCCTTTGTTTCTGTCACTATGTGTCCCTACTCCAAAGGATCTTAAACCAATTTCAGCTAAGGTGTTTATGCCAGTGGTGTTCAGGGCCATATTTGTATTTTAACAAAGAACTCTAAGAAAAGCATACTTTAACCCAAAGGAATAAATCCCTAGTGGTAGACTATTAAGCACCATAATGGGTTATGGGGTCAAATATTTAAGACAGAGCTGCTTCTCCTATACTTCTCCTAAAGATCACAGTTTGCTTCATGTACTTTTGGGCTCTAAGTTCCTGTTTATAATTGTTTTGTCTTCCTGATGGTTTGACCCTCTATCGTCGTAAAATGTGCTTCTTTGCCTTTAGTCACAATTTTTGTCTTAGAGACTGTTTTGTCTGATGTTAGTATGACCACTCCAGCTCTTTTGGTGGGCACATCTTCTGAATGGCATATCTTCTCTGTCCTTTTACCTTCAACCTGTTTGTGTCCTTGAATCTAAAGTGGATCTCTTGTAGACAGCATGTAGATGGATTCATGGTTTGTTTTCTTCCAGTCTCTGCCTTTTGACTGGAGTGTTTAGTCTGTTTATATTTAATGTGATGGGTAAAGTATGATTTATATCAGCCATTTTGCTATTTCTGTACTTCATGTGTCTTTTTGTTCCTATATTCCTCCACTACTGCTTTCTTTTGTGTTAGTTATTTTCTAATGTACAACTGTAATTCTCTTGTAATTTTATTTACAATGTGTAATTTATTTGTTTTCTTGGTGGTTGCCCCGAGGGTCACCATTAATATCTCAATCTGTTTGGATTAATAATGACTTAATTCCAATAGTATAAAAAATTTATTCCTATATAATTTCATTCCACCCTCCTTTTTGTTGTTATTATTATAAATTACATCTTTATACATTTTATGCCCATCAACATAGACTTTTTATTTATTGTTTTATGCAGTTGTCTTTTAAGTCAGAAAAAAGGAGTCATGAATGAAAAATATGTTTATATCATCTTTATTTATGTAATTACTTTTACCAGTGCTCGTTATTTTTTCATGTTGATTGAAGTTGCTATTTAGTGTCCTTTATTTCTGTAGTAGTTCTTGTAGGGCAAGTCTGCTAGAGACACACTCTCAATTTTGTTTATCCAGAAATGTCTAATTTATCCTTCACTTTTAAAAGATAGTTTGACCAGATATAGAACATTTGATTGACTGACAGGGTTTCTTCCCCATCAGTACTTTGACTTTACCATCCTGCTGTTTCTGGCCACCACAGTTTCTGATAAGAACCCAGCTGTTCATCTTATTGAGGATCATTTGTATGTGATGAGTTGCTTCTTTCTTGCTGTTTTCAAAGCTCTTTGTCTTTCAATAGTTTGATTCTTATGGGTCTAGCAATAGACCCCTTTGAGTTTATCCTACTTGCAGTTGGGCTGAGTTTCTTGAATGTATAAATTAATGGCTTCCAACAAATTTGGGGAGTTTTTGGTTATTATTTCTTTAAATAGTCTTTCTGCCCCCTATACCTCTCCCTTCCTTCTAGGACCCTATTATACATATACTGGCGTGCATAATGGTATCTCACAGGTTTCTGAAGCTCTGTTCATTTTTCTTTATTTTTTTAAAGTTGTGTTCCTAGGACTGGATAATCTCAATTGCCTTATATTCAAGCCCACTAATTCTTTCTTCTGCCTGCTCAGATATGCTATCAGGACCCTCTAGTGAATTTTTCACTGTACTTTTAGTGAATTTTATTATTGTCCTCATCAACTCCACAATTTCTGTTTGGTTCTTTTTTTATAATTGATGTCTTTTTGTTGATATTCTCTATTTGGTGAGATGTTATTCTCATGCTTCCCTTTAGTTATTTAGACATGGGTTCCTGTAGATCTTTGAACATATTTTAGATCCTGATTTACAGTTTCAAAGACCTCACAGTGGTAACCATCTGCCCTGTGCACAGATCGAGCTCTGCTTGCCGTCTCCTGCTGCCTTCCTTCCACTTCACCCAACATAACCAGGACTCTGGTCTCATTCCTTAGCCCCACCCTGAACCTCCTCCACAGAGTCTTTCTTCTCTTCTGGATTGGAGGAGGACCTTAACATCAGAAGTTGTTTGGATCTGAGAACCCCTCCCCTCCACCTTGAGCTTCTGGCCACCCTGCTGGAGATGAGCTGCTCAAGGACATGTCCAGTTCCTTGGGGAAGTGAAGAGAGACCAGGGATCCTCAGATAGTTGTCCCCTTCCTGCCAGGAATCCAGACATTCCACAAAGCTTCACTCACAAGGGACAGGTATGGGAAGATTGCAATCAGAAGCTTATTTAAAAAGTAGTTTAATTACTTCAAAATCATGAAATCTTAATACATAATATAAAACCCAAGACGTAAGTGGCCTGTTGCTGACAGGCCCTAGGTGTCCCGCCATCTTGCCTTCCCATAGTCTGGGGAACAGAAAGTGGCTCTTCAAATTCCAACCAACTCAGCCAAAATCCATAGTTATGAGCTATTCCCTCCCTCCTCATCCTGGGGTGTGTGTCGGTGGGGAGGAAATGGTGACGTTGGCAGGATATAGGAGCTTTCTAAACCTCCCCACTTCCTATTAATGTTTCTATTAATAGACATACTGATCCTCAGCCATGGCAATAACAAACAACATCATAACTCCACCCTTCACACAGTGCAGTGCAGCCACTTAATCTAAGTGCCCTACATAGGAAGAATGTTCTGGAAGCAATGAGGTTTGGGAAGCCATATGGTGCTCGGCAGAAGACCTAAAGTCAATGTGGAAAATGAGCAGCATTGGAATAGTCTGGGCTACTTATCATCCATGGGCAGGACCACATCAGGTTCAAGGACTGACCCTTCAGGCGGCTGGACTTTATCAGGGCTTTGGCTCTGTTTCAGAAGGGGTCCTTGCAGGTTCTTGTCACAGCACCAGGAAAGTCCACTGCCCAAAGTATAAGGACTCCTAGGACCAGTGAGGCCTGTTCTGTTAAATGAATTATGACTGGATCCATCTGACCTATAACAATAAACAATACACATAAAAACCCTGCACTGCTCATCAGAAGTGCCCAGAGAACATGGACAGAGAGAATGGAATCGTTTTTGACTCAAAAAGAATTAAAACCTGGTACTCAAGGGGACTCATAATGAGTTTGGATGATGTGACCATGGACCTGGGGATTGATGAGTACATGTAGCATTAGGTCAAGGGCAGCAGATGGGGGCGCTGGTGCGACATTTGGCCAAGGGTTGCCAGGCTGCTCTGTGAAATCACTGTGTGGTGTTTATTTACAGAGTAAGGGCACAAACACCCATCTCTGTGGCCTCATGTTGGAGACACTGGCCAGCAGCATTTGCCTACAGATCCAGCTGAGGGCAGGGCATCACGAGCATTGGCTGGGTCACTCGGCTGGTCTTCTGGACCCTTGTGGCCTGGTAGACCTGCGGGGTGTGCCTGCTGGCTCCAGTGAGGAGCTGCTTCCAGCTTTGTCCAGGAGCGTTCCAGCTGCCGAGGTCTGATGGCCTTTCAGACTGTGCGGCCCATCAGAGCATTCATCTCATTGACCTGAGCTGCCCCGGCTCCCGCTGGCAGCCATCCATGACCCACAGCAGCTCGATAGCTCAATTTGACCTGGGCTTCGTGCCTCTGAGCATTAAAAGATGCTTCCCTGCTGGCCCTCTTCTTTCCTGGTGTGGACCCAGCCGCCTTCACCCAGTCGGTCCCCTCCCGAATGCTTTCTCTCAAGACCTGTGCAGAGTGCGGGCCTGCAGACGTGTGTGTGGCCGTGGGCAGAATCTGGACCTACCTGCTGCTCTGAGCTCCAGCTTCCCAGGCTGTAAAAGAGTTCTCTCTGCTCAGCTACGCTCACTGGGCATGGCCAGGTCAAAAGAGAACTCTTGGGGACAGTGCTTAGTCAACCAAAAAGTTCCAGACAAATGTTAGTTATTACCTCTTTCTCTCCTGAAGAGATCAGAACAAAACACAATAGGAAAGAAAGAAATCCCACATGCCTGGGTAACTGGGAGAAGCTGGGGTCTCCGGTAAGAGCATTTCCTATATCTCTGGGCAAACAGAACAAGGAAAATCTGCATTTCTCCAAGCTAGAGATTCCGTCTAAGAACAGAAAGCTCTGTGGCTTCCCGCCCTCCATGGAAGGTGGACTGGGGGCCAGAATCCAGACTCCAGTCTCCCCCTGCCATACTGCCTGCAGGGTTCAGGTCTCAGTTCCTTCTGTATTTAGTAGAAACTGGCATGTAACAGATACTGGCTGGGTGGATGGGTGGCTTTAAGATTTTAGATATTAATACCACACTCCAGATAGAACCATCTTCACCAGCATGGTTTATAAAACACTTGCCCTCTGTGATGAGGCCCAAGTTCTGGCCTTGGAGGGTAGGGAAGGATGGCTGCATGAACTGCTGTGGATGTGCTAATCAATGCTTTGGGATTGTACATTTGACTCACTGGAAAAGACTCTGATGCTGGGAAAGGTTGGGGGCGGGAGGAGAAGGGGACGACAGAGAATGAGATGGCTGCATGGCATCACCGACTCGATGGACATGAGTTTGAGTGAACTCCGGGAGTTGGTGATGGACAGGGAGGCCTGGCGTGCTGTGATTCATGGGGTCGCAGACAGTCAGACACGACTGAGTGACTGAACTGAACTGAAAACTGTAAATGTACACTATGTATATTTTCCTGCGATACATTTTTTGAACAACCTCTTTCGCAAATGTTTATGTTCCATGAATGGGTGAAATCTTGGTTCTCTCCAGTGCCAACCACCAAGGCTCTAAGACACACGATGCTTGTCTCAGGCTGTGTCAGGAGAGATCAGGAGAGGGAAGAAGCTTGCTGACAGCCCCTGAGTGTCAGGGCCCCAAGGGGAGGAAAGACCAAAAACCCTCAACTGTATATTAGCATGTTGTAAAAACACCGTGACAATGATCCCAGCTCCCCTCCCCCAAGGACTTGGAGCCAACCCCACCCCAGCCCACTCTGCCAGCCCCGTTGCCCTTGCCACCCATGTACATCCTTCCTTTTAGGAGTTTGACTTCTCCCCCTGGAGAGAGCTCCTGGGATAAGGGGACTCCCATACCCCAAATCCCAACAGTAGGCATAGCCTGGCCCCCAAATAGGGGCCAGAGTTTGTTGAATGACAGAAAAAATGAATGGCAAAGTCTTTTGTCTTTCCTGGAATTTCATCACATCAGGAAATATGCATTCTTACAGCAGGAAATGTGTTAATTTAGCACCAAGAAATATTTTGTCTTTGCAGAAATTCATGGGGTAAATTTTGAGATTCCTTGATGGTGGCTCAGATGGTAAAGACTCTGCCTGCAATGCAGGAGACCTGGGTTCAATCCCTGGACTGGGAAGATTCCCTGGAGAAGAGAATGAGTACCCACTCCAGTATTCTTGCCTGGAGAATCCCATGGACAGAGGAGCCTGGTGGGTTACAGTCCATGCGTTCTCAAAGAGTCAGACACGACTGAGTGACCAACACTTTCACTTTCATGGGGTACTTTTATGTTAGGGAAACTAGGAATTGGCACAGAAGGACTGGAGTGGGGGAGGGAGCTGAGAATTGTGTTCAGAGGTGAGGGGCTGACTTCGGTATCATACACAGAGAACTAGTTTAGAACCAGTCAGCACAGAGCATGGGGCTATGACTCATCCCGGGGAAGTTTATCCCAGTGACTGCTGTCCAGCAGAGGAACAGGCTGCCTCATGAGGTAGTGAACCCTCCAACACGAGAGGCATTCAAGAATATGTTGAGGTCTGCTCTTAGGAGTGCAGGTGAGAAACTAGATACCATGAATTACTAGGCCCCTACCTCCACCCCCATCAACCCCAAGGGTCTGGGATTCTTTTGAACTGAGATTGAAGTGAAAGTTTGTAGGATAAGGTGTAACAAGGGCTTCCCTGATAGCTCAGTTGGTAAAGAATCCACTTGCAATGCAGGAGACCCTGGTTCGATTCCTGGGTCGGGAAGATCTGCTAGAGAAGGGATCAGCTACCCACTCTAGTATTTTTGGGCTTCCCTGTGGCTCAGCTGGTAAAGAATCCACCTGCAATGTGGGAGACCTGGGTTTGATCCCTGAGTTGGGAAGATCCCTGGAGAAGGGAAAGACTACCCACTCCAGTATTCTGGCCTGGAGAATTCCTTGGACTATATAGTCCACGAGGTTGCAAAGAGTCACACACGACTGAGTGACTTTCACTTTCACTTTAAGATGCAACAGGGGTCAGGATGGGTTAAACCAGGAGGCTTCCTTGGACCAGAAGAGTGTCGGTCCAGTTCATGTCTCTAGTTCTGTTTCCTGCTAATCTTCCCCTCGCCCCCAGTGCATGTCCCCTTCCCTCAGTTAGCGGGGAGAGCACCTGCCTAAGAGCGCCACCGATTCATGTTTCTACAGCTTCCTCGGCAGCACAGGGAGAGGTGCTGGGCCCTTGCCAGCATCCTGCCAGCTCCTCCGCTGTGGCAAATGAAATCACCAGCTTCACGCTGCAGATCTATTTAAACCAGCCTTTCATGTCTGATGGATTTAAAAATATGCTAGAAGTCAGCATCTTGAACACAAGAAACACAAACAAGCAGATGAGGCTGCATTTTCCTTCCTCGGTGCCCACCCCGTCCTCTTCCTTTCCTTTCCCCTCTCCTGGCCCCTCCCAGAGCAGTTTTCATTCGTGAGGCCCATCTCCCATCCCTCCCCTTTGCTCATGGCTCTGAAGTCTGCAGCCTGAGAGTGGCTGGGTGCCCTAGGAGTCTGGGTTTCCTCCTCAATTCATAGGAGATAAGAGAGAGCACCCCACAGGTGGGCTGCCCTCACTCCCAGCTTACTCCCTGCCTGGCCGGGCAGACCCCAGATCAGGACTCACCAAGGCCCTGCCTGTCACAGGCAAGGAGCCTGCAGCCCGCTGCCCTGGTGATCACAGCCAGCCTTACTGTCTGGTGCCTTCAGAGCCCCCAAGCTCCCAATAAGCCCCCCATGAGCCCCTCGCAGGATTCTGTCACAGCAGGGGCCCCAGTCCTTCCCCAGATAATTCTGGGGCTTCAGCCCACTTTGGTTGAGCTAACCCAATTTTCTCACGCCATAATTGAAACCATATTCTGTCTAATCCCTGAACGTCATTTCTTTGCTGCTTGATAAGAGGCCCTGCAGCAGGTCCTCCACCTGCAGGCAGGTGGCCAGGATTGCAGGGATTGCAGTGGTTGAATCTGGAAAGATGCTTTCCCAGAAATGGCCCACCCACCGCTCTGCCCCAGCTGCACCAGGAAGGCCAGGCTTCCAACTCCACATTCTCAGTCTCGGAGGCCCATCGAATCTCCTGGGGGATTTGTCTTTATTTTTACTATTTATTTATTTTTGTTTATTCTTCTTTTAATTGGCCTATTTGGCTTGCCATTTTAAAATAATATTTAAAACAATATCACCGTGTCTCTTTGGCGGGGGGAGGCTCTTGTTTGGTATCTGTCCAGTATTTTAAAGTTCTTGCTTCATTTTGTTACTTTACCTGTCATAACTGGTGGATTATTTCTTTCAGCATACTTGGTTGGTAAGTACTAAGAAAAAAATAACACTAGCACTTGTCCCAGTCCCCTCACAAGAAATTCTAATTTAATTAGAAGTTAAAAGTTCTTTTTGTAAAATGTGTTTAATATTACCATTATTAGCAACAGCAACACTGGTGTGGAGAAATGGAAAGTGGAAAACCCCCCTGCGTGTGAGCCAGTCTCAGACCTGCCTCTCTGACTCCATCTTCCACACTCTTTCCCGCCCCCACCTCCGTCTGCATTCCTCCAGAGAATTTCAAAGGTTTCCTCTGTCCACACAGCAGGTCATTAGCGGAGCAGCTGCCTGACAGGGTTCTGAGACTTCCCCAGAAATGCAGAGCCTCTAATCACAGACCCGAACGATGGTCAGTGTAGGTGAGCACTATGCTTGGGGGGTGGGGGGTGGGGCTCAAGAGCTACAGTCCTTCATCCTGTGTCTGCGGGTCTAAGGCACGTGTGGACACACTCACACACACATACACACAAACACACATACACACACTCACATACACACATACACACACACATGCACACACATACACACAAACACACACTCATATACACACTCTCATACACATACACTCTCGCACACAGACACATACACAGTCACACACACACTCTCACACATATACACACAAACACACACACATACACACACTCTCGCACACACATAGGCACACACATACATACACACACTCATGTACACACTGTGACACATACACACACAGTCTCTCTCACACACACATGGACACTCACACATATACACACACAGACACATACACACACACTCATATACACACACACACACACACATAGTCTCACACACACACGCACACACATACACAGTCTCACACACACATGCACAATCACACACACACAAATACACACACACTCATATACAGACATACACACACACATAGTCACACACACACATATACACACAAACACGCACACATACACACTCTCTTGCACACACATAGGCACACAGATACACACACACATTCACACTCACACACACATAGGCACACACATACACACACATACACATAGTCTGACACACACATACACACTCACACATTTACACACATACACACACAAACACACATACTCACACACATTCACACACACACACACACACACACACTGCACACATTCTGATTTCATCCCTGACTCCGTTCCCAACTATCCTACCCCTGATGGTGGGGACAAAGAATGTTCCTGGCCCTTTCTGTGAACACGGATGTTGCAGCCATAAAGCCGTCAGCTGCTGCTACTCTCAGCTGAGGGGATTCAGGATGGAGGAAAACAGGATCCTGGCCTCAGGTAGCTGAAGTGCAGAAAACCCCCAGGCACCTGGCGCCTTGGAGTTCACGGGTCTCTCCTGCGACACCCTCTGTGAACAACTTCCTTTCTGTTGAAGTGTGAGGACCTCCTCCAGGGCGCGGCTGGGGCTCATCCAAACCAGGACCTTATGTCTGGGCCAGATCGTTGTTTAGACGTGAGCACGCCTATGGTCATCTCTCCCAGGCCTCCCCTGACCCCGGACACCTGTCCAGCCCTGCTGCCCTCTAGGCTGCCCTCACCTTCTGCAAAAGCCCGACTCTCCAAAGGCCACTCATTCGGAACGCTGTGGGAGTGATGCCTGAATAGGAATCTGGCCAGAGACGATAAATATTGGATGGCATCATCAACTCAGTGGACGTGAGTCTGAGCAAACTGTGGGAGATGGTGAAGGACAGGGAGGCCTGGCAGGCTGCCCTCCCAGGGGACACAACTGAGCGACTGAACAACAGCAGAGGCAGGGCTAACCCCCTGCTGGATGCCAGAGGCCCAGCCCTGGCCAGCCAGCAGCCGAACCCTTAATTCCATTTCCTCTCAGTTACTAAAACGATTTTCCATGAGATAGTCCCGGCTCAGCAGAGTCGCAGACTAATAATGGAGCTGAGCGCCTGGAGGAACCTGGCAACCTGGCTATCCCCTCCCCCTCTGCTACGCGCTGGCAAAGTCATGGGATATTGCGTTATAGTCCTGGTGGGAACTTCTCTTCTCCCCAAGCCTTTATTTCTCACCCTGACCCCTGCTGTCCCAGCAGCCAATCTACTCTCCCCCCTAAAAAGTCTCCTTGGAAAACTCTGGGCCCAGAATTTTCCTGGTGGTCCAGTGGTTTTAAGACTTCACCTTCCAATGCAATGGGTGCAGGTTCGATCCCTGGTCAGGGACTTAAGATCCCACATGTCTCCAGGCCAAAAAACCAAAACATAAAACAGAAGCAATATTGCAACAAATTCAAAAAAGACTTAAAAAAAAAAAAGAAATCTCTGAGCCCAGGGCCACAAAATAAGAGGCACAGAGCTGCAGAATCAGCTATCACAGCTTTTCCAGTTGGGTGGAGGCCTGGAGACTGTTCTAGGCCGACACCTTCATTCATAAGTGAGATCCCAGAAGCATAGGGGGACGGTGCTGACCTCAAGGCCACGTGTCAGGCAGATGCCAAGAGCAGGAAGAATGGGTGCTTGCACCTGACAGGAGCATCGCAGTCATAAGTCTTCATCAGTTCATTTGGCAAATATTCCTGAACATCTTCAAGACCTTTGGTGGGCGTGGTCTATACCTGACACTGAACATAAACACAGATGAGAGGCAGAACCTGTCCTCCAGGAGATCACCGTCAAAGGAGACACAAGACCAGACGCTGATAATACAGCAGGTGCCACACCTGGGCACATGGAGACACGGGGAGCCAGGTGGGCTCAGCTAGGCTGTGTGTCCCAGCCCCGGAGGGGCTCAGGTGGACCCAGGTCAGAGCCACAGTTGTAACCACAGTCATGACAGTAAACCCACTCCCACTCACTGCATCCCCGTCATGGCTCCCACTTACCTCCATCAGCGTCCCTGCGGAAGGGGAAAGGTTATCACCAGTTTGCGAGTAAAGGAAATTGAGGCATGGAAGCTGCAGGCCACACAGCCAGGAGGTTGTGGGGAAACTGGGGGTTGAACCTGGTGCTCCAGCCCAGAGCCCATGCACTCCACTGTGCTCCAGGCTCCTCTCCTCTTAGGGGACTTTGGGTCCTCTGTGATGACCCCATGGGAGCCTCCCACCACCACAGGTCTGCAGGTGGCCCCAGTCCTGAATCCTGTTGAACAGCCTGGGGTCCTCCAAGCCCTGGCCCTGCTCTGACCTCCTACCCTGTTTCTAATCTGGGCATCTCCAAGCCAGCTGTCAGAGTTACTTCCAGGCAACAGAGGATGGTGGACCTTGACCCCTTGGCCCCTGGAAGCAGCACTCTGACCCACTGTGCACAGAGGCGCAGCTTGGAGGGGCCTCTCCCTCCCAGGGGCTCCTGCACACTCTTGTCTCAGGGCCCTCATTTCCAAGAACGGGGAGCTACCATCTCACCAAGCGGGATGTGTTCCTGGGCCAGCTCACAACAGTCTGGGACAGCGGTGTGATCATCACGGCGTTTCACAGAGGAAGGGTCCACCCAGGGGACAGCAGTTCTGGTAACTCACTGCAGCTCTCAGTTGTTGGCCAGAGAGGCCAGGCTGCAGCCCCAGCTCTGTTTACTCCAAGGCTGGCTGGAGTTCAAGGTGTCACCCATGACTGCAAAGCTGAGCGGGAGCCTGAGAAGCCTGTGTCTTTGGCTTCAAGCTCCATCCAGCTGAGCTAACCAACTGTGGCCAGAAAACAATCGTCATAATGTCAGAAAGCCATTACGACTACGGAGCCGCTGAAAGACGCTTCGAGAGTCCTTTCTGTGAGTGGAAAGTGAGGCTGGGTGTCATGATCCCCTGGAAACAGCCGCAGAACAATCTTGCAGAGCACACATCAGCCTGGCTCAGACCCTTCATGCCCTCCCGCCTCCCAGACAATTACATCCTCTGAGCCGTCCTTGTGGGGAGAACAGTACGACATGACACCGGAAAGGAGGATGCAGACAATCTCAGAGCTGCACAAATCGCCCCTCTGAGGTTCCCTGCCGGGGAGCGGACAGTTCTATGAGGCAGTCCTGCCACTTCCTGCCACTTCCCACCACAGCATCCGCAGCAGCCACCCCTCCACCCTCTGCCCGGGGCTCCTAGGGGAGCTTCTGCCAGGTGTACTTTGCGGGTACCTTTTCTGTAGCTGATTTTCCGAAATAGGCATTAAGTGAAGTCTATTGCCATTTTGCAGGGAAAGCAGCTGCCAGATTGAGCTCATTAGCTTCAGAGCACGTGTGGCCTGCAAATCTTATCCTGTCACTTTCCTGAGTAAAGTCCTAGTGCTTTCTCACTGACCGAGGAAAACGTCTCCCCGACCTGGACACGGGCTCTGGACCGTGGACCCTGGCTGCATCCCAGGCCTCCCTTCTCCCTCCTCCCCAGATCTCGGCTTTTCCCTTGTCTCTCCTCTTCTTTTCAAACGAGCCTCCCTCTCTGGACGCCTTTGGGTGGGGCCTCAGCAAGTATCACTTCTGCCAACCGCATCCATTACCTTACCATCCCCTCCTCTTCTGCTTTTTTGAGTTTCCGTTTCAAGTCGTGTCTTCAGAGAGGTTCTTGATCTCCTAAGAGTCTACTCCCTCGTAGAATATATTACTCTTGTGGAAAGTCTCCTCCTGGCGGCTGCTCCACAGGAGGGACCGACAAAAGTTAACGGAAAGAGAAAGTTTGCGAGAGACGCCTCGCGTAGCTCTCCTGGGTCCAACTGAGAACAGGACTGGAGCCACTGTGCTCAGGATGGCCCAGCACCCACACCTGACCTGGAAGCCACGGCCAGCCTCCCAAGGTCACGGCACGAGCGCATCTCCCTCCCCACCCCACCCCTCAGGCAGGACTTCCACATTTGGTGATCACACAGGACTCATTGGAAAAGACCCTGATGCTGGGAAGGATTGAGAGCAGGAGGGGAAGGGGGCAACAGAGGATGAGATGGTTGGATGGCACCACCGACCCAATGGACATGAGTTTGAGCAAGCTCCGGGAGATGCTGAAGGACAGAGGAGACTGTTGCGCTGCCGTCCATAGGGCTGCAAAGAGTCGGACACAACTGAGTGACTGAACGACCACAGAAGGATTCTTAGGCCATGCCTTCCTCCCTGCATGGTGTTCTCCTGGGAAAGCCACTGCAGCCCTGGGCACGGGGAAGGACCCTCCTGTCCTGTACTTCCGACTCACCACGTCATGGTGGCATGTGCTTCTGTCACATTAACGACGGTTTAAGACAGTGGGGGACTGGGGCGGTCACTTCCTGTTCAGTACAGCCAGACAGCTCTGGAGCGGTTCTGCGGCTGTTATGCAGTCAAGAAAGGGCTGTCAGGTCTCGCTGGTCCCCACCTCCTCCCTTTTACTGGTCCCTAGAATGCACTTTTGAGCCTCTAACTCTGGCCATCAAACAGAATGGTACCCCATTACACCAACTTGATGTATTATTTGTCGTTATTGTTCAGTCGCTAAGTTGTGTCTGACTCTGCCACCCCATGACCTGCAGCACACCAGGCTTCCCTGTCCTTCACTATCTCCTGCAGTTTGCTCAAACTCATGTCCATTGAGTCGGTGATGCCCTCCAACCATCTCACCCTCTGTCACCCCCTTCTCCTCCTGCCCTCAATCTGTCCCAGCATCAGGGTCTTTTCCAATGAGTCAGCTCTTTGCATCAGGTGACCAAAGTATTGGAGCTTCAGCATCAGCCCTTCCAATGAATATTTAGGACCGATTTCCTTTAGAATTGACTGATTTGATCTCCTTGCCATCCAAAGGACTCTCAAGTATCTTCTCTAGCACCACAGTTCGAAAGCATCACTTCTTCGTCTCTCAGCCTTCTTTATGGTCCAACTCTCACATCTGTACAATGACTCTTGGAAAAACCATAGCTTTGCCTAGATGAACCTTTATCAGCAAAGTAATGTCTCTGCATTTTAATACATTGTCTAGGTTTATCATAGCTTTATCTTCTAAGGAGCAAGTGTCTTTTAATTTCATGGCTACTGTCACTGTCTGCAGTGATTTTGGAGCCCTCCCAAAATAGAATCTTGTATTATTAACCCAAACCAAATATGACTTTTCCTTGGGGAAGCAGTGTGAGTAGAATTCCAAGGTGAAGTGGACACTGCAGGTTTCCACTGCTCTTCTCCATGCAAACTAAGCCCTAGGCCAGGTGGGTCTCCAGGAGGTTCTTGGAAATGCAGGTAGAGAGCCAGAAGTGGGGGCCTGCAAAGAGCACCCCAGGCAGGGCTGTGACACCTCAGTGACAGGCTAGCATTTAGCTCTAATGGAAGGCCATGCATGTCTTGGTGCCAGGCGGTCACTGCCTGCCGGGGAGCTGGGAGATGAACATCAAGATCTCAGCAAGACACGTGTGAAGCCTTTAACGAGCTAATGAGCACAGTCACCATGCATGCCACTCCTGCCCAGGGCTTCTGGCAAGAGTCCACATGTCTGTCCCCTGCAGGGCTGCCCTGCTCCCTGGACCTAAGCCCATAGCCCTGGGATCTGGCCAGCTGCTGACCATGGATGGCGGTGCCTACTGCTCCTTGGGGACCTTCAGAGGCCCACAGGCCTCAGGCGCTGGAGTGTACCCTGTCATGCTTCTCAGTGTCAGGGCTGGAAGGCAGGCAGAAATGTTATTACTATAGCAACCATAACTGTACTTTCAGTTTCCAGATGTGTTTTTCAGTTCTTTCAGTTGATTTCCTTGGTGTCTCAGGGAGGTGCAGTGCCTGGTCCAGACTCACACACTTAGCAAGCAGCAGTGCCGGAGTTTGACTGGGTGGTTTGGCTCCAAACCTCTGTCACGTGGCTAAGTTGTCCAAGGTTGGATGCTTGCCTTCAGAGCGGGGGTCCGCAGGGGCCTAGGTCCTTGACCCAGCACCCTAGAGGCCTCTTCTGCCCCGTGGACTCTGGCTGCCCTTGAGGCTGAGATGTTGGCTGCATCCTAGAGGTAGGTAAAGACCCTTTTCACTTCCGCAGTGAAACAAGATCTCTCAATAGAATACAACAGGGGCCTGGGCCTCCTTCTCTGAACGTGACAGCCTGGGCCCCCGTGGGGATTTGTGGAAGCAGGCAAATTCAGCGTGATCTCTTTCTGGACCAGCTTGGGAGGCAGCCCACCTCACCGCGATCTGGACACAGCTCATATCACCTACCGAGGTGTCAAGACTGTGGGGGTCAAGGAGAGGGGTTGTGCTTAGGGAGAGTGACTGAGGGACCCTGTTTCTTTTCAGAAAGGAGCAGGCCCTGCCCATCTAGTGACTGACCAGCAGGCGGTGAGGACCGGGAACCCTGAGGGCAGGGATGGGGCTGTGGACTCTGCTCTGTTGTCAGCCTCTGGCTGAGCCTGGAGCCCGTGCCTTTTCCAACACATGTTTCTTTCGGCTGAATTTCAGATCACTGAATAGGTTGTGTCTGGGTCTCACCTGAATGTAGGCTGATTGCTTCCAATGGGATGAGGCACAGCAGCCTGGGTGGCTCTGGACATGGGGCCAGCATGTCCACTGTGGTCAGACCGCCCAGCCTCAGGAAGCCAGGCTCATCCCAGTGGTCCCAGGACCACAGGCAAGGGTCTGGGCCCAACACACCCAAGGGTCTAGGGAAAGGTAGGAGGCTTCACAGGTGGGGCTGCACTCAGAAACCAAGGCATATGGGCAGGTGCCATTCAAGACTCCAGGTGGGGAGCAGGGATTCAGAAAAACCAGTCTTTAGGAAGGGAATTCAAGAAACAAGGCTGGGGACCCTCCATGCCGTAGAGAAGGTGGAGAGAACAAGATGGAGCTCCCACCCTGTGTGGGACCTGAGACTTAAAGATAGGAGATAGGGCTTCCCTGATGGTCCAGTGGTTAAAAATCCACCTGCCAATGCAAGGGACACAGGTTCCATCCTTGGTCCAGGAAGATCCCACATGCTGAGGGGCAATTAAGCCTGTGAGCCGCTGCTACTGAGCCTGTGTGACTAGAGCCCACACACTTCAGCAAGAGGGACCACTGCAATGAGAAGCCCAAGCACCTCGACCAGAGTAGCCTGACTCCCCCAGCTAGAGAAGGCCGTGCGGGGCCAGGACCCAGCGCAGTCAAAAGTAAATAAATTATAAATATTTTTTTAAAAAGATAAGAGAGAAAGCAGAGCAGAAACCGAAGGATCTGAATTGGCCAGTAGGCCAGGGACAGACTCCTGACCGGGGGACCGCCCCGAGGCACAGCGATGGGCGGGAGCCAGCTATCAGTTGGTTGGGTGCTAAGTGTGGTGCCCAGAGGAGAGGAAGGCCGCTGAGACAGGACAAAGGGGAGATGGGCACCTCCTGAGGGGCACAGATAGAAGGGACAGGAGCCTGGAGCCCTTGGTGGCTCTGGGGCGCGTACTGAGAGAGTCCAGCTGGTCCGCTGTCACCCTGTGGACTCCCACCTGCAAACTCACTCTGTCCAGGGGAAATACGGGCAGAAAGAGAAAGGTCTCTGCCCTTGAAGCTTGTGGTTCGGCGGGGAACCTGGACCCCAGCGGACCTCAGAGCAAGCAGCGAGGGGCCCGTGTACGAGCAAGCCCAAATCAGACCAGAAAAGGGGCATGGCGGCTGCAGGCCTGGGGAGAAGTGGCAGCGGGTGGGTGGGGAAGTTCCCCAGAGAGGGAGCGGAGAGACACGGAGAAAGTCACTCCCGGGTTTTGTAGCCTCAAAAGAATGGGAGGAAAGCAGAAGGCAGGAATGAAGGAAGGGAAGGCGGGAGAGAGAAAGGAAGGAAGGGAAACAGGAAGGAGGAGAGTGAGAGGGGGGCCGAGCCGGGAAAACAGGTTTGACAGGTGAAGCTACAGAATGTACTCAGAGCAGACACTGCCTGTTTCCCACTGAGTCAGGGGAGACGGCAGTCCCACTGCAGCGCTCCCACGGGCAGGAGGGAGGGGGCTGCTGTGTACATGCTCCTCCATGTCCCCCAGGCTTCACTCTTGGAGCCCCAGGAGCTGATGCAGCAGGCACTGAAGACCCAGGGCCCAGGGAGGCCTCTGGGGTGCGGGCTTCTCGGCTGGTGGCTGGAGAGGCCCGAAAGACTGCCGGTTCTTTGTTCAGCATGGGCCTCCCTTCCGGGCCCCCAGGGATGTCAGGGACGCCTGCAGCCCCCAGAGGCCTGGAGCTCCTGGAAGCGCATCCTCCTTGCTGGCTCTTGGCGGCCATGGAGGATTTGACCCCATGGACCGTGGATGGAATTCTCCAAAGCTGGGTGGACAGGGTTGCCTACTCCCATACTCCCACCACAGTGGATTCCCCTTGAGTGCCCTCTGGGAGACCACAACCCCCGCCGGTCCTTCCTCGAGCCCTTTCCTTCACAGTCTCACTGTTGTCCTCGAGTTAAGTTTCTCTATTTTTCTTGTCCAAAACACATGACGAAAACATTCCATGATTTGCACGCACGGTATTTGTCTCTAGTTATAAAGAGAGGTCTCCCCAGCTGGAACAGCAGAGGACTGACTGAACACAGGGTGGGTGTGGGGGGGCCAGGGGGGTGCAGAGGGCACCTGAGCAGGCCTGGAGATGGGGTGGCTCCTCCATGATCCCTCTCCCCCCCCACCCTGGGGCTGCTCAGCTACCAAAGTGGAGGGGTGAGGGGGGCCCTGTGCTCAACCCCCAGGGCTTTGGGGAAGCGAACATGTACGCAGAAACTGTAGTGGTAAAGAACCTGCCTGTCAATGCAGGAGATATAAGAGACACGGGTTCGGTCCCTGGGTCGGGAAGATCCCCTGGAATAGGAAATGGCAACTCACTCCAGTATTCTTGCCTGGAGAATCCCATGGACAGAGGAGCCTGGCAGGCAATAGTCCATGGAGTCACAAAGAATCAGACACGACTGAAAGACTTAGCACACACACAGTGAAAGGGCAGGACCACTGCTGCTGGAATCAGTGGTCATTTTCCCAGGCACTGCCATCCAGAAACCCCAGCCCAGAATCAAGAGCTCAGCCTTGACAGGTCCTAGCTTCACGGCTCCCTCACCAAGCAGCCACCTTCCTTTTGAGATTAACACCATCGGATCTTCTGTTCCACTGTGGCCTCTGACTTCCTCCTACACCCCCCACCCCACGCCCCCAGAGCACGAGGAATGCAGCCACCCCATCCCTTCACTCTCATGTGCATTTATTGAGCGCCCACGGAGTGCGTGGTCCTATGCCCAGGCTTCGGAGCCACAGTCTAGTCAAAAGGAGACCGGAGCTAATACAGAGAACGTTTCATAGCTGGGAAGGGCTGAGGACAGGAGAGAACTAATCACAAAAAAACTTCTATTGGAAAGCAACAGAACTTCCTCTGAGAGTAATATATATTCTACGCACGCGCACACACACACGCACACACACTCCTGTGATGAACACGGACGTCACCCGCTTGACAGCCCCTGCACGCGCATACAGTGCAGGCGCGCGGGGTCAAGTAACTAACCCGGATGCCGTCCGCGCACGCGCACCGCCGCACGCACATGGAGTCTGGCTTATGCTATCAAAGACACTAGTCTCCGGGTTCTAGAGAAGCAATCTGACCTAGATGCCTGCAGCATGCAAAACTTGAGGATCCGAGAGTCACGGTTAAGGAGGACGATGGGGACACGCGTGGACTCCTCCATCGGGGCCCGGCTGCCGCGCAGGCCGTGGCTCAAGGTCGGGAAAACAGAGCCTCTGAGAAGGGCCCCCCGGAGCAGAGCCGAGGGGCTGGGGGCCCTTGGTCCAGGGGCAGGGCCCTCGGGAGGCCGGCGGAGTTCACCAGTCTCGAGGGCACTCCAGGATGGATCGTGTCGTCCTGCAAACAGGGTCCCTGGTGGCCGAGCCGCAGATGGAGGCGAGTTTCCGGGCTGGCTCGCTCGCTCTCTGCAGCCTCCCACGTGTGCTAACGCATTTTGTAGTAATTAGATACAGATGTTTCGCACAGCTGTCCCTTAAAATCCAAGTCTACTGTGAAATCGAGGTCTCGCTGCAAAGGAGGAGGAGTCGGGGCGTCAGCACCAAGAAGCCCTGGGACCATGCCCCTCCCCGCAGGCGGAGGGCCGCGCGCATCTGAGCTGCTAAGGGTTTCCAGCTCAGGACACCCCACGAACAGCCCTCACGAGCCTCTTCCGGAGCCTCATTATCCTCTTGGGAAAGTCGTTGGTTTCTAACCTAAATCCTTCCTGTGAGAATATAGAGATGTCCCCTCTGGTTTCAACTCGGGAGGAGTGGAGCAGTTGCTTCTCAGAGAAAGAGGCCCCAGACGCCGACCCTTCCCAAAGTTGGCGTTTTCAGGGCCGGTGCCCGCAGCCTGGAGTGAGGGGGCGGGCCCAGAGAGAACCACACGGTCCAGCCCGCCAGGCCAGCTGGAGGAATGTGAACTTGTCTTCCAGGCCACCAGACACGTGGTTTCCCGGCTCAGCTCATCCCAAACAAGGTGAAACCCATGGCCACAGCCTCTGCTCATGGAACCCCTCTCATCAAGGGCTCGAAGCTGCCCTTGTGCTGGGGAGGGTCCCAGGGGGCCCTGCAGGAGGGCTCCAATTCTGCAGTTTTAAGGGGTCCAGGTTGGGGTGTTTCGAGGATGCCATCACGTCCACATCTGCCTTTCTACCACCTCTCCTGTAGCGTTCCTGATTGTGCACAAGGCACCCAGGTCCCTGCCAGCCAGTGGGGGAACCCCCCCTCCATGTCTCTCCTCCTCTCTGCACCACCCCCCACCCCCCACCTCAGTACTCACCACGTTTTTGGCATTTGGCTTCATGGATATAGTCCCGTAGATCTCTTCCCCTCTCCGGACAGTGAGGTAATCTTCCAGGTAGAAGACAGTCTGCTTCCAGTGGGTGTAGGGGGCGTCAGGGGCTGAGGGAGAGAAGGGAAAGTCGGAGGAGATGCCTCCAGGGACTTCCCTGGTGGTCCACCGGCTAAGACCTCTGCACTCCCAGTGCAGGGGAAGGGGAAAGTCGCTCAGTTGGGTCCGACTCTTGGCAACCCCATAGACTATACAGTGCATGGAATTCTCCAGGCTAGAATACTGGAGTGAGTAGCCTATCCCTTCTCCAGCGGATCTTCCCGACCCAGAAATCGAAACAGGGTCTCCTGCACTGCAGGTGGACTCTTTACCAGCTGGGCCACCAAGAAAGCCCCCAGTGCAGGGGGCCAGGGTTCAATTCCTAGTCAGGGAACTAGATCCTACATGCTGCAACTAAAGATCCCACGTGCAGTCAAATAAATATTTTTTAAAAAGAGAGAGAGAGATGTCTCCAGAAGGGCTGGGACCCCACCCGGAAGCTGCTGCGTTTCTTCTGGGACATGCTGAACACCCTGCCCAGCCCTCTCACTGGGTCAGGTGCCCAGCGCCAGTGCCTGTTCCAAGTTCTGGCAGGTCTCCCCACTCAGCCCAGGGGCTCAACTTGTCATCGGCTCCCCATGCCCTCCAGACTGAGGATCTTAGTGGAGAAACAGAGGAGAAACAAACTGACATTACAAGGTCATACCAACGGGGTGGTATTAACACAAATGAATCTCAAAATGCTGCTGTTTCATTGGTTCAGCAGAGTGAAGACTTGCAGACAAATGTAGGGGAGATACACGGAGGGCAGTCCATCCAGTCTCCTGTCAAAGGACACCACTCACGCCAACTCCACGGCTAAACCAGTTTCCCCAATTTCATGGATATCCCAACCCTACAAAGAGTTTTCTCTGCCTGCCTCTCTGTCCTAGTCAGTGGCTCCCAACCTTTTTTGGCATCAAGGACTGGTTTCGTGGAACACAGTTTGTCCACAAACCGGGGATGGGGGGATGGCTTCAGGATGATTCCAGAGCACTACATACATTAGGCACTTTATTATTATTACATCAGCTCACCTCAGATCATCAGGCATTACATCCCAGAGGTTGGGGACCCTGCTATAACCCATCCTGCTACCCTTGGCTCAGGCCTGCCATCGGGTTTTAGCTGTGCCTTCCTACCTAGATAGGATAAAAATTCAGGATGATTTTCCTTCCACAGACCCAACTCTGGTCCACAGCTCACACCTCATGCATGAACCAAAGTCACACTGACGCTCACTCCCCCCATGAAATCCTATCCATCCTCTGGGCTCATGACAAATGCTACGACTAGATGAGGGATCCTGTCCCAGCAGCTGCCATCCCTGGGACACTCTTCCCTCCCTAACCACCAGCCTCTCCCTTCCTCATCCTCCAAGGTCGATCCTCAGGAGAGCCTCACCTGACCACTCAGCTGGATTAAGGGCGTCCTGAGCCTGTGTGATTACTGTAGAGGTCACGCTGCTGCATAACCATCTCTGTCTCTTTACTTTCTGTCGTCTCCACGAGACTGCAGCCTCCATCAGGACAGGGGGTTGATGGACTGTTATTACACCCTTGGAGCCCATCACCACACTTGCTAGGTCTGTGAGCACTGAATGCATGGCTGAGAGTAAAAAGCCAGAGGGGGTCTGTTGTGAGGCTTCAAGGTACCCAGGGATGTTCAGCAACATCGAGACTTTGGAACCAAAGGGTTGTAGAATATATCTTACAGCCAGTTCCCCTTGTCCTGCAGGCTCTTACCTTCCTCCACCAGGAGGCATGACTCATGAACACTGATTCACTCTCTTTGCTTACAACCAGCGCTGAAGGTGGGAAGCCTTGGGGAGGACAAAGTAAGTGCCTTTCAAATACTTCAAAGGCTGTCACATGAAAAGTCCGTGGCCTTATCGATGGCTTTGGAGGCAGAACAAAGGCTAGGTCCTGGGCATCATCAGAAGGCAGAGTTTTAATTCTCAGGAAGAATTGGGGCTTTCCCTCAATCGTACTGGCCACTGGTGGTCCAGCCTGAAGGAATTCACACACAGCCTGCCTGGAGATTTATCACACCCCCAGTGGGACCAAGATCATTCAACCCTCAGGATCTATTTTAATAGTGGTGAAGAGTCTGTCTGTGTCCTTCGTAATAGACTGGCTTGATCAAATGTCAGTGGTTTGAATACAGATTTGAGTAGCCTTCAAAGTGTGCATTTGGGAAATCGATGCAAAGTCAAGGTCATGGGGAGGGGAAGCAGCCTGAGCATTTGGAAAGGCTTGAAGGAGGATATGAACATGGAGTCTGTGCTGCTCAGATTGTGAATCTCCAAACACATTCAGCCTTCCTGGCCTCCAAGGCATAGTACTGTCCATGGGCAAAGTCCAGTTGTTCCCAGTACCTTCTCTGCCAACGGCACCTAAACAAATTGTCAAAAGATAGTTTCCGGGGTGTGCTGAGAATGGCAGTGAGTGACTGACAGCACTCTCGCCCCCACCGCCACCCACACCAGCCCAGACAGGTGCCTCTCCTGTGCTTAAAGACCTTCAGGCAAGGAGATTCCAGCAGCTTCCTTCTGTCTCCTAATCAGATGCCCTGGGAGACTCCCAGAGACTTCACTGACTCAGATCCGCCAGCCAGCAAGCCCAGACCATCCACATCTGATGCTGGCCCCTCAAAATGTGCCAGCCTTGAGTTGGAGGAAAGGGATTTTTTTACCTCGACATCAACATCAAGAGGTTGAAAACTTCCCCAAACATCTCATTTCTGTGATGGGTTCACGGACTCATGGTCTAAAGCAATTTTTTCAATCTGGGTTCTCCATCAGGGTCTCCAGGAGAAGCTGATTGCTTTGTAGATGTTTTGACTCTGGTCCTAGGGATTTGAAATCAGTAATTCTAGGGTGTGAGAAGGGGGCAGGTTTGCCAAGACATAAAAATCTTGTGTAGATACACAACCAAGGCCACAGTGGCTGTGCAGACCCAGTCCTTCACATCCTGTACAGCTTTTGGGTGGGTATCAGAGGATAGGACATTTAACGAGGCAGCAAGAGGCCCGGTGTCCAGTCTCCCCCTGCACTGTGACCCTGGCACTCATTTTCTGCATCTGCAGAAGGTTTACCTCCTGAGGGACTATGAGAATTAGATGATGGGAAGGAGGGGAGGACACACTGAGTGTGACCACCTCCTGTTGCGCCCAGGTCCATGTTCCCAGCATAATTATCAAGAGCGCTCCTCTTTACTCTCGAACTGTCCTCAACTGAAAGATGAATTGCATGGTCTATATATATATATATATATATATATATGACATATCAGGACCAGATCAGGGTATTGTTAAGCCATTGCTTTAGGTGGTTATTTACTCTTGTGGAAAGCGGTGTGTCATGTCATTTATCCATCAGCTATGGCTCTGGCTTGTAAAGCAGAGCTGCCACACTGTCCTTGTCTGGAATGTTCTAGGACTGATTCCCCAGAGAGTTGCCGTGCACAAAGGTGAGCACTCAGCGTCACTATGGACCACGACACCTGGAGAGCTGGTCAGTGAACAGGCCTTTCCCTCTCTCCCCGCCCCAACTACAACCATCAGGGTCACGTCGGTGGACAGGCCTTTCCCTCCCCCCCGCCCCAACTACAACCATCAGGGTCACGTCAGTGGCTTTTAAACTTGTTGTGATACTGTCATTCACTCACTCATCCGTGCGTTCACTCGTCATTCAGCAGACGTCCACTAGGATGCCTATCATCTGCTTGACATGGTCCTACAAGCGGAGAACAGCAGCCAGTACAGCCTTGCCCCATGAGATCCAACAGCCTAAGTGAGAAGACACTCGGGTAGCTGACCATAACGTCCAGTGGGAGTTGTCACTGGTTGTGACAGAGGCTGGGAGTGGGGCACACAGGGGGCGGTGGGTACGAACAGAGGGCCCTCTCACAGGAAGATTTTTCCTGGTGCTTTTGGAGACAGAGTGGAATCCTGCTTCCTGGTCTCTTCCCAGTGGTTAAGGGGATGGTAGTTCTTTCTGGAATTTAATACTTCTTCTAGCTGTAAATTTGTAATTCTATTCCCTAGGGTTTTCACATGGAGAAGGAAATGGCAACCCACTCCAGTATTCTTGCCTGGAGAATCCCATGGACAGAGGAACCTTGCGGGCTACAGTCCATGGGGTCGCAAGAGTCGGACACACTGAGTGACTTTCACTAAGGTTTTCACAAGCTTTTTGGAGAATTCAAAACTATGCATGAAGAAGCTTCTTTGACCTGAGAAGCTGACTCAGTGTCACAGGGTGAACCAAGCTGGGAAAGGGCTGCCAGGCCATTGAAAGGTCCATCCATGCCATTTCACTTATAATGAGCCCAAGGCCCAGAAAAGGACCCACTGCCAGCTGCCCTCCCTTGCTGATTCCTGGAAAAACTAGGACTTAACCCCAGGCCTGCTTCTACTGTCAGCACCGCGCCTCCACCCACACAGTCTCCCCAAGGGGCCCAGTTCACATTTCCTACCCCACTCACAGAGGATATATCCAAGGGGCAGGGCAACTGGGCCCACTGGCTGATTGGCACAGCCCAGAGCCCTGCATGGCTGTGCCCATTTGCAACAGCTTCTGCCCAGAGCTGCAGGGGGAGACATGGGCAGAGCCATTAGCAGGGGTGGTTTCCAAGCTGCACAATGTGATGTGCTTTCCAGTGTGTCTCCTGGAGCAGCTGCAGCCCCAGGGGGCCCATGGGGAGGAACCACTTAGAACAACCGGCATTTCAACTCGAGTTCAAAGCTAGCTGGGACCAAACAATACCTTGTTTAGGCCTATACATACACATGAAACAACTTTCTAAAAATAGCATGGGATAATTAACCTAAAATTCAGGATAATGTTCATCTGGAGGCGATGTGGGGAATGGGATAAGGGGACTCTGAATTAATTTAATGTCCTGTGCTATCAGTCATGTATGACTCTGCAACCTCGTGGACTTTAGCCTACCAAGTTCCTCTGTCCATGAAATTTTCCAGGCAAGAATACTGGAGCAGCTCACTTCCTACTCCAGGGGCTCTTCCCGACCCAGGGAGCGAACCCATGTCTCCTGCTTGGCAGGCAGATTCTTTACCACTGTGCCACCTGGGAAGCCCCCTGAATTAATTGACTTACATTTATTAATTATAAACCTTATTGTATTATGCTTGTTAATAATGTAGTTCAGTTTAATATTTATATTCTAATTAACAATAGTTTATCTCTTGATATTACATTTACATTCTACTAATAATAAACTTATTTCTAGTTACTATTTCATTCTAATTAATACTTTATTTACAATCTAGTTACTGAGGTAGGTGGCAAGTTCACGAGTGTTTGTTATATTAATTAAAACATAAGCAAAAAGTGAACCGTGCATTACGTCATGAGTTATGAGTTAGGATTAATCTATTTCTGCGCATCTGGGGTCCTTAAACACAAAGAGGAAATACTCTTTTCTCAGTGCTCAGAGTGCAGAGGGTCTAAGTAAACCCGACCACCAAACCCGTGCCAGCTGGTGAAGATGGTAAGACATCTGTTACACGCTGGACCAAAACCCTATGCTGATGTCCACCAGAAACAGACCATCTCAGGGAAACAAAGACCCCAGCTGGGAGCTAGCTACATGGCTGGAGCCCAGGTGTTAGAGACACAGAACTCTTTCCAGAGAACCCTTGCCCCCTGACTTTCTCATCTCTGGCAGCAGGGTGGGCGGGCCCTGGGGGAGGCATGTCCCGAGGATGGAAGAGGGAGAAACAGCCATGTGGCTCCACCCTTGGCCTCCAGTCACAGCCGTGATCCTCCAGCGGGCTCCTCCTCAGCCCCACTGCCCGCCCCCCCCCCACACTGAAAGGCTGAGTCCCACCCATCTTTCAAGGTCCAGGTGAAATATCCCACTCTCTGCGGGCTGAAGGAAGGGGAGCAGCTGATAATGACCTGGACCAGGGTCCTCTGGTTTTTCTGGGATGAGGAGGCACCAGGGCTGGCCTGGCTGATGGAGACCAGAGGACCCTGGTCTTGGTGGTCAGGAGACATCGACTCTGGAAGAAGCCCTCCTGTGAGGAATGAAGGTAAGTCTCTTGCTTGCTCTTTGCCACAGGAAAGTCTCACTCCCCTCCGTACCCTCTCCTGCACACAGGAGGTGCTCAGGAAGCACTAAATGAACAAGCGTGCATTCAAAAAGGCAGCCCCAACACTTGTCCCTGCCCCCCCGACACTGACTCTCAGCTCTGGCCATGGCCGCTACAGTTTTTTTACCTTCTCCTCTAGCAGTCAGACTGTGGGGAACGTGCCATTCCTCCAGGACTGGAGAGGCTTGCGAGGTGCCAAGTGAGGATCCCCGGCTAATGCCCCCGGGCCCTTGCCCCACATCCATGCTAGGGAGGTCACATCCCACAGAGCCCGGGCACCAGGCTGGGTGGGTCTGGAAGGCCAGCAGGAGGCTCACCTGTGGAAAACCCCATTTTCTTGTGGCACTTGGTAAACTCGATATTGAAATAGGTGACCAGGGCGTGGACGTAGTCGTTGCGCTGTACCTGCAGGCAGAAGGCGGACGTGAAGGACAGCTCCTCCGTCTTCACCGTGTAAATGTCTACCTCCTGCAGTCCAGAGGAGAGAGAGTGCGGGTCAGCACCTCCGCTGGGTCTGGGTCCCACCTGAGGCTTCATCCCCGGGGAGACTATAGACCACCAAATCCTCTGGGTGTCACATTTCTTGGGACCATGTCCCAGACCCACCCACCACCCTCCCCACAACCTCCCCCATCCTTTCTAGGGTGGAGTCTGCTCAGCACATGCATGTGTGCCTGCTCAGTTGCTCAGTCCTGTCCGACTCTTTGCTACCCCATGGACTGCAGCCTGCCAGGCTCCTCTGTCCATGGGATTCTCCAGGCGAGAACACTGACTGGCTTGCCATTTCCTTCTCCAGGGGATCTTCCCAACCCAAGGATCCAACCCGTGTCTCACGTCTCCTGCGCTGGCAGGTGGGTTCTTCACCACTAGCGCCACCTGGGAAGACCCACACTGGGGGTCAAATTCTGAGGGGTAGGTTAGGGAGTTAGAGTGCCCCAGACCCACCGCATTAAAGCAGCCACCTGCTCCATCAAGCCCTCCCAGATTCCAGCAGAGCTGACTACTCATTTCCCGCCAACAAGAGCACTGAGTACCGAGCCCACACAGTCACAGGCTGAGCCAACCAGCCGGACAGTTAAATACACAAAAAGGGGAAATAAGAGGTGAGAATTTTTCAGTTCTATCTGGGAACGGAGAACACAAGGAACTGATAAACCTAACAGTGTCAGCCAGGAAGTGACTGAAAATCAATCTTGGGTGGCAGCAGGAGCCATGAATGATGGTTTGCAGTGTGGTGTTCTCTCTTTGCAGAGAGGGCTGACCTGACGTGGGCCAGCTCCAATGAGACAGGACAAAGCTCCCCAGGCATCCAGACCACGTTCAGTGAGGGCTAAGGAGGGGCCTCCCCCTGCCAGGTTGCACAGCAGGGACCTCTGTCCTGAAAGCTTTGGATAAGCCAGACAGACACCTGTGTGCCTGGAAATGGTTCCCAAGGGTGTGCCTGAGACCCGGATGATGGAAGATGCTGGGAATAAGTAGGAGAGAGGGGTCTCGGGGGAGGGGGTAGGAAAGACAAAGAAGCCGTTATCTCTACAGGTTTCTGGGGTAAATAAAGGAATCCCAGGACCTTCAAAGTCAAGCCCTGCCTCCCCAGGGTGGACAGAGGCAGAGGTGAGGCCAAGCCAGCAGCCAGCCCAGAGCCCTGTTACGGTGCAGGGTGGCAGCTACCACACCCGACGACCTGTTAGTTGGTTGCTGCATCGGGGAAGTGTGTATAGCTCCAGCACCTGTCAGTTCACAACATTGGTCATCCCTCCCATGCACCTGTCTGGAGGTCCCTCCAACCCAACAACTCTCAGAGCACCGGAGCTTAACTGGGTTTTTATTGAGGCCTTCAGCAAAGTCTCCAGGGCTGGGCTCATGGTGTCTGCTCTCACTGGCTTCTCCATCTCCTTCTCTGCTGGGGCCAGCCCGCCTGTCTCCAGGCTCCTCCCAAGGTCACTGTCCTTGTTTCTTGGGTGCCCTTGGCCACCAGCCCAGCTGGTCTTTGTACACTGCTTCTGGCTCAGCTCAGTGGTCTCACTGCCTCTGCCCCATCCCCACCATTAGACCAGAGTTCGTTAGACACGGGGGCTGGAAGTGATGGTCTGTGCGCCCTGCGTGTGTGACCTGGCCCCTGAAACTCATCATTTTCCTCTTAACACTGTCTCCCCGCCTGACGACTCTCTCTCCCGTCCGCCCCCCAGGCCTCCCCTTCAGTGTGCATTTGTGTGCGCTCAGGTGTGTCCGACTCTGTGTGACCCCGTGGACTGTAGCCTGCCGCTCCTCTGTCCACGAGAGGCTCCAGGCAAGAGTATTGACGTGGGTTCTGACCAACCCACCAACCTCTCTAAGATGGATTCAGACTATCCTGCTCCCTGGATCTAAAGCCTTCCAGAACCTTCTAGGACTCACCTATAACTATCCCAGCCTCTGGGCCTGGACACAGAGGAGCCTGGAAAGTGCACAGTGTGGCTCACCTGGACTTGGCTCCTTCCTCCCCCGGCCTCCCCTCACTTCCTCACCACTCTCAGCGTGCACAAGAGCACACATGCACACATACGCACGCACGCGCGCGCACGCACACACACACACCACCCCGTCTATCAGGGATTCTGTCTCTATAGGGGTCTCAGACGTCTATCAACAAAACGTCAGCCACCAGTGCTCTGACAGCATTCTCTAGGTCCTCCGGGCATTTGCCTCTAAATAGGGGCCTCTGCAGGAACAAAAGCCGTCCAGACTGAAAGTCTGATATGCATTCAATTGGGCGAGACAGAGGGGCAGCTGCTCTTTTGGAGTGCCCCCCGCCCTGCCATCTGTACCTCAGAGACACAAGGCTCTCTGGGTCGGGTCCCCTCTCCTCTTAGACTCAAAGTCTCCAGAGTCAGACCCATCACCTGCCCCCCAGAGCCCTGATCCCTTTGCCAGAAAGCTTCCTCTTTCTGCAGCAGAAGCAGCAGCTCTGAGACCCTGGGGGTGCCCCTGACTAGGCCTCAGGCCACCCCACCAGGCTCTGCAGGCATCGGTGACTCCAAGGAGCCAGGCTGCTGCTGTCCGCACTAAGTCATGTTACAAACGGACGTCTCAGAGCAGAAGGCTGGTCAAAACAGAGTCTTAATTATCATCAAGTGTCACAAGCCGCAACGTTAATAGCGATGAAAATAGCAATTAAGTGTGTGAAGAAGGGCAAGTGTTTTCCCAACAGACCCGGGAAGACAGTGCTGAGCACGTTAGCAAGAGCTGATGGACGGCTCTCCTGGTGGTGGAAGCAAACACAGCCGACCTTGCCCTTCTCAGAGAGCGCAGGAAGGAAGGTGACTGGCCGGGGAGGGCCCGGAGCTCCAGTTTCTGCCATGATCCCAACCCAGGCTGCACTCAGGAGAGACCCTGGCCTGTTCCTAGCTGGGAGGGGGAGAGGAAGGAGGGGAGGCAGAGCAGGCCGGTCCAGGACCAGCAGTGGATGTGCACAAGCGCTGTGGCCACCCCTGCCAGGCAGGGGCAGACAGTGACCTGGGAAGGAATTTCAGCCCGTATGGGCAAGTGTCTGATGGCTCCATGCAGCTGCCATGTGCCATTTGGGCAAATTCAACATTACTAGGCGATTTCCACTCATACTACAATATTTGCAGGAATGTTTAGCACCATGGGTGAATTATTTGGGGTGTATTTTGCTGGACCTGGGCTTCCCTGGTGGCTCAGATGGTAAAGAATCTGCCTGCAATGCAGGAGACCCAGGTCCAATCCCTGGGTCAGGAAGATCCCCTGGAGAAGGAAATGCCTACCCACTCCAGTATTCTTGCCTGGAGAATTCCCATGGACAAAGGAGCCCGTCCTATAGACCCCCATGGCTACACAGTTCATGGGGTCGCAAAAAGTCAGACGTGACAGAGCAACTAAGCACATGATAGTTTGCTGGGCCTTGTTTGGAACGCCAGAAGGAAGAAGCTTCATGGACAGAGGGGCTGGTGGGAAGAAATAAAAGGACATTTGCTTGTCATCAGTCCTGCCTGAACTCGGAACCCGCTGAGGTAACAGGTGGCAAAACCCTCCAGCGCGAGGCCAAGGCTCTCCGGCAGGATAAGAGGGAAGCATCCTTTATCTGATGGGACCTGTATGAGGTCTGCCTAGTTTTATTTGTCCTCCGGGGTCCTTTCTGGACTTTAAGAAAGCAGTCAAGAACCAGGAGTTTCCCTCGGGTCAGGAGGGTAGATCAGCATATGTAAATGCAGATACTTAGACAAAGGGCTGGAAAGGTTAACCCGTTGTGTGGACAATGGTTACCTCCACGGTGGGGAGGTCAAGGAGGGCTTTTATTGGTACCCTCGCAAAAGGGGTTTCCCAGGTAGCACTAGTGGTAAAGAATCCACCTGCCAATGTAGGAAACACAAGAGATGCCGGTTCGATCCCTGGGTCCGGAAGATCCCCTGGAGGAGGAAATGGCAACCCACTCCAGTGTTCTTGCCTGGAGAATCCCGTGTACCGGGGAGCCTGGTGGACTACAGTCTACGGGGTCACAGAGTCAGACAGGACTGAGTGCACACGCACACAGCAAAGTTGGCGTGTTTGGAAATTTAGTCATAGGGATGCCCTGGGGGAGGCCCCTGGTGAGCAGTTTTCCATCTGCACTGAAGACAGAAAGCCATGGAGGACAAGACGTGAAGCCGTGTACAACCAGGGAGCCCAGGACGTGGTGAGCCCCGCCCGGCCACGTCACAGGTACGCTTGGAAGCGGGGGAGTGTGACGCTGACTGCATAGCAGATTGAGGTTTGGGATTTCATCTCTAAAGCTGCTGTCCTGCTCCAAATGGAGGGGCTTCCCCCTACCTGAGCCTCCAGGACTTCTCTCTCTGATGCTCCCATCCCCCCAACACACACCCCCACACACATCACCAGGAGACACGCACCGACCACCCCTGAGCTGTGCCACCGTGGAGTCCACTGGCCCTCTTTCGACAGCTCTGCTCAGGGCCAGTGCCTGCTCTCATTGGTCACCCTGGTCTGCCAGAGGCTCCAGCTGGCCGAGGTGGCCTTGCCTCATAGCCTGGGGCCCGGCAGGAGCCTGCATGGCCTAGACCCCAGGCCCAAGCATCCATGTGGCACAGTCGGCTTCCCGCACCCCCAGGCCCATGCAGGATGCATCTGCAGACCTTTATTAAACAGGCGTTGGTCACCACTTGCTTTGGATCCACGATGTCCACCAGGGGCTCCTTCATGGCAACATCCCGAATACAAGTCATGTCAAAGCCATAGACATTCTCCCACCCTGTGGGGACAGAGCGAGACGTGAGGGCCAGCAGTGGGACCCCCAGAAGTCCCTGGGCCCCCCGAGTCCTAGAGGGTGGGCAGCAGCTCGTGTTCCCCAGTCTGACGACAGGAGAGGTGCTTGCCTGGTGGAGAGTTTCACAAGGTGCCAAACGTTCCTTTACACCATCTAATGTGCAAATGTGCACAGGTCCCGATTTAGGGTTAGGAAAAGTAAAGCTCAGGGAGTGTAAGAAACTTCTCCAAAGTCACACAGCTAGACTGCTGTTGGGCCAGGACTAGAACCCAGATTCCTGACTCTTCTATACCTGCTCTCCTCCCTTCTCTCTGAGCCCCAGCATCTCCTAAGAACTCTCTCCTCCACCGTCCCCATTTCTACCCCACTGCCTCGGCTCCATCCCGCCCCACAGCTATAAAGCCGTCTCTCTCCTTCCTCCCATTCCCACCTACTGAAGCTCCCATGAAGCAGAAAGAAACATGGGATTTCCTGGTTCATGAAACAGGTTGCTGTCGGAATCCCAGTGCCACCTTTAACTAGCCAGCTGCTGCTGCTAAGTCGCTTCAGTCGTGTCTGACTCTGTGCGACCCCATAGACGGCAGCCCACCAGGCTCCCCCGTCCCTGGGATTCTCCAGGCAAGAACACTGGAGTGGGTTGCCATTTCCTTCTCCATGCCCTCATGCAAATCTCCTAGCCTCTCTGATCCTCTGTTTTCTCAACTGCAAAATGTGAGGTGGGGAGCAGGGTGTCCAACAGAGGCCTTGCTTTTCTCACAGACCACAACGTCCTCATTATGACCCATCCCGTGAGACATATCCCTCAGGTGGGGCACAGGGCAGCCCAGCAGTGGCCCTTTGTCCCCGGGGGCTGTTCATAAGATGCGTTAATCATGGAACAGATTCAGGGTGCAGGGCTGGAAGTCAATGAATGCAAGTCTGATGGTCCAAGTGTTGGTCGCTCAGTCATGTCAGAGTCTTTGCAACCCCTTGGACTATAGCCCACCAGGCTCCTCTGTCCATGGGATTCTCTAGGCAAGAATATTAGAGTGGGTAGCCATGCCCTTCTCTAGGGGTTCTTCCTGAACCAGGGACTGAACCTGGGTCTTATGCATTGCAGGCAGGCCCTCTACCATCTGAGCCCCCAGGAAGTCCACGATGGGGCCAGATCACTGGTAAATGACGGTCATCACTGCTACCACTGGTTGATCACCCAGCCCTGGCCAGACCCATCACTGACTCTCCCCAGCAACCCCATGAGGATGCCTCGATACAGCAGATGAGAAAATGGAGCTGGCAGAAGCTGACACTTGGCTTACATGCATGTGGGCTACTGGGCTGGTATCCCACAGCAGGGAAACTGTGGCGCTGGGGCACAAACCCTGTGTCCTAACTCTTCAGCTGCCCCAACACAGTCGTGACAGCAAGCAGGAATGCCATTTGCTCTCCCCACAGTGCAGAGCCGTCCCCAATCTTTTTGGCACCAGGGACCAGTTTAGTAGCTCAGCTGGTAAAGAATCCACCTGCAGTGCGGGAGACCTGGGTTCGATCCCTGGGTTGGGAAGATCCCCTGGATAAGGGAACGGCTACCCACTCCAGTACTCTGGCCTGGAGAATACCACGGACTGTATAGTCCACGAGGTTGCAAAGAATCAGACAGGACTGAGTGACTTTTACCAGTTTCGTGTAAGACAATCTTTCCTCGGACAAGGTTGGGGGAGGTGGTTTCAGGATGATTCAAGTGCGTTACATGTGTTGGGTGCTTCATTTCCGCTCCTCAGATCATCAGCATTAGATCCTGGAGGTGGAGGACCCCTGCTTTAGCGGAGTCTTTGGTTACTGGGTGGTTGAATCTCACTTGTCTGTTTACTCAGAGGAGTTTAGAAGTACATTGAAATAGACTTGCTTTTCTCTGAAATCTTACAGGATTAAATTCTTTTAAATGTTCACCAAACAAATGGAACCATAGGGAACTTATGTCCCTCTGTGTGTTTAGGAGATGGGGGTGAAAGGATGGAGGCGCAAACAGGGAATGCTGTGTTCCTTTTACTCAGGATCTTTTCAAGGGCACACAAAGACCTTCCTTGGAGAGAAGAGGCTGAGAAAATAATCATCTCCTAGAGGGCAAGCATTTGTGCAATTCTGGCTTGAGGATTAGATGCCAGTCAGATCCCATTCTATACCTGAGGCTGGAGCCAAACTCCCAAATGAACCTACCTATGTTTGGGGCTTCCATGTTGGCTCAGACAGTAAAGAATCTGCCTGCAATGTGAGGGATCTGGGTTCGATTCTGGGTCAGGAAGATCCCCCGGAGAAGGTCATGGCAACCCACTCTAGTATTCTTGCCTGGAGAATCCCATGGACAGAGGACCCTGGTGGGCTAGAGTTGATGGGTTGCAAAGAGTCAGACACAACTGAGCAACTAACACTCAATGTGTGGGGAAGTGTGGCAACAGCTCCAGAGAAGATCCCCTGCTAGAATCTGGAAAGAGCTGTCCATGCTTACCCACACACACTGTCTTTTTTAAAAATCCTTTCTCAAGACACCTACTGCTACACATCTGCTCTTGCCCTCCGCCCTGCTTTAAGTTAAGGCTCTGTGAAAGTGTATCTGAGAGTCCATGTTAAATGGTTAAAATCCTGGGTTTGGGCTTCAAATCTTGGCTCTGTTTATTTGCTGTGCGACTTTAGGCAAGAATTTAACTCTCAAAGAGCTGGTTTCTTATTTAAAATAGAGACGATGAACTTAAACAGTTGCCAGGGGATGCGGGGGGAAGGATTGGGAGAAGGGATGGTTAAAGGATCTTGGGATGGACATATATGCATTGCTCGAGGTCAATCCTGGGTGTTCATTGGAAGGACTGATGCTAAAGCTGAAACTCCAATACTTTGGCCACCTCATGCGACGAGTTGACTCACTGGAAAAGACTCTGATGCTGGGAAGGATTGGGGGTGGGAGGAGACGGGGACGACAGAGAATGAGATGGCTGGATGGCATCGCCGACTCGATGGACATGAGTTTGAGTGAACTCCGGGAGTTGGTGATGGACAGGGAGGTCTGGCTTGCTGTGGTTCATGGGGTCGCAGAGTCGGACACGACTGAGCGACTGAACTGAACTGAACTGATATTTAAAATGGATCACCAATACAGCACAGGGAACACTGTTCAGTGATATGCGGCAGTCTGGATGGGACGGGGGTTTGGGGGAGAATGGATGCATGCATATGTACGGCTGAGTGCCTCTACTGGGCACCTGGAACTATCGCAACGTTGTTATACTCCAAAATAAAATAACAAGCTTTTAAAAATGGAAATGATGATGATGATAATTGCTCTATAGGGTTGTTATGAGGATCAAATGTGATGATATAGGTAAAGTACATAACAGGGTCTGGCACATAGAAAGCCCCTGAGATGTGATAGTTACTGTGGTTACATGGTTGAGCTCTGGCTTTGCCATCATCCAAGCTTGTGACCCTGGCAGCTTGGCCCCCTTCTTTTCAAATTGTTTGTAAAGTGAGGAGTTTGGTCCAGTGGCTCTGTGTTCCAGAATCATCTGGGACACTTCTTAAAATACAGATTCCTGGACCATAACCAGATCTATTGAATAAGCATCTCTAGGTTTGGGCTCCAGGGAGAATGGATTTCTGGGTCAACATAGGCAATTCCAATCAGTTGGAAATCCTTAGGCTTCATGATCTCTGAAGTTCCTTCTAGTCCAATTTTCAAATGGACTTAAAATCTCAAATGGCCACTGTGACATCTATAACCACTCCCACCTGTGGAACCTCTCTCTTTCTGTAGCCTCAGCACCAGCAGCAGAGCATCTGGCACAATATAGGTCCACCAGTAATTTTTTTTTTAATGAAAATTATTCACAAACATTTAATGCCTGCACTGCTTCACAACACCTGGTATTTTAGATACCTTCTTAGGGGTTAATTCATGTCTGATCTTCCTGGCCAGGCGGCCCCAAATCCAGTTATTCAGTGACAGATTATCTAGGACATTAGGGTTTTTTCCTCTCCTTTCCACTGACCATGCACTTCCCACCAGCTTCTCTACTGTACGTGAAGCAGGGATGGGCGAGGATACACATCAAGCATATTAATTTTTTGCTGCAATTGTCTTATCTATTAAATGAGTGAATATGGAGTGAGGGTCATCAACCACCAGGAAAGTGTTAGCTAACTTTCTCGGGATTAAAAATTAACAGAAAGACCTGTGAAATTTAGTTTATGGATTGAAACACTCTTGAAAAGGACCACACTATGGCGCACTGAATGTAACCAAAACAAAGTCCAGACCTACCAGTTAGTCCAGACTAGGTGGACTAAAATTCCCACTTGAATGGACTGGTAGAGGAAGAGGTATGCTCTTTTCTGGGCATAAATTATTCATCTGTCCCTACTGTCCAGGACTACTCACAATGTGCAGCATTAATAAAAAATTACAAGACACATGGAAAAGAAAGAAAAATACGACCCATTACCAAAAGGAAAAATAGTCAATAGAACCAGACTCAGAGCTCAGGTATTGGGAATATGTAACAAGGATGTTCTTCAAGTACTTTAATAAATATTTTAAAGAATCTAATGCAGAAAAAACATGCATGAACAGATGCAGAATTTCATCAGTGAGATGGAAATGCTGGAAATGGGAAAAAAAGTCACAATATCAAAGATTAGAATTCTTCCAATGAGTTTATGGGCAGAATGGATATATATTAGAGGAAATAATAACCTGAAAACAAAGACAGGAATATGAAGTACTGGAAAACAAGCTTCACGTTTCAGTGGAGAGATCTGTAGCTACATTCCCCCTCCCTGTCCCGGCCCAGTAATTTGAGTTTCTCTGCTAGAACTAGTGGGGGTGCCTCAGGGAAAAATAGAGCAGGCAGCACCAGGTGCCACTTACGACTTCTCTAGACAGAAAGGACGGTGTGTACAATAGTTTAATACATTTTAGGCTCTCAGGTCAAAGTCAACTCCTTGTGCAAAATAGGTTAGAGCCAAGAAATAGAGCTCTGGATGTCAGGGTGGTGGAGAAACCCAGGGAGAGCCCCTGAGCCCTCCAAGAGGCCCTGCCCCCCAAGCCTCCAGCTGCCGGCACCACCATCTCTACGCGAGAGGTCCCTTGTCATCTTCTCATCAGCCAGGAAGCCAGTGCCCATCCTCTGACCCTCAGCAGGTTCTAGAGTCAACTACTGAGTAAGAAAATCACATGGAATATCTACCCGATTTCCTTCCAATTTTGAGATTCTAGAAATCCTCAGAGTAAAAAAAAATTAATGATTGCACCTCTGGCTGGGAATCCTCATTGCATCACTGGTAAAGCATCTCCCTGCAATGCAGGAGACCCTGGTTCAATCCCTGGGTCGGGAAGATCCCCTGGAGGAGGAAATGGCAACCCACTGCAGTATTCTTGCTGGGAAATCCCACGGACAGAGGAGCCTGGTGGGCTACAGTCCATGGGGTCACAAGAGTCGAACATGACTTAACGACTAAATCACTGTCATCCACATATTGACACTTGCCATGGGTGCTTGCCATGTACATGTACAAGGATTAAATCATGGGCTGATGCAGCGGCTGCCCTCCAACACTCCCTGAAGAAGTCCAGAAAGCTGGCAGGACAGGTCTTCAGATAGATGTTCTCAGGAGTTGTTTTTATGAGCCCAATTCTAGTACCTCCTTAAATCTAGAAAAACACTAAAGTCCTTCATTGTGACGACCATTTCTCGTGAGTAGAAGAAGCTTCATAAGACGAGCAGAAACTTTCTAAAAAAATAAACGTGCTTGACCTCATGTACTTCCCCTTTACCAAAATCAGATATGTACTGTTCTTCCCCCGACGTCTTTGGAGCAGTTTCCCAGAGCCGTCTGAGGTGCTGTCTCCCAGGCTGCAGTCCTCATATTGCCCCAAATAAAACTTGACTCACAGCTCTCACATTACGCCTTTTTCTAGGTCGACACCGCCACCACTCTCTCCACCATCGCTCTGTGCGTTCCTTTGCTGGTTTACTTCTGCTCCTTCATTCACTCAACAAGCTGTGCGCTGTGAGCCTGGCGCACGCCGATGACCTCTGTCCCTCTCTGTGTTCTCGAGCAGCTGGTGGGCAAACTGAGGACAGTTTCTGAGTTTCACTCATGCCTGTGTTCCCATGTTGCATGCGGTTGAGAAAAGAGGGGAGGAGAAGGGCACAGAGGGGGCGGGGAGGGGACAAACTGTTTTCCTAACAATTTTCTTTCTGAAAGGGATTGAGCACAACTCCTTCTCCTGCCCTATTTACGATTTTTCTTTTTTAGACAGTTCTTGAGCCATCAGAAATTTGCTTACAATTGTTCCCTTAGCAACCAGCAACCTTTATGCTTTCACTTTGGATTTAGAACTCTGAGTAACCAAAAATCTCTGTTTATTTAAAACAGATTTCTAAATGTGCTTGCTTCCTTTCCTAAAAACAGAAACAGGTCATTTTTAAAAAGAAATGTTTAAATAGAAAACTTGGAAACTATGTTAAATAAAATGTAAAGGTGCATTTGATTTTGAGTTTGTGGGGAATGCTGTTGACAGACTCCAGAGATTCCACAAGAAAAAAATGGGGCTACCTTTCTGTCTTTTTTTTTTTTTTTCAGATGGTATGAAAATTGCAATAAGCAGGAGGAGACTCAATCCCACGGTCTCCGGTCCTGGGCTGGCACCTGAGTAGCGGTCAGTGCCCCAGGGCCTGTCAGGGCCGATCCAGTCCTCATGGCAAGGTGCGTGAGGTCAGGGTCCTGAACAGGACCCAGGCAAGGAGGAGGGTGAGATCTGTTTGCCTTTAAACCACGAGGAGGTTCCTTAAAGCTCCGAGCCGAGGGTGGGAGTTCAATCAGTTTAGAGCGGGTGAGAACAAAGAATGTGCCTGTAGGTTATCCTCCAAACACAGTTTACACAGTTACAGCAAGATCTCCAAAGGCAGCATAACCACACAGCTCCAGGGCAAAACATGTCCTATTTACTCATGCATTTGATCAACATTCGCTGTGGAGCTGTTTCTGAAACCTATCACGAGAGCGCATCTGGCTTAGATTCTGAGCCCCTGGAGGCCAGCGAGCTTGGCAGTCAGGCTCGGGGCCAGGGCCACAGGCAGGAAGGGGCTTAATGACACAGTTGGGGACCAGATCCAGGCTGCCACATGCAGCATCAACAACTGTCATGCCCCTTATACACACTGTCTCACTTCATCCTCCCGACAAGTCTATAGGTTGAGGGAGTTTTATCTCAGACCGAGGCTCAGAGATGTTAGGTGACTCGTTCATGGTCACCCAGAGGATGCGAAGCCAGAGCTGGCCACCTTCAAAGCACCATCATCTAACCTCCTACCTCTCATTGCTCATTGAATGTTAGAAATGACTCCAGATGGGTGGGAGGGCGCAGACAAATGTCCCATTTCTGTCTTGCCCTGACCTGGCTCTGAACATGCTCTGAGTTTATATCTCCAGAAGGCGCGGACGCGGGCAGACGCACACACTCCGTGGCACGGCCCAGTGGCACAGACAATGACTAAACCTTGCTGGACTCTGGAGTCCGAGCCTCTGGGGACTGGAAGCCGGTCTTTTCTATCCGGAAACCCCTCCATGGTAGGGAGTCTTGCCGAGGGGCTGTTTAGCACTGCGCTGGCAGGAACCCAGATCTGCGGAGCCTGTTGGACCGTTTGGAGTTTCTGCTCGTGCTTGGGGTTGGATCATGTGTATGCTCACTTGTGTGTGTCGGGGGGGGGGGGGTTGGCGGGAGGGCCGGATTGTGTGCATCCTCACTTGTAAATGAATGTGGAGGTGGGGAGGTGGTCTTTGCCCTTTGTTGCTTTAGTTAGTTCTGGCGAAGGACACAAACCTGTCTCTAAACCTTGTGAGTGTGTTCAGATGCTAAGTCATTCTGACTCTTTGCGACCCCGTGGACTGCAGCACACCAGGCTTCCCTGTCCTTCTAAACCTTATGGAAGCATAATCCGTTTAATCACATGGAGGACCAGGCTTGTATCACTTGAGAATGGTCAGTCTTTAAATGAAACAGAACCAAACCAAACAACTCTTTGGGGACCAGATAAAATGTTGGAGAGTTGTGCGAGGGTGCGGGACATTTTTTCTAAGAGAGCACCTTTTCAACTGATAAAGCACAAAAAGCAGATTCCGATGAGCCCCCCCCTACCCCCACGCTGCTCCCCCACCCACATGCCCAGCCTTCATCTCCCTCTGTATTTGACTTAATATGAAGGAGAACTAATATTATGCTGACAGATTTCAGGGATACAAAGGCAGAGTTCAAACGACTGGCCTTCCTGGAGACCCTCCCTGTCGTTATGTGGATGTTAGGGAGAAATGACCTTTAGTAGATTTCAGCCACCTGCCAGCTCTGCAAAAAAACCTCAGCTTCTGCTGCTTCATTCTTTTTCCATCCACACTGCGTTCATTCTCTCCCCGTTTTACCTCCCACCAGCTACATTCTTATTTCCTCTCTGTAGAACCCCCACCCTTGGGACCAGCCGAAAACATCCAGAGAGAAGAATCCGGAAAAGGTCACAGGTATAAACTCCTCAGAGGCACAGCAGCTGTGTCCGCGAGACTGACCACTAATGCCCAGCCCTCTGAAGTGCTTCCCACCCCCACAAAACCCCCCTAAAAGCCTAGCAGAGAATGAAAAGGTGACTTACAGTGGATTTTGAAGTCCTTGTACTGTCTGTCCTCAATTGCTACCACGTACAAAGCCGCCCGGTCTGGAAACATAAGCCCTCCAGGTTTCTGTTGATGAATTGTGGGGAAATGGGTCTCGTAATCTATTCACCTGACAAAGACATACATTTTTGAACTGCACATAGAGTCACCAGACAGGCATCCCCTCGCCAGCATTCCTCATGCAGCAGACTGTCACCTTGGCCAGGGAGAGGGCTGGACGGGGAGGCTCAGTGTCGATTTTGGTACCAGGAAAAACCCAAGGGGCCGAGGTGGGGTCCATAGGACAAGTGTGGATGGGCAGAGGTGTGTCCAGTGAGGGCAGTGGAAGATGTTTTGACTTCTCAGCCTGGAGAAGCTAAGGTCAAAAGCACACTGGCTTACTGGCAGCCGTGCAAACCCTTAGTACTTGTTGACCAGCATAGACTTTGGACAACAAACAATGGGTGTCTATTATAGCAAAAGAGGGCAAGGTGAGACCTACGAACTCTCGTTCTGTCCCCCAGAAGCAGATCTAGTTTAAAGAGAGGGGTCTGGGAGCTGTGACTGTAGCCCAGGTCCTCTCTGAAGTCCTTGTAGTCTCTCTCGGCTACAGGCAGGGGCTGAACAGTCAGGCAGCCGGCGGGGCAACCAGGGGACAGCATGCAGCAGGCTCACCAGCCACTTGTCCCTGGCGAAGATGACGGTGGTGAGCATTGACTCGTAGAACAGGCAGTAGCCCATCCACTCGCTGATGATGATGTCCACCTTCTCCACGGGCAGCTCCACCTCCTCCACCTTCCCCTTGAATATGGTGATGACTGCAACATAAGAACCCCACGGCCGCACTTTGCAGGGACCCTGGCTTGGATTCGTGAGCACCGCATCAGGACATGATCAATCTACAGGGGTCAGCGCGGTTCTGATTCTTCCGTCCCTTCACCATGCCAGTTTATACTAAGGACTGAAGACTCCTTGTGTGATTCCTCCTAAAGTGTACTGGGCAGTTAAGATCAAACCAGCCCATCCTGAAGGAAATCAACCCTGAAAATTAATTGGAAGGACTGATGCTGAAGCTGAAGCTCCATTACTTTGGCCATCTGATATGAAGAGCCAACTCATTGGAAAAGACCCTGATGCTGGGAAAGATTGACAGCAGGAGGAGAAGGGGACAACAGAGGGTGAGATGGTTGGATGGTATCACTGACTCAATGGACATGAGTTTCAGCAAGCTCCTGGAGATGGTGAAGGACAGGGAAGCATGGCGTGCAGCAGTCCATGGGGTCGCAAAGACACGACTGAGCCACTGAACAGCAACTAAGGGCCTGTGCTGTGCTAAGCCCGGGATGGACTCTATGTCCCGACAAGTCCTTGAAGCAGACACAGCGTTCTTATTCTCATTTTTAAGGAGAGTGGGGCTTAGAGGGGTTCAATGATCACCACAGAAACAGAGCCCAGGTCTGATAGCCAACGACCCATACCCTTACCAGGGCCCCCACTCCACGTCAGGACACCGTGACAACTCAAGCCCACGGGAGGCTGGGAGGCTGCCACCACTGCATCTGTTCACAGCCCAGGCTTAGCCCCAAGGATGCCTGGCTAGTGTTGGAGGGGAGGGAACTTGGGGTTTTGATAATGAGCATGGGCTTTGCACTCAAGAAAACTGGCTTAAAGTGCTGGGTCTTCTCATGATTAGCTGTACAACTTTCTGCAAGTTACTTGACTGAACTCCAGTTATTCGGAGAACAATCAGGAGAAGTGACATCTACTTGGCGAGAGGCTGCACTCATGAAATGAAATGACACAGGTGAAGGGCAAGCTGGCACTCAGGGCTCTAGCTAAAGCAAACGCTGACACTGTCTCCTTGGTGACCGGGTGACTGAGATGTGAGGTGGATAGGATTTAGGCAAAGCCCCTGCTCTAAACATCCTCTGCCCCTGAGTCCCTTCCCAGACCTGTCCCTCCCTCTACAGCAGGAGAAACTTCTCAGTTGAGTTTTTGATCATTCAACACAGACGTAGACCTCATCTGGGGGCTCGTTTTGCATTCATTGCTGCAAAGATCCCAGCAAAAGCTATCCTAGGTGCTGCTGTGCAATTGACAGGGTGATGTATGAGTTGGCTGGTTCCATCATAACCTTTCCTCTAGAAGGAAACTCATCTTTCAACATCCTCTGAAAGACCACCTGATGCCTGAGCTTTTCTGGGGAAACTAAACAATGACCAGTTGTGTTCAGACTCTGCAACTCGCTGGACTGTAGCCCGCCAGGCTCCTCTGTCCCTGGGATTCTCCAGGCAAGAATACTGGAGCGAGTTGCCATTTCCTTCTCCAGAGGATCTTCTTGGCTCAGGGATCGAACCTGCATCTTCTGCATTGGCAGGCAGATTCTTTACCACTCTGCCACTAGGAATTCCCCCAGGATGTCAAAAGAGGGTGCCAGAATCTAGGCCTGAGCTGGATGGGAGGGGAGTTTGGTGGAGAACCTATATGTACAGCTGAGTCACTCTGCTGCGCACCTGAAGCTATCACAACATTGTCAGTTTGATTCCCTGGTGGCTCAGTTGGTAAAAAATGTGCCTGAGATGCGGGACACCCAGGTTTGATGCCTGGGTTGGGAAAATCCCCTGGAGAAGGAATGGCAACTCACTCCAGTATTCTTGCCAGGAGAATCCCATGGACAGAGGAGCCTGGTGGGCCACAGACCATGCAGTTGTAGAGTCAGACACGACTGAGCAACGAACACTTTCACTCTCAATATAAAATAAGGTTTCCCAGATGGCAGAGTCTTAAAGAATCTGCCTACCAATGCAGAAGTCGCGGGTTCAATCCCTGAGCTGGGAAGATCCCCTGGAGAAGGAAATGGCAACCCACTCCAGTATTCTTGCCTGGAGAATTTATGGACTGAGGAGGCTGATGGGCTACAGTCCATGGGGTCGCAAAGAGTCAGACACAACTGAGCACACATACACTAATATAAAATAAAAAGTTGAAGAAAAATCCAGGCCTGTTGTTCAACCTGGTAAAAGCCACTTGAGACCCCCGTCCTGCATCTGCACACGGACAGGATCACGACCTGATCATCCACTGCTGCCTGTGGTGTAGACACTCCTACCCTTCCCCTGTTTTGGCTCAGCTATGATGTCACGGGCAGCGGGGCTGGGAGAGAAGCCCTTGCCCACGGTATGAGCAGAGTCAGACACGCCTGGCCGGCCACCCCATCCAAAGCGGACCCCAGCTTTCTCAACTGCTCCATCCTGTCCTGCAGAGCGCCGTCACCATTTCTGATTCTATTGGGATGCTGTGTGTCCACTTGCTTTTGTGTCTGTGCCCTCTCTGAGACTGTAAGCATCACGAGAGCAAAGACCTCGTCTGTGCTCTTCTCCTCAGCTCCCCTGCATCTGGCCCGGGGCCTGGGCTGTGGGTGACATCCCTCCCCCAGGGGTGGGTGCACGAACCCAGTCCTGGGATTATTCATCGGCTGTCTCTGAAGGAAGCAGCCATTGCCAAGAGCCACTACAGATTCATTCAGTTCAGTTCAGTTCAGTCGCTCAGTCGTGTCCGACTCTCCGCGACCCCATGAATCACAGCACGCCAGGCCTCCCTGTCCATCACCAACTCCCGGAGTACACTCAAACTCATGTCCACAGAGTCGGTGATGCCATCCAGCCATCTCATTCTCCATCGTCCCCTTCTCCTCCCGCCCCCAACCTTTCCCAGCATCAGAGTCTTTTCCAGTGAGTCAACTCGTCGCATGAGGTGGCCAAAGTATTGCAGTTTCAGCTTTAGCATCAGTCCCTCCAATGAACATCCAGGATTGATCTCCTCAGCCATTATATCTGATTAACCTCATCCCTTCTTTGGACCAGCCTATTAGTCAAGTTAATGAATGAAATAATCATAACAATAACTAACATGTATTGGCTGCTAACGGCACATGTACACTGTTGTGCTTTACACAGAGCTGTGCTGGGAGACACTTAACAGGGGATTCTCCAGGAAGGATACCCTGACTTGCAGCATCTGCCTGTTTCTCCACATAAATACTCCCACTGAGGCCAATTTCAAGCCACCAAATGCCCTGCATCCATTCTGCAAATTCACTGAAAATATGGTAGCTCTGTGAAACCCTCTGTGGTCTGTCCCACTGTCATTCCCATTTCCCAGAGCAGCAAACAAAGGCACAGAAGGTCAGGTGTTCAAGATCACAAGCTGATCTTTTGGAACTGAGTGTGAACCTGCCAGAGTTCTTGACTACCGCGCCAGGCCCCACGTGCGGATCTGGCAAGGCCCCTTCTCCATGGCCTCTCTGGAGGGGAAGCTGACCAATTATTGTGCAGATTCACGGCTGTTCCCTGACTCTTTTCAAAGGCGCTGGCTCAGAGCTGAGCTGGATTAGACCAGCCTACGGGGCCCTCCTCCTGCCTCCACCCCAGCTCCTCCCTTTGTAGATGACGGCTCACAGAGAACAGTGATCCCCAAAGAGCAAGGCTCTGGGGACTCCTGCGTGCGTGCTCAGTCCTGTTGGACTCTTTGCAACCCCATGGACTGTAGCTTGTCAGGCTACCCCGTCCATGGGATTTGCCAGGCAAGAATACTGGAGTGCGTTGTCATTTCCTCCTCCAAGGGATCTTCCCGACCCAGGGATCAAACCCACATCTCTTGCGTCTCCTGCATTGGCAGGCAGGTTCTTTACCACTGAGCCACCAGGGAAGCCCCAGTCTCTGCCTGGGGACTCCGAGTAGATTATAGTCAAAGTGCCAAAGTGAAAGTCGCTCAGTGGTATCTGACTCTTTGTGACCTCATGGCCTCTACAGTCCATGGAATTCTCCAGGCCAGAATACTGGAGTGGGTAGCCTTTCCCCTCTCCAGAGGATCTCCCCAACCCAGGGATTGAACCCAGGTCACCCGCATTGCAGGCAGATTCTTTACCAACTGAGCCACAAGGGAAGCACAGTAGATTGTAAGGAAGAACCAAACCTAACAACATGAGGCTTGATACGTAGATAAGGTGTGATTCTCAGTTTGGATTCAAAGTATCCACAGACTGGACAGAGGTGAGGAGTTGCTGCTAGGCAGCCACATGTGGGTAGATTGCAGATCATGACTGATGCCAGCTGAGCACCAGTGTGGCCTGAGGTCCCCACAGCTGCTAAGGGAGCCAGAGCATCCTCTGCCAAGGTGAGAGGGATGCTGGCATGTGACCAGAGAGGGGGGCTGAAACCAAAGCCATGGGTGAAGGAACTGGGGGTGTGTCCCTGCATCTGTGGGAGAAGGGCTGCCAGGTGAAAAGGAGCCCCCTTATTCTGTGTGGTCCCAAACTGATGACCCAGAGCATTGTGGTCAGGCTGCATGGAGGCAGGCTCCAGTGGAAGGAAGTTCTTCAAACAATCACAGCCCCAGGTGGCTGCTGGTGGGACATTCATCAGGGGAATCGTCCCAGGACTGGATTGCCTCAAGCATGGAGGGACGCTACAGGGCAGAGAATTCGAGCATCATCTACAAAAGGTTTGGGATGCGTGACCAGGAACGAGCAAAGTGCAGAACATAAAGCCAGAAAGATCTACAGTTAAGGCTTGCTGTACAGGCTCCTCGCGTGTATTCTCTCGAATCCCCCATAATCCTGTGAGTTGAGTGTGGCGGCGTCTCCTGCGCCAGGAGCTGGGGCTCAGAAGGGGAGCCACCTGATGAAGCCCTTCCTGCTGCCTCTCTGTGCCCCATACTCTGCTCAGGCTTCTGCCTCCGTGACCATCATGCTCCCAGGCAAAAGAGAAAGGAGGGCCCGACTGTGCCCTTTAGTGTTCTGAAAAGTCAGTGCATTAGAATTTGTCTTCTAGAACCATGGGTCTCCTGGGCAGGCAAAGAGAGGAAGTGGCGGCTGTCAGCCCTGATGTCCAAGATGACACCCTGATCTGAGCACGTGTGTGGGCCACGCGGGTGGCAGGAGCCACGTGAAGGCCACACGCACGCCTGCAGGTGGCCATGTGGAGGTGCGTGTCTGCCTGGGAACAAACCCATCCGGGGAGCCGTACGGAGGTGGAGAGGGAGGGAGATTGATTGATTCTGGGTAGCAGGTATTTTATGTCCTGGGTTGTTATTTATGTCTCTACACCTACGCTCCCGAGACCCACACAATTGGCTGTTGCCACATTTCAGAAGCATTTCCATGGAAGCCAAGCTGTCCTCTTTCTAGTATACATGCCAAGGCAGAGCACACTTTGCCTTGAAAAGACCCCCCCCCCGGCCTGTGTGAAGAGGACAAGCATGGGCCATGGGGGAGGCCATCCACCTGGGGACAACTGTTTATCCCTCCCGGGTCTTTGCATCCATAGCACAGAATCAAACGTGAGCCATCCAAATACAGAGCAGGGAATGATTCCCTCCTGGAGCCACGAGGTGGGCTGAGCAGATGCCACCAGCAAAGGACAGGCCAGGTGGGGTCTGAGGCCACATGATGAGCAGGCGCTCAACCTTGGAGGGGCGTGGTCAGCAGGAGCAACCAGGCTCCGCCCACCCGAGCCTGAGCCCAGAGATCGGGCACCCATGCAGGGGCCTGCCCAGCCAGGGGTGGGAGCCCAGCACTGCGTGGCAGGTGGGAGAGCAGGAGGTAGTGATCACACACAGGAAACTGACCCAGTGTGTGCACGTGCACTAAGTCACTTCAGTTTGTCCGACTCTGTGATTTTATGGACTGCAGCCCACCAGGCTCCTCTGTCCACAGAGCATCTCCAGGCAAGAATACTGAGTGATGGGAGATACAGGAGTTATTCTGATCAGGGACCCTCATGAGGGTGAGCGTGTTCAAGATGAATCCCAGAGGGAGGGGCCGAGGAGGTCACCAACGCCTGGGAAAGGAGTGAGGAGAGGAAGGGAAGGAAACACAGCTCCCCTTTTGCTCAGACTCTAGCTGTAAGAAGGTCCTGCTCCCAGGGCAAGCTACTTGCCAAGATAGTCCATCAGCAGCGGGGCCTGTGGGCATGAGAAGATGACGTTTCTCTCAGTGGACATAGGGCTGGAGGCATTGAAAGGGAACGGGAGGAGGAGGGACAGCTGGGGCCAAGCAGAGGTTTTAGCCTCAGGCTGGGCTCACCGCAGGCTGAGTTGGGACACAAGTGCCCTTGGCGGGCCTGGCAGGGACTGGGAAACTCTGAGCCTTGTGGGCACAGTCCTGTTAATAAGGCAGTGGCTGGCCTCCACCTTTTCAAGGCCAAGTGGTCTTACATCAGTCTCTGCCACCCGAATAAGGAAGTACAAGCCCCTCGCCCCCTCCCTCCACGGGAAAGCAGGCGAAGGTGAGTCTTACTGTTGTCCAAGTGGTTGGCCTTAATGATCTTCTCTGAGTAGTCAGAAATACTGGAGCATTCAATCTGGAGAGGATACAGAGCAAAGGAGCCAGGCATTAAAAGAATCACAGCACACAATTTAGGGTCAGTAGAACAGATGGAGGTGCTGAGGCCTGGGGGTGCGGTGACTTGCCCAAGGCTACACGGCTACTTTATGGCAGGTGGAAACCTAACCCGCAACCCTTCTGAAGCACTGGCCAGTGGCTCTCCCACTAAACTGGCTGCTTTTACCCCGTGATGGAGGGCCTGGCCTCTGAGTTGAGAGATCTGGTAGGAGCAACCAGGCCTCACTCTCCTGGCATGGCCACTGTCTTGGGGGTGGTGGGGTGAAGGAGGTGGGAAGGCAGAGCCTCCAGAGTGACTATGAGCCTCCCTGCTGTCATTCTTATTCCCCTGGCCCTCCCTGGCTAAACCGTCCACAAGAAGGACGATCAGAAAAGGGTAGGTCAGGGACTCAGGATGCCTTGAGTCCCTTCCCTGCCCCACGGGCCGTTCCGTTCCGTCGCTCAGTCGTGTCCGACTCTATGCGACCCCGTGGACTGTAACCTATCAGGCTTCTCCGTCCATGGGATTCTCCAGGCAAGAATACTGGAGTGGGTTACCATTTCCTTCTCCAAGGGATCTTCCTGACCCAGGGATTGAACCCGGGTCTCCCGCATCGGAGGCAGACACTTTAACCTCTGAGCCACTAGGGAAAGCAGACCTGTGTTAACTCTCACTCTTTCTGCAATCTACACCTTTGAAAGAAATGATTCTTCTTAATCTAGAAGTCTTGCCAGGCTCTCCAAATCTCCTAAACAAAGTGTGAGAGTGTTAGTTGCTCAGTTGCGTCTGTTTGTGACCCCACGGGCTGTAGCCTGCCAGGCTCCTCTGTCCATGGAATTTCCTAGGCAAGAATACTGGAGTGGGTTGCCATTTCCTCCTCCAGGGGATCTTCCCGACCTGGGGATCGAACCCCGGTCTCCTACATTGCAGGCGGATTCTTTACCATCTGAGTCACTGGGGAAGCCCCTCCTAAGCAAAGGGCTAAGATACTTGAGAAATTCGTTGACTTTCAGCTGAGAGTAAGACCTTGTGGGAACAGCAGGAGTACAAGCCCCAGTCTGGCGGTAGGAAACCTGTTTCCCGAGTGCTAGAAACAGAGGGGCAGCTGTCAAAACCTGCAACTGAAGCCCCCTGACTTGGAAGCGAATGATGGCTGCCCTGCCTTGCTTGGCTCTGCCCTGGGCTCCTGTCTGACTCTGGAGCTGAGCTGCGACTTCAGAGACCCCCTGAAGGGAGGACGGAGGGAGTTCACAGGGGGTGTACATCAAGCCCTGAGGCTCTGTGAGCACCTTGGAAGGGAATCAATCCCTTGACCAGAAGCCTCCATCTTGAGGAAGAGGTTTCATGAAGGAAGGAAGGTTGGAAGGTAGGGAAAGGCAGTGCCATGGAGACAGCAGGACTTGACCGTGGGCAGCCAGGCTGACTCTGCACCCTCTACATGGACCTCGGCATGTACATCATGGCTCTGCTGGTCAAGGCTATACCAGAGGGGCCTTGAGACTGCCCTGAGACCCCTTCCAACCAGGACCTGGGTATCTTTCAAGTCAGGCATGTACAGTGAAAGTGCTAGTCGCTCAGTCGTGTCTGACTCTGCAACCCCGTGGACTGTAGCCCCCCAGGCTCCCCTGTCCATTGAATTCTCCAGGCAAGAATATTGGAGTGGTTTGCCATTTTTTCTCCAGGGTATCTTCTCAACCCAGGGATCGAACCCCTGTCTCCTGAATTGCGGGCAGTTTCTTTACCATCTGAGCCATTAAGGAAGGCATGGAGGGGGATGTTGTTCAGGCAGGGGGTTGTGGGGTGCAGGGGGATTTGGGGGACTCTAGTCAACCAGGTGGAGAAGGCAATGGCAAGCCACTCCAGTACTACTGCCTAGAAAATCCTATGGATGGAGGAGCCTGGTAGGCTTCAGTCCATGGGGTCGCTAAGGGTCGGACACGACTGAGCGACATCACTTTCACTTTTCACTTTCACACATTGGAGAAGGAAATGGCAACCCACTCCAGTGTTCTTGCCTGGAGAATCCCAGGGACGGGGGAGCCTGGTGGGCTTCCGTCTATGGGGTCGCACAGAGTCGGACACGACTGAAGTGACTTAGCAGCAGCAGCAGCAGTCAACCAGGAGCCTGGCAGGGGGCAGGGTTTTGAGACAAGCTGCAGGATGATCCAGCTAACGAAGCCCCGCTGAAAGCTTCCCGCTGGCCTCTGCATTGGGCCATCCTGTGTACACGCTGTATGTGTAACTGCAGCGTGCCTTGTATTTTGATCAAGATGAATTCCCGTTTTCCAGCCCTAGACCCACCATGTCAGACAGCAGCTCAGAGCTCTGCTTTCTCAGCTTCTCCCCAGGTCTGGACCCTCCTAGCCCCTGTCCTGGGGCTGCGCCCAGGTGCATTGCGGGAGCTCTCCCAGTGGGTCCCCCATCACCACCTCCAGCTGGAGAGGCTGCAGGAGCCAGAAGAGCAGGATGGAATCTATCAGCTTGCCTTTAAAGAACAGAGGAAGGAGACTGTCTTGTTATTGCTGAGGGCCCCCTCCCAACTCTGCTAATAAAGACTGGGCATTTGACTTGTGCTAAGCACTTGATTTGTATATTAAACTCATCCCCTCCTCGTAGTCACCCTGTGGGCAAGGTACTGTATTTATGCCCACTTTACAGATGGTGAAACCAAGGTACAGAAGAGAAGTGAATAGTCCGGGTCATACCTATTGGGAGTGGAAGAGCGGAGATTCCAACCAGAGCTCACAGGTGTAGCCACCCTGCCCTGCCTCTCAAGCCCACATAGAACTAAGGACTCCAAGGTAATGATGAGCCCAAAATGGTTTCAGGAGAGTCATAAGTCTTCTACACACGTCAGCAGCTAGCAATGTCCAGGTGACAGGGAGCTAAGGAGCTTGCCTGCTTCCCGAGAGCCATGCCTGACTGCCTCCTGGAGGGTGTGTGTGACCCCAGCAAGGACGGGAACTGGGAAGGGCCAGAAGGACCGGGAAGGGCCAGTGTCCCCGCAGAGGCCATGCTCACCCCGAACACCTTCTTGGCCCCTGCCTTGGCAGCAAACATGGAGAGGATCCCGGTGCCACTCCCCACGTCCAGCACCACCTTGTCCTTGAACACGTGTTTGTTGTGGTACATGGAGTTCCGGTAAGTGAGCGTCCGCACCTCGTCCTTCAGCATCTCCTGTGTGGAAGGAAAGGCAGAGTCTATGTGTTCAGGACACTTGGTCAGACCTACAGGGTCACGCACCCAGGGCTGTCCTGCCAAATTCTTCAGGGACCTCAGTTCTGTCACGAGGACAAGCCACGGAAGAGCATGGCTAGGCCAGGGCCCCCCCGCATAGGACACACAGTGCCCTAAAAGTCTGCCCCAGAAAAGTTACTTTGTACCATTGAAGGAGAAACTCCCATCCAGACCTGGGAAGGCTCCAATTCTCAAAAACAAAAAAAGGGAGCAGTCTTTGACTGTGTGGATCACAATAAACTGTGGAACATTCTGAAAGACATGGGAATACCAGACCACCTGACCTGCCTCTTGAGAAACCTGTATGCAGGTCAGGAAGCAACAGTTAGAACTGGTCATGGAACAACAGACTGGTTCCAAATAGGAAAAGGAGTACGTCAAGGTTATATATTGTCACCCTGCTTGTTTAACTTATATGCAGAGTACATCATGAGGAACGCTGGGCTGGAAGAAGCACCAGCTGGAATCAAGATTGCCGGGAGAAATATCAATAACCTCATATATGCAGATGACACCACCCTTATGGCAGAAAGTGAAGAGGAACTAAAAAGCCTCTTGTTGAAAGTGAAAGAGGAGAGTGAAAAGTTTGGCTTGAAGCTCAACATTCAGAAAACAAAGATCATGGCATCTGGTCCCATCACTTCATGGGAAATAGATGGGGAAACAGTGGAAACAGTGTCAGACTTTATTTTTTTGGGCTCCAAAATCACTGCAGATGCTGATTGCAGCCATGAAATTAAAAGACGCTTACTCCTTGGAAGGAAAGTTATGACCAACCTTGATAGTATATTAAAAAGCAGAGACATTACTTTGCCAACCAAGGTCCGTCTAGTCAAGGCTATGGTTTTTCCCGTGGTCATGTATGGATGTGAGAGTTGGACTGTGAAGAAAGCTGAGCGCCAAAGAATTGATGCTTTTGAACTGTGGTGTTGGAGAAGACTCTTGAGAGTCCCTTGGACTGCAAGGAGATCCAACCAGTCCATTCTAGAGGAGATCAATCCTGGGTGTTCATTGGAAGGACTGATGCTAAAGCTGAAACTCCAATACTTTGGCCACCTCATGCGACGAGTCGACTCACTGGAAAAGACTCTGATGCTAGGAGGGATTGGGGGTGGGAGGAGACAGAGACGACAGAGAATGAGATGGCTGGATGGCATCACCAACTCGATGGACATGAGTTTGAGTGAACTCTGGGAATTGGTGATAGACAGGGAGGCCTGGCGTGCTGTGATTCATGGGGTGGCAAAGAGTCAGACACGACTGAGCTACTGAACTGAACTGAACTGAACTGATGAGCACAGCATGAGGGATTTAAGTTAGACCTGAAGCAGACCTTTCTGTTGTAGTGAGAGAACTGTCATTCTGACTCCTTTCCTGATTACGTGCCCTGGACTTCAACTCCACCATCAGACATGGAGACGATGACCTTACACAGTTTCATGAGGTACCAAGAATAGCTCCTAAGGAACAGAACTTAAGGATGGGTTCTCCGAATAGGTTCTGAGTTTTCTAGAATTGGTTCTCTGATCTGATTAGATTTAAAGGCATTAATGAATCTGTTGCCATTGGTGAAGAGGGCTCTGGTGAAATGGCAAAAGAGTTACTCAGATTTTAGCCTTAGATGTCTGTGATAAAGTTCCTAAAAAAGACAGGACTCCGAGTGACCAAGTATTTGCAACCTTATAGCATTTTAATGGGGTGGATTGATTGGTTGGTTGGTCATTGCTAATTGTACTAGAAAAGTTAAAGGAAGAAAATGATGAGCTCAGGGACTTAAATTCCCAGCTCATTTAGCACCTGAAAACTTCTATGACTTCTAGGAGAAAAAAAAAAGGAAGAAAAGAATAAAAGCAGGGCATGAAACCCTTATTTTCTTGCAAGGTTAAGATTTCTGAAAAGTAAAGCCAAAGTCTAATCTTGTCTGAATGACAACACGGATTGAATCCCCTATCCTTGCAGGGTCGCTTTGTTAAAGTTGAATCATTGACTGGAAAAGAATGAGGTCCTGAGAACTGGAATGGGAACATATGGGCAGATTCCGGGGAAGGTGGGACCTCAAGTTCCTAAATTGCACAGTCTTGTCTGCCAGCAAAAGTACCTTCTACCCTTGCCCAAGAAAGCTTGTTTTCCTTTTCCTGAAGAGTCTTACCCATATGTGCTGTGCTGTGCTAAGTTGCCTCATTCGTGTCGGACTCTTTGCAACCCCGTGGACTGTAGCCCACCAGTCTCCTCTGTCCATGAGATTCTCCAGGCAAGAATATTGGAGTGGGTTGCCATTTCTTCCTCCAAGGGATCTTCCCGACCCGGGGATTGAACTCGTGTTTCTTATGTTTCCTGCATTGGCAGGCGGGTTCTTTTTGCCCCTAGTGCCACCTGGGATAGGGTTGGTGAGGGTGGTCCTGAGGAGTATTTGTATTACTTTGCAAGCAACTGTACCAGTACGGGGCTTCCCAGGTGGTGCCAGTGACAAAGAACCCACCCACCCCCATTCCTGCCAATACAGGAGACACAGGAGACATGGGTTTGAGCCCTGGGTCAGAAAGATCCCCTGGAGGAGAGCATGGCAACCCAGTCCAGTATTCTTGCCTGGAGAATCCCATGGACAAAAGAGTCTGGCAAGCTACAGTCCATGGGGTCATGAAGAGTCAGACACAACTTAGTGACTAAACAACAACAAAATAGCAAGGCACAAAGACTGATGCAGGAGGAGGTGTGATACACACCAAACTAACTACACGATACTTCTAACTGATACAGATTGGAATCTGGGGAATAGTTGGGGGTGGGTGTTGTACAGGAAGAGTGAGAGAACAATCTGAAGGGAACATAAGGTTGGATTGAGCCGAGTCTATTGACATGGGTCCATCGAGCAAAGATTGTGGATTCACTGTTTTACCTCCAGGGGCTTGGAGCGCCTCTAATAGTTGTGGTTGGCTGAAGGAAACATGGTCAAAGTTGGTTGACACAAAATGATTGGAAATGCCAGCACATCCCTGATAAGCAGAAAAGGAAGGTATCCAAAAAGAGTCAGGGAGATTGGAAAGTTAAAATGCATCTGTCATGTGAGACCCACGCACCAATGCCAGAGAACAGACCCACTACTGTGAGGCAGAAGTTTATGAGGAAGTCCAGCATCCTTGACCAGCTCTGTGTGCCTTCTCTCTAGGTCAGAAATTACACAGGAAACTGAGATCCAAGTTACCACGGGATCAACATCCAGCTGGGATCCTAGGGTAGCAGGGGCCAATCTGTAGCATGTGCTCGCCAAAGATGAGGGTGTGGTCACTGTGAAGGACAGGAGAGCCAGAGCAGCATTTGAAGGAGCTTGGCTCACCAAACCCTAGGCGGGGGTGACCGGTTAATTAAAATACCTCTAGAGAATAAGTCGTGAGAAGCATACCAAATTCTTACTTGTTCTGTTTCAGCAGAAAATTTATAGGTCTAGTGAATGGAAGTCTGGCTTGAATCACCAAAACAGGGTCATCGCCCCTCAATGGATTCCCAGACTGAAGCCAGTTTACAGACTCAGGATTCCTCGAATGAAAGGGAGGCCACGTTACAGGAGAAGAAACCTTGTCATGCTGCCAAAAGTGTGTACTGTTCATCTTTCTCCAAGTCTTCCTCCTAGAAAACCTGCAGGCATTTAGTAGTGTGCCTTCGTTGGAAAAGGAAAATAAGCAGATTTTTGAGGATTGTTGGACACTGGCTCTGAACTATTGGATCACTAGTTTCATGAGATCCATGAGACCGCGAGACTAATTCCAGGAAACCCACATCTGCATTCAATTTGTCCATTTGGCCTGTGCAGAAGAGAGGTGGGACGCGAGAGTGACCACGGATCCTCATAGTCAGGTGAGGACTACGATTGCAGGGGCTGTCGCCGATGTGGTTTCATTGTTTGAGCAAATCGATCCAGAAGGTTAAAATCAATTTTAGACATTTGCCCATCCATATTTTTGCAAACATTTTTTTTTTCTGTCCCATTCTTTCTCGTCTCCTCTTGAACTCCAACGACTCACATGTTTTACCACTCAATTCTGTCTTACAGTTCATCGAGGCTCTGTTTCACTTGTCAGTTTTTTTCTGTCTGTTCTTCAGCTTCAATGATTTCTTTCTTTTCTGTCCCCATATTCACACATATTTTCTTCTTTGCATCCTGTTTGTTATTAATTTCATCCAGCAAATATTTGGTTTAGATACTATATTTTGTCAGTTGGAAGATTTCAGTTTCACCTATTATATCCATTACCTCTCCCTAGAAATTTTTAAAAATCATTTTTATTATACTGATAGCTATTTACAAATCTCTACCTAATCAGCCCAATACCTGGGCTGCCTGTAGATCTGTTTCTACTGACTGATTTTTCTCTTGACTGTGAACCAAATTCTCTTGCTTCTTCTCAAGTCTTGCCACTTATCTTTTATGCCACGGATGGTGCCTAAGGAACAACAGTAGCTGAAGTCAGTTGTTTCTCTAAGTGGGAATGGCCTTTCTTTCTAGGCTGCTAGAATGGTGAGTTGGCTGGTTCAGTGCAATCAGGGGTTGAGCAGCTTAGGAGCTGAGTAGGATTCGTTCAGATGGGGGGATTTAATTCATCTATCAGGGCCTTGGAATTCAACTACAGGGGCTAAACGTACTTGTGCTTGCTTTTTAATCCAGCCACTACTTCCCGTGTTGCCCCAAGGCTCATATCTTTGGTTATCTTAGAAGCTGAATAAGGTGACGGTTTGGTTAGACTGAATTCATGTCTCAGTCTAAATACTTTGAAAGTCAGTTTGTGCCTCTCCTTTCAGAAGCTCTCTGGGACCAAACACTGCAAGTTTGCTTGACATAAAAAAAAAAAAAAAACAGGGCCTCAAAACTGAGAGACTACAAGACTGCAAGATGGCATCCCTGGAACCAGGCACCGGGCACAGTGTGTAATTCATGCTCTATAAGGATGGGGCCAGGACACCTGCATGCAAACCACAGCTCCAGTGAGCTCTCCGGCAGGCCCAGAGTATCGTTTCTCCTTCCGTGTCTCAGTCTCTTTTGAAAAATGGGATATTGAGAGCAGCTATTTCATAAGGTTGTTGTCATGACCAAATAAGTGAAGGAAGTGTTACAAAAGTGCTTAGTTCTGGGTCTTTGTGAAAACGAGGACACTTTCCATCTCTGGGAGGAGAATGTTGAGGGTGAGTAGGGAATGGAGGCAAAATGATGACAAAAATTCAGAAATCTCTCAATCATACTCATAGTTCAAATTCCTCACTGCCTTTCCCAATGGAATTAGATCGGCCCCGTGTCTCTGCAGATCCTGCTGTTGCTAAAAGGGATCTCCCCAGGGTCCCCTTCAATTCATCATCTTTTGTCATTTCTTTGGCCCCCTTTTCCCTTCCTTAAGGCTCCAGACCACAGGAGTTCAGTCCAAAGGCACTAGTTCTGGGGGAAGAGAAGTTGTGACATAGCAAGGCGATCTCCCTGCCTCCCCACCCCTCCCTACACGCCCTTACTTTAATCCCTCCTGAAAGAGAACAGCCCAGAGACAACCCCAGACACTCAGACAGGAGCATGCCGCTCTTCCGTGGCAACAGTTCCCACCCCCAGCTGTGGGTGACTTTGTCTCCTGCCCACTGAACACATGGCAGGACATTGACTAATGGCTGGGAAATGTGGCCCTGAGGAATCTATTTCAGAAAGAACGCACAGCAAGACTGTCAAAGGAAGAGAGCTGGCTGGGAGCGGGTGGGGCACCCAGGGCTCGGGAGGGAGCTGGGAACACGGTTCCGCTGGGCTTGGTTCTCCTGGCAGCTGAAGCGGGATCTCAGAGGTCATGGGGCCAGGCCCCTCCCCTCTGCACACGAGGACATCTGTCTCTTCTGCTCCTTTCTTCTTGCAGAGGCCGTGGGACAGGATTCACGGTCCTCCTCTCCCCGTCCCTTGCCTTCCCGAGGCCAAGCATGGAGTCAGCTCTGGGGGAACCATAGGATGCAAGACCAGAAGTGTTCAGAATCACCTCCCACTGTGCCCTCCAACCTCCAATGGTGTCCCCCCACACACACCACACTGGGCACTTGTCATTTGTATTTGCAGACTAATCAAACCCAATCCTGCCCGCACTGTGTTTCCTAAACACTCGCTGGTCACTATGAATCAGTGAGCTGGTGGTACCACTGCCGGCCCATGTGAGGGTCTTGTTGATGATGGGAGAAGCCTGCTGAGTGACCAACTCGGTTTCAAGTGGGCTGTGAGATGTGGGTCTTGTCCAGACTGAGGAAGTAAAGGTATCCCCATGAGCCGTCTGGCATAGAGAGGGGATCTCTGGTGTCTGATCACGGGAGGAGGCCATCCACACACCCTGACCTCCTTTCACAGCGGACAATCACAGAGACAAAAGGGCTGAGGGGAGTTTAGGGGTGAAGGGAAGCTAGTTAGCCCCCGCCACTATTAAATACCCCTGCATTTCCCCAGGGGCCAGGATCTAGGGATGACCCCCCGTGACGACCAGAAGGATTTCAGCTGGGTCATCAGGAGTACTTCCTGATGGAGAGGTCTGGGAAACTATTCTGGGACAGGTTACTAAGGACAGATGTGAACTGCACGACCTGCATGTCGATCTTCCCTATTCCAGGTTCACAAGCTCGCTCAGTCTGCACTCCACTCATACGTGTTCATGAGCAGGTGTGAGTTTTCCAGTGACACGTGACATGGAGGGAACCTGGTCTTACTGTCTGTAGGAGGTGAGCCTGGGTGGCTCCCCCCAGGGGACATCAGACACTCCAGATGCCCGGCCATGGAGGAACCAGCAGTGCCCAAGTGAGGAGATGAGCCTCTAGTTCAACAAACCTGTATGAATCAGACAGCATGCTGACTGCCTGAGTCAGAGGCTGGGAACCCTGTCCTGAAGGAATCATAGAGGTGTAACAGCTCAGAGAGAGCATCCTGCCCACATGTGTTGTGGTGGGCGGAGGGGTCAAAGGGAGTGGGGCAGAAGGCAGGGGCACACCACTGTTCGCTGTCCCTAACAGGGGGCCCGGGGGGTATTTGGGGACCCCTAGAAATACTGTCCTGGTGGTTCAGGCAGTAAAGAATCTGCCTTCATTGCAGAAGACCTGGTTTCGATCCTTGGGTCAGAAAGATCCCCTGGAGAAGAAAATGGCAACCCACTCCAGTATTCTTGCCTGGAGAATCCCATGGACAGAGGAGCCTGGCGGGCTACAGTCCATGGGGTCGCAAAGAGTCGGATATGACTGAAGACTGACACAGAACTGCTGCCTCTCCCTAGGATCCTGCTCTGAGACAGGTGCCCACAGTCCCAGGCCTGTCCTTTAATTACAGGCAGGGTCCTGAGGAGTGAAGCTCTTGAGAGCACCCTTCCTGCCTCCCTAGGACAGGGCTCCATCCACCATCCCCACCCAGATAGAAAAGAAAGAAGAAAATGTTAGTTGCTCCGTTGTGTTCGACTCTTTGCAATCCCATGGACTATAGCCCGCCAGGCTCCTCTGTCCATAGGATTCTCCAGGCAAGAATACTGGAGCAGGTTGCCATTCTCTTCTCCAGGGGACCTTCCTGACCCAGGGATCGAACCCAGGTCTCCTCAGTGCAGGCAGATTCTTTACCATCTGAGCCACCAGAGAATGCTAGCTTCCCAACCCCAATGGGAACTGCCAAGTGTTGAAGGCTCAGCTGCCCAGGGCTCCCTCAGCCGGACCCTGGAACAAAACACAGGGCCCAGCCCCTTCCCTGCAGGCCCCATTCTATGATGTGGATAGCCATCTTTGGGGAAGTCAAACCCCTCCACCCTCTACCTCCATGGGAAACTGCAAAGGGACCAGCAGGAACAAAGCCAGAGTTTCCAGAAAGAGAGAAAGAAAGACCCATTTAAAATGCTATACAGCCTAGAAGATAGGAATGAGCCCCCTGGGGCCACAAACGTGAAGGTTTCATTTCTAGCTCTGCCAAGTATCAGCTTGAGCACCAAGGAACCAGCAAAGATGAATGGAGGTTGATGAGATTCTTACGGTCATATAGCCTCATCTGTGAAATGGGGACAAATAATAATACCAACCTCATAGGGTTGGCCTGAGGAATAAATAAGTCAGTAACATAAAACATGGGGAGCAACACCCAATGTGGATGGAGTAGGCACTCAGGAGAAGAAAAAGCTGCCTATGACTTATTAAATACGCTTTTGGCAGTGCAGCGTCACTGTTTGGATACAGGAAGGGTTTACAGAAGCATCTAATTGAAAGGGGAGCTCAGAGACTTCTTTTGAAAAAGCATTTGCATGGCAAGCGAGCCTTTGTTCCTTTTTCAAAACGTTTTTGTACTGTAGGGGGATCATAGAAACACTTCCCTCATAGAGTGCTTGGGGCTTCGATGCAACAACACGGATAGCTGGCTGAGAAGAGGGGCCAGCCCTGAGTATGCGCTTGGCTCATCTCATGTCCGTTGTTTATTTGGAGTGAGGAGGTGCTGGAGGTGGTAGGGGAGGGAGGTAAGAAATATTGCCTGTGCCCCCACTGCAGCCAGGAAGTGCTCCTTAGGAGGCTCTGTTCTGTTCCGCAGCTAACATCAATCTCCCCTGCTGTGGAAGAAGACAGTATTTAGACATAAGAACTTCCTGAGAATCAATCAGGGTGTCAGACAGGCCCAAGTTCCCAAGGAAGCCTGCTGACCCTCCCTGGAGCTGCTCATTGGTCCAGGGAGAACTTGCGGACCCGTGGATGCCTGAAGTCAGCACATCAAGATGCCAGAAGGACCCCAGCTGCAAAGCATCTGGTAGCAAGGACCAAGGATGTCTGGTCTTCTTGGACCTTCAGGCTCAGGCTCAGCAAGAGACGAGGATGCCAGACCATAAAACAAGGACCCCAGAAGCATCTCTTCCTCTCCGACTGAGAAACACCCGGACACATGCTTTCTCTTGCTCACTGGCTCCAGGTCTGGCCCTGATCTCTTACCTGGGGAGCCCCCAGGATGGAGACAGGCCCTTGGCCTTGAGCCTTGGGGAGATCTCCCTTTATGACAGCAGAGAACTGCATGTGGGATGCTGCCCTAGGAAAAAGTGAAGCCACCGCAGGACCCAGCTCGCCTCACTTGGCCACCAGAGCAGGATGTCGTACCTCATGGATCCCAAAGTGGGCGTAGGAGTCAAAGTAGTAATCCCTTGAGGTCATCTCCTCCGGGTTCAGCAGCTTGGACATCTTGCCCCGTCCCGGGCAGCTGGGCTGAGTGGACACGTGGTGGACACACTGCACAGGCTTGGCTGGGATGACCGGCTGCGGGGGCTGAGATGGGGGGCTGCTCACCTGCGGGAAAGAGGAGGAGCAGGTGTGAACAGCGGCCACATCCTGCCCTCTGAGACCCTGTCCTCCCTCTTCCTCTCCCTCCCCTCCCCCAATCCAGCCTCCATCAGCCCCAGCAGCCAAGGTGATGAAGGGATGGTGTCCCCAAGCTGATGGCAGTGCTGTGTGGGTGGCAGTGTGCTTACCTAGGAGCCAAACCTACCTGTTGTTTAGTCGCTAATGCTAAGTCGTATCCTACTCTTTGCAACCTCATGGGCTGTAGCCACCAGGCTCCTCTGTCCATGGGATTCTCCAGACAAGAATACTGGAGTGGGTTGCCATTTCCTTCTCCAGAAGATCTTCCAAACCCAGGGATCAAACCTGTGTCTCCTGTATTGGCCACTGAGCCATCAGGGAATCCCCCTGAATTTAACCCAGTTCTGTCTCCTACTAGTTGGTGACCAGGGCCAATGTGTGCCTCAGTTTGCATATCCATCAAATGGGGACAATAACACCGTTTCTTAGAGTAGGATAAAGGGAAAGAGGTAATAGCGCCACATAGCACCCCATAGCAGAATGGCTGGAGTATGGATCCCAAGGGTCAGCCCCCTTAAAAATAAATCCCTGCCACTCACCAGCTGCACAACTTGGCCAGAGTTATTCACCTCTTGGTGCCTCAGTTTCCCAACTCTAAAATGGGAATATGAAGTCCCCACTTCGTAGAGCCAACCTGAAGACTAGGGAAGGTGGTATCTGGAAAGGGCTCAGAGAAGGGCCTAGGGCACCATGAATGTGTTTGACAAAAACAAATCCCACCTGTGTTCTTGGCAGTTCAAGCCCCTGGACTTCTCTCCACCACACAGGCAGCCTCTGGCCCCGAAATGCAGATCTCTTGGGTTCTGGTTTCTCATACCTGTTGTCTGCCCTCCCCAAGCTTCTGGTTCACTGTTTGAACTTCAGCAGAAGTTTGCTCTGAGCTGCAAATGCCCTCACTGATAGATGACCTCCTGTGAGCGCCTGGCCCATCCCTGGTTCCCTGACCCGACAGTCAGCTCAGCTCCACCCCCCTCAGCTGCTGCACGGCACTGACCAGTCCTTCTGCCTCCACCAGCTGAGGGGAGGGCAGAGGAGGAGATGGAAGCCCAGAAGTTCAGGCTTCGCTGCAAAGCATGGTTCTGCCAGAAGATTGCCTTTCCCAAAATGTAGGAAATTCAGGTGTCCCGAATTTATAAAATTCTACTTTAAGTGATGAGTTAATACGTGTAGAGAGTTTAGAACACTTTCTGCATATAGTAAGTGCTTTATTATACGCACTATCATTGGTTAATTAGCTCTGAAGCTGAAGCTCCAATATTTCGGCCACCTGATGCGAAAGGCCGACTCGTTGGAAAAGACTCTGATGCTGGGAAAGATTGCAGGCAGGAGGAGAAGGGGATGACAGAGGACGAGATGGTGGGATGGCATCACCGACTCAATGGACATGAGTTTGAGCAAGCTCTAGGAGATGGTGAAGGGCAGGGAAGCCTGACATGATGCAGTCCAGTGGGTCGCTAAAAGTCAGATATGACTTAGCCACTGAACAACAACAACAATCATTAGTTTAGTAGTAACAATATTCTGAATACACTAACATCTCCTTATTTATGCCTCAGTTTTCTCATCTCTGTGTTGGGTCAATACAAACTTACTATCTCCTCTCCAGCAAGGGAAACAGGGAGGTCCTAGGACAGAGCAAGATCAAGAAATCCGAATCCATCCCCTCCACTGTCCTGCAGGCATAGCCCCAAAACTTCCCAGAGCCCTGAGCTGGAGGGAAGCGAGCTTGACGGGGTGGTGATGGTCCCGTTTTCCTGGTGTATCTAGGCTACAGCCTCTGGGAAATAAGCAGACTTCCCAGTTTAGCAACATCAGATTCCAGGTCGGCGCGATCCCGGGCTGTCTGGCAGTGGAGGCAATGGGCTGCTCATTAGAATGCAGCAGGTGCACCCACCCTCAGCTTGGGATGTTGGTCACGGTCTCTGGGAGGCTAAAAATAGACTGTGTCAATTGCACACTCCCGTGCTGGCTGCAGAGTCACCTCTAACGCTGGAGAGGGCTCTGTGCATGAAGCTGACCCCAATCTTGACTCCGTTTAAATATATTAAGGAGACACAAAGTCCCAGCTGGACTGGGCTCTCCCACGGTCAAGGTCACTGGGGCCTCCTGCACCCCTGAACTCCATGAAGCTCTGAGTCCAAGGTCCTTGCCACTGGCTCCATGAGATTCTTTCCCTGGTGCCAACTTACAAAGTGCCACCACGTGTCTTCCATTGCATCGTGAGGCAAATGATGGATGGATTTAGGGCCATTCATCTTAATAATCACAGGTCCAGGGGACAAGGAGTTGACTGTGACCCAAGCCCTGGTGCCAAGGCTGTCAGCCCAGCTCAGCCTCCTGCAGAGAGAGGGGACTTGCGATTTGCCTATTGGCGGCCAGGGTGCCCTGTCCCAGTGGGCTGGGGTGGGGAACAGCAGCGGTATGTTACCTCTAGGCATTGCTGTCTGTTTCATTCCACAAACACCCACTGAACTTTGGCAGCTGTGAGTGCTGTGCATCCCGTGGAAGAAACAGACATGCAAGTACTGTGCCCTCGAAGGACTCAATCTAGTGGGAGCTGGAGACCCTTGAGGCTCCACTGGATGGTGGAGAAAGATTTGTTTTATAGGAAAAACTCAAGCAAACTGCTCTGGGCCGGGATGGGGTGGGGGTAGGGGCGGGTGGGAGTGGGGGTGGGTGGGGATGGGGGGTGTGGGTTCAAAGTACAGAGAAGTCACTTCAACTTGAAGATTCAGAGAGACCTGAGGTCATGGGGCTTTCTCCATGGATTTTGGTGGCTGAGGATGACGGGAGGGAGTTTTAGAAGGACTAGAAGGACGTGAAAGTTGTAGGAAGGTGTGGCTTCAGCAAATAGGAAAAGCGTCAAGAAGCAGTGGAGCTTGTTTGGGAAACATGGCCGGGATACTGGGAGATGGGACTGGAAGAAATTACAGCCAGGCTAAGAGGCTGTAAATAAATACGGGATTGAGAGGGAGCTGTTGGCTTCGGGGACCCCTAGGTTTGAGCTCTACTTGAGGAAGAGTGATGTGCTGACAGCCTGCGAGGGGCAGGGTGGGGGGAGAGTGGGCAAGGAGGAAGGACGTGGGAGAAAGTGGGGCTGGGAGACAAAGTACGAGCCTCCGAGCCCAGTTCCAAAGTCCAGATAATGAGACACTGAGCCACTGTGGTGTCAGAGGGGCTGCCTGCCAGAGAAATCGCAGAAATAGAATCCACAGGAGTTGGCAACTGTCGGAAGGGAGGGGAAAAGAGAGAAGCTGGAATCAAAGATGACTTCAACATTTCAAGCCTGGCTGACTAGGAAAGTGGTGGTGACACAAAAAGAAATAAGCAAGTCAGCAGGAAGAGCCTGCTGGGGCTGGGGGGAAAGAATAAACTTCGATTTGCCTGTGAGAAGTTGAACACGCCACTGCACCATGAGAGGAAAGATGTCCGGCAGGCAGGCAGCGATGTCCCAGCCGGGAAATGCCATAAACACAGCCGAAAGGTCAATGGGAAACAGAAGCACGTCTCTGACACACGCGGCAGCGAAGGTTAATATCCTTCCCACGGCGGAAGTGTTAGCTGCTCAGTCGTGCCTGGTTCTTGGCGACTGCATGGACTGTAGCCCACCAGGCTCCTCTGTCCGTGGAATTCTCCAGGCAAGAACACTGGAAATGGTAGCCTTTCCCTTCTCCAGGGGAATCTTCTCGACCAATTTAGGGATCGAACTCAGGTCTCCTGCATTGCAGACAGATTCTTTACCCCTTCAAATGGAGGGAAACGTTACAAACCAGCCAGAACAAGAGGAACATCTCAATTTAACACTGAACAGAGGATCTTACAGTCAACTCACGTGAGGATCACCACAAATGGCAAATTAACATACTGCCAAAATATTCAATCTCTCTGGAAACCAGATAACTTCCAGTGAACATGAAAAAGTTATAACTTTTCAATTCCAAATAAGCTCAACCCTCTCCCTACTCACGCCAAAAAAAAAAAAAAAGGACTAAAACTGCATTTGTAATGATTGCAGAAAAATAAGTGCTTTTGGGTACTTCCAGTGCTAGTGAGACTTTTTTGGAAAATAGTTTGACAAAATGCATTAAAAGTGGTAAAAAGCACAAATCCTTTAGCACAGCCATTCCATTTTTTTTTTTGGAATATATCCTAAGGAAAGAATCGTGGATAATCATAAGTACGTTGCTGTAAGAATTTGGTGATGACTCTATTCATCTCAGCAGGAAATGAGTCAGGGGCTTCCCTGGTGGTCCAGTGGTTAAGACTTCGCCTTACAGTACAAGCGATGCAGGTTTGATCCCTGGTCAGAGAGCTAAGATCCCACATGCCTTTTGGCCAAAAACACAAAACATAACACAGAAGCAATATTGCAACAAAATTCAATAAAGACTAAAAAAGGAAGAAAGAATATGAGCCAACCTGGGGTTTTCACAAAACAGAACTGATTGTACAAACCACGGAGCATCTACACAGCCGTTTCAAATGTGGCGGAAGAGTGTTTAATAACAGAAATGTGATCGTGATGAACTGTGGGTTGAGGCGCGCCAGTGGGAGAAGAGAGAGCATTTTTAGAACTGAAGCCTCTTCATGCCTCTGAGTGAGGAGGGGAGGCTGGGGAAGGTCCTGGAGTCGGCGGCAACTGTCACAGCGTGTTGGGTTGTGAACAGTTCATTCTTTCCGTCCTTGCGCTGGTTCATGTATTTTTAAATGTTCGCCAAGAACCAGTACGAGTTTTGTGAAGAGCCGAAAGTAGAAACACTGGAGCTGTGATCCCAGACCTCAGATGGAAGCTTAGGCTGGCTCTCTGGATTTGGAGGCCATCTGCAGAGGAGGGGGCCTGAGGGGTTCACTTGGGAGAGACCTCAGGGAAGAGGGTAGAGGGGGTGAGGCTGGGGCAGCGAGAGAAGCACCCTCCTCTGAGGACCATGGCGGCACCAGGGGACACGGAGGAGAGGGCCAGGAGGACGTGTCCTCATGCCTCTGGTCCCATGACTGCCCCTGCTCTGAGGACATGCGACCTAAGCGCTGCACTCCAGCAACCAGACAAGGGTACCAGAATAAAGCCAACCCTGTTCAGCTTCTCGTGTCCAGAGGATGCTGTGCTCAGGAAGCTGTGTAGTCAACTCTAACGCAGGAGAGGGCTCCATGCATGAAGCTGCCCCAGTCTTGACTTCACTTAAATACATTAAGAGACAAAAAGTTCCAGCTGAACCAGGATGTTGCATGGTCAAGGTCACAGGGGCCTCCTGCACTCCTGAGCTCCATTCGACTCTGAATCCAAGGTCCCTTCCAAGGGGCTCCCCGAGGCTCTGTCTGGTTCTGGTAACCATTTCCACATGGCTGTCTCCAGTCGTGCCCTGCCCTGCCCTCCCTGCTCCTCTGCGCGGCCCTGGGCTCAGGGCACTGCTCTTGTGGAAAATCTCCCACTGCTTCCTGCTCCCTAATCTGCTCAGGGTCACCTTCCACTGAGAGGATTTGTGATTCTGTCTTCTATTCTTAGTGCCCACTGTGGATCAGGACTCCTCAGGTGCTATGACCTGCCCCCAGGCCTGGCCTCTCCCAGGGCGTCTTCAGCACACGGCTTCTCACCAGTCCTTCTCACCTGTCGCCTCCCTGCCCCACTGCATCCCACTGCAGTCAACAGGCCCAGGCTCCTAAATGCTGAGACAGTAGATAAAGGGCTGTGGAGACACCCAAGCTGCAGACTGGAGGAGGGCTCCCTGCAAAAGTGGTGTCCAGAGGGTCCTCAAAGGGTGGGTGGGAATGCCACGGGCAGGGCTGGGGATTCAGAGACAGAATTTTTTACCTAACCCCACTTCCACCTGAAAATGAGGGTAGATGATAATGGTGTTGATGATGGTGATGATAATGGTGATTGATGGTAGTGATGATAATGGTGTTGATGATGGTGATGATAATGGTGATTGATGGTAGTGATGATAATGGTGTTGATGATGGTGCTGGTGCTGATGATAATGGTGATTGATGGTGGTGATGATAATGGTGTTGATGATGGTGATGATAATGGTGATTGATGGTGGTGATGATAATGGTGTTGATGATGGTGATGATAATGGTGATTGATGGTGGTGATGATAATGGTGTTGATGATGGTGCTGGTGCTGATGATAATGGTGTTGATGATGGTGATGGTAGTGATGATAATGATGATAATGGTGGTGATGATAATGGTGGTGATGGCGGTAATGGTGGTGGTCATGATGGTGGTGATGGTGGTGATATTGATGGTGGTGATGATGATGATCCTTAACAGTGACTGAGAGCCCACTGTGTGCCAGGCACTATGTTAAGCACTTCACAAATATCCCATAAATGCCTCGTAATAACTCAATGAGGTAATGAAATTTACAGGTGAGGAAGCTGAAGCTCAAAAAATTCAATCACTTTCTAAGCCCAGAGTTAGTGAGTGACAGCGCCAATACATGAACGAGTTATTGTCTGTCTGACAGCAAAGCTGTGCTCTTGAACCCGATACTGTGGTTGGGCCAGTTCTGTCCCACCAAGCTTGACAGCTTCTGCTGGGAGCCAGACTCTGCACTTAGAAGCAGGTAGCAAAGCCAACCCAGGCAGGAAGCTCAACCTGGGGTTTGCGGGGGGAGGGTCAAAGGCCATGTGGAAGCAGAGGACAAGCCCTCGGTGGAGGCTGGCACAGGTAGGCACCTCGCCAAGGTGACTGAGTTCCAAAGCGAGCGGACAGTGAACTCCAGGAGAAGTCGGGGTCTACGTGAGGAGGGGGAATGTGTCTAGGGTCATGTGGGCAAATCTAGAACTGGGACCTCTAGGCAACAGGGGAGGGGCGGAGAGTGGAGGGAGAGGATAAGGAGGGTGAGGAGCAGGGAGACTGACAGCCTGCATGCGGTTAGAGGGGCAGGGGGCAGCCAGCCTTTCTGCACCAGGCAGCTGAAGCCACCTAAGCCCGCTGGGCTATAAATGGCTGTCACTGGCACCGGCCCAAGCTGAACGAACGATTTTCCTGAGAACAAAAGGCACCACTGGAGGTGCCAAATCCTGCTCTGTCTCTAAATGTCAGGAGAGCTTTTTCTAACCAGAGCCTGTCCTCCACAGCCTCCTGCCCGGCCTGGGGCCCCGCGGATGGACCGAAAGGGACCTGCAGGGATGAGGCCCCGGAGGGGGAGCAAAGGAGGGCGTGGGGGGAGGAGGGCTCCCGGCCCAGGTCGCACAGCCTCTGCCTCCCCAGCTGTCTTCTCTTCTCCCCATCCAGCCTGGGGTCACCCTTTTCTCCCCCTCTAGACTCCCAAGACTGTGATCTTGACCGTGGTCCATGCAGCTGGAAGTGACCCAGAGCAAGATCTTCCAGCACCATCTGTCTGCCTCTAGGAAAGTTGTCAGAGCTCCACTGCAGGGGGACCATCCTAAGGGTGTGTGTCGGGCAGCACCCAGGCAGGCATGGCTGTGTCGGGCACCAGGGACTTCCCTGTCCCCCACCACTGCCATGACCACACCACAGACATACAGCTTTCTTGCCTGCCTTGAGCCAAAGATGGGCCTGGTTCCACTGCCACACCCGTGTTTCCTATCACCTGGGCCGAAAGAGAAGGTATCAGCAGAGGAATATCGAAGTCAGCCCCCATCACTCTGGAAGGAAGCGCGGTGCTGTGGAAGCCAGGACCCAGCTCCCTGCTCCTCACCCTGCGATGAGAAGCCTGACAACCCAGGGATGGATGGGGAGGGGGGTCTAGAGGCTGCTGGTCCCACAGGGCAGCGTTGTCTCCCCAGGCATGGCCCCTGTGCTTGTTCATTTGTCAACAGTCACCTTCACACACCTCTTGAGTTGGCTTTTTAAAGGCACAGAGACCCCTGGGGCAAGGCCAGACTCTGATCCTGCCACAGACTGGTGTCTCTCCAGTGTATGGTGTGAAAGTGTTAGTCACTCAGTCGTGTCCGACTCTTTGCTATCCTGTGGACTGTAGCTCACCAGGCTCCTCTGTCCATGGAATTTTCCAGGCACGAATACTGGAGTGGGTTGTCATTTCCTTCTCCAGGGGATCTTTCTGAGCCAGGGATTAAACCCGGGTCTCCTGCATTGCAGGCAGATTCTTTACCACCTGAGCCACCAGGGAAGCCTGTTGTATGGTGTCTCTCACTGCAACTCTGGCATCTCAGCAAAGCCCACCCCCACATGCTTTTTTCTAACTTCAGACTCATGCCACTTCCAAAGCTATACTCCCAAGAATGCCCTACCCCTGGGTCTTGCTGCCCATCCTTCTCAGTTCCCACCCTCCCTCTCTCCCATGGGCTCACAGCGGGGCTTCAGGGTGGCTTTCGCTGGGAGGTCCCCAGACCACTATCAGCAGCAGCCACCACTTGGAGGCTTGTAAGAAATGCAAGTACCCGGACCTCACAGGAAACACGGAGTCTCTGCGGTGGGTGGGGCCCCACAATCTATCCCAACAAGCCTCCCACCTCCACCCTGAATTCTCTTGCGTCCAGAGACTGAGAACTGCTTGTCTCCAGCCGCATTATTTTCACTTTGTTTCCCACAGAAGAGATACTTCTGGAATCAAGGGTTCTGTAGTTGAGTGTGGGCAAAAAAAGAAGCCAAAGAAATTTCTTTTCTTTGCCAGCTTTCTTGAGATCAAATTGACATATGTCATTGTGGAAGTTGAAGGCATATATGATGTAACAATTTGCTGTATGTATAGACTACAAAGTATAAAGAGATTTCTTAATTGCAATCCTCTTAAGCCTTTAATTTGCTAAAACGAATCTTGAATCTCTAAGAGGCAACAAGGGTGTCTGCATGCATGTGTGTGCTCAGCTGGGACCAGCTCTTTGAGACTCCATAGACTTGTAGCCCGACAGGAGAAGGAGACGGCAACCCATTCCAGTACTCAAGCCTGGGAAATCCCATGGACAGAGGGTGTCTAGTGCTACCAATTTAATAGCTGGGGCATCCTTTTTTCCTGAGAGAGCTATAAATGTCTCTAGAAAGCAGTGTTCTGAGGGAAATCATCTGGGACTGACTGACTCAGGAACATCTGCATCAGTCACCTTAGGGTGGGGGTCAGGCCCGTCCCCAGACTGACAGACTCTGATCCTCCGAGGGTCAAGACGGCCAGCCTGCACTTTCACCAGCTCCCCCAGGGCTACCCATGAAGCCTGGTCCAGGCAGGCCTGGGGGCAGCTGCCCACCTTCTCCATCCCTCAGTGACCCCCTGCTGCAGCCCTTGGAGGCCAGCCCAGCCCTGTCTCAGGGCCACTGCAATTCCCAGACAATGCCAGAGCCGGCCAAGGTCACCTGAAGGAGAGGCAGCCATGGCTTACAGAAAGCACGTTGGCTCTCACAGCCAAAGGACCAGGGTTGGGTGAGGGTTCAGCCACCTGCAGGCTGGCTGACCTGGGCCAGCCCCTAACTTATGGTCACGGCCAGGGTCACAGTGCAGCTCAACTCCAAGGACGTGCATTGTGTCCCGTCGCTTGCTGGCAGCACCGGGCCATCTGTTTGTGGCACAATAGCCACACCTGCTTCATGTCGCGGGGGCGTTGCCACCGTGCGGTACCCCCTCTGTCTCCCAGATCTGGAACTGCTGGGAAGGAATCTTTTGGAGCTGTTAGGCCTGACCCATTTTTTTTTTTTTTTAATAAACTGGGGCTGTTTTCCAGCTATTAGTCACTTTTCTCCCAAGCCTCCACATATTAAAATTTCTTCTTATATCCTCAGATATTTTGGCTGCAAGAGATGTCAGGTTAATTGGATGCTTGGCTCCTGGTTCTTCCTCCTTAATGGGTTTAAACAGCAGACCTGCCATGTGTCCCAACCCCTCCCTCCCTTTCCCCTCCCCCCCTTCCCCTCCCCAAGCAGACAAGGGCCTGTCTCTCCTTTGACTGGAAGGACACCACCAAGCTCCTCTCTGCTTCCTTTACGGACAGATGTGCAGAAAGACCATCTCCTCCCCCGACCCTCATCTTGCCCAGAGTTGGATTAAGTCCTCATCCCGGATTTGGATCACAGCGTCCACGTGGGATCTGAGCTGGGCAGGTGACTCCACGCTCTGCCGGGGTCGCCATGGAGACAGAGGGCATCGGGCAGAAGTCACACACACATGGGGCACCTGTGGTTCTGGTCTTCGTTCTCTCTTTCCCTATTCAGGTTACGGTGCAAACTCCATTTAACCTTTCTGACCTCCAGCTTCCTTCCCTGTCAGATGGCAATAATTATGTGTCCAGACTTTTACAGAGTTTCAGTGATGATGAAAGACATCTTGTGTATAAAAATTCAGAGGAAATTCTGAAGTGTGGTACAGCAGGACAAGGCGTCCATCTCCGGCCATCTGACTCTCTGCCCTGTTGCTATTTTTGGATGCTCCCTGGGCTCTTCTCTGGCACTGGACATGGTGGCTTTGGCTGCTCTTAGCGCGCTGTTCCTCTGCCTACCAGACTCCGGTCCTCCCCCTCCACGTTGTCTGCTCCCTGGGCTCCGTTCTGCCCTTCCTGCCCAGAGCTTTCTGAGAACTATGCAGTTGCTATCTTCAGGAACATGCCTATCATGGAAAGTCAGTCAATTTCTCCAGCCCCGACACCTGGTCTCTCCTGCTGCTTCTCAATTCCCATGGCATCTGCTGGTCCAAAGCTACTGGTTACGTTCTGTTCCATTTTGTTGGCAAAGGGTCTCATGCAAACTGTCTCACAACTGTGGCACTGGGAGCTTCCCTGGTGGCTCAGTGGTGAGGAATTTGCCTGCAATATAGGGGATGCAGGACATGCTGTTCAATCGCTGGGTTGGGAAGATCCTCCTGGAAGAAGGCATGGCAACCCACGCCAGTAATTTTGTCAGGAAAATCCTATGGACAGAGGAGCCTGGTGGGCTTTAGTCTAGGGGGTCGCAAAGAGTCAGACATGACCGAAGCAACTGAACACACATGCATGTAGGTATTGAGTCTACAATCAAGAAGTAGATTCCTTCAGACTGGTAAGCAGACCTTCCGTGTCGCTCTTTCTCTCTTCATACTTGGCACAGTGCTGGGGCTCAATAAAGACATGTTGATTACAGCATCCTTGCATTCATCTGGGTCAATGCTGCCCTTCATAAATATATTATGCAAGGTTCCTTCCCACCGTGCAATCAGAGACCTTTCTTTCCCCTTGACAGGGCAGAGAGGTGGCAGGAAGAAAGACAAAACCAAGACAAATAATTACCAGAATCTGAACAATATTCAGCATTCTTTGGAGGGTTCGGTAGTCCTCCAAATATCTTTACTGAGAAGTGTCTTATCTCCTGGGATTTCTAGAAGGAAATATCTTGCAAATACAGAATGCGTTTACTAAGCCCCATCGTTTCATCTGTAGAGTCTACAAGTGGCTTCAAGTACAGATTCAAGTGTGTTCGTAGATGTTTTCCAACAATCTCTTCACACCCAAGTGGTGCAAAGACAGAGCTGCAGATAACAGCGCCAAGGTTCAGAGAAGCTGACTCAGCCCCCATGGAAGGACAGCTCAGGATCCCAGAGCTGGCCCCTCACAGAGACTCTGGCCCCATGATCTGTCTGATATGCCGATGACTGAAGAAAAACAAACTACAGAGTCTTAAGTCACAAAGAAAATTACAAGTTGTTGTTGTTGCTGTTCAGTTGCTAAGCCATGTCCGACCCTTTGAGACCCCAGGAACTGTAGCACGCCAGGATCCCCTGTCCTTCACTATTTCCCAGAGTTTGCTCAAACTCATGTTCATTGAGTTGGTGATGCCATCCAACCATCTCATCCTCATCTGCAAGTTGTTGGCCAAAACCAAAGCCATATCTGCTTAATCCAAAATTTCATCTGGTTTCCATGGACTCCTCCAGACACTTTCCACCCAGTTCCTGGAAACTCATTTGCTTTAAATATTAATAAATATCTCTCTACTCAGATTCTTAGCATAAGTGACTGACTCCTTTAATCAGAGGCTCCCAATGTGAGTATTGACTGAAAGTACGGATGCTCCAGCTAGAAAGGGAACACTGTCAGCCACCCAGTAATATCCAGATCTGCTCCAAAGTGGCCTCAAATTAGCCAACAGCAGGTCCCAGGAATCTGGGTTTTTCAAAGCACTCCCAGGCAATTCCGAAGATCAGTTTAAAAGCTGGAGACAACACATGAAACGACAGTTTTCAAGACACTGAACACCAGGCAGTGAAAAACTAGATCTCTGAAAGATGACAAACAAGGCAAGCCTACAGTGACCTAGCCTACTGCCCGGCGTGTCTGCGCTGTGCTGTGGGGAATGGGAAGATTCAGAGGCAGAGTGAAACATCTCTCCTTGGTAGAAGAGACAAAGATGGGAGTCAGGACAGCAAAGCAGCTAGAGTCTGAAAGGCAGAGTGCTGGAGGGTGGAAGACTCTACAGCGAGGGGGCGTTGGACAGCTGGAGAGAGTCCCTCTAGTCTTCAGCCAAGGCTGACCAAATCATGCCTGTGAGGACACTACGCGAGACCAAGAAAATAACTGCAAACAAGATAAAGGGACTGCTGGGATTTCCCTCGCAGGCCAGTGGTTGAGAGTCTGCCTTTCAATGCAAGGGTCGCAGGTTTGATCCCTGGTCAGGGAACTAAGATCACACGTGGTTTGGGGCAACTGAGCCAGGACACTTCAACTAGGATGCAACACAGCCATCATTAATTAATTATTTTAAAACTTCTTTTAAAAAAATAAAGGGACAACTTTATGGTACTCACATAGAGCCAGGAAGAGTTCCTGTCCCTCTGGACCAGAGTGGAAAACCTCAAAAATCCTGAATACTCTGAAGAGTTGTTTTTATTTCCCCTTCAGTGATAAAAAGTTAGCCCTGGATTAAAGACTGCTTGAGAGTCCCTTGGACAACAAGGAGATTAAACCAGTCAATCCTAAAGAAAATCAACCCTGAATACTCATTGTAAGGACTGATGATGAAGCTGAAACTCCAATACTTTGGCCACCTGGTGAGAAGAGCTGACTCAAAAGAAAAGACCCTGTTGCTGGGAAAGATTGAGGGCAGGAGGAGAAGGGGTGACAGAGGATGAGATGGTTGGATGGCATCACCGACTCAATGAACATGAGTTTGAGCAAGCTCCAGGAGACGGTGAAGGACAGGGAAGCCTCAAGTGCTGCAGTCCATGGGGTCTCAAAGAGTGGGACACAACTTCAGTTCAGCTCAGTCGCTCAGTCATGTCCGACTCTTTGTGACCCCATGAACTGCAGCACGCCAGGCTTCCCTGTCCATCACTAACTCCTGGAACTTGCTCAGGACAGCCGAAGAATACTGGAGTAGGTAGCCTATCCCTTCTCCAGTGGGTCTTCCCAACCCAAGAATTGAACTGTGGTCTTCTGCATTGCAGGTGGATTCTTTACCAGTCAAGCCACCGGGGAAGCCCACACAACTTAGTGACTGACCAACAACAGTCTCCACCAAGGCCAGATGAGAATAGTGAGCCAGGATGTTAACTCACAATGTCCAGCAGTTGCAGAATGAGCACCCTCATTGCTCCTCTGAGCCAGCATCTCCACCCAGAACTCATGCATTCATCCCCCCAGCATCCACTGCAGCCTTCTGGAGTGCAGGCACCCCGCCGCCATGATGAGGGTGGCCTGGCCAGGGCAGGGGCAGAAGCAGGGCAGCGGGCCCAGACAGAGGGCAACGGGGGTCTGACCAGAGGCAGCAGGAGAAGGAGGAGGAGATGCAAGTAAATGATGTGAACAGGGTGGGATCGGCAGGACTCTGACAGATTCTCGAGGGCTGGGGTCGGGGAGGTGAGTGTAGGGAGGCTGCTAGTGTGATTCCTGACTTCCGGCCTGAGCGGAGGGGAGGGTGCACTTGTGGGGTCGGGGAGGTGAGTGTAGGGAGGCTGCTAGTGTGCCTCCTGACTTCCGGCCTGAGCGGAGGGGAGGGTGCACTTGGGGTAGGAGCAGCTGTGCAAGCTCAGAGGTAAACATAAGAAGCATGGCTTGGGTTGTGTAGGACTTGAAGGGCCTGCCGAACACCGAGGGAGAGGAACATAGCCAGGAGTGCAGGCCTGGATGTCACAAGACATGGAGGAGGAAAAGGTCACCCAGGGATGCGGAGCAGGGGTCAGCGTCACTCACAGGGGAAGGAAGAAGGATCCAGGAAGTCAGAGTTGTGGGGGCAGTGGGAGGAAGAACACAGGAGCCTGAAGAGCAGAGAGCATCAGGGAAAACAAAACACCAACAGCATCTGATGCCATTGCCATCGATCGATAGGTGAGATTAGAGGCCGCTGCAGTCGGTAACAAGGGGGTCTCCAAGGCCTGTAGTAAGAAGATGCCAGAGGAGGATGATGGCAGGGCTGGCTGTGGCATTCTCCCTCCTCCAGGCCCACGGCCTGGCACTCGGCCGCTGGCACCAGCCAGGGTACCAAAGAAACACAACATCCTGGCTCAGCCTGGATCCTGGGAGATAAGCCAGGTCCCAGCACTTCAGAAATAATGGTCCAGCAGTGCACGCTGGGGAAGACAAAGAAACACCGAGCTAACAGACTCGAGGCTCAAACCTTCTCTTTCTTCTCCTCCATCCCATACTCGCTCACAACAGGCTAGGCCCATGGTGCATCAAGTGTCTGGGGGTTAAGGCGCAGCTGCTCGAGACTGGAATCACTCCAAGATCCAGGCCCGCAGAGTCCAGAACCAAGAAGATGAGGCTGCCTCCCCCAGAGCCACCTGAACTGTGAGCCCTTCATATCTCTCAGACTTTATTTTCTTGGGCTCCAAAATCACTGTGGATGGTGACTGCAGCCATGAAATTAAAAGACAATTGCTCCTTGGAAGAAAAGCTATGACAAACCTAGATAGCGTATTCAAAAGCAGAGACATCACTTTGCTGACAAAGGTCTGTATAGTCAAAGCTATGGTTTTTCCAGTGGTCATGTATGGATGTGAGAGTTGGACCATAAAGAAGGCTGAGCTTCTAAGAACTGATGCTTTTGAACTGGGGTGCTGGAGAAGACTCTTGAGAGTCCCTTGGACTGCAAGGAGATCAAACCAGTCAATCCTGAGGAAAATCAACCCTGGATATTCACTGGAAGGACTGATGCTGAAGCTCCAATACTTTGGCCACCTGATGCGAAGAGCTGACTCACTGGAAAAGACCCTGATGCTGGGAAAGACGGAGGGCAGGAGGAGAAGGGGGCGACAGCGGATGAGATGGTTGGATGGCATCACTGACTCAGTGGATATGAGTTTGAGCAAATTTTGTGCTGCAGTCTATTGGGTCACAAAGAGTCATGACTGAGCGACTGAACAACACCACTGTATCTCTCCTGCCTGAAAAAGAAAGAGCCCTGGCTCTCAGCAGCGCAGACACCCCAGCCTGGGGAAGGGAGGTGGCTAAGCCAGCAGGCGGGGAGCAGAAGAGGAGGAGGAGGTTTCCAGAAGGTTTGCTCCCCAGCCTGGATAAACACCTCCCTATCACCCTTTGTTCAAGTCAGGACCCTAGGAGAGGTCAGCTCCCCACCAAGCCCAGACTGGCGGCACCTTTTCCCTTCCTCCCAAACCTCCACTTTCTGCGCCACCTGCCACCGAGAGGGGAAAACATCTCTCGTGTTCAGCAGCACGAGTCCAGCACACGTGGGCATGTCTGGAAGGGGAGCCACATGGAGCGTGGCGATGAGCTGTCTCCATCTCCGCTGACAACCCAGTAAAGGGGAAACGAACACAAAGTTGCCCAGGGAGGCGCCTGGGGCAGCTGGGGAACCACTGCAAGGTTTACAACTTGCATAAAACACCCTCCTTTCCAAAGGTGCTCAAGATCTGGTCTCCATCTAGTTCAGGGGTTCCCCGAATCCCCATGGACAGAGGAGCCTGGCGGGCTACAGTCCACAGGGTCGCAGAGAGTCAGACATGACTGAAGTGACCTAGCACGCACATATCAGGTAGGATAGACGAGGACCAACCCAGGCATTTTTCACACTGGTGACCGAGAGGCAGAGGGCAGACAGCACCAGAGTCAGAGCCTCGGGCTTCTGGGCTCTTTCCACACTACCTGGTAGACACCTAGGGCCTGAGGAAACAGAGCAAAAATACAGGAAGGCCGGGGCCGAGCCTCCTTGGGGCTTAGGATGGAGCCCAACTGCCTGGACTAGGGCACATGCAGTACCTTCCAGAGGCAGGGGCGGGTCCAGAGCTCTGGGCTCTGATGCCGAAGCAGAGCCACAAGAAGCAAGGGGGGTGGGCATAGGCTTGGCCGAGCATCAGGGAAGCCTCCAGTAAAACCACCAGAGCTGCCCTTGTGGACAGAACCCCAGGGCCCAGCTGTATCGGCAGCCCAGTCTGCTGGTTTGACTCTTTCCCTCCTGGAGTAGAGAGCATCTTATTGTTAACTTTATAAGTAGAAGAGAGAATGACAGTGCCAGCCTAAGACAACGGCGAATAAAGGAGGCTCAGGAGAAGCTGGGTGAGAAGTCACATCCCCCTGCAGAGTACTGGCCCCTGAGCCGGAGCCTGGGGCTGGAAGCCAGAGCCTCAGGGTGGTTCAGATCCCCGGTCTGGGCACAGCCATCCACCCTGCTCAGCTCCTGCTCATATCAGCCAAATGAGCATCAGGCCCAGTGGGGAAAAAGTATACTGGCTGATGCAAACCAACATCTGATGCAAACTGTGGTGTTGGAGAAGACTCTTGAGAGTCCCTTGGACTGCAAGGAGATGCATCCAGTCCATCCTAAAGGAGATCAGTCCTGAATTTTCATTGGAAAGACTGATGCTGAAGCTGAAACTCCAATACTTTGGCGACCTGATGCTGAAGCCGAAACTCCAATACTTTGGCCACCTCATGTGACGAGCTGACTCATTTGAAAAGACCCTGGTGCTGGGAAAGATTGAAGGCAGGAGGAAAAGGGGACAACAGAGGATGAGATGGCTGAATGGCATCACCGACTCAGTGGACATGAGTTTGAGTGAACTCCTGGAGTTGGCGGCGGATAGGGAAGCCTGGTGTGCTGCAGTTCATGGGGTCACAAAGAGTCAGACATGACTGAACAACTGAACTGAACTGAACAGATGCAAACCTCCAACTCTCGTGCTTCAGGTGAGGTTTTTCAGGGGAGGCTTCACGGTCTCTCTGCCTCCTCCCACCACAGAAGTACAGGGAATTCCCACAGCCCAGGCACAGCCCTGACTTCCCCCAGCCCTTTCTGAGACTTAAGGTTTGCCTGTTCAGGAGGGTATTAAACGTATGCCCTCCCAGGTGGCTCAGTGGTAAAGAATCCACCTGCAATGCAGGATAGGCAGAAGATGCAGGTTCTATCCCTGGGTCAGGAAGATCCCCTGGAGGAGGGGCATGGCAACCCACTCCAGTATTCTTGCATTGAGAATTCCACAGACAGAGGAGTCTGATGGGCTACAGTCCATGGGGTTGCAAAGAATCAGACAGGACAGGCAACTGAGTAAACACACACCTGTTCATCTGAAAATCTCTTCCCCCGTTTGCACAACTGTCCCCATCTCTCTGCAGTCCTGCCTTTGCTGCTTGGTGGTGAATATCTTTCTGGGGCAGCTTACCTGCAACTTTTCTTTAGGTTGGGGGATGATGGCTATGACCTCAGAGACTTTCTTTTTAGGGGATGCTGTGCGACTGACTGACAGTCCCAACCAGTGTAAAAGGAAGGGCACCATAATGATTTAAACACCAGCAATCATAGAACGGGCTTCCCTGGTGGCTCAGTCAGGAAAGAATCTGCCTACAATGCAGGAGATCTGAGTTTGAACCCTGGGTCTGGAAGATCTCCTGGAGAAGAAAATGGCAACCCACTCCAGTATTCTTGCCTGGGGAATCCCATGGTCAGAGGAGCCTGGAAGCCTGCAGTCCACGGTGTTACAAGAGTCAGATGCGACTTATCAATTGAAACACCACCACCATCCATATAACACTGTCCATGAAGGAAAAATACGTGTCACAGTGATCATTCATAGGACAAAAGATTTCTAACCTCTAACAGGCATCAGCCCCTATGCTAGGTGCTGGGATGCAATGGTGAACAGCAGACGGAGCCCCTGCCTTCACAAAGTTTATGGTGGACTTGTCAACGAGGAAGTCAGCCAACGAGTACAGAGTGCTACACACTGCAACCAGTGTAGGATCTGGACATGGGTAGGATCAGACGGTGGAGAGTGGGGAGAGCTAAGTCTGACTTAAATGAGGTAGTGGAATCAGGGAAGGCATCCTGGAAGAGGTGGCATCTAAGGTGAGATCTGAAGGAAGAGTGATGAAGGAAGGTGGTGAGGGGAGGGAGGCAGGTGAGCGTAGCTGGAGTGGAGGGGAAGGACATCAGAGAACAGCGCTTTGGGGCGTGAGCTTGCAGAGCCGTCTAAGTTCCGGCAAGGAGGTGGGACCTTCTGCAGTGATAATGGAAAAGCCATTGAAGGCGTTTGAGGAGGGGTGTAGCACAGTCAGGCCACCACTTCAGAATGAGGGTTCGTGCTGCTGTGAGGACAGACCAAAGCCAGGGGTGGCTGGTGGGGGGAGGAGGGGTGGGATGCGCATCTGGAGCGGATGCAGAGATTCAGGCAAGAGATGGCTGACATGCCCGGGGTGGCCAAAGTGGGGCCAGAAAGAGGAGGACAAAGTCAGGGCAGAGGACAAGCCAAGGAGACACAGAATCACCGGAATCGCCAAGGAGACGGGACTGGGGCTTGTTCCTCAGGTGACTTCACACTCCAAGATGAGGACCAGGAGGAGGGGGGCAGACGTGAGAGGAGGTGACACTCCCAAGGGACCCTGTGAATCTGAGGTCCCTGAGAGGCACTGGAGAGGTCGTGTCCAGTGGGCAGCCAGACAGAGTGGTCCAAGCTTGGGGCCCAGGTCTGGGCTGCAGCTGAGAAGCACCAGCATATTGGAGAGAGGGCGCGAGAGGGTCTGGAGATGGCATGCAAAGCAAGACGGGAAGGCCACCCACCTCCCACCTGAGGAAAACAGCATCCGGTTCTGTAACAAAGGTCGTGCATCGGCTGCAAAGCCGGGGCTCCGGACCTCCCTGCCCCTGACACTCAGATCCGTCTCTGCGATGTCTCCTCCCTGGAGTCTAGTGCCGTGCGCACAACACTCCCCAGCACACTGAGTCGCCATTCCCTGACTCCATCTCGGAGCTCCAGGCCAGCGGTGAAGTGTGTACCTCGTGTGTGCTACCTGCAATGAACTATAAGCCACGAGTGATAAGTTCATAAACGCGGGAGCACGAGCTTCTACGGACGTCTGTCCACACCCCCTCGCATAAACACGCCCGCCGCCCTGCTACCTGGATGAGGTGGTTCACACCCACTTTGCACTGAAATCCAAAAGGACACTTCATGCTTTGAACTGTTAATCTTCCCCTAAGAGCAAAACAAAAGCTGAGCAAATAAACTCAGAGTTACAGCGGAGGGGGGGGGGGCGGGTAGGCGGGGCGGGGACGAGAAAACTTGTGCCGAGTTTCTTTTTTTCTGTCTTCTCTTGTGATCATATTTAATCCTTGTTTGTGGACTGTGGAACAGGTTTTAATCCCACAGGGATGAAGATGAGATGATCAAACTCAAGGCTGCCTCCAAAACCCGCCCCACCTGCATCCTGGGGCCGTAGCTTTCATTCCGGAAAGCGGGGAGAAGAGAGACTTTCCAAGAGAAGGAAGTGGCTGGTGTACACGTGATGCACAGGTTTGTCTCCTTTAGTCGCTCAATAAATATTCATCAGCTCCCCACTAGGTACCAGAAGGCGAGAGCTGAACTAAGGTGCATTAATAGAGAACATCCCTTAATTAGGAGCCCATTTTCTCTGGCGATGGGCTGCAATCATTTTCTGGGGATCCTCTGATTGCGCCTCCTCGGAGAGCAGCTGTCATAACTGCCTGTCAGGGAGCGATGAAGCCCTTGGATGTCACATGCCTGTGGGAATTGCAGCCTTTCATTTCCTGGCAGCCCCAGCCATGAAGGGCCACCCCTTTCCCTCCCTCCAGCTAACAAGAGAGAATCCTTCACAACAGAGCTGCAGGTCAGGCCCTGATGGAGGCGTTTGCTAATCGCTGTTCCCTTTAGGGTGTTCTGCTCTTGGCAGTACCACCCTCCGGCCAAGCCTCACCCCCGGTGAATATGCTCTCCTGGGTCCATGGCCAAGAGGGCAGTGTGTTTAACTCGGTATTTAACACCTGACGTGCGGAGCGAGACTGGGCCACACTTCTGTCCTCCCTCTGCTTCCACCAGGCCTCAGTTTCCCTCTTGGGAATGTGGAGAGTGGAGCTCGATCCAGCCACTGACCAGTAGGAGTCGCTCTCATCCCAGGAGCACGGCTTGAGGGGGGCCCAGAGGAGGCTGAGAGGTCTGCAGTGGGTGCTCATCGCTCCCCACTTCTCTCCATCTCTAGGGGCTTCTTGAGATTTTGTTTTCATGCTCTGGGTCTTGCAGACACCAGAACCCTGGGCCCCAGCATTGAGTATGCGTGTGAAGTGGGGTAGGCAGGGCAGCCTGCAGGGCATGGAGGACCCCATCCCTCCTGAGAACGTTTGAATCGGTGAGTCTATCGCATCAGAAGGGGACACCTTTTATTCATCTGTGTGCCCCCCTGCTGCTTTGAGACATTGCTAGAGAAGCCCAGATGATAAATCAGAGCTTGTCTTGAGCATCTCCCTGTGTGCCAACATGAGCTTTATGTGAAGTCACTTGTTTAATCCTTGTAACAGCTTCATGGGGAAAAGTGCTACCACCACATCATAGATGATCAAACTGGGCACAGGTGATCATGTAACATGGGCACGTGTGAGGCCCAACCAGGCTGAGGTCTACACCCAGGCAAGAACCCCAGGGCCTGTGCTCCAGACCTCGCTCAGAACTGCCTCAGGCCCAGAAGCTAGTGACCCATGTGGCTTAATTGTTTGGAAGGTGCCCACAAAGTCTTCACCCCTCCAGTCCTCCAGAACAGCCCTTCATGGAAGCTGGCAGTGGGCTCACGATGCTACCACCACAATAAGTCTCTGGCTACAGAAGAGGACGACAGAGGCTGAGATGGTTGGATGGCATCACCGACTCTATGGACATGAGTTTGAGCAGGCTCCAGGAACTGGTGATGGACAGGGAGGCCTGGCGTGCTGCAGTCCATGGGGTTGCAAAGAGTCAGACATGACTGAGCGACTGAGCTACTGCCCAGCCAGTCTCCTGGGAGGACCAGTGGACTGAACACGTGGATCCAGGTACAGGCTGGCAGGCTCCACCCTCTTCCACCCATGGATGTCTATCAGTTTCTTCCAGCCCTCCGGCGGTGAGAGCTAGTGTGGAGCAAAAGTGAGGACAAGCTTCCTGCTGGGAAGGGGATAAAAGAGGGGAGAGAGGCCCCCAACAGTAGCAGAACCCCCGGCTCCGGAGCACCTCCGTTCTGCTACTTGGGCCCTACAAGGTCTGTCAAGATACCCAACCACTGTGTTTCCATTTCTTCAGTTACAACACAGGAATAAGAAGAGTTGCTTTACAATTTGTGTAAACTAAACAAGGCAATACATACAAAGCATTGAACACCGTGTCCAGCACAAAATACAGATGTGAACATGGCAGCTCTTGCTGTAATTTTGCTGCTACTCAAGGAAAGGGGGCCCAGCCAAGGTGTTGGGGAGGTGGTGGGGGAGGCGGGAAGTGGGTGGGAGGAGAAAAGAGACCACCTCCACTGATTTTGCAAGTATTTTGAGCCCTGTTCATTGTCATCTGCAAGTCACTCTCCACTCAGGCCTATGACATGTTGGCTGAGGTCATGGGTTGAATCATCCCGCCAAAAGATGTATTGAAGCCCTAGCCACTGATAGGGCTTCCCAAGTGGCTCAGTGGTAAAGAAGCGTGCAGGAGACTCAGGTTTGATCCCTGGGTCGGGAAGATGGACGACCCGCGGGAGAAGGAAACGACAACCCACTCCAGTATTCCTGCCTGGGAAATCCCATGGACAGGGGAGCCTGGTGGGGCTACAGTCCACAGGGTCACAGAGAGTGGCACATAACTGAGCGACTAAACAGCAACCCCTGTGACCTGTGAACTTGACCTCGTTTGTAAACAAGATCTCGCCAATGCAGTCGAATTAAGACGAGGCCATACCTGACAAGGTGGGCTCTGGTTCAATACAACTGGTGTCCCTAGAAGAAGAGATACAGACACACAGGGGAGGGGGCCAGGTGGAGATGGAGGCAGAGAGGTAGTGCCACATCTACGAACCACAGCACAGCTGAAAACCACCAGAAGCGAAGAAGTCAGCGAACACAATCCCCTAAGAATCTCCCGCAGGAACCCCACCCTGCAGATGCCTGGATTTCAGAAATCTGGCCTCTGGAACCAGGAGACAATAAATTCCTGTTGCTTAAGCCACCAGTTTGTGGTATTTTGTTGCAATAGCCTGAAACAATGAAATAAAACTACAAAGATAAATTAAAAAACAAAGTTCCTGTCCTGAAGTCTCTGCTATTTACTTCATCCCAAGAAAGACACTGGGTGAACGTTCAGATTTAATGATGATGAGACAATGGCCTTTGGTCTAACTTTGAAAAACGTATACTTTGTTCAGTTCAGTTCAGTTCAGTCGCTCAGTCGTGTCCGACTCTTTGCGACCCCATGAATCACAGCACACCAGGCCTCCCTGTCCATCACCAATTCCCGGAGTTCACTCAAACTCACCTCCATCGAGTCAGTGATGTCATCCAGCCATCTCATTCTCTGTCGTCCCCTTCTCCTCCTGCCCCCAATCCTTCCCAGCATCAGACTCTTTTCCGGTGAGTCAGCTTGTCGCATGAGGTAGCCAAAGTATTGGAGTTTCAGCTTTAGCATCAGTCCTTCCAATGAACACCCAGGACTGATCTCCTTTAGAATGGACTGGTTGGATCTCCTTGCAGTCCAAGGGACTCTCAAGAGTCTTCTCCAGCACCACAGTTCAAAAGCATCAATTCTTCGGCGATCAGCCTTCTTCACAGTCCAACTCTCACATCCATACATGACCACAGAAAAAACCATAGCCTTGACTAGACAGACCTTTGTTGGCAAAGTAATGTCTCTGTGTTTTAATATACTATCTAGGTTGGTCATAACTTTCCTTCCAAGGAGTAAGCGTCTTTTAATTTCATGGTTGCAATCAGCATCCGCAGTGATTTTGGAGCCCAAAAAAATAAAGTCTGACACTGTTTCCACAGTTACTCCATCTATGTCCCATGAAGTGGTGGGACCAGATGCCATGATCTTTGTTTTCTGAATGTTGAGTTTCAAGCCAACCTTTTCACTCTCCTCATTCACTTTCATCAAGAGGCTTTTGAGTTCCTCTTCACTTTCTGCCATAAGGGTGGTGTCATCTGCATTTCTTAGGTTATTGATATTTCTCCTTTGTTAGTCAAGAGTTTTTCCTGGCCCACTGGTGAGGATTTCGGGCTCAGGGGCATTGTGGAATAAGGACTGTCCTGGCCATAGGTCCCCGCCACCCTTGGGGCACAGCAGTGAGAACCATGAAAGCAGGAGAGGAAAGCCAGGGCTGGTGTCTTTTCTTCGACTTCTTCCCAATCCACCGTTTGTGGTTTCTCCAGTTGATTTCTGAGTTCTTTCTCTTCGTATTTACTTTGAATACCTACTCTGGTCCTCCTGCTGCCTTCACAGCCCCATAGAGGGGAGAAGCCACAGGTCTCAGTGGCGAGAAAACCAGAGCCTGGGTTCCATCACTTAGCCTCTGTGGGATCTTGGGCAAGCCACACTAACTTTCTGTGCTTTGGTGTCTTCATCTTTCCCATGGGAATAGGATGTAACTCGCTGTGTTATGTATGGTGTACAGGATGGAGCCTATGTATGCATGTATGTATTATAGGATGGCATCCCTTACACGAGACAATAGATGCCAAAGCATTTGAAATGTCATGTGAAAGGGAGAGATATCTTATGCACAATTCCTAGATCTTATATAGGGCAACAACTAGTTTTTAGTATTCCATATCAGCATACACCAGAAAATTAGTGCCAAATATAAAAAGCAATCAGTTAGAGGCTACAGAAGGTAGAAATGGCATTGACTTAGGAGGAAACATGGTATTAACACCAACACTGAGAAACTCTGGTATTGGAAAAATTTTCCTGCCTCTTAAATAACTTAAAGTTCCCATCCGGCTCTAAGAGTCTATGACTTTATGAAAATGTATACGTTGAGCTATTTGCTTGTATAAAATTACATTTTAAAAAGAGATCCTTACAGACTTCCCTGGCAGTCCAGTGGTTAAGAATCCACCTGCCAACGCAGGAGACATGGGTTCAATCCCTGGTCCGGGAAAATTCCATATACCGCGGGGCAACTAAGCCCACGCTCCACAACTATTGAGCCCGCTCTCCAGAGCCCAGGGCCCACAACTACTGAAGCCTGCATGCTCCAGATCCTGCGCACACGTCTGCCACTGCAATGAGAGGCCTGCACACTGCAAAGACTAGCCCTCTCCCACTGCAACTAGAGAAAGCCCTCGTGGAGCAGCAAAGACCCAGTGCAGTAAGAAATAAAAATGAGCTAAAAAAATAAAAGATTGTTACTTATGGGTCACCCATTATAAATCTGGGGAAAGTTGTGATGCCTGAGGGACTTCTGATAACAAAATAGAAAAGACTTTTGGTGTGTGAAACATCCAACCATCTGGGTACCCCTGGAGGGGTATATCTTCTCAACCCCACCTCTCCTGGCTAGTCCAGAATTTCAGAGGAAGGGGTTGGCATCACTCAGAACAGAGTTTAGTAGAGAGGGTGATAGCCCTTGTGCAGCCCCAAACGCAAACGCAACCAGACAGTCTTTAATCTCCTTTTAGAACAGAATAAACCAAAGTGACTCCCATGGCAATGAAGAGGTGGAGCTCAGACCTAAGAACTTCCTGACTGAAAATGCACAAGGAATTTGGTGAAGCTGCCTTCTCTGAAGCTCTGTAACTAACAACTAAGGGGCCAACTGCATCGTGGGTTCAGGAAGTGGGCTTGGGATGGTCCTTGCTGCCCGAGTTTCCTCTCCTCTGGCCAAGCCTGTGCACGACTGGACAGCAATGCCTGCCCCTCACACAACACCACCATCCACTTCCAGTTACCTTGGCAGCTCACATCTCGCAATGCTGCCCATTCTTCCCCTGCTGGCACAGGAGAAGCCAAGGTGTAAATGCTGTTTTTACAGATTTTTTGCATGTTCCACGCTGGAATGTGATAATCACTTCACATCGCAGTTAGCACAGAGGAGGAAATGAAAACCACTCCCGAGTCAGAGACGGGAGTGTGGTTTCACCCTCTCTGACAGCCAAAAGCCAATGGAGGACTCTCCCAAGAGCCAAATTTCCCAGGAGGAAAAACAAAACAAAACAAACGTGGGTATCTTCTTAATTCTCCTGAGCTCAGTTCAGGACTGAAATCTGTGTTTGCTGAGGGAGGAGAAATGCATGCAGACCATGGTTTTGGGGACCATTTCAACTGGAGAAACAAGGGCAGGGGTGAGCCCATCCTGTTGGCACTTTCCCGGTGAGGCTCCTAAAAGCTGACAGCTTGACTGTGATCACGAAGGTCTCTGGAGCTCACGAGGCTCTAAACCCTTTGCACGAATTAATTCGTTCAATCATAGCAACAGCTTTACGAGGCCCAGAGAGGTTAGGGGCGCCTTGTTCATCATAACAACACATTTACTGAGTTCAGAGTAAAAGCCAGGTGGTCTGGCTCCAGAACCCCACGCTCGTTAGAAAGAGACACAGTGTGGACCCCAGAGAAGTGGGCCTGGGTCCTGTCAAGTCTTGTCCTCTTCTTCCTCCTCATCCTCTCTCACTTTTGTGCTATAGGACCACACACTTAAGTGAGAAACCCTGAGAAGAGGGATCCATCAGCCAAAACCACCAACAGGCACCACGTCAGAATTCAGCCCCAGTCTCCCCGTAACTCACAGGAGCAGCACCCATTGGTACCCTAACCCCAGTGTCCTATTGTAGTTTTCCCAACCCATAAATATTCTCTCTCTCCTCGGACCGGCAAGTCAAGATGACATTCAAAAATCAGTCTCCAAAATGACTCCTTTGCTAAAACTGTTTTCACACCCATGGAGGCTTCCCTTTGAGGTGCTGAAACCCCAGTCAGGGAAGTCAGTACCATAAATAATGCATCAGGCTTTCACTGAGAACCAGTAAAGCAGGCAGCAGCTCCAAAGCGTCCACCATCGCCCACAGCTCCTAACTGGGCATTGTGATTAATCCATTTATTTGCTATTCAGACGAACACCCCATAGGAAAAGTCAGTCATTACCAACTATTAAATAGGAACACAGGTAACCAAAATGTACCCGGGCTTGGAGCTTTGCAGCACCTTAATTCCCAGAATCTCCTCTCATTTTGTGTTTTCCAGGTCCACAAGAACCTAAGCACAAAAGTGGGAGATAGGAGGCCCAGTTTGCAGAAAGCGATTAAGACCCAGAAGGCTCACGAATTTGTTCATAATCCTATGAATCAGTCAACATTTGTCAACGATTTTAATTTACTCTGCGTCAGGCCCAGTATCAGAACAGGGTAGACCCACTCCCCCGCTGCCCCAAAAGTTCTTTATCCAACTGGAGAAACAGATATATAAAAATGCAATTATCTTGTAACAGGGAAAGTGAGAGATAGGTGTTAGGAGCACAGAAGAAGGAGAGGAACACTCCATCTCCATAGGGATGGAGGATACATGGAAGAGCTATTTAAATCCGTTTAAATGGAAGGCTGCCCAGAGAAAGTGACCTTTGTATTGAGTCCTGCAAGTTGAGGAAGATTCCCCCTGCCCTCCCACCCCACCCCAGAGAGAAGGAGGGGGAAAGAGCAGCCCAGGTAGAGGAACCAGGATGTGCAAAGGCGTTCAGGCATGAAGTCGGTGTTTGCAGATAACCGCATGGGGCAGATACGTAAGGGTTAAGGACATCAAGCTTTATCCTGTGTCCTAAACGGAACAGGGCGACATGGTAAGTTTTGGCAGCGACATCTGCTCTTGAGCAGGTCTGTGCTTCTGAAAGCCCATCGAGCAGTGATGATGAGGCTGGACTAGAGAAGAGGACGACGGGAAGGGGCCTGCTGCCTGAGTGAGGGCGCCAGCCCCGCAAGCACGGTGGGCTGAAAAAGAGACTCTGACGGACACACTAGGAGGTTCTGAAGGCACGTGTGGAGCAGGGGAGAGGAAGAAGGGGCTGTCAGGAGGGGACACGTGGCGGCTGATGCCCTCAGCTGAGGAGGAGAAGCACACCTGAGGGAGGCAGCTGGAGAAATGGCAACAAGGTTGGCCACGACCCCCCCAAGCTGCACCCAGGATGCCCTCGGCCCCAGCGCCAAACCTGTTTGGTCAAGGGAGGCTCTGCTCACAGATAGTTTTATTTCCCGCTCTCCTTCCTGTATAGCGATTAGAATGTATCTCCCTACCTTTACCTTGTGAGTGATCACTTGCTCCTTGTTCTCCTTGCCTGTCCCAACACAGCATCTCTTCCTTCCCAAATATCCTCTCTCCCCATCCTCTTGCCTGCTCCCATCCACACATGGCATTGTTTCAGAAGTAGCCATGTAGGGACTTCCCTGGTGGTCCAGTGGTTAAGACGCTGCACTTCCACTGTGGGGGGTGTGTGTGCAGGTTCGATCCTTGGTTGGGGAACTAAGATCCATATGCTGTATGGTGCAGTTGAAAAAAGAATCAAGGCAGCAGTATAGGGCAAAGGGCAATGAGTCAGAAGTGGGGGCAGACTGTGCTTGCTCCGAGGCTGTCCTAGCCGGTCAGGTAACATTTAGAACTTGCTGGACCTCTCTGCCTCAACATCCTCATCTGTAAAATGGGGCTAAGCAATGAATTCTAACCTTCTCTTATCTCACAGGATTATGGTGAGGATAAAATGAGATAAAGTGCTTGCAAACCACGCCAACAAAAGTTGGGAAAATGTGCTACTGAATGATCTGGATCAGCCAGCACTCCTGTCCACCAGACCGAGTTCCTTGAGGGCAGCAGCCTAGTGTACTTTATCTTTGGATCTCAGGAACCTAATTATTCCTGGCACAGAGTCAGTATTTGATAAAGACATGCTGAATTGAGAACAAGGAGAGCTACCACCATAGACACACACACATACACCCTGAGGTATCCTTGCTTCTCTCTCACCATAAATGCAGGCAAACCCACAGCACCCCACTTTTGGAAGTACTGTTCTAGTCCTGGCTCATTCCAAAAACAGGCAGTTCCTGGAAGAAAACCAAGCGATTGTCACGCTGCCTGGATGCCTCCACCGGGGCACGTTGGCCCAAGTCTGAATTCCTCCCTTTCTCGGGGAAGCTGCGAGGAACTGAACCCCAGACTCACTCCCCACCCCGGGAGCCCCAGCTGGATCTGCCCCTCCCCCTGTGTGCCAGGCGTGCGACGTGGGTTGTTTTTTTTCTTTTTTTCCCCTCGCAGGAGCTCGGCCGCCTCTACTGCTGTTTTCATTGATGCCTTGAGCAGAGCTGGCATGTGCAACCGCCGAGAAGGGGGAGCGTTGGAGCTGCGGGGGAAGCAAGTAAAAATAGCCTGGCGCGCGCACACGGCACTCTGCCTGCTCCGGACGCCTTGAACCTTGGCCGAGGTGTGGAGCTCACCACAACGAGCTCACTGCGGACGTTGGCCCGGGGTCTGCGCCCGCACCCCGCGGGCAACAAGAGTGCGGGGGCCAGAGACCCATGAAAACTTTTTTTTTTTTTTTGGCGGTAGGCCGGGAGAAGCTGTTCTTTGCTGCCCGCGCTCCAGCCACATGGCTGCAGGGACTGCTACGTGCCCACTGGGCCAACGGATTACAGAAGTGCGGCCTTGACTCGGAGCTATTTTTAGAAACCACTTCTGCGGGTGGGCGATCACAGAGAGGAGGGCGAGGGGTTCGGTACAGGCGAGCTCTCTGCCTCGCGCTACACAGCATCCTAAATGCCCGCTCGCCCGTGGGGGACCGGGAGGGGCCCCGCACGATCTGGCTTTGCCCTAACTCAAGGAGACACAGTAACTCCTGGACGCCCCGCTGCTCTCCCCCGGAGCATTTTTTGTTTCGAAATCGACAGGATGCGTGCCGCTTCTAGTTTCTCAGAGAAGGGGAATTTTAAAAAGCTTTGCTGCCTCCGCGGTGGGGTAGAGGGTTAGCTGCAGTTCTAGACCTGGAGGGAAGACGGTTGGGAAGGGTCTCTGCCTCTTTGGGCATCCCACGGACGGAGGGACAATCCCCGCGCGCCACACCTCCGTCCCCGCCCCACGCTGCATATGGGCAACCATCTGTGAAAGGCACGGCAGCCCCACCAGACACCCGGCTATTAATAGAGTCCGGGAGTTTGTTCTCTGTCTTTTTCCTGCCACCGAGTAAGGGATGATCTTCACACACGCACACCCCACTCCACCCCCGTCCCGGCGCACCGTTCCTCCAGGAAGGTAAGGGGGCTGCCCACGCGGATGCCCTGCGTGACTACAGGTGCCCGGAGCCCACGGGCTGAGCCAGGGGTCATGACTGTAGAGTCAGAGCGAGGACAGGAAACCCAGCCTCTGGCCGGTCTCAGGACACTGGGCTCTTGGCGGCTCCGAGCCAACTCGAGAGTCGAGAAAGGGCAGCTGCCGGGCTGCCGGAGGCAGGGGGCCAGAGCGCAATATGCGGAGCTCCCACGACCTACTCCTCCAAGCTGCTGCGGCGCGGCGCGCGGCCCCCACAGCGCGCGCGGGCTCGGCTGCGGCAGGCGCGGGCGCTGTCCGCGGTCCTGAAGGTGGCCGCGGCCCGAGCTCCCTCCCCGGGTTAGCGCCCCCCGAGACGGCTCTTAGGTCCTGGGTTGCGGACCTTTCCCCTACCCGGGACTGGGCGCCAGGGTCTGTCGGTGGTGCCCCTGCCCCACCCCGGCGCGGCTCGGCACCCCCGAGGCCCGAAGCTCTCCGCGGTGCCGCGGGGACCGAGAGCGCGAGCTTGAAGGGTAACGGCCCGGAGGGACGGTCCAGGCCCTGCAGGGAAACGACCTGGCCCCTGGGTCGCCCATCCCGGCTTGGCACAGTCCGCCACTCTGGAGCCTTAACGGATCCCAGAGGAGAGGGCAGGGGAGCGCGGCCGCCCAGGGCTTGGGACTCGGGGTTGGGGGGGGGGCGGGCGCGAGCGAACAGCGGGTGAAAGGAGAGGGAGCTGGGGTAAGAGCGACTCTTTTGCATTTTTCAAGAGGGAGGGGTCCTGAGACAGGCACCGTCTTTCCCCCACCCAGCACACACACACACCACGCGCACACACAGAGACGCGCAAGCGGCCGGCTGGAGCAAGCGGGATGGAGCTGAGAAAGTTTGGCACCGGGAGCGTCGCGGCGCGCGCGGGGGTCCGGGCGGCCGCGCGGTGGCCGGGCCGGCCTCTGGCCTCCTTACCTCGGTGCTCTCGGCCGCGTTCTCCGCCATCTTCCTCCTTAGGAGCAAGCAGCGGGAGGAATGTTTCACGCCCATAAGAGCCAGCGAGGGTTTGGTGGCACAGTGACGGGAGAAAGAGAGAGCGGGTGTCGCTTTAAAAGAGAGAGAGAGAGAGAATGGAAGGAAAAAAAAAGCCCAACCCAGCCCCTCTGCCGGAGCGCCGGCCGGCACCATCAGCGGCGGCAGGGTCTTCCCCGCCGAGTCCACTTTGCTTTATTCTCCTCGGAGTCCAGTCCTCCGCAGAGATCCGAGCGGCTCAGGCGCCCGCGACCCCCTCCCCGCCCCTCTCCGGCCGCTCTGCGGGCCCGGCAGGCGGGACGCAGCCCCCGAAGGCTCCGCGGCGGCGGCGGCGGCGCCTAGCCGGCTGCTCTGCTCGCAAAGTCCGGCCGGCCGAGGCAGCCGGCAACTCCTCTCAACTTCTGCCGATCGGCGGGCGAAGCCACACGCTCCCTGCGCGTCCCTCCCGGGGGCTGAGCCGGTGAGTGGGGGCGGGGAGGAGTCTGGGCCGGGCGGGCGGTGGCTGGGCGCAGACCGAGGGCTCCCGCGCCCCGGGGCCGCCCCCTCGCCCGGGCGCCGGGGGTCTCTGGGCCGCCTCCGCTGCCCGTAGCCGTAGACAACTTGCAGGGGGGTGGGGTGGAGGGGAGCAAGGGCTGCGCGGACGCGGCTGGGCCGCGCTCGAGGCTCGGAGAAGGCAGGCGCGCCGGAGCTGGGCGCTGGCAGGTCCTCAGCCCCAGTGTGCGTCCTCCCCGCCCCCCAGGACCGGCGCTGGGCAAGGCTGGGTCACGGGCACCTCGCCCCCACGCCACCCCATCCCACCCCCTCTCCTGTTCCGCTGCCAATTCCTGGATGCTTCCTTGGCGTTTGGGGTTTGGGGAGCAAAGGGGTGGCTGTCTGGATGAGGGAGGGTCCTTAACTCCTTCAACTCTAGGGCCAAGTGTGGCATCACCATCCTTTTTTTCTCCCACTCTGCCTCTCCTAGGGCTTGGGGCTCCCAGCCTGGTTGGGAAGGTGGGGTGAAGGTTCAGCCAGAAGTGTCTTGGAAAAGAGGGTGGGAGGAAGTCAAGTGGGTGACCTGCAGCCGACCTCCCCCTCCCCCAACCCCAGTCTTCCCTGGCAGTCCCCTGCCCACACATCGCTCTTCTCCCTCCTCACCCCTCCCCCAGCATCACCAGATTTTGAAGTCCCTTTTATGGGAGAGAAGGAGGATGTCACGTACCCATTAGGATTCTCTTGGTCCTTTTTTAAGGGAGTTTGGGCGGTAGCAGGGGGTGTGAATTTTTATACAATGCATTCCTGTCTTCACTTTGAGAGCTTCTTTTTCTCTTAGTGGCCATCTGTCAGGCTGTTGGGAAACAAAGCGGGGCTGGAAGCGGGGGGAGGGCATTGTGTCTCCCATTACAACAGGCCAACTTGGGGCTGACTCCTTCAAAGACAGCTGCACTTTTAAAGCTTTCACTTCACGAGTCAAGGGCAGGGGCCCAAAAGGGGCACCTTGGTCCTCCTGGTGCTCTGCACTTCACCCCCATGCTGACCCATGGAGATCCCATGCATGCCCTGGTTGTTTTTTAACATCACCTTTGACAACCTGGAGGCGTGAGCCTGATTGTCCTCAACTAACCCCAGCATCCATTGAAGAAATGGGCCAGAAACTAAAGAGGTTTCCATCACCTGGTCCTGGGGGGAAAGAGGATGCCTTGCGGTAAGTGCAGGAGGGAGAGGATGGAGAGTGAGCAAGACGTTTCAGTTCCTGGTGATTGTGTGTGTATGTGTGTGTGTGTTTACTTGAGGAAGGAGTAAATTTAAATGAATGACCTTAACCTCCTTAACCCTATCCTTTCTCAGACTACAGACCTGGGTGAGTGACCAGAGTCTTTTGTGACATCTGGTCATTCTCCTCCCCTTTCACATCCTGCCAATGTGCTGAAGGTTGGGGGTGGGGGGAATAGATGAGCTGAATCTAAAGAATGACCTTTACCCTCTGGAACCCTGTTTTCTCTAACCATCTTTCTCAGAGACAAAAGATCTCGAGACATATGATCTTCCGCTGGGAGAGGCTCAGCACTTGTAAGATCAACGGAAACCAGAAAGGATCTTCTCACTTCAGTCCCATCCTGTCGTTTTTTCAGGCAAGGACCCTGTGATCCTTCAGCTTGCTGACCGAGCATCTGAGATGAGCTCCCCAGCCCCTGGCTTTCAGTCCAGCGTTCTCCCCTCACCCCACCCCATGCCACCCCACACTGCCGCAGCCTGTGCCCGGCATCCATTCTGTGACTAACCGGGGCGGGGAGGGAGGCTCAGACAAGCTCCCACCAAAATAGGCTGCTGCCTGTGCGTGATTATGTTGCTATGAGAACCTCGGTGGGTGTGTTTCCTCCGTTCTCTGTTGAAATCTCTCTCGCTTGGCTTCTCCCCAGGCATGGCTCCCCTCAGACTGGGGAGCAGAGAGGCTGAGATGGGAGAGCTGTATTCTCAGGTCAGACAGTGTCCAACACATCCAACCCTGAGCCAGCCTGGGGTGGTGCCTCAGTTGCCGAGGCCACCAGGGTGGCTCCAGAGGGGCTGGAGGACCAGACTGGGCTGTCTGAAAGTGGATGCTCCTGTCCTCTGCGGAGCCACCTTGGAGCAGAGAGCAGTGGCCCCTTCTACGCTCCCACCTCATTAATCACTAATTTAAAAGACTAAGTTTGGGGGTAAATTGCTACACAGCGAAAGATGATCTGAATACTCATCTCCTGGAGTTGTGAAAAGTCATAATGTATTTAAAGTGCCCAGCAAACAGTAGGCATTTTGTGGTACCATTTTTCTCACCATCCCCACTGTTCGTTCACAAGGATTTCGGTCTTTCTCCATATCTTTTGCACAAGTATGTCGGCATACTCCTTGCAGGATTAATGTAGTCATTCCACCAAAAGCTTACTGGGCAGCACTTTTATACCTAGCTCATGAGTAGGCACTGGGCTTTAGCAATAGGCAAAGACACTGGAATGACCATTGAGGAGGTCTTAATCACCTTGGACGCGTGTGCATGTGTTCAGTCGCTAAGTTGTATCTGACTCTTTGCAACTCCAACAACTGTAGCCCTAAAGACTCCTCTGTCTTTGGGATTTCCTAGGCAAGAATACTGAATGGGTTGCCATTTCCTCTTCCAGGGGATCTTCTCAACCCAGGGATCAAACCCGTATCTCCTGCGGATTCTTTACCACTGAGCCAACTGAGAAGCCCTTAATCACCTTGGATGTTTTGAAATATACAGAACTTTTGTAGAAAAGCTTTCTTTGGAAAGGACTCTGGTGGGAGGCAAGAGAGCCTATGACCAGGGGTACAAGGGAGCTCTCCACTGTGTGAGTTAAAGGTGTGGTCTGTACAATAAGTTCTACCTGGTAAAGATATCCTGAAGACTAATTTTGTTGTTGTCATTTTTCTTACACCAGGTCTTCAGTGCAACAAAATGGATTGAATAGTACAAGTAAAATGCTTAGAACATGCCTGGCTCATGGTAAGAACATGGACACTGCACTTACATTTTCAAGGCCTTGAACTGGGGGGCTCTGAGTTCGACTCAATCAGGCCCTTCTCACGTGCTGGAGACGCTCCTAGACGTAATGTGTCCTCTTGAAGTTCTTTTGACAACTCTCTGTGAAGCTGATATACTGTCGCTGTCTCCACATCATAACAGATGACACATGAACAGAGAGACCTGCCCACATCGTGGAGTGGGCTTGCGAATCCAGTATGCCAGCATGGTCTTCCAGAGGTCACCCGGGGTTCTAGGGACAGGGGAGTGGGTCCCAACCTTGCTGAGAATCATCCAGAGAGTTTTAGAAACACCATGCTCTGGTTCTACCCCCAGAAACTAAGACTTAGTGAGCAGCAAACTAGAACCTGGATCTTTTTTTAAGTCCCCGGATGAGTCTAACAGGTAGTCATGGTTGAGGACAGTTGACTATTTAGAGATGAAAAGACCCATTTTAGGAAAAATCCCTAAGTAACAGGGAAGACCCATCCAAAACTGTAAGAAGCCCCACATTATCAAAAGGTCCATCCCTAACAGAGGTCCTTGAGAGAGTAAAGCTATGCTGTGTGTTGGCTAAGTATGCAGAGGTTTCTGTGAGACCCTTGGGGAGGACTATGCTGTAATTGGACAAGTTATCCTGCCTTACCCCTTCATGGATCACTGCCTTGTCGTGGCAAAGGGGCTTGCATAACTCAATGAAGCTATGAGCCAGGCCATGCAGGGCCACCCCAGATAGACGGGTTGGGGTGGCTATATCTCCAGGAGATAGTGGGGGACAGGGAAGCCTGGTGTGCTGCAGCCCATGGGGTCATAGAGAGACAGACATGACTTAGCAACCGAACAACCACAATCCTTCTTTATAAGATACCACAGAAAAACCAAGTCGACTGTCACTAGAAGGGTTCAGTTGGACTCTATTTGGCATATAGTAGCAGAGCTGCAAAACCTGGAAGGCTGAGCAATGCCTCTGATGTTCCATTCACCCCATCGTCATCTCCTCCAAGCCCCACCCCCAGAAGATGAACACTGTGTGTAGTAGATGTTCTTCAGAAGCCAGCCAACCCTTCCTCTGCTGCCTCCCAAAACCCAGCACCTGGGCTCAGGGTGCAGTTTCTCTGGCCTGCACACATTCTGTTTAGTGAAACCCAGATGCCAGCTTGTTCAAATGTGGTTGCTGCAATGAGGGGATGTATAAGATGTGTTGTGTGGCTCCCCCGACTCCTCCTCCTTGGGGGAGCTCACACGTGGCCAGGGCTCACATATGGCTGAGACACGCTGCAGTGAATCCATGGAGCCTCAAGAATCAGGCCACAATCATTATCCATCACCACCTCCCAGCAGCAAACCCAGCAGTGTTCTTAGTGTCTTCTAGGAGGTGGGAGCCAAGCTAAGCCTGCAGCAGCCAGCTACCTGGCTGAGCCTTCAGACAGCCCCTCACCTGGGGAGTTCTCCTGCATGAAAGCCTCCACAGTCCTAATTCTCCCCAATCCAAGCCAAATTGTTTCTTAAACTATGTCCCCCAAAACAACTTGAAGAGAGGCACCAATGCCTGCAAAGTAATTTGAGTTTCTTCCCTTTTTTCCCCTTTGCCATTAAAACCGGAATTTTATTTTTTCTTTGCTCTGATAATGTCTGATTAAATCGATTCATTGTAGTCTTGTGCTGGATATGATCCTGTTTGACTTGACTATTTATTCTAACTGTATTTGGGAGGCGTTTATTTGGTAGTTCTTCAGAGCTTACTCCTTGGTGTTTTAAGCCCCTAAGAAGCTGAACCCCAGGCTATTGTTACCTTTCTCCCAGGGTGGAAAGTGAAAAGTGAAAGTTACTCAGCCATGTCTGACTCTTTGTGACCCCATGGACTATACAGTCCATGGAATTCTGCAGGCCAGAATACCAGAGTGGATAGTCTTTCCCTTCTCCAAGGGATATTCCCAACCCAAGGATCAAACCCAGGTCTCCCTCATTGCAGATGGATTCTGTACCAGCTGAACCACAAGGGAAGCCTAAGAATACTGGAGTGGGTAGGCTATCTCTTCTCCAGTGGATCTTCCCGACCCAGGAATTGAACTGGGGTCTCCTCCAATGCAGGCAGATTCTTTACCAACTGAGCCCTCAGGGAAGCCCTCCCAAGGTGAGAAGGACTCAAAAGATATCCATACATTTTCTCAGTGGCCTACGATGGAACCCAAACTTCTCTGGAGGAGGCAGAAGAGGAATACAGTAGCAGAGCCCATAGAGATGCTAAAATAGTCTTTCTAAAATGCTGTCACAGCAAAAATCAGCTTCTTCTCCTTGGTGGAAGCTGAACACGCCATTCCTTTTCTCTTAAGTCATCAAGGCTCACCACCTTCTGGAAAATCTCTCCTGGGTCCCCCAAAGCCAGCTAGAAGTCAATTCCATCTGTCTGGTGCCAGAACTCAGCGCATGTTTTCTTCCATTAGCCCGTCTATAGCAGATACACTAAGCCAAGCACTGTGCTGGGTGTTCTGGACCAGAAGATGAAAAGACACAGCCCTCCCCTGATGACCTGCCTCTCAGGAGGAGATGGTTATGGATTCAGAGGTACTGTCAGAGGTCATATGGATTGGGTCTTGTAGGTTCAATACAGCTATAACCAATGGCTTATTGTCAGGGAGGCCCTGAAAGGACCAACCACTGATATAGACAGGAGACCCTGAAGGCTTTAGGACCTGGACTAGTAGCATAGTAGCCTCCATTCAGGTAAGGCTGGGGACACATTCTTTATCAAGATACTAAAGTTCCTGTGTGCTTCCAAAACTTTTATGGATGGGAAGTTTTGCAGCCTTGCCCCCCTCCCCAAAACATCAAGTACTGATATTTCTTGGGGCATAACACACTGTGACTTGCTCCAGTGCAGAGCATATCTTGAGTTTTAGGGATAGTCCTTCCTGGAGGTGCACAGCAAGCTGAGGTGGCAAAGCAAGCTGTGCTTGGTTCCACCTGTTTTCTTTCTGGACCAGTTAACTGCCCTGATCTATCTCTTCCCTTCCTAAAGCATTTTTTTTTCTTTAATATAAACTCTGCTAGATTTTTAAAAACGTAAAATGTTACCCTTCTCTGGTGTTTCTGTATATCCTGCCTTTGTTTCTCATGCAAATGTATGAACTGATCTTCCTTGACTTACAGTAGGGATTGCCTCCTGATGCGTCCATCCCAGATGGAAAATATCATGAGTCAAAAATGCACTTACCCTCCTGAACATCACAGGCAGGTTAGCCCTGCCTTAAACATGCTCAGAACACTTACATCAGCCTACAGCTGGGCAAGATCATCTCACACAAAGTCCATTTGGTAACACCCCACCTCCCCACATGTAATATACTGAAAGCAGAAAAACAGAATGGCTATCTTGAGTACAGAATGGTTCTAAGTGCATCAGTTGTTTACCACAGTTGCAGGGCCGACCAGGACATGTGGTCAGTGCCACTGCCCAGCATCACAAGACTGTATTGGACTGCATGTCACTAAGCCAGGAAAAGATCGAAATTCAACCTTCGGAGTATGGTTCCTGCTGAACATGCATCGCTTTCATTCATGGTTAAGTTGTAAAATCATAAATCAAAACTCTGCTATGTCAGGGACCATCGATGTGTTGTATAGAAGTGGAATAACATACATTACTCAGCAACCTGATCTCTTTGTTAAATAATATATTATTACCTTAGAGACTCCTTTGCAAGTTATTACATGTAAATCCAAGTTATTATTTTTAAAATATGCAAAATGTCTCACTACATGGATAAACCATGCTTTTGTCAACCAGCACCCTACTGATGGATTTTCAAGTCATTCTGATTTTTCTTGTCACTCTAAGCGATTTTGCAATAAATGGTCTTTTACACACACCCCTATGAACAGGAATTTCATTTCCACAGGATAGTTTCTCAAAAGTGGCAGCATTTTAATGTATGTTGCCAGATCCTCTAAAAAATTTGATTCCTTGGGGTGTAGCCTGAACCCTTGGAAAGTGAAAATCCAGTCTTCCTTCCCCTCCACTATTCCAATGTTAAGTACAAAAATATTTACTTAGTGCATTAAAAGCCCTGGATTGGGTACTTGAGGGGGAGGATCCATGAAATAAAAGACTCAGTCCTTGTTTTAAAAGCACTCCTACACCAAGAGCTCAACAGCCTGGCAGAGTGTTCACGAGACCAGCTGAGCCATGGGGTACTTTTCCTGAGAGGAAACCAGGTTAATTCCAGGTCTAGGCAGCCACGCATGGATTGGATGCTACCAAGAGGTTCTATGGTCTGAAAAATAATAAAGACCAAAAAATGGCATCCATTACCTGTCACTTGGGTATGGGGTAATGTGCACAAGGGACACTCAGGCCTGCAGGGCACATCTCATTTCCTGCTCCTTCTGGAAAGTTGTGCCAGGAGAACCTGGCTTGGAGGCTGGATGCCCCTGCTTCTTGTCCAGGGGACCCGAGAGGAAACCACCACCTTCCAAAACCACACCCTTACTTCCCAAAGGAGTCTTGCTTGGTCCCTTTGAAACATCTGTTGTGTACAGACTTGCCGATAAGATGCAGTCCACCCATGACTCACCTGTAACCCAAGGAAACCTTATACCACTTAAAACCTCCCATGTTAGACCATTAGAGCCTGCTTCAGAGTGTGTGAGAGGCTGAGGGAGGAAGAAGCAAAAGGAAGGAGAGGCCTTCGGCCAGAGCCTGGGAGAAAGGGCCTGGGCTTTGTGGTCTTACAGACCAGTCGGTTAACCTCTCATTCCTGCATCAGTGGCTTCATGGAGACAGCTCTCTGGCAGATGCACTGTGAGAATAAAATGAGCCAAGGTAGACCAAGCATCTAAGACAATGCCTAGGAAATCGTGTTCTAATAAAAGTGGGTTTCCTTCCCAGCATCTTCATAGAAGATAACGTCTGTCCACATAAGATGGAAACAGAGCAATGTGGGGGAATAGGGTCACTGCAGGGGTCAGCAGATCTGGGCTCTGGTCCCAGCTCTGTTAGTCAATGGTTGGGTGGCTTGAAGAAGTCCCTTTCCCTCTTCGAGCCCCTTTCTTCTTTAAAAAAAAGGGTTCACATGAGGTAAGCCCTATGCCCCCTTTCTGCTTTGTCCTTTTATGCACGATATGAATCATGAATCCAATCACATCCAAATGACAACCAAAACTGGTCACATCTCAGACCCTGATGCCCAAAACAAAGACTGAAAAGTGAGACATCCCCACATGTCCGAGGGATCAAGTGGAAAATCCAGTCCTGGCCAGTCAGACACTTACAAAGAAGGCCTGCAGTTAATGCTCATTGCAATGGTCACTCCAGCACTGGGCTAGGAGGTCATGCTCCATTTTTTTTCAACAGTCCTCTTTGGCTCTAGCAGCCTCAAAGTCAATCATTATAAATAGTCATCACTTGGTTTTCGAGATGCTTACCAGCGGGCAGAGTTCTGTGGGGGAACCAGTGAGCTTCTTGACAGCCCAGGCTGCAGGGTTGTGGCCAGTTACACCCCCATCAGGTCTCAGTGATCTTTTCTGACACATGAATCATTCAAAGCAGCAATGATCCCCAAACCGCTCCTCTGACTCATGTATGTATCCAGGTACATGCAGACACAACTTCTACATGTCTCACGATTCTTGGCTTCAAAATATATTCACATTAATGTCTTGTCCCAAATACTCAATGTCCACCCTGGGTGATAGTCCAGCAGCCTGCTGGGGTGCTGGCAAGGCCAGCTAGAGTCTTCATCTCATCAGAAGCAGTCCCTCTGGAGCTGATTCTCCTGCAGAAAAACAAAAATTGGTTGTCATCATTACACACCTCCCAGGGTTATCCTATGGGAAGAACTGCATAAAGCTTGGGTGATGTTTAAAAATCATACAACAAGAAAAGAGTGGCTTCAGTTTCATGGACCATCCAGGTATCTGTTTAATTCAAATGAAACTGTGGCTTGCAGAGGGCAGGGCTTCCCTCTCTGGGGCTGAACCAGCCCTGGCAGGGTTCAGGGCCTCTCCCGAGCTTGTGCAGCCTCTCTCCAGGGCCGGGAGGGAAGGGAGGGAGCACCCTCAGAGCAGTGACTACAGGCCAAATGCCTGTTCCAGGCCAGGCACCGAGCCCACACTGACCCCAGAGCAGTGACTGCAGGCCAAGGGCCTGCTCCAGGGCAGGCGCTGAGTCCACACTGACCCCAGAGGTGAGCTGCGTTATATCCTTGTTTTGTGCATCAGGGAGAGATGGCTCAGGAAGGTTTCAGAGCTTTCTCAGGTCACGCTCCTAATGCGGGACTAAACACAGCCCCCGTCTCCCCAACCCCACCAGCAGAAGGAGCACAGACCCGGTTTTAAATCCAGATTCTGATACTTTCTGCTGTGGCTCTGGGCACATCGCTCTATTTCTCTGAGCCCTGAGAACCCCATTTGCAAGGAGAGGTGGACCAAATGGGCACATGAAAAGATGCTCAACATCATTAGTTACTAGAGAAATGCAAGCCAGACTACTTAATACAATGAGACATCACCTCACGCCGGTTAGAATGGCCATCATTAAAATGTCTACAAATATGTGCTGGAGAAGGTGTGGAGAAAAGGGAACCCTTCTACCCTGTTGGTGGGAATATAAGTTGGTGCAGCCACTATGGAGAAGAGATGGAAGTTCCTCAAAAAACTACAGTGTTTCCATGTGTTCCGGCAATCCCACTAATCCTGGGCATATACCCAGACAAAACTGTAACTCAAAAAGATGCACGCACCCCTATGTTCATGACACTGTTCACAATACCCGAGACATGGAAATAACTTAAGTGTCCATTGATAGAGGAACGGGTAAAAAAGATGTGGTACATTTACACAGTGGAATACTACTCAGCCGTAAGAAAGAATGAAATAATGCCACCTGCAGCAATGTGGATGGACCTAGAGATTGTCATACTTTGTGAAGTTCAGTCAGAAAGAGAAAGACAAATACCGTATGGTATCACTTACGTGTGGAATCTAAAATATGACACAGTGAACATATCTATGAAACCGAAACAGAATCGCAGACAGAGAAAACAGACCTGTGGTTGCCAACGGGGAGAAGTGGGGGAGGGGTGGAGCTGGAGGTTGGGGTTAGCAGATGCAAGCTACTATATAGAGGGTGGGTAAGCAACAAGGTCCTACTGTATAGCACAGGGAATTATATTCAATACGATAAACCATAGTGGAAAAGAATAAAATATAATGTAAAGAATAGAAAAACAGAAAAAATATATATATGAGTCACTGTGCTGCACAGCAGAAATTAACACAACATTGTAAATCAACTATATTGCAATTTAAAAAACAAAAGAGGCAGGCCAGTTTGTTGCAACGTGACTGACCCAGAGCCAGGCTCCCTGCAGAGCTCAGTAAACGGGTGCAACGGTGTGCGGTTGGAAGTGGCCGACTTCACTCTGCCAAAACTGCATCTCCGGTTCTGTTCAACTCTCTGGGTGAAGAGCACACCCCATTCCCCACTCCCCGCCCCCCCCCCCCACCGCCAAGGCTGCAGCATCCGTCAGCTGGGCAATGGCTCAAGACAGGGCCAATCCATCTAAATGGCACCTATCAAGCCGTATTCCTGCTGCAGCTCCTCCTGTCACATCTGCTTAGTACCTGGCTCTGAGTGGTGTCACCCTGGGTCACATACCATATTTACAGGCGTGGAGGACCTTGTCCTTTTAACTTCTGGAAAACTCGGCTTATGCAAGGGGCCACTCCACAGCCACTCCACGGCCACTCCACGGCCTGGGGACTTAGTGGATGCGTCCTGAACCAGCATGGGATTAATCACAGGCCGGAAGGAGAGAGGCGGCGGGCTGGCAGGCCTACGGAGGAGGAAGCAGGGCGCGGGGCACAATGACAGCAGAACAATTCTGCTTCTCCGCTCTGACTTTTCTCCAGCCTGCAGAGACGGCCTTCTCTTTTTAAAAAACAAACCTCTGTACCTTTCCCCACCGGCCCGTAATCTAGGCCCCAGGAGGTTCATTCAGGTCATGGTTTCCAGCCCGGAGTGTCTGAGCACACCTCGTCTTCCTCCTTTAGCCTCGTTTCACTCTGAAGTTCATAGGACGGGTTGGTTAGGTTTCCCCCTTCCTCCTCCAGGTTGGATAATGAGGTCCCTGAAAACTCTGCCCTTTCTCAGACTGAGTTTGGGACAAATTCCAGTCTTGTAGAATCATGGCCAAGACATGGAGGGGAAGAGGAGGCTGCACCCATGAGCTCTGGGACTTTCTCCAAGCAGGGCTGTGGGTTCTATCCCAGGTCCCAGGATCAGAGGCTGTTTTTCAAGCAGCATCTCAGGCAGAGTTCAGATGGTATAGAGAAACTCAAGTTATAACCAGGCCCATTCCACCCTGTGTCCCAACCAAGTAATGACGGCCCAGAGTTCTGCTTTTTAAAACGTCACGTGACAGAGGATCCCTTATAACCCCCTCCCCCACCAAAGCCCCTCTTATGAGTTTCCAGGAGACCCTGCATGACCAACCCGTAGGCACTCACACGGAGTCTCCTTTTTCGTCTCTGCTCCCCTTCGTCAACATCCGGTAACCTTGAACTTGCTTCTGGGAGCCTCGCCCGCACCCACGTCGACCGTGTCCCTTGGAAGGAGGCTGATGGCCGTGCAGGGCTGTCATCTCCCTGCCCACCTGGCAGTTCTGGACGCTGTGCAGAAGCTGGGGGCAAAACATGACAAGCCCCCAGACCCCTCCTCGTGCTCTGAGTCCCTCTGAGCCTCCTGGGGAACCGGCCCTTTCTGTTTCTGGCTGGAACCCTCCCACTCTGGGTCTGCAAGAACACAAGGCCCCGTGTCAGGGTAGCAAGCACACCATCCCCTCGGCCTCTGGGGCCCCTCCCCTGCCTTCCAGTCACAAAACAACAGCTCAAGCACTTCTGTTTCCGGGACCAACGCACCATGCAGCTCAGTCCATGCAGACGAAGCTCTGGTCATGCTCTGTCCCTCGTGTGCAGGGCAGACGGGTGGTAGCCTGTAAGGAATGTCTGCAACAAGGAGGACCCGTCCTCACGACAGCCCCAGCTCGTGGTCCTTCTGCATCTTCGTGCAGCTCAGTCGCGTCTAACTCTGTGCGACCCCATGGACTGTAGGCCTGCATGCTCCTCTGTCTGTGGGATTTTCCAGGCAAGAATACTGGAGTGGGTTGCCATGCCCTCCTCCAGGGGATCTTCCTGACCAGGGATCAAACCCGCATCTCTTCTGTCTCCTGCATTGGCAGGCGGGTTCTTTACTGCTAGCACCACCTGGGAAGCCGTCCTCCTGCTTCATTGAGTTTCAGATCTCTCTGTCCCAGCTTCTCCTCCAACCCTGCCACCATCAGATACCAACTTTCCTGCAGGAACAGCCCAAGCAGGTTGTTAGCTGTCAGCCAGGGGTGGCCTTTCCAGAGTTATAGGCTGGCCTCACTTCCAAGTGACAAAGGAATGAATCTCTAATGGTGGAAGGTCAAGCATCAGCTACCTGCCAGGGGGAGCATCTTTCTGGGGTGGAAGCTCACTCTGCACTCTTTAAGATCCTGTTTCATTCTCCTGCCTGTGGGTGGGTTGTGCCCTGGCCTGCAGGCTGCAGAGAAAGCCCAGAGCACTGGGAGGGGAGCGGGGAAAAGCACTCAGCTAGAATCAAGAGGCTCAAATTCTAACTCCAGCTGGGTCACAGGCTGCTCAAGACCCTGGAGAGGGAGGTATCAGAAAGAGGGAAGTGGTGGAGAGTAGATGGCTAGGGTCTGTCCCTGCCCTTAAGGGTCCCTGATGCTCCCTGTCCTCACTCTTCCTCTGCTGAGTTGGGACCAGCTGAGCCAGGAGGTCACCGTCAACTCTCCATTCTGTCATTGGAAAGCCCACAGTGGTATCCAGAGGCAAGATGCTGTCCATCAGCACAGCAAATGAGGAAAAGAACAAAAAGTGCTGGGGAGCCTTGTGCTCCATCCAAGGGCTCAGACGCATGGGCCACACCAACATCCAGCCCTACTCATCTTCAAAGTGTTTTTTTATTTAAAAAAAACAAAAACAAACAAACAAAAAAGAGAAAGCTCTAGATGCCACCTCCTGCCCCCAAGGATCTCAAATACTCATGGTCTCCTGGGAGGAATCATCTGCTCCCAAATACTCCATCCAAGTGCAGCTTGCAGAGTTGGGGAAGGGAGTGTCCCTCTAGTTGGGAGTCTATGGAGAAATATACCTGATAGCTCAGTTGGTAAAGAATCCGCCTGCAATGCAGGAGACAATGCTTCAGTCCCTGGGTTGGGAAGATCCTCTGGAGAGGGGAACGGCTACCCACTCCAGTATTCTGGCCTGGAGAACTCCACGGACTGTATAGTCCATGGGGTCGCAAAGAGTCGAACACAACTGAGCGACTTTCACTTTCATGCCAGCCAGTGTCCTGCTTTCTCCGCACCCACTCAAGGGGCGTGCTGGCCCTAGGCACCCATGGACTCAAACTCCTGGGCATCTATTTGCAAGGCAGCCATGAATGACTTCCTGTTTCTCTCCCACCTCCCCCTGTTTACTCTCTGCTCCCACTTCCACTGCATCGTCCACTTGTGCTCAGATGCCTTTAAAAGAGTGGATAGAGCCTAAAGCGTGAATAACAAAATCGGGAGAGTCTAATCAGCCACTAACAGGTGACGTGTAAAAACATGTACAGCTTCAAGAACCAAGGGGCCTCCTCATTTCAGGGCCAAGATGAAATAAGGCCATCAGTGCCCAGTGCTCCTCAGGGGTGGGGAGAGTCCTCAGGCCGGCCCTTCCTCTGAGCCCAGTGGGCCTGCACACAGCAGTATAACCTCTTTTGGCCAACAGCAAGCAAAGTGCAGGAAAGCCTTTTCAAGAGATGCAGAAGGACCTTCATCTTCAGAGTTTTTTGTTGTTGTTGTTTTTTAAAGTGAAGAAGGCAGTTATCTAAAGAAAACAGACTAAAGCCAAGGGGGCTGGATAAAGGGCCTCAAGGTCCCCCACTAGACTGCACATTCCAGGATTACAATAAAACCATGGGCCGAATCCCTGGGGCCCTTCCGAAGACAGCCGAGTGGGCACAGCTGGTTCCCAAATTCAGCCCCACCTGGAGAACCAGACAGAGCCCAGGCCAAGGCCCACGAGGGTGAAGGAGGCTTGACAGCTCTGGCCCCCAGGGAACCAGGCAGGGCCACGGACAGCAGCCACCAGGGAGGCACAGACTCCTGCAGGGAACATGAGCCTGGCATGGTTTTCTCAGACACGGTTATACGGAGGAGAGAAACTGGAGGAAGGGAGATGACGTTTAATAGCATATGAAATTTTAAAGAGCTTCCAAACCCCCCTCAGTGGGTGGAGAGGCCTGCCAGGGGATCAAGACCATTCCCAGCTAGGACTGGCTCTGCCGGCTCGGACAGCTGGGACCCCGGGGAAGCCCTGTAAGCCTCCTCCCTCACCTGCCCAGTGTCCTAGAGCAGCACCTTGGGTCTTTGCCTGGACTTCCGGTACCTGTAGCCTGTGACAGCAATTTTTATTTCCTTCCTTCATTCCTTCCCAAGGCCATCAGGGCTTCTTCCCAACGGATCGTTCTCCTCCCTCCAGCAGAGCTGGCAGACTCTCAAATTGCCAGACCACTGGGCAGGGTTCCCAGAGGTCCAGGCCATGACCCTCTGCTCAGCCAGGCATACACCTGGTGTCCTGAGCACTCTAAGGCTGTCATGGCACAGCTTCCAGTGGGCAAAGTTTGCACAAGTGTGTCTACTACTGCCCTGAGCATCAGTCTGGGGGGAGAGGGCCTCTCCCAGCCTCATCCCGTCTTTAATGCCTACGGGATGGATTTGAGAATAAAGAGAAGCAAACACTCCACGGGATGGTGGCCACCCCAGCTAGGTAGCCAGGCCTCTTTAGGCTTCAGAGAAAAAAGCAAGCCCTAGGATGAGGGCTGAGAAGAGACCGCCAGTGTCAGGCCCCGTCGCACATGTTACCACGGTGACCACACAAGGGCAGGCTGGGATCTTCTAGAGCTGTTGACAGTTGCTTCTGTCTAGCCAGCTGGCCTGGGGAGAGGCTCAGTCCGCTCTTCTCCAACCAGGAGCAAAGTGACTGTCTCTTTCTGAGACAGAAGTATGGGTAGTCAGCAGAAAAAGGAGGTTCTTCATTCCCACTTTTCTTCTGCCTTTTTCTGACTTTTTCTTTAGAGAGAGGATGGTGAACTGTTTGAGACCTAAACGTCCAGAGTGACTCTTTCCCCTGCACACACGAAGGAGAGTGTTACTGGAAACAGGCTCCTAGCTCGCAGTCTTCCCTACTCGGGAGGGTTCCACTGCCTTTCTGCATCTAGTGTAGCCACTGAGAAGTCTGTTGTCCCTCTCATCCTTCTTCCATTTTAGATGTCTTTTCCCTCTTTCCCTGGAGGCTTTTGTCTCTGTTTTGTCTGTTTGTTTTCAGTAGTTTTCCTCTAACTTTGTTGTTGTGCTGTGTCCAGTTGCAGATTTTTGTCACTCCCCCTTCTTGGCACTTGGTCATTCTGTTTCATCTTACAATTTGGTCTTCAGTGGTTTCTCTTCTGTCTCCTGGTAAGCTTTCTTATTGTGTTTCCTCCTTCCCATCCCTCAGAAACTTCTTGTGGACAGAATGTGTTATCCACCTCGCTCTCAAGTGCTTCAATCCTTATCTCCATCTCACGGTCCTGTAGGCCACATGCAGCAGAGAACACCTCCAGTTCAAGTTACCCTTCCCTCTCATCCACACTGCTGGTCCAGCCCATTTGTTGATTCCTATGTGTCCTTGCGCACAGTTTCAGTTTCCAAGGTCTCCTGCTAATCATTTTACAGATGTTAGTAGTGCTTATTACTCCAGAGGCTCCAGAAAAGTCCCACTCTGCTTGCACTGTCAGCACCTGCTGCAGTGTGAACTTCTGCTTCCTACAATCGGTACTTCTTTTTCGCAGTTGGTTTTCTACAACTTTTTGGCAAATCCTGGAGGCATGCCCCTTTCTGTACTGGAAAAGTCAGGTTGGCAGTGGGAAGTGGGATGTGCTACTGGGTAGGTTTGGCTCCAGCCTTTCCAATCTAAATGAAGGGGAAGTGCCTGCTTCTGGGGGAGTGAGCGAGCCAGGAGGGGAGAGGTAGAATCTTCCTCTTGGGCTTGTGTCAGCCACCCTGGAGCACTGCTCAGCTTCAGTCCCTCTCACTCAAGTATCCAAGCAGTCCCCACCGCTCCCCGCCTGCCCTGAAGGGGCTGGATGTGGAGGTGTGAGGGATTTAGTTGCCTACCTGAGCCTGCTGGTGAACTCAGCTCCTCACTCTGTCATGTACTCCCACCTCCCTCAACCCCATTATCTGCCACTTCTGGGCCCAGAGCACATCTTTTAGTGATCCTTCTACAGGGACATTGGAGTTGTAGTTTCTCTTGTCAGTCTGATCTTGACTGCTCTCATCCTTGGGGGAATCCTCAGTTTCTTCTGTACCAAGGACACCCTTTTTTTTTTTTTAATTTCTGGCACTGTTTTGTTATTTAATGTAATTTTATATAAGTATTCATTCTATTCTGTCATCTCTGGGACCTTGGGATGGAAGGGTGAGGTGGCCACTGTTGCTGAATCCCTCACTTTGAACCAAACATGCGATGTTCTCAGTAAAGAGTGGTTGAATGAATGAATGGATCCTAATGCCTCTAAGCTTAACATCTTCCTCCACTTGAAAAATAGGAGAAGGCAATGGCAACCCACTCCAGTACTCTTGCCTGGAAAATTCCATGGACGGAGGAGTCCGGTAGGCTGCAGTCCATGGGGATGCGAAGAGTCGGACACCACTGAAGGGACTTAGCAGCAGCAGCAGCCATTTGAAAAATAGTTGACTCATTAATAGTGCCTAATTTCAAGACACTTTTCATCTTACTCTAAGTGAATACACAACTGGGCATCACATGGAAGGGTCTTAGGCCCAGTTGCATGGTTTTTTTTTTTTCTTTTCCCTATTGTTATAGATTTCCCAGGGATTTTATAAATTGAAAAAAGACCCTCATGCTTTTTTGCTAATGACAGATACCCACATGAGCTCATACACATTGGTGACTCCTGATTTCAAATGCAACTTTGTCATCCTTCTGAAATATTAGGGCAAGCTGGGTTCTAGAGAAGGGGATGGGTCTTTGACAGTGCAAAGAGGGGGTGAAACCAGGCCTCTTCCTCCTCTGCCTTTGACAGACACATGCAAGCTCCATGATGCTGTCCTATTTTGAGTCATCAGAGTCACAGCTGGGGCACAAGTCTCTGTCCTGTGATTCAGGCCCACAATCTGGGCAGCACCCACAGCCAGCAAATGCACCCATGCGTGCCTATGGAACACAGAGGGGCCTAGAATCTGCATAATAAATCCCTGCCTGGGCTGTGGGTGGAAGACATGACACCACATAGAACCTCGTGAAGTTATGTGTACAGATCACAGAGACCCTCTGATTCCATCATAGAGTTCAGCCTTCTCCTTCTTCTTGATAAAGGGGCTGCTTCCCCTCAACTCACCAAACCCCTCGTCCCCATCACCAAGGCCTAGCTAACTTTCTGTTCCATAAAACCTTTCCTGGGGCTTGCCAGCCCCTCGGGAATTTCTCCTTTTTTTTCTTTAAACTCTCAAAGTACTATACACCACGTCACTCACTTTGACACTGCATCTTATGGAGTTTTGTCCTACTTTAGCCAGAAGTTACATCCAGCCACTGTGAGTCTGCAGAACACAGCTTAAGGCAAGGAAAATGCTCAGAAAAGTAAGAGAACAGTCATCACCCTGTCTCTGCAGCACCCTAGCCACCAAGCCAGAGCTCATTACCCTTGGGTTGAACGCAAGGCTCAACTCGCTCATTAAACAGAATCGGTTCTGTCATTCTTCCAGTCAGTCTTAAATCTGTAAGGGCAATGGCCAACTGTGTGGCAGCATGGGAGCAAGATTAGATTGGGGGACAGTCAAGGGAAGGGGAAATTAGGACCAAAGCATTGAAAAAAGATGAGGTTGTGCTCTGTGGATTAAATCTCCTGAGGCAGAGGGGATGTCCTTTTAAAGATCTCCATAAAAAGTGCTCAAATGACACGTTTCCAAACAAAGTGCCCTGAAAAGTTTTCAGTGTAGGGAAATCTGGGCACTCAGCACCCCACGTCCAAACCAAGGTGAACAAGTACAGCCACCTCCCCACCTGTGCTAGAGGGGCTCCACCACGTCCTGGCCATATCTTTCAATTTCCCCACCGTGAGGTGAGCCCCAAGAGAGCAAAGCCTGACCTTCTGTGTGTTCCCCCCCTCTCCATGCCTGGACCAGTGCCAGGCACACAAAAGGTACTCATGGGTACTAGTTGAATGAATGAATGGACACAGCCCAGTTCTGATGCCTTCCCATAACTTTTTATTTCCAGGCTCACTGCCTTTCATTATTTGGAAGCAAGATTAGAAAGTGGATTTTTTTTTTTCTAAATAACTTTGTACAACCAGGAAGCCTCGTAAATGGACCCCAGTAGTGCTTCAGCTCCCCAGGATACCCTTCCTTCCACTTCCTCCTCATGTCCAGTACCACCAGAGGAAGATACCTTCCCACCTACAGCCAGTCACATGCCAGGCAGACCCTACAGCTGTGAGTTCCTGCCAATACACATACACACATGGGATGATGCCAGTATAATTAAAAATTCTGCCTGGTTTCTCTGAGTCCCCGGGCCTGGCCAGCCCAGCTCCTGAGAGGCCGTCCCCCACTCTACTGTCCACCAATGGACAGACTCAATGCCCCATCCCTGTTTGATTCACAGCCCTGCTGCACGCTCGGTTGCTTGTGAACAGCTTCAGGCCTTCTGTCAGGCAGAGAAGAGAATGGGGACAAGAGGTCGCCATCGGAACTCTAGGGCGAGCATCCTGGTGGACCCAGCTGGGAGGGCTCCTCCAGAGAGGACCTTTTTTTTTTTTTCCTTGCAGGGACTCTTTTCCTGACTTGCCAGCACAGCACGAGCCAGACACCTGCCCCGAGGGAGGGGAGAGGGGCAGAGATCTCCCATGCGCCTGCGTATGGAGGAGCCACCAACGGGGGGCTTCTTGGAATGACTCCAGGCCTGTAAATACAGATGCCCGATATGGGCACTCCTCTGTTTAGATACTCCACTGTTCTGCCAACGGCAGAACCTTCACGCCGAGAGTCGGACTTGCAAGAAGATGTCTGCCTGGGACTGGCTGCCTCAGTTTCCCTCTCCCCGCTCCCCAACAGGCTCATGTTTCTATCACTGCATGTGGAAGAGGGCTTGTCCCCAAATCCACGGCATCCCTCATGCCCAGACACCCAGCTCCTAAGCAAGGAGGGCTGGGAGCACCTGGCCTCACTCACCCCCACTGCCAGCTGAAGGGTCATCCCAGAAAGCAGATAAAGGAATTTTTATTCACATTGGTCTTAGGACCAGTGACCCAAATGAGGTCTTCCCTCTACCAAGACGCGTAGATGTTCATTAGACTGAACATGACTCCTGAAGCTCTGCTGAGTACCTGGTCCACCCACATTTCTGAGCAGATTATCAGAAGACCAACTTTATGAAAGTTCTGATATGGAAAAAGGCATTCAGGGCTAGGGACACAAAATTCATGGCCCTCCGGCTCCTGGCCCTCCACGTTCATCACGCACCCACAGGACGGGGAAGAGAGTGAGCATACAAGCAAGAGTTATCCCTGAGGTTCCAGGGTCCCCTGGATGGACACCAGCACAGCAGCGGACTTCCTCCCTCCCCGGGATCAGCACCCCCAGACCCCAGTGCTGGGAACCCAGGGAGGGGAGGGTGAGGGTGCCCACCTTCCCAGAGTGACCAGAGGGGACAGCCCTCTGTCCCCTCTAAATGCAGGGCCCTAAATGCAGGGCTACATTTAGGGGGGCTTGTGCGTCTTTCTTGCAGTCCACCTCCACCTCAAAGCAAAGTACCCCAGGAGTGCAACAACTCAGGGATGGGAGGGGTGTGGGGGGAGTTGGTGGCGGGCTGCAGAGCCCAGGGCAGCTCTGAGGCAGAGGGCTGGCAGCTCGGCCCGGGTCCTCAGGCAGAAGAAAGCCCCCAGGGATCCATCACACTACAAAGAGGCAAGTTCACCCGTTCTCAACTGATGGGAAGTGACATTCAGAGATGCTCTGACCTGGCCTGAAAACTCGTTTTAAAACAAAAGCTCAAACCAGTTGGGTAAGAAAAGTCAGTCCCTGCCTGACAGTCCCCAGTGCGAATGTCCACCACTCTCCCAGGAAACTATGTGTTTCCCCCGGGGCCTCGGCTCCACCATCCTGCTCCCAAATGTGCCCTGTCCCCACCACCACTGCCACCTCTCATGACCCGGTACCTTGGGGACAGTCCTGGACCCTCCACGGCTACCGCGTTTGCTCTGTACACAGTGGGGCTAGGACCCAGCCACCCCATGTGACAGTTCCCGCCTCTCAGAAGCTGGGCGATCGGCAATACTGATGAGGCTCCCCGCCGTGTACTCATTGCACAGGGCACCCCTCAACCGGAGACCCTGCCCTCAGGGAGGTTACAATTTGATGGGCCGCCCAGGCCTCTACTCCCCAGAGGAGCAGAAACAAACAAGAATGAGAGCATTATACACTGATAAGTACAGTCAGGATCCCAGTATCACCCTGAGACAATCCCAAGTCAAAATTGTTCATTCAATAGAGGTTTATAGACAGCCTGGGGTGCACTACTCCATACTAGGGATATAAAGATAAGTAAGACATGATCCCTACCCTCTGGGGGGCTGCCACGAGGCTCAGCCAAGAGTCCTCCAGGGAGGTGGGAGTGGAAGGCCTGGAAAGACTCCCATGGGACATTTGGGAAGAGTAACTAGTCTAGGTGTGTGCATTCAGGAGACGCTTCCCGCAGGGGATCTCTAAGAGGAGTCGGGCAAGCACGGCAGGAAGGCACCGTCCTGGGATGGTGGCTGCAGAGAGTGGCAGCCAAGTGGAAACAAGGATCGGGACCAATCCGGGGGTTTCCTGGGAGAACTGTGGACATTCTGGTGAGGATGCGGGGCGGCAGCATTAGGGCAGAGGTTGTCTGCTGTCTGGGGGCATAAGCGGTTGTGGGCGAGAGACAGAGTGCTGGGTGCAGGCCCTGGGGCAGGAAACAGTGGCTGTGTGTTTGCTTTGAGATAAAGGGAGAGACAGACTCGGCACCCGAGCGCCCTGGACACACAAGAACACAGAGGCTCATAGAGGTTAAGTAATTTACTCAAAATCACACAGCAGAAGTGCGGCTGAGATTTGAGCACAAGTCTCCTGGTCCCATGCACCGCTATACCATGGGACATTGCGGGGGGTGGGGCTAGAACACCCCGCTAAGGAGTTTGGACTTTATCCTGAAGGCATTGGGGAAGCCGTGAAGAATTCTTAGTGGCAGTGTGCCATAAGCAGAGCTGTACCTGTAGATGTTCTTCCTGGCAGCTGCATGGAAAATGAACGGGAGGCGACCGCACACAAGGCAGAGACGGCACGCATGGGTGGGGGGGCAGGGGCCCCCCTGAACCCCCACGAGAGATGCCAAAGGGGGTCTGGAGGACACCGTGGCTGCAGAGTGAAGGATGAACTCCACCGACAGTAAGAAGGTAGAGTTGGCCGAGCCAGGTGACAAGCAGAAGGAACCATCGGAGACGAGCAGGAGGCACCAGACAGACACCCAGGCGGGACGAGCCAGGGTTGGGTCTCAGGTCATGGTTGAGCCAGCCAGCTGGGTGACCAGAGACAGCATCTACCCAGAGAATGAACTAAGAGGAACAGGAGCAAGCCGGGGGACTGAGGGAAGAATCCAGTTTGAAGGGATTGCCAGGAGGAGATGCCCTGTTCTGCAAAGTACCTGTTCCTCCTGGCATTCCCTCCTCTTCACAGGAGATGCCCTGTTGACAGGGGGTGCTCAGGAAAGACCCCTGGTGGGGTGCCCATGCCGGTGTTGGTGGGGGTAGGGGAAATCATCAGCATCGTGACAGCATTTAAACCCAAGGAGAAGTGGACAATTGGGAATGGCAGGCGCAGAATTCTGGGAGACCCGTCTTTCAGCAGGATCAACAGAGAAAGAGGAGCTTGGAGAAGGTTGAGAAAGACCGGCTCAAGAGACAGAAGTAAAACCAGGAGACAGGCCAGTCAGGGCTGGAGGAGGTATCAGAGGAGCCTCGGAGGTGCGTCTGCTGGGCTTTGCAGCCGGAGGCTGGCAGTGGTCTCAGCCAAGTGGTCGCACAGAAACTTCGAGAACAGGCCGGGTGGCGGGGCGGGGAGGGGCTGCCTAGCTGAACGGCCAAAAGCTGGTTCGTGAGATGAATGGGTGGGTGGGAGGGAAATGCCAGGAGGAACAGGTACTTTCCAGAACGTCGACCTGTCAGGAGCGGTAGTAACAGGGCCCTGGAGTCAGGGGGACCTAGGGTTGAAAGACAGTTTTGCCAGTAAATTGTGTTGAGTGAGCCAGGAGTGTGTTAAAATGCTAACAGAGAGCGGGGGCTGGCTGGTGAGGAAAATGTTCAGGTGGGGAGAAAACCACCAGTCCCAGAACAAGACCTCCAAGCCACAGGGAGGGGGCTGGACCAGAGGGTCCTCCTGCTACTGAGCTTCAAGACCTTTCCCTTCAAGTACAGGGTGAGGGGGCAGGGAGCTGGGTGGGAGAGGGGCAATTCAGTAAGAAACAAGAGCTTAGGGAGACAGGTGAGGGTTAGGGGCAGTGACTGGGGGTGGGGGCCAACATGGGTGGTGGTGGGGGCGGGGGACCCGGGGCCGCGTTGAGGACTGAGCACAGCTGGGAAGTCCTTGAGGCTGGGAGGAAGGTGGCCCTCAAGCTCCCGAGGCCAGGAACTGAAGGAAGAGAAGGCGGGCTGGGAGAGCCCCCGGGCAGCTGGGCCGTGATGGAGGCGCCTCGCTGGGTGGGGGGAGTGAGGAAGTTGGTCATGAGGAGTGTCGTCCCCACCCGCGCACGCGCTCACAGCAGCAGCCATGGTCAGCGAGGGGCGGAGCTTCTCTGTGCCCCTTCCCCGCCCAGACCCTTGCCTCTGCCCCTGCCATCTGCACCACATCAGAGACTCAGTCTTCAAGAGCCTGCTTGACATCAAGCTGGGCGGACGGAGGACTCCGGGGATGGACAAGGAGGAGGTGCTCTCCAACCTCTTAGGTCACACCCCAGGGCAGCCAGGCCCACCCACCCACTCCAGCCCCGGGGTTTTCCCTGTTCTCTGATCCTGCTGGCTCTTCACTTGTGGCTCTGCCCTCCCCTTCTCCACTTACCGCAGACTTGGTCTCTGACTCTAAGCCTCCGTGGACCCCCACGTGTATTTTTGGCCCCACCGGGGCTGTCACCCCTCTGTGGGGTCCTGCTGTTCCCCACAGCCCGGCTGGGACGTACCTCCCCCGCCACCACCACACGTTTAAGCCCAGGCCTGGTTGGAACTGGACCGCGCTCCCTGAGTCCCATGGGTCCCTCTCTCACTCCCTGGGCATAAAGAGGATTCAAGCAACTTGGGGCTGGCCCTGGCCTTCACACTCCTCCTGACACACACACACACACAGGCAAGTGACTCTTCCCCAGTGGGCTCATGCCCCCGTGCCCACACGTGGTGGGTGCGCAGTCCCCGCCCACCAGCCCGCTGGAGCCAGCCTGGGTCATTACAGCTCTCAGAACCCCAGTGCCCAGTGTCAGGTCCTGTGCTGAGAACCTTCGGCTCATGGGAAACCCCACAACCACTTAGCATCGGACATTAACCTCACCTTACAGTTGAGGGGAGGGGGCTCCAAAATGTTAAGTAACTTGTTCTGATGTCACCCAGCTTGCAGGAGGCAGAGCCAGGACTCAAAGCAAGGCCTTGCTCCTACCAAAAGCCCAGGCACCTCGGCCTCTCCCAGCCAGCCCCTGCTTGAAGGGCCAATGGCTTTTACGCATTCATCCGTTCATTCATTTGCCAAACACTTGGTTCACTCACTGGGCTCCGAATACTACTTTGAAACTAAGGAACGTTAAGTCTGGCATCCAAAGGAATAGGTTCTGATGGGCCAAGGGGTCAGGTGAACAGGGCCACAGTGCAGCCCATTCCTTAGGACTTAAAATCTTAAAGTTAGCTCCTGCAGCCAGAGAAAGCCCTACAAACACTTAGGGTCACCTCTTCTTGTTCTCACTCATAGGACCCAAAAAAGGAAAGGGTGGGGGCGGGGAATGAGGGAGCCCTTCCCAGTCTCACTTAGGGAGACCAGACTCAAGAAACAGCACCCAGGCAGGGCTGCATCCCATTGATCTGGCTTCATATATGTACACAATTTTTTTTTTCTTTTTGCTGCGGCAAAAGTTCAGACCAAGTCTTAGGAGACCTGCTATTCGCTCATTCAACACAACCCGCCCACACTGGCCCCACCACCAACACAAACAGTCTCTCCCTCCACCTAGGACACCCAACTGTCAGCTGCCACCATTCTGTTGTGTAAGCCACAGCTGAGGGTACCGGTGAGCGTCTGACTTCAGGACAGCCATGTACCATTACGGGAGGTGGCTTAGTGTGACAGTGGCCATGGTGACAATGGTCTAATCGAACTCCTTCCAGAAGTTTGAAGGTGAGAGAAAAGGCACTGGGAGTGTGACTAGAAGGGAAAAGGCACAGGGAGAGGCATGCTAGTGAACCGGGGCAGGTGCTCTTGTGGCCAAGACTGCAAGCAGCAGGGCTGGGTGGGTGTAGAGTTGGGGGCGGCATGGTCCAGGAGTTCCATCTCACCAGAGGATCTGAGAGAAGCTCGTGCCTGGAGCTGCTAGGGATCCAGAATCCTGTTCCAAAGCCCTGGAAGCCAATCTGCCCTCAGTGTTTAGGGAAACCACCCAGTTTCCAGAGGTATACTTACAATACATCCCTGTTACTGAAGGGAACACCTCTGTGCCCCTGAGAGGGTCTGACCGACAGACACCGTTGGCTCCTCAAACCTGAGGGGGTCGTGGGAGGGGATAGAGGAGGAGGGCTGGGGACACACTGGCTGCCTTTCACTCCATCCTGCCCCCCGACTCCTGTCCAGAGCCCAGCAGGTGACAGGAGCCCAGGAGAAGCCCCGGGCCTCCATGCAATCTCTGATGGGCCATCATTGAAACCAACCCCCCAATTCCCACTCAGAAGTCTCCACCACTTGCTTATCCATGAAGAAGTCGCCATTCCTTCTGCCCACCTCCCCCCACCCCCCACCACCTCGCTCCCACTCAGCTTGGCTCTAGTCTTCCCAAGACATGGGTCCCCATCTCCTGGTGTTCAGCCTCTGGATCCCACCGAGCGTGGCCCCAGTAGAGAGTGGCAGGGTAAGCGGTGGGGAGCAGGGTCTTCTCTTTATATGTATCATTTCCAGGAGTGGATCTGAATCTGTGCCTCTCAAATCTCTCAAATGTGTCTTTGAAAAGCCCTGTGTCCCAAAGTCTGTGGCAAAGTCAGAACCTAGGGTCACTGGCAGCGGCCTGAGTACTGAAATGGACATTCTGAGCTCAGGACCTATGTGCCCAGGCCTCGAAAGAGGCCTCAGCTCTCCTCTTGCATGCGCCCAAGGCAGCTGTCCACCGAGGCTGTGATTTAGAGCCTTCGATTTAGAGCCTGCATGGTTCTTCCTTTAGAGAGACACCAGTTCCTGGGCCCCTGCCCCACCTGCTTCCTCCAGGATGTTCTGCACATGAAGGCACACATAGTTCTCCGCTCGCTGAGGAGCACTGCAGATGGAGAGCCTGGGAAGGGCGGGGCAGGTTTAATCAAGTCCCGCCTCCAGCAACCCCCAACCTCAGCCCCATCTCCCGGAGACTTTCCCTCCATTTCAGGCTTTCTGTGTCCTCTGCCCTCTCAGGGAGACGCACGTGGAGCCTCTCGGGAAAACAACACGGGTTAGTACCACTGGGGCGGCGGCTCTGAGAAGCCAGATGCCCCAGGGGCTGGAGGAATCGCCTGCCGTCTGGGGTTAGTGAACTGCATGGGGACATTCGCCTTTCCATGAATGCAGCGAGGACCCCGCTTCTCTGGGAAATGAGTCATTCCACATGCATTATCCTTCTAGCTCCCTGACACTAGCCACCGGCAGCTTCCACATTTCTTTAAAAGGTTGGTGGTTTCGAAAGAAACTTTTTTTTAAACAAATTTATCACCCATGACCCACTCCTCTGCCTTCTTAAATAGTTTTGGAAATCAGTCAGCAGACTCAAGATGGGGTCACCAGTGCGTATGCCGGCACTGCTGTGTGGGGGTGACCTCCCCAACTCCAGGCAGCAGGGGCCGTGTCCTAAGTCGTCTTTCTACCCCCTGGGCACCCAGGTCTGCAGGTGGCCAGCAGGGACGCCGTGTGCATTCATGGTGTTATGCTGACGAAGCCGGCGGAGGCTCCAGGCAGAGCTTGCAGCTTTAGATGGGTCTGACTCCCTGAGTAAAGATGCCTACTGTGCTTGGACCCCCTCTTGCCATCAGATTACCAGGTTGCCAGAGACAGTCAGGCTCGCCTTCATTCTAACATTTTATCAAAACAGATCACCTGTCACTAAATGTACCCTTTGAAGGTGGTTTTCAGTATATTCTCAAAGTGGCACAAATATCACCACTAATTCCAAGTATTTTCATCCACCCCATAGAAGAAACTCACATCCATTGTCACTCCCCATCCCTTCCCCCAGCCCTGGAAACCCTTACGGTCCCCCTCCTGTGCCCGGGACTTGCTTCTTCTGCACGTTTCCTTAGACGTGCGGTCTTGGAGTCTGGCTTCTTCCATCAGCATGGTGTCCTCAGGGCCCACCTGCCTCTGACTGGCCCTGTCACTTGCCCTTGCGTTTCTAACCTTCTGTGAGCACCATGACAAGGCCAGTTAGAGCAGAAAGCCTTGTGTGAAACCCTGAGATCTTGCAAACACGTGGGGCACTGGGGGGCGTTTTATTTCAGGTGCTCGGAGTGTGGCCTGCTTGCTTCTTGTCTTTGACTATTTCCTCAATGGCCAAGGTATGTGGCTAGGCAACTCCCAGATAAGAAAAGCAGCAGGGTAAGAATTATTGATTTCCCTTGTGCTCTTCATTTTTACACATCCTTCCACGGTTCCCCTGCTTGGAGTCTCCCAGTCGCACTGAAGAATTCATCTGTGTGAGACAGAGAAATACAGCCCCATTTACCCACACAGCTTGGCCTCTGTCTGCCAGGAGCGGGCATAGGGCCCTGGACCAGGGTGTCCTGGTGGACAGCATTTCCCAGGACACCAGACATAACCACTGACCACAGGGGAGACAGAAACAAAAACTAAAAGCATTACTCCTTTATAGTCTGCCTAGGCAGACACACAAACGTCAGGTGTCTCCATCTTAACGACGTACCCACTGCACTCAAACCATCCGCCGAGCACCTCACCTTCTCGGTGATTGATTGAGAGCCACAGTCAGAGCCTCCCACCAGCTTATCGATGTTATTCAGAGAGAGACCCCGCCATCCTAAGCTACACCCTCCCCAGAATCATCCGACACAAGCCCAAGCCCCAAGAGTTCCTTCGAACACCCTCTCCACAGGTGAGTGTTCTTCCTTTTGGAAACAACAAGGAAAACCCATTTTTGTTCAACTTCAGGCATCTTCTGGGTGGGTTTCGGCAGGAGGCACCTGGCAGAAACGGGGGTTCCCCTGCAGGGTGCGGTGAGCCACCACTGAGCACAGCCTCACTTCCCTGAACCTGAAGACGCCATCCAGCTGTGGACCTCATGTCAAGCCAAGCCTCCAGGCCTCCCACCGGGTGGCCTGTGGCTGCGGATGAAGCTCGGCCCAAAATAAGTTCCCAGATCACCTGGAGGGCCCTCGGCCCTGAGCCTCTTTTCTCCTAGGAGTGAGATGCTGTGGGACTTGTCGGTTATCTGGTCAGACTTGGGCTGCTCCCAGGAGAAAGTGTTTCCAGCCTTCTAACGGCTGCTCCTATGTCTGTCTCTGTCTGTCTGTCTGTCTAATGTCTTAAGTGCTGTTTGTGGGAAAGCCAACAGGAAGAGCACAGACACGGAGATCAAGAAGTCTGCCTTGGCGCTGGCCACTCGGACGCAGTTCAGGAGACCGTTTCAGATCAGTGTCCCTTCGGACCCCACTTGACCCTCAGGTCACTGTTTCAAAGCCTTCCAGACCCCTTCCCCAGTCCCGTCTTTCTGTTGTTCTGGGGAACCACCTTCCTTAAAAAAGTTCCACCTGCCTGGATTCTGGAGGATTTGGGGTCAGCTCCTGACCACTGACGACCAGCCATCAGCCTCTGACTGTGTTCCCGAGACACAGAGCCTCCTTCCAGATTCTTCTGGTTTTCTCGGGGTCTTTCTTCTTAAACCCAAATGACACTTTTGGGGCACAACACCTGCTATTTTCATTTTCTCTGTCACCTTGTCTCCTTGTTTCTCTAACGCAACCGTGAAAGACAATTTGGAATTGCAATGGCCCCTTGAGGGACTCTTGACACAAGCAAGATGATTTGAGAGGAAACTGCATGAAGATTGTCTTGTGTAAAACAAGACTATTTAATATAGGAGACACAACCCCCACCCCCACCTTGGTTTCCGTACTTTGGGGATAAATAAGTGCTGGCTTTTTGCCATGCAGCTTGATACAACTGTCAAGGGCCCATGCTATTGTCTAAAACAGTGTAAGGCCATTTGCTTTTGAGTGCATATGTCAAATTCTATTTTTCTATATCTGACCTTTCTTAGCTCTCTGTGTAGAAGAGACTCCATTAGCCTTATCATGATAATTCCATATTATTGGAAGCCAGTTTCCTCCATTTTTAAAATTTCTATCCTTCCCTCTCTTAGAAAACTAAAAGTAACCAATCAAAATATCAATCTGTAGTTGTGTGTGCCTTCCAGGAATAGCTAGAGTGCAGAAAACTGTCAAAAAAGTCTGAAAAGGGGAGTGATTCAATTGTTTCTTTTAGTAGACACTGAAAAGACCCTTATCTACATAACAGTCTTCTCATTTTTACTACATTGTTGAGACAATTATAAAAGGCTTTAGCTCTGAGATAAAGGGCCTTGGGTTTGTTGATTCAGCATCTGTAAAAAAATTAATTTACCCTATACAAATAATGTCAGCACAGTATTTTGCTTTGAACGAGGCCCTGGTTCCAATTCTCATGATTCAACCTTCCTAGGTTTTCTATACTGGTTTCATGATGTAAGTAAGTTCTGCTGTTTTCATAACTTGTTTAAAAAGAAGAATTACATGTATTTGCACACATAATATTCAACTGAGTAGAATAATGTAACGGCTCACGTAGAGGGTGTGCAAAGCCCTGGAGGTCATCGTTCATGTGTATGTCATCTTCTGCTTTCTGCTTATCACCGTGCTTTGCTCTCTTTTCTCAACATGAGCTCCCATCCCTTCCTCCTCCCACTATTTTACTCCCTATGGTCCTCTTAGGAAAAATAAAAACTTTTTTTTTTTCAGCCTTAGCCACTGCCCTGAATTTAATTGATTTTTGACAAAATTTAATAACGCTTCTTTAAACATCTAACAAGGTGGATTTCCTTCTGTGGGCCCCTTCTGGTTCTTAAGCTTCTCTCCCATGACTGATTCCAAACTTGAGTCTTTGAAAATTGAAACTTGCTTTTCCACTTCAGTGAGAAATTTCTGCTGTGGCTATTACAATCCTATCAGCAGAACCTAGTCCACCAGGAATGGGAACTAATATTGAGGCTCTTGGAGCTACAAGAGCCAGACTGTTCTTGCTCTGCGGGAATGAATTGAATCCACTCAAGGGATCTGTCCCGATGTGAGGGACAAAAGCTTTGCTCATGTTTATTGTACTAAACAATGTTCTCCTAATCCAGTGTGTACCCCACTGCTTCTGCAGACATTAGGCTTTCACACACCTGCCAACAAACTGACTTTCTCTCTTCAGGGGAGCTGTTGGGAGACTTTTAGTTGCGTCCAAGGACCAACCCTCCAGGCTTCCCTGAGGAATATACTCAGAAACCTCCAAAAGAGGCAAGCATGGAGTATGTCATGCCCTCTGAGAGCCCCAGTTCCCACGGTAGGGATTAACACGACTGAGAAAGGTGGTCCAAACTTATCTCTGACCCTAACAGCATCATAAATGACAGCAGCCTCAAACACAGAAGTCCAGCAGGTCAGTTCAAATGTCACTAACCAGAGTTGGCTTGTCATGAATAATCACAGACCCCTCAATCTCTTGGTAGGTAGGGAAAGGGAAACTGACATCGCAGCCAACATGTCTTGCTATCCCTCTATGTCCACACTATAGGACAACTAGGACAGCATGTGACCAGGCACAAGAGAAAGCCACCAGGCTCTAAAGCAGGCTCAGACGGATCCTGGGACATGTTTTCATCATCCGAGTTTCATAATCTAGGCCCCCTGGCATCGAGACCAGTCATAAGAACTAAGGAGCCTTTTGTTTTGAGAGGGTGCCTGTGTTGCAATTGGTCCATATATTCTGCCCAGGGTCTGTGATGCTGCCCTGTAGCCATGAGCCGGTCACAGGAGCCAACAACTCACCTTGTAGCAAAGGAACTGGAAGTACACTGATCCCTAGACCAACTAACACACTACATTCCCTGGACCACTTTCCTGATCTAGACGGCAAAAATTCAGCAACAGGCAAGACCTGGGTGTCAGAGATGAATGTCCTACAGCTTGACTCTCTCTTGGTCAAAGGAAGAATATTTGGCTGGAGGGCATGGCCAATAAAGTTATCCATTTTTTTAAGAAAGGGAAACAGAGACTCATAGAGGTGAAGTGATTTGCCCAAGTACACACTACTGACCTATAGCTAGGCCAGAACTTGGATTGGGATTGTAAGACCTGGCTGGGGACCTAGGGTAGAACACCCCCCTGTTGAGTTGTCTTCCTTGGCACCAGTGAGAGGGAAGAGAAGGCACTCGGGGACCACGTGTCATGCAGGAGGGACCACAGCCTCACTTGGTCCCACGACCCACAGCATGTCAGAGCTCGAAGGAACAAGAGAGACCACCCAGTTTCCCTCCTCAGTCTATAGAGGAGGACATTTCAGGCCCAGAGAGGAAGAGTGACTTGTTCAAGGTCACACAGTGGATTAGTGACAACGTTCAGACTTAGGCCGGCATCACTAGAGCTTGGCACCCTCAGCATCCTGCCCCCTTCCCCATCAGCATGCACTCATCGTGGGCATAGAGCCTGTTACCCTGCCCTGCTTCCACCGCCCTCCCACCCGTCTTGGGAAGAGACATCGCCAGGCTGGAGAAGCCACTTCTTCCTATCTAGTATTTTTAGACACATCCTCTAGGTTTCTCAGTTGTCTGAGGCCATCTCAGTCAAAAAGGGAATTCCACAAGAATCTAGCTCTTTGTACACAGGCATTGTTCTCCCCACCAAATAAAGAGAAGCAGCAAATGCGCCATGAGCAGAGGGGCAACGCCGTGCTGCTGCTCTCTTTCAAACACCCTCAAGTCACTTTACACCCTCCTGTGTAATTCTTGTCTGCGTTCATTCTCCGAATTAAGATTCCAAAGTTCAGGTCTATGTAGCCAGACCCTCATGCTACTCCCCTGCTCAAAAACCTATTACTCGCCACATCTTCAAAATAAACTCATAAATCGTTAACCTGTTAGCCAAGGCCACCTGTGACCCGGTTTAATCCTACCTCTAAGGTCAACTCCCACTCTCTCTTCTCATCAGCCACTCAGTCTAACTCCTAACAGTTCAGACATATGAAAAATAAACACTTTTTGATTCCAAACCTGTTACCTTTCCCCACAGGTCAGAGATGCTGGGGTGTATATCTTTTCTTCCTAAAGGACAGGGTCTTTTCAGTTTATTTTTGTTAATCCCCACCTAGGAGACAGCTCAAGAGGTGACAGGTCTTAATAAAGAGTGAGTGAATGAGTGAGTGTGTGCTTAGGGAAAATTACATTTATCCTCCCCCTGGCACCCCTGGGAAGAGCCAGCTACTACTGTAATGTCTTGAGATTTTCTCAACAGAATATAAACATAAAGCTCAAACAAGATAGCAAGTTGGAGAAAGTGTGACGCTGCTTTATTTTTAGGAATTTTTTTCTTTCTTAAAGAGGCACACTCAAGAAAATACATTGCATTAGGAGTGCAGGAGATGGTATAGATCTTTGCGGTTTGTGTGCACTTTTTTAAGCGGCACTCCTGGCTGGGGAAACAAAGAGCCTCTTTGCCTGTATAATTGTGCTCTCTTCCTTCATTGCTTTAAATAGGCAAGATGTGGTTTGCATTCTTTTCACCGCTAATGTTTGCTTTGTATTCCTGAACAAAAATAATTCACCCATTTCATACGGCTCTCAAAGGTTGATAATTATCCCGTCTCCCTGTGCATTCCACTCATTTGTAACCAGGGTCTCCAGTGTTGCTAACAGAGGCTCCCCCAGTCCCACATCCTCTAGGATAAAGCAGCAGGTGGTGGGTCTAGGTGTGTGAAACCCCAGGCAGCAGCAGCATCCTTTAACCTGACTGGAGAACCCTCAAGCTGGAAGGATTATCTTGTACATACAATTGCTCTGGACAGGAACGTGCACCAACATCCCAGCGTTTAGTATAACGCTCCTCACCGTCACCACTGCAGGGTGATGACAGGTCTTTACAGTGAACGTGTCTTTTTCCTGGTTATGTTCCCCCTTGATCATTGAAGGTGTCCCCTGTAATATAGGTGTTACTCTCTAGAGCACAGTCAAAAATGTTAAATGGCTTGTCCTAGAGCACACGGCTTGGCAGGGCCACGCTTCAAATTTAAATCTGATGCCGTCTCCTTTATGCTGCTGCAAACCTCCACTAGAGTTTATGAAAGTCCAACTGCTTGGCAACGTGGAGAAGAAGCAACTATAACCTTCCTTGATATTGTAACCTAGCTAACAATCTTTGGCCTAGAAAGAATCTTCCAGAAGTCCAAGACAGATAGGTAGACCTGTGTCCCTGCAGATGTGTACTTCCGCCCACTGACCACAACCTTACGTCTCAAGCCAAAAACTAGAAATTCTCAGGGCAACATTGTTAACCTGAGAGGGTTAGGGTTAGGGTTAACCTAACCCTCAGTCATGCATCTCACTTTCAAACCCAGTAGATTCAGGTTTCTGTCTCCATCCTTCCAGATGTCTATGATTTTACCATAACCAAATCCTGAATCCTAGATCGAGCCTTTCTTCTGCTCATTTCACTCCTTGCACACACATCCCTGTGACCTCCACCACCCTCCAGCAGGCACCGATCTCCACCCACACTTGTGCTGTTACGAAGGCTCTCCATGTCTTTTCCGTCCACCTGCTGCTGTGCTACAAGATCTCAGGGGAAAGGACCAGCCCACTCTTCCTAACCGAAGCGTTTCTGTGACTTCACTGGCTTTGACCAGTTCAGTCCAAAGGGACCATGCTTTTGGATGTCGGTGGTAATCAGGGGACCGCTGACCCTCCCCAAGCACTTTAATTCCTTGGCAGTCCTCTCCTCGGCATATCTCTGGCCCTGCCAGCAGTTGTTTGTAGGACTAGTCCTGACACCCATACGGGAGCACATTGATGGGTAAGAATAAATAAAACACCCAGGTCCTTCCTCTGTCTGAAACCTGGACTGCACAGAAGAACACTTCCTGCTCCAAGACAGGAGGGAGGCGATCTCAGAAGAAAGAGAAACTCGTGTCTGCTGAGGACACAATTCTGTCCAATGAGGTTAGGGCAGAGCTGTTGGCATCTTCCGTTAATTCCGTTGGGGCAAGTGAGTGGCAGCTGGCAGTTAGTTCAGAGGTTGCACTGAGGATGCTGGGGTGGAGTTTTAAGTAAACAGTTAGTTGGCCCTTATACATCATGAGCGTAGCTTAAGTGCCCAAGGAAATGGAATAGCAGAAGAAAGGGATGGTCACAAATAATGCCAAAACCTCTTGTTAGTCTTTGGCTTCCATATCTTTCCCCAAAACTGGAGTTCTAGTGTTAAACAGGCCAGCTTCTCCATCACTTCCACCTTCGTTCGTGTAGGGGGTCCAGCCGTAAAGCGATAGCTGAGAAGTGGGAAAGATAAAGGGTTATATTAAAAAAAAAAAAAAAGCTGCTCTGGAGAATCTACAGAAAGCCCTGCTGGAATTCGGTTATGAATTTCTGAATCTGAGCTAGGTTTGTTGGGTCAGTGACTTTGTCAGTTTATTGGCTCAAAAACTGACAGGACAGGAGGTGTTTAATAAATGCTCGTTGGATGGATAAACAGCTACATGAGTATTTACCTGAGCCTGAAAAACTGCTTTAATAGGTGCAAACATAAAGCCCCAGCATCCTCAGGCCCGTACCTGCTGGAAAAATTCCTGCCTGTCGGTCCCTGAAAGAAGTGGGAGAGAAGAAATGAGCCCTGAGCATGGGTAATCCAGGGAGTGTCTGTTCTCTTCTTGCCCTCACTTCCACTGCGGTCCTAGAAATCCCATCAAGACAGCAGCAACAGGAAGTTAAAAAAGAAACCTTCTTTGCTGTGACCTCTTGGAAGTTTCCTAGACACTTGACTTTCTCCCTCCAGCGTGGCCCCATGAACATGGTGATGACAAGCTTTGGCTCTGAAATCAGGGCGCCCTGAGCCTGAGAGTACAGCTGTTCTTATTACTTGATGTCAGACTTTGGTCAAATTACTTAACCTCTCTAAACCTCAATTTCCTCAGTCTGTAAAATGGGGATAATATTGGGTAAAGCACTAAGCAGAATGCCAGGGATATAGTTAGAGCTCAATCAATGTTCCTCATGCCTCCTGCACCTTATTCTGCCATTCCCTTCTTTCTCTCCCTCTCTATCACTTCTAGCCACATTACTGCCTAGGATCAGCCAGAGAGTAGAGCGGTTAGGGAAAAGTAGGTCCTTTGGGAAGCCGGGAAATGACTGGCAAGTTTGAGAGCAAGCATGGCAGCTGTACCAACTGCTTGGTCTTTGGAAGAAAGGCATAATGAGAAACTGGTGATGCCCACAGCCCATGTAGATTGCTAAGAATGACAGAGGTATGTCTTCGTTCATAAAGTAACTGGACCCTTAGAAAGAAGACTAGAATTTTTTGCTCCCAGGATCTCTCAAATGGCACCTGGGTTGCCAAGAGCCTGCTAGTCAATCATTGAAGTCACCCAGCAAGATGGATGTGAGGCAGGTTAAGAGTCCAGTAGATCTGTGAGCCGAGGTAGACTTGGGTCTCAGCTCCGAACCCTTATGGGTAAAATGAAAGGGGCCGTCCCACATATTCACTGAAGTACCTGCATGTTCTAAGACTTACATTTTCGAAGATTCTCTGATAGTCAAGAGATTATCCTAGAAAAGTAAAATACACAAACCTTAACCTCCCAGGGGAGCAGTAGAAATGTTTTCACTGGACATTAACTAGAAAGTGATAAGAGATGGATGAAAGAAAGAAAGTGACGGTAGCCTACCAGTCTCCTCTGTCCATGGGATTTTCCAGGCAAGAGTACTGGAGTGGGTTGCCATTTCCTTCTCCAGGGGATCTTCCCGACCCAGGGATCGAACCCAGGTCTCCTGTACTGCATGTAGACGCTTTACCATCTGAGCCACCAGGGAAGTTAGAGATGGATAGGAATTAAGCAAAGCTGGAGGTCAGAGGACTTGGGCCCTCAAACTCTTTCTCAGCACCAGACGTGGCACCTGGAACTTCCCAGGAGACACCTATAGATTCTGACTTCACCTCTGGTCTGAAGATGCCCCCATTAGTGAGAAAGTGACAGGGAGCCCCAGCTCTGTTCACCCCGTCACTAGCCAGCTTTTTTCCTGAGTTGCAAGGCAGAGGAGGAGACCCCAAGGTCTCCCATCACTGCTGCAGTCACCAGCCAAGGCCCCCCCAATCCTGTGCCCCTATCCGCCAACAGAACCCCGTTAGGCATTACGTATAGCTGCACCCCACGTGCCAAAGCGCTTCCTTCGTCCATGTTTGTCACAAACATGTGCAACGTCGTTTGCACACATTTGCAGGTAGGGTTCAGGAGACCACGAGTCAGTCCACTTATACAAGAGAACACCCAGTGACCACGTCTGAAGTCAAAGAAGGCTTTCAGGAGAGCACAGCAGGTTTTCCATGGGGTGTGAGGTGTGCCTGCCCCTGTGTTAGGCTAGGATGCCCACATGGTATCCCCCACGCCTGCCCTCCCCACAGCAGGCCCAGGAAAGGGGCACTGTCTTTGAACGTTGGCTTGAAGCCACGCCCACTAGGGAAGAAACAAAAGTTTCGCCCAGACAAGTGGGCAGATGAGGAGGGTGATGGAGGTCAGCCAAGAGCTCCAGTCCAGAGCTGGTCACCAAGCACTGAACATTTGGTAACGCTGCCCAAGGTTCTTAGATTTTAGTCAGTCACACCTGGCCCTGGTTTCCAAAGCAAACGTCCCCAGAACAGCTGAGGGAGTGAAAGGTTTCTGACTGAAAGGTGAACGTAGGAAGCGTGGCCCTGGCCGTCAGGTTCTCGGGCCACCCTGACAAACATCTGCCACCTCACACCGTCAATCTTCACACACAGCTAAGGGAAAGAAAAACCCCCAACTAGAAAAGCAAGTGGGTGAGGAGCAACTCCGCGGGGCCAACCATTTTCAAGTGGACACCCTCCGAGCAAGTTGGCAAATAAACCAGGCCTTGACCTTTTCCCAGGAGACGCGGCAAAGTCTCCTGTCGATTGCCCACGCAAGGAGAGGGGTTCGGATGATCACCCCTAGAGGGAGTAACTGGCCACCGACCACAAGGGTGAGTGGGGTGAGACCCAGAGAATGGGAAAGTCACGGAGGCCACCAAAGCCATCAAATGCAGACAAGGAGGCCATTACTCGCCTATCAAGGGGAGGGCCCCACTGCATTAAGAAAGGTCAGGGAGGTGGTCCAAATGGAAGGGCCTTGGGACACAGAGAGTGCACCAGAGGAAGTTCAGTCCCAACTTGGGCTCAAAAAGCAAATGAAAACTCTGTCTTGGGATACTTTGTAGTACAGAGGCCCGGGCACAGCTCTGAACAGATCCCGGAGGGATGGACCTGTGGTGCCTGGTCCCCAGCTAGGGGATGCACCTGCTCTCAAGTTGGGGAAGTTTTTCTTTGACACATACTTTCGTGAAGAGTTAGGAGCCCCAAGCTCCTTGGCTCCTGCATAGCTTTAAAAGTGCCCATCACTCCAGCTGTCTTTTCGTCGCTGCCAACAATGGACAGGCACGCCTCTCTCCTGGCCGTACAGACGTGATAATTATGGGAAAGCAGCTGGATAAATTTGTTAGCAGGCAGCTACATTTTCCAAACAGGAAAACGGAGGTCCAGGTGGGGGGAATAATACATCATTTCAATACTGCTGAATCGGGGTGGGGTGAGGCCAGCTGGAATGATTTCATCAGGGGTCAACAAGCACTCAAATGTGGGCGGTGGGATTACAAGTGATTTTTACTTTCTTTTCTGGATCGTTTTTCTATCTTATTCTTTCCCATGCTGGGGTTCTATATTCTCCAAATTTTTCTACTAGGTGTGGTTTTGAAATCATATATTTGAAAAAAAATGTTGATGCAGCAAGGATGAACTCAAGGTCAAGGTGGCTGTGGAGTTGAGGGTAGAGGGTGCTGCCCCCACCTTCGCCCCCAACTCCACCCAGGAGTTGAGAATTCAGAGCCTGCTGCTGAGTCTGGCACACCCCCCCACCCCATGCCTACCAGAGCCCTCCAGGGTCCATCTAAGTCAGAGGGGCCTGTCTGTGCTCCCCCCACAGAGAGGGTGGCCATGTGGGTCCAGGCTCCAGACACCAGTTCTTATAAAGCTCACTCAGAATCCAGGTGGAGCAGAAACTGCAATGAGCATCTGGCCCTTAGGAGACAACTCCTCTGCAAGATGGATAGAGAGCTCCAGTGCTGGAGGACGGGGTGGGGAAGGCGCCTGGTGCTCTCCCCAGGTCCCTGGGTCCCCAGGATGTTACTTCTCCAGCCTTAGTGTTTCCATGACTGGGATGGTCAGCAGGCCAGGCCCCCAGTCCTGGCCACCCAAGAGAAAGCCTCTGAGTTGAGAGAGCCCACAACTTCTGTTCTGTTGTTCACCTACTATTTCCCTGCGGGAGGGTTTCAATTCTGTCTGTCTGGTAAAACTCCCTTCCCCACACCCACCCACCCCTGGCCTTCTTTCCTCTCTTGTTTGGTCCTTAGTCGACAGGGAGGGAGAGGGTGGACACCGCCAGTATCTCAGTCCCTTGTCATCTGATCTTCACTGTGGTGTGTCCTCCAGGCCCAGATGACTCAACCCTGGAACTGGACCTTCCCAACCGCCCACCTCCAGTCCTCCATGTGTGTGTTCCTTCCGCATTGGGTGGACTCGGAAGCACCGCCCCGGCCCTCTCACAAGGGAAAGACCGGGGAACAACTGGCCAACACAGCAAGTCACTCACCGTGTCAACATTTATGCTCATGCATCCTGGCTTTCCATCTGGTGAAAGACTTTTGCAAGTGGCTTTGGAGACTCTGGGAGTCCCCTGAAATGCTATAGAAAATGATACAGAGTGGATGTGTTGGCACCGGGCTTTTTTTTTTTTTTAACTTGGGAGAGGGATCCATGGTTTCTGTTAGTTTCTGAAAGAAGTCCGTCAACCAGAAGAGCGTGGAGAATGTTTCATCTAACGGCTCCGTCCCCCAACTTAGACAGGGCCATCACCCCAGCAGCCTTGGGTTGTGGCAGGTACGAGGTGGCCACCTCCTAGGGGGTGGGGTGCACAAGACTGCCATAATGGACTTTGACTTGGCCACATAGACTTGTGGTTCCAAGAAAGGAGGCAGGTGCCCTTTATGGGGCTTTTGTGATTCATGGCCGGGAGCCCAGCTCCATAGCTCCGGGGTTCAGTCCTTGCTCAAGCCCCACTTTTCCTCAGCCACGTAGGACTTATTATCCTCATTTTACAGATGAGGAAACAGGCTCAGAGACATTAAAGAACTCCCCCTATGTTACACAGCTAGCAAGAGACAGAACCGGACCTAGAACGGGGACTGTGTGAGGGCTCAAGATCCGTGCCGGTTTCACGGCCTTCTGCAGCCAGGTTCCCACTTCTGAGGCCCCTGATGGGGTGCGGGAGGCCAGAGACATGTCACCTGACCTCTTGGGCATCCAGACCTCCTTACCTGCAGAATGGCCTTCCATCCCTCCGCCCTCTGCTCCCAGCTGCCTGGCTTTTTGTGAAAGGCAGGCAGAAGGACCTAGCCAGCCATCTTCAGTTTAGCGGGTTCAGCTCCACCGCCTCTCCTCTCCCAGCCTCTGCTAACCAAGACCTGGGTAGGAGGTCGAGGCCACCGGCTGGGGATGCCCTCAGCCAGGGCAGAGCCCAAGACCCGGGCCCCCTCACTGCCTCCTCTCTGTCACCTGGGGTGGTGGTTCAGATAGGAGTGAGGCAAGAATCCCTGCTTGCCAGGTGGGAGCTGCTGCCCTAAAGCCCACAGTGGGCAGCTCCCACCTGGCATGCTCAGAAGAACCCTAAGTGTATGGCACGTTGTTCACGGGGGAGGGGTCAATTTCAATTTGGCGAGGGGCTCAGAAGCGGAAGTAAGGGCAGCACCTCGCCCCTCCCCCAGCTCCTCTCACACCCCTTGCCCTGTCTGAGGGCCCTAGTCCTCACGCCGTACCTCTCCCCCAGGCTCGGAGGCCCCTGCCCCACCTGCAGCCTCCCTCCCCCGAAAAACCCACAAAGACAGGCTGGTACATCATCATGGCTAGGTTCTGGGGAGGCACTGGGAGCCAGCATTCCCAGCCCCGCCCCCCCAATGCTCCACCAGGAATGGCTTCCTCTGTGGTCCTTCCCCTCCACTCCAGCCCCCATCACCCCCTCCTCTAAAGAGCTCTCACATAATGTGGTCTTGTCATCAGGATGGGTGATTCACTTCCCATCCAACTTTAAATACTGCCCCCCTCCGCAATGAGTAATCCTGACTCCAAAGGGAGCCTTGCCATCCGCGCAAGTTTCTCTGGTTCCTGCCGCTCCTGTCTTCCCCATATAAGGCCCTGAGAGGTGGGTGGGGGTGGCCTTGGTGAGTGGGCGCCTAGCCCAGGTAGGGGAGGGGCTGATGCGGGTTGGGGTCCAGGGGACTCAGCACGTGGACTAGAGATGGGAGTCCAAGGCTCTAGCCACCCCAATAGTCCTTTCCAGCCCCACCCTTGAAGGGTCTGTGAAGGGCTTTTGTGGGCACATATGAGGACCTCAAATAACATGGGGAGGTGTCCCTGAGGCTCTTTCCCAGCTCTCTGATTACCCCCCACCCCTGGGCTCCCCTCAAGCACATGCCCAGATCTCAAGAGGGCAGCCACCAGGCACCCCTCGCCCGCAGGTCACCATGCTTTGTATCCTGTGACACCACCAAATACCCTGGCCACAGATGCTGGATGTGGGGTTAGTGCGTGAGCCCATGGAGGCCCCCTTGGGCCCAACCAGCAGCCCAGGAGGTACGCTTGCTGGGGCCCCGGCCCCCCTGAGCCCAGTGTGTGCCCCCCCCCAACCTCGTAAGGACTGGGAGGGAACTTAATGAGATGCTGACGGAAGGACAGAGAAACCAGGGCCTCCCCGGGGCAGGCAGGGGCTGCGGGACATGAGACAGATGGCAAATGAGATGCCAGAAGCAGGTAGCTCGCTGGGGGCAAGGAGTGGGGGGTGGGCAAGGGCGGGTGCTGGACCTGCTGCGACCGTCTGGTGCCGCCCTTGGCTGAGAGCTGGATGGGGCCCAGCCCGGCCATTCCCCGGGTATCCTTACAATACACCCCTGTTACTTGAGGTGACCCGAGTCTGTCACTGCTTCTCATACTTCCCAGAAAGCCTGTCGTAGACTTTCCATGAGAAACCCAGGCGACCCTGTGGTCCCAACCCTGAGGCCCATGCTCCACCAGAAGCCAAAAGGCCCTCTTCCCGCTGGGAGGCCAGGTTGAGGGAGGGGGCTTCTGTGAATAAGAGCATCAGGGTACCATGTGCTGGGCCAGCTAGGGACCTGATCACGGGGGCGCTGATGTGAGTCACCCAGGGTCAGGAGGCCTGGAGCAGTCAGGACCTGGGCACCCCGGGAGGGGAGGCTGGTGGGGAGGGTGGTATGTAAACAAGGGGCTTCTGGGCCACACAGTAACCCTTCCTGGTACATCCTCAGACGTGGGTCCTTGGTCACTGCCAGTGGGAACCGCAGGAAGGAACCAGAAAGGCCACCTAGCCCAGCCTCCGGCTCTGGACAAGGGGACTCCAGGCCGGGGCAACTTCCAAGGAGATCACTTGGGATACTACTTCTTGGAGCTCCCTGGTGGGGAAAAGGTACGGAAGACAGGGCTGCAAATAATTTTCAAGTTCCATGTCAGACTTCTAAACTTTCCTGTGCTCTGCAGTTGGCCAGTAAATTATCTTTCTGCAGTGCTTAAGTGAAACCAAGGGGTTTCAGCTCAGCCCCCAACAAAGGCAGGCCCTGCACTTCCTTTCTAAAGAACGTTGCAGGTCACCAGGAAGAGGTCCTCATCCTCACCATCATTAATAACTGGGACTCCATGCCAGCAGCCTGTTTATGGGGAGAAGCCGCGTCTGTCTTCCACGTTCCGCCCCCTGACCTCAGAACAGAGAAAAATGGCTGCAGTTTTCCTGCGGAATACCATTGCGAGGCACAGGAGGTCATAGTGAGGGGTGAGGACAAGGCAGCTCCCTGGAAAACCTTCCAGAAGTTTCTTTTAAGTTTGTCAATGTGCAAGGTCAGTTCAGTCATTCAGTCGTGTCCTGCTCTTCGCAACCCCATGAACTGCAGCACGCCAGGCTTCCCTGTCCATCACCAACTCCCAGAGTCCACCCAAACCCATGTCCATTGAGTCAGTGATGCCATCCAACCATCTCATCCTCTGTCACCCCCTTCTCTTGCCCTCAATCTTTCCCAGCATCAGGGTCTTTTCCAATGAGTCAGATCTTCTCATCAGGTGGTCAAAGTATTGGAGTTTCAGCTTCAACGTCAGTCCTTCCAATGAACACCCAGGACTGATTTCCTTTAGGATGGACTGGTTGGATCTCCTTGCAGTCCAAGGGACTCTCAAGAGTCTTCTCCAACATCTCAGTTCAAAAGCATCAATTCTTCTGCACTCAGCTTTCGTAGCCCAATTCCCACATCCATACATGACCACTGGAAAAACCACAGCCTTGACTAGACGGACCTTTGTTGGCAAAGTAATGTCTCTGCTTTTTAATATGCTGTCTAGGTTGGTCATAACTTTCCTTTCAAGGAGTAAGCGTCTTTTAATTTCACGGCTGCAATCACCATCTGCAGTGATTTTGGAGCCCAGAAAAATAAAGTCAACCACTGTTTCCACTGTTTCCCCATCTATTTGCCATGAAGTGATGGGACCAGATGCCATGATCTTAGTTTTTTGAATGTTGAGCTTCAAGCCAACCTTTTCACTCTCTTCTTTCACTTTCATTAAGAGGCTCTTTAGTTCTTCTTCACTTTCTGCCATAAGGGTGGTGTCATCTGCATATCTGAGGTTATTGATATTTCTCCCGGCAATCTTGATTCCAGCTTGTGCTTCCTCCAGTCCAGCGTTTCTCATGATGTACTCTGCATATAAGTTAAATAAGTAGGGTGGCAATATACAGCCTTGATCTACTCCTTTTCCTATTTGGAACCAGTCTGTTATTCCATGTCCAGTTCTAACTGTTGCTTCCTGAACTGCATACAGATTTCTCAAGAGACAGGTCAGGTGGTCTGGTATTCCCAACTCTTTCAGAATGTTCCACAGTTTATTGTGATCCACACAGTCAAAGGCTTTGGCATAGTCAATAAAGCAGAAATAGATGTTTTTCTGTAATTCTCTTGCTTTTTCAATGATCCAGCGGATGTTGGCAATTTGATCTCTGGTTCCTCTGCCTTTTCTAAAACCAGCTTGAACATCTGGAAGTTCACGGTTCACGTATTGCTGAAACCTGGCTTGGAGAATTTTGAGCATTACTTTAGTATCGTGTGAGATGAGTGCAATTGTGCGGTAGTTTGAGCATTCTTTGGCATTGCCTTTCTTTGGGATTGGAATGAAAACTGACCTTTTCCAGTCCTGTGGCCACTGCTGAGTTTTCCAAATCTGCTGGCATATTGAGTGCAGCACTTTCACAGCATCATCTTTCAGGATTTGAAATGGCTCAACTGGAATTCCATCACCTCCACTAGCTTTGTTCGGGCATAGGGTCTCTTCTCCCGGCCACTGCCCTGACCTCGGACGTGGGGTAGCTCCTCCCGGCTGTGCTTGTGCGCCGTCGCAGCTGCCCATGACGGCTCTATCCAAGAGATAGACTCTTCTCTATCCACCCTGCATACTAGACCAATAATAACTGTTTTCTGAGAGTTGATGGTCTGATAGACCTGCACAGTGCCTCAGCATCCAGATGTTGGGAATTTCTGAGGTCTATGATGATGATGTCCTGTTTGTCCAGGAAACAGGCGAGGGCAGTCTGCACCTCCTTGGTACCTGTACACATAAACCCTGCAGCCTCCGTTACACCGGTTATCTTCTTTGAGAAATACTGAAAGCACCTGGAGTTGATATGGATGAAATCTCATGGGGCCAAGTTGCACATCAGCTACTGCTACCTTGTTGCTGCTGCTGTCTCTGCAAGGCTCGGACCCTGTGCAAGTGGGGCTCCTTATAAAGTGACCACACCGTGATGTGGCCAGTGAAGCCAAACAACCACAGAGTTCCCTGGCTAATCAGCTCGAAGCAGGGCCTGACTGTCAGAACACACAGGGGCCACCAGCAGCCAGCCCCCGCCCCCAACTCCCAGTGCTGCTGGGCCAAAGGAAGCTTACAGACACACGGTCTGTATGTAAGTATAATGACCCACAGTCACCCCACGGGCCCTCAAGCATCATCTTGCAGGTGGACGTCTGTTAGAGGCCCCACGAGTCCTCGAGGACTAAGGGGCGAGAGCTAGGAGGAAGAGCACTGGACTGGGAATCAGAAGACCCGGGTTCTAGGCCTAGTTCCTCCATGAGCAGCTGTGAGACCTTGGGTCTATCCCCCAGCTGGGTCTCAGTCTGCCAGTCCGCAGTCCGAAGGGGATGCATCAGACGACCTCCTGGGGCCCTTCCCTGGCACTTTCCTAGTTCATCATGTAAACAGCTCCTGTTTGCTCAAGACAGACACCTGCAGTGGTCTTGCCTCACCATCAGCAGGAGACGAGGCTGGTGGAGACCAGAAAGCATCCACTGGGGTCCCCAAGCCCCTTCCGGTTCAGCAAGGTCAAAACTAGCTTCATCGTTAATCGAAGGTGCCACGTGCCTTTGCCGCTGTGTTGACATTTGCACTGATGGTGTTGAGTGTGCGGTGGATGCAATAGACACCAGGTCTCAGGGTCAGTCGAACGAAGCAGGACTGGTCGTCGTGGTTGTCACAGGGGACTGGGAAGGGGGATGGGGAGTGAAGGGGGAAAAGCCAATTTCCCTTGGGAATGCCCTTGATGAAGCAGTAAACGTGAATTTCACTCCACTCCTGATACACTTTTTACAATATTCTCTGGGCTGCTGAGGGAGGTACCCAGAAAGCACTCGGGCTGTTCATTGGGGCTAGGGGGGCTGTCGAGAAGAAGCCAAGCCCACAGGGGAGGGGGTTGAATCAGGGGCTGCAGCAGCCGCTTGAAACACAGAACCGTATCTTCACTCGAAAGAACCATCTGTACTCCAATCGTGTAAACGCTGGCATTCGGTAGCCATTTTTTCAAACGTCAGCAAGCCGGTCACTTCTAGGAGAACAATTCATAGTGTTTTTTGGCCAAAATTGGATTTTTTTTACAAAATCGGATCTTTCCAGATGGAAACAGATTTTTCGATAACACAAAGGTCCGTCTAGTCAAGGCTATGGTTTTTCCCGTGGTCATGTATGGATGTGAGAGTTGGACTGTGAAGAAAGCTGATCGCCGAAGAATTGATGCTTTTGAACTGTGGTGCTGGAGAAGACTCTTGAGAGTCCCTTGGACTGCAAGGAGATCCAACCAGTCCATTCTAAAGGAGATCAGTCCTGGGTGTTCATTGGAAGGACTGATGCTAAAGCTGAAACTTCAATACTTTGGCCACCTCATGCGACGAGTTGACTCACTGGAAAAGACTCTGATGCTGGGAAAGGTTGGGGGCGGGAGGAGAAGGGGACGACCGAGAATGAGATGGCTGGATGGCATCACCAACTCTGTGGACATGAGTTTGAGTGAACTCCAGGAGTTGGTGATGGACAGGGAGGCCTGGCGTGCTGTGATTCATGGGGTCGCGGAGAGTCGGACACGACTGAGCCACTGAACTGAACTGAACTGAACTGAATCTGTTGTTGTGATCTTGACAGTTGCCCAGAATTTATAAACTTTTGTAATAAGATGAATATGAACACATGTAATTTCTTTTACAGTGAGATGTGTCAAACTTGAAAAGACCCGTGCAAAAGTTTTAATTATGTGTGATATTTCAAAAATTTCAACATTCATGAAAGGAACCATCCAAAGGTTAAGATAAACAGATGTATTTGGATGCAACAGAATAGAAAAAGTTCATGAACACAGCAGATTCCACGTTACAACTAAGCTTGAAGAAACCACCACACATTGGGGTTTGGGGTAGCACCAAAGAAGACTATATACATAATTATTTTGAAAGCTATTAAAATGTGTCTCCCTTTTCCAACCACATGTCTGTGGACAGCTGAAAGTTCAAGACATACTTCAACCAAAACAACAACCACAGCAGACTGGATGCAGAAGCAGGTGGAAGGATTCAGCTGTCTTCTGTAACTAAAGACATTAAAAAGATTTGCAGATGTAAAACAGTGGTTTTCAACCAGGGTGAGACTGTCCCCTGCCCCACTCCAGGGGACATTAGTTGTCATAGCTGAGAGGTGGTGCTGGGTGGCCCTAGGTGCCCCTAACACCTAGTGGGCATGAACACCAGGGATTTTGCTCAAAGTCCTACAAGTAGGCACAGGAAATCTCCCCCGACCCCCCCTCCCCACACATCACCAAGAATAACCTGGTCCAAGATTTCAATAGTGCCACAGTTTAGAAACCCTGATATAAAATAACACTACCTCCCCTCAAGGTTTTTTGTTTGTTTCAAAAATACTCACATGAGTGTGTAACAGATTTATTATTGTTATGTTTAAGGTAGTATATACATATTTTTTAATTTCAGCTTTCCTTTGTGACACTGGAACCATCAGTAGACATAATCCACATAAACAAAAGCTCTTTGGTGTCCTTAGTGACTTTCAAGATTACAAAGGGGTCCTGAGACCAAAACGTCTGGAGACTCCCCAGACAGGCAGGAGAAGGGTATAGATGACGAAAGGAAAGTTGCTGAGCAGGTCTGCCCCCTGGCCACCACAAAAAGAAGAGCCCTTCCTTGTAGCAGATATGCCCCCAAGCATGGATCATTTCTTCTCGAGGCCAGCTGAGGGGGCGAGCGCCAGAGGAGGGTGAGAGGATCAGCAGAAGAGCGTGTCTGGGCTTGTGGTCGCCAAGGCGGACACAACCAGGACTGACATGCACCCGCTGTTCCCAGAAAGCTCACTGTCTAGAAGGGGAGAGAGACACGAGGGCTTCGACTGCAATTAACACATGGATGGGAAGCAGGGAAACACATGCGCGGGGCTCATGAGATCCGTGGGCAGGAGTCCACAGCTAGGGGTTGGCGGGGGGTGGGGATTGAGGAGTGGAGACAGGGACGGCTCCCCAGGGAAAGTGCTGTCTCGGTTGAGTCTTGAAGGATGAGTAGGAGTTTGGTCTCAGGGCTTGGGAGGAGCCCTACAGAGGAGACAGGGTCCCAGGCATGGGGAACAGCGTGAAGGTTCAGAAGTACCAAACGGCCCAGGGGATTTGGAGAAGGTATGAAAGGGTGTAGAGAAAACAGACGCCTTGCTAGATATGCCCCCTCCAAACAAAATGCAATGCCACCAATAAAACTAACATTTTCAAATCAAAAAAGAACCAAAAAAATAATAACAGAGGAAAGAACAGCTCTGATAACATGCAATTTCTATTTTTAGAAGAGAACAACATTCCGGTGTTCTGATACCAACTACCTATTTGGGAAAACACAAGTGAGACCTCGCTCTCTTGTCCAGACACAGGGTAAGATGCTCGGCGATTCCTTCACCGCCACCCCCCACCCCCGAGCCCCACATGCCCTTCTCTGTCTTTACCCTCTTTCCATCTTGGGTCCAGCAGGGCTTTCTAGAACATTCGCTGTGGGTCAATCAGATCCTGCCAAGAAAGGGCGAGGGAAGCTCATTAGCACAGATGCCCTGGACCTGACTTCCCATCGTTCAGAAAAGGGTCCCCATGGCTCATTCCATCAAAGACACCCACACTTGCTTCTTCCACCAAAGAAGACGATCAAGGTGGTCATGTGTTGATTTCCGAAGCAGTAAGTCAACAGCATCCAGCGCACTGGACCAAAGCACGCTGGGTGGGAGGAGGCTTTACTAGTTGTGTAAAATAAAAGAGGAACGGGGGAGAAGAGCCCATCTCTGCTCACCAACAGCCCCCATCAGAGGCTTGAGCTGGTGGGAAGCACACGCTGTGCTTGCCCCAGGCCCAGGGGAGAGCCTGCCGTCCCCAGCAGTCACTGCTGGCTGCACAAGAAGTCTGTCTGACACGCATCCATGACTGTTTCCAACACAAGTCTGACTGATCTCCCTTGAATTAAAGAGGACTAGCTCCAGCCTGGGGTCTGGGCCCCCCAGAACCCCTCAGAGGGCCACCATTCACAGGCTGGTATGGGTGGCCCACGAGAGTTCAACCAAAATGTTTTCCCAGAACAGCGGACAGCTGAGACCATGTGGCTAGAGTGAGGCTGTGTGGGGGACGGGGGGCTCAGAATGGGGAATGAGGTGCTGGGGACGAGGGCTGGTGGATGATTCTAGGAACAGGAGAAGGAAACGATCAGGACGGGCAGACGCCCCAGAGCAGCCGAGGTGGGCCATTTAGGTCAGCCTGGGGGCAGACAGCAAAGGCTCGGGGGTGAAGTGGTGTGTGATGAGCGAGTCCTTACTCAGGAGCAAACAACTTAACCACGAGGGTCTCACCCCCAGAGGCCTTGCTCGTACACTCCTCTGGCCAGTAGTCCAGGGGTAGACAATTGCTCCTGGACTTTGTGAACATCTATGGGACCAGTGGGCTCTGTGTGTGTTCCTGAGTCGGCGAACTGGGCGGGAAGAGGGTGCCCTGCATCCCAGGATGGCCCGACCCCTCCCAGCATCCCGGGCCAGGACACAGGCCCAGAGTGAAGGCTTATCAGCTGAGTCTCTAAATTCAGGTGGAATCGTACGGGCACCCCCTTTGATGGTACCAGGAGGCAGACGGCTCAGAGGGGAACACCCACATCACAAGTCCCACCGGTGGATGGGCAGCCTGCACACACCGTATAGCACACACCCATCGCTAAAGGGGGCTTCTAGGCTGGCCAGCACTTCACCCACACGAGGCGCCAGTGCCAGAGATTCAGTTCAGTTCAATCAGTCGTGTCCGACTCTTTGCGACCCCATAGACTGCAGCACGCCAGGCTTCCCTGTCCATCACCAACCCCCAGACCATACTCAAACACATGTCCACTGATGCCATCCAACCATCTCATCCTGTCTGCTCTTCCCCTGTCTTCAATCTTTCCCAGCAGCAGGGTCTTTTCCAATGATTTCGGTTCTTCGCATCAGGTGGCCAAAGTATTGGAGTTTCAGCTTCAGCATCAGTCCTTCCAATGAATATTCAGGACTGATTTCCCTTAGAATGGACTGGTTGGATCTCCTTGCAGTGTAAGGGACTCTCAAGAGTCTTCTCCAACAACACAGTTCAAAAGCATCAATTCTTTGGTACTCAGTCCAAACTCTCACGCCCATATATGATTATTGGAAAAACCAAAGCCAGAGGTTAGGTCCGAACAAACAGCCATGCGGGTCAGCTGCTTGGGTGACTTCCTCCTCCCAGCCTGTGAAGCTCATCCAATGAGCCAATGGAACCCATGGGTGCTGCCCTATCACCCTCGAGTAACCCTGGCTTACTCAGGGTATCAGGAGTTAGTGGCTGAAACCCCGTAGCTGCTGTAATGATAACAATAGCTGGAACAGCTAACAGTGCCAGGCGCTGCTCTAAGCACCTCACAAATGTTAACTCAACTGATTGGCATGAGTCGAGAGAGTGTTGTGTCGGCACCTTAAATCCACAAAGTAAAGGTACCTGCCTCTGGTGACTAACAAGAAAGCAAGCAGGTTGTGGCAGGGCCTTGGTACGGCTCCCCCACTCCCCAGGTCTGACGCTGTCTGGATGGCCCCGGGCACCAGAGACAGAGGGTTTCCTTCTTTCTGTGCTTGTCCGGCTTTGATTCAGCAATGGTGACAGTGAGGACGGATACAGGACACCCAGGGGATGCACGTAACTGATTTATCAAGTGCACTCCCTATCAGGTTATCAAACCAGAACTGGGAGGTCTACCCCAGCCCAGAGGTTCCCTCCAGCCCGCACCCCCACAAAATCCCTGCCCTGCTCTACTCCAAGTCCCTCATTCAATCATCATCAATTTATACAGTACAAATGCCCCCTCCCTCTTCTCCTGACCTCCCCTCAAGGGAGCCAGGGGAGCCCCAGGACCATGCCCTTGAGGACCATGTGTTCCCTGGTCTTTTTTCCCCCACGGTCACAGCCAGAGGCAGGGCCGTAGCCGGGACCACCTCAGGGAGCCTATGTGGCAGCTTCCGCACACTTTCGCCCACCCTGTGGAGCCCCCTCACCCTCACCTTTGAAGCAGGCCAGCCCACCGCTGCACGTCCTGTGTCTCCCCATTCACTCTTGCCCCAGGAATTCCAGCAGCGTCCACAGTCTGCCCCGATCATAGCAGCCCAGCTCCTTCCATCAACATGGTGTATTGGCCTGACCTGCGTGCTGGTCCCTTCCCATTGAGGGAGAACTGATCTCTGAATTTCCCCTCTGACCACGACTTCTACTCACTGATCACAAGAAATATCTAGAGGGAACTAAGACCGTAACCAGAAAGACCAGATTTTGCAAAAAGACTACAAGTGGACGACTTTGGAGGAAAGGGGCCCACCTCCCTGGGACTTTGCCCTGCGGCGGGCAGGGGGGTAACTGCCAGAGACCACGGCCCCAAGGCTCTTGTCTGGAGCAGGCATCCTCCTCCTGGCCCCAACCCCCTTGGGGATCAGCGGGCTAAAACAGCATGAGAAGCAAGGCCACAGCACCAAAGGGAGAAACGCCAGTGGGGTGGGGGGCTTGATCACCAGGAGGCAAGGTGTTAGCACCAGAAGGAGAAATGCCTTTCTGATGGGCTGGCAGGGGTGTTACTGTGATCACCAGGAAGGCCAAGAAGGCACCTCACGCAAGAGAAAAGCATTCCCAGCATCTGTGAACAGCACACTCCTGGAGTGACAGGGGAAAATCTTCATAGCACATCTGATAAGAAAGGAAATTAACCCAAATCCTTGTCTGGCTGAGTTCCAGACTCAGGAGGAATGGGACCACGGCCGTCTCATTCCTGGCCACTGCCATAGATGTGTGGCAAAGTCCGAGGACTTTGAGATCACCCTATACCTAACATATTGAAGATATCACAGGTGTGAGAGAGGGAATGGGGGTGGGGCTCCTTGAGTTGGGTTGAGAGAGAAGATGTTTAAGCTGAAACCAGGCGAATTAAAATTATTCCGTTACGAGAAGATTTGGGGGCATGCATTTTGGACCAGTCTCTAAGATAGGAACAAACTTGGGGAAAAGAGACAAAGGCCACTGTGGCCAGGGCGGGCTGGGCATAGGGGAGGAAGTCAGGGCTGACGCTGACAGGGCTGGAGGGGGCCGGGCTGTGTGTGCAGGTCAGGGGACTGAAGGCCAGGGAAAGGGGTCTGGATTTTATCGCAAACCAGATGAACGTCACTTAGAAGGTGGTGGGTGATGTCCTCTCTTCACAGTTAAAGATAACTCGTGTGGTCCATGGAGAAACCCAGAGGAAAGGAGCAGACACGTGAACACCACATAAGAGGCTGTGGGCCACGGCGCTCCGGGCGGGAAATCGGGGTGGGAGACAGACACAGTGCCCGTTTGGGAAATGTCTTAGAGGCAGTCTCGACGAGACTTTATGGTAGATTGCATGTGAGTTGGGGGAGACGGATTCTGAGGGTTTCCCTTGAGCAGCTCTGGCTGGATGGCTGGGCCACTTAGTTAGATGAAGTTGAGGGGAGCGGGGAGCAGGTTTGGGAGTTGTTGTTAAGAACTCTTGCTTTTATAACACAGTCGATCAAAATAGTGGACAACTTTGCCTATCACAGTGGAGTGTTCTTTGCCAGATTAAAATCCAGAACTTCCCAAAGGGAGCCTGAGCATTTGTGTGTGTGTGTGTATATATGTGTGTATTCTCCAAATTATAAAATCATCTCACACAAAAATCTTCACCTTGAGTATATTCTGAAATAAAACTTGATTTCAAATTTTAAAAAATCAATAAATGAAAAAGAAGGCTGGTTTTGGACATGTCGAATTTGAGAATTAATGGCTTGTAAAACGTAACATCTTCGTAGGACCCAGAACCCTCCCCAGAGCTATGGCTTCTTCCCTGAGGTTTTAAGCTCTACGGACCGTCTACAGAGCCCACAGGGTCACAGGTCATCCCTAAAGTCATCAAATGATGGCTTTGTCCTTGGGCCACTCATTCGTTCACCTGTCCCGCAAGTACACACAGGGGCTCCAGGGAGGAGGTCTGCACTTCCTGCGATCTTCATAAGAATCCAAACAGTAAAAGACTTTGGATCCAGAATCTGTCATCTCACTTTTTAAAGATGATCTTTTGTAGCAGATGGAGGCAAGGGAAAGTACAAAAAGGCCCAAGCATGGCTACCAGCCCCCAGGAGAGGGTGCATCCGAGGGGACTCACAGCCGCTCCCAGCCTACCTGGGGATCCCAGCCACAGGGTGGTCCAGATGGGAATGTCTTACCTCCTATCCACCCCAGGAGGGACTGCGCTATTCTCACGGGGTGGTGGAGGGAATAGGTCGGGGTGGGCAGTTGCCCAGGAGCCTTGAACAACATCACCACCAGCTCCCTGTCTCTCCCCCACCAGCACAGCCTTCTGGAAGGCAGGCTCCGAAAAGTCACTTTCCTCTTTGCCTTTGGTTTTGTTTTCTTTTTCATTTTCACTGTTGTATTTCTGCCTTCTCTGTTTAAAAGAAGTAATAGCCACCCTACAATCTGCTCTTCAGTTACTTTATTGAATCTTCAGGTTTTCTGAGTTCTGAGTTTGTTGCAACATTATTTCCATTGCTCTCCTTTCCTTGTGTTTCTTATCCTCCCCACTTCTAACTTTTCTAGCTGGATGCTCAGTTGTCCAGTTCCTCACCACACTTCATCTTGCGGAATGCTATGAATTGTCCTCTTTGTATAACGCTGGCTCTCTTTCAATACAGCGCTTTCACTGTCAGCATCCTAAATAACAGTGCAGTCTGGGCTCTTGTGGGTTATTTTTTTTTTTCTGATTCAAAGTTTACTTAGAATAGTTTTGAGATTTCCAGAGTTGCTTTTCGATTTTTGTGACTTGTTTACTAAATTTACTGAAATGTGATTACAGAAAATGACCATCAGAAAATTTTATTTTTCAAACAACATTGAGTTCTTCTTTGTAATTCAAAGGGCCAATTCTGATGAATGGTTTGTGGTCATCCAATGTCGAGCATTTGTTAAATGTTTTTAATTATTTTACACAGATGTTTTGTCCCCAGGGGAGTTCTAAACCCATGGGACAGAACCATCCACTGAGACAGCAGAGCTTTGTGTGTGAGTCCTCAGAGACTGCCGACGATGGCTTTCCGCTTATTTGGGCTTTTATTTCACAAACATGGGGAGCACTGAGCACCCACTGGGTGCCAGGCCTTCCACAGGGCCCAGGGACATCAGAGTGAGGCCTGGTGGTTATGGATAGGCGTGTGCTCACCACACAGTCCTGAGTTCAAAGACTTTCCCGGTACAGGGGACAGTGGGAGTTTCACCCTGTGAGGGAGAAAGACCAATGCCTGGGGTCCCCGGAGGTCTAGACACACCAAGCTTGAGGTTTGGCCCATCGCAGGGCTCCAAAATCACTGCAGATGCTGATTGCAGCCATGAAATTAAAAGACGCTTACTCCTTGGAAGGGAAGTTATGACCAACCTAGATAGTGTATTAAAAAGCAGAGACATTACTTTGCCAACCAAGGTCCGTCTAGTCAAGGCTATGGTTTTTCCCGTGGTCATGTATGGATGTGAGAGTTGGACTATGAAGAAGGCTGATCACCGAAGAATTGATGCTTTTGAACTGTGGTGCTGGAGAAGACTCTTGAGAGTCCCTTGGACTGCAAGGAGATCCAACCAGTCCATTCTAAAGGAGATCAGTCCTGGGTGTGCATTGGAGGGACTGATGCTGAAGCTGAAACTTCAATACTTTGGCCACCTCATGCGACGAGTTGACTCACTGGAAAAGACTCTGATGCTGGGAGGGATTGGGGGCAGGAGGAGAAGGGGATGACAGAGAATGAGATGGCTGGATGGCATCACCGACTCGATGGACATGAGTTTGAGTGAACTCCGGGAGTTGGTGATGGACAGGGAGGCCTGGCATGCTGTGATTCATGGGGTCGCAGAGAGTTGGACACGACTGAGCAACTGAACTGAACTGAACTGAGGCTTTTTAGCAAACCAGCCAGCAAGAGAAGAGTGGATGGTCAGATCAAGAGGAGGACCAGCTGTCTGTCACTTCAACAAAAATCCACTTTCTGAACAAAGAAGCCAAACCCATTGGAACACAACAGGAAGAAGCCAAAACACTTTAAAATTATTGCAGGCAACTGAAGGAATACTCAGGACCTGTGTACTCCCTCTAGGACCCATGGAAGGCTGACCAGTCCCTGCAGAAATGTCCATTGATGGAGGAAGAAGTGGCAGCTTCCATGAGAGAAGACACACAGGTGATAATGTGGTATCAGGAGGTGGAAACTGGCTGGACCCCAGGCTCCTGCTCTTGGGGTCAGGAGAGAAGGACTGATATGAGGAAGTAAGGGAGCATCTGAGCACCCAAGGTGGAAAGGAAAGCCCGTATCAGGGCAGAAGAAGAAGATGGAGATCTGGGAGCAAGCCCCAGTGGACAGTGCAGATCCAAATTTCTCAGGCGAGTCCCTGATGTGACTGAACTGTGTCAAGAAGTAGAGCTTCTAGGAATAGTCCGTCAGAGCAGGTGATGCAGCAAAGGGGGGACTGTCCCGAAGCCAGAGATGAGGTGAGCCTTGCAGGTGAAGCTCCAGACATCTACGGGGGCGGGGGCGGGGGCGGGGGTGGTGGTGGTGGTGGTAACTCCGAGACCTTGAAGAAAAGCAGAGAAGCATTTCTTCTTCTCCAAAGCCTGATGCTGTCCGGTGAGCTGAGAGCTCTCGAGGGTCCACTGGGAGCTCAGGAGACTGAAAGACACCTCCTTATCTCCACAAGGGGGTTGTAGATCAGAGAAGAAGAGTCACTGAAACGGATTAAAGTCAAGCTCCTGGAAGTGGACCCTCGTGTGTCTGATAACCCAGGTGGCGCATCTGCCAGAGAACACCGCTCCCAGTCCCTGGGCACAGGTAGAAGGCTTGGCTCCTTCCTTCCAGAAGCCCCTTGTGGGTGCTACTGCTTCCGCCTTGTCTCCTCTTCTGCTCCCCCTTCCCTCCATTTATCCCCAAACCCCACATCTCCATGGGTACTAACAGGGAGCTCAGGACAAAAGGTCATCTCCCCCGCCAGGAGCTGCTCAGACTCTGCGGTTCACCCCATCCTCTCCCCTGTCAGGGCCAGATCGTCCCTGGACCCCCTCCCTGAAAACAGAGCGAGTTCCCTCCCAGGGTCCCTGACTCTCATGACCATACTCGTCAAAATTGCAAAAGAACAAGAGGACCTCAGGACACTGTGCTGCTCCAGATAGTTTAGAACTTTCCACATTTATTTTTAGTTTAGAAAACTTCTAAATGGCAATTGTACTTTTACTCAACTTGCATTTGATAGTATTATGAATTTCAAGACTTTTAAAAAATAGAGGTCATTGAAGATGCATTGTATTGTATTATCCACGTATCTACAGGGTGGGTGTAATATGTATTGTATTATGCATTGTATTATCTTTTCTAGAAAATGCAAGCAGTGAATTTTCATTTAATGATTCACTTGTCTGCTCCCCAAAAGTATATAGCATCTCTGAGCAGTGCAGCAATAAAGGACATTTGAAATAGCGAAGACTGTATCCTTCTGTTAATGTTCCACAGTGATAAAAAGGTGGAAGCCACGTGTTGGTCTCAACAAATTTTGATCAGTCTTTTAAAAATTTAAGTTAGATGTCAGATCCTGATATACCCCCTACAAATGTTTCTTCCTGAAATTACAACTGGCTTCTGAAAGAGACCCCAAGGGAAACATCATAGCCGGAAGATTCATCCGTAATAGCCAGATTCACATCTTACCCTTCTTTGGTGGGATATCTCTTATCAATAAAAATCCTGGGTCATACCCCCCCAAACAGGTACTTCTTTGTATATGAATTATAACATACGTGTCTCTGTATAAATATATTTATTGTAAAGCAAATGTTAAATGCTTTTTGAAAGGATGAAATGAAAATTTTTAAACGTTCCCAATGTATTTAAATTTACTCATTAATTATGCAAAATTTCTGCTCTCTTTAAAACGCTATCCATATTTTTAGTGAGAGCAATGTAGTAGAAGTCACGCCATTTTTAAAACAGGTTTGGTGGTATGTTTTGACATACATCCATGTGAATATCTCAAATATCAAATGTTTGAAGTGCCAGTTCATGCTTGCTTTTAATGGTCATCAGAGTTTAATGGTCATCAGAGTTGTGCTCCCAATGGCATGGACACACCACATGGTTTTTGGCTATGCCACTCTGAACATCCCCTGTCTCATCTCAGAAGCCAAGCAGGGTTGGGGCTGGTGAATGCTTGGATGGAGACATACCACAGAAAGCACATTGTTAACAAGAGGAAGCACGTCTATATTTTTAAAGCCTAGAGAACTGGGCAGTTTAAGTCAAGTTCTTATGCGATCCAATTAGGTCTTTCACTGTTTTTCATTCATAATGAGAGTAACAGATTGTTCCAGGCACAGAGGAAAGGTTGATTATACTGTTTGTCTTGCTGTTTTTCTGTCTTTGCAAAATCACTTATCATTCATCCATGCATTTCTTCAAGAAATCTTAGTCACTCATCCTTGTTAAGGGTTAGTTTGGTTCAAACTAGGTAATACATTTTAGTGGGGCCTGGGGAAAGGGAAAAATGCTGCATTGGGCTGAAAGCCAATACCTTTGCATAATGAAGCTCCTCCTTCCCTCAGCACCATACAGGACACGCCATCCAGGGGGATTGGCACAGGGCTCCAGACTAATGAACCGTAGGTGGAACATGACTGCCTGGCACAAGACATCAATCTCTATCCAGATGGATTATTTTTCAAGATAAAATAAGAATACAAGGTCTAATAATCTTCATCCTGTGCCTCGATGGCTTGCATAGGCATCCCGGTAGAGGCCACCTATTCGCTTTCCAGATTTAGAAAGACTCGGCATGTGCAAGTGGCAACTTGCCTTGGTCTCACATCACAGCCAGAGGAAGAGCAGGCCGTGCCAAATGCCCAGGCCAGGGCTCACTCTGCAACACAGGGTACCTGAAGCTTCTGCCACAGCCACTCTCTCCAGTTCCTGACCCAGTTTGAGACCCCCTAGTTCCCGCAGAAAACAATGAATGCTCCAAAATTAAGGCAGCAATTTTATGCATGAGTGCAAATGTGTGGGTCATAGCAAGCTGATGGTGGGTGACACAGGAGACACTACTTGTTATGACTATAAATGCAAGGGAACAGAGTCACCCCCGTCTTTATTTCCCAGGTAGATTGCTCTGAGGGAGATGTAACAGTAGCCATTGTCAGTGAGAAATCAGAAAACACTGAACTGGTGCCTACTGAGAGGTGTGAGCTACAGTAGCAGTTTCAGAGAATGAGGCTGAAACCATGAGCTGACAGTTTTGTTCCAACAAGTCAATCAGGAAAGACGCTGGGATGGAAGGTGAGAAAAGGCAAATCCAACATTTTAGAGAAATAAGGAAGTGATCAGAAAATATATCAGATTTTGTTTGTTTTTTTTAATCTATCTCAGATGACAACACCTCCAGCTGTGTTGGTGACATCAAGCGTAAACGAGGTGTGACGCTGGGCTAAAGAGCCTGTTCCATTGAAACCAGTGGTACCCAGGAGCAGGCAAGGGAGCAGGAGAGGCCACCTGGAACAGTGTCGCCAGGCCTCAGGATTTAACAGTGCAGTTCAGTCACTCAGTCGTGTCTGATTCTTTGTGACCCCATGGACTGCAGCATGCCAGGCTTCCCCGTCCATCACCAATTCCCAGAGCTTGCTCAAACTCATATATATTGAGTCAGTGATCCCATCCAACCATTTCATCCTCTATCATCCCCTCCTCCTCCTGCCTTCAATCTTTACCAGCTTCAAGGTCTTTCCCAAAGAGCCAGTTCTTTGCATTAGGTGGCCAAAGTATTTGAGCTTCAGCTTCAACATCAGTCCTTCCAATGAATATTCAGGACTGTATATATTTGGGATGTAACAGATAAGGACAATTCTAAAGTTTGGGATTCCACAAAGGATTGCCTATTTTCTGATCTGTCCAAATATGGACATAAAAACAGGGGAGAAACTAATAAAATATTGAAGTTTAAGGGGGAAAAATCATACAAATTTGAAATATAAAATAGAATTCTCACGGCTTGATCTAAATTGCAAAAAGAATTGAATATGAATACATAAAAATGCAAACTACACACCAAAAAGTGTGATCCATAAAATCAAGTGACATATGACAAGTTGGGAAGCCTTTGCAAATATTTTCCTTAGAGAGGTTGATGTTTGTAAAATCTAGGCTATTTTACAAGTCAACATTGAAAGCATTAACACCCAATGGACATATGGGCCAAGTCCTCGAACAGAAAAATCACAGAAATTAAAATATCATTGGAAATGCTTCCAATTGTCAAAAAAGAAATGACCAGCACTGTCAAAATGACACTTTAATGCCAAAAAGGTGATCTCTCCACCACTGAGGATTAAGAACCGTCCTCAAAATTGGCCATACTCAGCATTAAGAAAACTCACCACTCTGTTCTTATTTTTCTCATTTCACCATGGACCAATGATGGAAACCAGTGTGGGGGCCACTATTGGCATCTCTGACCTAGAAAATTCTGAGTGCATGGACAAGACTGTGCACACTGATAGAGGGCCCCAAACCACATGGACACCCAAGGGTTCCTGGGCTATTAAGGAGGCCACCAGGGTACATGTGTCTGATGGCCTTGGAGTCTCCAGAGAGAAACAGCAGAATGACTTGGGGATGACCCCAGTGGCCCCTGGCCCCCAGAATGGAGAGGATCTACAAAGCAAACCACGTCAACCTCTTGATTGGCATGCGGGTGGGGGGCCGGCCCCACAGAGGCAGATGTGATCCGGTGAATGTTCCGCCTGTTTGCAGAATGCACGGGGCTGACACCCAGACCCAGTGTGTTGTCAGTTTTTCGTCACAGGAGGCTGACAGTTCAAGACCAGCAATATGGCACTTGCCAGCTGCAGCCACTGAGAACTGAGATAAATCTAGATAAACGACAACAGCCCTTAAGGAGAAGTGCCAGTGACATTGACGCAGGAGGTGGCAGCCACTGCCGCAGCTGAAGAAGCTCATCTGCCGCATGGGTTCCTGGCACAGAGACTGAACCGGGAGATGGGGAGCCTCAGAGGGGTTCTACTCACAGAGCAGAGGCAAGAAGCCCAGGTCCTCCCTGGGGCTTCCCAGGGCCCCGCGCCCCCGACCCCCGCCCAGAGGAGGCTGCATCTTTGCTGTTGTTCAGTCTCTCTGTCATGTTCAACTCTTTGTGACCCCAAGGACTGCAGCACACCAGGCTTCCTTTTCACCATCTCCTGGAGCTGGCTCAAACTCACGTCCCTTGAGTCAGTGATGCCATCCAACCAACCCATCCTCTGTCGTCCCCTTCTCCTCCTGCCTTCAATCTTTCCCAGCATCAGGGTCTTTTCCAGTGAGTCCGCTCTTCGCATCAGGTGGCCAAAGTACTGGTGTTTCAGTTTCAGCATCTGTCTTTCCAATGAATATTAAGGGTTGATATCCTTTAGAACTGACCAGTTTGCTCTCCTTGCTGTCCAAGAGACTCTCAAGAGTTTTCTCTAGCAACACAGTCAAAAGCATCAATTCTTCAGCATTCAGCCTTCTTTATGGTCCAACTCTCACAGCCGTACATGACTGCAGGTATTGAAGGGTTGGCATGGCGGGATCTGCATTCCCCATATCCTGGAGAGTCCTAGCCTCCAGTTACAGCAGTGAGAAACCTGCCAAGACAGGCAGAGCCTTCCAAACCCGCAGGTACCCCCTGATGAGCACTCACACATGTCAGGCCCTTCTCCCAGACGCTTGATCTGGACCATTCCCTGCCAGCCTCACCGCACCACTTCAGTCCCCATTTTGCAGCTGATGACGCTGAAGTTAGAAGAGCTCAGAGACTATATGAAAGCTCACACAATAAATGGCAAAGCTGAGATTCACACCCAGGTCTCTCTACTCCCAAAGTCCCTGTTTTAGGCAAAAATACTTCCAGAAGGAAGTTTCTGGGAGCAAAAGCTAGAAACAACCTGAAAACACAGGGAAGGAGAATGATTAAAGAAACCATGCAGCCCCCATAATGTAACCAAGCAGGACCCTATGACCCTATGAGGCTTCCTCTGAGCAGATTACCGCCCACCCCACTCCCGTGTCCTCCGTCCACCTCTTGTCTGTAGAAAACCTTTAGTCTCCCAGGTCTTCCCCAAGTTCCAAAGAGTAAATCAGAGAAGTGAGAAAATGCAGAAACACATTTTCAGACAAACACAGACAAACACATTTTTCAGACAAACACATTTGTCTCGCTTGATGCGAGACAAAATAATAGTTTAGTCATTAAACAAAGTCTAGGGCCTTTAATTCCTCTTCAAGGGCTATAGCTAATATTCTGAGCTGTGTCTTTTGAGCTATTTTACAGATACTGAAATCTCCACCAGGTGGAAGAAGTTAATTACCCACTGTCCACAAGCCTGTAGCCCCAGACCAACTGGAAACACAAGATGGAACCACAAGGTAAACTCCCAATGACCTTACCACCAACCAATCAGAAGAAGGCCCATGAGCTGATGTCCCACCCCACAAACCTTCTCCCTCACCCTGTCTTTAACAACCTTTCCCTGAAAGTCTTTGGAGAGTTTTAGTCTTTTAAGCAGTAGCTGCCTGGACTCCCTGCCTGGCACCTGCAATAAACACTGTGAGTGGACCCAAGTTTGGTTCGGTAACAACAGCATGTGATTTTATGCAGCTATTGAATAGAAATGAGACTGACTTATATGTATCAACCTAGAAACTCTGTTATATGGTTAGGAGCAGGGGTGGGGGGGGCACGAAGAAAGTTGCAGAAAATACAAATTGTATCATGCATATACTTGTAAATTCCTATACTTGGAACATGTTCGCAGCGGCACAGAAAACCTCTGGAAGCCTATGGTGCAAAGGCACCTTGGACACCTCACAGACCTGGGAGTTGAAGGGGAAGAAGATGATCATTAAGCTTGTCATTAGAATTGTTAGAACAAGAATATTTCAAATCCATAATTTAAAATCACAAAGAGGACTTGCTTTTGTGTACTCTGGGCACACAGTAGGAGCTGAGCAAATGTTTGCTAAAAGAATCAAATTGAACCAATTAAACCCTCTGGTCCACTGATCCCTCACCAGTGAGGCAGGCTGTCCAGAGCAGGAACAGGGAGTCTGTGCTCCCAGAGACAGAAGTCAAGGAGCCGGGAGACGGCATGGGCAGCCTAGCCTGCCGAATCTCCTCTCCATCACCCAGGCCTCAATGCTGCCAGTGATCTGCTGGAAATAACTTCACCTTGATGTTTAACTGACTCATGGCTTTTGCATTTCCAGGCAGCACGATCACATTAGCAGCCTCATAACCCAATTGCGGCCACGCACCCAGCCGAAACCTCATGCAAAAGTGGGCGGCCAAGCTTGGCCAGCTGCATCAATGCCTCCTCTTAGAAAAACCACCAGAAGCATGAACTCTTTAGTCTATTAATAGAGATCTCCTGCACTCTGACAATAGCAGCACATGAAAAGAGAACGCTGATACCCGGGTTCTGAGGGATGAGACCAGAATTTTCTCACCGTGGCTCAGCCTCCAGCTTACCTGGGGCTGCCATTGTTGAAAAGATGGAGAGCTTTTTGCCTTTCAAGGCGTGAGCTTGAAAGTTACCCGGCGTTCCTGTGGAAACCGTACTAAGGTGTTTTAAAAGCAAGTTGAGTGTCAAAGACAAATGTGATGGAGCTGTGAGACAAGAGAAGCCAAGTATCTCTCAGCACTTTGGGTGAACTCAGTGCACGACTGGATCCTGCCGATCCTCACCAGGCCATGATTTTTATTCAGGTGATTGAAGGGGACCCAAGGAGCCCAGTAACCTTGACTGCAAGTCACAGGGCAGCGACCACCTCACCTCGGACCAACCTCAGCACGGCGTGGGCTCTGATCCTGGACCTGTCCCATCCCTGCCCCTCCTCCCAACCTCCATCACTCCTTCCTAAGGAGGAATTGGTGGTGGCACTTCCCACTGGTTATGACCCCAGTGGTCAAGACCGAGCACTTCCACTGCAGGGGGCATGGGGTCCATCCCTGGTTGGGAAACTCAGATCCCAAATACCCTGAGGTGTGGCCAAAATACACAAATAAAGGATTAAATAGTAATGAGCCTCAGTTTCCATTCTGACATGGAGTGGTGTCTGGGACCAAACCCTGGTTCCCTACAGGTGACATGTAACAGGTGAATCTCCCCCTGCCAGGACACAGAAAGGACCTGTGAGTCTGTGAGGTCCCGAGATGGTTCAGATGAAAACACATGATGTTATCATAAGAAAGAAACAGCATCCTCTACAGCCACGCAGTGCTGCGTGGTTTTGAGAGCATTTTGCAGGCGACCTTCAGGAGCCTTGTATAACACGCCTCACCCCTGAGGGCTGGTGGGACTGGCCAATCGGCCTGTTTAATATAGGAGAAAACTGGCACAGCAGGAGTGGACAGAGCCAAGACCAGGGACTGTGTTGCCCCCCGGCCCGGGTGCCTTTTGCACACCTCACAGAGCAAAAAGCAAAGAGCACCTCTCCAGAGATGCCTCTCCCTGCACACCTTGGCCCTGGCACAGAGCGAGGGATCCCGCCAGCCACAACAGTCCAGCCCGGAACCGGGGCTTCCCCAGGGCCCCACCCCCCAGTCAGCACTGCCCTTTCATCACGGCTCTTGTAAACCCCCAGACCCTACAGAGATCGCAGCTGGAAAGTGAGTCATTACACACAAAAAAATGGAGATTCAGCCATGTTCACCATCCCCCTGCCAACACATACATACACTCACACATAAACACACCACCATATCACACCTGAACACTCACTTCTATGCATCGAGGTCTGGAAACTCCTCCCACTGAGTTTTCCTGGAAGCACCTTCTGCCACCTGATATACCAGCTGTGTCCCATGGTGAGAGGGGAGAACACCCATGAATTTGCAGTGAATCTGGACACAGTGCCACTTTATGGGGGGCTGTGTGTGTATGTGTTGGGGGGGGGGTTTTGCTCAGAGTTATGTGAAAATTAGTACACTCAGGAGACAGCAAGGAGAACATGGGTCTGCTTTTCATTCCGTGCTCGAGATAAACTAGGAAGTGACTGGCCATTGACAAAAATCTTCGTTTCCCTGAAGTCTTCGCTTGTTGGTGCCGAGTAACCCTCGGGTGGCGGGGTCGACATGGGGCCTCTCGGGGCACCTCGGATCAGCCTTCTCCTCCCCAGGCTACACTGTCCTTGGTTCCACAACAGTCCTGAATGGGTCTGAATGGCAGTGGTTTCCTTTCTACTGTCTGGACCGCTGGCTCACAGAGTGTGTCGTGCTCCAGGTCAGGACAGACGATGACCATGGTCAAGTGCAAAGTCCCTCATTTTTCCTCTCTTGTCTCCCTCTTCGTTCACCCCACAGGCTGTGACGGAACTTCTCCTTTCTTTAAACTCCATGGCTTGTTCCCAATTCCTCCTCCTCATGGGAAATCCCTGCTCCTCCGGTACCCCGTCTCCCTGTTGGGAGCACCGTCTCCCCGTCCTAAGCAGCAGCACCCACCGCTCACTCCCATGTCTCCCAGGTGACCCCCTCAAGTATATCAACCTGCTCAAGCCCCCCGAATCCGCACCTCCACCCAGCCCCCCTCCCCTGGAGTACACTTTCTCTTGAGAGACAAGCTTCTGGAAAGAGCAGACTGCAAATTCCCTGCTTGCTCATCCCCATCACTCCATAACCCATGGCTCAGACTCCCTAAGGAAATGGTTCCTGCTGGAATCTTGACCAGTGACCTTGACTCTGCTCTTGTAACTAACATCTTGCAGCCCTGGCCTTGCTTGACTGCAGCCTTGGCTACCATGCACCCTTCCTTCCTGAAGCCTGATCGTTTTCCTTGCTCTCTGGGACTCCATTTCCTAGTGGATTTGTCCTCTGGGTTCTGCTCCTCTTGGCCAAACTTTATATTGGAGTAACCCCCCACAGCCCAAACTTGGCCCTGCCCTCCCTGATCCTCAGAGCCTGGCCTCCTCAGCTTCCCTTTCCCACCTTCACCACCAGCATCACCACCACCCCTCCACCCCCGCGGTGAGTGGCACCACCTGACTCAGGTGATGTCACCTGACTCAGAAGCCTCTGCCTCCTCTTGCCTTAAGCCCCCGACTCAAAGGGTCATCAGAGCCAGTGACTCCACCACCAGCCCCTCCCTGGAGTCGGCCCCTCCCTCCGTGTCCATGAGGCGCTGCTCTGACCAGGGCTCCACCCTTTTCAAGCTGAACGTCTCAACTGGCTTCGATGCCTCCGGTCTGACTTTCTCCCAACTCATTCTCTGAAATGCAGGCAAACGGATGTTTCTAGAACCGAAACCTATGTAAGTCTTCTGTTTAAGGCTACCCATGGGCTTCAAAGGGGCTTCCCAGGTGGCCCTAGTGGTAAAGAATCCACCTGCCAAAGTAGGAGATGTCGGAGATGCAGGTTTGATCCCTGGGTCGGGAAGATCCCCTGGATCAGGGCATGGCAACCCACTCCAGTGTTCTTGCCTGGAGATCCCATGGACAGAGGAGTCTGGCGGGCTACAGTCCATGGGGTCCCAAAGAGTTGTACACGACTAAATCGACTTAGCACACATGCACGTGGGCTTCAAAGCCAAGTCTAAATTCTTCAGCATGGTGCAGGGCCCTGCAAGATGTGGACGGCTGGTCTCCAAGGTCCCAAGTCTGTCTGACTCGCCTCCCCGCTCGGGGGTCAGCAGCCCACCCAGGGCGCCTTCCCTGCACCTGCTCCCCGCTTCCGGCCGGCCCTCTTCCCCGAGCTCCCACTGCATCTGGTCCCCCTGACGCCAGTGGACTGTCTCCCCGCTAGGCTCCAGGCACCTCAGCTTGTGCTTCCATGTCTTCCAGGGCCTATCACAGCGTCGCTCCATTGGGTGGATGGACGGATATGCCAGAATGTTCTATTCTCTGTAGGGCAAACCCTGCCTTATATATAATATGGTTAGTTCTTGGTGCCAGATTGGACAGGCTTAGATAATGTCAACCAGTGCAATGAAGGGACCTGAAACTACGTCATTTTAAACAGGGTGGGGAGTAGGGTAACAGGGCAGCTGCTTATGGTTTCTTAGTCGGCATTTCTTAAAAGCTTGTCTCCATAAGAATAACCTGAAATCAGTGTTACGTTCATTTTACAGATCCAGAATGAAGGCACAGAAGCATCAGCTGGGCTGAGGCTACACGTCTAAGCGGGAACGCCAGATTTAAACACGGGTCTATCTCATCTCAAAACCCACTTCTCTCCACCGCATTTTGCCCAAGATCCATCCAGACGACAGAGAAGGCTGGAATGGGGAGGGGGAGCTGGAGACCAGGGACGAGACTGCTGTGAGGGTCCTGGTGACAGACGCCAACAGCGTGAACCAGGACAGGAACCGTTGGAACGCGGAGCTGGACGTGGATTTCAGGCACCTACGAAGGAGCATCGCACAACGTGACGTCCAGCTGGACAGCCAAGGAGAGAGGGGAGAGTGGGCGTGGCTTCTGGGGCAACTGGATGGACGCAGGGGTCCCTGCAAAAAGAGGTTAGTTTTCTGTGACCTTTAGAGGGATGTGACAGGAGTTGGATTCCTGCTCTGTACACAGACATGCTCTCTGGCCAGGATGAAAGGGGACAGAAGTGGAGGGCGATGGACCCCAGCTCAGAGTCCCTTGGCAGGGATGGGTGACCGTGGGCACCAGGTTCAATGAGGTGAGGACTAAAGGGAATGCCCCGACTGACCAGCCAGTGGCTCTGATCCACTCCACAGGTGTTGAAGGGGATCACAGGACAAAGCCGTCTGTTTAGCTTCTCCTTCAGTTCACAGAGGAGAAGGAAATGGTAACCCACTCCAGTATTCTTGCCTGGAGAATCCCATAGACGGAGAAGCCTGGTAGGCTACCATCCACGGGGTCGCAAAGAGTCGGACACGACTGAGCGACTTTACTTACTTACTTTACTTACTTACTTACTTCAGTTCACAGAGGCAGTAAGGATGGGGTTTAATGCAGGTCAAGAGGAAGGACCTAAAAGCTGAACCACCAGCTCACAGGCAAATATGGCCACGACATCCTCCCGCCTCACCATCTGACTCTAACAACACATTGTGTATTGTCCAGCTTTTGCTTAAAAAAAGACATATAAACTTTCATATTAACTTTTGGAAAATATATAACATAACATTTTTGGAATAGCTCCTAGGGTTTTTGTTTCTGCTTCGACTGACTTCTTTTTTTTAAGCCACACAACTGGCCTCGTTGGCTGTCTCACCCTCCAACGGTCTGATGTCTGGGATACACAGACAGCCTGACTCCGCCAGCCCCTCTTATCCATCTGATCTTAGCCCATAGCAGGTGAAGTTCATTTCCAGGTAGGACACAAGGACCTGCTTCCCCAGCTTCCTTTGTTTATCACCAAGATGTGCATGTTGTGTGTTGAGTCACTTCAGTCATATCCGACTCTTTATGACCCTATGGACTGTAGCCCACCAGGCTCCTGTGTCCATAGGATTCTCCAGGCAAGAATACTGAAGTGCGTTGCCATGCCCTGCTGCAGGGGATCTTCCTGACCCAGGGATGGAACACGCTTCTCTTATATCTCTTGCACTGGCAGGTGGTTTCTTTACCACTTGTGCTACCTGGGAAGCCCCAAGTGTACTTATCACCAAGATAAGCCCAGGCAATTCCAGGGAGAGGGGCCTCTGTTCAGTGTAAGGGGGTGCAGAAAACAGCTTTGGTCCTTTCTAATGGTTGATGATGGAGAGACTGTCCAAACCCCAGAGCCACAGCCCAGCAACCTGACACCTCAGAGGCTTATGGGAAATACAGACTGGTCAAAGAAAAGCTTGGCCATCTTTGCATCTTACCCCATGCCTCATTTTACAGATGAGGAAACTGAGGCCCACAGAGCTAAAGGGAGAGCCGGTTCTGAGCTGCCATGCCCGCTCCCAGCACCCCAGATCAGACCCCACACCCCACATCCTCCCCAATCCTCTGCCTCCAGAGGACCACAGGCTCCACGCAGACTTTGAGGAAGTGCTGAGGACGCAGCTCTGCCACCCCAGGCGAGCACCACCCTGGGGGGAGGCTGGCAGCGCCCGCGGCCGCAGCAGATGCACAGATCTGGGCCAGCTCCCTCAGTGGCAGCCTCGGCCCAGGCCCCTGGGTTACGGCCCTTCCTCCTCCAAGAGGCTAATGGCTCTGCCTTCACATTTGTCTGCCTGGCTACTCGCTCTTTCAAAATGGAAAAGAAATTCAAAACACTGTGATTAAGTTCTGTGTCTTCAAAGGGCATCTTTCCCCCACGTGGCTGTTATGAATTCCAGGGGTGGGGCTAGAAGGTGTGTCCTTTCTGTTCCCCAGGGGACAGGAGTCATGCTTTTGTGAGAACGCTGTCCAAAGTGGAGGAGACAGCAGCCCGGCTTTCAGGGACCCAAGGGCTGAACAGAGGGAACTTAAGATGCTCCCCGGCGTGGGGAGAGCTGACAACTTCACAGGGAGCTCACCTCCCAGGTGAAACCTGATCCTTGGTGGGCAGCTTCTCAGGCTCCGTGGTGGGGGAGACCCCATCCACAGCCTACAAGGCTGTCTTTTCAGCCTGCCCTCAGCTACAGAAAAGTGACCCCAGAGGCTGCTGTACTGAACCCAAACCCACAAGACTCCGAGCAGAAATAAATTCCTGCCTTCTGGGCACTCACAGTCTACGGAGGTGGGTCTGCACCACTCTCCACCTTTTTTTTTTTCCTGAACAATTATGTTTTTAAGTTAAACTGAAGGCATAGCAGAAAAGTGGGAGATGAGATGGTTGCATCACCAACTCAACAGACATGAGTTTGAGCAAACTCCAGGAGATGGTGAAGGACAGGGAAGCCTGGCATGCTGCAGTCCATGGGGCCGCAAAGAGTCAGATGCAACTGAGTGACTGAACAAGAGGCCCCTCAATTGGTGAGACAAGGAGAAGGTCTTACATTCTCCTTGGCCTCACAGAGCATTTTCACAATATCTCCACCTCCCTAAGGACGCCTGACATTTGATATGATTCTGATCATTATGATTTCGGCTTTCTCTAATGCGTGTGTGTCCCAGGCCCCGCCCCCTCCCACCAAGCCACACTCCAGTCTTACAGAAGCAGCCCCATTGACATGTCCTGCTTGACCCCAACCATCTATGCGGGGTTATAAGCCAAGAAGACCCTTGGTTCCTCCCCAGAAACAGATTGGCCAACTGAAGAGCATGAATGGAATTTACTGGGAGGGCACAGTGCCTATCCCAGATAATTCTAGAAGGCAGGGGAGACAGGATCCAAGCTCTGGGTGCAGGAGAGTCTGGCCTGGACACCCTGAGAGTGACAGCCTCCACTGGCACTGGCACAGCCACTTCTAATTTTCCACTGCACCTACCTGTTTTTATGAGAAAATTTTAAGTGCTGAAAATAAAAACTAAACAAATGATCGGGTGCGAGGAGGCCATGCAGGAGGCTGATGTGGCTACAGGTGTTTGGAGCTGGACGGAGAGAAATGGAGGGATTCAGGAATTTTTAAACATGGGATTGAAAGTTCTCAGTGATGGATTAAACATATGTCAGGGGCGGGAGTGGGACGGGACTGGCGGGTGGGCAAAAAGAAAATCCAGTGTCTCAGGCAAGTGGGTGGTCCGTGGTGCTCTCTAGGACTGCAGGTGAAAGTGGGTCAGGAGGCTCGGAGCTGAAAACCCAGTCAGGAAGCTGGAAGCTTAGAGGTCAAATACTGCCTCTTGGATGGTCACTGTGGGTGGTGCCCTGTGGTGGTGTCTGAAGGCTGCAGTGGCATCAGTGCCCTGCATAGGGCATTGAAAGGCAAGCTGACAAGCGACAGCCCCTGCAGGTAGCCTCAAGGTGCAGGGGGACCCGGGGTCTCCCATCAGCTCTGCGACAAACCCGATTTGTGACCTTGACCAAACTGCTTGCCCTCTTGGGTCTTGGTCTCCTGGCCATCACTAACACTCCAGGGACTCATGGATGAATACTGGAGGAGGCGAATGCCATGCACATGTTTTCCGCTAATGCCAAACCGTCCACAAAGCGTCTGTGTATTGCCTGGGCAACCTAACGGCTTTAAAAATCTTAAGTGGCTCTTGTTCTTCTGATTCATCGCATCCTATGCATTTAACTTCTAGAACACATTTAGCCCTCAAAATATCCTGGTACATTTTCTACCCACCCCTTAACATTTCAGTCCTCTGTCTTCCACACCACGGCTCCATTTCAGCATCACCTGTTCCCCCAGCACATCTTCACCCTTTTCCTCTTCGAGTCAGGAGCCCAGGGCACCCACCCTCCCTGCCAGAGAAGACAAAAGCCACCAGACACACTGCCTCGCTGGGTCTGCCCAGCCCCCTCCTGAAAGAGAAACCAGCAGAGACCTAAAAGTAAAAGACCACAGACACCACAGGGTCGCAGAGTCGGACAGGACTGAAGCAGCTTAGCACACAAAGGGGGGCGGAGGCAAGGCGTTAGGACACAGTTGAAGGGAGGGACAGCGTAGTTAGATTCAAACCTGACCAACACACACACATACACACACACACGTCTCCGGAAGCTGTGGGATCAGGGAAGGTCTCCGCAGCATGTCAGTTTCAGCCCTCTGGTCACTGGCTAGATCACCAGTGTCATCAGCAGTGGGGCTGAATCGACCAGGAGTCCCAGCCCACGCTTTTGGTCATTTGGACCAAAACAAAGGTTTGCACCGCTGTCAGAAGCATTTGCCTCATCCTCCCATCCTTCCCACTACTTGCTTTTTTATTTAAGCAGAAATTGCTTCTAGGGACTTCTCTGGTGGTTAAGAGCCCATGCTTTCAATGCCAGGGTGCAGGTTCAGTCTCTGGTTGGGGAGTTAAGATACTCACAGCCAAAAAAACAAAAGATAAATCAGAACCAGTATTGTAACAAATTCAATAAAGACTTTAAAAATGGTCCACTTCAAAAAAATACATTTTTTAAAAAAAAGAACTTGCCTCTAAAATGACCAGCAAGGCTGCTGTGTTTGCTGGGTTGTGGGATCAGCATGTAAGGGGTTGAAGAGAAGAGAGTCAACAATTCCCTCACTCGTTGTTTAGTCAGTAGGTCATGTTCAACTCTTTTGTGACCCCATGGACTATAGCCCTCCAGGCTCCTCTGTCCATGGAATTCTCCAGGCAAGCGTACTGGAATGGGTTGCCATTTCCTTCTCCAGAGGATCTTCCCAACCCAGGGATCCAACTCGGGTCTCCTGCACTGCAGGCAGATTCTTTACCACTGAGTCACGGGGGAAGCCCAGCCCCCTCGTTAACGGGTGACCAGATCCAATGTGTGAGATTTTGTTCCAAGGAAGCTTCTCTTGAAAACAGTTAGCCCAGGTTTCACTTCTCCTGTGACCTGTTTGTCTGATTTTCCTTCCCTCCTCTGAGTGCTCACCCCGCATCCCAGTTTCATTATTCCTATCACAAGGGCTGAAGAGCATTCCGAGTGTCTGCAGGTGAGAAGCGGAGAGAACTCGCAGCTTCACCCAGCCTCCACCCCCCAAACAGCCTCCAGAAAGCTGGGACGAGTAAGGACAGAATCGGTACTGAGCCCTTCGTGGGTGTCAGGAGCCACGCCGAGTATCTTACGTGCAATATGAGAGCCCTGTGAAGTGAATACTCCAAGCATCTTCATTTTACAGATGGGAAAGCAAAGCACAAAGCGGGTAGACTACCAGCCCCAAGCCCCCCAGGTGGAAGCTGCAGAGCCCACCTGCCTGGCTACCACCAGGGCCCCTCTGAAAATGAACACACCTGGTCTATGTCCATGGCCAGAGAAGGCACTATGGTGGAATTTCTGTCTCCCCGTTCCACCTCTCCTCCCCGGGCACCATTTGAAGCCCCTTAGAGATGGGAAGAGGACCTCCCTAAGCCTTACCTGAATAAGGAAGGGGTGACAAGGTGGGATGAATGCCTGGTGGAGAAGTTTCCAGCCTCCAGGCTTCTGAGCACAGGTGGGATTTTGAGCTGGGGTCAGAGCATCAGCCTCTTTGACGTCTAGATGCTACTTCAAGTGCGTGCTCAGTGCTCAGGCGTGTCTGACTGTTTGCAACCACATGGGCTGTAGCCCAGCAGGCTCCTCTGCCCATGGAATTCTCCAGGCAAGAATACTGGACTGGGTTGCCATTTCCTCCTCCAGGGGATCTTCCCGACCCAGGGATCCAACCCGAGTCTCTTAATGCCTCCCGCATCAGCAGAAGGAACCTACCACTAGTGCAGGTGGTAAGACCAGCCCCCTCCATGCCCAAGAAAGTGTGCCAGTGCAGGGACCCCAGCTCCTCCAGGCAGCCCCCATCTCTCCAGACCCGAGTCCCCACCCCATGCTTCCTCTGTCAGTTATCTTCACCTCAAACAGCACAAATCGTTCTTCTCCTTTCAGTACTGTCCCTTTCGACTCAGGGCCCTCTGACGTCTTTCTGAAACCGACACCAGCATCCAGGAGAAAAGAGAAGCCAGCAGAAAGTCTTTGAAGGGCTCTGCTAAGAAGCTCTGCACTGCCTGTCCCCCTCCCAGCTGCTCGCCCAAATTTCCAGTCTGTTCCTTCCAGACCTGCCCCGGCCTCTCACAGGCATGCTCTTTCCAGCAGCTCACACCTGCTCGACAAGTGTTCGCAGCACTCACACCCGACACTGACCGGTGGGCCAGGAGGATGCCAGCGTGAAGACGAAGCCAGCCCTACCCCAGAGTCTCAACAAGGAGAACGCCAAGCCTAGGGGCGGTCTTCCCAGACGAGAGGCACAGCCTCTACCCACCAAAGAAGGGGAGGATGAACCCCAGGGTGGCAGGTGGAGGGAACAGGAGAGGGGGTCCTGATAGGGGATCCAAGGAACAAAGCCACAAGCACCCTGGGGACGGTGTGTCTGCTGCTCGGCGTGGTAGGACCAGACGAGGGTGGCGGGGTTGAGAGGGTGGCGCACGGGCCAGGGAAGACAGGAGGAATTTTTATCTTTGTTCACCTCTGCCTGGAAAGGTATCTGACATGCAAGAGGTGCTTGTACTATTACACCTATGAAATAGGCATGTAACTATCAGCTGGATAAACTAATCAGAGCATGAGTGCCCACTGCAGGAGGTGAGAGCAGTGCTAGAGATAGAGGGGCCCTGGTCCTTCTCCCCGGAGGCCACCTTCCAGAGCCCAGAGCCCCCATCACTGAGAGAAACACACACGGCCTATCTTCATTGACTTCTCAGGCTAGAGTAATCAGCTAAATAAAACAGCCTATTGGCCGGGCCCACAGCTATTCCTTCAGCATTAAACATTAAAACATCTGTGTGTGTGCGTGTATGCGTGTGCTCTGTCGTTCAGTCATATCTGACCCTTGTGACCCCACGGACTGTAGTCCACCAGGGTCCTCTGTCCATGAGATTTCCCAGGCAAGAGTGCTGGAGTAGGTAGCTATTTCCTTCTCCAGGGAATCTTCCCAAACCAGGGATCAAATTAAGCACCTACTATGTGCCAAGGATGGCACTGGGCAGTGGAGGCCCAGTGGTGAACAAAATGACCAGTTCTCTGCCTTCCTGGACATTATCACCCAATGAACAACATCAAAGCAAATGAACAGCAGAATTATCCATCATAAGAAGTGCTAGAACCTCTGCCCAAGTCACATCCTCCTGAGACAAGGCAGTGTGGCCTAGTGGACAGCAGTGTGAGCTCAGAAAGCACACCACCTAATTCAGTCCTGGTCACACTATTAGCTGTGTGACCTCGGGCAACTTACCCTCTCTGAGCTTCAGTTCATGCACACACACTAAGTCGCTTCAGTCACGTTTGACTCTATATGACCCTATGGACCGTAGCCCGCCAGGCTCCTCTATCCATGGGATTCTCCAGGCAAGAATACTGAAGTGGGTTGTCATGCTCTCCTCTGGGGATCTTCCCGACCCAGGGATCGAACCTATATCTCTATTTCTCCTGCATTGGCGGGCAGGTTCTTTACCGCCAGCGCCACCTGGGAAGCCAGAGCTTCAGTTTCCTCCTATGCAAAATAGGAATCTTAGTAATATCTTCATCTTATCTGGGTTACTGCAAGGATGAAATAAAAATACCATATAAATAGCACAATACAGTCTGGCATCATAAAATGTCACGAATCTGTCATGGTTGTTGCCAACTATTGTCAAGGGCAAGGATCCATGGCCAAGTTGCATGAAGTCATTTCATCAGCTCACTAAGAGCTGATGTTTCCTAACTGGCCTGACCATGCCACTGGTCAGCGGCAGGAACAGAACAGTGCAGTCCAAACTTTTCACTCCCTGTCTATGCCTTGGTCTGCTGCTGCTGCTGCGTCACTTCAGTCGTGTCCGACTCTGTGTGACCCCATAGACAGAAGCCCACCAGGCTCCCCCGTCCCTGGGATTCTCCAGGCAAGAACACTGGAGTGGGTTGCCATTTCCTTCACCAATGTGTGAAAGTGAAGTCGCTCAGTCGTGTCCGACCCTTAGCGACCCCACAGACTGCAGCCCATCAGGCTCCTCCATCCATGGGATTCTCTAGGCAAGAGTACTGGAGTGGCTTGCCATTGCCTTCTCCAATGCCTTGGTCTAACCAGCACCAAATTCCTCCTTTCCAGCTTGTGATGTGATCATTTCCCTGTGCAGAATCAGATTCAGGATGAATTTGGAGCGATAACTTAGTGTCCGTCATGCACTGAGCTGGGGGATCACAGGGCCGCCGGCAGCTGGCGCGGCAATCAGTGACCTGCGGGACGTCGTGTCCCTGCTTCTCGGTGTCGTCTCCTTGTCACCCCGGCTCCCACTCCCACGCCCACAAGCACAAACAGCTCTGGAGCCAGGCAGCCACAGAGGACGCCGAGCTCTCGTTTAAACCTTTGAACTGAGCCGATAACCAGCTCCAGGCTGTTAATGGCCTGTGGTACTTACATCCACACCAGCCACACCAATTACTCCCGAGGCCCTGATAGGCTGTGTTTCTGGGTCCCTTCTGAACTCCTCTCATCGCACATCTACCAGGTCTACTCTGCTTTTCCTTCCCATCCTTTCTTCCCCTTCCGTGTGTGTGTGGGGTGGGGAGGGGGGTGGGAGTCACATCTATCTCAGCAAACTCCCGCATGCCCACAGAACATCAAGGCATCCTTCCTTTTCTGCATCCCAGGGGCTCCAGACGCAAGTGTTACCCTGGCACTCAACACTTACTATGGTGGCTGTTTCCCTCCTTCAGCTAAACAGGACCTGCTTCGAGGCTGACACTGTGTTTCTCTTCTCTCTGTACCCCTGCACCTGGCACACAGCAGGAGGATGATAAATGTGGGTTAGCAATGAATGAACCAATGAAGGAAGGGGCAAGCATGGCCCAGAACCTTCCAAAAAAAACAAATCTCAGAAGAGAAAGGCTGGGAGAGGGCAGCAGAGAGACTGGGGGTCGGGCAGGCTCGTCAGTGAGGCTGACCCTGGGCAAGGGTGTGACCAAGTGTAACCTTAGTGGTTTTGCGGCGCTAGTGGTAAAGAATCCACCTGCCAATGCAGGAGATGCAAGAGACACGGGTTCGAGCCCTGGGTCAGGAAGATCCCCTGGAGTAGGAAATGGCCACCCACTCCAGTATTGTTGCCCAGAGAATTCCATGGACAGAGAAGCCTGGTGGGCTACAGGTCCAAAGGGTTGCAAAGAGTTGGACACAACTGAGCGACCGAGCCTGCACACGTGCGCAGAATCCCCAGTCTGGCCCCAGGTCTGTGGGTCACCAGTTGTGACCTTGGGCAGTCCTCTTTCCACTCTAGGGCTTAGCTTCCTCATCTACAAGAGAAGGGAGTTGGGCTGGGTGATCTCTTTACTCCTGTAATTTTAATACATTACCATGTTTTAATTCAGTTCTTTTTTCTTTTTGGCCTTCACCCAAAGGCATATGAGATCTTAGTTTCCTGACCAGAGACCAAATGCGTGCCCCCTACATTGAAAGAACAGAGTCCTAATCACTGGACTTCCAGGGAAGTCCCTCGAATTCAATTCTTAACTGGCAAGTTTGGCACCAATAGAAAAGTATATCCCTACCCCCATCCCCAGGACCCCTCAAATGCACCTTTCTGGGTCCCAAGAGCACCCCAGATGAACAGTGTCACTCGAGGACTTAGCACAGAATATTATGGCGACTGGATTGATCTCCCACCTATGCTGTGACCCAGAGAGAAGCCCGGTGAAGTCATCGCTGGGGACTGAGGCAGTGGTCTCCCTCACACCTGGATGGGCCGATACCACGTGTGAGGGCATCAACCACAGTCCAGCGCAGGCCAGCGGTCAGTCCTGGACATGAGGACAGCAAATCAAAGGAGAAAGGCACAGTCCAGGAGCCACTGGACAAAAGCATAATTTAGTCACCACATGTCAGGTAATAGTGAAAGGTGGACTAAGGGGGACGAGGCTCCAACAGGGGGAAAATGTGCTTAGGGAATAAGAAGAAGGAGACTCCAGGGTTGAAATGAATTGTGTCTGATATGATCTTAAAAATCACTTTTTCTTGTCTTGCCTGGAGCAAAAGGGATGAGATGTCTGCCTCCAGACAGAACGATGTGGGGAGCAGTAATAGAAGAAGCGTGAGAGGCAGCCAGACCTGGGTTGAAAGCCCAGCTCCGTCCCTTCCCAGCCTTGAGCACGCCCCTTTATCTCTCCAAGACTCAGCCTCTTCACTGTAAAAATCGGGGAAACGGTATCTTCCTCACAGGGTTATTATGCGAGTTTAAAAAGACAACGTATGATCATGGCCAATGATTGTGAAAACCACCAGGGAAAGTCACACATCCACCCAGTAACACCCTGAAGCTTTCGAACTAATTACAAGGGAAAATGGCATGTCTGAGACAGAGAAGTCAGGCAACAGCCGCCTCGGCCAAGTGACCCTAACATCATCAGTGACGGGACAGACTGGCATTTTACGTCGGCCCCCAGTGGGATGAACTTAGAAGTACACAGCATCATTTGTGCAATTATCCCTGCCAAACAATAATTACCCTGAAATCTTTCCGCGAGGGAACATCAAACAAATCTAAAACTGAGGGACATTTTGCATTAGTTTGGACTCCTGACAATGGAAGGAGAAAAGGGGGCTGAGAAACTGTTCTACATGAAAGGAAACTAACAAAGCATGAAAGATAAGTGCGATTGACAAGCCTTGATTAGCTCCAGGAAGGAAGCAAGGATTGTTATCAGGAAAATTGGGAAATTTTTAATAACCACCACAAAATGCATAATGGGATTGGTTTAACGTTAAATTTCCTGCACGTCATGGTTCTAGTCTATTTATGTAGAAGAATGCCCTTGTTCTGAGGAATTACATGCTGGTATATTTAGGATGAAAGTGTCGTGATGTCTGCATGTAACTCTGAAATGGTTCAAATATATATGTATGTATAGAGAGAGAGAGAAAGAGAGAAATAAAGCAAAAATGTGAAACTAGGTATAAGAAACTAGGTGCAAGAAATAAAGGAATTAGCAAAATTCAACGTTTCATTAAATATTACTACTAATAGTAGGTTTGGAATTTTTTCAAAATAAAGCTTTTGGAGAAAAGATAATGCTTATCAAGTTCTTGGCACTTAATAAGAGTAAATAGTAAATATAATATGCTGGCGATGATTATATCTTGGCTTGATGGAAACTATTAAAACCTAACCATGCCTGTTCTATTGCTATATCTCAGTTCCTGACTTTCCCTGTGAGGTGGCTCAGCCCCTAAGCCATTGGGCTGAGGTTTGGTTTTTCTACCCGTAAACCAGGACAGTTCTCAGATCCCTATGTGGAATAGCAATAAGAAATGGGATGCTGAGAGGGTGGTAATCAGACATAATGAAGCAATCAAATTCTTCTCAGGGGCTGGGATAAGTCAGTCCACATTTCTGCAATCATGACAGTGACACTCTGATTATTTGTATGAGCTCTGTCCCGGTTTATTTTCCTCATTTTTTTTTTTTTTTGCATCCTCTTTCAGACTCTGATGAAATTAGTGTCTCTCTGTATTTTTTTTAACATCCCAGGAAACTTAAAAGGGAAAAGGACTGCCTGTCTCAGGAGGCTTGACGAGAAGGCAGGCACTGTCGGAGGGATAATCCAATTCTACAAACGTTGACTGAGTACCTTCCTCTGTGTCAGGCACTTGGCACAGAAAGAGTAACAAGACCCTTTCTTGTCCCTGCTTAAAGGATATATAACCTATTGAAGGAAAAAAAAAAAATCTCATAATCAAAAAACTGACAAACCACACGAATTCTTTCTTAAGTGTTAAGGCATGTAAAATATAGTAGGGTCATTGTGTTTAAAATCATTGTTGAATTAAAGAATAGCTGAGTGGATGGATGGATGAACGGATAATGGAAGGATGGAAGGATGATGGAGGGATAGAGGAAGAGATGGATAGATGGATGGATGAACAGGCAGACAAAGGGATGGAGAGGTAAGTCATGAATAGCCCTCAATACAGGCAAAATAGAAATGCCCCCAGGAATTGCTTCCTTAAGGATGTGTCTATACCAAAGCTTCCAGTGGCTGGTTTTGCCTCCTGGAAGCCTTGTACAAGCAAAATAGCTTTACCACGCCTAGAATCATTGAGAAAATAAAAAAGCATGATGAAAGCCACAGCTTAGATATAGAGTAATTAAAAACAATACTTGAGGAAGACAACTTATACTCACTGCCATATTTTAATTTTGTCCTAATCATATCTTTCCTTAAGAACTGTAAACTCTGGGTTGTAATTAAGGCATACCCTAATAGTTAAACTGTTGCTTTAATGAGGAGTTTTTCTTTTAGAAATAGCAAAATAATATGGCTGAATCACGCTCGTCATCTCTTACCCCTTCTCAGTCATACAAAACTAGAGTAAATTTATTCATCTTCCCCTACATTCCCTCCAGCTGGTAGGAAGACGCGGTCACTGTGGGCATAATCTAGGAAGAATTGCCAGACTTTTGGAGAATGTCTTGCTAACCCACTCAGAATAAATGAAGGCAAGAGACAAAAAGGCTTATTTTACTGAAGGAGTACAGTAGACCAGCAAATTCTGCTGATTCGGGAATCAGCTCTTAAGCAACTTCCTTCCTTTTGCTCTGCAGAAGACCCCGTCAAGAGGATGAGAAAGCAGCCCACAAACAGGGAGGAAATATTTGCCAGCCACGTATCTGACAAAGCACTGGTGTCCAGAAGAGGTCAGAACTCTTAAAACTCAATAGTAAAAAACAAACAATCCTATTAGAAAAATAGGCAAGAAATACAAAGAAACATTTCAACAGGGAGGCTATGCAGAGGGCAGTTAAGCAGGTGAGAAGGCACTGAACAACACTTGTGACTAGGGACATGCAAACATAAATCACATCAAGACGCCATAGAGCCTGCTCAGAGTGACCACAGTAAAAAAGCCGTGGCCACATTAAACACCGGTGAAGATGTAAAGAAATGATGACTCGCACGTGGCCGGTGGGCATGTGCAACGGAACAGCCACTCTGGAGAACAGTTTGCCGTTTTCTTCAAAAGAACTAAATATGCAACTATCACATGACCCAGCAATTGCACTCCTGGGTATTTATCCTGGAGAAACAAAAACTTGTATTCACACAAGAAACCCATACACAACTGTTTCTGGCAGCTTTCGTCAAAACAGCCCCAAACTGCAAGCAGCACAGGTGTCTTTCGATGAATGAACGGGGACAAATTTATACCAGGAATACTGCGCAGCAATAAGGAGGATCTATTGATATATGCAACAGCTTGGATGAATGTCCAGAGAATTATGCCTAGGATACAAAACAAACCAATCCCAGAAGGTTACAGAACATATGATTCCATTTATATAGCTTTCTTAAAATGACAAAATTATAGAAGTAAAGACCAGATTAGCAGTTGCCATGGGCAACTGAGGGGTACAGTAGGAGGGGAGGGATGAGGGAATGCGTGGCCATGAAAGGATAATGGCAGAGACCCTTGCGATAAGATGCCCTGCATCTTGAAAGTACCAGCATATTTCTCCTCCATATCCTCCTTGTGATACTGGCTATAGTTCTGCGAGATGCCACCACGGGGGAAACCAATAAACAGGGCCTGGACTCTCTCTGCATTTTTCTTATAACTGCCTGTGAATCGACAATGAGCTCATAAATAAAAAGTTTAATTTTTAAACATTGCACCAGGAAGCCCAGAGCCCTGTGGTGGGGTGTTGGAGAAAGATGACGACAGACCCTGCAGGTGAACAAGAGGGAAAAAGCCAACAGCCCCACAAGGGGTCAAGACACACACACGCCGATATTCCCCTCGCAGGAAGAAGAAAGGAAAAGAATTACCATGCAGGCCAGTTTACCAAAGAAACCTCTTTCAGTCCGAACTCCTCTGAAGCCAGAGGCTCCATTCAGCCTGGCACACATTCAAACAGCAAAGCTCCACCCCTCCCTGATACAGACTTGGAGATGCAATCCATTCGCACAGAGTCAGCAGTCTGGAACATGTGTTTGCAATCGGAGGCTTCCTGTGAGGTTCGTGGGCCTTCATCACATGTCTTCCGGCATCTCTGTGGTTTGGGAGGCCCGGCCAGCCGGCTGTTGGACTAAATTTCTGGCTGGGCATAAACAAGGGGTCTCAGGGGCAGTTCTCCAGCCAGCAGGCCAGACTGTCGGCCTCAGGGTGCAGACGGGGCCTGCTCTCATGCATTTTCTCAGAAGATCATTCATCCTTTTAAATCCCTCTAGGACTGACCCATCACTCCATTCCCGCCTCTCCTGGGAACCAGGGAGGTGGCACAGAGCCCCCTGCCCTGTCCACCCCCACCCTCTCTGCAGCCCGGAGGGAAAGCTGGCAGGCCGGCCACACATGTCAAGCAAAACCACTGCCTCCCCCGGCCTGGCTGCCTCCCCCACCCACTCTGGCTCTTGCAAGGCCTGTTTTGCACGAGTCACTCCCAGAGGAGCCATTCTCATCCTAATGTGTTTCTTGGGCATTTCAAGGGATTCCACGAACCACACTCTCAAAAATCATGTTCTAAGGTATTAAGGTGACCAATTTCTCATCTAATCTGCCCCTACCGTTCTCAACTTCTTTTCCGGATGGGACCACAGAGATCTGGAAAAGCTCATTCTTTCTTACTTAACGCTGACATCCTTTCAACAATTTCTCCTCCCCTCACCGTCTGCTTCAGGAAACAGAAATCAAGAGTTTGATGAGGAAACTTTCGGGAATTCCCTGCCAGTCCAGGGGTTGGGACTCTGAATTCTCACTGCTGCGGGCTTGGATTCGATCCCTGGTCAAGGAACTGAGATCCCACAGCCGTGCAGCTGGTCAAAAATAATAAATAAATAGGGGAGGACTTCCCTGGTGGTCCAGTTGTTAGGAATTCTGCTAACGGAGGGGACACATGTTCGATCCCGGGGCTGGGAAGATCCCACAGGCTGCTGGGCAACTAAGCGTGTGCACCTCAATGACTGCTCCCAGGTGCTGCGACCACTGAAGCCCGTGTGCCCTAAAGCCCATGCTCTGCAACAAGAGAAGCCACAGCAACGAGAAGCCTGTGTACCGCAATTAGAGAGTAGTCCCCACTTGCTACAACTAGAGAAAGCCCTCACATAGCAATGAATACCCAGCACAGCCAAACATAAATAAATAAAATTCAAAAATAAAGAGGTGAGAACACTTCCTTGAGCTATCAGCACACGCTGATCCTCCATCTGGTCAGAGTCCCGAGCCCCCTCCCTCAATCCAGGGTCCCCAGGACTATCCTCAAAGGCAAAGCAAAGCAGCTGATGAATTTTCCAGAGGCTCTTCTGCAAATGTCCTTTATCATATGCAGCCTCAGGGCCCCCATACCGGAAAGAAATGTCAGCCAGCCAGGGGGAATATGAATGTTCTCTATCCGAACGTGGAACTTTCTCAAGGCCTGGGCTTTTGTTTGGTAGGGGGTGAGGCGGGCACAGAGGAGAAAAGTGAGAAAGGACAAGGAAAACTGCCCAAAGGACTAAGAAACCTGGTGACAGAACAGTTCCTAGACTCTGAGGTCCTGGCTCCCCGTTCCCAGGGTCAAACATCATGTCCTCTTGGGTTACAGGGGAAGGTCCCCAGAAACAGAGGGAAGTGGCCCGGGGTGTGTCTGCAGGGCTGCTGATCCTCTGTCTCAGCTGGACCATGAAGGCTACTTACCGGGCCAGAAAAGCAACGGAGTAGGGCAGGCAGGTGGAGCAAGGGCAGTGGGCTTCCAGTGTGTGGATTACAAGCTCTGCAGTCCTTTGTCCTCCTCAGTCAGACACAGATATTCACACCCATCTCACCTGGGGCAGCACGGAGATCAAACCAGTCAATCCTAAAGGAAATCAATATTCAATGAATATTCACTGGAAGGACTGATGTGGAAGCTGAAGCTCTAATACTTTGGCCACCTGATGAGAGGATCCGACTCACTGGGAATGACTCTGATGTTGGAAAAGACAGAAGGCAAAAGGAGAGGGCAGCAGAGGATGAGATGGTTAGAGAACATCACTGACTCAATGGACGTGAATGTGGGCAAACACCACGAGAGAGTGGAAGACAGGGGAGCCTGGCGTGCTGCAGTCCACGTGGTTGCAAACAGTCAGACACAACTGAGCAACTGAGCAGCGGCAATAGGGAGTGCCATAAATAACCGAAAGCCTGACAACCAGCCCCCCAAAATAAGAGTTCTTTGTTCTGACATGAATCTAGAGGTAGATATTCCAGGGTTCAGACACTTATTCCATTTGCATCGACCCTAAGACCCACTTTTCTCTTTTTCACATTTTAACATCTTGGGAATCCAACTGTGCTTTACCAGCAAACCAGGGTTTCATTAGCAGCAAGCACATCTCTTTCCTACTGACACTTAAGTAAAGGTGTGTCTTAAAATATGGACTGTGTTTCAGTGAAAGGCAATGTGTTCTCAGGAGCGACACTTACCTTGGGGCCATATGTCCTCCTACCTTGCCTCATGGCTGCAGGGTGGCTGCTGCAGCTTCGACCATCACATCCAGATTGCAGATGGCAGGAAAAGAGATGTGGGAAGGAAATTCAAGGTTTTTTCTTCTGGAAACTTTGTCTTTTTAGTTAGGAAGAGATGCTCCTTCCAATAAACGTCCACTTTTATATTATTGACCAGAACTGGGTTGCATGGCCATCTGTTGGGTGCTGGGAAGGTAAGCTTTAGGTTGCCAGGTTCTGAGTGAGCCAACATGTCGTGTCTGCTCCAGGAGGTAAAATAATGATCCCATGTCCTGGCTATTGTAAACAGAGCTGCACTATAGCCAGGACATGGAAGCAACCTAAATGTCCATCAACAAAAGAATGGATAAAGAAGATGTGGTACATACATATAATGGAATCTTACTCTGTCATAGAAAGGAATGAAACAGTGTCATTTGCAGCCACACGGATGGACCTAGAGACTGTCATTCAGAGTGAAGTAAGTCAGACAGAGAAAAACAAATCTCGTGTATTGATGTGTACACGTGGAGTCTAGAAAATGGTGTGGGTGATCTAATCTGCAAAGCAGAAGCAGAGAAATAGACACAGAGAACAAACGTATGGACGCCAAGGGGGAAGATGGGGTGGGATGCGCTGGAAGACTGGGACTGACATGTTTGGGATTTCTCTCACAGCTCAGTCGGTAAAGAATCTGCCTGCAGCGTAGGAGACTTGGGTTCAATTCCTGGGTTGGGAAGATGGACCAGATGCCAAGATCTTCGTTTTCTGAATGTTGAGTTTTAAGCCAGATTTTTCACTCTCCTCTTTCACTTTCACCAAGAGGCTCTTCGCTTTCTGCCATAAGGGTGGTGTCATTTGCATATCTGAAGTTATTGATATTTCTCCCGGCAATCTTGATTCCAGCTTGTGCTTCATCCAGTAACTATTCTCTAGTAAAAATTAATTTGAAAACATAGTATAATAACAAGCCCAGTCTCTGCCATGTATAATAGTAGAAGCTGCCCAAGCAGCATCTCTTTACCTCTACACACAAAAAGGCATGACTTCTGTGCTGGGGTGAGGAAGCCAGCTCACTAAACAACCTCACTTCTTGGAACGTGGGAACCAACACTCTCTCGGAATGCAAATGAGCTTTGCCCAGGGAAGAGCGCGACATACAAGATTCTGCAGAACTATCTCCACAAGCTATTTATTTTCTGGTGCAAAGTAAATAAATACACTGTTGTGCTTCGCTCACAAATGGTTTCTTTGGTTTTCCTCCACCAAGCACAGCCCATCTCCTGCTCCCGCTCTTGTGCACTCTCAGCCCGCAGCCCCTTCCAGCCTCAGCGGGAATGAGCCAGGCATCCTGGGCATCTGGCCATCCCATGGATGTGCCCAGCTTTCCAGGCAACTGGAAAGGAGCTGATCTCTTCAGCCTTTCATAGGGCTTCCCTGGTGGCTTAGATGGTAAAGAATCTGCCTGCAATGCCGGTGATATTAGTTCAATCCCTGGCTGGGGAGATCCCCTGGAGAAGGGAATGGCAATCCACTCCAGTATGCTTACTTGGAGAATTCCATGGATAGAGGAGCCCAGTGGGCTATAGTCCATGGGGTCTCAAAGAGTCGGATACGACTGATCGACTAACACTTTCACTTACTTTCAGCTTCTCGTAGAGTAACTCCTGTAATCTTCCTGCGAATCTGCACGCAGGGTATAAGCATTCTTATTTGCCAAACTACGGCTCGGAGAAGTTAGGGACATGTTCAGGGTCACCAGCTGGGAAGCAAGGAGCTGAGACACAAACCCAGGCTGCCTGCAGCCCGTTCCCTCTGCGGCACGACTCAGTGCCTCCCCCGTGTTGCCGCTGTTTACCTCTCTGTTTAGGTCAGAAAAAAAGCACATCAGGAGGCCATGGAAAGAGTAAGTATTGCAACTACAGGGGACCCTAGGACCCCAAGACCTCCGTTCTTCTGCCTGTGCTGGGTGGGCTGTGCTCTGGAGTCACAGAGGTGGCCAGCACAAAACCAGACAATCTGGTTTCCTCCCGAGACAGGTGAGGACACGGAGGCCCTGAATGGCAACAAGAAGAAATGGAGCCAGGGTTCAGACCACAGCTTCTAGGCCACTTGCAGTTTCCACCATGATCTTCAAGCTCTCCCAACGACAGTCACTCACGGGGCCAGGCCGAGAAGCTGCCCCCACCATAGCTACCTTGAGGATTTCCATTCGTCAATTGCACAAAAATATTTCCAGATAGAGGACCACAGACCCAGCATTGTTCTGGAAATGGGGCAACAACAAGAGATAATGACTAGGTTCTCATGCAGCTTATATTCTTGTATGGCAGACAGGAAGGTTGTGTAAAGGGCCCGGAGCTGCACTTTAGAACCGAGGTCAGGGAAGCAGTCTCATAGGAGGTGACACTTACATGTGTAAGGATGAGAAAGAAGCAGTGGGTGAAGGTCTGGAGGAAAAATGGTCCAGGCAGAGGACGGAAGGCCTTGACGGGGAGAAGGCTTGGCTACCCTAGCAAAGAAGGGAGGCCACTGGGGCTTGATTTTGGAAGAGAAGAAAGTGACAGGTGGGAGAGGAGACCAAGGGCAGGTCCTGTATAGCCCAGGAGCAGGAAGAGGGACTTGACTTTTGTTCTCCATACAATGAGAAGTCACTTCAAGGTTTGCACCTGAGCCTGTGCTCTCACTTCAGCTTTAGAAAGATTGTTCTGGATGCTGGGGAAAGAGCAGAGAAGGGGCAAGAATACAAAGAGGCAGCTGAGTCCTCAAGCAGGGCCAGGAGTCCTCAGGTCATGTCCTCATTAAACTGTGAACCTGGAGTTTTCACAAGGCTGCACTGCACAGCTGTGCGGGTTGTGTACTGCCCAACTCTGGGAAGCCCATCACTTAATCTACATATGGACAGCATCCTGATTGCTTCAATCCTTTGTGATTCTGAAAGACTCTTACCAGCCTGACATAGTCATGTCAAAGGAGCAAAATGAAACCCCCTTTAGCACCATTTTTCTACATGAAAGTGATACACACTACAAATCACTGTGTCAAGGACGGGATCCTTAATTATACAATGATGTAAATAGGAGGAACCATAAAAATCTAAAATAATCTTGTACCTTTAATGAATTCACATCCAGTGGAAAATACATTAATCCTTTGGTTATCTGGCCCAGCACTTAAAAAAAGAATCATGGATGATCCTCCCAAAATCGATTTATAATTGTAATTGATTTAAACATGCACCAGGGACTTCCCTGGCGGTCCAGTGGTTGAAACTCTGTTTTCCAATGCCGTGGGTGCAGGTTCCATCCCTGGCTGGGGAGCTAAGATTTCATATTTGGCCTCCAGGCCAAAAATTCAAAACATAAAAACGGAAGCAATGCTGTAACAAATCCAATAAAGACTTTAAAACTGATCCACATTAAAAAAAAGCTTAATAAAATCAGCATGCACGGGACGATCAGTACTCACAGAGACAAGCTACAGCTCTTCCATGGGCAGTGGCATTTCAGTTCATGTTACTGTCCAAACCTGACTCATGAATATTTAAAACAAACATAAATTCTCACTCATCCTCTCATCAAACATGTGTTGAGAGTCTGCTGTACGTAGCCAGACACCATGGGTCTTGGAGCAAACAAACAACCTGTATGTCCCCAGCTTTCATGGACTTTGGCGTCTAATGATCTCTGCACAGACACTAAACAAGGAAAAAAAAACACAAATACATAGACTGTTATAACTTGTAATAAGGGCTAGAAAAGGAAAGGACAGAGAAGAGATCAGGGTGGGGGAGACTCCTTTAGGTTGTGAGGGTCAGAGAACATATCCCTGATGCCTTTATGATGACCAAGGGCCACCATGGCTAAGCCACTTTTCCATGGCTCCCCCGCCTCATTCTCTCTCTCTCTCTTCAAGCAAATATCAGCCCAGGAATTCACTCTCTTACCCCATTATCTTCCCTGCCCACCTCAGGCCCTCCAAGCTCTGGGACCCTGAAGCAAGCAGATAACCCTCAGGATCAGCACCATATATTAAAGTGTTCTCTGAAGGACCGCAGTGAGCAGTCTTGAAGAAAGAGCTTAGTTTCTTGTCCAGGAATTGGACCTGGGTAGCCTAGATGAAAACCAGGAATCTCGGCCACGAGTCCAACGGGTGTGCAGGAACAAGCACAGAGCCCTTGGAGTCCCCACACGAACCCCCAGAATTGACTCTGCTGCACAGATGGCCTTGGCGGCCCCACAGCAGACTGACAGGCAGACTTCCAGGCCAGCCAGGGAGCAGAGCAGCAGAGAGCATCATAGAAGCGCCCTAACCCCTGCCGGGTCCCCCAGCCTCGGGCAGGGCCAGACCCCAGGCACAGACTCCCCAAAGACGCCTTTGCAAAGTCTGCCCAGGGCTGTGCTGCTGAAACTTAGTGCATCACCTGAGTGTATCCAAAAGGCTTAAGAGCCACTGCCCCCAGCAGACCAGATCTAGGAAAGTTACATTAACCACATTTTAGATTGGGCCCAAATCATGATCTATGCTGTCAGCAGAGCCTCTGGCTGGTTTCATCATGTATCCCACAGACACCAAGGTCTATTACTGCCCGGCTGTGCTCAGAGCTAGAGAAATAAAGATGAATGGAACCCAGTCCTCACTCTCCAGCAATTTCCAGCTGACTGACTGGAGCACCCTGGGGTGTCCTGAGCTAGAATGGTGCCTTTTCCACACACTAGGAAGAGGGACCCCCTCCAGGCCCACGCAGTCTGGTGGACAGATGGGGCCGGCCACTGGTCCCCCTCTGTCCCTTCATCTGGGCACCCTGATGCAGCAAGCAATCTTGCCTCTGAGCTGGAAGGTCCTGACGGGCTAACAACTTACAGTCAGTGTCTAGCAGATGTTTCTGCTCCCGTGGGATTTGCATGTTAATGACATCTTTCAGATGGAAACCAGACCCCAGAAGTCCCCTGACAGTGGAGGGGGGAGTAAACCAGCTCTGAGAAAGTAAGAGCTGCAAACTCAAGCCAGCATGGTGTTTATTGGAATATAAGAAACCATAATGCTTAAAATATACAAGAGCTCATATTCAGAGCAGCAACCAGCATTAAAGGGAACCAAGTGATAGATAGAGTGGGAGCTTTTATAGTCGCTGTGGGACCCAGTTACACTGCAGCAGTGACTGTGCTATAATTATTCTCGACTTGCTAAATGTGTTTTTAGTATTTTGATGCCACAGGGTGCCACACACACACCAATGAGGAAACACACATGTACACAAAGGTTGGAAACCTTCAGTCTACCAGGAAAGAGGTGTAAAGAAAAGAATTCTAGCTCCCTGACTCAGTTCTTACTGGAGACCTCAGATCAAGAAGACAAGGCACGCAGTTCTACCTGGAGAGGTCAAGGAGGACTTCCTGAAGGAGGTGAGAATGCAAACAGCCTTGAAGACCGAGTGGGAGCTTCCTGAGCAGATAGGATGGGGAGAGTCGTGCAGATGGGAGAGGAAAGAGCAGGCTTTGTGTGCATCCTGACTGTGGGTTGTGATGTGGCTGGATGTGGGGAGCAGATGAGTAATGGAGGGGGTGGGGGGGAGGGGAAGCAGCTCATGAAAGAAAATCAACGATGTGGCTCTGTTCCTTTTATTTCCCCTCAATTTAATGCCCCCCAAACCCTGCAGTAAAGATAAAATTGGTCTGAAGACATACGATGGCACTTTCTTTGGGATCAGTGAGATTCCACAAGCCTGCATCTTTAACTTGAGTGGGAAATGAGTAGTTTGCAGAAATGCCCAGGGCCTGGCTCTACCGAACAGAAGCCCATGTTCAGGATCAGTGATGCAAAATGAAAATGGGGGCCTCTTTGTTAGAAGATTACAGAGAATTTCAAGACAGCACCAGCAAAGCATTAAATGAAGGACAAGCCTCTTTGTATCATCCATGATTCTTTTTCTAAGTGCTGGGCCAGATAATCAAGGGATGAATGTATTTTCCAATGGGCATGAGGTAATTAAAAGTACAGGATTAAATCATTTTCAGAAAATTGCATGGACGTAGAGATAATCGTACTAAGTCAGCAGTCCCCAGCCCCATTTTGGCACCTAGGGTCAAATCTTATATATAATGGAATACTCAGTTCAGTTCAGTTCAGTTCAGTCGCTCAGTCATGTCCAACTCTTTGCGACCCCATGAATCACAGCACGCCAGGCCTCCCTGTCCATCACCAACTCCCAGAGTTCACTCAAACTCATGTCCATCGATCATGTCCATCCAGCCATCTCATTCTCTGTCGTCCCCTTCTCCTCCTGCCCCCAATCCCTCCCAGTGTCAGAGTCTTTTCCAGTGAGTCAACTCTTTGCATGAGGTGGCCAAAGTGTTGGAGTTTCAGCTTCATCATCAGTCCTTCCAATGAACACCCAGGACTGATCTCCTCTAGAATGGACTGGTTGGATCTCCATGCAGTCCAAGGGACTCTCAAGAGTCTTCTCCAGCACCACAGTTCAAAAGCATCAATTCTTCGGTGATCAGCTTTCTTCACAGTCCAACTCTCACATCCGTACATGACCATGGGAAAAACCATAATGGAATACTATTCAGACATAAAAAAAGAATGAAATTTTGTCTCCAAGTCAGCATCATGGATGGACTTGGAGGGCATTATGCTAAGTGAAATAAATCAGAAGGAAAAAGACAAATACTGTACAATGTTATTGATATGTGGAATTTAAAAACTGTTAACAACCTGGTGAATATAAAACATGAAAAAGGCAGACTCACAGATACAGAGAAAGAACTAGTGGTTACCAGTGAGGAGGGGAAGGGGAGGGGTAATAGAGGGGTAGGGGATTAAGAGGCAGAAACTATTATGTAGAAAATAAACCACAAGGAAATACTGCATAACATGGGGAATAGAGCCAATATGTTATAATAAGTATAAATGGAGTATAACCTTTAAACATTGTGAATCACTGTATTATACCTGTAACTTATATAATATGCATCAACTGAACCACAATTTAAATTTTTTAATTAAAAAAATAATGTAAAATCTGTAAGTTGAAATGCTCCCTTTATGTCGTTTTCACCTTATACATTTTGAAACTGTGCACAAAGATTTATGAGTATATAAGACCAAAGCAGAACAAAACCCTCTTCTCGGACCATTAATTCTTTTGGCTTCAAATTCCATTCTCCCTTGTGTTAATAATGGCACACCTATTTCCCACGGTTAGCGTTTCCATTTCTTCACTTTGCAACTTTCTGTCTTATACTCTTGTATCCCCATTTAAACAACATATACCTAGATTTTGTTTTGTCACCCAAGAGGCACAACCTTTTAATGGACACTTTAACTGAAGCTCACCAATTGTGAGCACTGGAATACAAGGATGCATTTTGCCCGTAAACTTGTATTTTCTGTTCACAGTGCTTTCCTATTGTTTCTTTCGTTTTTTCATTTCTTACTTTTGTTGTATTAAAGACGTTTTGGTTGTTGTGTTTCCCTTCTCTCTTTTAACAGTTTATAATTTATGTATCCCATTTCTATTCTTCTTTTTTAAACCTTTAATTTTTTTTTTTTTTTTTTTGAACAGAGGAAAATTTATGCGTCGAACCTGGACTGGTCACTTATGATAATATACATGCTACAATTCCATTCTCTCCAATCATTCCACCTTCACCCTCTCCCACAGAGTCCCAAAGACTGTTCTAAATGCCTATGTCTCTTTTGCAGTAGAAAAAAATGAACAGTTTTATTTCCAATGATGTGTGATTTTCAGCTGATAACTACTTTACCTTGCCCTGTTTGCTGTTGTTGTTGTTAATTTTTAGCAATGTTAAGTTACACAGATATTTTCTTCTCGTGGAAAACAAAAACATCATGGATTTGGTCAATTCCTCTTTGATTACATCCCCAGTGCCAGTCCCCTCTCAAAAAGTAGTGACTATATTAAGTTTAAAGATATTCTTCTAACATTTTCCGTGGATCACATTATATATATTATATATACATTCAGTGCATGTGTGCTCAGTCACTCAGTCGTGTCCGACTCTTTGTGACCCCGTGGACTGTAGCCTGCTAGGCTCCTCTGTCCATGGGATTTCCCAGGCAAGAGTTCTGGAGCGGGTTGCCACTTCCTACTCCAGGGGATCTCCCCGACCCAGGGACTGAGACCACGTCTCTTGCATCTCCTGCATTGATCAGCGGATTCTTTACCACTAGCGATGCCTGGGAAGTCCCACATTCAACACACATATATCCATGAAAACTGGTATTTTCTTCAATTCCATTTCTAGAAATCTGTTATGAAGAAATAATTGAATAAGTAGGCCAAAATATTGGAGAAGGAAATGGCAACCCACTCCAGTGTTCTTGCCTAGAGAATCCTGTGGACAGAGGAGCCTGGTGGGTTGCTGTTCATAGGGTCACACAGAGTCGGACATGACTGAAGCAACTTAGCACGCATGCATGCATTGGAGAAGGAAATGGCAACCCACTCCAGTGTTCTTGCCTGGAGAATCCCAGGGACAGAGGAGCCTGATGCACTGCCGTCTATGGGGTTGCACAGAGTCGGACACAACTGAAGCGACTTAGCAGCAGCAGCAGCAGGCCAAAATTATGTGAAAAAATGTTTCATAACCACATTGTGAAATTTTTAATTAAAAACATTCTAAATATTTGTCAATAGAAGACTGGTTAAGTAAATTGTGGTATATTCATATATTACATCAAAGGTGATGTAATATATTCTTAATTTCATTGACATAAAACAGTGACTAGAATATATTTTTAAAAGAGATAAGGATTTCCCTGGTGGTCCAGTGGATAAGCCTCTATGCTCCCAGTGCAGGGAGCCCAGGTTTGATCCCTGGTCAGGGAACTAGATCCCACAGGCTGCAACTAAGACCCAACAGAGCCACATACATAATAAATATTTTTTTAAAAAAGAAGAAGAAAGAGAAATAAATCAGGTTACAATCACACACACACAAGCGTGCACACATGCACACAAACACACAAACACTAGGGAAAGGGTATTGACATAATAATCCAGTGATTCCCTCGGATGGCTAAGATTTCAAGTGGATTTTGCTTTCTTTAGTTTCTTATATTAATTGAATTTTTACAATCAGCATACACAGATGTTACAATTTTCAAAATATTAAAAAAAACTTTCCCCAAAAGATTAATCTTAAATGACATAAATGCTCCGGGAATATTTGTCACCTTTATCCAAAGGTTTCTCCTCCTCCCTGGCATATGGCCTTTGATGCTGGGAGATCCTGTGTCCCCATTATAAAAGCAAGCTCTGGAGAACTTCTGAATAAGGTGGAAAGAGGGTTGGCATCATGTGCTGTGCATACTAGAAACATCCAGCTGCAAACAGTCTGTGTTGCTTCGCATGTCACTGGTATTATTTGCTCAGCTGCCAGTCCTTACGTTTTCTGAACCCTAGATACGTTTTTCTGTGTTTTGCCTTAAATAATGTTCTTCTGGAAAAGCAGCAGGCAGTAAAGCCCTTTGTGAAGAATGCCAAGAGCATGGCAAGCAGTCTAAGCAATGCTTCTGACACTGTTAATGAAAATCAATAATTATTTCAAGTACTCATTAGTGCAATGAATGCTCTTGGCATCATTGGTAGTGTGCCTCGCAACCGTTGAAAAACTCCTACTCCTGGAGGAACATTTCTGTCCTGGGAATTATCCCTGAGATCGTGAGGTTTGGTGCCACAATCATTTTGTTACCACCTCCTATTAAACAACAAGAGTTGTTGTAAAAAAGAGTAGCTTGGTCATTAAGCTCACAGTTATATGCAGGCTGAAGTCAAGCTGATCAATATTTAATATCTTGTCATTCCCCTGTCCCTTTGGAAGAGGCTCACCAGAGGCTACTTAACGCTATTTGTCATGTGAAGAAACCAAGACCAGTTTCCGAACCCTGGGGTTAGAAAGAGTCTTAAGAAGAGTTTCTCCTGATTTTAAATAAAGATGAGGGGCCAGGCTGTCACCCAAGCTAAAGGCTGTACACATGAGGGAAGTGCTTTCTAGCTGGTTGAGTCCACCTGCAGGAACATGGCTATTTTTCCTGAAAAGGGCTCGCAGAGTCTACAAAAGAGTTCTTATCGGGATCACATCAAGACTGCGGTTTAACAAGCAGGCATGTCAGGGAGCAGGAGGAGAGGCTGTCAGGGGAAACTTCATTTCCTTGCAACCCTCCTGGGTGCTGACTGCAAATTGTTTGGGAAGACAGGCTTGTCCTGGAGGATGGAGAAAGCCAGGTTCTACACTTCCTTTCAGGGTCCAACCTGAACGCTAGGCTGATACACTAAATGTCCTGGGGGTGGGGATGCCAGTAACATCAGATCATGCTCTTTAGTGTGTGTGTGTGTGTGTGTGTGTGTAAGCATCCACCCAAATAATAAGGTATTTTCTGTGACTCCAACTCTAGGAGTGGACATAGATACCATTGCCAGGAAACAAGGATATCAAGCCCCATGCTGGAATGAAGGGGACCCCACAAGATCTACTCTGTACCTCGAAGCAATAGGTGATGGTCAGTTTAGATCTAAGGAAAGAAGTCTACATGGCATTATTATTTTTACATCTCTAAAGGAGTCTCGATGACTCCCACCCTCCAGCACTCCATGATGGGTCTCGCTCAGACATAAGGCAGCAAACAGTGCTGAGTGCAGACTGGAAGCAGAAGCTGCCAGTCTCCAGCCAGGGACAGAAAGTGTGCTGCAGGCCTGGACAAGGTGCGTGCATGCTAAGTGGCTTCAGTCATGTCTGACTCTTTGCGATCCTATGGACTGTAGCCCACCAGGCTCCTCTGTCCATAGGACTTGCCAGGCAAGAATACTAGAGTGGGTTGCCATGCCCTCCTCCAGGGGATCTTCCTGACCCAAGGATTGAACCCATGTCTCTTGTGTCTCCTGCATTGGCAGGTGAATTCTTTACCACTAGTGCCACATGGAAGCCCAGGATGAGGACCACAGATCTTCAATCTGGGACTAAAACTCCTCCTTCACTGTAGCTTCCTACTGGGGGTTTCACCAGGCCCTCCTGGTTTTTACCTCAAATGAAGGACTTTATTGTTACAGTTTAGTTGCTCAGTTGTGTCTGACTCCATGCAACCTTGTGGACCCACCGAGCTCTTCTGTCCATGGGATTTCCCAGGCAAAAATACTGGAGTGGGTAGCCATTCCCTTCTTCAGGGAATCTTCCTGACCCAGGGATCAAACCCAGGCCACATGCACTGATAGGCTCTTTACCACTGAGCCATCAGGGAAGCCCAAATGAAGGACTATTCTTCCCATTTTTCAGATGCAGGAGCCAAAGCCCGGACCCAGAAGCCAAACCCAAGCATCTGTGACTCAGTGCTCAGAGCTGGGGGGACAGGGGGGGTCCTGGTCTGCATAAGGAGAGCCTTTGGAGAAGCCAGCTTGACCAGGAAACCATGGCCTTCTTCACATGAACAGGGGAGGTGGATGGGAATGAAATATGTCCAGCTCACATCTCACTCACCTCTTCTCACCAAGGTGGTCCAAGCCGACCCCCAGTTCCCTTCCCCACAGGGGCTGGATCCTCAGCCACTCTGTCATCTTCTCCAAGTATGTCCTGTGAAACAGAATGGAGCGGATCAGGCTCTTGGTGGAGCAGCACCTGGAGGGGGCCAGAGGTCCATTCTTTCAAAGAAGGTGAGGACAAAGCAAAGACCAAAGTCTAGGATTTCATAACCATGAGCCTGATATGGGAACATGGGCCACTGTGGTTACTGAACACTTGAATTGTGTTAAGTGCAACTAAAGCACTAAATCTTTTATTTCAATTAATTTAATTAGCCTAAATAAATGTAAAAACTGACCATTTGAGGGACTTCCCTGGCAGTCCAGTGGTTAAGACTGCAATTCCTCTGTAGGGACGCAGGTTCAATCCCTGGTATGGGAACTAACATCCCGCATGCCACACAGTGTGACCAAAAATTAAATCAGTAAAAATGAAAACTTAGTCATTCAATTTGGTTTTGGGAAAGCATAAGTATGTGTCGAGCAACTTAGGTTTATAAATCTACTTTCTCAATCTTAAATTTTATGAAATCTAAATGCAGGGCAGACATCTCCAATGAAAAGGGAGCATCTGAACTCAGAGGTGCTATGAGTGTACAATGTACACCAGGGTTGGAAAACTCAGTAGGAAGAAAATCTAAAATATCTCTTTAATAACTTTTTATATTGATGCGTCCTGAAGTCATCACATTCTAGATATACTGTGTTAAATGTGATGTATTAAGAAAAGTCATTTCACCTATTTCTTTTTTTACATTTTTTTTTAATGCGGCTACTGGGCAATTAAAAATTACATATCACACTTCCATGGGTTCACCACTCTCGGTGTTAATGTTGCCATGGACAGTGCTGGAAAGCGGACAGCCTGGCCCAGAGGTTCATTTGTCACTGGTCCTCTCATATTGCTAAAAGGTCCCTCTGGAACATTTTCCAGCCCTCTATTTTCTAATTACTGTTTCAACAACACTAACTTCCATGAGCACGCACGTCTCCTGCTCCTTACCCCCACAGCCTCTTCTCCACTCAAGCCTCCTCCCTCTTCTCTCCTCCACTGTTTTGAAACTACCTTCTACATCTCCTCCCACCCATTTCTCAGGGCTTTTTCTTTACCGTTACCTTCTCTGGCACATCTGTGTCACTTCATTAGAAGTCAAGGTGCTCCCCAGAGGTCAATGTTCTCCCCAGAGGTCAAGGTGCTACCCAGATGTCAAGGTCCTCCCCAGAGGTCGTGGAAGGTCAGGGAGAGGCCCTCATATTCCATCTGCTCTGTCCTTTCTTCCACCACAGGCTCAGCCTTCACCCCAAGTGCAGTGCCTGGGGTCCACAGCCTCTCCCTTGCCCAGCCCACCACCTTTTCTTTCTCACTGACCCTCTGTCTCAGGATGGATTTCTGGGAAACAGGCTATGCACAGAGATGGACAGCCCAGTGTCAATGGGAAGGACTCTTGGGGACACGACTGTGAGAAAGCCAGAGAATGAGCCCAGGCAGACAGTGAACTTGAACTGGATGCCATTTCCCCAGGAGCTGAGCCCTCAGGAAGCCCTGGAGCCTGGATGGCCTCAGAGGCCTCCGGAGCAGAAGCAGGTCACCCGAGTGGGCCTAGATGCCCCTAAAGGGATTGAAGGCAGGAGAAGGGGACGACAGAGGATGAGATGGTTGGATGGCTTAACCAAGTCAATGGACATGAGTTTGAGTGAACTCCAGGAGTTGGTGATGGACAGGGAGGCCTGGCGTGCTGTGGTCCATGGGGTCACAAAGAGTTGGAAACTGAGCGACTGAACTGAACTGAAAGGTGGAGGATCGTGGTTCATCTTCCCCCCCACCTCCAGCAAAGAGACTGTCTCAGAAGCCCCCAAAGATGTACTCATCACCAAGTCTAATGCTGCCTCCTCTTCAGCATCCCTGGAGCCCGGGCCCTGCAGGACCTGCCCCCCCCCACCTCCTACTCCAGTGATGTGGCCCCTGGTACCGTGCAGACCCCCGCCAACTGGGACAGTTTCATTCACCCACTCCTTTCCCGCTTAGACTGGGGTCTTTCTTCAGCCAGGGCCACTCTGCCCCATCTACACTTGTCCTGCAACTCAACTTCACGGTCCTCCAGACCTCAGGTTGGCTCCCTCACCCCCAGCACCACAGTGGCCTCCTTTCTGAGACCCGTTGCCTCCACTTTCAGCTGCACACCCCCTTCCCCCCCCCCACCCCCTCCATAGCTCTAGAGAGCTGTCCATTGCATCTTTCCAGTCACTCCCATGGGGACCACGGCCATCATCTCCTTCCGAGACCCCCCACCCTACCTCCCCTCTGTCCACCTTTCACAATCCTGGGAGGCCTGTCAGCTCTCTCCCGACTCTGTCTTCCCTGACCCAGCAGTCTAGCAAATGGGTAACCGAGCTCTCTGTGGTCGTCTTAAGAGACCATGAGTTGGGTAAGTTTTGGCCTTTGCTACTTGGGGAAATGGCAGCAGCTGTCTCGCCCTGCTGGTTAGATCCAGTTTAGGCAGCTCTTCCCTTGGGAGGCCAGGACAGGACAAGGTTGGGGGTGGGGGTTGTCGGTCACTGCTTCTCTTCCTTTTCCTCCAGTCCAGGAGGAGATCCTGGCTCCTCCAGGGCCCAGGAAATGGGAAACTGACAGCACATAAGACTCTCAGAGGGCTAGGGCAGTGATGGGGTCGTCCTTGTGTGGGGGACTCTGGGGGTTGGGGAGGAGGGATGGGAGGCTCTGTGATAAGAAGGGCTGGTTCTTGGAGTCTCTGGGCAACCCGCCCCCCACCGCGGCCAACTTCTCCCAGGACGCTGCCGGTTTAACGCCCCACTAGGGGCCGACCCGGGGTGGGGGGTGGTGGGCAGCGAGCCCTGGAGGAGGCCCAAGTGGGGACTTGCAGGCCGTCTGACACCTATCCATCCAGCCGTCCATCCCCGCTCCTCGCAGGGACCCCAGGGCGACCGCCCAGCGTCCCTGATTCCCACTGGATTCGCCCCCGCTCTCCTAACGAGAGAAAGACCAACCCCAAACAAAGACCGGCGCAGCCGGCGGGGCGGCGGGAGAAGGAGCCCGGGCATTGGAGGGGCCGGGGGTGGGCGCTCGGGAGGCGGGGCGCGGCCGCAGGAAGTGCGGATCTCATCTCGGGGCCGAGCGCCGCTGCGGAGCTGACCCGCCAGCCCTGCAGCCCCCAGCCGCCCGGCCCCGGCGGCCCTCGCTGCGGAGCCCGCAGCCGGTGAGTGCGGCGGGGGCGCGGGAGGGGGCCCGGCGGCCGCTCGGGGCTCCAAGGAAGGGGGCTGGAGTGGGGGGTGCCCGGGCCCAGCGCAGCGGCCCATTCTGGAGAGGAGGGGCAGGATGGGGCGGGCACGAGTGCTGGCTGCCCTGTCCCCAACTGGTGTCCCCAGCTGTCCTCCCGAGACCGCCCATCTGCACTTTGTGTCTTGGAAGGAAGCTCAGTGCACGCTGTCCCTCCTCCAGACGTCACTCCCTTTGTCCAGCCTGACTCCTGACAGCTCTTATGCGCGACCCAAGGTGACAGGTCAAGGGCCATCCCAGCTAGCATGGAAGGGTCCTTGGCTCTGTATGCCGGGCAAAATGCACTCAATGCAGGCCACTGGCGTGTCTCCTCCAGGTGTTGGACTGTTCTTGGCATAGGAGTCATCTGTCTACTGGGCAGGGTGGTGCACAAGTCTGCGAGCACATCTGTGTATTTGGGGTACCCGGCCTTGCGGGGCCTGTCACCCACGTGTCCTGCCCCTTCCTGTGCGTGCAGCTGGCTGGCTTGTGTGGAAGGTCAGGAGGCGTGGAAGGTTCTGGGTGTGTTGTTTGCACCAACTCTGTGTCCACACACGTGACTTGGCTGGAGAACACGGAAGGGGCTCAGGAAGGCATCTCAAGCTGGGTCTCAGGTGCCGAGGGTGAGGGGTGAGTGCTGGTGGTCTCTGCATGTGGGCACACAGTGGGGCACGGTGAGAGGTAAGGCTTCCCTGGTAGCTCAGTGGTAAAGAATCTGCCTGCCAGTGCAGGAGACACAGGTTCAATCCCCAGGTTGGGAAGATACCCTGGAGAAGGGAATGGCTACCCACTCCAGTATTCTTGCCTGGAGGATCCCATGAACAGAGGCAGGCTACAGTCCATGGGGTTGCAAAGAGTTGGAGAGGAAAGAGCCTCTGGAAAAACCCCAAGTGCCCTCTAGCTCCTGGACTCTCGGGGACATGCCTCAGGTAGATGGACATGTAGGGAGAGACCGGGGCTGTGGGCAGCTGCATTAGAGGTGGCCTTAGAGACCTGAGTTTGAACCAGTGACATGTCGCCTGCTCCTGTCATCCCGGGGCTCCATTGCTTTGGGTCTAATGACTGCTGTCCTGCCTACCTCTTGAGGTGGCTGGCTGCTTAAGTGAGCTCAGTCCTGGGACAGTGCTTTGACAGCAGGCAGGCTCTGAGGGCACAGGCCGAGGCCTGGGCACAGTTCCAGTCGAGGATTTGGGGAGTGCCTACAGGAGACCCGGGGTCGATCCGTGTCAGGAAGATACCCTGGAGAAGGGAATGGCAACCCACTGTAGGGTTCTTGCCTGGAGAATCCCATGGACAGAGGAGCCTGACGGGCTACAGTCCATGGGGTCACAGAGAGTCGGACAGGACTGAGCGACTAACACTTGGGGGCCCGCTCTGCGGGCAGTGGAAGGAGCTATCTTCTCACCGATTCCCTGCATGTTCCAGAGATGAGAGTGTGTGCCCCGCACCAGCCTCGATCCCCCGAAGTGTGAGGTTTGTGCAGGCCTGCCTGGGGCAGGCCCGTTGGTATGGATGCCACGGCAGCACACAAGGACAGCTGGCTCGATGGGTCCTCACCTCGTAACCCTGGAGCAGCCGGGCTCTGCAGAGAGCCTTCTCCAGGCAGGTCGGGACCTTCACAGCCACTGACTGGCTTTTCTCCTTGTGTGACATCTGGGCATGGCCAGGACACCTTCCACAGCTCAGGCCAGGGAGGTGGCAGAGGAGGGAGCTCTCTGTCCCAAGTCACCAGCCTCATTTCAGTTCAGTTCAATTCAGTCTCTCAGTCATGTCCGACTCTTTGCGACCCCATGGACCGCAGCACTCCAGGCCTCCCTGTCCATCGCCAACTCCCGGAGTTGACTCAAATTCATGTTCATTGAGTCGGTGATGCCATCCAACCATCTCATCCTCTGTCGTCCACTTCTCCTCCTGCCTTCAATCTTTCCCAGCGTCAGGGTCTTTTCAGATGAGTCAGTTCACCAGCTTCAGGGTTCTCTCTTCTGGTCACAGGGGCTCCTGCCCCACTCTGGATCTGCCGAGGAAACCCGAGGGTGTCTAGAGTCCTGAGAGCCCCAGACACTGGGGTGTGGTTGTGCTTTGTGGCCCCTGGATGTCACCTGTCACCGAGGCTTCTTGGCCATAGTAGCTGCTTAGGAAACATTGAGAGGAAAACTGGGTTCAGTCCAGCTCAGCTTCCTACCCGCTGTGTGACCTAGGGAAAGTCCCTTCACCTCTCTGGGCTGTTCCTTCGTCTTTGGTCGAGATCGGCATCTTTCCAGGTTACAATTCTGATCTCAACTCACATTTCACATCCTTGAAGAGGAAGTGACCCTTTATCAAAAGCAGCCACCTCCTGGCCTCAGTCACATTGCCCTGGTCTGTTTCCTTCCTAGCACTTCACACGGTCTGACCCTCTCTTGCCAGCATCCGACCACACGGAGAGCTTCGCGGAGGAGCGGCCCCACTTGGGTCCTGTTACCTGCCGGCTCATCGCACCTGGAACCTGGTAGGTGCTCCAAGAGGCTGTGTCAGTGAGTGAGCGAGTGACTCGTGAGGAGTGTGTCTTTCACCTTGTGCCCCTGGGAGCTTGTGCAAGAGCTGCAGCCCCATAGGCAGGTCCTGGGGCCGCGCACCCCAGCTCCCTGCTGATCTAAGTTACAGGCTGGCTTCTGGGTAGGACCTCCTTTGAAAAAAGTGCCCTCCCACTATAATAAAGCTAGAAAACCATTGCATCCAAAGACAATAGGGCCCTTTCAATTCCAGTACTGGGGCCGGGAATATCCCATACTCAGGGAGGACCAGAGGCGGAGGTTCAGATGCTCAGAGCTATCATCCCACCAGGTGTCTCTGCTTGGCCATGGAATCCATCATATGGTTGATTTTTTGCAACTGGTTTAACTTCCTGAGCTTTGGGTCAAGGGTAGTGGGAAATCGATTCTGCACGTGGTATGGCAGTGAGGGGTCCATAGGGTGCTAAATCAGGAGGTTCCAGCAGGCATCGCAGACTGAACGGAATGCACGCTGATACTGGAGAACTACATGTGCAGGGGACCCTTCTGTCACTGTTCTCCCTTGGGTGTGTCCCAGGCCAACTGCCCAGCTATGTCTCTCCAGGAGATTGCTCAACCTGGTTCTCTTGAGGAGTTGGCTGTGGAGGATGCCCTTCTCTTTGAGTGATTCTTGAGCCTGGAAGCCGAGATGGATGGCAGGCCCTGCCCTATATTTAAGCAGCCATGGGAAATGTCTCTCCTTTGTCGCTTCTTGTAAATTCACTTGTGAATGGCGGGGTGACTCCGCGTCCACTGCTGTGCCTGGGTTTGGGATATAGTTCACCACCACCTTTGCTGAACCCCAAGGGCCAAGCATCAGTGGTTCACCCAGGGATGGGGAAGAAGGTCGAGTTGTTTGTGGGCTTTCTTAGGTGACTGGTCAAGGAGGGAGACTGGAGAGAAGTGGACAGAAGGGACCTGAGTGCAGGACTGAGCCCTCTGTTAATTCCTTTGACCCTTGACCTTGCTTCTTGTATGCGTCCCCCCGGGCTGACTTGTGGTTCTCGGGTCCGTAAGGTTTATACTTCTAAGATGGCACAGGCAGAGGGCAGAGCCGATGTGGGGGGAGAGGGAAGCCAGGGGTTCAGGGGGTTGGCCTTGGTCCTGAGAAATAATAAAGACCCAGCCTTGACCTCCAGGCATCCAGTTGTGGAGGAGACGATGCTTACTCCCAGGAGGAGAGGAGAGAACAGCTGAGTGCAGACTGTGGAGGAGGAGGGAAGGGAGGCTCCCTCTGGCCACAGCTGGAGCTCAGAGAAGAGTTGGGAAAGTCCAGCCTGGAATCTGGGCTCTGCTTTCTCCCGAGCAGCTTCCGTGACCTCACTAAGCCTCAGTCTCCTGCCATGTATATGGAGGAGATGGTCTCTGGGTCCTAACCTGGGTTCAGGTCATTGAGGTTACCCAGCAGGCCAGCCCCACCTCTGGTTGCCCCTCCAGCTGGGCGATTCCCCTCCCCAAAGGTCTGCGAGGAGGAGCCAGTTATATTCCAGAACTTCTGCCCCACTCCCTGGGGGAGGAGGTGGGTATGATGGCCCTTCTTAAAGGCTTAAGGAGCTTTGCTGGCAAATACCAAGAATTCAAGACCTGAAGAGATTACAGAGGCTCAGGAAATGTTATGGGAAGTTGCTCTGCCACGTCCCTGAGCTGCTGAGATCCAGAGTAGTATTCTCAAACCCTCTCTGAAGGTAGTAGGGTGGGTAACCCGCAGTGGTTCTCACCCTCGTCCTGACTTACAGATTCCTCCTCTTCTTTTTAAACACGGACCTTTGAAAGATGTTTTATCAGCCAAACTTCAACATAAGTGAAAATGTGTTTTTCCATCTGACAAAAGTAACCAAAGACCCACCTTTTCTGTTTTGCTTCATTATGCTTTTTAAAAATATCAGCTTTTGTCATTTACTGACAAATTCTGTTGTTTCTAAAGGCTCAGAAGGGGGACATCCCGGGTGGTCCAGTGTAGGGGGTGCAGATTCAATCCCTAGTCAGGAAACTAAGACCCCACATGTCTTGGGGCCAAAAATCCAAAACATAAAACAGAAGCAATATTGTAACAGATTAAATAAAGGCTTTAAACTAATCCGCATTTTAAAAAATCTTTTAAAATAAATTAATAAGTAAAAATAAAAGACTCAGAAGAGGAAAGATCAAAGGACAGGAGTGAACTGTGTGTGTCAGTTTGTTTGAGGTCTGGAACCGATTGCAAAAGTTTAATAAAAAAGCATCACCTCTTCTGGTTGATCGAGGAAAGTGGTAGCTGATCTCTGAAGTATATTGGATAGGTGAAGGCCCAAGTTTAAAGAGATTTCTCTCTTAGAAACCCCCTTCATAAACATCTATGAGAGTTCTCACATTCAGAAAATGATGTCCCAAAACCTGGTTGTAGAATGCTATTGCGCCCCACTATTAGAGGATGGGAATTACATTCACAGTATCGACTTTCTGCTCCTGGCAACCAACACACAGCTGGGCAGACAGTAGGAGTTCAGTAAATGTTCACTGGGCGAATATTTTAGGAAGGACTCATCAGCCTGAGACCGTGTCTCAAACACTCATCTGGACCTTAGTTCAAAAATCGGGAGAAAAGGACCATTAAAGGCACTAAAATATAAAGCCTTTTTCCTTTCTTCCATACCCTCTTTCTTGACTTGTCATGACGGGTTTTTTTTTAACTTGCTTTTTAATGACATTGTAAGTAAAGTCAAAATTTTGAATGATTTGCATGAATTGTACCATTCACTTTTACATTGCTGTTCAGTCGCTCAGTCGTGTCTGACTCCCTGCAACCCTGTGGACTACAGCACGCCAGGCTTCCCTATCCTTCACCATATCCTGTAGTTTGCTCAAATTCATGTCCATTGAGTCAGTAATACCTTTACATTGGGCAGTGCCAGTTTTCAATGTAAATAGATAGCCCTTTAACTTGACACACACACATTCTATCAACACACTCCACGTTTGGCTTAGTAATAATAAAGGAAGGCTGTAAAAGAAAAGAAACTATGCTTGGCCATCCTTGCTTTCCTCCCGTGTCTCATTTGCAGTGTAAGTGGGTGTGTCTAATGCAGGAAGTAGCAGAAATCGGAAAGGACTGGCCGTCTCAGAGTCCTTTGCTTGTTGCTATTTCTCAGAACACACAGCTTTCTGTCGGCTTTGAACCAAGCTCTGGTTCCTGGCCAGCAGGGAGCCTGGCTTCAGGGGCTGCTGTGTCGTTGACGTAATCCCTTACCTGTGCAATAAACCCCCTACGTACGAACCTTCACATTATGAACTTTCAAAGGTGTGAATGTGCGATCACATGTCCTATCACGTAAGTTAGTTCCTGGGTCTGGGGTACACTGTCGCGTGCATGCATCCTCTACAAGTGATTGTGTATTTGTGTTCTTGGTCCAGTGGTGTGTAGAGGGCGGTAGGGCAGTGTCTTTATTTCAAGCCCAGGATATCTGGAAGCAAGTGTAAAACCAGCAGCGATATAGCTAGTCCTGCTGTAATTTTCAAGGTACTGTGCTGTAAGATTTAAAATGTTTCTTTATTTTTGTGTTTTTTAATGCATTATTTGTATGAAGACTATTATAAAACCTACTACAGTACAGTACTATAGCCTTTTGTGTTAGTTGGGTACCTAGGCTAACGTTATTGGACTTACCAGCACTTTGGACTTAACGAACACACAGGACCAAACTCCTTTGTATGCAGGGGGCTTATTGTACTTGTTCTGAGGCTCTCTGAACCCCACACAGCAAGAATGCCCTGGGATTCTGTGCTCACGGGACACTAGAAACGCCAGGTCAGACGTGGCGGCAAGCAGTGGGCACGAATACTGTGTGTATCTCCCCAAATGTGCCCATTGTCCTGTGGGACTCCATGTACCAAACACAAGTTCAAAGGTAAATGATTAAGAATTCCGAGATGAAACAGCTGAGCACTGAACCAGGGGTGGGGCCTTGTGAAGCTGTACGTGTTTCTGGCCCAGGAAGCCCAGGAGGACCCTCGTGTGGGTCACATTTTTGGATAGTGGCCCAGTTGCTGCTGCTGCTGCTGCTGCTGCTTAAGTCACTTCAGTCGTGTCCGACTCTGTGTGACCCCATAGATGGAAGCCCACCAGGCTCCCCTGTCCCTGGGATTCTCCAGGCAAGAACACTGGAGTGGGTTGCCATCTCCTTCTCCAATGTGTGAAAGTGAAAAGTCAAAGTGAAGTCGCTCAGTCGTGTCCGACCCTTAGCGACCCCATGGACTGCAGCCTACCAGGCTCCTCCGTCCATGGGATTTTCTAGGCAAGAGTACTGGAGTGGCTTGCCATTGCCTTCTCCGAGTGGCCCAGTTAGGGCAGAATTAATCCTTTAAGGCGAAAGGAGAAGGGGGCGGCAGAGGATGAGATGGTTAGGTAGCATCACCGACTCAGTGGACATGCATTTGAACAAATTCCGGGAGATAGTGGAGGACAGGGGAGCCTGGTGTGCTGCACGCCATGGGTTACAGAGAGGCAGACTCCACTGAGCAACTGAACAACAACAAATCCCTTAAAAGAGTGGGCCGGTCAAGTGTCCTCAGATCCCCATTCAAGGTTGATACTTTGGAAAATGCTGGAGGCTGCCGTTTCCTTTCTAGGCCTCCACCCTTCTACTTGAAATCATTTACATTTTTTAAAAGTCAGCTTAGGTCGTTCACTCACAGATTCTCATGAGTTTTAAAGGCTTGGAAGAAAAGAGCAGGCAAGGAGCAGAGGTGGGTGTTGTCCATTTCATCTGGGATCTGGAACCGATCAGAAAGCAAAAAGCCCCTTGGAGTTCTGAGGCCCATTCAGAGAAGCTCGCCAGCTGCTCCAGGCACGGTTATTTTCTTGCCAAAACTGGGCAGATACGTTGGGACAGGGGAGGGAGTGGCCTGGTGACCAGGGACCCAGTGCCCTGGAGAGAAGGAAGGAGAGGAGGGTCCGTGTGCGGGTGCCACGCGGCTCCACATTTGGGGTGCGTTTAGCATACACAGAGGCTTAAGGAAGCCAGGAGTTTCATTCCAGAAGAAAAACTCCTCTCTCCCTGTTGGGAGGGAGGGTGAAACAGGAAGCTCGGACTAGAAGCACAGGGGGAGAAATAAATGCTCAGAAAGCAATTAGCACTTTCTGGCAGCTCTGAGCAGATCACTGAGGGCTTTTAAGTCACTGGGAACGGAAAGTTCCAAGCACATTGTAGGAAGCAGGTATTGGTACCTTGAGCCGGAGGAGGAGGGTGAAAGGAAGCCTGCCCCCTCTTTAATGTAGAAGGAACACTGTGTTAGCGGAAACAGTGAGGATGAGAAGTGAAAGGTGAGCGGGAGAAGCCGCGTTTACAGGGACCTTCCGTTTCTTTGACTCAGTCTGCCTTCTACCTTGGTTTTCACTTACTGTGTGATTAATGCTGATTGTGAGTCTCTGTTTCCATCATTAGATTTAGTAGCTGCATAACTGGCTGTCCTCCAGGGCTCTACACACCGTTTTTGAATGACCAGCAAGCTGAGGGTGATTGTTACCTACTTAAAGGGCCGAAACAAACAAAACACCAAGAATATACAGCCGAGGCCAGAGGCCCACACAGCCTGAAATGTTTCAACTGGTCCTGTGCAAAGACAGAGCGCTGGGCGGTAACGGTGAGCCCCATTACTAGCTGAGATCGTGGATAGCTCAGCGCACTCAGGGCGTCCCCCCTCTGAGATCCCAACATTCAGTGCAACTCAGGTTGAAAAGCACTGCCCTGAGGCAGCAGTTCTCAAAGGGAGATCTCTGCCTCCTCCAGCTGGTTAGAGATGCAGCATTCCCACCCTCCTGACCTGCCAGCTCAAGAACTCATGGGCGGGGCTAGTAAACCGCATTTTAACAAGCGCTCCAAGGGATTCTGATGCATCTCAAGTCAGAGACCACTGTCTCTCTTAGCCTTGGCCTCTCAAACCTAAACCTTCTTGTTTACAGGCAAACGTCATAGATGGTTAGGTGGAGAAGGCAAGGTGGAGAGGGTGGAACAGCGAGGCTTGGAAGGAAGACTCTTTCAAGGCTGCATATAACTGTTCAGTTCAGTTCAGTTGCTCAGTCATGTCTGACTCTTTGAGACCCCATGAATCACAGCACTCCAGGCCTCCCTGTCCATCACCAACTCCCGGAGTTCACTCAAACTCATGTCCATCAAGTCGGTGATGCCATCCAGCCTCATTCTCTTTCGTCCCCGTCTCCTCCCACCCCCAATCTCTCCTAGCATCAGAGTCTTTTCCAGTGAGTCAACTCGTCGCATGAGGTGGCCAAAGTATTGGAGTTTCAGCTTTAGCATCAGTCCTTCCAATGAACACCCAGGATTGATCTCCTTTAGAATGGACTGGTTGGATCTCCTTGCAGTCCAAGGGACTCTCAAGAGTCTTCTCCAGCACCACAGTTCAAAAGCATCAATTCTTCGGCGATCAGCTTTCTTCACAGTCCAACTCTCACATCCATACATGACCACGGGAAAAACCATAGCCTTGACTAGACGGACCTTGGTTGGCAAAGTAATGTCTCTGCTTTTTAATATGCTATCTAGGTTGGTCATAACTTTCCTTCCAAGGAGCAAGCGTCTTTTAATTTCATGGCTGCAATCAGCATCCGCAGTGATTTTGGAGCCCAAAAAAATAAAGTCTGACACTGTTTCCACTGTTTCCCCATCTATTTCCCATGAAGTGATGGGACCAGATGCCATGATCTTCGTTTTCTGAATGTTGAGCTTCAAGCCAACCTTTTCACTCTCCTCTTTCACTTTCATCAAGAGGCTTTTTAGTTCCTCTTCACTTTCTGCCATAAGGGTGGTGTCATCTGCATATCTGAGGTTATTGATATTTCTCCCGGCAATCTTGATTCCAGCTTGTGCTTCTTCCAGCCCAGCGTTCCTCATGATGTACTCTGCATATAAGTTAAATAAGCAGGGTGACAATATACAACCTTGATATACTCCTTTTCCTATCTGGAACCAGTCTGTTGTTCCATGTCCAGTTCTAACTGTTGCTTCCTGACCTGCATACAGGTTTCTCAAGAGGCAGGTCAGGTGGTCTGGTATTCCCATGTCTTTCAGAATGTTCCACAGTTTATTGTGGTCCACACAGTCAAAGGCTTTGGCATAGTCAATGAAGCAGAAATAGATGTTTTTCTGGAACTCTCTTGCTTTCTCCATGATCCAGCGGATGTTGGCAATTTGATCTCTGGTTCCTCTGCCTTTTCTAAAACCTGCTTGAACATCTGGAAGTTCACGGTTCACATATTGTAATCATTGGTTTATACACAACCAATGCACTAGGAGACACTAGTTCAGAGACACTAGTTCAATCCCTGGGTCAGGAAGATCCCCTGGAGAAGGAAATGGCAACCTACTCCACTATTCTTGCCTGGGAAATTCAACAGACAGAAGAGCCTGGTGGGCTACAATCCATGGGGTCGCAAAGAGTCTGACACAACTGAGTGACTAAGCACAGGGCCCGAGGAAGTGAAATGAGTTGCAGGAAGCAGATCTTGGGACTAGAACAACGCCACCATCGACAGCAATAATGTTATCCTTTTAAATTAAAAAAAAATTTTTTTTGGTTGTAGCACATGGCATGTAGGATCTTAGATTCCTGACCGTGGCTCTAACCGTCGTCCCCTGCATTGGGAAAGCTGAGTCCGTACCACCAGGGAAGTCCCAACAGTAATGTTCTCCTTAATCAGTGTTACTGTGAATACCAGTATTAGCTTTGGGCTCTGTTTTCCATGACTATGTGTGTGTTTGTCTTTTAGTACCCTGATTTATAGAAGGTGTGCATTTGGGAAATGCAAAGATTTAAGCACACTTCTAAACCACCTTGAAATAAACATTGTACGTGCCTGGGAAGTCGGAAAGCTGTATTGCTGACCTTCACATCATCACTGTGAATTCTGTTCTCTTAGCATCCCTCAAGGGTAGACAGACCACCCCCACCCAGGGTGCTTCAACCAGTTGCTGGCCCTCCAGTGATGTAGCACATGGCACACTTACCAGAACGTCATAGGGACTTGAACCTATTGATGTCCTGCTGCGTGCCAAGCACCGTGTGAGGTGTGTATGCATGCTCAGTCACTAAGTCAAGTCTGACTCCTTGTGACCCTGTGGACTGTAGCCTGCCAGGCTGCTCTGTCCATAGAATTCTCTGGGTGAGAATACTGGAGTGGTTTGCCATTTCCCCCTCCAGGGGACCTTCCCAGTCCAGGGATGGAACCCCACCTGTTCTGCTCTGGCAGGTGGGGTCTTTACCACTGAGCCCCCCGGGAAGCCCGTGTGAGGCTTAGCCTGTGTCGTCTGCTGCCATCATCACGGTGCAGTCATCCCCATTTTGCAGCTGTGGATGCTGGGGCACAGAGCTTCCCCCAGTCCCAGGATGTCTGACCTCAGCGTTGGTGGGGGTGGAGGGAAAGCTTGCCTACGATCAGGCGGTATGTGGCATTTCGGTAAATCTAAGCTGGCGAGCCTGTGGACATGGAAACCAGTTATTTGCTTCCCAGTTCTCCCAAGCCTTGCCCAGTGTCCTGGGTGTCCTTGGAAGGGTGAGCCTGCTCCCTCCAAAGGCTTGCATCGCTGACGTGCCATCTTAGAAAGAATTCAAGGATCAGAGGCGCATGGGCGACCAGAAAGAAAGACTCCATCTGGGTTGTCAGGAATGCAGTTGCTCCCCGTGGAGCTCGCTGGGTCCTTCCATTCTTCCTTCCTCATTTAGAAAATTAGTAGCCAGACTGGTGGGCAGACTTTATGTATCATCAGCATCAGTAGTAATGAGGCATTCTTTTAGAGTGTTCACATCTCCTAAGTACTAGACCCTCCCTAGCTTCTGATGTCCTGGTGTTAGTGGGCTTGGTTATGGCCAGAGGCAGCGAGAGCTCAGGGATCATGACCCTGGGGGCAGCCCTGTGAGTCTACAGCATCTCGCCCCCCCCCCCACTCCCAAACCAGGACTGAAGACCAGAAATACAGGTCTGTGTGCCAGCTCTTCCCAGTCTTATCTGGTGAGAATAGAGGAGTGGTTTCCCTGGCCAACATATGGAGGTGAAGTGATTTCTAAGTGATTTCTCCCTCTTCTGGACCTGGGATCTGCAGGCAGCTTTCCAAACGTTGGGAACAATGGATAATGACGCTCCTGGTGATGATGTAATTGGTACCCAATTCGGGAGCCAATACGGGCAATAGTTAGGGTATTCTGATGCCAAGTCCGTTTCTATAACATCTTCCCTCTGTAACTCATGAAACTAAGCTGTTTTGGAAAGAATTAGGGTGACGGTACAAGGGTTGTTGGTTAGTTGCCATCTGAGTGTGCTATTTCTTGGCCCGGAAAGGTCAAGCATCTCTAGAGACAGGTTTCTGTATGCTTGGCTCTCCTGCCCGGGAGAGTCTAATACTTTGGGGTGGGTGATGGAAGTCCCTAGAAAATGCATTTTCACAGACCTGGGGATAAAGAAATATGATTTATTTATCAGGGAGCTTAGCAGCTTCCAAATGCTCTTCAATAAATTACATCATCTCCTGGGCTTAATACCTAGCAGATTTACATCCGAGTCCCAAAGTGAAAATCGGAGTTTAGAATCGGATGCATGAGTGTCCTGTCTCACCGCTTTGCATACACACCTGCACGGATCCACCAGTCCATGTGCCGTGGCAGACAGCGAGCTAAAGCGGGGGAAGGCCTGGCAACCCGGGACGCCTGGCTTCCTCCCCAGCTCGGCCTCTGCTGCTTCCCTGAGGTCTCTGAGCCTGTGTCTAAGACATGGCCCTTCCTGCACGAGTTTGCAGTCCAGGTCTTGTCTGTACCCACCCAAAACAGGCACCTTAACCTATTGCGGAGGAAAGTCATAAACCCCTTTGGGGATGTGCTGAAACCTATGGGACCCCCCGCAAGTAAATGGCAACATCTTTCCACACAAATTCAGGGGCCTCCAAGTTATATATCTAACTGCTTGGAAGCAGTGGTCTTCCAAAGCCTTACTGCTAGGCCACAGTATCCTGTACCAGACAGTGCAGGCTCTATTCTGAAACCAAATGAAGAATTGCACCAGTCCTCCTTTCTGCGAACAGAGATGAGTTATTGTGTCTTTTGGGGCTTTTTCTTTTTTTAATTTCCTGGTGCCTGGAGAGCAGTGTCTGTGCCTTTCTAACTCCCGGGGATGGCGGGGGACGGGGGGGTGGGTTGTGAATGTCCATCAGCATGACATCCTGTGCATCGTACTGAAGCCCTCTGAGTCACACCAGCCCCCATCCCCAGCATCCCTCCTGCAGTCTGACTGGTCCCTTAGAGCCACAGAGCTTCCAAACCACCACGGTCCCCTCGATGGAGGCACTGCTGTGCTGGTGTGATGGGAGTGGGGTGGGGGCAGGCTGCATGTCAGCCACACTTCCTGGTCTTCACGGTCAGTCTCTCAGGGGTCCTCACTCTCTTGCCCTTACAGGATGGAGGGGGAAACTGGCTTAGGTACTTGGATGACCTACCCAAGGTCACACTGCTGGTCAGGATGACGTGTATGTGACAGCCCAAGCCAAACATCAGAGAACCACACTGGGACAAGGGGAGCAGGAGCAGTGTTGTGGGGGCATCTGTGTCTGAAGATTTGGGTCCCCGAGTCAAGCCCAGTGGCGAGTCTTTGCTGAGTCTGAGAGCTGGGACCGTTGTTGCCCGAGTGCCTCCTGCACTCTCCAGACTGTGAGTGGATCTTACGCCCCTTCCCTGATCAATACCCACAACGGAGGAAACACCTCCCCCGACCCCAGCCTCCAAGAAAAGCACCACCCCAAGTTCCCCCAGCTCCAGTCTGAGCCTCGAATTCAAGGTTGGGAGACCCGTGGGCCCAGTGTTCCCCACTTCTGCCTGGATCACTGGGAGACTGCAGGTGTGGGGTGTTCCCTCCACTCTTGGGGCCATATTCACCCAGCCTTTCTGACCGTCTGTGAGTCCTCCAAGGCACTAGCATCCAGGTGTCGGCTGGACCACTGATGGGTGGATGGGTGGGTGGCAGACTGATGGGAAGACCTGCCTCAGATGCTCCCAGCCTACCCTGTGCCAGAGGGGCTGGAGCAGAGCTGACAGGCTGGCGTCTCTGGCAACTGCCTCCTCTGGGCCTGTGTGTGGCAGTCAGCCTTTTTGCCCAGCCCTAGTCACCGTGGCCCCGGACTCCTGAGGTCCCAGTGCAGCTTCCCAAGACCCAGTCCAGGCGCAATCTCCCTGGCTGAGTCCAGGGTTGGGACAGTGTGAGTCAGAAGTGCTGGGAGCCGCTGTGGGGAGAGAGAAGAGGCCAGTCCTCCTGACCTGGGGTCCCTGGGCCCCCACTGAGGGCACAGAGCAAGGCTCCACTGGCCAGAGGCCTCCTGGTCAGAGATGCTGTCATCAGCAGCTAAGAGCTGAGCAAATATTAGAGAAACCTGATGATGAAACCGGAGAATAGCTGGGCTCATGAACCGGCCTGGCCAGACCCAAACGAGAACATGTTTCAGGGATGCAGTCACCAGAAGCTGGGCAGGATGACCTGCCAGGCTCTGGGAGACGGGGGAGCATGCAGGGAGTGGGCAAGGGGTTGGATCTGTATTTAGACTGAGCTGTATGTCCTTGAGTGACTTTGCTTGTCTGAGTTGGAAGTCCTAAGGATGCCAACCTCGTAGTTATCATGAGGATTGCTCACCCCTTGGCTTTATTATTCCCATCATCTGTGCACGTGACCTGAGATGGTGACAGCAGTACATTTTATGTTGTGTGTATTTTGCCACAATAAAAAATGAAAGTAAAAGTAGGATGGGGTTGAGGCCAAGGAGGGCTACACAAGTTGAAAGTGAAATTATAGTCGCTCAGTCGTGTCCAACCCTTTGCGACCCCATGGACCGTAGCCCCAATGGGCCTCAGTCCATGGGATTCTCCAGGCAAGAATACTGGAGTGGGCTGCCATTCCTTTCTCCAGGGGATCCTCCTGACCCAGAGATAGAACCCAGGTCTCCTGCATTGCAGGCAGATTCTTTCCTGTCTGAGCCACCAGGGAATCTCAGCACAACCCAAACCATCTATCAGATGACAGGCTTCTCAGATGATCGTGGAGGTCCCTTTCAGTTCGAAAAATATCTCCTGGGTCTATGATACAGACTCCTGGAATGTAGACCCCTGACTCTCCTCTGGCTCATCGACCACGGACAGTGACGAGTGTTGCTGCTGTTGCTGTTCTTTAGTCGCTCAGTCATGTCCGACTCTGCCACCCCATGGACTGTCACCCACCAGGCTCTTCTGTCCATGGGATTCTCCAGGCAAGAATACTGGAGTGGGTTGCCATTTCCTTCTCCAAAACGAATCTCAGTGCAACCCAGATGGGACGTGAACCCACAATCCCTAGTGCCGGGTGATGGAACCATTAGAGGATAAGGAAGCTCACACCTGCATCTTGGCCTCAGACAGAGCTAGAGTGGGTTTCTCTGTGGTTCCCGCTTTAGGGTGTGTAGGGGAGGGGAGACAGGGATCAAGTGAACTTGAATGCGGGACAGGGGCTTAACACACCCCCTCTGCCAGAGAAGCCGCACTTTATCTGTTTCCTATGTTGAGGTTCTACAGGAAAATTTACCTAAAAGAATGTCCTGCTAGAACAGCAACGTCCTCCTATGCAGATAAAGAGACTGAGGTACACAGAGGGCAGTGACCTGCCCAAGGTGCTGGCAGGTAGGGAGGGATGCCCCAAATGGGACACCTGGACACCTGGGCCCTCCCCCATCTGCCAGTGCCTCTAACACCCGGCCATGTCCATTAGCCATTCCGAGCATCACTCTTTTTGGGAATCATGGGAAGGGAGGACCACCCTCGGTGCTTGTCCCTCGCCCGGGGTCCAGGACGCACACTCTCCCACCCAAATACCCTCATGCTGAGCACCCCCCTTCCCTGGGGATGATGACCAAGCAGCTCCCTGCCCCCATCAAAGCCTCACACACAAGCCTCCATGTGGATGATGAAAAGAGCAGCTCTTTCTAGGTGGAAAGTGCAATCCATTCATTCAAGAAGATCAGGAAAATCATAATATAGATCCATCTGTGAGTGTGGGAAAAATTATAGACTTGTATTCTTCACTATAATTAAGCTGGTTTTAGTGGGAGCAGTAAGTGCATTTGACGGCAATGCTTTGTTCTTTAAAGGTGCATTTGAGACCCAGTGCATCAGAATTAAAACCCTGTGGTGTTAGTTTAGAGCAGCAATGATTTTCCCTGGTGGGTTCAGGGTCCCACATCTCACCACCAGCCTCCTCTGCTCCCCTGGCTTGGTCCACCCGTGCAGGTGGGCAGCCTAGGCTGCTGCTTGGGACTGATGGTGGCCGAGATGGCTAGCCCTTGGATGTGAGAGTTGGACTATAAAGAAGGCTGAGCCCCCAAGAAATGATGTTTTTGAACTGTGGTGTTGGAGAAGACTCTTGAGAGTCTCTTGGACTGCAAGGAGATCAACCAGTCAACCCTAAAGGAAATCAGTCCTGAATGTTCATTGGAAGAACCCAAGCTGAAGCTGAAACTCCAATCCTTTGGCCACCTGATGCAAAGAACTGACTCACTGGACAAGACCCTGATGCTTGTAAAGATTGAAGGTGGGAGGAGAAGTGGATGACAGAGGATCAGACGGTTGGATGGCATCACCGATTCAATGGACATGAGTTTCAGTAAGCTCCGGGAGCTGGTGATAGACAGGGAAGCCTGGCATGCTGCAGTTCATGGGGTTGCATGGAGTTGGACACGACTGAGCGACTGGACTGAACTGGCCTTCCTAATACCACGGTCTCTATCATGACCTTACAGAGCCACTAGAAGTCAACAGAACACATACCCGGGCCCATGGGTGATTTTGAGAATTCGCTTAAGTGAATGCTCATCCCCAGCCTCAGGCTCTGCTTTATAACTTGCTTAACCATTTGGGTTTACTTAATTTAACCTCTTAAGTAGTGACTCTAATCCTGTCATCCCCTGAGTCAGAAGGTCCAGTGGTGTCCCCATACTTCCAGAATAAAGGCCAGTTTTGAGCCTGGCGTGGACCTGCTCTGCACCTTCTTTGCTAAATTCCCGCTCATCCTGAGCACTCTTCCGGGGCTCCCTCCTCGGCACCCCGTGCACACGTTTCCTTGTACATGGTGTGGAAGTGATGCCCTTGTGTCTGACTCCCCGGCTGTGGTCTCTGCGAGGTTGGGGCTGTCTCAGTCCCCTCTCGTCTTTCATCCCAGCACCTGGCGCATCACACAGTGAGGTTCCATGAATTCATAGATTCCGCTCAGATGGGATTCAGAGTTCATAGTTCCTCTCAGACGGGAAAACAGATACAGGAGCAGTGAGAAGCCCACTGCAGCCAGAGATGTGGGTGGGTCTGTGGCAGGATGTGGGCAACAAATGGAGTAGAAGGAAAAGGTTCATGGCAGGTCGGTTGAGGAGAGCCAGGAGAGGGGCCGGGAGGCAGAGGAGCCCTGAACTCAGCAGCAGAGAGTGAGCTTCCAGGGGAAGATGAGATGGGTGGTCTCAAAGGCAGTAGAGCTGAAGAAGGATGGGTTTGAGACGCTGCCTCTGGCTTCGGCAACTAGAAGTGACTTTGGGGTGAGTGGAGGGGGTAGGGGGCCAGACACCTGGCTGTATCCCACCCCCACAACTCCCCTCTGCAGAGCCTCACAGCCTGGGCTCTGGGGACTTCTGCTTCCACTGCTGCTTGCCCTACAGACCCTGAGCCTACCCTGAAAGGCCCCCTCTGAGCCTCCATCCTCACTGTGCGAGGCTTCTCAGGAGGTGTGTCCGGGCTCTGGGGGCCAAACCTGGACAGGGCAGTGAACTCTGCATGGAGGTGACTCCTCCCCTCCCCTCAAAACCTGCGGAAAACCCAGACCCGAGGGGCCTGGACTTTGATGTCCCTGACCCCAGGACCTGGTTTCCAGGTGTGCCGGGGAAGCCTCAGCCTCCTCGTTTATGAAATAGACGTGATGGCACCTGCCTCGCTGAACCGTCAAGACCGCTGAAGGCCTGGCCCTGATGAGGGCCAAAGCTACAAGGGGCTGGGGTTTGGACTGCTGGCCAGACTCTGGGAGAGGCGCTGGGGCTGGAGATGGCTTCTCCCGGCCCTAAAACAGCTCATCTCCGTGACTAGGAAAGCTTCCGTTTCTGGAACAGAGCAGGGTGACCTGCCTCCCTCGGAGCTGGTATTTGTTTATTTAATGAGCTACTTCCTAGCTCGGTGCACCTCTAACAGCTCAGCCACCACTGCCGTGATGCTGGGCCTCCTGCAGTAGGAGGGGGAGGAAGCCAGAGGGTTTGTCAGCCTGAGAGCTCCCTGGGGCGGCCCTCGGGGCTGTGGGCTTTCCTAGCCTCTGCCAGGGAGCCATCCCCAAGGGCTGAAACCAGTGCGGGGAAAAGAGAGCACGTGGGGGTCGGAGAGGAGCTGATTCACGTCCATTTTCAACACCTGTGGTTTCATCTGAGGTCGGCCTCCTCTAGGGAGCACCTGTATGTCCAGGCATCTCCCCCTGGGGGTATGTCCTGGTCCATGGTCCCTTTTGTGCACATTCGGTTTATTTTCAGAAGGGTTTTCTACTTTGATGTACCTGGATCTGGGACTGTGTTTCTCAGCTGGGGCTGGCGTTGAAAGATAAGGAAAAGGAGAGGGTGGCCTGGAGAGAAGGGAGGAAGGACCCAGTGGCTCCAGCGGGATGTCCCAGGAGGCCTGGCGGGAGGTCCTGAGCCGGTGCTGAACCATCCGTGCGAAATGTCTTGCACACTCGTGTGTGTCAGGGCACACAAAGGATGATGTAAGTTTTGCTTCTCTCTTCCTGGGGAACTTGTGAGACACACAAGTTAATTCTTAATTAGTTAAGAACACACATTGGCTCTATAATTCCTAAAGTTACAGACTTTCACGTGGCTCTTTGGTGCATATGTTCATCCATCCATTCATTCCCCATCCAGAGATGCATTGGGTGCCAGGAGCATGTTCAGGATACAGACTTAGCTCAAATCTTAGCCAGCGCTGTGGTTACGGGAAATGCCTTATGCTTCTCCGTGGCATTGGTGAGTCTGGATGTCAGAGCTTGTGGGTTGGAGACACCTACAGTGTACGGAGGGAGTGGGCCAGAAAGAGTCAGGGCTCGAGGAATGTTGAACGTTGTTGACACACAGTGTAAGATAGGAGTGAAGAGCCAGGACCGAACATACATGTCGGGATTTTTTTTAAGTGAAAAGAGTACTGCCAATCTTCATGTCAAGGCAATAGGTGTGAACCAGGACTGTCCAGAGAAACTGGCCTTGGGTCGGCACACTGGAACATAGGGGCCCCTGAGAAGAGTCCACTCTGAAGCCAGACTGCTTCTGAAGTCCACCCCCTGCTTACTGACAGATTGGCCCAGGCAGGATCTGTCACCTTTCTCTCCCTTTCTTTTTCTGTCACATGGAATAATGCCTATGCCTACTCATGGGATTACTCTGAGAATTAAGAGGAGACACTTCCAAAGGGCTTGGGACCATACCTGACATGTGGTACATGATCAATAATATTGGCCCTTGTTATGTGTAAGCACACGATCATACACACAGAGCCTCAGGTGATGCAGAAATTACGTGCCAATGATAAACCTTAGAATGGAGCCGCAGCCTTACCCACCTCAGTAAGGGATATAGAGTCATTGCAGTTTTATGTGCTTAGTTGCTTCAGGCGTGACTGACTCTGTACAGCCCCACGGACTGTAGCCCGACAGGCTCTTCTGTCCATGGGATTTTACAGGCAAGAATACTGGAGTGGGTTGCCATTTCCTTCTCCAGGGGGTTTTCCTGACCCAGGGATCAAACCTGCATCTCTTATGTCTCCTGCATTGGCAGGCGGGTTCTTTACCACTAGCGCCACTTAATCGAGGCCCGCAGACACAGAGCAAGTTAGAAGCAGAAATGGGACCAGAACCCGGGTCTCTAAGACACCAAGGCTAGTCCTCCTGACGTGCTGCAGAGGACAGAAGGGTTCTAGAGGGAACTGGAAGGGGTGATAGCCATCTCCCTCTGGGCTTAATGACCTCATCAGCCTACTTTGATGACAGAGGCCTTGCACGCTGTCTCATGGAGCCCCCCCCAGGGCCCCCCAGGCTGCAGCCCTGCCTCGGAGCCCCTCCTCCCACCTCACAGAGGATGTTCCTTTCGCAGCATCTTCCTGTATTGAGAATGGAGGTGAGGTGCTTAAAGTTCACCAAACCTTTGCTTTTACCCCCTTCTTCTTTTTCAGTAGGAATATACGTTTTAAAAATGTAATTAACAAAACTGTAAAGTACATACACGCTCTTTTCAACACACATGGAACATTCACTGAAAGAAATGATTTTTCTAGGCCATAAAGTGAGTCTCAACAAATTTCAAAGGACTGAAATGATGCAGAGCATATTCTCAAGCCACAGTCAAATCAAGCCAGAAATTGGCAAGAAAATCACAACTAAAACATTCTCCAAATGTTTGAAAAATCAAGCAACACACATATAATCCTGGATCAAAAAAGAAATGGCAATGGAGATCAGAAAATACTTTGAAATGAATAGTGAAAATATGACAAATTAAAATGTTCAGAAAACAGCCAACACAGTGCTCAGAAGGAAGTACATAGCCTTAAAATGAATCTATTCACTTTGAAAGAGATCATCAAGCTATACACTTAAGATCTCTACACTTTACTATATATTTATCGAACTTCAACTTTAAAATTTAGTAAAACGGGAAATCATCCAATTTAGCAAATTCACACTAAAATGCGAATGAGTGATAACATTCAACTATATCTACATTTTAAGAGAAGGGTATTAAAAAGTATAGGAAAAAATGATTTTTTGCCACACTTTTAAGCAGAACGTCCTTACAAACTGGAAAACTTCAGATGACCCTTGTCAGAGTTTGGAAGCCATTCAGATGAAACTGAGACCAACCCATCCAGCAGGAGGTTGTACAAAAATTGCACATAGAAACACATTTGGGTGAAAGAGAGCTTAGAAATAGAGATGTTAATGACAGATAAGAAAGGGAAGTCTAGGAAAAATAACGTCCAAATACATATTTTATAGGTGCATATTAAACATGGTTGATAGAGACCTAGGGAGCTCTTTACTGGTATCAACCATACTATTTCTAGTACGATCCTCAGCAAACATCCCCTTTAAAGCTCAGTTGCCTTTCAATGTATAAGCTCAAATTGATTTCCCTGTAATCTAGAGAGTATAATTCTTTATCATTTTTACCCTGCCTGCTTCCACCGCAGGTTAACTGATAGACTCTCATGACTTAGAGGCTCATCTTAATAGTAGCCTTAGTTAAATATTATTAATATTTATGCCCCCTTCTTTCAAATGACTGTCATGTCTGGACCAATCTACTTTGTCAAAGTAACGTATTGATTTTCTGCAGGCACATTCTTCCTGGTCAGCTGAGGACAAGGTCTCCTGTCATGGCCATTGAAGTGACACCCACTAGTGGGCAGTGGGCTTAGGTACAGAAGTCGTGAGCCTGTATTTCCAGCTGTCAGATACACAGCCTCTGGTTGATGTTTTCTATCAGGTTACCCATACCTTGTTCCTCATCAAAGACCTCTTAGGGTGTTGGTTATAATAATCCCTTCACCCTGGCGTGGCACAGAGGTTGTCATCATAGTACACACAGTTCTTGTAAATTCTGCTCATGTGATCCCCATGACCACCCTGCAAGGGAGACAAAGCCAGACTAGCATTAGCCCCATTTCACAGATGAGAAAGCTGAGGCCTGAGGGCCTAGGACCTGCCCAGGGTCACACAGTCATAGGTGACCGCTGATATTCACACCAGCATCTTCTAATCTGCCAAGTAATACTGTTTTTGTTTGTTTGATGATTCTTTTTTTTTTTTTTGACTGTGCTGCATCTTTGTTCCTGCAAGGGCTTTTCTCTGGTTGTGGGTTGTGGTGCTTGGGCTTTTCGTTGCAGTGGCTTCCTTTGTTGCAGAGTCCAGGCTCTAGGGTGCTCAGGCTCAGTAATTGTGGCACATGGGCTCAGTAATTGTGGCTCCTGGGCTCTGGAGCACAGTCTCAGTAGTTGTGGCATGCAGACTTTGTTGCTCCAAGGCATGTGGGATCTTCCTGCATCGGGGATCGAACCCGTGTCTCCTGCGTTGGCAGGCGGATTCTTTACCACGGAGCCACATGGGAAGCCCTCCCTATTCCCTGATTCCTACCATAAACGCTAGGGAAGTCCTCATTTCCTGGGTCAGACAGCAATTTTTGTTTAAAGAAGGACTCAGTAAAAACAACAAAGAGTGATACTCGCCTACAGGCAGAACCTCCAAGGCTGTGTGTGTACCACTGCAGAGACTCAGAAGGCAGACAAACCACCTGCTTTAGGTTGTGAGCACAGCCCCAGCTAATCCACTGAATACACATTGGTACTTGCACATGAAGTAAAAAAAAAATAACCCCGTACTTAGGAAAATATGTGTCTCTGGGAATTAAGACTAAGAGTTCTTGGTGTTGGGGTTTTAATTCAAGTTTCACCTCTGGCACCATCCACATGATGCTCTAAGTAGCATTTGAACCTACATGTGGTCCAGAAGAGTCACCTGCGTCCCTACCTGCCCACAGTAAACACGATAATGTAACGGAACAAGCCGGTGGTCACCCAGAGCCCCCAGGCCAGCCGCAGTCTTGCTGTGGCACGCTCAGCCTCGAGGTCAAGGAGATGGAAAAGCAGGGAGGAGGGCGTGGCCCCCCACAGGGCCCCCAGGCATTTGGGGTCTTGGTGGCACTCCTGACCCAGGATCCTGCCGGGATCAGAGAACATTGGCCCCGCCCCCTCCTGCAGTCCCCATCTGGGGCCTGTGCCCGGCGAAGACCCCTCCATTCAGCTTCAGCCAGAGACCTCCGAGCTGGAAGCAGGTGCAAGAGGCCGAAAGTAGAACTTCCCAAAGGCCAGCAAGCACCTGCCCCCACTCTCACGGCCGTCTCCCCTTCCATTCTGTGCCTCGGTTTCCCCCAGGAAAAGGGGAGGAAGCCTCTCGCGGCTGTTTCCGGTGTCAGTCAGTTAGTGTACATGTGGTGCTTAGTGCATGCTCGCCACGTGTGGTTGTTGCTGCCAGTCGCTCAGTCGTGGCCGCCTCTTTGTGACCCCACAGACTGTAGCCCACCAGGCTCTTCCGTCTATGGCATTCTCCAGGCAAGCATACTAGAGTGGGTAGCCCTTCCCTTCTCCAGGGGATCTTCACAACCCAGGGGTCGAACCCACGTCTCCTGCATTGGCAGGCAGACTCTTTACCACTGCGCCACCTGGGAAGCCCCTAAGCGCCTATTAGCATTTTAGCAAAAGTTAATGATGATGGTAAGCATATCAGCCAATCAGAATCCTCTTGGTGGCCATGGAGCCAGAAGACCAGCTCTCTGTCCTGCCATTAATCTGCAGTGTGACCTTGGCCACAGTGTGACGCCCCCAGCCCACCCCGGGGCTCAGCTTTCTCAGGTCTCAAAGGGGCCAGGTCAGGAATGCTGGGTTCTGACCAGCTGTCCCTGTTGGAGGCCTGAGGGAGCCCCACTTCTCGGACCCCTTCAGCGGGACGGTCCACCCACCAGGACTAGGTCTGCTGCTGCTGCTGCTGCTGCTAAGTCACTTCAGTCGTGTCCGACTCTGTGTGACCCCATAGACAGAAGCCCACCAGGTTCCCCCGTCCCAGGGATTCTCCAGGCAAGAACACTGGAGTGGGTTGCCATTTCCTTCTCCAATGTGTGAAAGTGAAAAGGGAAAGTGAAGTCGCTCAGTCATGTCTGACTCTTAGCGACCCCATGGACTGCAGCCTACCAGGCTCTTCCGTCCATGGGATTTTCTAGGCAAGAGTACTGGAGTGGCTTGCCATTGCCTTCTAGGACTAGGTCAGGCATGTGGAAATGAAGCAGAGAAGAAGAGCGTAAAGAAGGACCACACACGCAGCGGCTGCAGCCCCGGTTCATTCCAAGCCTGTGTTCGGTTACACATTAAACCACTTAGACTGCTTTTTCCTTTCCAACTGTTTTACCATCACGTAGGCCTAACCTCTTGTTGACCGAGAACCCAGAGCAGGAAAGTGGCACTTTCCTGATGGAGAGGGTGGAGCTGGTTTTTCCACAGCAAGTATACTGGCTTTGTTTTTATTTTAGAATCACCAAGCTTCCCCTACACCCTGAGTATGGGATCTCTCCACTTGAGAGATGGAGGTTCAGGGCACCTCCAGCCTGAGCTAGGGCTCACAGGAGCATCAGAGAATAAGGGGTTGGTGTGACCCCAGGGGTGGAGAGTGTGTTATAGAGACTGTATTATTGTGTTGTTGTTCAGTCGCTAATTCGTGCCCGGCTCTCTGTGACCCCGTGAACTGGGGCCCGCCAGGCTCTTCTGTCCGTGGAATTCTCCAGGCAAGAATACTGGAGTGGGTTGCCTTTCCCTTCTCCAGGGGATCTTCCCAACCCAGGGATCGAACCCGGGTCTCCTGTACTGACAGGAGGATTCTTTACTGTCTGAGCCACCAGGAGCAAGGGTCAAGGAGGCAGGGTCACCTCCTCATACCCACAGGATTTTCTGGGATCCTGTGACACAGTTGACTATCATCCTCTGAGGGGAGGGGAGTCTCTGCCCTGCCTGCCTCCCCCACCACTGTCTGTCTCGTACCCCTTAGAGGAGCATCCTCCCATTGATTCCTGCCCACCCAATGAAACCCACTTAAGAAGATGAGTCTGTTTCTGAGAAATCACGAGACACTCCTTGGAGCTCAGGGGAAAATGGTTCTGGAAGATGATCCAAAGCCCGGCTCCTCCAGTCACTGGGGGCAGAGGATGGGGGCACAGGGGGCGCAGGAGAAGGTCTACCAGGCAGCTGGGGTTTGCTTTCCTCTCCAGGGGCTGCTGCCGCCATTCCCACCCCCAGCCCTACTACGGGCCTTAATCACAGGGGAGGGCTGAGGAAAGCAGGGAGAAAGGAGGGCAGAGAGGAGAGTGCTCTAAGCCGGCTGCCTGCCAGGCCCATCTGGAACCACTCGGGCCCACCCACCGCCTTCAGCCCGTCCCCCTATCCCTGCTCACTAGCCAGGAGGGTTTAGTGGTGGCTGTGGCGTCTTTCCCCGTGAGATGAACATGCAAAGTCAGAAACGCTTCTCCACCTTAACTAGGCCTTCCAGCTGCTTTCCTCGCCTTCTTGTTTGAAAATATCTACCTTGGGTCTCCACCCCCTCCCTGCCCCCAGTACTGGATCCCTAGCCCTCAGCATCCTCCGCTGATGCTGCTCTGGCAAAGGTGAGACCTGCCAGGCTCTTGGGACTGGCTGTCTCAGCAGCACGTGGCCCCATGGCCCACTCCTGGCTCCCCTGTTCTCCTTCGGCCCCACTGCCTTGCGAATCAGTCTCCCCAAGGCTGCTTCCTCCTCCCAGGATCTTTCCTCCGCTGCCTCCTAGCTGTATATGCGCCTGCCTTCAGTGTCTGTCCCCTGCTCTCCAGCCCGCTGCCCCTGGCCCGGTTCAGACCCTGCTGTCTTTCTCTTGGATACCAGCCTCAACTGTACCAACTGCTTAATTGGTCTCCCCAAGCACCCAGTCAGCCCCAGCCCCGTGCCGCCCCTGCCCCGGGACTCTCTCTGAAATGCGGGTCTCATCAAGGGACCGCCTTGCTGAGCACTTTCCTGTGCTTCTCATCACTCAGGATGTGAGTCCAAGTTCCAAGGCTTGGCTGACCATGGTCTGACCCCTACCTGCCTGAACACCTCTCATCCCTCCATTTACAGCCCATACCAGTGGGCCCCAAAGTGCAGACAGATGATCTACTTAGGATTCCTGTTCCTAATTACTTTTATCTTTAAAAAAAAAAAAAAAATTAAGCTTTGGTGGTATTTACTATATAGATTGACAACAATCCACGAATAAAATTTATAAATAAATATACATATTTATGGGGTATGCTGAAAACATTTTAGTGATGAAGTATACAGTTAGAAGAGCTTGGTGACCAGTGCCCAGCATTATAGCCCATCTCACTGCCCATCCTCAGTGACCCTGTTCACATTCTCTGGCAGACGTTTGTACTTACCACTCCATCCACCACATCAGGCTGAAGTTAGCTGTGGGTGATAGAATATTCAAACACATACCTTAAAGAAGCCATCAGTTTTTTTTGTTCTCTCATATAAACTAAGTCTAGAGGTGAACAGCCCACAGATGGTGTAGCAGCTCCAAAATCATCTGAGATCCAGGCTCTTTGAACTGATTGCTCTACTCTTTTCAACTCATGGTTTCCAGTTCATGGCTCAAAATGGCTGCTTGAGCTCCAGCCATTCCATCAGCATTCCAACTTACTAAAAGAAGGAAGAGGTGAAGAGTGTGCCTCGCCTTACTTTTAGGATATTTTTGATTACTAGAGATCAAGAATGGCATTTACTAATGATAAAGGGGTTGATCCATCAGGATGATATCACAACACCAAATCTATATACACTCCAAGATATATGAAGCAAAAATGAACAGAATTAACCAACAAGGACATACTGTATAGCAAGGGAACTATGCTCAATATCTTGTAATAAACTCTAATGGAAAATAACCTGAAAAAGAATATATATATTATATATATATACACACACACACACACTATCTCAATATCTTGCAATAACCTATAATGGAAAATAATCTGAAAAAGAATATATATGTATATGCAACCTAGACAGCATATTAAAAACACATTACTTTGCCAACAAAGGTCTGTCTAGTCAAGGCTATGGTTTTTCCAGTAGTCATGTATGGATGTGAGAGTTGGACTATAAAGAAAGCTGAGCGCCGAAGAATTGATGCTTTTGAACTGCGATGTTGGAGAAGACTCTTGAGAGTCCCTTGGACTGAAAGGAGATCCAACCAGTCCATCCTAAAGGAGGTCAGTCCCGGGTGTTCACTGGAAGGACTGATGTTAAAGCTGAAACTCCAATACTTTGGCCACCTGATGCGAAGAGCTGACTCATTGGAAAAGACCCTGATGTTGGGAAAGATTGAGGGCAGGAGGAGAAGGGGACAACAGAGGATAAGATGGTTGGATGGCATCACTGACTCGATGGACGTGGGTTTGGGTGGACTCTGGGAGTTGGTGATGGACAGGGAGACCTGGCGTGCTACAGTTCACAGAGTCGCAAAGAGTCAGACACGACTGAGTGACTGAACTGAACTGATACATATATATATATATATATATATATATATATATATTATTCTTCAGATTAGTACATGTATTATTATATAATATTATTTTATATTATGTATTGTTATATATATATATAGTTGAATTGCTTTGCTATACACCTGAAACTAACACAACATTGTAAATCAATTATATTTTAATAAAAAATGTTTTAAAGAAAACAATAAACAGAGTTGAAGACAGATATACAAGTTCATGGTCCTAGTGAGAGTCTAATATACCTTTTTTAAGAGCCAGTAGAGCAAGCAAACATAAAATCAGTAAGGGTGAAGCTATAAAAAGAACAACTAGCAAGTTTGACCTAACTGATGGCTATAGAACTACGGCAGCTCACGGTGACAGGATTTACTTTCTCAAACACACGGGACACGCTCACCCAAAAATGCTACTTTAAGAAGGTGCGTACACTGCTTCCGCTTCCGTGCCCTCTGCCATCGGTTGATCCTGGCAGTACCCGGCAGGGAGGGGGGCTGGGAAGTGTCATCTGCTCCAGGTGGCCAGGTGCCCAACTGAAATGGGGGCTTCTGGCCCTACGGCTGAGGGGGAACAGGTGTTAGGAAAGCCAGCAGCCTCAGTCCTCCTTGCCCCTTCCCCTGGCAGCTCTGGTCCCCACAGCAGTGCATGCTGGATAAGGGTTTGGGCTGAGTCAGAAGCTCCTCGTTCCGTTATTTAACCTGTCAGAGCGTCACCTTGTTTATCTGGGAAAATGAGAATAACTCTGTTTCATACCATCTCACCCATCTGGCATCATCGACTCAGTGGACATGAATTTGAGCAAATTCCAGGAGGTGGTGAAGGACAGGGAAGCCTGGTGTGCTGCAGTCCATGGGCTGCAAAGGGTCAGACACGACGGAGCGACTGAACAGCAGCAACTAGCACTTCACAGTGCTGCTGGGTAGCTGGAGCAAGATCATGTGTGTAAAGCACTTAGGCCTGGGCTTGGCACGTGGTAAGTGCACAGTGTTAGCTGCACAGAGAGGTTAAGTAACTTGCCCCATGTCACGCAGGAAATGACAAGGCTGGATTTCACATCCAGGCATCTGGCTCCAAGCTGGTTCTGATACTTCTCTGGGGACCTCTGCCAACCCCAGCAGAGGGCCCCACAGATGGTAGGGCCCCATGGAAGGAGGACAGGAAACCATTAGCCTTGTGACTTGAGAGAGGTTATGTTAAAACGTGTGACTTAACTCAGATGTGTGTTAATTTCCTCATTTCTTCTGCAGAAGGTTGGATTAAGTGAGCCCAGAGGTTTCTGCTGACCCTGACATTCCACAGACCCTTGCGGTTCTGTCTTCTCTACCCCTAGTGGCTGAAACTTTGCCATTAGCAATGTGTGATTTTAGTTAAATCCTGTCATCTGCCTGAACTCTTAAAAATACAGTTTCCTTCGGAGCATCCTGATACCTCAGTTTGCAGGTCAAGAGAAGGCTCTGGTGCGTGGGTCCAGTGGGCCCTGGCTGAGAGGGGAGGACCAGACACAGGGAGAGGAGAATACAGACAGGAGGGGCCGAGCCCACCGGCCCAGAGGGTCCCTTCTTAGGGATCCACCTAGTGACCTGCATGATGACTGTGTAATAGCTCCCGGGTCAGTCGCCTAGCCAACTCCAGCCACTTTTTATAGGGCTTCCTTTTTTCTCCTTCTGTATTTTTTCTGCCACCCTACCTCTCAGACTGAATTGGAGGAAAATGGGTTTTGTCTTTTTTTAACGAGAAGACAAAGTCTTAAATTACCTTATTTGAGGTCTGCAAATAGAAATCCCAAATAAGACAGCCACCTCTTCTTTTCTCTCTTCCTCTTGCTTTGTCTCAGGAGCCCCTGAGCTCGAAATAAAGCGCAGAGCAGTGGCTCTGGAGGAAATAATCTGGGTCGGACAGGTACCAGTCACCAAGAGTGGGGAAGGCGGTAGGGAAGAGCCCGATCAGACAATGGTGGGAACTGGGGAGAAGGAAACAGAGGTGGGCAGAACCATGGCCTTGCTGCTCTGGGTCTAGAATGAAAGAGGTCCCCCTAGAGGGGCGACTCCTTCAGGAGCAGCTACGCTGAGTGTCAGCGTGTGTGCCCAGGAGACAAGGAGCCCGAGGAGAGGCCACAGAGGCTGCTGTTGGGACTTAGATGCAAATGAGACCGCCGGGCACAGTGACCCTTCAGCTTCTCATCCCACTGGTGCCAGTGCCCAAGGAGCCCACTGGTGGGCATCAGGTCTAGGGGAAGGAGCAAAGTCTCTGGGGCAAAGACTAGGAGTTCTACGACTGGCGTCCTGGTTTTAATCCCTGTCCCAGGCAATCAAAATAGCCAACCAAGATTTAGCCCGTGCTGGGAACTATGGTCAGCCCCTACAGAGACCATCCCTTCAAGTCTGCGGGACATCCCGCCATGCAGGCATTGTCATCGTTTCCTCCCGTCCAGATGAGGACACGGAGGACAAGAGGTTTCCTAACTACCCAGATTCTCAGGTGGCTGCGACAGATCAGGGTTGGAACCCAGGGAGCCGGGCTCCAGAGCTCTTGTCTGCCTCCTGCCAAGCCACTCAGCCCGCTGACCCACTTCCTTCTTTGGAAAGTCGGTGTGCCGGGGGCAGGCGAGGTGGGCTGAGGTTCATAGAGGCCCTTTCCAAGCATGGATGCTCTGGTTTGAGGTTCATGCCTCACCTATGCGTGCAAAGGTCCTGTTCAAATGATGCAGGATTCCACCGCAGAGCAGGTGCACTGAGTGTGTGCGTGTGTGTGTGTTGTGTGCATTCACGCACTTGTGTCTGGCAACCCTGCTGAGACAGGGCAGAGTAAGAGCACAACAGGACTGGAGACTTCCCTGCTGGTCCACTGGCTTAGACTCTGCACTCCCATTGTGGGGGCCCAGGTTCGATCCTGGTCAGGGAACTAGATCCTACATACCACAGCCAAGAGTTCACGGGTCACAACCAAAGATCCCACACGCCACAACCAAAGATCCCACACACCACAACCAAAGATCCCACACGCCACAACCAAAGATCCCACACGCCACAACCAAACATCCCACACATCACAACCAAACATCCCACACGCCATAACCAAAGATCCCACACGCCACAACCAAATATCCCACGTCACCACTAAAGATCCCCACACGCCACAACCAAAGATCCCACACCTCACCACTAAGACCCAGCACAGCCATGGGATTCTCCAGGCTAAAATACTGGAGTGGGTAGCCGTTCCCTTCTCCAGGAGATCTTCCCAACTCAGGGTTCAAACCCGGGTCTCCTGCATTGCAGGCAGATTCTTTACCATCTGAGCCACCAGAAAAGCCTGTTTAAAAAGAATACAGCAGGACGGTGCAAAGTTGGTAGGAACACTTTCAGGTTAAACCTACGTCAGAGGGGCCAAACCAAGATCCAAAGGCCTAGAAAATTCTGTCTGGGCCACCTCCATTGTATGTCCAGTGGCCTCTGGGTTTTTCTGCTCTTTGCTCAGGGTTGCACACCCCCAACCTCAGAGCCCCCGGTCAGACAGGCTTGGGAGCCCCTTGAAAGGAACCTCAGTGGGGAGCCGGGCTCTGGGCTAGTGAGGCTGCCTCTCTGGACGCCCTGGCCATGCGTGTGTCTTCTTTGCAGGCCCAGCAGCCATGGCCCATTACAAGGTGGAGCAGGATGACTGGCTGACCGTCTACCTGAAGTATCTGCTCTTCGTCTTTAACTTCTTCTTCTGGGTAAGTGCACCCGGCACGCTCCCCCCTCCCCCAGCACCGAGTAGGTCAAGTCATCTTTGCTGTTTTGTGAGGTATCACTCTGGCGCTGATTTTTTTTCTTTTCCAAAGACCACTCAGGGGCAAACTCTGCCTGCTTGGGAGCAAATGTGCGCATTTGTTACGAAACGAAAGGCTCCGTCCACAGGTTGGCGTGGGCAGCATCACGACTCTGAGAGGAGGGTGCTAGGCCTATTGTGTCCCAGCCTCCTCAGCCGCGGGGTCCACTCTGCCTTCCCAGCCATAGCTCGAGGCCCCAGGGCCCGGCGGAAACGCAAGGCCTCTAATAAGTGCTTCTTTGTGTTTGAAGCCCATTTGCCTCTTATGACTCACACTCTCCAGGCCCGAGGCAGAGAGACGCAAGTCCTGGGGTGGGGTTGGGGACGGTGGGGAGTGGGGGCGGGGAGGGCAGGATGCCTCTGTGCTTGGGGAATGGTCTCCATAGTGACCCCACCCCAGGAAACTGCCCAGACTGTGTCTTCTAGGAGCAGAGGAGTCTGTCCACTTGAGACAACTCTCCGGGTAACTGGGAGCAGAATACCATCAGGTGCCCAAAGTAGCCAGATACTGGAGTGTGTATGTCACTTTGTGAGATGTTCTCACTGGACCTGGAGGGCTAGGGTATGGGCAGTGTGGGCAGCTCTGCTGTGAGCAGCTCGTCTGTGCTGGCTAAGGCTGTTGTCGTTCATCAGTAAGTCGTATCCGACTCTTTTTGCGACCCCATGGACTGCAGCATGCCAGGCTTCCCTGTCCTTTACTGTCTCCTGAAATTTGCTCAAACCCCTGTCCATTGAGTCGGTGACGCCATCCAGCCATCTCATCCTCTGTCACCCCCTTCTCCTCCTGCTTTCAGTCTTTCCCAGCATCAGGGTCTTTTCAATGAGTCTGCTCTTCGCATCAGGTGGGCAAAGTATTGGAGCTTCAGCTTCAGCATCAGTCCTTCCAGTGAATCCCCAACTAAACAAAAGTTAGCTCTGCAGTGACAAACCTGAATTTTTGCCTGAGTAATGTGCTTGTTCCCCCTCCCTCCTGCCTGGAAAAATCTTTCATGTTATCCGTCTCTAAGAGCTCCTTTTCATCTGCTCAATGGGACGCCGCCTAGATTCAAATGGAGTTTTGTTCAAATCAACTTCAGATTTTTAATGTGCCTTAGTTTTTCTTTTATTGGTGTGTTTCACAGATGCCCTGAAATGGTGTATGTATGTAAAGTGCTTGATTCAGTCTCTGCACACAGAAGGCACTCAATAAATGCAGTGTTTTGGATACACGAGATATAGAAGGCCCCCAAATGCCACCAGATCAACCTGCCGATGAGGCTGGGCTAGGTTTCCTTGTTGCCATGGTGACAGATGGAGTCTTGGAAGCATCTCGGAAAGGCAGAAGCAGAGATAGGCTGTGTCTGCCTTTTCGGTCTTTCACTAAGATAAATGAAATTGCTTAATATAGGGAAGGGTCCTGGCGCAGTAGTTAAGACTTGGTGCACACACTGAGGCAAGGGTTTCAAAGAGTCTTGGAGAGGAGACACGGGATGCTATCTATTCAGAAGTTGAACGATCTGATACTTGTTTAAATGCAAAGTTCCTGAAACAAACTATAAACTCATTTTATTTGCACCTTTTATCTTCCTGGGCAAGTGTTTCCTGGAATAGTGAAGTTGTATAGAGGAAGACAGTAGAACAATAAAGTCATGTGGGTGTGATCAGTATGCTCTGTGGGTGTAGACACTTTCGATTTCCCAGAGATAAATCCAGTGGGGTGTTTAGGATACTCGCTGACTGTTTTTGTTTTTTTTTTTTTAAAGAAGAAGTATTAAAAAAAAATAAATAAATAAAAAATAAAAGAAGAAGTATGCTTTTCCTGATCATGAAAGTCTGATGTATCTACTAATAATCTTAAAATACTGAAAAATATAAATAAGGAAAAATTGGCTCAGTATCTCACTGTCTTGGGCTGCTGAGGAGCCTTAACAAAGGAGCATAAATTGGGTGGCTTCAGACAACAGAAATTTGTTGTCTCGTAGCTCTGGAGGGCAAAAGTCCAAAGTCAGCTCCCCACACAGACCTCCTGCTTTGAGTTAAAAATACCCCTGCCCCGGGGGGCCTGGCCTCCAGGGACCCAGTCAGCCAAGTCTCCTCCCCATGTAGAGGATGGTCAGTTTCAAAGGTTCAAGCTTTGAGGTTCTGGCATCTGTCCCCAGATTCCCTGCAATCTCAGTAGAAATGGGACAGACCCCTAGTCTTCCTTCTTTCGTGGCAGAGCCCAGACTCATGCATTCGGTGGCACACAGAGTCCCTGGGAATTTTCAAGAGTTCTCCAGGGAGGGGTCTTGTCCACGAGGACCCCTCCCACACACCCCAGAGTCTAGTGACTGGTCCTTCCCTCGGAGCAGCCCCTCTTATAAGACGCGTATCAGAGCCAGTGTCTGCACTGTGGGTGCTCTCCACTCCCCCCAGAGGTCCTCACCTCTTCCCCCTTCCCCATAGAATCTGTAGAGCACCAGGGAGGGTCCCCAGACACCCCCCATTTGCCGTTCACTGCCCCTCCCCCCCGGAGAAGGCAATGGCAACCCACTCCAGTACTCTTGCCTGGAAAATCCCATGGATGGAGGAGCCTGGTGGGCTGCAGTCCATGGGGTCGCACAGAGTCGGACACAACTGAAGTGACTTAACAGCAGCAGCAGCAGCAGTAGCAGCCCCTACCCCTACCCCAAGCGCAGCCACGGAAGGTGCCCTAGACATCAGAGGCAGATTGATTGGGGTGAACACTGCAAACACTTCCTGGTCAGAACAGTGGTCCTGCTCGGTGCATCTCCTTGCTACACTGTCCAGATCCAGCTAGGAGAGAGTAAGAAAGCCCAGGTTCTCCCCGTGGGAGGATTCTTGGGGACTCCCCTGAATAAAGACCTTCTGTGAATCATCCCTTGCGATGCTCAGATCAGCCCTGGTGGCCTTACCTCTGTTATCCTCATCACCAACAGGGAGCAGGCTCAGATTCCTCCTTACTGTCTTGTTGTGATAAGCAACCTGGAGCTGACATCCAGGTATTCTGGTCAATGATAATTGAAAATCCAGTCCATGGCATTTATTAAGCACATGCTAAGTGCCAAGCCCTGCTGTGGGCCCTTGGAGTATGTCTGTGGACAAAGCTTCCTGCATCCATGGAGCTCACAGCTGAGGGCTCCCCTGGGCTGTTCTTCTACCTGCATCATCCTAGATAACCTCCCAGTGCCCCGAGGCTGTGAACAGCTCTGTGAGAGCCCCAGGTTACCAAGGGCGAAGCCATCTGCCCAAAGCCCCAGAGCTGGAGGCACCTCTATCCAATCCCTGAGCTGCGTGCTTGACCATCGGCTCTGATGTCATCCGTTGCCTCCAGCTGAGTCCTGCATGTTCCCAGTGTCCCGAGGGTACATGCTAAGTCGCTTCAGTCGTGTCCAACTCTTTGCAATCCTATGAACTGTAGCCCACCAGGCTCCTCTGTCCATGGGATTTTCTAGGCAAGAATACTGGAGTGGGTTGCTGTGCCCTCCTCTGGGGGATTTTCCTGACACAGGGATCCAACCTGCGTCTCTTATGTCTCCTGCATTGGCAAGCAGGTTCTTTACCACTAGTGCCATCTGGGAAGCCCATGAATTAGTGACACAGTAGAGTGTGCCAGGAAGACTCAGGCTCAAGTTCCAGCTCAAATTCAGAGCCTGTTGTCTACTGTCATGGTGCTATGGACTGAACTGTGACCCACTGGGATTCATGTGTTGAAGCTGAATCGTCAGTGAGGCTCTATTTGAAGACAGGACGTTTGGGAGGTAATTAAGGTTAAGTAAGGAACATTCTGAAAGAGATGGGAATACCAGACCACCTGACCTGCCTCTTGAGAAACCTGTATGCAGGTCAGGAAGCAACAGTTAGAACTGGACATGGAACAACAGACTGGTTCCAAATCGGGAAAGGAGTATGTCAAGGCTGTATATTGTCACCCTGCTTATTTAACTTATATGCAGAGTACATCATGAGAAATGCTGGCTGGATGAAGCACAAGCTGGAATCAAGATTGCCAGGAGAAATCTCAATAACCTCAGATATGCAGATGACACCACCCTTATGGCAGAAAGTGAAGAGGAACTCAAAAGCCTCTTGATGAAAGTAAAAGAGGAGTGTGAAAAAGTTGGCTTAAAGCTCAACATTCAGAAAACTAAGATCATGGCATCTGGTCCCATCACTTCATGGCAAATAGATGGGGAAACAGTGGAAACAGTGACAGACTTTATTTTGGGGGGCTGCAAAATCACTGCAGATGGTGACTGCAGCCTTGAAATTAGAAAACGTTTACTCCTTGGAAGAAAAGTTATGACCAAGCTAGACAGCATGTTAAAAAGTAGAGACATTACTTTGCCAACAAAGGTCCATCTAGTCAAGGCTGTGGTTTTTCCAGTAGTCAAGTATGGATGTGAGACTTGGACTATAAAGAAAGCTGAGCATGGAAGAGTTGATACTTTTGAACTGTGTTGTTGGAGAAGACTCTTGAGAGTCCCTTGGACTGCAAGGAGAGCCAACCAGTCCATCCTAAAGGAAATCAGTCCTGAATATTCATTGGAAGGACTGATGCTGAACTGAAACTCCAATCCTTTGGCCACCTGATGCAAAGAACTGACTCACTGGAAAAGACCCTGGTGCTGGGAAAGATTGAAGGCAGGAGGAGGAGGGGACAATAGAGGATGAGATGGTTGGATGGCACCACCGACTCAATGGACATGAATGTGAGTAAGGTTTGGGAGTTGGTGATGGGCAGGGAGGCCTGGTGTGCTGCAGTCCGTGGGGTCGCAAAATGTTGGACACGACTGAGTGACTGAACTGATCTGAACTGAAGGTCAAAAGAGGCTTCCCAACTGGTGCTAGTGGTAAAGAATCCGCCTGCCAATGCAGGAGATTTGGGTTCAATCCCTGGGTCAGGAAGATCCCCTGGAGAAGGAGTATTCTTGCCTGGAGAATCCCACGGACAGTAGAGCCTGCCGGGCTACAGTCCATAGGGTCACAAAGAGTCAGACACGACTGAAGCAACTTCGCACACACGGACTCACAGGAGATCATAAAGGTGGGGTCCTGATTCCATAGGATCGGTGGCCTTACAAGTGGAGGAGGAGGACACGTGAGGACACAGTGAAGACAGCTGTCCGTAGGCAAGGAAGATCCTTACCAAAACTGAATCAGCCAGCACCTTATTTTGAGGACTTCCCACCCCCAAAACTGTGAGAAATGGAAAGAAATTTCTGTTTAAGTGGCCCAGCTATGGTGTTTTATCATGGTGACCTTGAGCAGACTAAGACATTAGGCAAATCACTTCATCCCCCCGAGCCTCACTGTCTCCATACGTCGCATGGGACTACCAGTGCCCGTAAGTAGTAAAGGTTAGTGTTGAGGAGAACATGTCCCACTATTTCTGGCACATGCTGGGTGCTTAGCTGCCCTGCGTTGCTACGGTGATTACACTAAGGGGTCTGCCTCACCTCCAAAAGCTTTCTGTGTCCAGATCTCTGACTCGATGGCTTTGGGGATCACAACCCACGTAAGCAGTTGATGAACGCGTAAGAGATGCTTCCATGAAGCTAAGCTTGCCTTCACTGTGTGCTGTGCCCTCCTATTCTCTTCCATTTCATGGTGGGTGTTCTGTTCTGTGCTTTAGTGCAGGTTGCTGTTGCTCTTGTTTAGTTGCTAAGTCCTGTCCAACTTTTTGTGACCCCATGGACCTCAACCCACCAGGCTCCTCTCTGTCCATGGGATTCTCCGGGCAAGAACACTGGAGTGGGTTGCCATTTCCTCCTCCAGGGGATCTTCCCGACTATGGGATCGAACCCATGTCTCCCATGTTTCCTGCATTAGCAGGTGGATTCTCTACCACTGAGCCACATGGGAAGCCCTTTAGTGCAGGTTACATCCATCCCACCAAGTTTATCTCACGCCCTGAAGGGTTACATCCCACAGTTTGAAACACCCAGAGCAGTGGCTGGCGGGGGTGGGGGGAGATTCAGGTGCCAGTTATGCAGTGCAGGGTCTTGATGAGATTTCAAACCAAGCCTCCACCAGCTGCCAGCGCAGCACAGTTTGAGGGTTATAAATCATCTCACTCTCCAAAAAGATCCTACAAGCACTCTGTAATTATCCTCACTCCCGTTCCGTAGATGATAAAATGTCAGCTGAGATGATTCCCAGAGGTCAGTTCTGGGCTTCCTGACTCTGAGTCCGCTGCTCTTCCACCTCCATAGACCACGGACACATAACCACAGCCTTAGACCCACCTCACTGATGCCCGTGTGAACTCCCAGATGTCCCCAGGGGTCAGGGTTGAATCCAGATTAAGATGTGTTTTGGTGGCATGGGCAGTTTAGAGATGCAGACTGTGAAGAATATAAGCAAAGCTGAAGGAGCGTGGCAGCACACACCCACATTCTACATCCAAGCTCCGCCCCACCTCCGGACCCCTACTCCCGACCCATCCCATGACTGCCCCCCATCCTTCACCATCAGCTGCCCTGACTCCCCCACCCCACCATGCAGTTCCATGAACGCAGAGTTGTTCATGCCCATGTCACCAGCAGGATACAGCTCTGGGTCAGAAACCAAAATACCAATGTTTTCACGATCCTAAAATGAGCGTGGCCCAGGCTTGCTAGAAAATGCTTTACTCACCCTCCCGTGTCCTACACGGGTCCCTGCAGTTCCCACTCCTCTTGCAGTGTTGCTCTCTAATTTATTGTTTTAATTAGCTGCTTGGCTGTGTTAATAATCAAGGCTTTCCCAGCCTCCCAGGAGCTGCACGGGCTGGGAGAACCGGGGAGCAGCGGCTCCCTCCCCTGGAGAGGCGTCTCTGCTCTGGAAGCTCTGTGCTGTCCAGGGTGCTGGCTGCCGAGTGGGCATCTCCCTCAGGGGTCTGTGGGGCTCAGCCTCTGCGAAATTCCTGGGATTCCCCTGGGAGAACACAGGCCAAGACGGGAGGCAGCTGTGATGGAGGACTCGCCCAGCCAGGGGGAGAGAGGTGGCTCGAGAGCACCCCTCCAGGGTCCTCAGGGAAAGGAGAGACTCTGCTCACCTTCCCACCGAGGGGAAAAGCCTTCACTGTTCACCATCACCCCCACAGAATGTGGCCTTTGCCCACCTCCTGAAGCAGGCCATCCAAGGAAGAACAGCTGAGGGGCCCCGTGGCTGGCGTTTCTGCCACGTCCCATCTTAAAATGCTGAAGTCTCAGGACCCTATGGTGTCCGGGCATCCTGCCTCTCTGAGCCGCAGCATTTGCTGGGGGGCAGGCCCTGCTTGGGGCAGGGTTGCTCATCTGGTCTGCCCAGGGCCACGGTGGGGAGGCCGGTCCAAGAGGAAGCCTGGGGTGGCTGCTCTGAGCTGTCCCTGATGCGGCCCAGAAACCAGTTTGCTTGGAGGAATCCACACCTGAGTCTGGGCTGGGGGCCTTTGGTGCTGGGTGCTGGGGGCGATTTTTCATTGGGGATCCCAGGTGGTCAGCCCCGGAAGCACACACACTTCCTCTGGAGTGAGCAGGGACCAGGGGCCATACAGGGTGGCTTATTGTTGTTGTTGTTCAGTTGCAAAGCTGTGTCCAACTGTTTGCGACCCCATGGACTGCAGCACGCCAGGCTCCTCTGGCCTCCACTATCTCCCGGAGCTTGCTCAAACTCATGTCCATCGAGTCAGTGATGCCATCCAACCATCCTCTGTCGTCCCCTTCTCCTCTTGCTCTCAATCTTTTCTGGCATCAGGGTCTTTTCCAGTGAGTCCCCTCTTTGCATCAGGTGGCCAAAGTATTGGAGCTTCAGCTTCAGCATCAGTCCTTCCAATGAATATTCAGGGTTGATTTCCTTAAGGATGGACTGGTTTGATCTCCTTGATCTCCATGCTGTTCAAGGGACTCTCAAGAGCCTTCTCCAGGGTGGGGTAGGGGGACGAAAAACCATGGCAGCACTTGGGGTGGCCAGATGGTGAGCTATCATGTCAGAGGGGGACAGGCCCCTGCTGTCCCTGTGGGAGTGTGAAGAATCCAGAGTGACCCTGGGGGGCTGGTTGGTTTGGGCAGTGGTGGTCCTATTGATGAGGCTGCCAGGGGTGGGGAGCATGGAGGACAGAAGTGGTTCTAACTGGGTGAACTCACATCCAGCTCCCAGTCCTGCCAGTTCAGGTGGTGCTTGGCCCCTGGAGGCCTGTAGCAAACACTTAAGGGAGAGGACAACGCTGTCACCTGTGTGATCCCACTCCTGTCCAGGGTCCCTGCGGCATTGGGAGCCCCACCATCCCGGGCCTGCTCCGCTGGCCAGTTCTCCACCGACCCCAGCACAGAAAGCCTTTCAGCGGCCACACAAGACAAGGAAAACCTGCAGTAACTTTTCCACTCTGCCTGCTTTCCTTTTCTGCCTGCAGCCTGAGGTCTCTCCGGACCAGCGTGTGCGGCCACTCAGGCTAATCCTCCCCGTGATGACAAGTGACTTTTTGGCCATGTTTCTCCTCTATAAATGGGCCGTTTCTAAAATTACATGGCCTGGGCGCCCTGCCGCCCCTCCCAGCCTGTGTGTGTCCTCGTGGGTAAGAAGGCCAGCTTCACCCTCTGCAGGGTTTTTCTGGCTGATTGGCTGCAGGCTCTGGTTTTGAAAGATGTACCTAATATTCCACAGGAAACCAACCCAGTTTCTGCAAAGAGCCAAATGCTGTTGGATCAACTCTATGCAAATAGCCGTCTGCCCAGCTCAGCGGGGTCATTTGGCCCCAGCCTGAATCATCCTCCCCCAGGGCCTCTTCCACTGCTCTTTCTGCTGACCCGACATCTCAGAACTGCTTGTCTAAAGCTATGAGTGCTCTGGGGTTTTTTGTGTCTTTTGGGCTTTGGGCCATAAGGCATATGGGATTTTAGCTCCCCGACCAGGGATCAAACCCACTCCTCCTGCATTAGAAGACAAAGTCTTAACCACTAGACTAACCAGGGAAGTCCCTAAAGATGATTTTCTAAAGAGCCAACCAGATCCCAAGGAGGACACCCCCTGGAGGACTTGAAACCCACTCCGTGTCCCCAGCAGACACATGGGATACCCCAGGGGAGGGTTGGGGGCCCCACTGACTCGGACTCACCTCCTGATTTCTGGATGTCAGAACCAGTCTGGGTTTGTTGCTTTTCAGACCCAAATCAGGGCACTGTGTCCACCCAGACCCTCCTGTGTGGGCAGGGGCCTGCTGCCACCGTGTCTAAGCTGCGGCCCCACCTGCCTTGTGAGACCCCAGCCCATCTGTGACCGCAGGGTACACTCTTCCTTTAGGGGTCAGTGTGCTCCTCCCCTGGGAGCACATAGTCTTTTCCTTTCTTGCATAATCTGATTTTCATCCCTTTGGACCGAAAATCCTGCTCCTCGTCACCCCACCTTATACCCCAAAGCTCCCATCACAACAAGCAGCCTGACGCGGACAGGGAAGCCAGGTGCTTCCAGATGGTGGCCCAAAGGGAAGGTGTTCTTGGGGTGCCACTCAGGGAGGGGGGACAGAACACTGACCCCTGTTAACTAGGAAATTATGTAACAGTTCTCAACTGGAAGCTACTGGAACTTGGTAAAGGAACCGTGCCAGGTCCCACCCCCAGTCACCTGGGTGATGCTCCGGGGTCCCCCAGAGGCATCTACGCTGAGGTTGCTGTCTATGCAAGATGGGACCACTACCCCCGAAGCAGGGCACATTAGTTCATGTGGATGGCATTTCTCTGGACACTGTGTGCAGAGCTGTTTATCAGATTCTCAGTGGGTTCCATGTCCCCCAGCAGATTAGGTGTCCCCAGGTTAGTCCACGCCCATCCCTTTGGGTGGTTCTAGATCCAGTGTAAGCCTGTGGGGTTGACAAGCCTCGTGGATGATGTGCAGGTTTCTCTAAAGACCCTACAAGTGCTAAAAGTTAGAGCCACTCAGTGTGGTCATGTTGGCAGATTCATGCTGCTCAGAATCTCTTCTTGGTAGAAGCATGTGCCTTGGATTAATAAGAAATGAGAAATGAATTACCTCTTAAAACACTGCATTTGGTAGACAGAAGCCCTTCAAAACCTAAGATTCATGGGAGAAAGTCATCAAAGGGGCCCTTGGTGATTACAGGTTGGGAACCACTGGCCTAATACAACCCCATTGTTTGAGAGATGGAGACATGAGGCCCAGAGAGGTTCAGGGACCATCTTCAGGTCACACAGCTAGTTATGCACAGCTGAGACCCTCAACCCCAAGCTTCTCAGGTGGACTGTAGGGGCAGAAAAGAATATGTGCAGCAGAATATTTTGCTGGAAACCCCTTACTTGATACAATCCCACGGACCCAGTTGTAGGAAATCCCTTACTGGTCATGGAGATTGTGTGGCCAGAGATAGCCCATGCCCTCAGAGGACTGGAAAGTCCGTCATAGTCCAGGATTTCATCAACTCTAAGATCCATCACTCGTAAGATACACCCTTGTTTTCTGTACCACACAGCAGGAGTGCTGCCAAGTGTGGTTGTCAGTTGCTATCAGCCCGTAAGATGTATCTTGATCTTTGCTGTTTGTGTTCAGTCACACAGTCATGTCTGACTCTTTGGGACTCCAAGGACTGCAGCATACCAGGCTTCCCTGTCTTTCACCATCTCCTGGAGTTTGCTCAAACTCATGTCCATTGAGTCGGTGATGCCATCCAACCATCTCCTCCTTTGTCGTCCCCTTCTCCTCCCTCCTTCAATCTTTCCCAGCATCAGGGTCTTTTCCAGGGAGTCGGCTCTTTGAATCAGGTGGCCAAAGTACTGCAGCTTCAGTTTCAGCATCAATCATTCCAGTGAATGTTCAGGGTCGATTTCCTTTAGGATTGACTAGTATGATCTCCTTGCAGTCCAAGGGACCGCAAAAAATCTTGATCTTAGAGCTGTTACAATGTGAGAAAAAAAATGTGTCATGGAATCAGAGCAGGTAGATTCCACTCAGAGCTGGTTCTCTTAACCTGCTGGAGGTGCTAAGGGGGATAAAATGGTCCTTAGAAGGAAACACATGAGTCTGAAAAGCAGGAGTGAGTCGAGGGCCTCCCAGCCCGGTGTGTGCAATCCCAGGATGGAATACTCAGATTGGCCCTCAGCAGACCTGGATCTACGTCTCAGTCTTGAAACTTGAGGGCTGTGCTCGTGAGCAGATTCTAGTCCCTCCAGCCTCCGTTTCTTCATGTCCAAAAGAGGGGAAATGTGCGCTCCCACCTGCCTGCCCTGAGCCTCCTGGACTCTTGGAAAGCTCGGAAGAGGACATGGGAAGTTGAGTCCTAGAGGCGCCTGGTGCAGACTCATGGTTAAGGAGCCCCCACCCGCCTGCAGAGGTTCCTGTCCGGCCCCTGGAGGACACACACACACAAGCACACATACTCTGCCCAGCATCACAGCCGCAGGAAGGGTCATTGAGCCTCACTACAGGAGGAATAGGGCAAGTGTGTTCCCAGGGCCCCTTCCTGGGATCAGGGCTAGAAAGGCTCAGTCAACAAACAGGACTTCTCCCCTCCTGCTCAACGTCCTGCTGTCCCAGAGCGACTGCAGCCTGTGGGGCATGTGTCCCTCCTGCCGGGGGGACAGCACAGCTGAGCCACAGGCCAGAGCCCAGAGTTGGAGCCAGCCCTGCCCCATGTCTCCCCTTAGAGGCAGCCGTTAGGTAGCTCCCCTTCTTCTGGGGGCTTGTCCTCCATTGGTAGAGTGCAGGTAAGAAGCCCAGTGGTGTGGCCCCCTAGGGTGATGAGAAGGGGGCTTGTGAAAGCGCCCCTCCGGGGACACAAGGCAGGAGGCAGGAGGGGTCCCCACGACTGAAGTGTCCCTGACTTGCGACAGAGATGCTCGGGCATCGTGGTGGGAAGCAGGGGACTGGGGGGTCAGACCCGGATTCTCGCTCTGTCCCTGCTTCTCCCCTCGACCACAGACAAGCCTCTGTTTCCCCATCTGCAAAATGGGCAGCCAGACCCTTCCCCCGGGCTCCTCCAAGGACCAAGTGAGTGGATGGGCGAGAAGGGTCCCGTGCGGAGCGGGCGCTCAGACCCCGTTTCCCGCAGGTGGGGGGCGCCGCAGTCATGGCCGTGGGCGTCTGGACCCTGGTGGAGAAGAGCGGCTACCTCAGCGTCCTGGCCTCCAGCACCTTCGCCGCCTCTGCCTACATCCTCATCTTCGCGGGCGCCCTCGTCATGGTGACCGGCTTCCTGGGCTTCGGCGCCGTCATCCGCGAGGACAGGGGCTGCCTCTCTGCGGTGAGTGCCTGCCCGGCGCCGGGGCAGAGGGCGCCACCCGCCCGGGGCCTCGGACCACCTGTTCCCCCCTGACCCCCCGACCCGGCTCCGTGCTGAGAGCCCCACTCGGTGACACCGACCCCGCCTCTGAGGCCTGCGGAAGGCTGGGGAGGGGCAGGCGGCCACGGGCCGGCTGTTTGCCACCGTCTCCAGGTTCTTATTAGGACCGAAGCCAGGAGGACATCTCGGTGGCGGTGGCAAAGCTGCCCCCTCACCTCCTTCCCGTCTCCTCCTCTTCTTCCTCTGTCCAGGTTTTATCATGGCGATTTTCACACATAGGCTAAAATGGAAAGAACGTTTTCATGAAGCTCGTGTCATCACCCAGACTCACCTCCACCATCTCAGAGCCAATCCTCTCCGCCTGCACCCTCCCCTGCCCCCACCCTGCCCCTACCTGAGACCCCAGACAGCACGTCATCTGTCAGTGCCTCAGGGTATACCTCGAAAATCAGGATTCTCTTTTTAGAAAGGGTAACGACAAGACGGTTATCACACCTAGAAACCATTAAGAGCCGATCCTTAATATCATGAAATAACCAGGCAATTTCAGATTTCCCCCGTTGAGCCATAAGCTATTCTTTTTTTGTTGTTTGTTTTTTCAGTTTATTTGAATCAGGATGGAAGTGACGTCTATGTGTTAAAGTCGGTCGAGTTGTCCCTCGGGTCTCTCTCAGTCTCTCCGCTCCCCATCAATCTCTGACTCTTCTCCCAGTGTATCTGCTGGAGAAACCAGGTCGTTTTGTTGATGGCTGTGATCCCTCCCCATCTGGACTTTCCCATGCCATCCTGATGATGCTCTGGGAGTTGGATGTAGAAGCTTGGTCAGACTCAGGTGGGATCGTTCAGGCAGGTGTTTGTTTCATGGGTGAGGTGGGCACAGGCTCCTTGACAAACACTCCCTGGGAAGCTGGGAAGACCGCCCCCTACCACCATCATCACTAACCCTGAGCACCAGGAAAGGACATCAGGGCTATACCCGAGGGGGCAGAAGCCGGAGTCCCACTCTGGACTCCCGGGCCTGACCCTCCCTCCCTCCCTCCTGGGCACCTGTCGACAGATCAGGCTCCCTGGGGCCCGGCTGGCGTCTCCCTCTTCACGTCCCCAACCACAGGCCCTGTGTGGGCAGTAATTAAGAAGTGTTAGTCTCTCAGTTGCGTCCGATTCTTTGTGACCCCATGGACTGTAGCCCGCCAGGATCTTCTGTCCATGGGCTTCTCCAGGCAAGAAGACTGGAGTGGGTTGCCATGCCCTCCTCCAGGGGATCTTTTCCCCCCAGAGATCGAACCCAGGTCTTCTGCATTGCAGGCAGATTCTTTCCCATCTGAGCCACCAGGGCAGGGAAGGGAAGCTGCAAAACATTCACACAGACAGGATGGGTCAAGGCAGATCCAGCCTGAGTCTCAGCGAGGAACCAGGTTGAGCTACAGGAGTCAGGTGACAAGAAGCCTCGAGGTCAGTGCCCACCCCCTGCTCGTCTACGTGCCCACTGCTGACCCAGCAGCCTGGGACCCGCACATCCGACCAGGGAGAGGAAGCTCCGTCCGGAGGGGCTGAGCCCCAGGCCTCTCTCACCAGCCGTGACCTAGTTTTAGCTCTGGATGCAGCAGTGTACGTGTCCAGGCTCAGCGGGATGGCTCTCCCCTGCCTGGAAGAAGTTCTTAGTTCTGCTCTGAGGATCGCCCAGAGCAGGGTGCAGGCCGTGCGGATGTGGCTCCCGGGGAAGGGGGTAGGGGGTGAAGGCCCACAGGGACCAGCCTCCAGAGGTTGGCTTTGACCCGACCTGTCCTTCCAGCCATAGGACAGGGGTGCCCTGAATCAGCCTGTCCCCCATGCCAGAGTCCCAGCGAGCCTGCTAATGCCCCTGATGGGACCACTGTGAGCTGGATGGGGGAGAACACAGGGCCTGACCGAGTGACCAGGGACGCAGTGTGACGGGGGCGGGAGGTCCAGCTGTGATGGGACAGAGGCTCACGGGGGCTGGGGCCGCTGGGCTCTTCCCCTTGGTGTCCTTGGGGACCAGAGGCGAGCCAAGAGGTCCATAACAACCCGCCCAGCGCCGACGGCAGCCTCCCCTTCCTACACCGTCCATCTGTGAGACCTGTCCCGCCATCCGACCCCCCCAATCACAGCCAGACCATCACGTGGTCTGAGACCTGCCTTGGGGAGGTAGGTGGGGGGGGGTAACCATGCAGGAAAGACGTGGAGACCCAGGAAGACCAGAAGCTTAGGCCTGTGGCCCCGGAGCACACCTTTTGCCCTTCTGAGCTTTGGAAGGTCAGCAAACAGACCTCTCATCTCCCTGGGCCTGGAGGCAGGACAGGGGGCCACAGGGACCTCTGGACAGGCTGGTATGAGATGTCATCTTCCTTCTCAGCCCCACCTTGACCCTCCTGCCTGCATTCAGTTCCATCCACACAGAACCGATGGGCTCTTTGCCCCAGCATCACTAACCAGACACTTCAGAGAGGCGTCCACTTGAAAGTGAGGTCAGGACAAAGTGCCCATGTGCGCACACGCACACGCACACACACACACACCTATCTAGGAGTGTGGAGCCCGGGGCTTACAGACAGCGAACCTCAAAACCTGGTGTTTTCTCCCTTTCCCTGCCCGACCCTTGAAAGAATCAGAGACAGACCCAGTCTGGGGACTGAACACAGGTGAGGGTGCAGACCCTGAGTCATCCACCTGTTGGCCCCCAACCCCTGAATTACTGAGCATCAGAATGTTTTAACCAAGAAGACAGCTGTCAGACTTTTTCTCTGGTTAACCCAAGTAGACGTCTTAAAACCCAGGCTCCCATTTGGAGGCAAGTGAGGATGCTTAAGGCAGTTTACAAGTGTTCTGTGGTTTCTGGATTTCCTTCCTGGTTTCATTTCTTTTCTCCCCCTCCACGTCTTACTTCCTTTTGAAACCTTGAGTCAGCTAAAAGGAGAAGTGCAGTGAGTGGAATGCTATACAAAGTGGTCCCTAAAGAGGAGACGGGGAGATGAAAGACCAGGCATCCGAGGAATGTACGTCCAGCTTAGCTCAGGCCGAGGAAGGGGCCCGACATCAAAAGCTCCCCTCGAGCTGCCGGGCGAGGGCCAGCCGGCTCCCACGGGCACGGCATCTGTCCCGGCCTGAGCCCTTCCTCCAACACATCTGCAGCCCCTCAGAGTCACTTTCCCCAGAAGGAAACGTTCATCAGGGACAGGAATAGCACATCTTCGCTGGTGCCGAAATCATGATCAGCGAGGAGTCGGAAATCTGCAAAAGGGGAAAGGGAGCGGGATTTAAATTATTCACGCCAGCTCTTCTTTTTTAGCGCCGGCTGTGTGAATGAGCCAGGTCATTCAGGCCAACCCAGTCCAAGACGATAACCAAGATAGATCCTATCATGATCAAAAGCAAGGGATGTTTTTAGAGTTTTGAATTCAGTCTCTGAACGCTCACATCTTCAGTCAAATGAAGATGAGAATGGGTGGTTCAGGCTTGGCTGGGTCTTCGTCAGGGTTTCTTTTATATTTAGGGGAGGGAGTTGAAGGAAGAAGTTCTAGAACCGGTTTTGAAAATGAGGGGACCCCAAGTTGCAGCACTTCCATTGGACTTCATTAACCCGGGCAGTCAGGGCTGGAGTAGAAACTGTATCTTTTGCAGCCTGCTCGGGGACCCCTTGGATGTCACCTGGCCCCTCCTGGTCACCTTGATGTCCCCATCCCCATACAGGGGGGCTGAGGGGAAGCATGAAGAGAACAAAACAGTGTTTTAGGTCTTAGGAAACGAGTCACCGCATTATATAAAGATCATCAAGTGGGGCTATAATTATCATTTGCATCACCAGCACCAGCTCCTTTGAGAAGGAGCCTAAATAAATGGAGTTATTCTTAGGGCCGTGACTCCCAGGGTCCCCACATCTTGGCTGGGCCACTGTCTCCATAAAAGCAGGGGACAGGGGTGGCATAAAGGGTGCCTGGATCTCAATGTTCAGGGTTTTGACCATGTCCTCCCCAGGCTGGTTTCTTTCTATTTTTTTGGAGTGGGGGGCCACCCCGTGTGGTACATGGGATCTTAGTTCCCTGACTGGGGATCAAACCTGTGCCCCTTGCATTGGAAGTGCGGAGTCTTACCACTGGACTACCAGGGAAGTCCCTCCCCAGGCTGGTTTCTCACCCACTCCTTACTTTGTCAGGGCCCCACCAGTCACCCAGCCAGATGGTCACAGCCTCGTCCGTTGGTGGCACTCTGATCATGGTGTCACTGCCTGCATGTGTCAAAGGAATGGGTCCTGCAGCCGAGGCTTGGGGAATCCCGACTCTGCCCTGTCAGACAGGGCCTCTGCTTACCCGCTTGGTTTGGAGCAGTGGAGGCGGGGAGTGGGCAAGAGGACCCTGGCCAGGCTCTTTGGGAATCTGGTATGAGTAGCCCCAGGAGCCATCCAGGAGGTGCCCCAAGAGAGCCCCCACAGTCACCCTGGGCCCCAGTCTCCCAGCTGGGGCCTGGCCTGAACTCGGCTCCGCACCCCACCGGGACAGCACCTGGTCACCTGCGAGACTCAGTCCCTTCCTCTGAGATCCTCCCGTCAGCCTCCTCCTCGCTGGCCTTGCTTAGTTTAAGGGCTGCACAGGAAGGGGCTCCCTGGCGGTCAAGAGGTGAACCGCCCCACCCTCACCGCAGCCCCAGAAAAACAGACTTGCCCGAGGTCACACGGCCATCACCCTGGCTTGGTCCAGGCCCTTCCCCTGTCCTGGCCGCCTCTGTCCCCGCTTCCTGGAGGGCTCCCACACAGGGAGTGGGCACTCAGCTTGTTGTGACTCGGGGTCCACGGTTGGCATTCCGGGTGCAAAGGGAAACACAGAGGTGAGGACTGGGGGCCGGTCACCTGGCTACCTGCCACCTGGTCCACCGGGAAGTGGGGGTCAGGCTGCAGGGCGCTGGGGTGCAGGGGTCCGCTGTGAGTGCACCAGAGAAGCGCTTCGGCTGAGTTGGAGATGAGTCTAACACAGTTAGGGCTTCCCAGGTGGCGCTAGAGGTAAAGAACCCACCTGCCAATGCAGGAGATGCAGGAGACGTGGATTCAGTCCCTGGGTAGCAGGTCGGGGGGGGCTCATGGCAACAGTCGCTATGGGCCTCTGTCAGTTCTGGAGATGACCTTGGTGTGGCACTCTGCATCTGTGGCCTTGGTCTAGGGCTCCACACAAACCTTATTTCACAAGCAAGCGCCCAGCAAGGACGGCCCGGCGAGGGCTGGCCATGGAGCAGAGCTGATGTGGAGAGGAAAAACTCCCCTCCCAGCCTGGCCTTCTCTCTGCTCCCAGCCTCTCAGGCCAGCTCGGGTATCAGCATCAGACAGGAACCAGAGCATGCCCCGGCGTCCTGCAGAGCAGCCCCCGGCCAGGTGGAGTCGCTGTGGCTGGGCTGGGGCCAGGAGGGTAGAGGTCACCTTCATCCGTCCAACAGTGACATTTTGTTACTGGAATGGCTCCAGGCTCCAAAATGCACATCCTCACTTTTCTGCACGAACAAGTAGGCAGCTGCGCCCCTGAGCCCTAACTGCCTCCAGCCGGCAGTTAATTGCCAGCAAATAACGTGGCCTGAGGTCACTGCTGCTCAAACAGCTGGCTCTATCTTTTCCGGTCCAGCCTCTTTGGCTGCTCCAAGCTCCCTGACCCTCCCACGGCCGTGATCAGATCACACAGCCAAGCTGGGGGCTGCAGGCCGGCTCTTCTTCCTGAGACTTAAGCTCAGCTGCACCTGACTCTGCTCTCTCCCCACCGGAGAGAGTCAAGACTGTGAGTCAAGCCAGCCGGTGTCTCTGCCTCACCCCCACCTGCCTGGACACCGAGCCAGCTGTGGCTTGGTTTCCATCCCTGACTGTGCTGATTGTGGAGGAGACAGAGGGGAAAACCTTCGTTCAAACCCCCTTCTTTGTGGCAGAAGCAGTCCCGTGGAGAAATTCCCAAAGTCCAGTGGTATAAAGTTCTTAAAACTGACCTCGAGGACAGCACCAGCTGGGCTAAGTTGCCTGGTCTCATGGGCACCAGTGAATCCACCCCAGAAACTATATCTGGGGCTCGGCTTGCCCCAGATATAGGCAGGGTAAGTCCATCTGAAGACCCACTTGCTAATTAATCACCTTAATGTCACAAGGAGGAATATTTTTACATGGTTCCTGTGGAGTCTCTCATTAAAGAAGGTATCGGATTGGTTCAGAAGGGGTTGTGCTGTTTCAGCTTCATTTGGGATCCGTAGCTTTAGAAACTATCCACCTTTTCTTCCAGTGCAAACTACTCCATTAGAGAATTAAAGAAAAAAAAAGTGTTGGTAGATGGTACAGGGTGGAGGTGAATGTTTGGGTCCTGTTCTGTCTTAGCAGGCTGGTTCGTTCTGTGACTGGGCTCCAGTCTGGCATGTTTGGAAGGGGCCTGTCCTGATGGAGGGCTCTGGGGCAGAGGTTCCGAGAGCTGTCCTTGGAAATCTCATTACTGGTTTCTATCAGACCAAGATTTGGGGGGTCAGTTCTGGAAGGACGGGGGGCAGGGCTGAGTACAGGATTGGGAGGTGGTCACAAAACTCAGCAAGGGGCAGGGGTCTGGGAGGAGTGGGTGTGGGTGGGCTCCTTTCACCCCGAGGAGCAGGGGGACAGGACGAGATGCAGGTCAGAGCCGGAGGGCGAACATCCCCCGGGGTCGGACAGGCCTGAGTCTCGGGAGTCAGACGGGGTCAGGAGGAAGGGTGTGGCCACGAGGTCACAGTCAGGACCTTCTGGCTCTGGGAGGGCTTTGCGGAGGCCTTGCCCAAGCCCAGACTAGACGACGCTCAGCTGCACACACAGATGTGGTCAGGGCAGCAAACCCAGGCAGGACCGGCAGAGACGACGCACGCCCGGTGTGCGCACGAGGGGTGTAGCTCAGCTGGGCAGTCACTGGACTTGGAGGGTCAGGCTGGGCTGAGTAGAGTGAATGGGACAGACGTAGACATCAGAGCTGTGGCTGTGACTCCAGCACAGGCGTGAAGGCTCAGGGCCCCTTAGGGAGGAGGTGGCCTGCCCAGGAGAGGCCATGCGTGCCCTGCCCGGAGGGTGCTGTAGGCCGGGGGCTGAGTGGTGGTTGGAGAGAGACCCTCCTGTGCCCAGTTTCCCCTCTGCCTCTTATCACCACCCTCTCCTGACGCCCGGCGTCCCCCTAACCCTGGCCTCCCACGATGAGCTCATCTAGCCCATCCGCCCGCCACCCCCCATGCCGTCAGTCATCGAGGGGACCCAGTGGGGTCAGCACCAAGCTCTGCAGCCGGGATCCCTGGGTTCAATTCCGGACTCACGCTAGTGGCGTGACCTCAGCCAGACTATAGCCCCTCCACGCACACGTGTGACGCTGGGGCCACAGAGCCGTGTGATGAACAGGGTCGCGCAGGGAGCACCTGCTGTGTGTGCTTGGGGAGCACCTGGGTGGATCAGGCACTGATTCTGCCCAGGGAGGGCTAATTTGGGGTTTGGGGGGGATGTTGTGGTATAGGGGATCCTGCCCACCACTCCCATATAGAAAACCTGCCTTTCCGCTTCTCCTGAGAAGGCGGCACCCATAAATAGTTATCACCCACTAAGCCGCAGGCTGGGAATTCTGGGGGCCCCTTGGGGATGGTGGGCTTGGGGTCCATTACGTCATGCCTCATGTTGAAATATGGCTTCTGCAAATGACTCACAGGGAATCTGAGAACTTTTTACTGCCTTTTGTTAATAATTCCAAACTAACAGCAAACCAAATTTAAAGGGGACACACTGTAGCTTGAGAACCTTCTTCATGCTTCCCAGAATCAAGTACTATACACAGACCTTCAGGGCCAGCCCTTTCCCAAGGACCCACCTGGGGACCCCAGAGGGTGCCCCAGATAGCAGCATCTTCTCTGCACTCCAGGTCCCAAGGTGCCCTCAGCGGAAGCCGTGTAGACATCCCCCATCCTGCCTTGAAGCATGGTCAGCAACCTCCTGCCGTGAAGGTGCCCTCCCAGGCAGGTGCAGGGTACATTCCTCACCTGCTTATGTCTGTGCTGTTTCAGGCTTCTCAGGGCCCAGGCAGCCTTCCTCAGACACGTTTTTGCCGTGTCTCCCATAGTACTTAGAGGCACACACGCAAATCAAGTCCCAGCATCAGCCTCAGAGCCTGAAGGTAAATGTGTGAGTCAGAGTTTCTCAGCGGCCTTGGCACCGGTGACATTTAGGCCAGATCGTCTTTGCATGGGACCTGCCCCATGACCGTGTCCCCGCGGCCTCTACCCACTCCTTCCCCGAGTTGTGACGACAACAACAAAAACGCCTCCAGACATCGCCGGTTGTCCCGGGGGGGCAGAATCGTGCCAGGGAGAGAAGCTTTGGTGTAAATTAAACTAAAGCAACAATTTCACACCATCCGCAGATCAGAAAAGGATTAAACTGCTGCCCCGACATGTGGGCTGCCTGCTGTGGCCAGTTCCCCATCTCACAGGCGCGCTCAGTGAGAAGCGCACTTGCAGGTCTCCTTCGGGAGCTGTTTTCTGAACATGGTGACCCAGCTCTGGACCAGGCCCCGAGGAAGAGCCAGAGGAGCCTAAGAGAGGGGCCAACTCCCCCAGGGGCTCTCGGCCACCTGGGGAGAGGGTGCAGTAGCACCGATGCAGCCTCCAGGGCGCGGTGGGTGAAACGTCCCTCACCCGGTAGAGGCCACTCGCCCACCTGGGCACTGCTGCTTGAGGACCAGGAGGTGGGCAGGAGGAGGCCGCACCAGGGCCTGGGTCACGGGGAGAAGGGGCAAAACAGGCCTTGTTGTCAGGAGACGAGGCAGGTGAAGCGCTGAGGCCCTGGGGCTGTTACCCGGGATGGGCTCTTGGGGGGCCGTGATGAGCTGCACGTGGAAGGCCAGGGAGGCCTGGGAACAGGGCAAAGAAAGTCTGGGAGGCTGGGCCTGGATTCAGGGACCATCTACACAGACTTCTGTGCCGTGGGAGTGCTAAGATGATGTGGCTGGACCCGGGAAGTCAGGGCAGGCTTGGTGGAGTCTGAGGCGGGGTGCAAAGATGAGGCGTGTTACAGCTCATGGCCCCCAATGGCAGAGCACCCGCCTTGCACCAGCCTGGCCCCCCATGCCCAGGCCTCAGCCAGCCCCACTCGAGAAGCCAGGCTGCCAGGCTCCCTGTATGGGAGGATCTCCATGCAGGAGGGTCCCTATGAGCATGACCCTTCCCCACCCCCAGGGACTGTCACCCTGAGCTGTGACTCAGGGCCTCCCCCACACAGTTGAGTGATGCACCTGCAACCACCAAAGCTGCTGCCTGGAGCCAGCACCCTGCCCACTGATCACCCCGCCACTGGCACCCGCTGTCCATCCCCCAGAGCCCCGGCCTGGCCCTCACTCCCCTTGCAGAAGCATCTTCACATCCGGAGCACCGGCGGGAGGGAGCCTGGAAGCCTCTTGGGAACACTTCCCTCCTGACAGCTGTTGCAGGTCACAGGTTGGGTAGCACTTTTGACACCCACTTGATGCCTCAGGGCGGTTTTGAGTGACTGGCAGGTACTCATTTAGCCTGCCATCGCGTCAGGATGTGGCTGGGTCCCCTCCCTTCCCATCAGCCCTCCGCCCCAGCCCGGCTTCGGGAGCAACTGTGGCAGTGATGTCCCAGGGGCAGCACGGTCCACCCTCCCACGTGAGCGTGGCTGGAGGGGCGCTGGGCCTCCCAATACGGAGGGCCCTGGTGTGCACTCAGGAAGCCTGGGAGCGGTCACTGCGAGTAGGGGCCAGGTGGCAGGAGGGTGGTCTCAGAACCGGGCCAGCAGAGGAACAGGGGCTCTCATCTGCTAGAGGAGGGTGGAGGGGGCGGCAGGCTGGTGCCATCACCCCAACCGCTGGTTCAGCCACACAGGCCTGGCTGCTGGGGTTTGGGGGAGGTGGGGAGGCTGATTCCAGCCCCCCACTCACTGAGACACATCATCTGCTTCACACGAGGCACCAGGGCCCTCCATGTGGAGCCACCCGGTGGCTGAGCTTGGACTCGAGCCTGGACGTCAGCCGATGTCCCATCACTGCTGCTTGGGTTTCCAGGCCCCGTATCCAGGCCCTGTATCCCAGAGGTTCTGCCGGCAGCAAGGGCACATCCACAGACCTCTGAGCAACCTCCAGCCTCAGCTTATCTGGACACCGTTCCACTTATGGGGGGGCCCCTTCATCCAGACTCCTCCCCATGGCAGGAAAGGTCCACGGGACCCTTGTGGAACCTGCCACTCCCGTCCCCACCTCTCATCTGGGCGTACAGGAGCCTGGAGAGCCCCCATGCTTCCATCCAGAACCCACACGGACGTGAAGGTCCTGTGGACCCAGCCTTGTTTCATATCCTTGCCAAGGGATAATTGGGGCTCCTGGCCCTGCTGTGGGACGGACAGAGCTCAGACATGCAGGCTTTCCCAGAGCAGTGCTAACCCTGGGGGTGGTTGGAGAAGGGGCACCAGGGACCCCGGCTGTGCTCCTGCCTCGGGACCCACCCCACCCATACTTGGGGCCCTGCTGGCAGCTCTGATGCTGGGAGGGCGGAACCCAGGAAGATGGCTGTGGGGAAGGGGGTGATTTACTCAGCCTGAAAGGAAGCCTGGCTCTCAGTGGAAAGTTATTCCTCTGTGCCAGCTGCCCCAGGGGCTGGGAGGTGGTCGAGCTAGCCCTGCAGCCCCGTGGACCAGCATCACCCTGGAACTGGCCCCACGTGGGCCAGGCCCTGCACGGTCTCCTTCCCACTTGTACCCCTTGCTGCCCTCCTCCTGTCCCCTGCCCGATGGACCCTGGTTCCCACGTTCACCCCCAGGCTGAGCCTTCCCTGGAGTCCAGTGACCCAGTGGCCGATGGGTGGGCGGTTCCCCTGGGAGAAGGAGGCAGCGCTAGTTAGGACTGGGGGAGGGGCCTCTCCCCCCCATCCTCCTCTCTCCCCCCTCCTCCCCGTCCTCCCTCAGCCCCCTCCCTCTCCCTCCTGGCCACATGGGTCTGGCAGGTATTCCTGACCCCTTGACTCCTGCAAGAACACCTCAGGACAGGCAGTGACACCAGGCGGGGGTGGGAGAGGGGTGCAGACCCGTCCTCCCACAGTCACCGTGAGTGCACAGCCTGGAACCCAGCCGGCAGGGCTGGGACGTGCAGAGCGGTGCTGAGCAGGGTTTAGAGCCCCGGCAGGGCCCTGGAAGAAGGAAGAAGGGCGCTGGAAGAAGACGGGGCAGTGCCTTTCCCGGGATCTCTGCTTTGCTGTTTCCCAGCCTCAGCTGTTGCCGCCCAGCCAGCCTCTACATACTCAGCCTTGCCTCTCTCTCCACTCCCTGAACCCCAGCTCCATCTCCCCTGAGCGCTGCACTGTACACCCTCCAGGCTTCCCCGTGTTCTCCCCTCCACCTATAATGTACATCCCTTCCCCTTCAACTGGTGTCTCATTCTCAGAGATGCTACTCAGGTGTCACCTCCTCCAGGAAGCCCACTCTGGCTGCTCCCCCAACCCGGGGCCTCCCATAGTTTCTAGAGCTTGCCCCATAGTAGCGTTTATAATACAACGTCGTGATCACATACTTATCTGTCCCCTCCACCAATAACTGAGGGCAATAATTGCCTTACTCTACCATACCTGGCACATGGTAGGTTTTTCACAAACACTGGCTGTGCGGACGGATTCACGAACTGATAGCAGATCAGTGCATGAAGGGTTGAGAGGGGAACTCTAGGCTGGCAGCCAGGAGAGGTGGGTGTGTCCAGAAGATGCTGTCAGGGATGGGGGTCCCCATTGTTCTGGGGAAGTGTTCATCAGGGGTCCTGAGGGGCCAGCTGGCCGCCCAGGCCTGACCCTTCCCCCGTGACTGCCTTCTCTCCTTGCTTCTAGTATTTCTGCCTCTTGCTGGCGATCTTCCTTGTTGAGCTGGTGGCGGGGGTCCTGGCCCACGTGTACTACCAGCGGGTGAGTAGAATGCCCTCCTTGTCTTTACTTACCCATCAGCACCCCTGGGAGGGACCACAGTGGGAGGGGCGCACAGGGGCAGGGAGGCAGCGACACACGGGTGGTCCCAGGCCTCCCCTGCCTGCTCTGGACAAGGAAGAGGTGGGTGGTCAGACCCCTCCCACTGGGCGCTCTGACTCAGGGGTAATACTCAGCTCATACAGAGAGATGACCACATTGTCCTTTCACACCAGCACCCACGTGACTGACAGATATCCTCAGATAACTATGTAAATACTTTGAATGCACACGTGTGTGCTCAGTCGTGTCTGACTCTTTGCAACCCCATGGACTGTAGCCTGCCAGGCTCCTCTGTCCATGAAATTTTTCAGGCAAGAATACTGGAATGGGTTGCCATTCTCCAGGGAAACTTCCCAACCTGGGCATTGAACCTGAGTCTCTTGCATTGCAGGCAGATTCTTTGCCACTGAACCACCAGGGAAGCCCTATTTTGAATATCACCTTGTAATCAAAATGAAAATCAACACATACAGACAGCCCTCCATATTCACGGGTTCCAGATTCACAGATTCAACCAAGCTTGGATCAAAACTATTCAGAAAAAAATCCAGAAAACTCCCTAAAGCAGACCTTGAATTTGCCATGCGCAAGTGTTTATGTAGTGTTTACATTGAGTTTACAGCTCTTTCTACAGTGTTTACATGGCATTAGGTATTATCAGTAATCTAGAGATGACTCAAGTGTACAGGAGGGTGCCCATAGTGATATGCAAACACCCATCTTATATAAGAGTCTTGAGCATCCATGGAAGATCCATGCTGGCCCCAGAATCAATCCCTGGGTACCAAAGGATTATCTAAAGTCACCTAGTGCCGGCCTCCCCTTTGCCATCCCACCAGCCTGGAACTGTGGTCCCCCACCTGCCTCCCATTTCCATCCATCACACTCCTCCTGGACACAGGGTAACAGCCTTTGCAACACCATCTCCAGAGATCCTGCCTTCTGTTCAGCCTCCTTCCCATGGTCCCCTGGTCCTGGGCAGTCAGAGAGGGCTTCCTGGAGGAGGTGACACCTGAGTGCCATCTCTAAGGGTGAGATGCCAGGTGAAGGAGGCATGGCCTTAGAGGGGCCCAGGGGCAGTTGGTGGGTGGTTCTGCTGACTCACCTTCTCTCTCCATGCTCCTCAGCTGAGCGATGAGCTGAAGCAGCACTTGACCCGGACCCTGGCCGAGAACTATAGGCAGCCCGGCGCCACAGAAATCACAGTGTCTGTGGACCGTCTACAGCAGGATGTAAGCATCGCCCTGGGGCCTGAAGGCCACACAGACACAGTTCCCAACCTGTCTCTGTCCCTGCCCATCTGTGTGACCTTGGGCAAGTTACTCACCTTCTCTGAGCTAATTTGCCACGTCTCTGCAATGAAGCCTCACAGGGTACGGGAGCGTTAACTTCGGTCCCTGGGTAGAAGGCCCTCCCATTTGACAGTGCTGCCTGCATCCTGGTTCGTTCATTCCTCCCTTCCCTCTGCATTCCCCTCTGGGCACCGGGTGGGCAGCAAGCTGGCCGTGCCGGGACCCAGGCTCTTCGCATCAGCGGGACCTCCTCCTCCCTCCCTGGGGAACTGATGGCTGTGGCCCCGGGAGAGTGCACTGGGTGGAACAGGCAGAGCGTTTAGAAAAGCAGCTGTAAGAATTTCTCAGTTATGAGCCATCAAGCGGAACTCGGGGGGATGGGGGAGCGTCTCTCCTTGCCAAGAGGGGACTCGTGATCCCCCAGTGAGGCCCACGGTCCTGCAGAGGTAGAGGAGGGTCACATGGACCTCAGGCCAACATGCCACTGGCCACACGTGTCTCTTTACATCCAAATGTAAGACCTCGGCCTTACGCAGCACGCACACCGGCCCTCTGGTCGGCACTGACCTGCCCATCCGGTGGCCTCTGGGACATCTCTGTGCCCTACAGGTCTGAGGGCGCTAAAGCTTCAAGGTCTAGATGGGGACACCTGAGCCGCAAGGCTGGGGTCCCTGTCCTGGGGGGTCCTGTCTCCCTAGACGACCAGGAACCCACACCCTGGTGGTTTGGTGCTGCCCTGGGCCTGCCACACAGGGATACACAGCCCTCCTCCCTCAAGGACCTGCCAGCACCCATCCCCCATCCATCTTCTCCCAGATCCTTCCTGCCCCCAGGACACCCAACACAATCTCCTTAAAGGACAAGGGTGCCCCAAAGAGGTGGCCATCAGGTTCCTGCAGCCAGCAGAAACCCATCTTCTCTCCCCTGGAGAGAAGGTCCTCCCAGAGCCAGCTCCCTGCTCAAAACAGGGGAAGCGAAAAGTCTCCAGCAAATAGGGATAAGACTGGGGTCTGAACACTGTCCTGAGGCCCCATAACTGAGGGGCTGGGGGGGCCCAGGCTCCCTCCTCACCTCCAACCTCTGCCTCTCCCCTCCAGTTCAAATGCTGCGGGAGCAACAGCTCAGCCGACTGGCTGCAGAGCAGCTATATACTGTCTCCAGAGGCTGAGGGCCGCCGGGTGCCGGACAGCTGCTGCAAGACGGTAGTGGCACGCTGCGGCCAGCGGGCACACCCCTCCAACATCTACAAGGTGGAGGTGAGCGCCCCGTCCCTCGGGGCCCAGAAAGGCCGGGCAGGTGGGCGGGGTGGTGGAGATCACACTTACTCTCTGACCACAAGACAACCATGCGCCTTCAAAGGTCCCCACAAAGTCTGGGGGCCGCAGCTGCTCCACGGAGATCTGGGGACATCATAGTGTGCCCCTGAGTCATCTGAGAAGCCCATGGGCACTTGAGAGGCTAGACCTGGCCCTTTAAGTGTCTGGCCTCCCTCAGCGGGGAGCAGCCCCCACCAGCCTTTCCTCCCCATCCTCACCTATTTCCGGGCCAAGGTGTGTGTGTGTGACCTGCCTACCTGCCTTCCAGGGAGGCTGCATCAGCAAGCTGGAGCAGTTCCTGGCTGACCACCTGCTGCTCATGGGGGCCGTGGGCATCGGAGTGGCCTGCCTGCAGGTGAGTTGGAGTGAGGATTCTGGGGGGGCGGTGTCTGGAGCCCCGAACCCCTCTCTCGCTGGCTGAGATCTCAGATCCTGGCCCTCTGCCCAGCCCTGCCTAGCCTGCCCTCTCCTCTCCCATCTCTCCTCTCTGCAGCCAAGGTCACTCTCTTCCCCAGAACACATGAAGGAAAAGGCCCTGGGGGCCACCTTAAACTTGTCAGGAACAAAGACCTGGGAGGAATGGGAGTGTGGGTGCAGGTATGTGCATGCACTCTGTGTGTGCACGCCGGCCTGCTGTGGTGTGCGTGGGTCCATGGGTGTGTCTGCATGTACGTGGTCAGGGCTGGATGCACGTATGTGTTTAGGCGTGCTCTGCATGTATGTATATGTTCGTGCATGGACACGCACTCGTTCCTCTGTGTATGCGATGTGTGTGTACTCCGGGTGGTGTGCGCCCCTGTGTACACCCAGCTCTGTGCTCCAAGGATGAGTGATGCTTTTGCTCTGTTTCATCGCTCACACCCCTCTCCCAGCCACCACCCAGGGGTCCTGTCAAGGTGGAGGGAGTGGACTCAAGAGGGGCAAATGCAGTGAGTAAGTGTTCTACAGGCCCACCTTGCCCGGCAGAGCTAGAGTAGCTGATTCACCACAAAGTGTCACCCCCGAATCCCCATCCCGGGAGGTCAGAGCAGAGGCTGGCATCACAGGACCCATCCCGTCCAGCCCCTGCTCCTGTGCAACTTGAGAGGTCACTTCCCCGCCCCTCAGGGCCTTCATCTGCAGTGAGCAGCTCATTCCCGGCCACGAGAGGTGTCAGTGGGAGAGGGGGTGCCTGGCTCCCGGAAGGCCTCCCTGAGTGCTCTCCTCCAACCCTGCCATGGCCAGAGCCTATCCAGGCCAGCAGATCAGAGGGCTGATGGCCCGAGAGTTTCACTCCCTGAGCTGGCACCAGGCCCCTGGCTCCTGATCCTTTGTTTTCCCAGGCTCTGTCCCTGATGCAGGGTCCGTAGAAAGAGTCGGGGTGGTGGCGGTCATTAGCTTGGGAACCTCACCGGGTAGGGTTCCTTCTGATCACCACCTCCATCTGTGCACCCAGGGGACCTGGCTGCAGCCCAGGGTGGGTGGGAGATGGCCCACCCTCTGGTGGGGACCAACCAACCTAGGGCTGGCTATTCCGACTCTGAGCCTCAGTTCCTCGTTTGTAAACGGGGCTGGTCATACTAGATCAGTGACCAGAAGGCACGGTGCACGTGCAGTGACCAGCGTGCACATCGATCACTCGGCTCATCACAAATGGACAGCAGCTGCTCAGGAAATGGTACCCACCACCATGTTATTGTTTCCACGTGGGCATGGCATCTCTCAAGAGGGCTGGTGGTTTCCTGGCCAGACCAGCCCATCCCCTTCACCCCCCACTCAAGTGCAGGCGCAGCAGGTCTGGGGGCCACTCACACAGCCCCTTTGTACCTACCCAGGCAGGCCTCCTGCCCTATGTACTGACTCCCTGGAGCTGCCAGCCTGGCTGGGGAGGGGTGCTCCGCTGCTGTGCCTCCCTCACCCCAGCTTTCCGGACACCTCCTGCTGACTTCAGGTGTTGGGGGCCTGCTCTGAGGACACTGGCCAGATCTGGGCTTCACTCTCTATGCATTTCCTCCTGACCTCTGCCCTCAGAAACCTGAAGCTGAAGACAAGGGCAGTGAGGCCAAGGGCATGGACTGGGATGACCACCGAGCCTGAGGCCAGGCAAGTCCAGCCATAGGAGTAATTCCAAGGAGGTCGGGTCACCAGGCAGTGCCCACAGCCCCGCGTTGACTCTATCACGGGCGGCTCATCCTTCCCAGTGCCCTGCAGAAATGCGCTCCTGTCCCCAAGAGAGCGTCGCTGGGCCACCACCGGGGACCCATCCCTGGCCCATTTTCTCTGTCCGGCCCATCCATTCTGCTGCCGCGACCAAGCCTCGGGCTCCATCGCCCCCTGCCGTCCAATGCTGGAACTACCACCCAACCTTGAGGAGGGGCTCAGGCCAGCCGGGCCCCAAGGCTGTCTGTCATTCTCCACCCAGCACCCAGAAACCTCCCCCGCTCACACTGACCCTGCACTTTGGAGATCCCCAGGCCCAGGAGATACGAGGCCAAGATATCCTGTCCCCCCTGCCTCCAGGAAGGGGTGGGAGGGTGATGCCTGAGAGTTGGAGGCCCCCGTTATACACAAAGCTTCCTCTTCCATGTGATCTGCGGGGCCACCCTCCCTCCAGAGCCTCAATTCCCTTACTTGTTACGTGGAGGAGTGGGACGTCTGCAAGCCTTTTTAAGCAGAAGTGTTCGCTCATCATGGCTTCCCCAGTGGCACCTAGTGGTAAAGAACCTGCCTGCCAATGCAGGAGATGTAAGACAGGTGGGTTCGATCCCTGGATTGGGAAGATCCCCCGGATGAGGAGGTGACAGTCCACTCCAGTATTCTTGCCTGGAGAGTCCCCATGGACAGAGGAGCCTGGCAGGCTGCAGTGCATAGGATTGCAAGGACACGACCGAAGCGACTTAGCACGCAGCACGCATGTTCTCTCATCGGTGGGAGTCTCGCCCAGGAGCCCAGTTTATTCAACCGGCGAGGCCAGAGCTGACCTGATGGAAGGAAGTAGCAGTCTGGACACTGTTGTGACGGCGGTCTGGGATAGCCTCCCGAGGTTTCCCAGGAAGGAGCGTGCTCAGTGAGATGGAGGTGCTGTGGCTCCCGGGTGTCTCATGAATTCTCTGAAGACCAAGCAGGAAATGACAACGAACGGAGCAAACCTACTTTCAGCCAGACACCGCGTGCTGCCTCCTAGACTCACGGACCAGGCCCTGGTCTGCCTGCAGAAATGCTGGCAGGCTAAATGGCCAGGATGCAAGAAGGGACAGGCCTCCCGGAGCCTCCAGGCTGTGATCCTCAGCCAGGGCTGCACGTTGGGGTCACCCGGTGAGCTTTGAAAGGTCCAAGGCCAGGCTGCACCCCGGCACAACGGGAACACCACCTTGGCCACGGTGCCAAGGTCAAGCGCCTGGGCCGCGCAAAGGCGGGGCCCAGCGGCCGGTCCTGCCCCGCCCTCCCTGCTCCCGCTCCCGCGGTGCCCCGTCCTGTGTGTTCCCCGCTCACAGCTGTTGGTGCAGATTCCTCTGTGTCCTCCGTCAGGAAGTGGACGCTGGGGCTCCTTCAGGGACCAGGTAGTTAGTACCCATGCCTCGTCTGCATGTATCGGGGTGGTGTGTATGTGTGTGTGCGTGCACATGTATGTGTGTGTGTGTGTGTGGACACTCATCGATGTCCATCTCACTGTGCCTTCCCCCGGGCACCCTGGGGCCACACGCTGTGTACAGCGCATGGGCGCTCAGTCCTCCGGGTCCTCCCCAGCGTGAGGCGTGCACCTCAGAAGATGCAGCCATGAGTCTGGGCTGGGCTGGCTGCTCCCCTCTGGCCTCCCCTTTAACAAGGGTCAGAAAGGTCGAGATGACCCTGCAGGACAAGTCATCGAGCCCTGAGAGGGGGATAGGGCAGAGAGCGTGCCCGACATCTGGGTGGAATGGATGGGACAGCCACCCGCTTACAGTGAAAGATGAGATGAGCTCCAAGCCATCTTTCAGCCCAAGACTGAGTCCCCCAGATGGATTAGCACTGCTCTTAGCACCAAGTCTGGCAGCTGAAAGCCGTGCTCCCAGGGGGTGAACCTCCCGCGTGGGGACAGAGTTGGGAGGAGGAAGGGGACGCCGAAGGGCTCACCCCGGGTGCCCTCCTTGAGCCTCTCGAAGAGAAATTAGTGTCTGCCAGTCCTGGGGCGTCCTCGTCAGCCTGTCATCAGGTGTGTCCAGAGGTATCCCAGCAAGATCAGGTCAGCACTGCCTCTGGGGAGGTCTGGGAAAGACGGGGCACTGCTTCCCGTCTTCGGGAAGCCCTCTGGACCCTTGTCCACGGCATGGTCCTGGGTGCCCCCCTAGCACCCCCTCGCGTGGGCGGGGAGCCAGGAGCCAGCGGCCTCATCTTTATTGGGTCGCCGTCACAGCCCTGGGCCTCCTTGGCCTTCACATCCTCCCCTCCTCATCCGCAGTGCGTCCTTGGGTGGGAGGAGGAAGGGCGGAGGCGGCAAATGAAGAGCGAGGCAGGGAGCAGCGGTCCTCTTCCTCTGCGTTTAGAGGTCGGCAAGTGAGACGTGGAAGGCGACCACCCAGCACTGCCCAGCCTCTGCCAGCTAGTCAGTAGGACAGAGCAGCCAGCGGGCAGGGCAGGCTCCCGGGGCCCAGGGCTTGTCCTGAGCTGGCTTACAGGATGAGCTGGTGACTGTCCTGGGCCCTCCACTCGGATCCTCAGTTTCCTTTCCTGCACATCAGCCAGAGAATTAACTGCACACCCTGGTCTTTGCTCCAGAATCTGAGAGCAGCAAGATGTAGACACCTTCCTGGAGAAAGGCTGCTTCGGCAGCGATGAGGGGTGACGATGTCACTCCCTGGGGTCTAATTGAACCAGGCCGTCTCCGGAGAAGAACCGGGACCACAGAGCTGCAGTGTGGACGGGAGGCTTGTTTAGAGCTGCAGGCCCTCACCCAGGCTGCAGGGCTGGAATCCACAGCATCCCCGGGGCAACCCACGCACATTCGAGTGGGAGAAACACCACGCTTGGCTAGTGGTTCTCAAAGTGGTCCCTGCCTCCCGCCCCTGCCCACATCACCTGGGAGCTTATTAGAAATGAAGGCTCGCAGGCCACACCCGAGGCGCCCTGAGTCTGAATCTGCCCTTGATTGAGTCCACAGGGGGCTCCTGCGGGTGGGAAGCCTGGCTCTGGCCAGCAGGCTGGCGGGCTCCTGACTGCCGTGTGTCCCTGCACTCTCTCCCCACAGATTTGTGGCATGATACTCACCTGCGGCTTGCACCGGAGGCTCCAACTGCATTTTTACTAACGGCCAACTGCATCCTGCTCCGACTGCCCCCACGAGTTCAGGGGCCCAAGGCCCACAGGCCAGGCCTGTGGGGTCAGCACCAGCTGGCCTGGAAGCTCCCAGCAACTCCCCCTTCTCTGTGCCCAGCCCCTCTGGACCCATCCAGTGACTGTGACCATGGCCCCTGCAGCCACCACCCGGCTGGGTACCCTCGGCCCCCACCGTCCACTTCTGTGTGCTCACCACCGGAATCCCGGGGCAAGAGAGCACAGCCCAAGCCTTGCCAGGCCTAGACTCCCACGGACCCTGGGGGATTGTAATGAAATCTGCTTTCCTACCCGCTCCTGAACCCTGAAGTGGGTGGGGCTGGCCACTTTGCCCCCATTGGGACGCCTGCATACGAGCCTGTGATCCCCCGTACGGGCGCTGAGCACCCCTCTCCCGCCCCTGCTGGATGTGCTTCCTGAGAAATGCATCGAATAGGCAGTTAGAGTTGGCTCTGCCCCCAGAAGACTGTGGCCTTTGCCCTCCCCGCTTCCCCTCCCCTTCCACCCGCACCATCTCACCTGGAAAGAAGTGTCCCATGGCCTGGTTCCTTCCTGCAGGGCAGGGTTGGGTGGTGTCAGGGTGGGGGGCAGGGGGTGAAGCCACCAGGGTGGGGAGCAGGTGCCTGCCTCCAGGCCCTCCCCAGGAGGGTCCCCTGAGAGCCCATGACCCCAAGCCCCAATCTCCAGCCATATGCCCCTCAAGGGTCTCCTATCTGGACTGATGCTCAAAGAAAGCCAGGTTTTTAAAACTATCATCTGCCCTTCATGTTGGTGGGAGTAAAATCCTTCCTGATGAAACCAAACCACAGACCCTGCAAAGCTGGAGCCACAGAGTAGGTGTAGCTCTGAGCCAAAGGGTGCTCTGCCCCGAACCTCCTTTTCCTGAGCCGGTGCTCCTGGACCACCCAGACCCCAGCACTTGGCCTGCAGAGACCCCGCTCTGCTTCCCAGAGTGGACGCAGTCCCTTCATGAGGTTTTCTCTTGCATCTTGAAGCAGGGAATTTTCAGAAAGGACTTTCCAAAATGTGGACGGAGAACAGAAAGGAAATCCTAGGAAACACAAAGCACAGACGCTGGCAGTTTCCCAAAGAACACAAATCAACTCATAAGATCCCCCAGAGGGCCCCACGTAGGCAGAGACCCCCATGCCGGCCCCCGGGTCCCAGGTCCTGGATCCCGCACTTCCTACTTCCCACCCTCATGACAAGTCCAGAAAGGGCACACCTGGCCTCTGCTCTCTCTTGCTGACCTGGGCCCATCCCAGGTGAAGGCGTTTTCTTTCCCATTCATGGGGCAGTGCTGTACTGAAACCACACAGCCCTGGAGAGGGGCGACCCATGCCCACAGAGGGCAGGCCATCCTCCTGCAACCGGTTACCTCCTGCCCTGGGATTCTCTGGGGCTGTTGGGAAGGGCCCTGGGGTCACTGATGCCAGTTCACTCTAAGGGAGACCAGCTTTCCAGCAACCCCAGATTCCCAAGCTCCCAAAAACTGGTGCTGTGATTATCTTTGCTGCCTCCAACTTCCTGGATTCCTGTAGATAACCAAAAATGACTGCTAAGTCGCAAGTTCTCTGCAGGGCTAGATGTTAGCTGACGTCTTACAAAGTGAGGGCTGAAAGGGAGAGCACGTTCCTCTCCCTGAGGGGCCCGAGGGAGGTGGCAGTGGGCTGAGCAGTGCTGGCTGGCTGCCCATGTGCCCCTGCTGGGGTCCCTGCTTACTTTATCAAGGTCAGCGGGGGCTCACAGAGGGGCGATGGGCAGGTGTCACCTGCACAGCCTTGTCCTGGTAGAGGCCCAGGAGAGCCTGACTTGTCTGCTCCCACCGCCCCCATGGGTAGAGGCCATCCTGGCTAGGGTAGGAGAACTGTGATTCTGCCTTGGGCACGGTCCCACCCAGAGGGTGGAGGTTCACGCTGCAGAGAGGGAGCTGTGCTTTCTGAAACTGGGACCTCCCTGTTGGCGCCAGCAGCTCGGGAGCTGAGACAGTGTGAGAGCACACAAAGGGCCAGGATAGGGCAGCTGGCCCATCCTGCCTGCAAGGATGCAGCTCTGTGCCCAGGACAGCCCCTCAAAGGTCCCTGCTGGGAGGTGTCCCAATCCCGAGCTCCTTGGAGAGGGAGTAGGACACAATGCTCAAAGGTCATCCATCGGTCCCCCCGACACCAGGGACTGGCCAGAAAGCTTGAGTTGTGCAGAGCTCTGGACACGGCAGGCACGGGAGTCCACGCGGCCCTGGTCCTCACCCTGGACCAGGCTGCCCCACCTCCCCCGGGCTCCCAGTGCAGCACCCAGGAGGGGTGGAGTGCTACACCCCGGGGACCCTCATGCCCACAGCCAGTTTCCGGCTTGGACTCTGCCAGCCAGTTCATCTCGGGGCAGGGGGCTGAGGTAGAGGAAGTGAATTGAAACCATTACTACCATCCCCGCCCATCCCCCTGTCAGCCTTGTAAAGGTTCTCCACCTGGTTTGCCACTTGAAGGCTGGACAGAAGGGGACAGGGGTTTCCACAGGCTAAGGAGGACACCTATCTTTGTGTCACCACTGGGTGGTACCCACACCCCCGGGGGACGCTGGTGATGGAGTTTTCTAAGCCAGGCTCTCAGCATTCATCAGGATCAGCCTGAGAGCTTCTGAGCAATTGCTGGGCCACGCTGGCTTCTCATCAGTAGCAGGGGCCACAAGCCTGTGTCCTGGCAGGTTCCAAGGTAACAGGGATGCTACTGGCCTCGGGGCCACACCTTGACAGCGCCTGCTCTAGAACATGCCACAGGGCAGGCCTCTGCCACCTCCCGTGTGTGTCACAGTCCCCCAGGGTTCAGAAGCACCCCCAGGTGTCAGGCCGAATCCCACTGGATTCACCAGAGCATGGGATAAAGTGCCTGACCCGCTGTGTACCTGCCGCTCCGTGACCCTGGCAGGGAGACCAGGGGCCTGGGTCCTCCCCCTGGAAAGGACAAGTGATGCCCCAGCCCCGTTTCCCCACCATCTCTGTGTGCCTTGGGAGGGTCCACTCCATCCTCGCCCCTGTCTCCTGTGTCCACACAACGCCCAGCCTTGTGCTCTGTTCACAGTTCCATGCGGGCCCCCCCTTCTGCCCCGCTCCCGCACCAGACACACCCCTGCAGGTGCCACTAAGAGTCCCAGGCAGCCCAGCATCAGGAGGGCTCCTGGATCCAGCTGCCCATTGGATAGGGGTCATCACAACACTCTGGAAACGGAAAAGTTGCCTTAACCATTTGCACAGAGAGGAATTGCCCCAGTGTAAACACGCCCCTCCTTAGCCTCCGCCTCTATCCTGGGGCACGACAATAAAGGGATGGCATCCAGGGCAGCAGTCTTCACTGTCCCTTCTCGGCCGTTGGTTTGTCAGAAGCCCCGCTGTGCCCTGAAGTGATGGGCCAGGGGCCCCGATAGGAAACCCACCCACCAGACTGGTCAGGGCCCTGCTCACCCCCGCCTGCCCATCAGTGTCCTTAGCTCCGGGCTCAGGTGGCAGCGGATGGGCTGCCTTGGGCTGGACCCTGTTCCCTCCCTCCCCTGCTTGAGGATGGACAGGCTGTGGGTGGTGGTTCAGGAAGCCCTGCTTCCCCTTTCCTCCTGCATCCAGCAATGGCTGAGCAGAAAGGAGAGGCCACAGTGAGGGTAACGGGAGATGGGCTCCGGGGTTGAATTAGATGGTCAGTAAAGCGTGAGCCCAGCCCTGTCCACCAGCAAGGTCCACACTGTCCACATCTCTGCACTGTGTCATCGGCCAAGCCAGCCAGAGCCAAGAGGGCTCCTGTTCCCACTGGCTGGGCACCGCTTCCAGAGAAGGGGACAGTTTCCAGCAGACTTTGTAAATGTCACGATAACTATCTCTGAACCCCTAACTGGGGGTTAGGGATTACAGGTCGGGGATCGGGTCTAATTGCACATGCTGCTCCTGAATTGCCAACCAGTAAGCAAGAAGGCTGAGTCTTCTGAGGATCCGGGGCCCCTGACAGAGAGTGGGCGTCTACTGAGATGACGCTAAGGCTACAGGAATCCAGTGGCGGGGGGTGGGGTGGGGAAGGCAAAAGGCAAGGAGCTTCCTGACGTCACTGACCAGTGGGATGGCTCCGCCTTTCCATGTGTCAGATCAGCCCTGCTCTGGTCACTGGCCAAGGCTGGACCCTGAACTCACCAGCCACTGGAAGGAACCTCTCTAGAAGCAGAAGTCTCTACCAGCAGACCTGCAGAGCACAGTGTGGCTTGGCTACACTGTTCCCCCTCTGCTCGGCATCCAGGGGCACTCCCCTGGTGGCTCAGATGGTAAAGAACCCGCCTGAGATGCAGGAGACACGGGTTTGATCCCTGGGTTCAGAAGATCCCCTGGAGAAGGAAATGACAACCCACTCCAGTATTCTTGCCTGGAGGCAGCCAGACAGCCTGGCCCAGGCATACCCGTGAACTTACTCTTTTTGTTAGTTTGAGGAAATGCACTAGTCCACCATGGCTGTCATTACATCAGCAGAAACAAGATGGCTAAATCAATAGCCTCCTAGTCTTTGCCAGACGCTGCAAGACGGAACACTTGCAAAGCCGATATTCTGGTGTCCAAAATGACATCCCCTTAATCTGACTTCCATGGATTATTGAATGCTGCTACTGGGCCAGCAGAGCAGAGCAGACTCGGGGAGAGGGAGAAACCACTCATGTCCACAGGTCTCCTCCTGAGCTCTCTCCCCTCTCCACACCCCAGCTCCCTCTCCAGATCATGCTCTTGCATCCCCAGTTTTCAGCCAGGGGATGCTCTTCCTTGGGGTTCCACCTCTTGTCTGGGGACTCCTGAGGTCCCCAGACTTGGCCAGTTTCTTGCCCAAGTGCCTACTCTGGTCCGGGAACAAGCTAGATGTCTTTACGTGCACACTTTTATTTAATTCTCACGAATTAAATCCTGAGGATTTAATTCTGCAAAATAGTATTATCTTCATTTTGCAGATGACGAAACCAAGACATGTTCAGTGAGAACCCAGTGCTCACGTGGACACCAGCCACCAAACCCAGGCTCCAGCCCTGCAACCAGAGCTCTTTCCACCCAGACCACCCAGACGTGGTGCCTAAGGCTGAAAGCTCAGGCTCAGCGACAGCCAATAAAACAGTTGTGGCCAGGAGGCATCTATAGAGCACACAGAGGCATTTCAGGAGCTGTGAATCAGCGTCAACCAAATGAGAGATTTAGTTACAGCCCGCAGCCCTCTCCTCCCCGCCTGCCCCAGCCCCTGTACATGAGACCCATGAAGCCTCTGCCAGGTTCCAGGAGCCCTCTCCTGTTGGGAGAGGCACTCACAACAGCCGGGAGGGACAGCAGGAAGTTCCTTCTCCCCCCAGACTCTGGTCCACCACCACAGCTTGTCAGTCCTCCCGTGGGTCCCTCCCCGTTTCCGCCCATCCTGCTGGTATACCTCCCTTGGTTGTCACACTGCAGCCAGTGGGCTGCAGCTTATTGCACCAGGCTTCAAACCTCTCAGGGGCTCCCTCTGCTCTTTAAGAGCAGAGTTCAAGCACTCACACCACCTCACAGGCTGTGGTCCCTGCCTAGCCAGGGCACCGTGAGCTCACGTTGCTTAGCTCAGTTGACAGGCGCCCAGCACTCACACTGCAGCCAGGATGCTCCGGGGCCCAGGGAGCCGGCCGGCTGCACTCTGCTCCCAGGAGCAGATAGCACAGGGGCTGGGTGGGCATCCCCTTGGGGCACCCACGGGCTGGAGGCAGGAGTGAGAGCAGGACGGGAAGGGTGAGCAGCCTCACCACGCTCCTATGACTTGGTTGGTCCTCAGTGGATGACTCGGGGTCACTGGCCCCTCAGCCCTAAGGCCCTCTGGTAACCATCCTTGGGGAGGCTCTCAGGGGCTCCCACTCTAGCTGGACCATTGAGGGGGTCACCTCAGAACCCCCAATCCTCAGCAAAGCCTCAGGGGCTTTGGAACACAGCAGCCATGGGACGGGGCCCCAAGATGGATGCTCAGGACAAGTCGTGCCAGCCTGGCCTCTCCGCAAGGAGGGATTCGAGGAGACCCCGAGCTGCACCCACCCTTCCTTCCCGCCCAGTCCATCAACCCACCTCTCTTATGAGTCTTGTCACCGTGACAGTGATGGCAGAGGAAAGCCACAAACCAGAGCCCCAGCTGGGGAGCCGGCAAGCATCCCACTGCAGCCAGCGGATCAGGGCTCTCGAGGTTCCAGGGCCCTCCTCTCCCCACCACCGAAGAGCATCTCACGCTGATGGGTGTGTCCCAGGGAGACCACCAGGCCAGGTCACACTGTGAGGTCCCCTCAGTCCCGGGCAAGACATCAGGCCCACAAGAGCCCCAGGAACATCGCAGGTACTTCATACTGATAGCCCCTCCCCACAGGGGCCATGGACGACTCGTTCCGGGACTGCTCCCACACACAGGTACGAACCCAACCCACAGGACGGGCCGGCTGTGGTGGGTGACAGACACTGAGCTGGGAGCTGGCCTCTCATGCGGCCGGCTCAGACCACTTAAGCTGGCCCCTGACGGAGACTGCATCTGCTGACCAGGCTGAGGGGAGGGCGTGAGGACTGCTCGGTCCCCAGAGAGGCAGGCCGCCCACCTGCAGATCTGCAGCCGCGGCCCGAGGATGGGAGGAGAGCCCCCTACCCTGGGCTCAGCGTGGGCAAGGCAGGCCGGTCCCTCACACCAGCTGCCTCGTGAGAGAGGCCCCAGTCACGGCTCAGGGGACTCGAAAACACCACAAAGAGACAGCCTGTGTGTGCTTTTGACACGTTACCAGCTTTTATTTAAAAACATGCTAAAAACTTGGCGTTCCACAGCCGGGACCAGGATGAAGGAAGCGTACAGATGTGACATTGCAAGCAGAAAAGTGCGCTGAAACCAGCCCGCGGGACCCCGCTTGGCCATGTCGTCCCGGTGGACGGGGTGTGGGCAGAAGCCCCAGCCTTGCCCTCGACGGGGCGCCCGGTCAGGAGGGAGGTGGGCACGTACCCTGGACCCAGCCTCATGGCAGCGGAGGGGAGGCTGGGAGGACAGGAACGCCAGAGGCCGGCCCTGCAGGGCACCTCCCCGCTCTGTCCGGCCAGGTCCCTGCTGTTAGCACCTCCACCAGCGGTGGGCAGGGGCCGGAGAGGCGGGGACCTCCTTTCCATCCACCTGGACCAGGCTTTGGCCTCCAGAGCAAGGAAGGATGGCCAACTGGTCCGAGTCAAACCAGAACACCTGCTTGAGGGTGTCGGAGGGGTTGGAGGGGTGATCAGCAGCCTTGCCAGAGTGAGAGGCTCACACTGGCGGGTGGGGGGGTCGCACCAGCTGCTGCCCCTAGAGGTGGTGCTCAGCCCTGCTTGCCCACCTTCCCTGCACCCACCTGGCTGCAGAGAAAGGCTGGGTGGAGGCAGGCATGCCCTGAAAGGCTGCAGAACCTTGGCCTTCGGAGTCCACACTAACCTGCCTGCATCAGACCCCCTGGAACTATCTCTGACCTGGGCAGGGAGCTGCCAGGGAGGGGACTCACTCGGGGAGCTCTGGCGTGAGCCCAGAGTCGGGAGACACCGAGAAGAGGCCAAGCCCCGTCACTGACGGCACGCAGCACGCCTTCTGTGCAGCAGGGGAGCCGCTCTGCACAATGGAAAAAGGGTCACAGCAGGGCTCTCCCCAGCACACGGAGCCTGCCGCCCCGTGCGGACGCGGCCAAACGACCCATCAGCCAAGCACAGGATCGGGCAAGAAGGCAGTGTGGGGAACTGTGGGTAAGGCTCTGCAGACAGACGGATGAGGCGGGGTGGCTGGCTGGAGGAGGGAGACTGAGGCAAGGGCCCCAGGGCCGGAGGGCACCCCCGAGCTCCAGAAACATGAGATTCCAGGGAGACCCATACACCCCCAAGGTGCTAGGCTGTTGCTGTTGATTTTAACAAAACTTTAAAATTGCATTGATAGGCGTAAACAACCCCCCAAAAACAAACTCATTATGCAGCAGTCCCAATGCGCCACTCAAATGCTTAATTGCTAAGGGTTCCTCGAGGGGGCACGGTGCACATCTATTCTGGGCTCTGTAGACCTGGGTTCCCAGGGGAGGCACTGAAGCTTCTTTCCAAGAAGTCAGGCCCAGAGGGTGGGGAGGGCCGGTCATGCGTGCACCGGCCTATCCTCCACCCAAACCCCGCCCACAAGCTTGCCCACTGGCACCCCGACTCCTGTCTCGGGAGGTGGTCTCTACTCAGCCCAGCTCACCGAGACCACCCTTTTCTCCCCTCCCCACCACCCAGAAGCACAACCCTTGAACACACAAAAGTTCTGCACTGCTGGTCCCAACCGTTTTATGCTTAAGGGGAGAAGGGGGTGCTGGTTGGGTATCAGCTCTTGGACACACAGGCTGGGGAGGAGACAAAGCGGGGAGCGCCCCTCGGGAGGTCAGGGCGCCCAGCCAAATAGCACAGGACAAAGGCAGCGCCCAGGTGAGGCCCGTCTAGGTAAGTGCTAGCTGGTGAGGAACCTTTCCAAGCTCAGCCCTACAGATTCTTACATTTCAACTGCACAACTTGCTTAGACCAGCGTGAGCCCTGGTGGGGGCACCTGGCTGCGGTCAGACGCCCCCCAGCTGTCTACCTCCAGGCCCTGACTCAGGTTGCTTTGTCCTGGGGCCACTGTAAGGATCCCTCTGGGTTTCCTAGAGTTTTCTGTGCTTTCCCTTGGCGTCGCAGAGGACATGATCGCCAGCCACCGCTGGGTCAGTGAACCCTGAGCAAGGAGCTGAGGGTCCTGGGAGCCGAGTGGACATCCACCCCTCCCTCCTGCCCTCCCTCCCACCAGTGATGGGCTGGACCACCACAGCTCCCCCGCCCTCCCCTCTGGAGGTCGTGGGTCCTCTGTCACGTCTGAGCAGCTCCACGGAAGGACTGCTTCCCCTTCCAGAAGCAATGTGAGAGAGTGAGCAGCATCTGAACTAGAGAGGTATTTGTCCGAGAGTTTCTAGCAGGAATGTCTGTGAAATAACGGGTTTGCAGAACCTGTCGCGGGAATCCCCCGCAAGGGGTGGAAGGGGAGCCTCCCAGCCCACAGAGGGCGGGTAGGAGGAAGAAGGAAAAAGAACTGCTCATCAGAGATGTGTAAGGACCCACGCCTGCTCCGCCTCGTTCCTGGCAAAGCACCTCCAGTCCCCAGAAGACTCCCTGCCCTGTGTCTCGCTTCCATCCCGTGCCTCCTGCCCCCCGTCTCCCCTGCCACCTTCCCCCTGGCTCCCCGCTCCCTCAGTGCATCCCGGCCGCAGCCTCCTGAGTGTGCCCAGCGGTCTGTCCTGATAGAAACCAGACGAACGGACGTGCCCTGTCCCTTCCCGTCCCCACCCGCAGAAAGAAAACCAAACCGTTACAGAAATCAACGCAGTACAAAGTTATAAATCAGAAAGCTAACCCTAAACTTATCTGAGAGATAGTATTCCTGAATAATCATAATCAGAGTAAAATTAAAAAAAAAAAAAGTTACACTGTAAGGTATAAAATGCCTGGGTGAGACGCTCCCACAGCCCAGCCCGGCCTGGAGACGGTCAGCCAGCCCCCTACCAGTGTGCCCCCCTCTCTGGGTGGCTGGGGGGCACCGGGGCCGCTACTGGGCAGTCTCTCCACCAGAAAACAGCCCTGAGCACCCCCACCCCCACCCCATGCCATGCGGGGGACAAAGTGTCAGCTGAGGGAAAAAGACAGGGCAGAAATGCATCAGTGCTGGGGGCTCCTGGAGCACGCACCCCACCCACCCACCCTGTCTTCTTTGGCAAATACACAGGAATCTGGGCGCCCCAGCACCCCAAGGTCTCTGCGTTTCCTCCCCCGCCCCCGGGCTCTGCCCACCGGCAAGGCTTCGGCAGGTGGCCAGGAAGGCAGGCCCGGGCGGGGGTGCAGGGGCCAGCAGTCCGGAGGTGCAGGCGACACAGAGCTGACGGCCTTGTCCCTCGCACAGTGTCCGTGGGGGCCGGGCGCTCGGCCAGCCGCTCAGGCGTCATACTTCTTCCCAGTCCGGCGGATGTGCTGGAAGAGGGTCATGGAGAAGGCCATGCCCAGAATCTGAAAGACATGGGGCCAAGGGGCCTTAGACAGGGACCCAGGGGGCACCCAGCACCTGCGGGGGAGCCCCTCCCATTATGCAGACGCCAGGGGGCGCAAGGGCGAAGCAGAGCTAAGGTGGGCCTGGCCCCTCGGACTGTTCAGACTGGATGTCACCCAGCTGCAAGGCCCAGAAACCTGCTTTAAATGGCAGGGAGCTGAGGAGCTGGGGAGTCAGTGGGGAGGCAGCAGGAACAGTGAGCAGAGTCCCGGGGCCCACGGCACAGCGACTCACGGCTGCTGCCTCGGGAGGGCGTTGATGGCCATCTGTGTCCCCGTACCCCCTGGGTCCTGACACACTGGAGGAGCAGGAGGGCAGCCTGCCTGCCCCTTGGGCAGCAGCACGGACCCGCTGGCTGGGGACACTCCCTGCCTCCATGGCTCTCACACTCAAGGTCTGCAGTGACCCTGGAGACCAGGGGCTGGACCCAGCCCAGCCCCAGTGTCCTGCCCCAGGCCTTGCCGCAGGCCATCCTGACCTGAGCCCCACTCAGAACCACACAACCTTCTCCCACAGGCCTGTCTCCCGTCGGAGCCCCGAGCGGGTACAGTGGCTCATCCGCCAAGCTCGAAGGCTCTTTGATCAGCAGACTCAGTCCGAACTGCAGGCCCCAGGGTTTAGGGAAGAAAGGGGACTTTGAGCAGGACGTCCGTCTCTCTGTGGACCCACCGGTCAGGGGTTGGGGTTCATCAGGGGTATCAGTTACACACAATTGGGCGAGGAGGGAGCCCCCAATCCCCAGAAAGATGCGGGGGTCTCCTGTTCCCTCCTCGTCCAGGAGGGAGCTGAGGGTCTCCTTGGCATCCTTCTCCGTCACCCATGCTGGGCCGTGCAGCACAGCCACCCGCAAAACGCAGACCAAGGAGGGCAGCCAGCCCTTCCTGAGTGCCCTCCCAGCCTGAGGTTCCGGGTATCAAAGTCACATAGTGCTAAGAAGTGACCTATGATCAAGCCCACTACACAGATGTGGAAACAAAGGCACAGAAACTAATCCATGCGCCAGGTGGCGCACTCGCACAGGTGCTGGGGCGGGACGGACCCCGAGGAGGCCGCCCCTGGGCCTTGCTCACACTGATGCCATGCAGTTGGTTCACAAGGGAAAAAAGCTCCCTGTGCCTGGGGGGGACAAGCCTGTCCCAGCCAGCCCTTCCTACGAGGCCAGCACAGGCCCAGGGCTCAGGGGGACGTGAGGAGGCTCGGGCAGGCCCTGGGGGCGGGGGGCACAGGCCCTGCAGGGAGGGGTCTCCCTCAGGCTGTCCCCTCCACCCCACTGGCAGGACGGCCCCCTTACCTGCGTGATTAGAAGGCACATTCCCACCGTGCCGAGCACGTGCTTATTGTCAGCAAACCACTGTTTGACCTTCTCGTAGCAGCCCTGGGGAGTGAGGACCACAGCTTCAGGTGCTGGGATGAGCCATGGACCCTCCTGCCCAGCCCCCAGCTTACTTCCCTTTGGACCCCGACCCCACCCCCACCCCAGTTCCGTCCACAAGGCCCCACTGCACAGCCCCAGAGCCCATTCCTACCCGACTCTGACTCCCCGAGACGTGGGCCCAGACGCTCCCTTGCCACTGCCTTTCGGCTTCAGGCCTGTGTGCCCTCACCCATCCCACGTTAAGCCACCTCCTTGGTGTCCTGGGCCACCCCTTGCCCCCGCCCAGAGTGGCCACCTAGGGGCCCCTGGGGTGCCCAGCCTCACCGTTCTCCACACGAGGGTGGTGTTGTTTTGTCCGCATCCCTGGGAGTTCTCCATGCAGCAGCGGTCGGGGACCGTGTTCTCCCCCAGCACCAAGAACCAGTCTCTGTAATCGGTGACACCGCAGCAGTGCATCTGCGGGGGCGGGGGGGGGAGCGATTAGACGGGTCCAGCTTGGGCCCTTCTCTGCCGCCCAGCCCCACGGGAGCTGGCACCCAGAATCCAGCTTGCTTGTCCCTTCTCTGGGCCCCAGCCAGGACCAGGGGACGGAATGATATCTCCCTCCTGGAGGATGGCCGCCTGCTCTCTGAGCAGGGCGCTGGGCACTGGACACAGCACTCAGCCCTCTGCTTGTCTGCCCCCAGCTCGTGGCTTCGTGATGGCAACCCCTCCCCAGGCTCCACATGGAGCTACCCAGACACGTTTCCTTTTGGAACAGGGTGTCCTGAGTCACAACCAGGGAGGCAGACCTGTCGCTAAAATACCGTCATTCGTGCTGAAGATTCAGAAAGGATGCAGTGGAGGAGGTGCCCTCCTGGTTGTCCGTCTTGATGCCCAGCTCCCAGCCCCTCAGATGTCTGCTGGCCACATCCAGGCCCCCGCGCAGCCCACCACTCACCCCGCCGCCCTGCTGCAGTGGCTGCCCAGAGCACCATGTCTGACCCAGAAAGCCGGTGGCCCAGCCGGGGCTGGGGGGTGGAGTCTGAGGCCCAGGCCCCGCCTCCCACCCACAGCTGCCCCGCCCCCAGCCTTCACCTCTGCCTGGATGATGTTCCAGGCATTCTTCAGCCCCACGTTGTTCTCTGAGTTGTACAGCAGCAGGCCCTCCTTCAAGTCCTTCTTGGCATTCTCATTCACCTGTCGGGCAAGGGCAGACTCAGGTTGGGGTGGGGTGGGGCGGTGACCAGGAGGCTGCCCCTCTCCCCACGTCGCCCAGGTCAGCCGCGAGTGCCAGACCCGCAGACTCATGGCCGGAGGTGACCCCTGTGAGAGCCGAGCGTTTCAGGACGGAGAAGGGACCCTCAGAGGCAGAGACAGCACAAGGCTCCCGCCACAGCTCCCCTGCTCCCAGGACACGCCCCCCACAGGCCACGCTGCCCCCTGGCCCGTGACATCCCACCCCGCACGCTGGCCCTGCAGGAACACACCCTGGGAACTGCCGGGCGCAGAGCCGCCGTCCGGAGTGTGGGGCCACCCCTCGCCAGCAAGCTGCTTACCCTCTCCCACCTCCGCCTTGTCTGTAACACTGGCACTTACAGCCACCTCGGAGACAGTCATGAGAATTAAAGGAATGATTCCCAGGAGGACCGAGAACAGGGCCGGCCCGCAGGCATCGCTCAGTACTATCAGTGCCTCCTTTGTACAGAGGCAAAGGGGCCACTGCCTCTAACCCTCAGAGTGACTCACACTCTCCGTGTGCCCTGGGAGACTCCTTCAGGACCCAAGGGGCAGATGCTTACATGGTTCCGGTTACCATGAACCAGAAGAGCCCCTGAGCCCTAAGTCTGCACGCTTGGCCAGTCATTCTTGGTGGTCCCAGAGGAAGTTCCCCAACTGGGTGGGAAACTGTTCAGCCGGGACAGGGGTTAGTCCCTCTTAACCTCCTGAACCCCCAGTGCAGCCTGAGATCAGTTGAAGTGAGTAAGTGAAAGTCATTTTCGCTCAGTCGTGTCCAACTCTTTGCGACCCCATGGACTATACAGTCCATAGAGTTCTCTAGGCCAGAATACTGGAGTGGGTAGCTTTTCCTTCTCCAGGGGATCTTCCCAACGCAGGGATCGAACCCAGGTCTCCCACTCTGCAGGCAGATTCTTTACCAGCTGAGTCACAAGGGAAGGACAAGAATACTGGAGTGGGTAGCCTATCCCTTCTCCAGCGGATCTTCCCAATCCAGGAATCAAACTGGGGTCTCCTACATTGCAGGCAGATTCTTTACCAACTGAGCTATCAGGGAAGCCCATGAGATCAGCTGCCTATCCCCAAAGACCTCTGGAAAAGGAAACACAGCTCCCTTGATGCTGAGCCCTATGCAGTATCACCTGGAAAATTCCACCATGTTACTTCTGGGTTACCCTCCCTAGAACCCAGCCCAGCCACCCACTGAGTTCTGCACAGGGTTTCCAGCCTGACATATGAACTTTTCCATATTTCAGCCCGGGAACTTGGGGTGTAGGCTTTCCGGCCTAAAATGTCAACTTTTCAAGTTCTTAGAGAAGAACTTCAAGTTCATGGAGAAGTTCTTCTTGGAGAAAACTTCAATAAGGTGGAGAACTTCAAGAATTTTGGGCTTCTCAAGTTCTTGAAGAACTTGACGTTTCTCCAAGTGGTCAGGCACAGCTAAGCTTGAATGCTCCCAGTGACAGGGAGCTCAGTGGTGCTCCCCAGTTAGGGCTAGGATTAGGGCATCCCTGGGGGACTAGAGGGTCTACATCCTAAGACATGCAAGTTAATCCCTGAGTCAGGAAGATCCCCTGGAGTAGCAAATGGCAACCCACTCCAGTAGTCTTGCCTGGAAAATCCCACAGACAGCGGAGCCTGGCACATTACAGTCCATGGAGTCGCAAAGTGTCGGACACGACTGAACAACACACACACACACACACACACACACACTTCCTAAGACAACACGAGTAGACGAGTCCCCTGCTGCCCCCACCAAAAGCTCTCCTCTCCTCAGAGATACAACTTGTCAGTGCTTTTCCTCCAGATTCCCTGACCCAACCCCAAGGCCGATGATGCTCCCCCTCCCCTACTGGAAGACCTACCTTGTCCATGTAGACAAAGAAGAGGATAATTAAGATGAGCTCTGCCAGGAGGATGATCAACAGGACGATGAAGAACTGGAATGAGAAGGTGCAGGCATGGGCACGTGGTCGTGGGACGGGCAGGCTTCTCAGGTAGGGAGGGGCCACCACTCCTGAGGATCCCATGTGGGCAGGGGAGGGAGACAAAGCCTGACAGCCAATCAAGGAGTGGGAGGGGCACCTAGGCCAGGGGTAGCCAATCATGAGGAAGAGGGGCGTGGTCATTCTATAAGCTCAGGCTCGACACCCAGTGGGCTCAGCAGCCCCAGTGTTCAGAGGGCTGAGGGGCTGAGGGACTAAGAGGGCTGGGGGGCTGGGGTCCAACTTACACTGAGGAGGAGGCACCTGTTCTCCTTGATGGCCCCCAGGCAGCCGAGGAAGCCTGTCACCATGACGATGGTGCCTATGGCGATGACCAGGTTGGCTGCTGACAGCGAGGGGAAGCTGGGGGAGAAGGTGGCAAAGTTGCCTTGCGACACGGACAGCCAAATGCCCACTCCAAGCAGCCCACAGCCACAGAGCTGGAGAGAAAGGAAAGCCCGTTAGCCTGAATCCATCTCCACGGGACTTGGAAGACCAGCAGTCCCGCCCCCCCACTCCATCCCCGGCCCCAGCCCTGAGACACAGAGCGGGTACCACAGGGCCAGAACTACATTGAGGGGTGTGACCTGCACGAAGCCCCAGCCTCTCTGCATCTCAGTCTCCTCATCTGGCAAATGGGATGACACCAGCTTCAACACCCCTGTAGGGTCACTTCAATGAAGACGGATTAAACAGGGCACAGGGAAAGCATGTGACTAGCACGGAAGGTCCCAGCTGCACACGCAGGGCTGCGGGTGTCCCACTGGGCAGAGGAGGGCCTGGAGCTCGGGAAGGAGAGGGGATGGTGGCCATGGAAGCAAGTGAGGGCTTTGGGAGAGAACCTCAGAACCCAGTTCCTCAGAGCCAGACTCTGCGGCCACTGTGTCCCGTCGCCCCGATGGGAAGGGGCACTTGCCCACAGTCCTCAGGAGCGGGAAGAAAAATTCCACAGAGATGGAAATAGGAAGGAGCTCCCTGGCCTGGCTGAGGGGCTGGCCGGCACCCGCTGTGCAGGAGCCCACCACTCCCCACACACCCCCAGGGAGCTGGCAGCTGCACCCAGCCGGAGCCCACTCTGCTGCACAGCTCCCCTGGGGCTGCGATGCCCGCGAAGATGCAGTCTCCACAGCGGCCTGTCTTCCGCTCCATAAACGGACACTCCCTCCTCCACCCCCGCGGAGCCTGAGTCGATCAGTCACCAGGTATTTACTGAGGACCTAAAGCCACAGGCTTTCCCGGTGGCTCTGGCGTAAAGAACCCACCTGCCAAAGCAGGAGACAGAGGAGATGTGGGTTCTACCCCTGGGTAGGAAAGACCCCCTGCAGGAGGGCATGGCAACCCACTCCAGTATTCTTGGCTGGAGAAACCCATGGACAGAGGAGCCTGGTGGGCTACGGAGGCTCCTACAGAGGTTGCAGAGTTGGACACGACTGAGCAATTAAACAAGAGCACAGTTGTTAGCACAGTGGCGCTGGTGTTAGGGAGCTGTCTTCCCAGGGCCTCTACTGGGGCCAGATGGGAGCCACGGAAGCATAGCTTCCCAGACTGTATGCTCGGGGAACAGGTGAAGGGCCCAGAGCTCAGGTGCCAGGTAGGGGGGTTAGCTCCGCAGACATGTGGATGGGGCAGGTGGAGAATGAGACGCTGCCTGCCTCTTTGGGACCACTGTGAGAATTTAAAAGAAAGTAGCCCTGTGGAGAGGGTGACAGGGCCAGGTGCCGGCCTCCGGGTGACATTTCACAAGCCAGGCGCCAGGCTGCGATGCTCAGAATCCAAGCCTCCAGGGAGCAAACACGTAGCAGCGAAGGCCGGGCAGCCGCATGCAGGCGGAGAGCAGGAAGCCAGGCAGGGCCAGAGGCTCCTGGTGGAGACGCACTTCCTCTCTCATCTGTTCCACAAACCGGAATGGCGCCGCCGCTCAGGAAAGCCAGGCTCTGCCCTGAGCTCAGGGAGACACCCTGGGGAAGGGGGGTCGCAGACATCACACAAGCAATCAGAAGACAAAAGTCCAGGTGCCATGAAGAAAAAGAAGTCAGGATGAGAAAGAGTCAGAAAGTAACAGGGGTCGGGGCGGGGTGGCGGGGAGAGGGGGTTAGGGAAGGCCTCTCGGAAAGTGTCATTTGAGGAGGGACCCACAAAAGGAGGGACTTTCCAGTGATAAAGAACTCATCTGCCAGTGTAGGAGATGCAGGAGACGGGAGTTCGATCCCTGAGTTGGGAAGATTCCCCTGGAGGAGGGCATGGCAACCCACTGCAGTATTCTTGCCTGGAGAATCCCACGGACAGAGGAGCCTGGCAGGCTACAGTCCACGGGGTCGCAAAGAGTCAGACACGACTGAGCAACTAGGCACCAGAAGAGGAGAAATGAGCCACATGAATAATGGGGGAGGAAGTTCCAGAGGAGACAGCAGGTGAAAAGCCCTGACTGGGGGTGAGCCTGGCCAGCTGGGGGCAGGGGAGGGGGGAGCGAGGTGACAGTGGTGGGGACCAGTGGGCGGGCCCTCACAGCACCTGTTCTCGGTGAGATGGCGAGCCGGGAACAGATCAGGGATGTGATCTGGGATTTCAGTAGGCCACTCTGACTATTGTGCGGAGAACAGGCCATCGGAGGGCAAAGGGGGCAGGCGAGCAATCAGGCCACTGCAGTGACCAGGTGACGGGGCAGGGGTGCAGAGAGATGCTCCAACTCAAGATGCAGCTGGAAGGGCTTGCGGGGCTTTGACGAATGAGCAGGATTTTGATACATGGGGAGACAGGAAGGTGGTCCAGACGGGGCACGACAAAGGATGCTCCAACTCAAGATGCAGCTGGAAGGGCTTGCGGGGCTTTGACAAATGAGCAGGATTTTGATACATGGGGAGACAGGAAGGTGGTCCAGACGGGGCACGACAAAGGAAGTGGGGCTTTTCCAACCGTCACTAAACCAGTGTGCTTCTGCTCAGTTGTGTCCGACTCATTGCAACCTCATGGACTGTAGCCCGCCAGGCTCCTCTGTCCATGGGATTCTCCGGGCAAGAATACTGGAGTGGGTTGCCCTGCCCTCCTCCAGGGGATTTTCCCGACCCAGGGATTGAACCTGCTTTTCCTGTGTCTCCTGCACTGCAGATGGATTCTTTACCGGCTGAGCCACTTGGGAAGCGCCCCTAAACCAGAGACGCTCCCCCCACAGAGCTGCAGGGATGGAGTCGGGTGACCAGAGCGGCTGCTGGGTCCCCGCGCCGTGGAGAGCCACCCTGGCCCCATGCCCCGCAGCAGCCCCAGCGGGACAGGGCCAAGGCTCCGAGGTGTGGGCACACCAGGCCCAGAGCCCCCACCTTATGGGGTGCGTCCACTCGGCTCAGCCAGGGACTGGGTGCCACCATGCCCGCAACCACCAGGTGGCGCCCCCCAGCCGGGTCAGAGCTCTGATTGGCAGGGAAGCACGGAGACCATCCAACTTGTCACTGACTCTCTTCAACCTGGTCACTTTCTGTGCTGCCGGCTCAATTTTTCTTTCATTAATCACCCCATGGCAATTCATGCTCTCCACGCTCAAGATTTAAGGCTCTACAAGCCAGACCCTGGGATGAATAACAGAAGACCTCGCAGCTGCCAGCTCACTACTGGTAAGGAGGTAGGCTTTGGGACCCCCAGAGCCACCAGACACTCTGTGCTGGAGAAGCCCCCCCACCAGTCCCAGGCCTGGGAAGGTCCTCAGGGTACTAGGCAGTGCACTTGATGCAAGAAACGCCAGAATCCGAGGTACCAAGGGATGACACTTCAGCTCCCCCCACCCCACTGACGCTGAGAGTGGGCCCCGGGGGGATCCTCATGTCCCTTCTGGGGGAAGGGCCCCCACGTGGGAAGGAAACCTCAAAAGCTCAAAGCCCAGAGATGATGGTCATCATCTCTGACTTCAAGCTTCCAGCCTCTGACGTGCCGTGCCAGCTCCCCAGAGCCTGCCTGGGAGGGGAAGCTGCTCCCCGACTCCCACCCCTGCTTCCCTTTCACTTCCTGCCCTAGATCACCTTGCCCCAGGTAAGACTCAGGTAGGGCCTGCTGCCAACAGCAGGGCAGCCCACACCCCAAGCTGCCAGTAGCTGGGACCCAAGTCCTGCATCTTCCCCTCAAACCCACACCCCCATCCCTGCCCCCTAAAGGCCACTGATGATGGCATTCGGGGACATTTCCTCCCCAAAGCAACGTGTTGTCTCAGACCCCCACCAGCTAGAGTCAAGCCCACAGCTGGAAGAACCTCCGGGAGAAGGCAGGGTGACTCAGAAACCAGGACCCAGCCAAACTCCCAACCCAAAGACACCAGGCACCTCACTGTACCAGTCAAGCCTGGCAGGCATCCAGGGGCCACCCTGACCACCAAGGCTCCCTGTCTCTTGCCCCACCCCCAACCAAGGGCACGTCCAAGTATTTTCCACTGGAGCTTCACAGGAACCCACTTCTAGCTGTGGGCAAATCCTTGCATTTGCTGGTGACTTCAGCGTAGAGCAGTGCCTCCCCTTGGCAGGGCCCACGGATCTCCCTCTTCCAGGCTCACCCTTCAGAAAGACCCTTCAGAGCCAGCATCTTCCTCACCACCCTGGGCCCATCCAACAGACGCATACCAGGCTATGGCCTCATCGACCAAGTCTGCTGTAATTGGCCAGTGCCCCCATGGCATTCCCATCTTGAAACCACATTGATTTGTACTTTTAATATATGTTTCCACCACATATCCTAATGTATTTTTCACGTAGCATCCCAGTTCTCTGGGGATGAAGCCATAACCTCCCCTGAACCAACCTCCCTCTTGAGCTCCATGCCCCCAGCTGGCTTAGAGTCCAGGGACAGCCACTGCCTGTGTCCCCCACAGCGGCCACCATTTCCCCTGCAAGCGGGACAGCCTTCCCTGGGGTGACCTTTTGCACCAGGGCTGAGCATCCCTGCCCAGTCCTCTGTGTAGATGCACTGCCCACCCCCATGAAAACACCAGCACCTCCAGGCCAGGTTCACAGCTCAGCCATTTCACTCCCACTGTGGGGCCCAGAACATGCCTGGATACTACAGAAACATTTATTCCATGAATGAGTGGACGGGTGGGTAGATGGATGGATGGATGGATAGGTGGATGGATGGATGAATAGATGGATGGATGGATGGAGGGACAGATGGGTAGATGGGTGGATGGATGGACGTATGAATAGGTGTATGCATGTATATATGTATAGATGGATGGATGGATGGATGGATGCATGTGTGGATGTAGGTAAGTATGGATGGATGGATAGATGGATGGATGGACAGATGGATGGGTGGATGGATGGATGGATGGAGGCTTGGGAGGGCTTGGGAACAGGGCCTGACACAGACACACAAACCCACCTAAAAAAGAAGCCCCCACCATGCACCCCCTTCCCCATCTAGCACCAAGTTCCCCTCAGCTCACCTTAAGCCCACCCTTCGCCTGTGTAAGTCGCCTACTCTTCCTGCCCGACTTGCAGAGATCCACACACCCTCTAACTACCTTCATCCCTGTGGCCTCTGTGGATCTGCAGGGACCCCACGCCCTCTTTGCTTTGAAGGAAGCCCTCAAACCTTCAGCCTCAGCATGTCCCCATGCTCTCTACAAGCCAGGGCCCAGTGTGACGTTTAACGACGTTTAATAAATTAGTGGATGTGGAGAATAAGAGAGCAAACAGAAACAATTTTAATTTCACAGCCAACGTGCCGGCTGGTAACAATCCTGCCGTGCTCTGGGAGAAGCCGACTGCTGGGAAATCCACAACAAGGATAAGAGGCAGCATCAGGACCCAGAAGGGGGGCTGCTTGGGGCTCTTGCCTCTGGGGGCTCTGCAGCTCATTCACTGTCACGAACATAAAAGGAGGCGGGGTCAACGGACAGTGCTTCCAATTCCGTAAGGAAGGGACAAAGGCCCCCAAGCCAGCCAGTAGACAAGAGGATGAGGGCACAGATGGGGTGGGCCCCCACTGAGAGGGCTCCTCTGTGCCTGTCCCCAGCCCTAGGAGTCAAGCTTCTGTCTGAGCCCCCCAGAGTCACCAGCCAATAACACGCTCCATTCTTTTCAGCACAACTCTAATTGGTCAAGAATTCTTGCTTATTAACTCAGGAATCCGCTTCCCCACAGCTGACATGTGTCAGTCCTAGTTTCGCCCAGGAAGCCCACCAAGCTCAAGTGTGGCAGGACTTGAAGTTGTCTAAGCCCCATATCTAACAGCATCCTTTCCCAGCCTTCTCCCGGCCCATAAAAAGGCTTTTAGGGCTCTCACCTCTGAGTCACCAGCAACTACGGAAAGTTAGGTTCCAGCGGTGGAGGGGCTGGCACAGAGAGCAAGACCCCACCCTCCCCTCCTGCACTCTGAGCACTGTACCTCTAGCAATCCAGCCTGCGCCGGCCCTGGCCTGACTGTCAGCCACAACACAGGTGTGGTTCACACTGAGCTTGTGCGTATCAGTGTGATTCCTCGGCCGTTCTTTTTTGGACCCCACACTTTGTCTCAAAGCCCCCGATTTCTTCACAACTTCACAGCCTCCAGTGGCACCAGCTGGCAGAGGTGACAGGGAGATCACACCCATATTTCTAAGCCAAATTTTCCTCCAAATAAACAGGACATAAGGCATTTGCATATCACAAACCCAGTTACATGCTGATTATTGGAAAATGAGGTTATTTTCTATCTAAGATGATTCTAGGGGCATTTAGACTCAGCCAAACTTCGGGGTTGTTGTATCTTGGAGCTGTGTGTCTCTGAGGTTAATAAAGCTCTTAAATTAAATGTTTCCTGAGCCCCCTTCTCTCCAGAGAACTTTGCGGGGACATTGGGAATGAGGGAGCCCCCAATCCGATCCCCTGGCACACCTGTCAGTCCTGCTACAATACCTCTTGCCATGTAAGGCTCTGAAAGGTGCTGGGGGCAGGGGGGCTTCCCTGGTGGTCCAGTGGTTAAGAATCCACCTCCTAATGCAGGAGACACAGGTTCGATCCCTGGTCTGGGAAGATCCCACATGCCGTGGGGCAACTAAGCCCGTGCTCCACAACCTCTGAGGCAGCACTCTAGAGCCTGCGCTCTGCCATGAGAAGCTTGCACACTGCAGCGAAGAGTAGTCCTGCTCACTACAACTAGAGAAAGCCTGCGTGCAACAGTGAAGACCCACCACGCCACCCCCCAAAAAAATGCTGGGGATGAAAGAGCTGAGATGGGGGAGACGTGAAGACAGCCCTTCCTCCCTCCAGGGGGTTAGGGCTCTGGATGTGGGTAAACGCCCAGGCACCACAGCCCTGGCCCCCAGCTGGTGTCCTCCAATCCTGACGGGGACAAGGAGGCGCTGGTTTTGCTGAAGTGCTGCCCATCTGTTTGGACTTCCTGGCCTGACCTCAGTGCATTGGGCTCACTCCAACCAGGTGCCTGTGGGACCCCAGGGTGATGACCAGTCCTGTGGCTGTCTCTGGGCTTCAAAGACCAGGGCAGGGGTGCCGAGAGCAGGCCCAGATCCCAGGACAGCTGATGCCCAGGGAGCAAGAGGCAAGGACTAAACCCGGGAGGTGGGGGGTGTCTACCATGCACTCTCTCAACACAGCCCCCTTACAACTCGGGTCCTCCAAACTGTCCCTCCATTTGGGAGAAAGGCCTAAAGGGCACCAGGGCTCCCCTCCCCCACCTGCACCCCCATTCCCAGGCCCTCTGGGCTCCTCAAATCTGACAGCAGGGCCCAAATCAACCTTCTCAGGTGCCAGCATCCTTCCATCTTCTCAGATTGACCACAGGCCCGCTCACTCGGTAGGGAGACGGAAAAGGAGGTAGGGACCAGCTCAGAGCCCCCAAGGGGGCCCGAGGGAATGGAGCCCGAGGATCGGGCCCAGAAGGACCACAGAATGGTGCGTGCTTGAGATGCCAGAGAGCAGCGGGTGACACAAAGCCCCCACCGGCCTTGCAAACGGGGTGTGATCATCCACCAGTCCGTCCACACTGACCCAGGCCACCAGACCGGCAGATCCACACAGTCTTCCTGCTCAAGCAGGGGTGGGGGTGGGGTGGGATGGGTGCAGGGGAGAAGGGTCACACGGGGAGCACTGCAACCCAGTGTTCCCAAGCCCGCTCCCCAAGAATGGAGCCCCGGAAGTGGGGTTCCCCTCCCCTTGGGAGAACACACAGTTATTCTCCATCCTGCTTGGAACACGCCGAGGAAGCAGGCTGAAATGGCAGGGAGCAGGCTCAGGAGGAAAAGACAGGCAGCCGTCCTGGCTCCGGGGGAGGTTTCTGCTCCCCTAGCCAGTGAGAGGGCAGCCCCCGCACTGCTGGGAGCATGGAGGGAGGGTGACCCCAACTCCAGGACTTGTCAGCACCCAACAGGACACAACTCGCAGCCTCGGGCCACCACGCCCAGGAGCACTCTCGGGAGAGTGTGAGTGCACTCAGGGTGCCTAGACCTGGGGCAGGATGGGTGTGCACGGTGCCCCAAGCACCACGGATGCCTGAGTTCTGGACCCGGGAAGGAGGTATGCGGAGACAGTCTGCACCTGTCAGACAGCGAGGCACTGTCTGAGCTCCCAAGGTCACCGGAAATTGGAGGGAAGAGCGCCAAGGACCCGGGATACTTGTCAGAGGAGTCTGGAGAGAGGATTTCTCATCACCAGCATATTCCTTCCTTCCTGCATCTGTTTTATTTGATGCATCTGGGGAGAAAGACACTGCTGACAGCATCAAAGCATGGAACGGAAGGTAGAACCAGGGCCGCTGCAGGAGGCAGGGATGGCTTTCAAGGTGCACACGGAAGCCGGGGCAACGCAGGCTTCCTGAGAAAGTACAACCATCCGTGGCCTGCATCTATGGATGTGAAGCCCCGGGGGAAGGCAATGGCCCAGCATCTCCGGCCGCTTGGCCTTTCTGGGATGTCAGTCCACTAAAGACTGAGGGAGGAGAAAAAAAAACACCTCCCCAGCACTCAGGGACACTGGAGGATGAACGGGATTATGCCCACTGAGCACTCTGTGTTCCTGGGAATATAAATGATACAAGGTGCCCTGCTATTATTCACACTCCCTGGAAGATGCAGGGATACCTTGAATTCACATCGTATCTTTCTAGCAGAGAGTAAATGGTCTGGGAAACTCTAGTTAACCCTACAGAATGAGGAGGGGTGGGGACCGTTCTGCCTGTTTGAAGAAAGCTGCCGCCAGCTCCCTCCGCTCCCCCGGAGAGGAAGAAAAGCCACAGCGTAAAAGTACCATCCACTTCTGGGTGCCTCTCATTCAGCAAGGCTGCCTCCTCCATTCACTATCTCACGGAACGACGGCCCTTTAATAATGTAACGAGGACAGTCTTCCCTGGCTCCAGTTCAGCAAATAACACTCTCTAATTACACGTATAGATATCGGGAAGGATCGGACTGACAACCAGGCCCATCTCTGGCCCCAGGACAGCCCGCCCACGCCCACATCCGCTCTAAGCCTTGGATGCGGCCAATGCGATTGGTCCTCTCTCCAGGGATGATGTGCCCACAGCCGGATTATTTATATTGCCAGCCGGGAGCCGTGTCCACCCATGCCAGGACTTGGCGTTTCTGACACGCTTTGCTGGGGGGTGCCTGGGCTGGTTAAGTTCAAGCCCCCCTGACACTGATGGTCTCTGCACCAAGTTACGTGAGAGTCTGAGATGACTTCTCACCTGCCCCTGAGCCGACTCTGCCATCTCTTCGTCCGCCCGGTGGGACTGGAGACCCCAGCCCAGTCTGTCCCTCAAGGTGCTCACTGCGGCCAGGCCGCTCGCTGAAAGCAGCCGGGGAGGGTCTGGCGGGCTAGTGTGCCCAGGGCCACAGAGCGGGATCAGGGAGGACCATGCCTCGCCCCACCCTATCCCCCGTCCCCGACTTCACTCCCCCCCAAGGCTGCGCTGCCAGGGACACTGACCACGTGTCCCACACACCTTACTGAATCCTCCCGACCCAATGGCAGGGACCAGGGGCGGTCATTTTCGTCCTCCCACTTCCACAGCCTGGGACGACAAACACACTGGGGGGTGAGGTGGTGAAACAACACAGGAAATTTGACTCCAGAAACCATGTTCTGACCCACCAGGCCCCACGGCTTAGATCTAGGGCATCCCAAAGGCATCAGAAAAGGTTCCCTGGACATGTCCACTCTGGGAGAGAGGAAGGCCAGCCACAACGTATAGGGCGCGTCCGGGACCCACCTGCAGATGAGGAGGGTGGGGAGGGCAAGGAGGGTGACCGTGATGGTGGTGGCGATGACCATGGACACATTGAGGAAACTGGCAGCTACTGACCCGAATCCACGCCAAGAACTGTGCCAACCCCGCCTTGTCACAAAAACCAGACAGGGGCTTCCTATGGTTCCCCACACCTCCACTTCGCAAAGGAGAAAACCAGGGACCAGGGGTTTACGACCTCATCTGAGCTGGATTTTAATCCAGTTCGAAGTGACTCCAAATGCTACGAATGAGGAATCTCTGGGCTTCCACTGCTATATTTGAAATAGATAACCAAAGAGGACCTACTGCACAGCACAGGGAATGCTGCTCAATGCTGTGTGGAAGCCTGGATGGGAGGGGAGTTTGGCAGAGAGTAGATTCATGTATATGAATGGCTGAGTCCCTTCGCTGTCCACCTGAAAATATCACAACATCATTAATCGGCTATACTCCAATATAAAAGAGAAAGTTTTGTTTTAAAAAAAAAAAAAAATCTCTCTGCCTCGAACAGAAAAAAAACAAGCAAAGTAACAAATCTTCATTTTTAAACATTCTCAACTTTGCGGCCCAATCTGAGTCAAAGGAGGCAGGGAGAAGTGTGGGGGAGGAGAGGGCCCAGACACAGCCCAGGGGAGGGAGCGCAGAGGGAAGGAACAGCAGGCGGTCATCCTGGGCGCAGGCTGGGTGGGGGCAGGGGAGGACCCAGAGTAGGGGTGCCCCACAGGGAGAGGGGTGCACGTGGCGGGGGGGTGGAAGTTGCGCCAACCAGGGCGGCCCACTTCGCTGATTTCACCAGAGTTGTGGAAACTGCTGGCTCTGCCTCTGCACGAGGAAGCAGGAGGGAATGACACGCACGAGCCTGGAGCCCGGCAGACCTGCTCTCTGTCCTCTAGCACCACAACCAGAGGAGCTTGTGGAACCGACCCCCTCCCCGCCCCAGGTTCCTGGGGGAGGGGGCTTCCACCTGCTTCCCACAGTCTCCCGGGGTTTGCTGCTACCTGTGTCAAGGACGAGGCCCCTGCAGCTCGCGGGAGCACAGCCTCGTCTCCTGAAGGCCTATCACGCCCCCCACACGGCCCACAGGCTCCTGGGGACACCGTTTCTGACCCATCAGGAGACTGAGTTCAGAGGAAGTCCCAGAAGGGGACACGAGACTTTCCTTTCTTTAGGAAAGGACAACAGGGAGGCCTGACAGCTGCCCCGACGCCCTTCAGCCCGGTCCCTCTGCAAGGGCCCCAGTACCTCCCCTCAGCCAGGCACAGAGCTGGCCATGGCCACACAGGAGCAGGAGACCTGGCTGGACCAGCAAGACCCGGCCGGAAAGGCATCTAGGAGGCGCAGAAGACCACAGGACCAGGGTGAGGTCCGGGGCGGGGCGGGGACGGCTCTGGCCTCGGTTCGCTTCACGGTGCTCTCAGGTACAGGCTGGAGAAGCTCAGAAAACAACTTTGCAGGGCTTGTTCTTTTAAATGCGGTTATTCACGGTTCCTACCACACAGAGTTGTAGTTGGAACTGAATGAGATTCACGAAAAAATAAACTTCCCAGCGTGGCACCTTCACAGAGCTATCAACGAGGGTCGTTATGAGTATTTATGGCCCATGGTCTTCATTCATCCAGACTGCTGAGACCCGGCAGAGCGGCTGTAAGCCGGGGGCCCGTGGTGGACAGGGGTCCTCAGCCCCCAACCCCCAGGGGTGCCCGCCGGGTCCCATCCAGGCCACACACCCGTCAGCCCACACGCGCCCTCCCCACTCTAGCGCCCACGCAGCCCCCAGCCTCCCGTCTCCGGGAGGCAGCTGGCTTTCCCGCTCTGCGAGCCTGCTTTCTTTCGGCAGGGAGCTGCCGCCGTCTGTGCGCTGGACTGTAAAACAAGTTTTCATCAATAAATTAAGATAAGCGGAAAGCCAGCGCCAGAGGAGGCAGGCTGAGGCGGCCGGGCGGGAAGTGGCTCTGTGACCCAGAAGGGGTCTGAGTGGATCCAGAGCAGGACTGGGCTCCCCGCTTTCTATCCTTGGATCCCAAGGGCCCCTGCCCCCAGGGGTTCTCAAGATGGGAGGCTCACTAGGGAAGTTCCAGGCCTCCCTCGGGTCCATTCCATCCCCCCAGTGAGTAAGCAAGTGGCAGTGACAGGTAGAGTCAGGTTCCCAGCAACGCTTCGAGCCAAAATAACGATCATGATCGCTGCATCAGACACAAGCTAAATCTAATCAGACACGTGCCCCGCCCCATCGCTGACACCAAGACCTGCCTCTAAAAATAAGGCATGTTGTGCCAGAGCCTCCCCACTCCTCGGCGTGAACTCTCAGGTCCCTTCCGCATCCCTGCCTGGCTCACGGCACCCCGCTCAACCAGGAGCCTTCCCCCTCCCTTCTGCACCCTTCTCAGTCCCACCCAGGGCCTTCGAGTGCCCGCTGGCACACCCACCTGCTCCTCCAGGCTGGCCAGCCCCGCCCTGACCACCACCTAACACTCTGCAGCAGCTCCGACTGTCTGACCACTCATCGGCTGTGGACCGTCCTCCTGCCTCCCAGCGCTGACCTGGCTGGTGATGCCCCAGCCCAGTGGCTGCCCCGCTGCCCTCACCTCTCTCTGTGCGTGTCCCTGGCACCCAGTTGAGCTCTGGGCCAGGTGTGGACAGAGCCACAGGGGAACAGAGGGGCGCGGGGTTGGGGAAAGCCAGCCCAGTGTCCAGCTCAGCAACAGGAGCGCCTCCCTAGCCCTGGTGAGAGGGCACAGAGCCCCCCTCCGGCCCTGACACTTGAACAGGCCGGAGCATATGGCAGGAGAAAGGCCATCTGTCCATCCAGCGCCACACGCGGGGAGGTGTGGGCCCGCATATGTTCCGAGTTAACGGACAGGTGAGCCTTTGGGCAGAGTGGGGAGGTGGGGGGTGAACTCTGAAAGGTACAGCCCATGGCCACACGCTGCCAGCAGCCAGAACCCCGGGCAGCTCCCTCCCTCCTTGAGCCCCTGGCACCCACCTTTCCAACAGAAGGTCAAACCTCACAATATCCCCACCCCCAACCCCAGCCCTGAGAGCCTAGGTTTTCCACTCGACTCCCCACCCATCCTGGCCAAGAGGCAAGGAAAATAGCTGTGTCCACTTTGGCATGTGGAGGTGAAGTCTCTGAGGCTGAATGGTTTGTCCCCGAGCTGGAAGCCTGGCTCCCTGCCTCCCCAGAGTGAGCTGGGGCATCACCGGGCAGGTCAGCACAGCGGCTGGGAGAACGGTCCACGGCCAACGAGTGTTCTGATGGTCAGAGAGACCCCACTTCCCTTGGGGAAGACAGTAGGAAGGGAAAGTAGCAGAGCTGGGCCGCCCCCACCATGGCCCAAATCCCCCAGTTAAGGAAATGGGTGCCCCGAGATGAGGCAGGGTCCCACGGTCAAGGGGGCAGGCAGAGACCAAGGCAGGAACCGACCACTGAAACACAGACACACAGAGCGGGAGGGGACAGCAGGGCTTCAGGCCACGATGACATGAAATCAAGACTGCTAATTATACCCCAACCAGGATATAAAGTCAGAATCGATCACGTCTGAGTTCAGGCGCTTCCCCAAAGACGAAGGAGCAGAGGGGTGTGGGTTCTCTGATCAAGTCCGGGGCTGGGGGAGGCCGACCTCCAAGCAGATCTGAAATGGCTCTCCCCCTCTCCTCCGGGACCCCTCTTCTGCAGCGTGCCCACAAGCACACACGCGCGCACACACACACACACGGACAAGTGCTCCCCACACCGAGACCTGGCGGGGAAAGGAGGCCATTTCATAAAAAGGCAAACAGAAAAATAACCTTGATGTGACGTGGGATGGCAGGAGCTGGGCACAGAGTTCAATGAACGGAACAGAAACATATTGACAATAGCAAAAAGAAACAATTACCACGCATTTTCATATGAGATCCCATCCCCAGGAATAAATTTGCTCTGGCTTTTGCTTATTCGACAGAAAAACATGAAGCAGGAGACGGAGAGAGATGAGGACCGGCAGAATGCAGACGCTGGCACTTTGTGGCTCCACGTTTCCCCGAAGCTCTCTAAAGAGTGTTTTTTGGAGATACAGGCTGACACGGCAGTCAGGAGGAAATAGAAAGAAGGACATTGTAAGTGGAGAGGTTTCAGGGTGCTGCCTCCAGGGCACCCACAACGTAGACACCGTCAAATGAACAGGGAAAATTTAGGTCCATGGTACCAGCTGCTCCGGGGGAGCCAGAGTCTGGCTTCATCTCAGGAAAACTCTGACCTCTTTTGCACAAGCGAACCGCTAAGGGAGTCCTACAGATTCTGTCCCTTCTCTTCAAAGCGGGTCACCAAGGGTCCGAAAGGTGGGGACCAGTGCTGGCGGGGTCGGGGGAGCACAGCAGCCCTACAGAGCAGTGTGTCCTGTGCCAGTGGGCCTGACACCATGGATGCTTCGTCTTCTTGGAGGACCCTGCACCTGCACCAGGGCGGGGGTCATGCTGACCACACAGGCATTACCCTGCCTCTCGGGTCACCAAAGGTCCAGGACCCTTCGGTCGGACTGACCATCAGTGCCTCCTCTCCATGGTGTCACACGCTCTCTGAATGATGTCCTCTGAATCAGGGCGTCTGTCTCAGGCTCCTGAAAACGTGCCTCTCCCTCCATGTCCCCTATTTGGGGACACGTTCCTCCAGCTAGTCCTCCATCCAGGAATCAAAACTTAGATCTGCAGCCAGCAGTTCGGCCTGGCTTCTGAACCCAGCTCTGTCCCTCCCGCAACGAGCCTCGTGCCAGTCGGCCTCTGTGGCTCTGACTGGTTTGGGTTGGTTTCGCCACTCAGTCGGGTCTGACTCTGTGACTCCCTGGACGGTAGCCTGCCAGGCTCCTCTGTCCATGGGATTCTCTAGGCAAGAATACTGGAGTGGGTTGCCATCCTCTTCTCCAGGGGATCTTCCCGAACCAGCATTAGCTGGGTCTCCTGCATTAGCAGGCAGATGATTTACCCACTGAGCCACCAGGGTAGCCCGTGACTCTGATTCCTCATCTTGGAAAATGGGGATAATAATGCTAACTCCCCCAAAACTGCATGTGGTACCTGCAAGGTTTGTTGTGAAGATTAAGTGGGAGAAAACTTCAGAACAAGAGCATGGTCTAACATCAGACAAGACCGTCATCACCATCATCAATCACCCTCCTGGATCTCACCATCTCCAATCTTCCAGCCGCCTCCCTGAAACTCCCCTGCATCCACTCTAACGGCTCATCCTTTTGGTCTCCTTTTGGCCAGAACACCGGGAAGCAGCCCTGTTGGTCACCCCTCCTCCCCCGTCACCACTGCCCTCTGTCCACCCTAGCTGTGCTACCTCCACAGATATGACTGGAGCTCCTGAGCACAGCATCCACTCCAGGCCTCCTGCAGGCTCATCTTCTCATCATCCAGGGCACAGATCCCTCTATGAGGTACCCCAAGTCCTTTCCTGCGTGCCTCTCCACCAGCTTTTCCCCCAGCCACGCCCCTCTGCCACCTACCACCTGGCAGCACCCATTCTTCCTGCAAACGGCTCATGAGCTCTGAGCTCTGTCACTGGAAGCATCTCACACCACCTAACACGAGTCGCCCCACAAGAGTCATTCCTTCTGGTTTTGCCTAAGCTGACTCTTTTTTGCCTCTCCGCCAGCACCTTGCATACAGTAGGCTCCCAAGGGGTATTTTTTGTCTGTTTTCACGAAGGCAAACTCCCATGGCAGCATGGGACTAGGACGGTACAGCTTTTTCTATGCAGCCCTCAGCTGGTCCCCTGGGTGAAAGGGGACCTCCCCTTACACTGTCACGGCCCGCAAGGGTCAAGCCTTTGCATGAATAAGTCGACGCCAACTCTTCAGCGGCACAGAATGCTGTCATATCAAACGCAGCTGTGTCCTCACTCTCGTCCCACCGCACCCACGGCTTGTGACCACGGGGATCACCGACTTGCATCCTCTGTGTGACTCAGTCATGCCATCATCTTTCTTCCCTTCCAAAGGCCATTATTAGGCAGAAACGATGCCAGGAACCACGTTCAGCAGAGCTGGCCACCTCACAGGCCCTCGGAGTGTCCCAAGGGACCACTCCATCTGACTGCCACCAGGCGGAAGAGGGGTGCCCCTCCCTGGGCTCAGAATCCTGCACCCACTTGCCCGTGGTGACTTCCACATGGATGCCTTACAGACACCTCATGCTTAAAGGGGCCAGCTGGTGAGCCTGATGCTCAAGGCAAGGGGAGCCCGGTTCACCCGTGACCCTCTGCTCTCCCACCTATCACCCAGCATCACGCCCTCATGGCTCTACCTCCGAGTTGTGTCCCCAGCAGACAGCACCCTCCCATATCCTCTGCCACCCCCATGACTTCCTTGAACCTCTGCAGTCCTTTCCTGTTTTCCCAGCCACCACTCTTGCCCTTCCGTTACCCTCTCCGCAGAGCAGCGTGATGGTCCTTGTTCAAATTTTCAGAGGCTCCCCTGGTGTGTGAAACAAATCCTAGATCACTTCCCAAGGCCTCCGAGACCCTCCACAATCCGGCCTCTGCCTTTTCAGCCTCCTCCAAGCCCTGGGCCCATTCACTGGCCTCTGCCAGCTCCCACACGCAACGCTACCTGCATTCAGTGTGTCCCTGATCCAGAATGTTCTTGGGGACAAGACCCTGGGAGCAGATGCATTAAGGGGGTAGGGACACGGTGCAACGTCATTCAATACCTCTTGGTTCTAGGGCCACCCTGAGCTCCTCGCAGCCTTGACAGGAGCAAGACAAGGATAAGAACCAACTCACCTGACATCTCGGTCTCAAATGCCAAACAGCAGCTCCAAACCCAGGGAGGGGTGAAGGCTCCCTCTGCTCTTAGCCGCTGCCTGAGGGGACCAGCTTCACGGCCTAGGCCAGGGATGCTCAGAGTCCTCGCTCCTCAGGAGTCGGGGGCCTGTGTTCTCCTTCCCTATCCCAGTGGACAGGACACCTACAGATTTCGAGATATCCTTGGGTGCGAGGACACGTCCCAGGCCCACTCAGATCCCCAGTGAATCTTGCCCAGGCTCTCCTTTCCTGAGCCCCCCAGCCCCTAAGCTGATCCTGGGCTGGACCACTGGGGTGCAGATGCAGCCCAGGATGGAGGCAGGCCGTGCCCCCAGGGGCTGGACCCTCAGGGGCCCGACACTACCGCAGTGCCCCCACCTCTCTGTCCCTTTCAATTCTTCTTCCTAAAACTGCTTCTGCCATGCCACTCCCATGCCCAGAGCTTCATGGGCTCTCCATGCCCTGTGAGGAGCCCATGCCCTCTGGCCCAACAGTTAAGGTCTTGGAGAGGCAAGCAGCCATGCTCCCTGCCCAGCTCGCCCGCTGGGAACCATCTCACTCCTGAGAAGTCAGCTTCGTTGTCACCAAACTGTCTCCCTTTTCATAGAAAGAGGACCTTCCTTCTCCTAGTTCACACCACAAAGCTGGCTAAATGTCCTCCTACAGGGCCATCGGTCTGTGGCAAAGAGCATGAAGAAACTGAAGAATAAAGCTCAATCCTCGGGATTTCCCCAGTGGGCCAAGAGCTTAGATTCCAAGCTATCAATGCAGGGGTCCTGGGCTCGATCTGTGGTCAGGTAACTAGATCCCACAGGCCGCAACGAAGGTTCGCGTGCCACAGCTAAAGATCTCGCACGCTGCAACTAAGACCCAGCACAGCCAAAATACATAAGTACTTAAATATTGAAAATAAAAAGCCAGTCCTGCCCACGCCCGGGCCCCCGCAGCATCAGTGCCCTGCCTGGAGCTCCCGACTCAGTACACAGCGACTGATTACAGACACGATGTCCCAGAATGTGCAAGGGACACGTGGAGGGGAACAGAAGGCCAAGGGGGACGGATGGCAGGAGGCTCCAGAACCCCGGCTAAGATGCTGGCGAGAGGGGGGCCGGGGGCTCAGCAGAGGAGCCCAGAGAGCTTGTTGGACATAATTTATTCCCGCGGCATCTTGGAGGGCTTCGGCTGGTTGAGTTGATAACAGAACAAGCAGCGCCACCGATCTTGGACGCCGCGGCTGTGACGGGAGTCAGCGCGGAGTGACAGTGGCCATAAAGCAGAGTACAGCCCCTCGGGGGGCACAACACTCCACGGGGACCAGCTTCACGGGCCTGCAAAGAGGAGGTTCTGAGAAGCCCAAGAGTGCGGCCCGTTCATGGCAGCAGGAGATGGAGCGGGACCCCAGATCCAGAAGGAAAAGGTAAGGCTGGAGGAGAAAGCCAGGCTGGACCCCGCACTTGCCCAGGAAGCAGCGAGCACTTCCCATGAGGCTGGCAGCCGAAAATCGCCCACCCGCTGCCCCTGGGGGACACCGAGGAGCAGGCAGGCTACAAATGTACCCTCGCTCTGCAGAAGCGGGGGCGGTGCTCCAGTTTCAGTAGACAGGGTGGGAGCAGGAAACCTGGAAGCCTAGACCCACGGTGGGGGTGCTTCCAGCTCCTGCTCATGGGGAGTCTCTGGGGAGTGGGTCTCAATGCGTCAGACTGTGGGGGAGGGGACAGGACCCTGACCTTCAACAGTGCCACCCCACACCCTGACCCTTGGCAAGGCAGGCCTGGACCTGAGCTACTGCCCAGGGAGAAGCATGCAGTCTCTGCCCCACACGATGACCACAGGGCTGCCCTGGAGCATCCTGTTCCTTCCCTGGGACAGCCTTGTGGGAGAGACGGTCACACAGCACAGTCCACTGTGGACTGCAGGCCCTGGCTCTCCCCTGGACGGACCCTCCTGAAGTCCAGCCCCCTGATGGCTCCTGCTCTGGTTTGGACAACGTGGAGTCATCACGACTTTGGGGGTCTTTTTGCAGTCCCCTCGAAAGAGTTAACCTGGCCTCAAAGTCAAGATCAGGGGCGCTGCTAGGGAGTTTGTCTGACCTCCTGAAGGGATTAGCACCCAGCTCAAGAAATGCCAACCAGCCATCGGGGCCAAATTTAACCCAGCCGTCCTCAGCCCTCGCCAGGGCACTCTCAAAATCGGCGATTACGCTAGCGGCAGCTCTCGGAGCAACCCGTCATCCGCTATTTATAACACACTCGCCTTCTGGGAGGAACCAGACACCGCTGGGCACAGCGAGGCACCCAGTGCCAGGCCAGCGGCCTTGGCCTAGAGGACTCGGCCACTGGGCCGTCCCTGCTCAGGACCCCGCCAGAGGCGCCTCTCCCAGGTTCAGAGCAGCCCAGCCCTGTCTTCTCTGCAGCCCAGACCCTGGACATCCCTGCCAGGGCCCAGCGTTTCCTTCTGCAGATTCTAGGCCAACCACCTGGAGGTCCCAAGGCCCCTCCGGCTGCTGGCTCCCCCACAACCTCCTCCGTTTTCCTCATCCCTCCATCATTCTGCATAGTCCATACAGGCAATGGAATGATATTCAAGGCTAAACACAAATGAACCCTCACACCGTGAAAAGACGTGTACATGCATGCTCAGTTGCTAAGTGGTGGTCGGCTCTTTGCAACCCCATGGACTGTAGCCCACCAGGCTCCTCTTTCCGTGGGATTCTCCAGGCAAGAATACTGAAATGGGTTGCCATTTCTTCCTCCAAGGGATCTCCGCAATCCAGGGATCAAAGCCACGTCTCCTGCATTGGCAGATGGATTCTTTATCTCTACATGTGAAGTGAAAGTGGCTCAGTCGTGTCCAACTCTTTGTGACCCCATGGACTATACGGTCTGTGGAATTCTCCAAGCCAGAATACTGGAGTGGGTAGCCGGTCCCTTCCCCAGGGGATCTTCCCAGCTCAGGGATTGAACCCAGGTCACCTGCATTGCAGGTGGATTCTTACTGACTGAGCCATCAGGGAAGCCCCATCTCCACGTGGGTGGACATTAAATGCATATGACCAAGTGAAACAAATCCATCTGAAAAGGCTACACACTGTATGAGTCCAAGTATACATTCCAAAAAAGGCAAAACTATGGAGACAGAGAATTAATCAATGGTTGGGGTGGGGGAGGGTGAAGAGGTGGAACACGGAGGACTTTTAGAGAAAATACTCTGCACGATACTACACTGGCGGGTACATGTCAAATCCATAGCACATACAACACCAGGCACAAACCTCCGTGTAAACTACAGACTTCGGGTGACCACGACGTGTCCATGCACAGTCATCCTCGGTGACAAATGTTACATCTGGTGGGGGGTCTTGGTGATGGGGGAAGAGGCTGAGCTTGTAGGGGGCAGGGGGTGTAAGGGTTATCTCTGTACCATCCTCTCAATTTTGTTATAAACCTAAAAGTGCTCTTAAAAAGAAAAAACTCTTTGAAAGAAAAAAAGAGAGGTGGGTGACAGCAACCAGCTCTATGAGGATATCACTAGCCAAAAAAGACAGCTCTTGCACTCAAGGACACAAACAGAAGCAGGTACCCATCCCTCAGAGACACCAAGAGGGTCCAGCTTTGTTCCCACCAAAGGGAGGCCAGACCATCTCCCGAACCTCAGCTCATCTCCGGACCCGAGAGAGGCCAGCCCTTCTCAGCACTGGCTTGCCGCCAAGGGCCCATTCACTTGTCCGCACAAGGACTTCACCTAAAAGATGTTGCCTCATTCTAAGTGAAAAGTGTTAGCTGCTCACTTGTGTCCAACTATTTGCGACTTCACGGACTGTAGCCCTCCAGGCTCCTCTGCCTATGGGATTTCCCAGGCAAGAATACTGGACTGGGTTGCCATTCCCTTCACCAGCGGATCTTCCCGATGCGGGCAGATTCTTTACTATGTGAGTCACCAGGGAAGCCTCATTCTAAGGGTCCCCCAAAGAGAAAGGTTTGCTGGCTTCTGGGGTATGAGCGAGATGTCCCAAGAAGTTCTTTCTGAAAGCCAACTGCTCCTCTGCCACTGAAGGAGGGGCATCCCACCAGCAACTAACACAGGCCCCCGCCCCTCCTCCCTGTATGGGCTCACGGCAGCCACAGCCCCTTAGGGTGGCACAGGGACAACCCCATAAACATGGTGGCGAAGGGCTGAGTGGGGAGAAAGTGCTAGAGAAAAGTTTAATAATAGCTGGGTCAGGCACAGCCCGTTTCCTTTTTCAGCTCCCTGGCGGACTGCTCCCATTACGCGATGAGGCCATGGGCAGGGCCGGGCAGCTGCTACCGGGACTCAAACCCAGGTCAGCGCGGGGGCCACGTCTCCTCAAGCCACCCCAGGGTCCACATGCCGTGGTCAGATGAGGGCCATGCACAAATGCGCTGGGCTCACCCAATGTGGCTTCTCTATAAATAAAGCCCGGAGCTGGCGGGACAGATGGGGCCAGGCCTCAGGGTTGACCGTCCTGCACCCACCAGGCCTGCGGCTCCACCACCTGCCTTGTTCCTCACTGGTCCTCTTGACCATGGACCGCTATCCCGGGCTCTGGGTTGGGGGAAGGGGAGCTGGTGAGAGCAGCAGGAAGCCTGCATGGGGGGCAGGCTGGCATCAGAGCTGCCCTCCCGGCAATGGGGCAGCTGCTGCCCTCTGCCTGGCCTCTCCATCCCCTGGAAACCAACAAATAAATTCACTCAACAGTCAGCACACGTGTGCAAAGAACGTCCACCCTGCACAGCAGCAGAGGACCACAGAGGGAAGAGACCGAGTCAGACTGTGCTGCACGCGAAATCAGTATTAAAAGGGCAGGACCGGGGAACAAATGGCTTGCTTGAAAACACAGCCCTTAGCAACGCACAGCGCAACTGTGACTCGTCTTCCGAAGTTGTTCAATGGGTCTGAAGCTAAAATAAGTTTGAGGACGAAAAGCACATGGAACAGTGCCTGGTTGCAGAACCACCAGGCACTGGATGCTGTGTCAATTCACCGTCAAGGTGGACAAGACAGAATCCAGGGCCTTCACCAGAGTCCTCTCTCTGGTGGACAAATGAGCTGAGCACGGGTCTGGAGCCAGGAACTCAGGCCCAGGCTGGGTTAGGAGGAGCCCACAAACCTGACCCAGGGGCAGCCCAAGCCGAGCACCAGTGTCCAGTTCTTCATGGACCTGTGGACGGTTCTCCCCTGCCTCTGAAACGAGAACTCCACCATCACCACTGCATTTAGGCCTCCAATATGGGGGTGTGGGAAGGGGAGCGGAAGGGCCAGAGCACCTCCTACCAAGCCCAGAAAAGGTCTAGAGAAGAAGTTTGAGCCCTGAAGGCAGCCAGCACCTGGCCTGACACAGGAGGGGCCCCGCCCAGCCGGGGTTGCCAAGTTCACCATCACAGCTACCATGCCCGGAGCAGGGCGGCGTGCTAGGCTCTGAGCCGGCTGTTTCAGACCCACTGTCTCATGTCATCTCACACCCGGCCAAGGAGGTGGGCACTGCTGTTCGAGGCTAACCAGTGGGACCAGGCTGAGTCCCCAGTCCTGTGTGTCCACACAGTCCCTATCCCCCGACCTGTTGCGCATCAGTCTCCAGAGCTGTAAGCAGCCACCTTCCCAGCCCGGGGTGGGCTCCCCTGGGCTGTGGCACAGCGGATAGAAGCATCCCCAGGGGCACGCTGCCCCTGAGACCTGCTGTGCCACAGCCCCTTCCCTACTTCCCCTCGAGAACGAACACCTCTTCACCACTGCCCCGGGCATCCCGCCCCCTGAGACTGGGCTCCATCCAATCCCCACCGGGAGCTCCTGCACCTGGATAGGCAGGGACTAAGTTTCCACCGAAGCTGTTCCTGGGCCGATGGGTGCCCGTCCTCTCTGGACGTCAGCATCAGAGCGGGTAGCCTCTGTCTATGATGAGGATCTGGGAAAGTCACGGCAGACACTAAATCACTCAGCAGAGACTGGGGGCAGGGGCCCGCCGGCAGACCGTTATCTCATCTCGTGACCACTGACGCCTAGGAGGTCGGCATCCTCATCATCCCCTGTACCCGAGAAACCGAGGCTCAGAGAGGTTGGGGACCTTATCCAGCGAGAGGCTTAGCCAGCCAGACCCAGAACTCAAACTCTGAAGTACAGGCCACACCGGTTCTTCACGGGTGACGGCCATCCTTCCATTCACCGAGCCGGCAGCAGCCCTTGAGTGATGGGACGGCCTCTGCAGCCTGTCTCCATCAGTTCGTTATTAGGTTTTCTTGGGAACCTGGCTCTACTTAGAGCGGGCTTTTCCTGGTGGGGAGGGTGACTGGCCAATGAAGCAGGATGACGAGCTCATGACCTTTCTTGGAGGTCACGGGGGCACTCAGAGCCAGGGCAGAGCCTCGCGGGCCCCCATTTCCCAGATGGTAAGGTAAACAGAGTGGCCAAGCCACCTGCTCAAGCACAGCCACAGTACCACAGAGGCAAAACAGACAAACCTACCTCCTGCCCCAGGCCAGCCAGCCATGTAATCCTGAAAACCCTCCTCCAGAAGGCCCTGCAAGAGCCCGGCCTCCACCTCTGTCCTCCCCCAAGACAGGGGTCCCGGGCCCATGGAGGGAGAAAGAGACCAGCCCCTCCAGGGAGGGGTCCCGGCTTAGCTCGGGAGGTACCTCTCTCTGCTCCCTTCAGTTTAAAACAGGCCATAAGGACGCCTGCCAAAGGTCCAGGGCTCCTGCCAAACAGAAGGGTTATATTTCTGGCCCGGCACCGTGAAACCCGGGGACAGCTTCCCGAACCAACAGCTGACTCCCGGCTGTGATGACAAGACTATCCTGAGAGTCGGCCCGGGGCCGAGCGAGCAGCGGGCTCCCTGCATGTGTCCGGTGGGGTGTGGGGCGGGGGGGGGGGCGTCTCCATCCGGACTCTGGGAGCAGGGTGACGGCTATATAAGGGCACGCATGCTGGGGTGGGGGAGCCTGGGGGGCCGGGATTCCTCTGGTCCCGGCGGGAGCTCACCCTCACACGGGCCTGCGTGCACACCTGCCGCGGATGAACATTCCTGCACGCCATTCCCTGGCCCAGATCGGGCTTCCCCATCCCAGCGACATCACTGCACCCTCTCACCTGCTCCTGGAAGCCCAGCCAGAGGTTCCACCTCCCTCCTGCCACTCCAGTCCCACATACTGTGCAGCCAGGCTTTCCATGAGCAACGCGTGGGACCGCGAGAGGGCTCAGGGGAGTGGCAGGGACACAGCTGCAGGTTTTAAGGACAAAGAGCCCGGCCGTGGCTCGTGGTGTCCGGGCTTATCCCACGAGGCTCTGGAGGGCAGAGCCGGGGGACCAAAGTCAGAACCTACAGGTGAAAAATGATCCGTCAGCCTCACTCACCCAGAGACCCAGAGCTGACCAACAGGGTAGCTGCCACTAGAAGTCTGGACACAGACCCACGGCCACCTTCCAGGAGCCTATCTATGCTTTGGGGCAGGGGCTGTCCCAGGAGCTAGTGGGGTCCCAGCCACTTGGCTCTGTGCTTCCATATCACAAAGGAACTCCTGGGAACGGAGTGCTTGAGCAGCCCACTGGGGCTGACGGTCCAAATGGGAGGCTCCCCTGGCAGCCCAGGGTAGAGGCTGGGAACCCACTGTCCCTTGCGTCCTTCTATTCCTTTAAACTTAAGGTGTCCTTGGCAACAAAACAGTCTCCTCCCACATCCACATCCAGAAACTATAAAGGTGAGGGGAGGCTAGCTCTGCAGGGCAGCGTGATGAGTCCTCTTCATTTACGCAGTGTTTCTACCCCTCTGCTCTTCCCAGTGCCCTCCAATGACCACATACAAATTTTATCATCAGAAATAAAAGGACGAACTAACTTCCTTCTCGCCTCTCAGACACCCCCATCAGTGGTGAGGATCGGCCACCTGGAGACCTCTACCCTCCCCTTGCCATCCCCTCTGACACATTCACACCTACCAGGGGAGAGTGTCACACACAAGCGGATTCTATTTCTAGGGCCGCTCGTTGCTGGGAAGGTAACAGGGCTGGACTTCCCTGTTTTCAGGTGCTGGACACCTGTGTGGCAGCAGGGTGTGCCCAGCAGGTGCCCACGGAGTGCCATTTTCCTTCCTGTCATCCTGGAAGTGGTCTCTGCTGTTGCCAAGGCTCCCTCACCACCTCCAGAGATGGCCTTGGATCTTTAACACACCTGTAAATTTCTTTAAGAAACCCAGGCTGGCGGCAAGCCCCAGAGCAGAAGAGTTTCCGAACTCTGTAATCTCTCGCTGGGACGGTACCAGCCCACGGCCAGCCTCACTGGGACTCCCAAAACATAGGAGGAAAAGGGAAAAAGGGAAAGCTCAGGAAGAGAGGGAGCCTGCAAGGAAGGAGAGGCTGAGCGGGAGCTGAGAGGGACCCTGGACCAGAGCCCAGCACCACTGCGCCCACCTCAGTCCACCGGCGACCCCTCCCAGCCCCGAGCCCCTTCCACTTAGCAGGTCATGCCCATCGCAGCCATTAACCTGGCCGGCCCTGGGCCTGGCACCCGTGATGGGCACAGGAGGCCAAGAGCCGTGCTTCGCGTGCCTCCGGGGTTCTGTCACAGCACCAGGAAAGGCTCTCATGTCATAGGCACGCAGCAGTGAGCCAGCAGGCCTGGGGCGGGCCGTGTCCATGGCCACCAGGGAGCTGACCTCAGCATGGGCGGCTGGGCCCAGAGTGGGAGCAGAGACAGGGCTTCTCAGGGTGCATCCACACAGCGGGAGGCGTCCTATGTGTTCAGCTGTGGCAGATCGGGGAGGGGTGCCCTGACTCTAAGGGGGAGACCCGCTCTCACATCAAACATGCCAGATATACAAGAAGCAAGTGAGACGTGACGGGGGACCCCCGAAAAGCTGCAACCTCCTCATTCTGGAAACACAAGACGGGGAGGGGGTGATTCATGAGACCAAGTTTACAGAATCGTGAAGGAGGATGACAGAGCTGTGCAGAAAAGCTCACGGCGACAGAGCCACAGGGGGCCGCTCAGGAAGCAGGGACGCTGGGGGCGGTGGCCCTCCCCGATGGCCAGACCCCCGACCAACACCGGTGGTGGGGCTGCCCTCCCAGCGCGGTGGGAGCCACGTGCAGTCACGTGGCTCTTTAACAGGTGTGGGCGAGCAGAAAGCACGCAGGGTCTGCAGTCACATCCCCGCCCCATCACTCGATCGGAGGGAAGCTGCGAGTCAATAACACACCGTGCTGGGCCGTTCCGTCACTTGCCAAACAGATTAGGAGGCCTTCCCTGCGGATGTCACACACATGAACACCAAGGACGGTGCCAGGTGTGAGGGAGGGGCACCAGGGGCCCCTCGCAAGGGTCCACATCCACCTTGGGGGTGACTCAGACATGGACCTGTCCACAGGAACGTCGGATGTACATCCAGGGAGAGAGAGGTATAGCCCAGCTGTGGCTCTCAGCCCCTCTGTGCCTGAGTCTTAGCATCGAGCAAGTGGACCAGCTCTCCCACTTGGCTGGCCGAATGCTTGTAAGATGCACTGCAAACAAACAAAGGCGCCGGATACACCTGGGATGCGCTGATCAGAGTTCACAGCTGAAACCGAGAGGCAGGACAGGTTGGTCAAGGGAGAGAGAGAGAGAATGATGCCCAGAGGTGGCGCTCTCAGGGGCATCAGGTCCGTGGAGAAGCACGGAAGCAGAAGGAAGAGCAGGACAGCGTCCATCCCCAAAGGGACAGCCAGAGAGCCGTGCCTCCAGAGAGGGGGCCATGTGGGCGCCTCCCCTGCCACCCACACTGGCCCCCGCCTGCCAGCCCGGCCACCCCTGCCCGGCGCCCTGCCTCCCGGGGCCAGCGCCGCTCCAGCTCCCCGAAGAGGGGGATGGGGTCCAAGGGAAGGAAGGTCCTGGCAACAGGAAGAGACCAGAGGGGGCTGGGCAGAGAGCAGCTCACACAGTCACAGGCCTTCTGGGCCAGCCTGTCCTCTAAACCAGACGGCCAGCAAAGCGGGGCTCAGCGTGTGCCCTCCTGGGGTATCTCTCTGTGGATTCCCCTCATGGGCTCTACCCCGCCCTGCCTGCCCTGGTCAGGAGGGTGCGGTCTGAGACCCAGGAAGGGTCATTCTGGCCTGACACCCCTCAGGCCTCCCTGCACTTTCTCCTGCCTGCAGGAAGGTTCCCCCACCCCTAGGGCATCTGTGCCATCCCCGGCCTCCACGCTAGCCACCCTCCAGCATCAGAGATGCCTGGTGGCCACCATTCTACATTTTCCAAGCCAGCAAGTTCCATCGGCCAAGGCCAGAGTCAGCGAACTCCTCTCGGCTGTGCCTTTAGTACGTTTCACAGGCCTCTGTCAGCGACCCTGATCGCTCCTGCCAGGCCTCGGACAGGCTCACAGGCACCCCCAAGACACCCCCCCAGCAGCCTCACAGCTTCAACACAGTATGTTTACGAGCACCGTCCATGAGTCCAGAACACAAGACATGCCTCCTCGCTGCCCTGGAGAAACCCCCTCCACCCACTTCTTCCTTCCCTCCACATCGGATGGCACTCTATCCCTCACCCCTCAGGAGCCACAGATGCGCTGCAGACTGGGGGCTGCTCCCACTGCCCCCAGAGTGGGCAAGCGGCCTCCTCCCCGCGTTGTCAGAGCCACCCTTACCGCCAGCCCCTGGGGCTGAGCCTCCCTGAGGCCCAGCCAACTAGGAGGCCAGGCAACACACGGAGAAGGGGGCTGGAGGACACGCCAGGGCTGCTCTGAACAGTGCCCAGCGGGGCTTTACCCTGTCCTGCCCAGAACGAGGTCATCAATAGGCCCAGAAATCAGAGGCTCACGGTCCAGAAGGGCGCAGGTGTCCTGACGATGGGTTTAGAACAACTGGGCTACTGTTCCCTTGATGCCAAGAGGGATGCAGACTTGGAATCCCAAACTTTTCAAGTGGGAGAGGTTGCCAGCTGTCCATCTGTCTCCTTCTGTCTCCCCGCAGGGCCAGCCTCAGGGTGCCCGGGGTTCATGCCCTTTTGTGAGAAGCAGCTGCAGTCCCCCTTGCCCCCAAGGAACCTGGGAGGAGGGCACTGGAGCTGGGAGAAGGATGGCGTGTTGGGAAACACAAAATCCATCCTCCCCTGGATTTTGAAGAGCCTGCCCAGGTCTGCCCACAAGGACCGCACCCCATGACACTGACGACCTCCTCCACGACAGACGAGCCCAGACACAGAATCCACACGTGCAGGCTGCAGGCCGCAGGCCCAACCCCACACCTGGACACCCCCACACCCCCCACCCCACAAGGCTGACTGGGGATTGGAGGAAGCAGGCTAGGCTGCCTCCACGTCCCCTCTCGCCTATTTCAGGAGCGTGGGCTCCACAGACACAGAGCAAAGAAGCCACATGAACGGCGGGCAGGCAGTCCTTCCTGGTTACGGGAGGTCCATGGTCACCGGGCCCCACCTCACCCCCTTCCCCTGCACGGCCTGGGCTCCAACTCAACGGGCTTCCTCCTTAAGGACATTCAAAAGGGGGTCGAGAGAAAGAAGGCTGAAAGGCGTGCCTCTCTCTTGGCAAGAGTCAACCTGCCCTTCCTATCTGTAGGAGGAACGGCTTCAAGGACGTCGCCCTGTGCCTCCCCACACCTCCGGGCCCTCCCTTTGGCCCAAGAACCAGAAACGGGCCTGGCACCTTCCGGGGCTGCCCCGCTGGCTGGCAGGTGCAAGAAACGTGCCTTGGTCCAGGCACCTGCTCGCTGGCTTGGCCGCCCCAGGACGGTCCGGTCACAACGGTGCCGAGTTCCAGAACCAGGCGCTGCCAGCGAGAGGCAGAGGAGCAGAGCCTTGCCAGGGGCCGGAAGGGGAGGGGGAAGACTCAGATGGTGCCCTGGACTCGTGAAGGTCTGTTCCCCCTCCACGCCAGGACCACAGCACCCAGGTGAGCTGCCTGGCTCAGACCCGTCCTTCCCAGGAGCCAGGACACACCAGATGTCTGTGCGGCGGGGACACTAAGGCCATGGCAGGACGGGGCAGAGATGGGGGGTTGGCACAAGCGGGTCCGGGGAGCTCCAAGAGCGCAGCACCAGATGCCGAGAGACCGGAGCTGGGTCGACTGACCTCAGGATGGAGAGAGAAGGAAGAGCCCAGCCGCGCTCATGGGGAGAAGGTTCCAGAGTCTGGCTGGGGTGGTGAGCACCCCCTTCTCTGCTGTCCCACTCCAGCACGATCTGACTGCCCCCACCCCCGCGTTCCCCACCATCACCCGAGCTCTCACACCCGTGAATAAAGAGACCAGTAGCCAGATGGTCCCCTTCAGGGAGCAGCCAGGGGCTCACCATCTGGCGAGACCGATGCTGTGAGCCTGTCGCTCTAGAGACCAGCAGCGCTGGAGGAGCCACGAGAGCGCAGTCTCCAAAAGTGGACACTGCCAGGCTCTTACAACTGACCAGCCAGGCCTGGCCAGTAAGTTTCCCAGGAACGCAGACCCAGAAGGCCACGTAGGAGAAGCGGGACCCCAGGACGGAGAATGGCAAGAGTAGCTCAATCAGAGAGGGTTTCCTGGAGGCAGCGGCCATCAGAGGCCAGGGGACCTGAGAGCCTGTATCAGAGGAGACAGGAAGTCAGTGGGGCCTCCGTGCCCCTCCTCAGCCAGGCCAGGGCAAGGCGGCCACGGGGAGGAGCTGGGGGGGAGGGTGGCAGAGGCAGAGACTGAAGCCTGAGCTGCCCCCCTTCCCACCAACCCCTCCCCGGCTGGCTGTGACCCAGTGCTGTGCTAAGCGGCTTAGCCGAGGGCCCTATCTCCTCGGCTCAGGGCTAGCGTCAGGGGATGCAGGGAGCCGGTGCGACCACTAGTAAAAGCCAAGCTGATCCCTCAGGTCCTCTGAGCCTCTTATGTGCAAAAGAAGGACAAGTGCAGCCTCCCCGCTCTGGGGCTGGCGGGGATTTGGTGGGGTCGTGGGAGTGAGCACAGCTCTGAGCCTGGCACACAGGAGACCTCCACACAGGCCCGTGACAGTGGCGTGGAGGCACCGTGGGTCAGAGCAGCAGGAAACGAGGTACAGAGATCAGGCTCTGTGCGGTGACCTCGGCAGGAAAAAGGTGGACGAGCTCGTGGAAAACTAGAGCATCTCCCAGACAGGCTTGAGGAATGACTCTGCATCAGATGACCTTCTCTACTTTGGGTTTTAAGGCCCATCCTCAGCCTTCATCCCCACCGCCCCTGACCCCAGCACATCAGTCCACCCACAGCCCAGCTACCCCCTGCCCAGAGAAGAGCAGAGCTTTCCCAGGTCCAGAATGGAGTGCCCCTCCAGCCCGGGGCACAGCCCACCGCCTGCTGCAGCCCCCAACTCTGAGCAGCTGCCTGGCGGCCATGGTGGAAACAGGGCAGGGATCTCTGCCCTCCACTGTCCATCGGGACATAGCCTGGCGGCAGCATTCCGTTCTATACTGAGCAAGTGACACAGCAGAGCCACAGGCTGGCCGTGCCGACAGCCTCCGGCCCCGCTGAGCAGCGCGCTGGCCAGGCCAGCTTCTTCACCCAAGGTCAGGACCGGTCCAGGCTGGGGCCCACACCCCCCACGTGGACCAGGACTGGGGTGGGCGCACCGGGGTGGAGTCAGGGCCCCCGCATCCAGCCTCTCACCTACAGGGAAGAAACCCGGGCTCAGAAGGAAAATGCTCGTTCAAAACTCTCGCAGCCCGATTCTCTGGGACTTCCTTGGGTCACCTTTTCAGGAAGTCCTTCCTATCACATACAGTCATATATGTACACATTTTTTTTTTTTAATTTAGGTAAGGTGGCTTAGATGGTAAAGAATCCACCTGTAACGCAGGAGACCAGGCTTCAGTCCCTGGGTCGGGAAGATACCCTGGAGGAGGGAATGGCAACCCACTCCAGTATTCTTGCCTGGGAAATCCCACAGACAGAAGAGCCTGGTGGGCTACAGCCCATGGGGTCACAAGGAATCGGACACGACAGACCTCCCCCCACCTTATATTTGGGTTCTTTCGCCTTGAGCCCACCTCAAAATGTCCAAGCGCACCCCACTCCCGCTTCCTCACCCCACTCAGCTGTCCCCCTCTCCTTCCCCAGCCTCCTCCACCTCAGATGCCAGCAGCTCCCAGTGACCCTCCATGAAGGCCAAGTCCAGGCAGCAGGCTGGGAACCAGGACACCTGGGCTCCCGTCCCTCCCGTGGGAGGTGACCTGGGCGACGGATCTTAGCAAGCGGAGGCAAGGAGGCTTGGAGGGAGGCCTGGAGTCACGGAGACTCGGCGGAGCCCATAGCCGCTGATGCTTCTAAAGGGGAACGAGAGCCCCCACCCCGTCTCTGAGCCCGAGCACAGCCATCGGACTCCCTCGGGCAGCGGAGCTGGGATGAGGCGAGTCCCGGGACAGATACTCCTCACCGCTCCCATCTGGGGAAGTGGGAACACAGACCATCACAGTCCCCGTGTGAGCAAGGCCACAAAACAAACGGGGCGGGGGCTCTCCTCTGCCCAGTGAGCCCTGGGTGCCTTTCAGAAGAGTCCGAGGCAGGGGACAACTTCCCAGGAAGGATGCCCGCCTCTCCCTGCCCATCCCAGCTGCCCCGGGCTGGCCTTCTCCCTCTTCTCCCGCCCAGGAGGATTGAGGGAGGAGGCTCAGGCCTGGAAAACAAGAGGCTCCTAAGATCCAGGAATGAATCTTGAGCCCCGTGTGAATCTAGTCCTGCTCTGACCTGCAGCAACTATGGACAGCCCCCTCTCAGGGGACAGCAGCCGCCTGACCCTCCCTGGGGAGGACCAGGCCTCTGGTCCCCAAGGAGAAAACCCATCAGGGAACTCCCTGGGGATGAAAGTGCCACCGGTACAGGGCCGCCTGCAGCCCACACGCCCTGTATCCCAAGTTCAAGCAGTTGAACACTAACTGGTCTGCACGCTGCCCCACCAGGGATGGGGGTCTGAAGTGGTAACAGCCTTCACCCCATCGTCTGAGTGGGCACATGAGGGCATTTGATTTGGCTCAGAGCAGGGCGAAGGGACAGCTGGCTGTGGGCCTAAACCCAGGCAACTCCTCCCAGCCAGGGCTCTCCCGTGAGCCACGGCAGCATTGACACAGCTTTCTGGGGAACAGGACTATGGCGAGTCGGCTTTGCTGCCAACTCCGGAGGGGAGCCAGCCCCGTCATAACTCAATGACATTCGCAGAGGGCACCGTGGGAACACACAAAAGCCACAAACCACGTTCAGCACAAAGCAGGCTGGCCCCTGGCAGCTGCAGTCCCCGGTGGGGCTGGGGAGGACTCTGCGCGGGGGCCCCAGGGAAGGCGAATGTCATGCCAGCCAGATGAGGGAGCAAAGGACGCAGAGTCGGGACCCGGGTTCGAGGCTCAGCTCGGCAGCCTTGAACCTTCAGCCTCAGACCTGGGTCTCTCTGACCCTCACCTTCGAGGTGCAATGAGTGTCTCTTCTTCAGAGGACAGAGAGAAGTGCTGTGCACACTGCAAACAGAAAGGAGGGAATATTCTAGGCTTCCTCTGAAGGCTGGGGGGGGAGGGGAGGGGAGGGGAGGTGGGAAGACACAGGAGGTCATGGGGAGCATCCTCGGCAAGGCCGAGACTCCGAAAAGCAACCTGTGGGCTCTCTAGGCAAGCCCTCCATCATCACAGGAAGGCAGGCCTGCAGCCGGCATCCACCAAGTTCATAAACATGACGAAGAGGGCTGTTGGCAAAATTCATGCAGTGGAATGAGCCGCAGAAGGTGGTGGTGCTGCCCTCCGCAGCGGGAACAGCTGGCCATGTGGACACGGGGCCCACTCGGTCCACTTGCCGCTTTGCAAGGGGAGGGGGTGCCGACCTGCCCTCCCCGTGATGGGGGTCGGAGAGACCCTTAGCCAGGAAACTGCCATTCATTCCAGAGAGATCAATCAAACAGGTTTTTAATTTCAGCCCCACCAGGAGGGCCGGCCAGACCCAGACAGAGGAGTGGGCTGAGCCTGCCTGGGGGGACACAGCCCTGGAGGGTCCTTGGTGAGGGTGAAGGAAGGGGTCAGCAGACCTGAGGTCCTCCCTGGCGTGAGGAGATGGGGTGGGAAACGCAGGGACCCGAGCCTTCTCCCCTGCACGGGGCCCTGCAGCACGGCCTGAGGTCATGATCACCCTAGTGGCATCAGCCCTCCTGCCTTCCACAGCGAGCCCCCAGGAGGGCAGCCCACACACAATGCTCTAAAAAAACATGATGAAGGGGACAGTGATGAACAGGACGCTACTAGGAGGCTCAGCCCCAATTCAAGGTGCCCCTCCCCTCCTGGCCACACTCCAGCCCCGCTTCAGCAGCAGCCCCCTGCTCCAGGAAGCCCCCCCACTGCTGAGTCACCCACAGCACATCACCTCTGAGGGAGCCGCTCACGTGGCTGGGCTGCCGCTCCCCAGTCACCATCTCCACTCCCATGTATGTGTGCCTGGAGGCTGCGGGCCGGCCACGTGCTCCCTCTGGGCAGGCCCACCTGCAAGGCAGCTCTCAGGTGACCCACAGCTCCAGAGACCCAGACAGTGCTCCAAGGAGGTCCACAAGGAGCTCTCACAAAGCCTCAGGACGAGCTGAGTGCCGGGCGAGCATCGTTGTCCAACCCTCTGCCTCCTGCTGTGCTCGAAGGCGCCATCAGGCTGCCACCGAGGATACGTCCAGGCCTGCATGGCAGAGGTGGGGTGCACACACCTGACTTGCCAGTCTCTTCTCTGCCTCCACCCCCATTCCTTCCAGTCCCCAGAAAGCCCTGGCTAAGCTTTCAGTAATACCACAGAGGCCAGGTCAGACTCGGATCCAGACGCCACACGCTGGACACACTTCCCACGTCATCTCGTTTACCGAGAGGAGCGGCACGGTGCAGATGGACAGCACAGGTGCCCACTGGTGCCAACCCACCCTGCAACCACCACCTGTGCAACCTGGGCAAGTCACCTAACCTCTCTGAGCTGCAGCAGCAACATGGAACACCGTACCACCCCTCTCTCGGGGGTGTTGCTGAAATGATGCCTATAGAGTGTGCATCCTCTTGGCAAGCACTCAATCAACGGTCGTTAGTATCACACAATTGCATGACCCCCTCAGGGTATCACTGTCTTCTCTCTGCCACGGAGGAGGTGATGCTCGGAGACACCAGACGACTGGTCCAGAGACAGAGGACACAGAGATGGGGGCTGGAGCCCAGCTCTCCGGGTCTCAGGGCTGCCGTTCTTGCAACACCACGGGCGTACAGAGGACACAGAAGGACAGAAGCAGCAGATGCACCCTCAACCCTGGGGAAGCCTCAAGTCACAAGAACCAAGGAGCTGTGGGACCCTGGCTCACTAGACTGTCCCCTCCCTGACTTTGGCAGCTCCCTGGGGATTCTGGAAGATAAGGCATGACCTCAGCAAGTCTATTTGAGAGGACTGGCTAGTTTCCCCAGATTAAATGCTGTTGCAGCAGCGAGGCCAATGCCCTCCCCCTGACCCCAAGCTAATCAGATTGACACCTGCTCTCCCCACAGAAAAGCAGGAAGGTGCTGCTGGCTGGGTCCGGCCGTCAGGTCTCACATGTTCCAGAGCGATGGGAAAGCAAGTATTTTCAGCGCTCTGGCTATGGCACAAACCCAGCTTGCAGGGGGAACCAGATTCTCCACCAGCAAATGACCAGCAATCACCAGGGCTGGCAGAGAGGGTCAGGGGGCACCTCTCGAGTCATAAGCAACCCACTTGAGGGGGAAAGATACCTGTGCCCATCACAGCCAGTGTCCATCCGCCAAGATCCGGGTTACGCAGACACGACCTCGAGGGGAGCAGGCACCTTCACAAATGTGAGCCCCGGTGGTCTCCTGAGCCACCCTGGGGAAGGACACACTTCTGCCCCGCTTCACAGAAGAGGGGACTGAGAGGACATGAGGTGATTTTTCCAGCGTCACAGAAAAAAGTGAGGACAACGCCCCCAGCCAGCGCTCTTGCCCGTGGCGCTCCTGGCCACCAGCCCTCTTCACTCACTGATCCGCTCTCCACGCATCCCTTCATTCATTCCCTAAATCTCTTCCCTAAACAGCTCCGTTCACTGCCCTCTGATGCCCGAGAAAGCCTGGGAGACCAGGATTGCGTCTTTGTTTCCTGCAGACCTGCCGGGACAGCACCTCTCCTGGCTCCCCCAGCAGAGCGACTGGGTCGGGAGGCTGAGACCAGCACAGCCCATGCCCCACCCCCATCCAGCATGCAGCCCTGACCTAGAATTGCCCCTCCACTGCACAATGAAGCTGAGAGCCTCATAGAGAACATATCCAAACCGCCCAGGAATACGGCTCCGGGGATGTTACTTTTGGAGGAGACATGCAGTAAGGAACAGGAGGGACCGAGCAGCCAGTCACTCAGCTCACAGCCAGTCACTCAGCTCACAGGCAGGGTCCTGTGGCCACCGAGGACCCGGCCAATTAGTCAATTAACAGCAGGATTGACTGAGTGCCCACTACAGGACCTGGGGCAGGGGAAGAGGGGTACTGTGAAGGATGAACAGAGGTCCTGCCCTCAAGGGGCTGATAGTCTGGTTGGAGGGGACATGTCTGGAAAGGGAACTGTCTGAGCAGGACACAGACCCTAAGCACCACTGAGAAATTCAGAAGAAGGTGCAAGCACGGCTCTAGAACGCATAGTTGAGGGCCCTGTATGAGTGCCAACATCGCAAAACCAAGGAGAAAGAGGAACAAAACACAGCCAGGATGGGGGTCCCCTCCAAGAGGCCAGGCCAGTGATGACCACAGGAGATGTGCTGGTGAGGCTCTGGCCTTAGGGGGTGTGGTGGGTTCAGGGTGGGGGGGCCCCTTCTATTAACCTTTATAACTTACATGTACCTTCTGTACCTTTAAAATACTACCAAATGAAATTATTTAATGTTCTTGCTAAGTTAATTATTAATAATCAATAGTGCGGCTGGGGCGGGGGTGGCTGGAGAGCTCCATGAAGATGACCTGCTGATGGCGACTGGGAGAAACAGAAAGGGACGAGGCAATGGCGCAGTCAGGGGAAGAGAGGGCCCCCGGCCCAGCCAGCAAGCTTAGGGTTCGCCCTCACCGCTCACCTCTGTCGCCTGCTCCATGCTCCTGCAGCCAGGGGAAGGCGGCTGACAAGTCTGAGAAGGGGCCGGGGTGCAGAGACTGGGGAGGACCGGACTGGCTGGACAGGGCAGCTGTCCTAACATGAGAAGACCACCCCGGAGAAGAGGGCAGGCAATCCGCCCCTGCAGCTCTGGGGAACAGACCAGGACTGATGAGAAGGAACTTCCAGAGTAAAACACCCCCAGACAGTAGGTGGCCCCCCGGAGAAGCGGGAGTTCGGTGGCCTCAGCAGAGAAAGGAGAAGGCTAGCACTGCACTAGAGCACGTGGACCAAACACCACTCCCAGGACCGGGAAGCCAGGGGTGGACTTGTCAGGATCACCCGGGCGCTTGTTAACCAAGGGTGTGTAAGTCGCTCAGCCACATCCCACTCTTTGTGACCCGCATGGACTGAAGTTCGCCAGGCTCCTCTGTCCCTGGAATTCTCCAGGCAAGAATACTGAGGGGATTGCCAGGCCCCTGGCTCTCCTGCATTGCAGGCAGATTCTTTACCAATTGAGCCACCTTGTTAACCAAATCGAGCCCCAATCCCCACTCCTGCCCAAGGGTGTGAGTTGCAAGCTTCCCAGTGACTCTTGACACATAGCTAGGCTCAAACCACCAGACTGAATGTCCTTTGGGTGTTCTCTAGTTCAAGATTCCGGGGGGAAACAAGGGGGTGGAGAGGAGGCAAGGGAGGGAACACATCAGATCCAGGTGATGGGTCAGGGGGGAGTGGAGAGTTTCCAGTTCCCACGGCCCTGAAAACCCAGCCCAAACCCTCTGTTGTTAAACAAAACTTAAACAGGTTTCATATCCACTGCTTATCAGAAGGAATTTAAATGTAAATAAATAAGTAAAGCTCACAGTAAAAAGAGAAAGGAGCTTATCAAGGAAGCTGGAGCTGGGGACAGAAAATATCTGGGGAGGAGATTACATGGATGATCCAGGATTTGCGTGTGTGTGTGTTGGGAGCAGGTACCTGGTGACACAGGACACTCTGGGAGCTGGGAGGCCTGTGCCTGCCTCAGTCCCCATCCTCTGACTGTTAGAATCCTATCAAAAAGAAAGATCCAGGGGTGCATGCCAAGACCAGAGAGCAGGGACCTCGGGAGAAGCAGGGGCTGAGTCTGGCAGGCTCCAGTCCCCTGCAGGGCTCGGGGAACTGCCCATCTGCACCGGGGAGGCAGCACGATGCTTGCAGGGAGCAGGGAGACCCTACACTGGCCTGGCCCAGCCTTTGGAGAGTCAGCCCAGCCTCAGGGAGCTCGCAGCGCAGGGCAGAGAGGAGCGACGGACTCTACTGGCCGGACCCACATGCCACAGCGGGTGAAAAGGTGGAGGAAAGTGAAAGGCCCTGCCCGGAGCCAATGAGAAACCCGACCCAGGAGATCATCTGAAGGTGCCGCCCGCCCACGGCCTGGAGAGAACCCCATGCAGGCTCCAATGTCAACATCTGTTGCCCTGGCACCAAGGCAAGCCAATTCCACGTGAATTTCCACCTGCCTCGCCCTGCCAGCCCCACGCTTTGCTGACCTCTTCAGGGTGGGCCCGGCACGGGCACAGGTGGAACCAGTGGTCATGCGTGGATCTGGAAAGCTCCCTCCAAGCCCTCTCCCCACGGCACCTCTCCGTCAGCAAGCAGGGGCGAGGCCCAGGGGCTTGGTCCTGGCCAAGGCCAGCGCGAGGGCCTGACCTGGGAGCATCGTCTGCACTGACTCCCCGCCCCAGAGCACACTGGCGTCTGCCGCGGGTGCAGCAGAGCCAGGATCTTCCTTCCTGACCTGGAGGGTCAGGGTACCACCAACGGGAATCCAGAGGCCCCAGATAGGGGGAGGCACCCGGGCCTGGTCAGGGAGCCCAGGTCGGGGGGGGGACCTGGGATGTCCCTGCCCTCTCCACCCCCACCCCCGCCTGCCTCTCTCGTCTGCACCTGCTGCCTCCTGCAGGGATCACAGGGCTCCACAGGGCAGAGAGAGAAAGAATGTGTGGCATTCTTGGCAAGAAATTAAAATTACTTTTAAAAGCCCACAATCCTTACACACCCAGGCACGCACTCTTGACTAAGCAGTGTCCCCAGTCTGAGGCGTCCTTCACCTCCCGAACAGCAGGCTGATGGCAGGACACGCTGGGCCCTGATAAACAATGCCCCCACCCCAGCCCTGCCCCATCACTCCAGGCAGGGAGGGGTGCAAGAGAGCCTACTGGCTAGGGGTCTCTGGATGGATCTCGCGAAGGGCAAGCTTCCAACAAATCAGTACTTCCTCAGGGAGCAGAGGACCAGAGCAGCCGCTGACTGGGGAGGAGAGTGGGGAGTGAGGGACACGGGTGGGGGGTGAGCTGGGAGCAGCCAGTAGGACAGGCTGGGAGGGACCCTCACCCCCGCTGGTCCCGGAGTAGCTGGGAACACCCCTAGGGCCTGAGACGGTCTCCAGAGACTCAGAAAGCACTGTTCCACCCTTATTGTAGGAGACTGTGGCCCCAAGTGTTGAAGTGCATTCAGTAGGCATCAACTGTTTGCAGAGGCAGGCACAAAGGCCGTGCTCTGTGTCCTCTGGAAGCGTTCAGCCCCAGGGCGCGATGGACAAGGCCCTGGTGGGCAGCTTGGCATAGGAGGAGACCACCTGGTCAGCGGAAGGACAAGGGCCAGGCGTGGGGCTGTGGGGAGATGGGGAGACAAGGTCAGGGAGAGAAGAGCTGGGACCCAGGACCAAGCACCGGGGAGACATCCGCTTCCCCAGCTGAATCCCCGGAGGAGCCGGAACTGAGCCTGCCTCCTGACCTCCATGGAAAAGGAAATGGCAACCCACTCCAGTGTTCTTGCCTGGAGAATCCCAGGGACGGGGGAGCCTGGTGGGCTGCCGTCTGTGGGGTCGCATAGAGTCGGACACGACTGAAGTGACTTAGCAGCAGCAGCAGCAGCCCAACATCCAAGACCCTTCATCCCCTCGGGTGATCCAAAATGCCCCCCACTTCTGCCAGGGCTCCCAGTCGCTCCGGCAGGCTCGGGCAATCTGGGGGCAGGAGGTGTGCAGGGGGGCGGCCAGGGCAGTGCTCGGACGAGCAGGAGGGGCGGGAAGGCTGGGGAATGAGCCGGAAGGGCAGGAGGCCCTGGTCTGCTGCTCAGGGAACCACAAGAGGCCCACACAGCAGCGGTCCCTGAAACGTCTTTGCGATAGAGGCTGAGGCAGCAGCACCGGCCAGACCGAAGGCTGCCGGCCGGGCCTGTGAGGCGGCAAGGGGCTCCATCTGCATTCAGCCTGGGTAGTACCTCGCAGGAGAGCGATGTGGCCACAAGCCTGTATCCTCGCTCTCTCCAGGTCAGCAAAACGCAGCGGGGAAGCAGCCCACTGCTCCACCTCTGGGCAGTCCCACCAAGAGCCCACCCCCCATCCAGCCCTGCGCACAGGGCTCTCAGCCTGGGCACGGACTCACGGCATAGACAGGTCCTGGTGAGAGGCCCTTGCCAGCCAGCCCCAGCAGGAACACTGCAGAGGGCAAGAGTGGTCAGAAGTCAGGAGAAAGTGTCTGATCAACAGTGAGAAAGCAGAGGGCACCCAGGGATGAGTCCGGAGAAGGCGAGTCCGGAGGCCAAGAGAGGAACCAGAAACTTGAGGGGCCTCTGGGTCCAGAGGCTGAGAGCTGGCAGACAGAGGGGGAGGGAAGCATGAGGGCAGCTCGGTCACGGCCCTGACGCCCCCCGCAACCATAAGGCCCCAAGTGGGGGTCACCGCCCCGGCTCTGCACGCCAGCCCTCGCGGGGAGGGCTCGTACTCCCAGGCCCCCACAACCCCCTGGGTCTGAATTGGGACCAGCTCCTGCCGCCTGGGGCCACAGCACCTGCGGATGCCCTCACGCGTCTATGAACACCCTAATCCAGAACCTGTGAGTGACCTGATATGAGCAAAGGGTCTTTGTGTGTGTGACTGAGTTAAGGGCCCTGAGATGGGGAATCATCCTGGACCACCCCTAAGTACCATGACGAGCGTCCTTATAAGAGAGATGCAGAGGGAAAATAGGGGTTTCCCTGGGGACTCAGGCGGAAAAGAATCTGCCTGCAAGGGGGGGAGACCTGGGTTCCATTCCTGGGTCGAGAACATCCCGTGGTGAAGGGAATGGCAGCCCACTCCAGTACTCTTGCCTGGGAAATCCCACGGACAGAGGAGCCTGGAGAGCTACAGCCCACGGGGTCACAAGAGTCGGACGCGACTTAGAGACAAAACCACCCCTATCGTTGACTTACAATGCTGTGTTAGTTTCAGACATACAGTGAAGAGATTTCACTATATACGTACATGTATATCTATATTCTTATACATATATATGTATGCATATATGTATGTACATACATGTATATATATATATATATTCTTCAGAATCTTGTCCCACATAGTTCACTATAGAATACTGAGTTCCCAGTGCTATACAGTAGGTCCTTGCTGATTATCTATTTTATATATAACAGCGTGCATATGTTAATCCCAACCTCCTAATTTATCTCTGCCCCCCCAACCTTTTCCCTTTGGTAAACAAAAGTTTGTTTTCTAAGTCTGTGAGTCTGTTTCTATTTCATAAATAGGTTCATCTGTGTCATATTTTAGATTCCACATATAAGTGTTATACGGTATTTGCCTTCCTCTGCCTGACTTACTTCACTTAGTAAGATCATCTAAGTCCATCCATGTTGTTGCAATGACTATTTCATTCATTTTTATGGCTGAGTAATACTCCATTGTATCTGTATATGTACCACATCTTTATCCACTCATCTGTCAATGGACATTTAGGTTGTTTCCACATCTTGGCTACTGTAAACAGCGCTGCTATGAACACTGAGGTGTGCGTGTACATTTTCAAAGTACGGTTTTCTCCAGATACACGCCCAGGAGTGGGATTACTGAATCACCTGATAGCTCTATTTTTTCGTTTTTTAAGGAACCTCCAAACTATTCTCCAAAGTGGCTGTACCAATCTACATTCCCACCAACAATGTGGAGAGTTCCCTTTAGGAGAAAATTTTTTTTCAAATGCATGTAAAACATTTAGTGCAGTGCCTGGCACATAGTAATTGCTCAACAAATATTAGGATGCTCAAGGATGTTGTTACATCCTTGAAAGGAGCCATGAGGAGCAGATGAGAAACGTGTGTGAAGGTGTTTGTTGAACAGGCGAGCATCACAGAGGTGTCAGTCATCCTTGGTCACTATAATTTTGTCGGAAGTCAAGCTTTGCACCCCAGCCCACCTGGGTGGGACTGATCACCCGTGTTTATGAAGCATCCCACCTCCTGTTATCTACAAGGCCCTCCGGGCTCCAGGCCCCCTGCCTCACACAGGCTTGGGCAGGGAGGACCCAGCCCAGTAGAGCAGGGGCAAGCAGGACAGGTCACGCGAGGGGGCGAGGGGATAGAGGCAGGGGTGGCCCACCCACGAGGCAGCCCTGCACCATCTCTCATCCACACTCCTCCTCCGCGCCCTCCAGAAATAGCTCTGTCCCTTCAGGCATCTGACCGTGGTGGCCCACACAGCCCAGGGGTGTACCAGACACAGGACCATACAAAAGATGGGCCTCCCAGAGTCTCCCTGAAGCCAGCCCTCATCAGGAGGCTACAGCAGCTCTCTGAAGCCTCTGCCAGCAGCGCCAACAAGCGACACTGCACAGTCTTGTGGGACACGTTCAGGCCCCAGAAAACCTGGCACAAGCATGGCAGACAGCGCCTACCGCTGCCCTGGGAGTCTCAGTCTCCCTGTGTCGCTTGAAATGACTGCCCGCTTCGGCTCGTGCATTTAATTCTTCACCAGTAAGCACTCACGGGGCATCCCAAGCAGCGCTACTAGTAAAGAACCTGCCTGCCAGTACAGGAGACACAAGAGACGGGGGTTCGATCCCTGGTTCAGGCAGATCCCCTGGAGGAGGGCATGGCAAGCCACTCCAGTATTCTTGACTGGAGAATCCCATGGACAGAGGAACCTGGCTGGCTATAGTCCATGGGGTCGCAGAGTTGGACACGACTGGAGTGACTTACCACACACACACTGATTCAGATTTGCCCACCGAGGTGCTTGTCGCTGATGCACAGACAAGATGCTACAGGTCTCGGTGCATCCACAGACAGAAACCTGGGGATGAGGGCTCTGTCTCGGCCTCCGCACCCCACCCAGACCCGCCAGGTAAACGCTAGGGTCTCCCGCCTGAACCTAAGTGTCTCACTAAGCAGTGGGCATGGGCCCTCTCTGCTTTTAGGTCAGGTGTAAGGAGACAACTCTAAAATCTGAACCTCAGGGGAGGCCTGGACCCTCCATCCCCAGGGAGAGTTAGTACTCCCCCCGGAGGAAGGGGAAGAGGCCAGGCGGCCCCAAAGGACATCCCGGCCCAAGGACTCAGGGTGGGCCCTCCCGAGGCTGCCGAGATGTGATCCAATCTTTCTGGAGCTGAGCATCCCCCAGAAACATCCTGGCCAGTCTCCTTGAACTTGTGGGTAGAGCGGGAAAATGAGTCTCCTTACCAAAGCCCCAAAACCAAGAACAGAAGGTTTTCCTCTCTGGTCTTGAAAGAAGCTCCTGCCATTATGTGCAGTTCTGAGAATAAAAAACCACCTTCCTTTTTGGCTCTTCTTTTCTCCTCCCCCAAGGCTGAGCCAGGGCAACCTCCAGGATCTCTGTCCTCCCCAGGCTCCACTCTGCAACCCCCAAAACTGACCAACAGGAGAGCCGGCAGAACAGCAGCCCTGACCCCTCTCTTCGGCCTCACGTCAGGCCTGGGGTGATGGTTTTTTGGTTTTGTCTCTTGGGTTGTTTTTTTGTTGTTGTTGTTTTGCCTGTGCTGGGGTTTCAGTGCATCACGCTGGCTCTCTAGTTGTGGCATCTGGGCTTGGTTGCTCCACAGCAGGTGGGGTCTTAGTTCCCTGACCAGGGATCGAACCCACGTCCCCTGCATTAGGAGGTGGATTCTCAACCACCTGAACACCAGGGAAGTCCCAAGCCTCGATGTGGATGGGCCCTGGGACCTTGAATGTGGTCAGAAGGAAGAAAGTGGCTCCAGCCTGGCCCAGCAGGTAGACTGAGCACAAAAGCACGGTCCCTCTGGGTCCTCCTGGCACAAGCCCCCTCTTCCAGCTGAGAAAGATCCCACCCATCTTTCCTGGGGACCAGCCTGGAGGCTCTGGGGCTCCAGGGAGGCTGTGGTCACGGCCCTCTGATGAGCGTGACCTATTTGGACAATAATCCCTTCTGTTCCCCCAGACAAGCCAATTCCTCTGCCCCCTCTTCCTGTTATTGCGGAGGGGAGGGGGCTGTTTCCCCGCTTCCAGGCTCCGGAACCAAGCTGAGTCAGGCAGCGTGCTAGGATGCATTGCTCATCTCCCCATGAGGATGCAACAACCGGCCAGCAGCCCACGGGGAACTGCCTGCTTGCAGCTGCCTGCAGACTGCCCCCGAGCAGTGTGGGCAAGCACGAGACTCCTTCACTCAGACCTCCAGACCCCGGGCCTGACGGCCTCCCTACCACCCTGCCCTCTCCTGCAGAAGGTGCAGAAACCGAGGCTGGTCCCGCTGCTGGACCCCTGGTGGTGCAGGATGGGCGTGGCCTGCCAGGTGGGGCGCAGAGAGAGACACCAGGAGGCAAAGCCCAGTCTGGCCTGAAGTGGCTCGCCTCCGCTTGCCCTGAATGCAGACGAGAGCATGCCCCAGGCCCTGAATTCAGGCCGGGTGCCCGTCCCGGCGTCAACACAGCTTCCTGTGTTTACCAGCTCACAGCGCTGAGCACGCCAGGCTGTCATGGAACCTGTCTCTCCGCCGGAACGGAGCTCTCCAGGCTGGGGCTGAGCCCATTGAGAGCACCTCTGTGCACTGCATGGAGCCAGGTCACAGGGGTGCTCACCCTGCAGTGACGAGTGGCGGCCTGACCACCACTTGGGGCCGCTTGTCCCCAACAGCCTTGCTCTGCTCCCCCTCCTTGGGGCCCTGGCCCATCCAGGGCAGACCTGCCTCCCCCCATCACAGCCATAGGAAGCACGTGGCTGCAGCAGTCGAGCTGACAGAACTGGGGGATGTGTCAGGGGCCTGCACTGGCGTCAAACCAGACCCGACAGCTGTCATTCCCCCAGCCCGTCACGCGGTCCTCCCAGCACAGCGCGTGCGTCTGGGAGCCGGCAGGCGCTCAGCCTCACTTGAGATGGTGGGATCCTACCCCCAGGCTCAGCCTCCCCAGAGACAGGGTCCAGGCCCACTTTTCCCCAGCGGGGTCGGCACAGGTGGGAAGTGGCTGTGATGGGAGTCAGGCCTGGGGCTTCCAGGCCAGCCTGAACTGGAGGCTCACTGCGACCTGCTGGCCAGGTCCTCGCCTTCTCCGGGTCCTGTGTGAATAAGGGGTCAGACTGCTTGCACCCCTCCCTCTGCCACTGCAGGTCCCCGAGGGCTCCCAGACCCACTCCAGTGGCCTGGAGAACACAGCAAGGTCCTCAGGGAAGCCGCGCTGTCACTGTTCAGTCGCTCAGTCGTGTCTGACTCTGCAGCCCTGTGGACTTCAGGACGCCAGGCTTCCCAGTCCTTCGGCATCTCCCTGAGTTTGCTCAAACTCATGTCCATCGAGTCGGTAATGTCATCAAACCATCTCATTCTCTGTCATCCCCTTCTCCCACCCTCAATCTTTCCCAGCATCAGGGTCTTTTCCAATGAGTCAGCTCTTCGCATCAGGTGGCCAAAGTACTGACGCTTCAGCTTCAGCATCAGTCCTTCTAATGAATATTCAGGACTGATTTCCTTTAGGATTCACTGGTTTGATCTCCTTGCAGTTTAAGGAACTCTCAAGAGTCTTCTCCAACACCACAGTTCGAAAGCATCAATTCTTCGGCACTCAGCCCTTTTATGGTCCAACTCTCACATCCATACATGACTATTGGAAAAGGCGTAGCCTTGACTATTCAAACCTCTGTCGGCAAAGAAATGTCTCTGCTTTTTATTATGCCATCTAGGTTTGTCACAGCTTCCCCAACAAAAGACTCAGCATCCAGTTTATGAGACAGCAGGGTCCCCACGCTCCCAGGGATGACCTGCTGCCTGACACCATCCATGCAGAGCGATGGAGCCAGGCACTCACATCCAGCAATGGGACGATCTGAAGCAGCAGGAATTTTGGTTAGACGGAAGGAGGAACTTCCCGCCTATCAGTTCCCCATTTTCCTTTCTTTTTTTTCCGGAGATCTTCAACATTAGTTAGTATTGGCTCCGTAACTGGTGGAGAGCCATACTCTCCACAGGTGCCATATAGGTGGCCCAGATGGTAAAGAATCCACCTGCAATGCAGGAGACCTGTGTCCGATCCCTGGGTTGGGAAGATTCCCTGGAGGAGGGCATGGCAACCCACTCCAGTATCCTCGCCTGAAGAATCCCCATGGACAGAGGAGCCTGGCAGGCTATCGTTATGGGGTCACAAAAAGTCACACACAAGACACGACTGATGGGTAAGCACAGCTCAGCAGCACAGTATGGCTCCCAGCGAGAGACGCACAGACCCATCTGAAGTCAGAGAAATGGACTTGATGGCCGTTCTCAGCCTTGGTAACAGGTGTATGTGAATCCCTGGGGGGGGGGGTCCCCAGGAGACACCCCAGACCAACTATAGCAGGATTTCTGAGGATGGAGCCCAGCATCAGGATTCTGTCTTAAATCTACTTGTGACTCCACTGGGTAGGGAAGAGTGACAGACGTCCTGCCGTCTGGCTGCCTGTCGGCCCCCAGGCTGATGGCTCTGCAAACAAGTGCCTGCTGCCACTGCTGCTGCCAATTCAACGCTCCACGTCCAGACACCTGGCCTCCCCTGCTCTCCCCCAGAGCCCACCCCAGAGGGTGGGCAGTGAGGACACAGAAGAGCTGATGATGGGAAGTGCTGGGGAGGCAGGATACACGATGACGGCCTGGCCTCAGGGGTGCTGTTTCTACTCCAAGGCAAGAGAGACAAGCACGCGTGCGTGTGCACACAGGCACACGCAGGCACTCGCACAGAGCCCCACGCTGAGCGTCATGACAGCAAAACACACTGCGGAAGCGGGGGTCTGGAGCACGCAGTGAAACAAACTCGGGCTGGGACTTCAACACGATGGTTAACCGGCCCGACTCCGGACAAATCCATTTAGAGACACCTCTCCGTCAGGAGCTGGTTGTGCCAGGGAAGCCCTTGGGTTGAGCTGTGTTCAAATTAGGCAGGGAAAGGGCTCGGAATCTCCCTGTAATGGGTCGTGGTTGTTCCAGGGATGACGACCACGGTGCATTTCTCACGTTAATATCGTCCGGCTACCGTGTACTGCAATTATTCTGCATCGATTTTAAAGCCGACTTAGCACAATACCAGCTTCTAATTTGTAAGCAAAACCGCGGCAGCATAAATCAAACTGTTAGAGGGAACGCCACAGAGCATGCTAATGGAGAGTTAATAGACAGCAGCGGGCAGCCTGGGCAGGGGGCCCCACAGGTCCACCCTGCCTGCGGCCTGGCCTCCCTGCCCACACTCCGCCCATCTGTCCACCCCGACTCCCTCGTGCGTTTCTGGCGGCGGCTCCCAGAATCTGGATGGATGAGCTGGGACTAAAGCCACAGCGAGGAGAGGAGGAGAGGTCCCAGCATGTGGCCTGGGGAGTGATTTAAGGAGGCAGCTATAAACCCGTGGGAGAACAGGGACCCGGAGGCCAGCAGCGGGCAGCCTGAGTCTCTGGTTCTCGCTGACAAGTAGTATTTCCTGGGGACCACTGGAGAAAGGCCCTGGACTTGGCATGCTCTCGGCAGGAACGCGGCTGACGGTGCCAGAGCACAAAATGAGCCAGCACCGCACAGGCCCCACACACGAGCATCAGGAGCATCTCTGGGCGGCATTGGGCTGGGGAGCAGCTGTCAGGAGCCGAGACCCGTGAGGTTCACCCAGAGATGCCCTCACGGGTGCTGGGAGGCCTGCCAGCCCGGCAAGGAGAGGTCCGGCCAGGCAGCGCATGCGGGGCCTGCCTCCCCTCCCCCTCCCCACTCCCTTCAGCCACCACCACCGCAGGCCACGCCGGCAGGGCCTCCACACCCACCAGCTGCGGCCGCCCCCAACTCTGGAAGTCCCAGTTCAGCCCAAGGCCAAAGAGGCCTCGCCGGGGCCACAGCCAGCACCCCGTGTGCAGGAAGTGGGGATCCTGTTCACACTGCCTCTTCCTTGGGGCCGTGGCCCGCCCCCTGCACCCAGCAAGGCCAAGCCCAGAGCTGTGTCGGGGGCAGCTGAGAAGTTCAATACGGTTCATCAGAACCGCCAGGAGCATACGGCAGAACAGAGCACTGAGCCGCTGCCCACTTCCTCTCCAACACACCCTCATCGGGGTCCCTTAAATAACGCATTTTATGCCCACGTCCGACGGTAAGTTCGAATGTAGAGGGAGAGCACAGAGGATTTCTTGGGCAGCGAAGCGGGTCTGTCTCGTACTTCCATGGTGGACACCTGTCATGATACACGTGCCAAACCCACAGAAGGCACGGCAACAAGGGTGAACTCCAATGTAAAGGGGGGATTTGGGTGGTAAAGCTGTGTCAATACCAGCTCACTGGTTACAACAAATGTATGCTCTGTTGAGGGGTGCTGACTCCCAGGGGGAGACTGCCTGGGGTTGGGGGCAGAAGGTACCTGAGAACTCTCTTTAACCTCCTGCTCAGTTTTGCCATGAACTTGAAACTGCTCTGAACAAGGCATTGAATGACCTGGTGATAGTGTTATGAAATAAAATTTTATTAAAACTAAAAAAAATAAAAAAGCTTCGATCAGGTGCTCAGCCTTCTTCAATATTTCCCGTGGTTTTTATTTATTCTATTTTACGTTTATTTATTTGGCAGAAACAGGTCTCCAGCTGCGGCAAGCAGGATTTTCAACCTGTGTTTCGGCTTGTGGGATCTTACGGGGGCAACATGTGGGATCTAGTTCCCTGATCAGGGATGGAACCCAGAAACCCTGCATAAGCAGCATGTAATCTTAGCCACTGGACCACCAAAGAAGTCCCTACTATTTCCTTTTAACACAAAATAATGTCTCCGTGTGTCAAGGCAGTCCAGTCGTGACAAGGCAAGGCCTGTGTCCCACCCCTGCAGAAGCAGGTGCCTCAATCAACAAACAAATGAACGAACCAGGGAAGGAGCAAGTAATGGATGGGGTGAGAGACCAAGCGAGCGGTCCTCATGCGAGGCTGCCCCCTCCCCCTCGGCCTGCAGCCAGAGAGCCCAGGGAAGCCCCGCCTGTGCTTGGGGTGACGTAGCCCCATGACTCTGGTTGCTCTCCCATCCCTCCTCCCACCAAGAGCCAGCAAACCTGCAACAGGTCAGCCCGATTACCAGTTCAGGGCTCTCCTGTCCCAGAGCCATAGAAGGCGACTTGAACTATCTCTCTGCATCTTTGGAAGAGAGCAATGGGTGAAGGGTGGCTCCAGAGTTGGGAGCCACGGGCCAAGGCCGGCGTGCTGCTTACTCAGGATCTACGGTGAGCAGGGCCTGCCCTCTGAAGGACAGAAGCCGTCCCACCTGGGCCCCTCCACTGGCAGCCTGGTGTGCTGGTCCCCAGGGGATGGGATGTGGGTCTCCCGTCACAGGAAGGTAGCCACCAGGGCCAGGATGGCAGGGCTATGTCAGTCCCAGTGAAAACCTGTATCAGATTCCTCCACAGATTCCCCTCACCATGCTCCCCACTCCCAGCAAATAGCCAGCTTCAACCTGATCACCCTGCCCGCTCTGCCCACCCGTGCTGAGCCGCTCTATGCTGGACACGGGCCACCAGCCCTGGCCCCTGAGTTCCCTCCACGAGGGTAACTGGCCATGGGGCTTAAGACCTGCCAACCAGGTGCTGCCTGCCCTCCCAGACCACCCCCACCCAGAGGGCATCAAGATGAGGCCCGGGGCCTGGCCAACTCTGAGAGCTTCACACCAAGTCACGTTCCCCAGTCCATCACCGGCCTGCAGGAGCAAAGGGAACATAGCAGTCAGGAGCATGGAAGGCTCCAGAATCAACCAGATGAGATTAACACAGGTGTGTGCTCAGACCAGGGTTCTGGGTGGTGTGAGCTCCCAGAATAGGCAACTGCTGTGGGTACCTTGAACTCATCCTTGACTTCTCCCTTCTCCACTCTAATCCTGGATCCCAGAGTAAGGAGTACAAACCAGCTCTGATCCCAGAGTAAGGAGTACAAACCAACCAAAAGGAGGCTTGGTTTAAAAGGACTGCCAACCTGGCCGCTCCTTCACTCCTGGCTAGGGAGGTCAGGATGTCTCACCTCTGGAAGCCAAGTCCTGCTCAGGGCCTGACACTGGCCCCAGGGCTGAGTAAACGGGGTGCCCCCTTTCCCAGGTGACACTAGTGGTAAAGAACCCGCTTGACAATGCAGGAGACTTAAGAGATGCTGGTTTGATCCCTGGGCTGGAAAGATCCCCTGGAGGAGGGCATGGCAACCCACTCCAGTATTCTTGCCTGGAGAATCCCATGGACAGAGGAGCCTGGCGGGCTACAGTCCATGGGGTCGCAAAGAGTCAGACACAACTGAAGCGACTTAACACAATCAAGTTAACACAAGCAGCTCCCTTCCTCCTGCGAGCGGGACAAGCCCTGCAGACCCCCACAACAAAACCCAGGTCAGCCATGGTCACTGTCATCGTCCACGAAGGAAGACGTCAGCCTGGAGAGGCCGGGCAGCCTCGCTGGACCACGAAGTCTGACTCTGAGCCCACACTCATGGCCGCCGATGGGAGAGAAAGCCCTCGTTTCTAGCACATCCCTCTTGGTTTGAGGCCTTCACTTCACAGCCACACAATGCAAAGAGTCACCATGGTGGTTGCCTGGCTGGCTGAGTGGCCCTGACAGCTGGCAAGTCCACCCTGGCGCCCGGTGCCTCCGGCCCCTCCTAGGGTCCCAGCTGTAGTCCAGGGCACTGCTGCCCGAGGTAAAGGAAGACGAGAAACACCAGGTTGTTTTTTCTGATGACCCAGATCCAGCTAGATGCATTTGTTACTGGCCGGGCAGCTGGTGATGCAGACGTGTGTCCATCACCGCAGAGAAGAAGAGGCCGCAGGCATCCCTGCGATGCCCCACCCCGCCCCGCCCCACTCCTTCCTGCCCGTCTTCCCTCTCCTCCTCCTCCTCCTCCTCCCCCCGTCTCAGGCCCTGCTCTCCTCTCCTCCTCCTCCTCCTGTCTCAGGCCCTGCTCTCCTCTCCTCCTCCTCCCCCTCCTCCCCTCCCCCTCCCCCTCCCCCTCCTCCTCCTCCTCCTCCTCCTCCCGTCTCAGGCCCTGCTCTCCTCTTTCAGTTGGTCTCTGCCGAGACCCTCGGTGAGGCGCCCAGTCTCCACCACAGACAGGCCTCAGCCCCGCCAGCAAGGCCAGGTGGGCAGGTCACGGCCCATGCCAGCCCCTCGGCTCACCTAACCACGGCCCGCTGGCCTGGCTGATGCAGGCCCCAGGGCCTCCTCCTGGCCCTCCTCTCAAGAGCTCAGAGCGGTTTTCACTCCGGTTTAAGCACTGAGTCCCTGCAGAGCATCCTAAAAGCACAGAACCCCAGCTTCCATTTCCTCAGCCTCTTAAAGCCATGGGCGGCGGGACTCGCTCCACTTCTGGCCCCCTCCTCCCGCCCCGAAGGAGCTAGGGGAGGGGCGGGAGGAGGGGAATGATTAGCCTGCCCGCCTCCCCCAGCTGGAGAAAAAGCCAACACACAGCCTAGAGGGCCGGCTGGGCGGGATAGCCGAGAATGCAGACCAGGCCCCCCAGCCTAGTTCTGAACGCAGGCTCCCCGCGGCTCCTGGCTGGGGAGCACGGCTACACCACTCCAGCCAGCATCACACACACACCTCACCCGGCCCCACACATGCGCTGGACGAGGGGCTAAACCCTCTTCAGTGTTTTGGTTACTCCCTGAGCCAGAAACTGCCCCATTCTACAGAGGAGGAGGTCAGGTTTGTACAAACAGGAAGCGGTGATGCCAGGAATCAGACCCACCTCTGTGTCTGCAAAGCCAGTGCCCTTCCTACCTTATTACCTTCACTTCCCACCAGGGCTGGGGAAGCCTGGAAGGAGGGAAGGGGGATGAGCTAATTTTGGAGAGGGAGAGAGGGAGGGGGGAGGGAGAGGGGGAGGGGCACAGGGATGCAGACAGGACACAGCGAGGCCAGAGCATCCCTGTCTCCATGTGCTCTTTCTTCTCCCCATCCCCAGTTTCCTGGGGGAGAAAGGTGTCTGCACCACCGTGGGAGGTCTGGAGCAGCGTTCACCTCAACCTCCTCCCTGCTCCCTAAAAGGCCAGCCACCCCTCTGTCTGTTCCCTCGGTGATACGGGAGATGCCAGAGCAGTGGGTGCTGGCCAGGATGGGGCTGCTTCCTTCTGCATCACCAAGAACGCAAGACCTAGGTCAGCCTCTAGCTCGACGGGGCTATCGCCATCAAGGGACCCAAGATGCCTTCCACAAGGGCCCCCAAATTCCAGGTCAGGGGGCAGCACAGGGGAACATGAAGGTTCACCTCCCAATACCTCCCAAAATCTCCTAACATCCAGGTGGCGGGAACCCAGAGGGAGAGAGGCATGAATACAAGTTTGGAAACATCAAACAGGAAACAAACAAACAACAAAAAAAAAAAAACAGAAAAATAACTCTAGTAAATTAAGCAGCAGGGTGGCACTCTGCCCACACCCTCCTCACCAGCCCTTCCTCCAACCCTGGTTCAGAGGCCCATTCTGGCAGCCGAGTCTCCCCCAGGACAGTGGGCCCTTGGGGCAGTGGCCTGGCCTGGAACTCAGTGAGGGCCCTGTGAAGCAAGGGGCCATGCCTGTCTTGTCTAAAGGCTGGAGGGCAGGGCCTTAGCAAAGGAGGGCCACATTTCCATGTTTCCCCAGGACGCCCGCAGCTGCCTGGAGACACCGGCCAACACTGGGGAGCAGGCAAGCAGCTGCAGCGGACCCCTTGGGGACCCACCCAGCCTGGAGGCCAGGCCACCTCCTGCCCCATCTAAAACACTTGGGTACCTGTGGTTCCACTGAAGCCAGGTGGGGTTGATCTATTCCCCATGTGGCTGGATCCCTGACCACCCAGCCTCCATAAAAACAAAATATGGTCTTGACGCTCTCCAGGGAAGACAGGCTTCGGGCGCCTTGGAAATGGTGCAGAAGGGGGAGGACCGGGCTGGAGAAGCTGCCTGAGGATCTTGGAGGGCCCGGCCCTGCTCACAGACTCAGCTGCACTGGTCTAATCAAAGTGTCTGATCTAAGACTGCAAGGTCTGCACTGGTCTAAGTCGGCACATGTCTGGGGAAGGAAGGAGCCTCCTGGTCTCCTCGAGTGGAGAGAGGAGTTATCCACGGTGATGCAGGCGCGAATCCTTTCCCAGAAACCTACCTCCACCTCCTTGAAGCACAAGCCGCGGGCTCTGTCCAGCAGAGGACGGGCGCCTGATCTGGGCAGCCCCATGGGGCAGTTACAGCCAAGAACATGCTCCCCCAGCACAGACCTAGGCAGGGAGCAAGGGCAGGATCCATGCTGCGCAATCCCGAGACACCCAGGGCGTTCCACAGTCATCCTGGGGCCCCGGAGCCCCAGAGCAGCCAGAAGCCCGAACCAGCCCGACAGAGCTCCTCTCTCCAGCCTCGGCAGATGCTCCCAGGCCAGCCCACTTCCCCCCAGCCCAGCGCAGAGCGTCAGGTGGGCCCCCACTCAGCACCCCACTTCCCGGCAGTCTTGAGCAGACTCTGCCAAGGTGTCAGCCTCCATGGGCGCCTGGGCAGGAGGCCTGCAAGAACCAGACCAACACACGAGGCTGCCTGGAAGGAGAAATGCCACTGCCGGCTTTGAGGCCACCCAGAAACAGAAACACGGACACAGAACCATAGGAGTCAGAGAAAGAACAAGACAGGCATCCTAATTTACACCAACATCACCCTCTACAGGTTTCAAGGACTTCCCCAAACACCCCGAGGTGTCCTCCAGACAATTCTCCCAGGCCGGCCAGCCGAGTGTTAAGGTTTATTCCCATTCTGCAGATGAGAAGCTCAAGTCCCCACAGGGAGGCCACGGCAGGGCGGCAAGGGGAACCCACACACATGTCGAGGCTCTTTCTACGTGTGCCCACGGCCCTCGAGACAAAGTTGGAAGGACAGAGGGTCAAGAGGAAGAGGAGATGAAGCCAGTGGTGGTGGAGAGCCAGGAAGTAAAAATTGTGTGTCCTTTCCAGTGGGGGCGGGACAGTCCTGCATTCACAGTGAAGGGACAGCATCACAGCCTGCAGCCTTGAGTTTCCGGGGCCTTTGTTTTCTCAAAGGGCAGGGGCTGCCAGTACAGCAGGATGGGGAGGCACCCAGATGGGAGTGGGTGCTGGGAGAGACAGAGGTGGGAGGCGGAGGGAGGCAAGAGCAGGGGTTGGGGAAGCTGGAAGAGAAAGCTCTTCCTAGTGCTGCAGGATGGAATTGGAACAATCGTAATTAAGGCTTCTTTCTAACAATAGGAAGGGAGCCGGGAGGCGCGAGTGTCAAACACTGCACCGTGCTCCTCTCCTCTCCGTAGTGGGGGTGCCTAATGAAGCAGCCCGCCCCTCATTACCGCTTGGCTCGGTGGTGACAGCCCTCCCAGGTAGGGAAGGCGGGGGGTGGAGGGGCAGCCGGGGTGCTGCGGCTGGATCCCCGGCCAGATTCCCCTCTCCTCCTGACCTCAGGTGGGCCATGAGGCCCAGAGACCATGCACCTGGGCCCAGCCCCACAGCACAGCAGCTGCAGGTTCCCAGCCGGGAGCCCCAAGATGAAGCAGAATATGGGGCAGTTTGGCGAGGCCTGGAGAGTGAGTTTCAGCACATGGAAGACACACCGGGTCCTGGCCATTGGCTCCACCCTCGCTCTGGCCTCAGTTCCCCGACTTGCGAGACGTAAATAACTCCATCCCTAGTCCCTAGCTCCATCTCTGGTCCCCAGCACTATCTCCGGTCCCTAGTTCCATCTCTGGTCCCCAGCACTATCTCCAGTCCCTAGTTCCATCTCTGGTCCCCAGCACTATCTCCAGTCCCTAGCTCCATCTCTGGTCCCCAGCACTATCTCCGGTCCCTAGTTCCATCTCTGGTCCCCACCTCCATCTCTGGTCCCCAGCACTATCTCCAGTCCCTAGCTCCATCTCTGGTCCCCAGCACTATCTCCGGTCCCTAGCTCCATCTCTGGTCCCCAGCACTATCTCCGGTCCCTAGCTCCATCTCTGGTCCCCAGCACTATCTCCGGTCCCTAGCTCCATCTCTGGTCCCCAGCACTATCTCCGGTCCCTAGCTCCATCTCTGGTCCCCAGCACTATCTCCGGTCCCTAGCTCCATCTCTGGTCCCCAGCACTATCTCCGGTCCCTAGCTCCATCTCTGGTCCCCAGCACTATCTCCGGTCCCTAGCTCCATCTCTGGTCCCCAGCACTATCTCCAGTCCCTAGCTCCATCTCTGCCCCAGCACTATCTCCAGTCCCTAGCTCCATCTCTGCCCCAGCACTATCTCCGGTCCCTAGCTCCCTCTCCGGTCCCTCACTCCACCCAGGCTACTAAGAGGAAGAGAAAGAGAAAGCATCTTGAGAAAACACAAAGGGGAGCATAAGAGATGCATAAGATCACACGATGTCAGAGCCCGGAGGGATCTTAGAGATGAGCTGGTCCAAGTCCACCACTGAGCAGATGTGGTAACTTCCGCCCAGAGAGGAGAAGTAACTTGCTCGGGGTCACACAGTCAGCCAGCAACAGCCAGGCTGGAACCCGGGGCTCCGTGCCCCTCTGCAGCTCTTTCCCACCCTCCCACCTGGATCCCAGGAGTGACTGAAGAGTTAACTGGTGTACATCTCCCATGAAAAGTGGGACTCCTGCACTTCTAGAAGCAAGGAGGGAGGCGGTCTACATAGCTGGGCCCACTGGCGGGTGGGGCTGCCCAGCCCAGCCCACCCACCCCACCCTGATGAGACGCGAGGCACCTCCATCCACGCATCCATCCAGGAGGGAGAAGAGGAAACAAAACAGCGATGCTGAGAATCCTGTCACTCCTCCTCCCGCTGCTCCTAACTCACACCCACACAGGCGCCCCATCCCCGGCAGGCAGGCGGTGGAGCTCGGGGCAGGCGGAGGGGGCTCCAGGCAGAGGGGAGATGGGAGGGGATCGCTCGCTTTGGCTGCCATAAAAGGTAAGGAATCAAGCACCTTGCGATCAGCTCTTCTGCCTGCATACACGTTTCTTTCCCCACCTCCACCAGGGTCCCCATCCCCTCCCCAGCGCACCCCCCACCGGCCTCAGGGCCCAGTCAGGACCATGTCCTAAATGGCTCAGACATCCCAGGGCTCGTGCCCAGGGCCCAGGCTCATCGGCCTGACAGGCTGTCACTCTGATTTGGGTCCAGCGAGTTCTCGCCCACAGGCGGGAGGCCTCCCTTCAGCAGGTGGGGGGCACAGTGACTTGGAGCACACCTGACCACCCCCCCGCCCCCGCCTTGCCACAGAGAACCCCAGGGCTGCTGCTGCTCACCGCAGGGGCACGGAAGGCTCAGGAACGCCCTGCCAGCAGCCGCGCTTCCCTTAGTCGTTCAGTCGCTCAGCCGTGTCCGACCCTTAGCGACCCCACGGACAGCAGCCCACCAGGCTCCTCCATCCCTGGGATTCTCCAGGCAAGAACACTGCAGTGGGCTGCCATTTCCTTCTCCAATGTGTGAAAGTGAAAAGTGAAAGTGAAGTCGCTCAGTCGTGTCCTACCCTTAGCGACCCCACAGACTGCAGCCTACCAGGCTCCTCCATCCATGGGATTCCAGGCAAGAGTACAGGAGTGGGCTGCCATTCCCTTCTCCAAGGGATCTTCCTGACCCAGGGATTGAACCCAGGTCTCCTGCATCAAAACCAGGTTTTTCACCTCTGAGCCACCAGCTATTCACACATGACACACGTTTGTGTACATACATACAACATTCGTCGTACACACGTGTGCACACGTATACACATACATATCTGTGTGTGCAGCGGGGAGGAAGCTCTGAGAATGTACGCTTTGTGTACCTCAGGGAAGATGCAAGTGCAAAACCAGACCAGTGGAAGCTGAGGATATTTTGAAAACCCTCAGCCAGTGGGGGCTTCCCTGGCGGTCCAGGGGTTGAGACTCCATGCTTCTACCACAGTGGGCATGAGTTCGATCCCTGGCTGGAGAACCACATGCTGTACAGTGCAGCCAAAAATAACTGTAAAGACCCTCAGGAATTCGTCCTTCCCTCTGCGCTATCACAGCAACTTCACACAAAGACAGACTCACGCTGGCTGTCCCTCACCCCCTCCTTCTGCTTGCACTCTCTGTACTGTCACTGAGACTTACCAAGAAAGGTTAAAAGAGAAAAAGTCATCACTGAGGACTTCCCTGGTGGTCCGGAGCTAAGACTCTGCACTCCCAACACAGGGGGCCTGGGTTTGATCCCTGGCCAGGGAATTAGATCCCACGTGCCGTATTTAAAGATCCCACATGCCTCAAAGTAGATCTAAGATCTCGCGAGCTGCAACTAAGACCCAGCACAGCCAAATAAGTAAATGAAAATAAATATTAAATAAAAAGAGCAAGAAACATTCTTGAAAAGCATAAGATGAGCAGACTTGCCCTACCACTTACGGAGACTTGTCATAAAGTGTTGGGAATTGGGATGGTATAACACAGGGAAGGATGCACGGTACCCATCGGTGGGGAAGGGAGGCCTGGCGAGTCGGCAGGGGGGGCGCTCAGACAGCTGACGTTACAAGAGGAGAGGAACAGGAGCCCTGCTCACATCACACACAAATACATTCCAGATCTACAAAGCACTCAGGTATGAAAAGTAAAGCTTTCAGAAATAAACACAGGGACTCGCCTTTGATCACTGATTCATTCAAAAATTTATGAGTGCCTGTTATCTTGTGACAAGCACTGTCCTATTACCAGGAACATAAAGATGTCCCCGAGATGTTATATATTTCCTAAATAATACATAAAACGTACAATCTCACAAAGAAAAGAGACTGAAAAGTTTGACTACATTAATGTAAAGAATTTGTTTATCAAAAGACCTGTGAAGAAAGTGAAAAGACAGGCTGTAAACTGTGCTTGTTCTACACTCAGAAGACAACAGATGATTATCCAGAACATAAATAAAATACCTAAATAGTAGTAGGAAGTGGCAAACAACTCAGTGGGAAAATGGACAAAAACATCAACAGGCATTCGCAGCAAAGAATGACAGATAAACCCAGGAAGAGAGGTTCACTAGTAATCAGAGAAATGCAAATTTAAAACACAACACAGTGTTTTACACCCACTGTGCGGGAGAATGCCCCAAATTTTCCATCTTCAATTGCCACTCCACTGGGGGAAATGTCAATCGATGCTTCCACTTTGGAAAACAATCTGGCATTCTCCAATACAGCGGAAATGCAAGTATCCTAAATTTGAGCCATGTTCCCTGAAGCAGTTCTCCAAGTGGGGTCCTTGGATGGGCTCGACCCTGAGGAACTTTACAGCCGTTTGACATAGCCGGAACATTCCTGTGCACAGTCAATGAGCTCGGGAATGCAGGGGGGTCACCTGTGGCTGCAGCCGGCTTCCAGTCACACAGCACACCCCCATCCGAGCACTGGAAGCAAGAGAGCGGCTCCTTCAGAGATATTTTTGGAAGCGCTGCCCTAGAGACACTCCTGCATATGTGCACCACAAGGCTTGTTTAAGAACGCTCCCAGAGGCATGTTTGCAAAGAAGGAAATAACCCAAATGTCATCACCAGGAGAACACACCGCCACACACTCACAAAACAGAACCCTCCGGAGCAGCAAAAACACAGCCGCTCTTCTAACACACGTCAACACGGATGAATTGACAAGCGTAACACTGAAAGGCTTCCATCTCTCACAAGTTTAAAGCAAGCCCAGCCAAACGATGCCCACCCGTGCAGAAAAACCAGAGAGACACGCTCAACACAACTGTAAGGAGAACGGTTCTCTCCAGGGAGGGTGCTGGGTCGACGGCCCAGGGAGGACCACAGAGATTTCACGGGTGTAGACGATTTTCCTTGAACTACACGGCGGGCACATGTTCGTCACATACATTTTAAACTATATGCATTTAGATATGCTATATTACACATTTTGAAAGTTTTAAGTGACCATTTTTTTTGGTTAGTAAAGTGACCTGGAAGAAGCCCAAAGGCCGGGCATCTCTTGTGAGCTGAGGTCACGGCCAAGCTGCCCAGCACAGTCCAACCCTGAGTGCACCAGTGGCCATGACCTGCCCTTGGAGCACCTAGGGCAGAGGGCCATAGACCCCACTCTGCGACTGCAGGCCCAGTCGGCCTAATTCACAGCACCAGGGACAAACCAGGGACAAAGGGAAGCAGGGGAAGGTATGGTCCAACTGGAGTCAAAGGGAAGGGTGCAGTGAGGCAGGGCAGCTGCAGGCCTGAGCTTTGACACCCCTGCCCTCTACCGCTGCCTTCCACCCTATCCTCCATTCCCATTTCTACCCTGTATGCCTGAGAGCAGAGGACATCCAGAACTCTCCCCAGCCTAACGAGACATCTGGGGCTCTGTTCAGGCCCCAGAGCCCCGCCCAGCACTGTCATGCCAGCCCTGGACACCTGACTCACTGTTGGGAGGCTCCCTGGGGGACCATGCTCTCACTGCAGGAGGGTGGTGACACCTTGCAGCCACTGGTCACCGAGTCCAACATTCCAGCATATCTCCCCGAAGTGGACCTGGACAAGGTCCACTGCCTCACCTGGGCTCCGGGACAGCCCCATGGGACAGGTGATGTTGTCACATGTGGGGAAACCCAGGCAGCAGGAGGGGCAGGAGACCCCGACCACACAGGCCTCACTCCTGGGGACTCTGAGTCAGTAGGTCACAGGTCGAGGGGCAGGGTATCTGTCTGTACAAAGCTGCCTGGGTGAATAACCCTAGGGAAGAGCTCTGGAGTGGACAGGAAGCCCCCAGAAGGCAATCACCCTAGCACGGCCTCCTGCATGGTACTGAGCTGCCTGACGCGACAGAGAGGATTTGAACCCCACAGTCTTCCTTTCCAGGGGCTTCCCTGGTGGCTCAGACAGTAAAGAATCTGCCTATAATGCAGGAGACCTGGTTCGATCCTTGTGTCAGGTTTGATCCCTGAGTCAGGAAGATCCCCTGGAGAAGGGAATGGCTACCCACTCCAGTATTCTTGCCTGGAGAATCCCATGGGCAGAGGAGCCTGGTGGGCTACAGTCCGTGGAGTCATTTCCAAGGCCTCCTCTAGGCTCTCAGGAGGCCTGCCAGGACCCAAAGGAGAAGACGGCAGAGCCCATCCTAATGGAAGCACGAACTGACGCTGTTAAAAGAGATTTCAGGTCCTCTGAGGTCCCAGGGCTGGAGGAGGACAAGCTGGGGGTGACAGCCCTCCCCCTCCCCACCACGTGCCATTTTTAACGTCCCAGTCCCAACCCCCCACCACTCCTGCCGGCAGATTAGCTTTCAAATGTGAACAGGGACAATGGCTCAGAAGACTTAACTCTGCCTGACGGGTTCACCTCCGCCTCAAAGCTTCCTAACTGGGACCAAGCAAGCAGGCACATCGCAGCCGGAGGGGAGCAGCAGGCGGCTCCTAAGCTGGATTACTGACGGCAACAGCTTGCAGCCTGAGTGACACAGCAAGACCTGTCATGGTGGTCACTGCCCAGAAAGCAAAACATCACTTTCCACAGAGCACTGGCACCAAACCAAAGAACATCCTCGTCCTCCGAACCCCAGCCACTCACCAGCCCAGGAAGCTATGCTCTGCTAGCCCTGTCCAGGCTGTTATTACCCATTGTCTCCTGTGTTAAGCCCATTTCACACATGCTGGAGACTCTGTCTGGATCACCCTTCTCCCTGGCCTTATCCTCATCTATCCAGCAAACTCCTATTCATCCTTCAAATCCCAGCTGTCACTCTCCTCTCTGTATCTTGTTGCTATTAAGCAGTATTAATTACTGGGTCATTGTAGCTCAAATGGTAAAGAATCTGCCTACAGTGCAGGAGACCCCAGTTCAATCCCTGGATCAGGAAGATCCCCTGGAGAAGGAAATGGCAACCCACTCCAGTATTCTTGCCTGGAGAATTCCATGGACAGAGGAGTGTGGCAGGCTACAGTCCATGGGGTCACAAAGAGTCAGACACGACTGAACGACTTTCACTTTTTTCTTTTTCAAGAAGCTCTATGGAGACTTACTGCCCAGAACTGCAATTGCCTATTTTATGTGGCTGACTCCTCTGTTGGGCTTACAGCAGGTGCTCAATAAATGCACGCAGGGCACACTAGCCATAGAGCAACCCGATCAGCCCTTTCCACAGAAGAAACAGAGAAGACATAATTCACTAATGCTTTTTTCTAAAACCGGACACTCTTTAAAAGAAACAGGCGGTTTTTCCCTCACCTTTATCTCTGATGGACACAGACATTTTGGAGAGGGGGGTCAGATAGCCACCACCCCACATGAGAGAAGGGAGAGACAGGTTAAGTCAGGCTCCCAGGATGGATGCAGGGTCAGGGCCACCGCTGCCCCAGCCCAGAATGCTGGGGAGGGTGAGGGGCGCTCAGTGTCCAAGTGCCCCGGGGGGAGGACAGGCCAGGTGACCTCTCCAGCCGCGACTTCCTGGCCGGGAAAGCTGATCCGCCCTGTGTGAGCCCAGTCAGCCGGTCCCCAGCGCTGGAGGCCCCTGCGCACGCTGCGGGCATTCAGGAAATAGTTGTGGCATGAGTGCATGGGCTCGATTGAGACCCCACAGCCCAGTGAGCCCGCCGTCAAGTTCAGCCAAGGGCAGCCGGGCGCACGGAGGCAGAGCAGGGCGAGGCCCCGTCCTCCGGGGAGGGCTGTGGAGGCGCCGGTAGCCTTTTCTGTGCTCCTTCGGGGCAGCGGCGGATGGTGCGGGACAGGCCTGGGGCCCTTCCCCACGACGGTGACAGCATTTTCCCTGTTTCAGCGGGACTCTCTCTTTCTCCACCCTCCTCCTCCCCACCCCCTCTTGACTGACACCAATGCTGGCTCTGACATGATTTAAAAATAGATATCAAGACAAGGAAGTTTAATTTTTAATGCTTTGAAAGGAAGCGAACACAGCCGGCATCCCCTCGCAGCCACGTGCCCGGGGCTCCGGGCGTCTGCCCCCCTCCCTTGCCTGACCCACCCCGAGGATCCACGTGGAGCTGCCCTGCGGGGAGCAGGCCGGTAGCCCCGGGGGTTGGGGGGAGCCTCTCCATGCCTCCTGCTGCCCAGCTTGGCCTGTATGTCCTGCTCGGATTCTGTGTTGACCCCTCAGAGCCCACCCCCACCTTCCCCGAGAGAAGGCAGCCCACAAACTCAGGACACCCAGGCCACCCCACCCGCACTGTGCACAGACCCTGTCCCAGGCATCATGGACCACGGGGCAGCAACGGCGTCCACTGGCAACCAAGCCAGTACTGAATACGTGCCCCCGAGGTGACTGGAGAGCTGAGATCAAGCTGCCTGCACCCAGAGGGCAAGTGAACAGCCTGAGGGGGGGCCAAGCTAGAGCCCTGCCCCCACATAGGAGAGGTTAATCAGGGCAACCTCCCACCCGACCCAGCCCTGCACCAGCCTTCCTCCTGCTCCGGCAGGCACCCTTGGCTAATTGGCCTTTATTAAGGAAGCAATCCTCCAGGAACAGACTTTCCAAAGGGGCCAGAATGTCACCGCTCTGCCAGGCATGATTTAAAGCGATGGGACAGATCTGCCAGCCACGTGAAAAGTGACCATGATCCTGAGAAGCAATTATGATAGCATCCCCAGCTCTACCACCAGCACCCCCTGCTCCATACAAGATAGGAACTCAGTGTGGTTTGGGGGAAACTGGGTTGGGGTCACAACATGCCGTCCCAAGAAGGGGACAGAGTCCCCTAGCACTCGGAGCTCCCCCTGTACTCAGAGTTAAAAGCCCTGAGCCTTTTATGCCCTCCTAGAGGGGCTGACGGAGAAGGCAATGGCAAGCCACTCCAGTACTCTTGCCTAGAAAATCCCATGGATGGAGGAGCCTGGTAGGCTGCAGTCCGTGGGGTTGCTAAGGGTCGGACACGACTGAGCGACTTCACTTTCACTTTTCACTTTCACACATTGGAGAAGGAAATGGCAACCCACTCCAGTGTTCTTGCCTGGAGAATCCCAGGGACGGGGGAGCCTGGTGGGCTTCCGTCTGTGGGGTCACACAGAGTCGGACACGACTGAAGTGACTTAGCAGCAGCAGAGGGGCTTAGATACACCTGATCTCTGCCTGGAGAATTCCACCAGATGGTCCCGGGAGGCCAGTGAGATGGGGCTGACTGCCGTGGCCAGAGGACTGGTGGAAGGGCCCCTCAGGTCGGGGAAACGTCTTGCCAGCTCACTTCCTGTCCACCTCAAAGCCAGCCTTCTCTTTAGCCCTGAGGATCTGGGCAGGGTGTATGCAGGCCCAGAGGAGGTGAGCTTCATTCAGGCAAGTTGACCTCTACCCCACCATCTATATCAGGCCCTAGAAATGCGGTCCCGGGCGCCAACCTGGCTAGCACCAGCTGGCTCTAGTCTGCGGTGCCAGGGGCAGACCTGAACACCACCCCCGCCTCCGCCCAGGCAGGCGCCCAGCAGCCTGCAAGGCACCTGCCCTTTCCTGGGAAAGAGAAGGAGGCGGTGCCAGCCCCAGGGCTCCACCTCCATCCTGCCCCCGGTGATGTCACCCCAGCCCTCACCAATACCAGCACCCCAGAAGCTCCACCCAGTGGCCAGGAACTGAGCCCACTCAGGCCTGCGAGGGGGGCTGCGGTGCAAGAAGGCTGCACCCCTCCCGGCAGCAGGACTCCTCCCTGGCGGGCTCCCCAGAGGAAGGGGGTGTAGAAACAAGAGGCGGGTCTGGAGAAGGACAAGGTAAGCTTCAGGATCTATGGGAAGATCTCTATGTATGGACTGCAGGCATCAGGTTCAACTCTAACGCCTCCTTAGAAAGAAAAGCTTCCTTTGGGGACATGAGCCAGGAGACTAGAGAACGGATGCTACACAATTCCTGACAATCGCTCTGGGTCCCCGAGGGCTCGGCTCTGACCAGACCGCTTGCCTCCTGGCCCCCACCCTCTCACTCCCAGCTGTGCTTTCCAGGAGGGCTCTCCAGGGGTCCTGCCTCATCAACAGCCCCACCCGCCTCGGATCTTTCTCTCCTGACTTGGCTCTTCCCTCCGTGGCTCCCCCCACCCGTCTCAGACCCCCAAGCGCCTCCTGCAGGAAGCCCCTGCCGCACTGGAGCACAGGGACCACCAGCCCAAATCTGGGCCGCACCTGCTCCTCCTCCTCTCAAGAAACACAGTGCCCACAACGGCCACACTCACACAAGCACCCGTTTCTCTTGTGCTGATTTTCCGTCTCTCCTAAGGTCCGGGCCTTATGTCCTCGTCTCATTCACTACTAGCATGAAAGAACTGGGTCTCGGAGACTCCAAGTTTTCCCAGCTCATAGCATGTCATGAGAAATCTGAAAATACTAAGTAACCAGCAAAGTCAGAAACTAGGAGAGAGTGACTTCTTGCCTGGTAAAAGACAGGTGGGAGGAGCTTTCTTAATAGGAGGAGTAAGTTTTCTCGCTGTAACCAAAAGGGAAGGCCATTCCACCAACCGGCTCGCTCTTGGGATTGAAAGTCGCTTGTCACCCTACAGCTAAGCAACTAGGAGGGCCTGCGCCACTGACAAGTTTGAGAACTGACTTCTCCTTCCCATCAAGTGGGATGTGGGAACTCCTCCCCCACGTTTGAATTGTGTGCGCTGATCCTTCATCCATTCACCAACAAACACATAACTATTAATAGTGCCTTCTATGTGCAGGGCCAAGGTCCCTAAATTCCTGGAGAAATGAAGAGGCAGTCATACCTACTCCGGCCAGAAGGTGGCGGGGTGGGGGTGGGGAGGAGCGCAGCTGAGTGGGAGGTACTGGCCAGGGCAGGGAGCGTCCCATGAGGGTCTTTCTAGTAAGTGAGAAGCGTGGGCAGAAAGGCAGAAGGGGAGGTCGAGACCATGAACAAGGGCAGAGAGGGAAGCCATGCACAGTGAACGGGCCGCATTCATGCAAATCCGCAGGCACCAGAGAAATACACACGGGCGCTTGACTGACACTGATGCTGGCAGACGAGCCAGAGGACCAGCAGCAGCTGCCCAAGGGCGGCCCCAGAATCATTCCTGACATTCCCATGGATCTGCCCCAGGCTCCCCTCACCATGGGACAGGTAACACCTTACAGTCGTGGCCAGAGGACCCCAGGCCATGGAGGTGTCTGGGGAAATCCTACTCAGACCATCTCAGACCAGATTCCTGGGAAGAGAAGGGACAGGGCCTCCCTCCCCAGAGTGAAGGCAAGCAGGCAGGACATCCCGTAACTAAGGAGGTGAGGCTGTGAGGGAGACCATCACAACTGCCCACCGCCACTGGACTGCAAAGAAACCAGTCCTTGGGGATGAAATGATTTGCCCAAGGTCACACGAAGAGCTAATGCAGAACCAAGGCCGGAGGCCAGGCTTCTTCCTGCCCTGGCCTGAGCGCACCCTGTCTATGAGAAAACTCACCCTGCCCAACCCTACACACCCACAAAAGTTTTTCAGTTCAAGTGGGTCAGTTCACACAAACGCTTGAACACCAAAGCACACTGCACCCAGCCCACTGCACTGAATGACTCCCCTGCCCCCCCGCCCCGGGGACTCCTCCTGGACCATGGGCAGCTGACAGCCTCCAGGAGGCAGAAGGACAGCCCTGGGGCAGAGCCAAACATCTGTGCTAAATACATACATCTGGGCTCTGGAGGAGAAAGGCGAAGGCAGAAGTTGGGCTGAAGGAAGAACCAGATATGAATGTAAGAAGTTTTCAATTCGCCAAATTAGTATAGATATTCCTCATGCACACAGGGGAAGGAGGAGAACAGCAGACGGAGAACAATTCCGAGCCACCCCACCCACTGACACCTCCCCTGGAACATCATCTCTCACCAAGGATGGGGCACGCCCTTTGTCCCTTCCAGTCTCCGGGTTCCACGGCCAGAGCACATGGCTGGCCCGCTTGCTGCCCAGTCCACTGCAATCCCTCAAAAGCAGCTGCCGCCACCCAATGGCAGCACCCCTCCCACGTCCTCCTTCTCCCCGCAAGCCCCAACTCCCGGGGCGGGGCAGGGGGGGGGTTGGGCAGAGCTACAGGCCACTCAGAGGCCCCCTTGGCCTGGGACAGGGGCCCCCCCAGCTTTTCCTGGGAGTCACTGGAAGGAAGGGGGAGGGGCGTGACCTCCACCACTAACCCACCTCATGCCCATAAAATGCTGCAGACTGTGTTCTCCTAAATGCAGGAGGAATACAAAAAGAAACTCGGAAAACCATATGCACTTCTGCCTGAATTCAACTCAAGGTCACAGCTGTTAAAAATTCCGACCCCACACCTATTTCTGCACAGGACCCAGTTGGAGGCACGGGTTTCTTGGGGATGGGGGTGGGGTGGAGGAGGTGGCAGCAAACTTCAGCAGCCTCCTAGGAGTAAAGCAAGTCTCTCCTAGAAGAGTTGCAGTCTCCATTCAGCCACCAAGGAGTGAGAAAGATATATGAGAGAGGGAGGGGAACTGTGTTTTAAGACCCACTTAACGCCGTGCAGAGAGCAGGGCCATGCTGCTCGGAGCAGGGAGAGGGTATGTGCTTAAGCACAGAGGAGGGGCCAAGGCGGGCGAGACACTCGAAAGGACTTACCCAGAATATCAAATTGAAGAGGAACATCATGTACTTGAGGCAGCACAGGCAGCCCCTGGCCATGTTGCACTTCTTAAATTCTAGGAGGAAAACAAAGGACAGGTCCAGGTAAAACACCACGTACTTGCTGCCTTTGGGAGCATTGTACTTGTCGGTCTTCACGCCGGCCTCGGCGTGGCTCTGGCCGCGGGAGCCCGCGGTGCCGTAGAAGGCGCCGGCCGTGAAGCCGCGGCCGAACGGGCGGCCCGAGGTGGACGGCTTGGCAAAGTCCGAGTCCTTGCTGTCCAAAGATGGACTCCGGTGGATCGAAGAATCCTCGCTACTCGACTTCTCCATGCTCGCGTCGCTCCCGGGGGGCGCGGGGGGCGGGGGGCATCGCTCCCGGAGTGGCACAGAAGGGGCGCCCGAGAAGGGCGCGGGGCTGCGATTGGGTCGGAGAAGCCTCGCACGGCCCGGCTCAGTCCCCGGGCGCGCTGCCGGCCGGACTCCGCGCTGGGGCCGGGGTCGGGGTTGTAGGGGGTGGGGGGGGTCGGGGCCCCGTTCCCCACCGGCCGGCCCGGGAGGGCTCTGCAGCGCGGCTTGGCTGCACGCGCGCTCCCCGGGCGCCGACTGGCCGGCGTAACTTAGCGCCTCTAAAGAGGCTGCGATTGTATTTCTCGATCCCAAACGTCAGCTCGCCTCCCAGGCGCTGCACCGCCGCTCCACGCGAGGCACCGGGGCGCCGGGCTCGGGCTCCCGGGCACACCTCTCTCAGTCTCAGCCCGGCCCGGCCACTTTGCGAGCGCCGGCCTCCTCTCGCCCCGCGACTTTGCGGAGCTGCCCCGGGGCCCTGGGCTGCCGGGCGCGCGCGCGGCGGCTAGTGACGAGGGATCCGCCGCAGCTGCAACCACCGCTGGGCTCCCCCTGCGAAATCCCGGCCCGACTCCCGACTCCCGACTCTGAAATCGCCGGAGCCCCCTCCCCGGCCCTCGGCCCCACCCCCTGGTTTGCATTCGGCCAATGAGCGCCAGGCCTGCAGGGGGGCAGCCCCCCTCCCCGATGACACCACGGCTTTAATGGGATTAGCGTTCTGCCGGGTGCCTACACCAGTGCGCCGCGAGCCCAGCTAAATGTCAAGGGCTCCGGAGCCGGGGTGAACCAGAACCTTCATTGCAAGGCGCTGGCCTCTTCCAGGGGAGAAAAGGGGGCGGGCAACGGCTGGAGGAACCACGATCCAAGGAAACCAGAGGAGAGGGCTGGGGAGGTCTGGAGGGGACAGAAGCGGGGCCACAGTCGAGCTGCCCGCCGCCCCTGTGTCCACGGGGCCTTTCCGAGCCCGGCACACGGTCTGCGGGCTGCACACACACACACAGAGGCTGGCGCGTCTGCACACGTGGGTCTGGCTGGGGCGCGCGGGGAGAGGGGGACCGCAGGGGAGGCGCGAGGTGTGGGAAAGGCGCCGGCGACCCGCGCCGCCCGCCCCGCCCCCCTCCGCGCGCGCGCGCGCGCACCCGCGGCTCCGGAGGCTCCTGCAGCTGCGCGAGCTCCCCGCACCCACCCACCCTCCCCTGCCCCGCGCTCCGGGCAGGACCCCCATCCGGCTGAGAAGAGTAGACGACCCAGGTAGGGCCCTGCCTTGCCCCTCCGAATCCTTCCTCGCCCCTCCGAATCCTTCCTCGCCCAGGGTGACAGCGGGGTGCGCGGGGGCTACCGGATGCCCAGGGCGCAGCACCAAGAATGCTCTGGGCGAGGGCTTTTGAGCATCCAGCAGCCCTGCTTCCTACCGCGAAACACCAGCTGCGCCCGGGCTCGCGCGGAGGTCTGCACTGCCCAGTTGGCAAATAGAGAGGACCAGAAGACGGAGGGGAAGGGCATCTCTCTTTTCGCCACCAGCCAGAGGTTGAGAGAGCCCCAGAGCATCCCGTCCCTGTATCCCACGCCCGACACCGCGCCTGGCCGCCGGGAGGCGCTGCGTAGGGTACCTGGCTGGGGTGAGTGTGCCATGTCCTCCCCGGATCCCATGAGACGTTTACTCCACACCTGCTCTGTGCTGAGCGCCCAGGGGAAAATGTATGAGGTGTGCGGCTCCTGCCCTTCAGGTACACACGATCCAGCCAGGAAGGCAGAAGGACCTTAATCACCAAGACGGCGGGCAGGAACAGAGCTACCATGCGGCTATGGCCGAGGGGGACATTCATTCCGACGACCCTCATCACAGATGTTCCACAGGGCCCTAGGCTGCTGAGTCTGCATCACGGGACTGGAGGCAGGCCGGCATTCCGGGGTGCAGTCACTTATTCTGAGGGCACCTCAGCTTCTTCAAAGGGACCAGCAGGGGTGCTACTATTCCAAGCCCCTTCCCCACTCACATGGCAGCCCAGAAACGGAACCCAGTGTGTGTCACAGCCATGGCAACTTGCCATCCCCTGGTTGGGCACTGCGGCCCCATGGGTGCTGTGCACACGTGGGGGGCAGGCGTCCAGTTAACTCTGATGGACGCCACGGCCACCCAACTGGCCCGGCTAACGCCTCTTGTCCACTTCAGTCTGGACCAGCTCCGGAGGGCTCTCAGCTGCACTCATTCTCAGCACATCACTTTTTTGATGCAGGAGAGATCATACCAGCTGGAGAAACCTATTTTTCACTCTGAGCTGAGATTTTAGTGTGTGATCGGGGCAAGGTAGTTCACCTTTCTGAGGTGCCATCTCCTCCTCTTTAAACTGGGGTTCGCAGAGCCCACCCCCTCGAGGAGTGGGCCAGTGTGAGAACCATCTGACAAGGCTGAGTGCTGTCCAGGGGCTGCCATCCCTGGTCTCAGGATGGGCACTTGGCGTAAGTCAGGGCCCCCCAGGCCAGCCCTCTCTGCCTTCTAATTTCCTTTCAACTCTCTCTTCTCCCCAACTCACACTGTCCTGGACTGCTCCACACTCACTTCTGATTATACTTGGGTTCCTGCCAGTAACTATTTCCTCAGCAACTGACGCCCTGGGGGGTAGCAGGGGGGCCAGGGATACAGGACCACAGGAAGGTAGGAGAGGAGGAGGGGCTGTCCAGTGTAACCAGAGCTCTGCTCTGCTCCCTCCCGGCCCTGCTCGTCAAAAGGGCACTGAAGTCCCAGTCGTCGGCTGACCCACAAAGCCTCAGTGAGGTTCCACGAGGGCACGCAACTTAGTCATGATCAGAAGGATAACCGCAACTCCGATATACAAGTCCCCAGTGTATCCCAGGCACCCAGCGTCAGCCATGATCACCCACGGAATCCTCAGACAGGCCCGCGGGATCGAGATGGTTATCACCCCCATTTTACAGTCAAGGAAACAGTGCTTTCAAAGCCCATGCTCTTTACTCCCTTGAGCTCTAAACCCAGTTCCTGCCCTTAGGAATCTGCCAGTCTAACAGAATCTAAAAGCATAACAAGGATGGGACTTCCCTGGCGGTCCCGTGGCTAAGAGTCTGAGTTCCCAATGCAGAGGACCCAGGTTTGATCTCTGGTCTGGGAATTAGATCCCACATACTGCAACTATTAATAAGAGTTCCACACCACAAGTAAAGAGCCTGCATGCCACAACTAAGACCCGGCGCAGGCAAATAAATAAATTTTTAAAAAATAATAAAAGCATAACAGGGAGCCTGGTGAAAGGTTATTAGCAGAAGGAGCTGAGTAAGGGGCAAAGCGGAGGGGGCTGGTCAGGGCAGTGCTGCTGGACCGAAGGTCAGCAAAGGCGAGCCCCTGGCTGCCTTCCCCTGGGTGGGCACACAGGTCCCGTGGGTGCTGTGCACATGTTGGGGGCAGATGTCCGGTTAACTCTGATGGACACCACGGCCACCCGACTAGCCCGGCTGACGCCTCTTGCCCGCTTCAGTCTGGACCAGCTCCGGAGGGCTCTCAGCTGCACTCATTCTCAGCGCATCACTTCTTTGATGCGGGAGAGATCATACCAGCTGGAGAAACCTGTTAGATCAGCCCTGCGTGACCTTATGGAGGGCTATAAGAGGAAGGGGTGCAGGGAGAAGGCAGTCTGCAAGACAGGAAGCGAGCCCCTGAAAGGAAGCAGCTCTGGAAAAGCTGGAGAGGAGCCACGGGAAGGCAGTTTCAGCTAGCAGCTTTGTCCTCCGTCTACCATGAAAAGACCACGCATCCATAATAGACGGCTTATCGCGGGCAGGACGCCCAGGGACGCTGGGAGACACAAACATGAGGGAGATGTGGCCGGAGGCGCCAAGGAGGTCAAGATGCAGCAAACAGACCAGCCTTCCAGCCCGCTCCAGACCATCCCTGGAGAAGCCCGTGCACAGCAGAGTGTCAGAGCGTGCATGAACCACAGCATGCAAAGTGAGCACAGCACAAAGCTGGAGCGTGGCCCCCCTTGAAGGGCCGGCTGGGACAGGCGAGGCAGGGACCGGGAGGGCATGGTTAGGGGACCTTCAGGGGCAGCGAGGAGATGGGGCCTGGGGGTTCGTCACAGTGAGCTACCTGTGAGGCCTCACATGACACACGGGGAGTCTGGGCTTCGTCTCGGGGCTTCCCAAGCAGCAGGGCACGGCATAGACTCGGGGTCCTAGGAACCAGGCCTGGCAGCAGGGTGGGAAGGTGAAGTCAGGTGCTGTGCTCACTCGGTTTCTTGGACTTCAGGCCCAGAGGGAACACCGGAGAGAGAAGGTGATGGGAGACAGCATCCCCCTCCCAGGTCCTCGTCGACTTGCTGGGCTCAGGAGAGCTGGAAGCACAGACTGCCCTTGAGGACCTCGGAGCATGTGAACAAGGCAGAGCTGCCTTTTTTTTTTTTAAACACCAATGACAAAAAGTGAAGCAGGTACAGAATTCCCAGAGGAATGAAAAGACGTGAATACATGAAATCTCTGCTACACAGCAGCTGGGGAGGTGAGGGCTTCAGAGTGAACACCAAGTTCTTGGCCTCTCCTTGCACTTCTCAGCCCTCTGGGCTCTCACCCACCTGCACACATCAGACCTGACGGGCCACATAGACTCCCCCTGGTCCTGCACTGAGGTCTCTGTATCTGACAACATGTGTGGCTCATGAGGCATCCTGGACCTCTGAGGCTCAGATAAGGCAGCCCCACAGGAATTCAGGTGAGGGCAGGAAGCACTTGCCATCCAGAGGGGCTGCCCTTAGAGGAGAAGGGGGACTTACTCCCCTCACCTCAATTTTTTAAACTCCAGAATTGAGATCGTCTTCAACAATATATTGCTAAGCAAACTGTTTATGGATAGATGGTGTCAGAAGGAAAGAAGAAAGGACAGATGAACAGATAAAAAAGATGTGGGATACGTGGAATCCAAAAAGTCATGATACAAATGAACTTACAAAACAGAAAAAGATTCACAGACTTGAAGAACAAACTCATGGTTGCTGGGTAAAGGATGAAGGAAAGAGATGGTTAGGGAGTTTAGGGTGGACATGTACACATGGCTAAATTTAAAATGGATAACCAACAAGGACTTACTGTATAGCACATGGAACTCCATTCAATGCTACGTGGCAGCCTGGATGGGAGGGGAGTTTGGGGAAGAATGGATTCATGTATATGTATGGCTGAGTCCCTTCGCTGTTCACCTGAAACCATCACAACATTGTCAATCGGCTATACTCCAATATAAAATAAAAAGTTTAAAAAAAAAAGATGTATAAACAATGGAACTCAGCCACGTAACAGACCCTGCCATTAACGACAACACAGAAGGACCTCACGGGTTAAGTGAGACAGGTCAGACGGAGAAAGACAATACCATGTGATTCACACATATGTGGGATATCAAACAAATAAACAGAACAAAACAAGCCATAGACACAGAGAACAAAACAAGGCTATCGGGGTGTGGAAGGGGGTCAGCTGCGTGGTGATGCATGGAAACCACACTCTTGGTGGCAAGCAGCTGCAGAGCACACGGAAGTCAAAATACCATGCGGCACAGGGGAAACTTACATGTTATAAACCAACGTTACCTCCACGAATGTTCAAAAGAAAGACAGAGGTCGAGGGAAGGATGGAGAGGCCCCTAGCAGGGGTCACATCCCAGGATGTTCGCAGGAAGGTTCACCCAGCAGGGGGTGGTGAGGAGGGTCCAGGGTGGGGCAGAGGCAGAGAGGGAGGGGAACGAGGCCTCCTATTTGCTGTAGAAATTAAATAGCTCCAGGGTCAAGAGTCACCAGACTTGGCTAGGATTCACGAAGGACCATGGTGATGGTAAAAGGTCGGTAGAAAGGAACTCAAAGTCAACGAGGCACTGTCACTTGAAACGACAAGCATAATTCTTATAGCAGCTATGGCCCCAGTCCCCATGTGATCAAGAGGCGACTGAGCGAGAAAGATGCGAGGCAACACACGATCAAAATAAAGTATTCTGGCTCAGATTCTAAGGGCAGGTGCTGGCGGGTCCTCCGAGGGCTTTACCTGGGCCTCCCCTGTCGCCTGAGCCCCGAGCACGCGTACCCAACCCCTGTGCTTGGCAGCCCCACGCAGCTGTCACAAGGGCAGCTCCAATCTCTCAAGCCCCATGGGACTGACCTCGCCCCTGCCCAGCACCCCTGGCAGCACTTCTCAATAAATGGGTGAAACACGCATCCCAGCGCTCACGCCAGAACCCAGGATCCATCCCAACTCCCTGCTGTTGGCGCCCCACCTCCAGTCAAACACGAGTCCATCCCATAAGTCACCTTCTTCTCGCTGGCTCCACGGGCACCGCCCTGGGCCAGCTCCCTCACAGCTCAGGGAGGATTCTTCCTCCCACCCCTTCTCCAGGGAGCGGTCACCCCATCTTCTCATGCACCCTGCCCTCTCATGGCCCTTGGTGTCTTCTGTTTTGCTGATATTGCGGTTGTGTGTGTGTGTGTGTTAGAGTGTGCGTGTGTGTGTATGTGTGGATATGTGTGTGGGTGTGGGTGTGTGCGCGCATGGGTGTGTGTGCATGTGGGTGTGGGTGTGCATGGGTGTGGGTGTGTGCATGGGTGTGCGTGTGTGTGTGTGGTTGTGTGTGGGGGTGTGTGTGTGGGTGTGTATGGGGTGTGTGTGTGTTTGTGTATGTGTGGAAACTGAAATCATAATCACAGGAAACTAGCTGATCTAATCACATGGACCACAGCCGAATGTGGTCCCCTGGAGAAGGGAATGGCAAACCACTTCAGTATACTTGCCTTGAGAACCCCGTGAACAGTAACAAAGGGCAAAATGATAGGATACTGAATGAGGAATTCCCCAGGTCGGTAGGTGCCCAGTATGCTACTGGAGCTCAGTGGAGAAATAACTATAGAAGGAATAAAGGGATGGAGCAAAAGCAAAACCAATACCCAGTTGTGGATGTGACCAATGATAGAAACAAGGTCCGGTGCTGTAAAGAGCAATATTGCATAGGAACCTGGAATGTTAGGTCCATGAATCAAGGCAAATTGGAAGTGGTCAAACAGGAGATGGCAAGAGTGAATGTCGACATTCTAGGAATCAGTGAACTAAAATGGACTGGAATGGGTGAATTTAACTCGGATGACCATTATATCTACTACTGTGGGCAGGAATCCCTTAGAAGAAATGGAGTAGCCATCATGGTCAACAAAAGAGTCCGAAATGCAGTACTTGGATGCAATCTTAAAAATGACAGGATGATTTCTGTTCGTTTCCAAGGCAAACCATTCAATATTACAGTAATCCAGGCCTATGCCCCAACCAGTAATGCTGAAGAAGCCGAAGTTAATCGGTTCTATGAAGACCTACAAGACCTTTTAGAACTAACACCCAAAAAAGATGTCCTTTTCATTATAGGGGACTGGAATGCAAAAGTAGGAAGTCAAGAAACACCTGGAGTAACTGGCAAATTTGGCCTTGGAGCACGGAATGAAGCAGGGCAAAGGCTAATAGAGTTTTGTCAAGAGAATGCACTGGTCATAGCAAACACCCTCTTCCAACAACACAAGAGAAGACTCTACACATGGACATCACCAGATGGTCAACACCGAAATCAGATTGATTATATTCTTTGCAACCAAAGATGGAGAAGCTGTATACAGTTAGCGAAAACAAGACCAGGAGCTGACTGTGGCTCAGATCATGAACTCCTTATTGCGAAGTTCAGACTTAAATTGAAGAAAGTAGGGAAAACCACTAGACCATTCAGATATGACCTCAATCAAATCCCTTATGATTATGCAGTGGAAGTGAGAAATAGATTTAAGGGACTAGATCTGATTGATAGAGTGCCTGATGAACTCTGGACGGAGGTTCGTGACATTGTACAGGAGACAGGGACCAAGACCATCCCCATGGAAAAGAAATGCAAAAGAGCGAAATGGCTGTCTGAGGAGGCCTTACAAATAGCTGTAAAAAGAAGAGAGGCGAAAAGCAAAGGAGAAAAGGAAAGATATAAGCATCTGAATGCAGAGTTCCAAAGAATAGCAAGGAGAGATAAGAAAGCCTTCCTCAGTGATCAATGCAAAGAAATAGAGGAAAACAACAGAATAGGAAAAACAAGAGACCTCTTCAAGAAAATTAGAGATTCCAAGGGAACTTTTCATGCAAAGATGGGCTCGATAAAGGACAGAAATGGTATGGACCTAACAGAAGCAGAAGATATTAAGAAGAGGTGGCAGGAATACACAGAAGAACTGTACAAAAAAGATCTTCACGACCAAGATAGTCACGATAATGTGATCACTGACCTAGAGCCAGACATCTTGGAATGTGAAGTCAAGTGGGCCTTAGAAAGCATCACTACGAACAAAGCTAGTGGTGGTGATGGAATTCCAGTTGAGCTATTTCAAGTCTTGAAAGATGATGCTGTGAAAGTGCTGCACTCAATATGCCAGCAGATTTGGAAAACTCAGCAGTGGCCACAGGACTGGAAGAGGTCAGTCTTCATTCCAATCCCAAAGAAAGGCAATGCCAAAGAATGCTCAAACTACCGCACAATTGCACTCATCTCACACGCTAGTAAAGTCATGCTCAAAATTCTCCAAGCCAGGCTTCAGCAGTATGTAAACCGTGAACTCCCAGATGTTCAAGCAGGTTTTAGAAAAGGCAGAGGCACCAGAGATCAAATTGCCAACATCCGCTGGATCATGGAGAAAGCAAGAGAGTTTCAGAAAAACATCTATTTCTGCTTCATTGACTATGCCAAAGCCTTTGACTGTGTGGATCACAATAAACTGTGGAACATTCTGAAAGAGATGGGAATCCCAGACCACCTGACCTGCCTCTTGAGAAACCTGTATGCAGGTCAGGAAGCAACAGTTAGAACCGGTCATGGAACAACAGACTGGTTCCAAATAGGAAAAGGAGTGCGTCAAGGTTGTATATTGTCACCTTGCTTATTTAACTTATATGCAGAGTACATCATGAGGAACGCTGGGCTGGAAGAAGCACAAGCTGGAATCAAGATTGCTGGGAGAAATATCAATAACCTCAGATATGCAGATGACACTACCCTTATGGCAGAAAGTGAAGAGGAACTCAAAAGCCTCTTGATGAAAGTGAAAGAGGAGAGTGAAAAGGTTGGCTTGAAGCTCAACATTCAGAAAACAAAGATCATGGCATCTGGTCCCATCACTTCATGGGAAATAGATGGAAAAACAGTGGAAACAGTGTCAGACTTTGTTTGGGCTCCAAAATCACTGCAGATGCTGATTGCAGCCATGAAATTAAAAGACGCTTGCTCCTTGGAAGGAAAGTTATGACCAACCTTGATAGTATATTAAAAAGCAGAGACATTACTTTGCCGACCAAGGTCCGTCTAGTCAAGGCAATGGTTTTTCCCGTGGTCATGTATGGATGTGAGAGTTGGACTGTGAAGAAAGCTGATCGCCGAAGAATCGATGCTTTTGAACTGTGGTGTTGGAGAAGACTCTTGAGAGTCCCTTATACTGCAAGGAGATCCAACCAGTCCATTCTAAAGGAGATCAGTCCTGGATGTTCATTGGAGGGACTGATGCTAAAGCTGAAACTCCAATACTTTGGCCACCTCATGTGACGAGTTGACTCACTGGAAAAGACTCTGATGCTGGGAAGGGTTGGGGGCGGGAGGAGAAGGGGACGACGGAGAATGAGATGGCTGGATGGCATCACCGACTCTGTGGACATGAGTTTGAGTGTACTCCGGGAGTTGGTGATGGACAGGGAGGCCTGGCGTGCTGTGATTCATGGGGTCGCGGAGAGTCGGACACGACTGAGCGACTGAACTGAACTGAACTGAACTGATGTGGGGGGGTTGTGTGTATGTGTCGGTGTGGGTTGTGTGGGGTGTGTGGGGGGGGTGGGTGTGTGTGGGTGTGTATGTGTGGGTGTGGGGGTGTGGGTGTATGTGTGGGTGTGTGTGTGTGTGGGGTGTGGGTGGGTGGGTGGGGGTGGGTGTGTGTGTGCATGCGTGTATGTGTGGGTGTGGGTGTGTGTGTGGGTGTGGGTGTGTGGGGTGGGTGTGTTAGTGTGGGTGTGTGTGTGGGGGGGTGTGTGGGGGTATGTGTGTGTGTGTGTGGGTGGGTGTGTGGGGGGGGTGTGTGGTGTGTGTTTGTGTGTGGGGGGGTGTGGGTGTGGGGGTGTATGGGTGTGTGTGGATGTGGGTGTGGTGTGTGTGTGTGTGTGGGTATGTGTGGGGGTGTGTGTGTGGGGGGTGTGTGGTGTGTGTTCTGTGTGTATGGGGGGTATGTGTGTGTGGGGTGTGTGTGGGGGTGTGTGTGTGTGTGGGTATGTGTGTGTGGGGGGGTGTGTGTGGGGGGTGTGTGTGTGTGTGTGTGTGCATGTACGCGCACACACGTTGTGTTTGCTATTCTACTTTTCTCCTACAGTCCACAGTCCTACGCAACCTCGCAGGTCTGGCAGACGCCCCGGCCCCTCTCTCCAGCCCACCGTGCTGCAACCCTGAGAGTTCACCCTCCTCAGAGACTTTGCCATGGCTGCTCCCTCTGCCTGGAATGCTCTTCCTCAACCCACCGCCTGAGGACACACCTTTCTTCTCGTCCCTGAGCTCTTGTGAGTTCTTCACAAGTCCCTTCTGGTTTTCTGCCTCCTCCCCGCCCCTGCCGTCTGAATTAAAGCCCGAATCCTCAGAGTTCCGCTTCCCTCCCTTGCAGCACTTTGTCGGCTTGGAAGCACGTGTTTACCTGGATGAGTCTGGTGTCTGGGTCTCCAACCCGACCAGAAGCCCCAGGGCAGCAGGGGCTATATCCAGGACAACGCCTGACCAGCAGCGGGACCACAGTGATGATGAGCAAGGACGCACTCAGAGGAGGGGTGCATGGGGAGGGGTGACCAGCATCACTGGGAAGGGCTTCCTGGGTCCCCACCTGAGGAGCACAGCTTCAAGACGCCGGTTACCTGCATAACCTCTGGTTCCTCAACTGCAGGGCAGGAAGTCTGCACTGGTTGCTTCTCTAAAGCTTTTGCCAGTCCTGAACCCCTCCCCCAACCCAGTGACATGGGACCCAACCTGTTTCTCAGGCAGGATGGGTCAGGGCAGGAGGAAAAGCATCTTGGTGGGCAAAGGCTGGTGAAGCCAGAGGGAGAAGACCATCACGACGTCCCGGCAGAAGTGAGGCTTCACGGCACGTGAACTGCAAAGAGCAGCGGGGGTGGAGCAGAAACAACCCCGGATGCCACGTGCTCCCCACCCCTGCCCACTCCCCCTCCATCTCCCCAATCTCACTTAGCGGAACTCCCACCAGGACAAACCTCCCAGGTCTTCCCCACCCCCAGTCTTGGCATCTCCCTCCCCAACCCTGCGTGCCCACGGCCACAGCCCACGGCCCGTGCTCAGAGCACCAAGGCACCCGGGTCCATCCCCCACCCACCACAAGGCTGCCCACTCAGTGGCATCTGGCCACAGATGGCAGACCTGGAGCCCTCGAGGGCGAGGCTCATCCATCGTCTTTGTACCCCAGAGCCGGGGCCCAGCACTCAGGAGCCGTGAAATCACCGCTGAACACATGCGGGGAGAGGACAGGCCTCGTGGGGGCCTGGAGCAAGATGACAGAAGGATGGGCCTTGCCTTAGGGCAGGGGGGGCGGTGAGCGCTGCCATGCCTCCTCTGTGAGCAGGTTTACAGGGTGGGGGCCCACTGGGGAGCTGCCCACCCTGGACTCTCAGGCCCTTTTCTCCAGGCGAGTTCCAAACGAGCGCCCCAAGTCCAACCAAGCATCCCAGTCAGTCTCCCCAAGGAGGGCCTGCTGCATGGCGGGCACTCACCATGCCAGCCCCTCCCGGACACCCGGAGCCAGGAGCACCAGTAATGAGCACTTATCTCACGGAGGGCAGACGGCTCCCAGAGGTGCGATAAGACCGGGCCGCAGGCACTGGGCAGTGCGGTGAAGCCCCGAGGCTACCGCCATGCACCAGTGGAATTTCCTGACCCAGCAAATCCAATATTCCTAAACCGCTCCATGGAGGGCACTGACTGGCCGGCAGGGACGGTGCGCTCTCTGACCCAGGGGCCGGCCTGGGCAGGGAAACTCACATGGCTGGGACCCTCCCCCAGTTCAGGAGCTGCCGCCCCTCTCTCCCTCCACTGAACACAGAACCACTGCAGGAAGAGCAGACAGCACAGAAGACAGAGAAGGAACAGAGGCTGGGCACCTCCCCACCGCCTGCTCTGAAGCCATGGCGGAGCAGAACCTGCACACACACACACACACATCCCCCACTCCCAGCCGAAGGGAACAAGAGGCACAGGGTGGGGTGGATAGTGGTGGGGAAGCCCCACAAGGGCATTCCTGTCAGGGAAAAGGGGAGAACTGGGCTGTCTGAAGACTCAGGTCTCAGGGCCTGAAGCCACGTGGTCTCTGAACCACTGGCCACTCTGTACGGTGAGGCTCCCTCCCCTGTGCCCACTCAGGCTTCCCTGAGTCCAGGCAGCCGTCGTTCAGGGTGCCACCCGCCCAGGGGGCCTCAGAGAAGCATCTGGTCCACCCCAGACCTGGAGGCATCTCTCTCATCTCAGAGTGCTTGAGGTAAAGACGGTCACAGACCACACACTCTAGTCTGCTGTTCGGGCTACTGAAACCCTCAGGAGAGTCCTTTCGGCAACGTATAGGGTTGCTCTGGCATACGGTCACTCCTGTGATAACCTAGCTGCACGCAATGCAGACCCAGACTCGTTCAACCCTCACACAATGCACACAGACCCCCAGCCCACCTCCCCACCTTCCCGAGGTCCACTCACCTCGACCCGTGCATCGGACACTCCCTACCTCCATCCTCAGCCTCTCCCGTGGGTGCTCATCTTGCTAGCTCACCACCATGTGTCCTTTCCCCGGAGGCCCTCTCTGGGGTCACCGGCCTGCTTTGGTCACCTCCTGAACCCTGGGGAGCTCAGATGTCCAGGCTGGAGCTCAGAGAATGTGGCTGGGCTCCACAAGGCCTCAAGCGTCTGGGTGACTGTGTGTCACTCACCCCCAAACTCCGGCCCCGAGGGCGCTTCCATGTCCCTGTCGGGCCAGGCGCCAGGGCACACCTGCTTGTCCCCTCCCCCACCTGCTGCCGGAGGAAATGCCAGCCCGCGGCCTCAGGCAGAGGGCTCCTCACTCCTAACAGAGATCTCTCCTTATGCCAAGTGGTTTGCCCGGGCCCAGGGCTGGACCCTGCTCCTATGTATGGAGGCAGACATGGAGCCATCCCTCATGCACAAGGGGAGGAAAGAAGTTGGGTGGGGGGTCCCTCAGGCTCTAGGACCACCCAGCAAGAACAACAGCCAGCCCTCCTTCCCCCACGCCAGTCGACATGGGACACGTTCTGGAAATCCCGGGGAACACGCCAACACCCCCAGCGCCACTCTGTGGCAACCCCAGTCAATGTGTCCCCATGCTCTGACCTCACAGTGCAGGAACCAGGTGCAGGTGCCAAAGACAGAGGCAGAGGCTCCGACCCCCAAGACCCCAACCATGGTAGAATAGGGGTGATGACCAGGGTGGGCTGTCCACATCTAACAGCCAGCTCTCTGGGGCAAAGCCCAGATCTGTGGTGCTCACAACCTTCCATGGTGTAAATATTCCCCCGTGGCCAGTTTTAAGCTACTCATGGTGTGACAAATAACTGGCAATGTTCCTGCTTATTTACTACCAGGCTCTTGACCACTGGAACAGCAGGCTTTGGCCAAGCCCTGCAACAGCCCAACTCCCTCCATCCAGGGGAAACTCCAAGGCCAGGAGAAGAAGCCAGCACCCTGATTATCCTCCCAGGAGAAGTCACAGGTCAGGGTGGGGACAGGAGTGGACACGTCATGGGGAGGGTCCTGGGATCCCCCACAGGTGGCCTAATGACCCAGAAAGACCACAGACATTGGCTCCTGGACTACGGTGACCCTCTCAGGTAAGGCAGGCTTGTGGATTCCCTAGGGGCTCAGATGGTAAAGAATCCGCCTGCAGTGCAGGAGACCCAGGTTCGATCCCTGGGTCGGGAAGATCCCTGGAGAAGGGAATGGTTACCCACACCAGTATTCTTGCCTGGAGAATCCCATGGACGGGGAGCCTCGCGGGCTACAGTCCATGGGGTCCTGCAGAGTCGGACACAACTGAGCGACTTTCACTACTATTGCTAAGGTAAGTCAGGCCAGGTCCCCACTCTGCTCCAAACCCTCTACAGGCGTCCTTCTCTCCAGAGTAAAAGACAAAGATCTCACAATATTTTCTCAGTCGACATGTACACGTCCATCTCCCTCCCGCCTCCTCTCCGGCTGCCTGGTACTCCCTGCTGCTTCTCATGGGAGAGCCTTTACACTGGCTGTTCTCTCCTCTGGACACTCCTCCCCCCGGTGTCTCCTTGACCAGCTCCCACCTCCCTCACAGCTGCCACCTCCCCAAGGGCTGCCTGCTGAGCTCTGTACCTCCCCAGCATGCCCAGCATCACCAGGCTCTGCTCTTTCCACAGCACTCAAACCCATCATTCAGCACCGTTTGCTTTATTAATTGACGGTTTACAATCTCTCTTCCCTACCAGAACTAAGCTTCATGAGGGCAGGGGTTTGCTGTGTTTCATGAATGGCTGTTTTTCCACGGCCAAGAGCAGCTTTACACATGACAGATGCCAGTGCACGCATGCTCAGTCATCCGACTCTCTGCGGCCCCCTGCACTGTAGCCCACAAGACTCCTCTGTCCACGGGATTCTCCAGGCAAGAATACTGGAGTGGGCTGCCGTTTCCTCTTCCAGGGGATCTTCCGAACCTACATCTCCGGTGTCTCCTGCATTTGCAGGCAGATTCTTTTACCACTGAGCCACAAGGGAAGTCCCTTACCCATGGCAGGTATCCAGTACACATTTCGTGAGTAAAGGTAAGGCCAGAGGAGGCGTCTGCCAAACCCAGGAGGAGGCGGGTGGGGAGCGAGGGGCCCAGTGGTCAGTGTCCACCTGTCTGGGACTCAAGGTGACCTTGACCTGGCACCCCACCCCTGCGTCTCCTTTTCTCATTTAGGTCTGCACGGGACCCCCACGTGGATAACTCTGAGCAGTACCAAAGGTCACGGCCAAATAGGACACCGGGTCTGACACCCTCTGACCCTGCAGCGGGAGGCCCTGTGGTCCAGTCCAAGGCCTTCCCTAAAAGGTCTCAGGAAAGACGAACTCCCTGCTTCCCGCTCTGTACCTGCCACACCTGAACTCCCAGCCTTGCGATCAGGAGACGCCCCCAAAGAGCACTGTCCACCCACGGGTTAGAGCCACTGACGCCCCAAATCCAGTCAGCTGCCCCATCCCGCCTCGGCGGGTGCCCCACACGCACAGCGGCCAGCTCACCGGCTATTTTAAGCTCCACAGCCCAGCTGCAGCACACTGCCCGGGCAGGCTGGTGGCCTGGGGCGGAGGCAGGGGCTGCTAACTCATGGAGGAGTGCTGACCTGGGGAGCTCCCAGGAGGGCTGGGCATCTTCTGCGACCACAATCCCTCCAGGAGGGACTGGAAACTCCCGTCCACACCCTCGAAAGCACCAGCCGTGAGAAAGTGAGTCCAGGGCTGCCCGGGCACGCCCAGATTCCACTGCTGAATGTGACCCCTGAGTCTCCACATCAGAATGAGTGCTAGCCCCACCCTGCCTGCTCCCAGAAATGCCAACACACTGGAGCTCCCACTGCACCCACTCTCCGGGGCCCGGCGACGCGAGACAGACCATGCTGTAGATGGAAGACCTGGGGACCATTCACCCCCGAGCCCCCAGCTCCTTCTCCACCTTGGTCTCCCCAGCGGCTGCTCAATGTTGGCTCACAATCACGCTCAACAAACCCTTGTTGACTAAATGGTTGCTTCTAAATGTGTTCTCAACCACATGGGAGGGAAGCGCAAGAGACACAACCCAGTCTTGACAGGTGGTATCAGTATCAACCCTACTTTTCTGCCAGCCCCATGGGGCACCAAGCCTGATGATAGAGACCATGGGATCAGGCTTCAGCTGGTGGCTCAGTGGTAAGGAATCCGCCTACCAATGCAGGAGATTCGGGTTCGAGCCCTGATCCCAGAAGATCCCACAGGCCAAGAGGCAACTAAGCCCATGCCCCACAACTACTAAGCCTATGCTCAAGAGTCGGGGAGCAGCAATTACTGAAGCCCATGTGCTCTAGAGTCTACGCTTTGCAGCAAGAGAAGCCATCACAGTGAGAAGCCCAAGTAGTGCAAAGAAGAGCAGCCCCCACTCACCACATCTAGAAAACAGCCCGTGCAGCAACAAAGACACAGTACAGCAAAGAAAATTTAAAAATAAATGAAAAAAAAAAAGAAAACATGGAACCAAGGAATCAAGAGAGTTCAGTGATGAGACCGGGGTGCCCCAAGCTGCGGCCCTTCCAAGGAGAGCGGTCACCACGCAACTAACTCCATGGGGACGTTTACACCTGTGTTCTCTGGGAAAAGGGCCCCCTGAAGTTGTGCAACACGGAGGCCCTGCTCCAACCCACCCTCCTCCGTAGGAAGTCCAGCAACCAGGAGCTGCCTTCCTTGAGAAGAAGTGGACAGAACAGAAACCCTGGAGAGAGCTCTTCCCACCCCCAGCCTCCCGCCGCAGGCCATCGGCAAGCCCAGGGCAGGACAGGTCACACGCCTGGGGCTCTGGCCACGTCCTCCGGCTCTAATTGCTCCATTGAAGCAACATCAGAGCCAGAGAGGAGGGAAGGAGACCCAGAAGGTGCTGTAATTAGGGAGCTCTGTGACCTAACTCCCTGCTCCCGTCCACCTTGAGATGGATCCAGCCACCCACACCTTAAAGAAACAGACTCACCACCTGCACTGGGGGAGGAAGCGGGAAATTCCTTGAATTTCCTTGTTGGAGGAAGATTTCCAGAAGCTCTGGGTCTTCAGAGACCATTGGGTCCACTCCTCCTCCCCTCCCCTGGCAGCCCCTTCCCCTGGCCTCCGTCCTTCCAGACTCTTCCTAAATATTTCTATTATAACTACAAAAGCAATGGCAGCAGGCTACAATGACAGAAGATTAAAATGTTCCTTGTTGAAAGGGACTTCACACAAGTGACTCTCCCCAATGTCGGGGCAGAGACAGCGTCGTGTGGAAGGCAAAGTGACCTACACTAAGGGCCTCCGACCACCCATCCAGCCCCACGTTCCCTCAGTGAGCTGTCCAGACCCCCATGTCAGGGTCCTCAGATGTCTGGTACCAAAATCGGAATTTCTGGAGGCAGTTACTATGATAACCTCCTCTGTGACTGGCCCCTCCCCTTGAGAAGGTGGTTAACTGGACTCACTACCCAGGCAACAACTGGGGTGCCCCCCACCTCTAGGAAATCTTCCAGAACTGGAGGCTCTGGGGGGTAACGAGGCCCCCCACGGCCCGGTTCGGTGCGTCCCCTGAAGAGACATCTGCACACGATCACCGAAGTGGCTGAGACATTTCAGTCCGTCATCTGAAGTCACCCCAGCTGGGGGAGGCACGCGGGCCAAACTCTCCCCCTCCGGCAGGACAGAGCTGCCAAAACCACTCTGTCAGCTGAGCCCATCCTCACAGACGCCTGAAGGGGGTGCGGAACGACAGAATGAAGTCACTGCCGGCCGCCCCTCCCCCTCGCGCCGTGTCATCAGCCCTCAGCCAGGCCCGCGGCGACCCAGCCACAAGGCACAGAGGCCCGAGACGCCCTGCACGCCCCCAGAGACGGCTTTCAATCTGCTCTCCACCAGCCCTGACCCTGAATCCACTGCGATCCCCGCCTCGAGGGGGGCAGGGGGCGAGGGCGGGGGTGGTGCTGCGCGCCTGGCTCGGCTCTCACCAGCCTGCCCCAGTTCTAGGAGCCTGGGGGCTCCTCGGGCCGGTGGCCCAGTTACCATCCCCCTCCTCATGGTGCCCCCGTCACGTGGCCTCGCTGACTCAGCCCTGCCAGCCGCGTGGGCAGGTCGTGCCTCAGCCAGTGGACTGTCGGCCTCAGGAGAGCAGGGAACACAGATTCTCGCCGCGCCCCTTGGCTTCCTCCATGTCCAGTCCTGAGCCAGGGACCCCCCCACGAGCGCTTGTCGAATGAATGAACAGAGTCTGGAAATTTGGCCCAGCTGGCTCTTCTGGCGGCATCTCATGCCAACAAAAAAAAGGTGGGGGCGGGGTGGGGGAGAAAGGAGAGGGAAGAAAAGCCCAGGGAGAGAAAAAAGGGAAAAGAAGAGAGCTCGCCCACAAGGCAAGACCAAGGCCACTGGCCCGGGGAGCCCGAGCACCTGCGTGCTCCTGCCCCCCCGCCCCCATCAGGACCCAGAAGTGGTCAACTAGCAGTTTCCTCCTTCCACCAGTCAGGCACCGCCCTCCCCCCCCCGCAGCTGAAAGCCTGTTTGATCTGAGTGAATTAGCTGAGTAATTAATTTATCTAAACTGCTGCCCTGGCCCACCTCTCAGAAAGGATGGGAGACCTAGGGGGAGGGGGCTAGGGTGGGGGGCGGAGTGAGGAACAGGGCAGAGACACCTGCCCTTCACGGTCTCACCGCCTTCGCCACCAGCCCCACAGTGCCGGGAACTCCAGCCTGCTCACCCCACATCACAGAGCCCCGAAGCCTTCACACCACCCTCGGGGCCTCCACAACACACACACGCACTCACACACACACACAGGCACACGTGTGCACACAAGTACACATGCACACGCTCACACACACGCACACTGGCTGTGGTAACACCTCTCCACCAGCTGGGATGCCGGCCCCTGTCTGGAGCTCCGGAGCCTGTCCGGTCCAGAAAGGAGCAAGGAAGAGCAGGTGGAAGGAAGCACAGAAGGCAGGTCTGCTGGGGGGCAGGAGGCAGAGGGGGCTAGCAGGAAGGGCGGGAGGGTCAGAAGACCCAGACTGCCTGACTCCTGTCTCTCAGTGACTCTGCGACTCTGAGCAAGATACGTAGCCCCTAGAGCTGCAAGCAGTCTTCCTGTATGCAAAAAGGGGATAGAGTCCACCTTCCCCGAGGATTTTCAGAAGATCCAGAGAACCCAGGAAGAGTTACTTGCTTATATCCACTCTCCTCCCCTCCAAAGAAATCCCCTGAGGAGACACCCCCCAACACACACACACAAACAACCTTCATCCTCTGCTTGAACACAGTCACCAGGCAGCTGTCCCCTAACCTGAGCCCCACCTGCCCACCTCTACCTTCTAGCCAAAAGACTTGGCCCTGGAATCAGCCAAGCTCTGCCCCTTCCCAGGTCACCTGCTGCTCCAAGCCTCAGCTTCCCCACGTGAATCACAAACGCAATCAGAGCTGGAGCCCAGGGTCTACACGCAGCGCCTTGATCGGGGCCTGGCACGCGCTACGCTTGACAAAGAGCAGGTAATATTTCTCTTTGTACGTGTCATTGTCACTGCTGCTGTTTAGCTGCTAAGTCACTTCAGTCTGACTCTTTGTGACCCCATGGACTGTAGCCTGCCAAGCTCCTCTGTCCCTGGCATTTCCCAGGCAAGAACACTGGAGTGGGTTGCCATTTCCATCATCACTACTCTGGCTAGAAGAATGAGTTCTTCCCTCTGGACCGGTAAAGTGGGGGCCCAATTCCTCTCCCTGGTACCAGACTGTCACACAGAGGGAGACAGTGTCACGTGGCCTGAGCTTCTCTCTCCGAGCCTCACACCCCCTTCTTAGCAGATCCCTGACACCCCGCTCCCAGCTCTCCTTCCTGCCCTCCCTAAAATGCAGCACCCTAAACTGCTACATCTGAGCACCTGGCACACAGTAGGTGCACAGAAATGTTCAGGGACAAGTATTTGATGAATGAGGCGGACGCTCAGTGGAATCTGAACATTGCAAGTGACAATAGACTGGTTGCCTGGGGATGCTCCCTCCCCACCATTGCAACCTGGTGACACCTCCATGCTGTAACTATTAACAGACAGAGTCTTGAACAGTGCCAGGCCAGCCCCACCTCCCCTCCAGCACTGTAAGCCAGAGCTCAGTCACTCACAATTCCTGTCCTGCCACTGCTACATCTAAGCACAGATCTGGGTTACAGGGGTGAGTGTGAACACCTGCCCACTGTCTTCATCTTGTGAGTTTTGCTCCATCGTTACAGACAATGGGGATTTAAAGCCCCAGTTCTAACGTCCAATATATTGGTAAATTACTTCTCTCAGTGTTCAGAAGACCACAGAATTTTCAGGACCTCCCTGGTAGTCCAGTGGCTAAGGCTCTGTGCTCCCAGAGCCGGGGCCCGAGTTCGATCCCTGGTCAGGGAACTAGATGCCACACGCCTCAACAAAGAGCCATACAAACAAATGATTAAATAATTTTAAAATTTAAAACAAAGGAGATCACAGAATTTTTGCCCCAGCCTGCATGTTAGAGATGGTCAAATTTCAAGGCCTTCCATATTCAAATGAGCAAACCAAGGCCCAGAGCAGTGATGTAACTTGCCCAAGGACACCTGTAATTTTGTGGCAAAACTGAGATTTGAGCCCTAGACCGTTCCTCTCAGCCCAGATAATGAACAGTAATGCTATAAAACGTCAGAGAACTTGCCCTGTGCCAGGATGTTCACATGTATTTTCTCCAATCCTCATACAACCCTGTAAGACGAATAACTGCTTCCCCATTTGACGGATGAGAGAGCTTAGGGTAGGTAACTGGTCCTGGACCATGCAGACCAGGAGCCGTGGCCAAAGCAGGCAGGCAGTCTGCTCCATCTTACCCAGATTCCTCCCTGCCGCAACACTTGAGGCGACTGAGCACCGGAGCATCTCCAACTAGACGTCCAACATAAACGTAACCCGACAGGTCAAAAATCTAAATTCGTCTCTTCTCTCTCCAACACCTAGCTGTTCCTCCCGTGGTATTTTCTGCTGTTAACAGCATCACCACCAATGTGGCCACTTAAACTAGAAACCGAGAGAGTCCCCAGACTCAGTGACTTTACCTCTTTACCCTGCAGATTCAAGCCAGCCCCCAGGACCCGCAGCTCACCCCTCTTTCTCTCCTTCATTCTCCCCAGCAAGACTCCTCATCCTCCCTCCTCCCTCCAAAACCAACACGAAACTGTTCCCCTCACCTCTGTGTGGTTTCTCTCCCAGCTCCAGCTCCTCAGCACCTTTCAGCTTCTTCCTCACAATCACCTTTCTACAATAAGTCGACCTTACATTGCTCCAACTTGAAAACTTGGTTAGTTCTACAGTAAGTCCCCTACATACGAACTTTCAAGTTGTGAACTTTCAAAGATGCAAACGTGCGTTCCGTCAGTGTCAAGAGTGAGTGAACGGGCAGCTCGCCCTCCATCTCCTGCCGCTGACGGCCCTTCGGCTCCACCACCTCCCCGTCCTCTCCCTCATCCAGTCGGTAACTCTTCTCGCCTGGTCACTCGATGCCAGCCCCTGTGTGCCAGCTGTTGTACTGTCCTATTGTACTTTTCAAGGCACTGATCTGTAAGATTAAAGATGTTTTCTTTATTTTTTGTGTTTGCATTTTAGGTATTATTTGTGCAAAAGTTTTATAAACCCATTACAGCACAGTGCTATACCACTGATTGTGTTAGTGGGGGTACCTAGGCTCACTTAGTTGAACTTACGAACAGACTGGACTTACAAACGCACTCTTGGAATGGAACTCATTCGTATGTAGAGGACTTACTGTATCTCAGATTCCTCTGAAGAGAAGAAAGCCAGCACCTTCATCACAACCTGGCAGGCCTTTTTCTCGAACTCCTATGCATCCTGCAAGACCCACCTCAAAACCCCTCTGCTCCTGCCCTCCTGAACCCCCAAAGTCGGTGGTCTGACTCAGCCTCTGGGAGTGCCTCTGCTCCACCCTGCGTTTAGTGGGCAGATCTCTCCCCTCTCTTTTTGAGGTGAGCTCCTTGATGGCAGGAAGGTGACACTGCTGAATTCCCAGCTCCAACTCATGGATCTGCTCATTTATTCATTTGCTAATTTACTCCACCTTGAAAACATTCAACAGAATGAGTAAATTAGCAAATTCATAAAGCAAGGCTCAGCTACCCAATCCAGTATTCCTGGGCTCCCCTGGTGGCTCAGCTGGTAAAGAATCCACCTGCAATGTGGGAGATCTGGGTTCCATCGTTGGGTTGGGAAGACCCCCTGGAGAAGGAAACAGCTACCCACTCTAGTATTCTGGTCTGGTGAATTCCATGAACTGTATAGTCCATGGGGTCACAAAGAGTCAGACACGACTAAACAACTTTCACTAATTGCATTATAAAAAATAATCTTCTGTTAACTTAAGCAAAGACCTGCGTCATGAGTTAAGATCAAATTTATTTTAGAAACACGATGTTAAAACACTGACTAAGGTCCTTGTTAAAAAAAAAAAGCACAAAACTCAAGCTTCCTGTTGTCAGGCACTCACTTTGGAGGCATCAATGACAATAAAGAAGAGAAAAATTCAGTTTCAAGAAATGAAGACTCTGAGCTATCATGGATATAATAGATGTGTGACTGTGACCCAGATGAATTAATTTGCTAATCATTTCCATTTGCTCTCATCTGGAGCAACTCCCAGATTAGTATTTTTTCAGACAGACGGTCATTTCTCATTAGTGGGTCATAAAATCAGTTTAGTGGGTCAGGAAGAGGATTTTTTTTAAATTAAAACAAAACACAAATTCCCAGAATGTATCTCACACAGCAGTTCCGTGAAACACTTCTTCAGGGGTAGCACACATGTACACAGCTTCCCTGCTGGCTCAGTGGTAAAGAATCCAACTGCTAATGCAGGAGACACAGGAGACGCGGGTTCAATCTCTGGGTTGGGAAGATGCCCTAGAAAAGAACGTGGCAACCCACTCCAGTATTCCTGCCTGGAGAATCCCATGGACAGAGGAGCCTGACGGATTACTGTCCATGGGGTCGCAAAGAGTCGGCCACAACTGATGGAATGAGCACGCCTGAGCAAACACACACACACACACACACAAGCACGTACTGAGGCACGAAGTTTGAGAAACACAGCCCTGGGTCTCTCAAGGTGACATGTGTGGTCCACGACAGTCTCAGAATACGGGCTGGCCGCTCATGAGAACGTGTGCCTTCCAGACACAAGATCATAACGAGTTGTTTTCTGCAGGCAAGCCACACCTGGACGTGATGGTTCACCCAACTGTAGGAAATACACTTGGATTCACCCTCCAAGATGGAAATGTGGCTACAAGATGCCAATGAGTTACATGTCCCGTGAAGAGACAGGGCAGGAAAATGTGTCTGAGTCCCCAGATCCAGCAACAGCATCTGCCGGGCAGAACTCTGGCTGGGAAAGTGGACGCAGGGTGCTGGGCTACGAGACGGGAGATCAGTGCCCACTTCACAGTGAAGCAAAACCTCAAATGGACCGTGAATAACATGGGCTCTTTATTCATGTATTCCCCTCTTGATTGCTGACACAAATCAAAGTTGGTTTAAAAAATGCATGAAGTTCCCTCAGCACAGAACTCTACCTTCCTAACCCATTAAACCAGAGAAAACCAATTCTGAATTGAGCCAATATTTTATCCGTTACAAATTCCACTCAGCTGTCCACCTCATGCGGCTGAAAGAGACACCACCTCCCTCTGGTTCCCCCCAAACAGAAAGAAGACATTGGTCCTCGTGTGTCCGAACACCCTGGGCCCAGGACAGTGGTCTTGTTTCGCCTAAGGTGGGGTGAGAGGAAGGGTCTTGAACCACAGGGGAAAGCATCCAGAAGAGAGTGGTTAAGGACAGGGACAGGTGAGCAGAGCACGTGCTCGCCACCACCCCAGTCTGGCCGAACCCCGCCCCACCTGGAGCCCAGCGGGGCCACACCATGTCGGGTGTGTAATGCAATGACCCAGCAAGGCAGCAGCCTGGTCCCTTCCTTCCTAGATGACTTTGGGAGGTGCCTTCCTGTCTGAGGCATCTCTGGTTCCAGGATGAGGAGCGATGGTGACCATGGCGTTGCCACCAACAATGGGCCCTCCCCCCAGGGCCCCCCGGCCTATTTCCAGCCCCCGAGAGTTCCTGTCTAAGGCCAACGTCGCCTGAGGAATTCAGGGCATCCCGGGCCCAGCATTGTTCACATCACACATTCCTCTTCTTGAAAAGCTCCTGGATAGCTCTCATTCTTCTACCTCCCGGGAGAAACCACAGCAAAGGACAGGCCACCAGATCCCCCGTGTGATGGGAACAAAGGGGGGACAGCCACAGCCTGCCCCTGCCCACTAGCTGCCTGGCAGGGGGTGCTCAGACCTGCCCAGAGGGCTCACCCACCTCTGACCATGGTGCCCCTGCCCATGGAGCCCCTGTCCGTGGAGCCTCTGCCCTCAGAGTCCCTGCCCACAGGGTGCTCCTGTCCACCAGCTCCCTGGCAGTGGGTGCTCAGACCTGCCCAGAGGGCTCACCCACCCCTGACCATGGTGCCCCTGCCCATGGAGCCCCTGTCCGTGGAGCCTCTGCCCTCAGAGTCCCTGCCCACAGGGTGCTCCTGTCCACCAGCTCCCTGGCAGTGGGTGCTCAGACCTGCCCAGAGGGCTCACCCACCCCTGACCATGGTGCCCCTGCCCATGGAGCCCCTGCCCACAGAACCCCTGCCCATGGTGCCTTTGCCCAGCCCCAGCCACGGCAGCCGAGAACACCTACAAGCAGCCTGTGCCCCACCTGCGCCCTCAGCCCCAACACACTGCCCTTGCAATGTCCATGCTTCTACACCATCGGTCATCTCCCTGGTTCTTTGTAAAAACTGTGGTGAAAGCCTTGAGGAAGGGAAAAAGATCACTGATTGTCACCAAGAGCCTTACTCTCAGGCTTAGCAGTCGGGGTGAGAACTCTCTTGCTCCCTGTGGGTCACCGGCCACAGTGGGAGACTGACCTGCAATTGGGGGAGAAAGACCACAAGTCTTGGATACAGCAGGAGGGGAGGGGAACAGGCAGAAACAGAAGGATGGAGGCTGCTGTGGGGAGAGGCTGACACTGCCCCCAATCTGTCCACGAAGTGAAGATGCCACCCTCTCTGTCTTGCTCACAGAGGTCGGGGACGACGTGCCCACGAGGAGCCCACTCTTCATCAAGAGGTCAATCAGAGGGCCAGACCCTCCGCCCCGGGGCGGAGCTCACAGGACCCCACACTCCAGGTGCCAGCCACCCCATCCTTCCCACCAACCATATAACCAGTCGGTGACCGGGGCTCTCTGTGGATACCTTCTGCCATGAGGAATTTCCCTCCTTTGTTTCTTGGCTGTAAGAAACCTGGGGACATGACAAGTCATGGACATATTACAAACTAAAACAGCGAACCGTCACTGATCATCTACGGGGCTGGTACAACAACTGCACACGGTGAAGCCAGGCCGCCCAGTGCTGGCAGGAGTGGAGTGCACCTCCTCGGCCTCCCCACCCCCACACCTGCCCCCCAGTCTCACCTGCCTCCTTCTCAGGGCCTCCCCAGGAGACAGCAGGCACCCTCCTGACACTCAGACCTGCCCATCTCACTTATCTGCTGAAACACGTCAGTGGCCCCAATTTTAAGGAGGGTCTAAAGAAGAGGCACACTGGGGGGTTACCTGGGGGCAGACTGAGCAGGAGGCAGCAGGGCCAAAAACATGCATGATTCATGGCCAGGTTAGGGAGGCGGCCAGGACAGGGTACAATGTAAAGAGGCACCTGGGGTATCTTTTCCTTGGGATTTTCCCTAGCACTGACCGGATACCCTCTCCCCTGTGACCAGGCCCCAGAAAGGGCTCCAGGTCACCTGATGATAAGGAAGGAAGCCCCAGGGATGGCAAAGTCAACGGTTCAGCCTCCTTTTAGCTAACTTTTCCATGGTGACCAGGCCAAGGGACAGAATACTCAGTGAATCAGCAGAGATTGACGGAGCATCCTCTGACCCCAGGGAGGCCAGCAGGGGATGGAGGGGAACGTTACATGGATGGTGCCATCCACTGGCCATGCTTACATGCACCCCCAACCTGGCCACGCTGCCTTCCTCCCCCAGCCCAGGCCAAACAGGACCTTCTCTTCTGCACTTGGAGCCAGGACCAAGACTCATCCTGTACGCCACTCTGCAAGTCTCCACGCCCAGACAAGGAGACAGTGGGAGAGGGGGCTTCCCGTCCATCCTGCAGTCCCAGAACCCAGCACAGGTCTGGCCTCTAACAGGGGGAAATCAACGAATGAGTGAATGACCCAAGGAATAGACGCGCGACCACAGAGAACATCCAGAGGGCGGGGGGACAGACAGACAGACCCCTGGAAGGCCTGGAAGGCCTGGGCTGGGCAGCAGGCATTCGGAGCGGGGAAGGAGAAGGCTTGGGGCGAGCGGAGCCCGGGGAGCCAGCAGGGTCTGGTTAAGATGCAGCATGCAGAGTCCCAGAAATCAATGCTCATTTCTAAAACACTGCTGTCCGGAGCCACCTCCCTGCCTGATTTCAGGCTCCGCGTCGGTGTTAAGTATCTTTCTATTTATAAAGTGACCCTCCCAGCAGCGGTGTAACTCCGGCCCCACACCGGCCACGCGCCAGGGCAATGGGGGCCAGAGGAGAAACTGAGGCCTGGAAACCAGATGCCAGGAACACCAGGGAGTTGCAACCGGGGAGAAGCTCCCCAGCTCCGGGCCTCTCACCAGCTGGAAGATGCTGCCCTTCCCCTCGGTCCCAGGATGACCGCCAGCTAGGCCGGGCCTTCCAGAGTGAGTCCACGGAGCACCCGGGACAGAGCACCTGGGGTTGGGGGCACGTGAGCATGGGAGCTTGGCCTCCCACACCCCCACCTCAAACCTTCCCCCAGTATGGCCCCTGCTTGGCAGGCCCCTTGCCTGGAAGCTGACCTCCCACTGTCTTGTCAGCGGCTCCTTTGAGGCCTCCAGGAGCTTGGATGACTTTGTGTTCAAGGCCGAAGAGGAAGCTGGCTCCTCCCACGCTGCCCTCGGGGCGTCTCCTGCCCACTCGGGCTTCAGGCTGAGGACTGTCCTGCTCCCTGGTCCCAGCCCCCGGCTCCTAGGTCCCTCGGGACCAGCACATCACAGGTGACACTCCCACTTAGCAGGATGACCCACAGAGCCCTTGAGATGTCAGAGGCCAGTCCCACACCGCACATCACACTGGGCACAAAGCCACTGAGGAGGGTCTTGCAGGCGGCTCCTGGCCACCTGCTCAGAAAATAGGTAAGGATAGGGAGGGGCCAGAGAGGGGGCACTCAGGACTTTGCAGCTTGTGCGCCCCCAGATCGGGGGCTCCTGAGGTCCCGCCCAGGTTAACCATGTGGCCGAGAAGCACCGCACAGGCACCTGGGAAGGCCCTGGGCCAGGCACAAGGGGACATAGGTTCTGTGCCTCTCACACTGAACCAGGAGGTCAGACCTGGACAGTGACCAAGAAATCACTGGTGGGTGCTTGCTTCACAATGGAGCACAACGGGCTTCTGGGGTGAAGAATGGGCAAATCCAGGGTCATCCAACAAGGCAGTGAGACAGGCAACAGGAGCCCCACGGCTCCCGGCTGCACGCTCAGGCTTCTCCCCTGCACTCAGCCCGTTCGACAAACACTCACTGGACAGAGGTCTGCAGGCACAGCACCTGGCACCTGGGTTCAGGACATAGTTGGTTCCTGCCTCCAAGAACCTTAAAATTTAATGAAGGAAGACAGCAATGGCTGGACTGTCTTAGCCCTTCATGTCAGCTCCTCCTGGAGGCTACGGTGTCATCTCTAGACACACTCAAAGATTTCCCTGGGGAGGGGACACGTGTATTGTTGTACAGCAGAGACTAACCCATCATCATAAAGCAACTCTGCTCCAATTTTAAAAATTAAATAATAATAATAAATTAAAAATTAAAACACAAAGCAAAAAACTTTAAACAAAAAACACAAAAAAAATTTGAAATGCAAAAAATAATTTTTAAACAATACAAACTTTAAAGCTTAAAAAAGATTTTTAAAAGATAATGATAAAAGATCTCAAAGTTGTTTTTTTTTTTAAAAAAAGAAGCTTACAATTTAAGAAGAAAGAGAGAGAAGAAAACAGGGGTAGAGATGTAGCAAACAGAACCTTCAGAACAGAGCAAACACTTCCGACAGCAGGAGATGTGCCCAGGGGTACAAAACCAGGCAGGGCTCAGTGTGTGGGTGTGCTTCCTCCAGGAGTACACATGCCCCGGCCCTGATCCCTCGACCCCATGGCTGAGACAGACCTGCCTGCCTGGCAGAGGGGAGGAAGGGCAACGGGTCCCAGGGGGAGCTGATGGCACAGGTTGAGACCCAGAGACTGGACAGTGTGATGGAGCCACGTCAGGACCAGCGGAGGAGGAGGGCCAGCACTGCAGCCAGTGAGAGCCTTGGCAGCAGGGCTGCAGAGCCCAGAAGGCCACACAGAGCCTGGGCCTGCTCCCCGGACAGCCGGTGACCACCACAGTCAATCCATCCAGACCGGATGCGCAACCCCGTCCCCCGGCCCAGCAGCAGCACAGGTTACCAGGCCCCTGGGCACGGCTACTCCAAAGAGCGGGGAAGACAGCTTGGATGGGGCTGGGGAGGAAGCTGCTCCAAGGTTCAGGTGGGAGTCTGGGAGCATCTGCACTGGGACAGGGGGATGGAGAGACAGAGCAAGGGAGGAGACCACAAAGGTTGGAGGCAGGCGTCGGAAGAAAAACGGAGGAAGACTCCTTACATCTGGGGGAGGAGACAGGGTGGGGAGGGCCACCCTGCAGGAGACCACCCGCTGCCTGGAAGAGACGTCCCTGCCTCCAGGTAGTCACCTCTGGTGCCTACATGCCTACAGCAGCTCTGTGCCCACCAGGAGCTCAATCAATACTTGCAGGCAGACGCTGATTACAAGGCAAGTGTGACTCTGAAGCTGAAGAAAGCCAGGCTAGGTGACAGCGCTGATGGATCTAGAGCCAGAGCAGGTTACACGAACAGCCCATCCCACTACCTAACCCACCACCCGACTTCATCAGTACCGTCCGTGGCTCCTGGCCAGGAGCGGGTACCAGAGCGACCAGGCAGGGGCCAAGGAAGCTAAGTGGAAACACCCAAGAAGAGCCCCCCAAGATACCAACTCTGTGCTCTGGGATGGGGCCCACAAGCTGCTGTTAAATTCCCACGTGACTCAGACGCTTGATCCAGACCAAGAACCACCAATCATAAACCCCCTCGTTTTAAAGATAAGCGGGCCTGCAAAGGGCTTCCCAGGTGGTAAAGAACCCGCCTGCCAGTGCAGGAGCCATAAGAGACGTGGGTTCGATCCCTGGGTCAGGAAGATCCCCTGGAGAAGGGAAAGACTACCCATTCCAGTACTCTTGACTAGAAATCCCATGGACAGAGAAGCCTGGTGGGCTACAGTTCATAGGGCTGCAAAGAGTCAGACATGACTGAAGTGACTTAGCAGGAACACACAGCTAAGCAGTGGTGTACAGCTCTGAACCGAGAACAGCCACGGTCCGGTCCATGCCTTCTCCCCAGGGCCACACGCAGAGCTGGGCAGGAAGGCAGAGTAGCACCTGCCTGCCGGGACCAGCGTGCATCCCTCCCTCCAAGGCAGTTCATGAAGAGCAGACGGGGGTGGTGCTGCCGTGATGGATGGGTCCTGCTCTGCTGGCTACTGCCAGAGGGCCAGGGAGGAAGAGGAGAAATGAAAAGCAGCCCAGAGATATTTTCCCTGTGATTTGTGCCGGCCGAGATGCCCTGGAGCAATATTTATCCTGCGGCTCTGTCCCACTTTCGTTTATTATCCAGCTTAGCCTGAGTTATCACAACCAGGACGGGACCCATAAACTAGCTACCTGACACCATCGGGACCAGGCAGCGTATTTTAACATCTCAAGGAGCAGTTTCCACCCTCTACGGAAATTTAAAGGAATAGGTGCACTCCTCACCCTCTGGGGACAATGGCCATTCTGGAAGGAGATGCAGGAGCCCAATCACGTGGCCGCCACTCCTGGAGCTGCAGCCTGGAGCTGGCACTATCCACACCCCTCCACGTCCCTCCAACCAGAATCCCTCCAACCATCCTCTGCCACTGCCTCTTGTCCAGCCCCTAAGGCACACCTTCCAAAGGGGCCAGGTCATTTTCAGTGTTGAATATATGTCCGTCAGTTCAGTCGCTCAGTCGTGTCTGACTCTTTGCAACCCCATGAACCGCAGCACGCCAGGCCTCCCTGTCCATCACCAATTCCCAGAGTCCACACAAACCCATGTCCATTGAGTTGAATATATGTGTGTGTGTGTGTGTGTGTATATATATATATATATATATATATATATATGGCTGCATTGGGTCTTCGCTGCAGGATGCAAGCATTTTTTTCCTCTAAGCAGCAGCAAACTGGCTTAGTTGTCACTCAGCATTTGGGATCTTAGTTCCCCAACCAGGGATCGAACTGGCACCCTCTGTAGATTATTAGCCACTGGACCACCAGGGAAGTCCCCCAGGGTTGAATTTTACTCATTTGTCAACAGCAACTGATTAAAACATTTGCCAGTAGAGGAATGGATAACACAGTTACTGAGCATCTTCTATTACGTATTAGATCTGCGCTGGGCAAAGGGGTTGGGGGTATACGACCAGGTCCCCAGTCGTTACACCTACCAGGGCGACCCAAACAAAGCGCAGGGCTGGATAGCTAACCACTCAGGAAGAACAGGCATCCACTGCAGGAGGGGACAGGACAGCAGGGCAGCCACAATGTCCAGGACAAGGGATCCTCGGGGTTGGCAGTGGCATCAAGGAAAACTTGATGAGAGGGTAGACAGTAATTCCGAGACTGAAGACAGTTTCCAAAGATCACAGATTAGTCATGTGATCTAAGTTACTGGGCTTAGAGCATTGCACAAAACCGGAAGGGAAAAAAAAAAAGATAAAAAATCCCCTGCCCTCAGATGGCTGACATTCTGACTTGAGGACAAGGAGATGACCACTAAGAAAGACAGAAGTCTGTCATGCAGAGTGAAGTCAGAAAGAGCAAAACAGATGTCACGTGTTAACGTAAATGGCTGAAATCTCGAAAGCTGGTACTGAGGAGCCCACGTGCAGGGCAGCAACAGGGACACAGCCGCAGAGGGTGGACTTGGGAACGCAGCGGCGGAGGCGAGGGTGGCATGAACTGAGAGAGTTGCGCTGACACAGGTTCACTGCCGTGTGCAGAGCAGCTTGCGGGCAGCTACTGCGCAGCACAGGGAGCTCAGCTCCGTGCTCTGTGGACCCAGAGGGTGGCTTGGGGAGGGGATGGGAGACGCAAGAGGGAGGCGATATATGTATACATACAGCTGATTCACTTCACTGTACCGCAGAAACCAACCATACATCGTAAAGCAATTGTGCTCCAATAAAAAAAAAAAGAACTGAAAAATACAGTCTGATGTGCTAAGCAGAAAATAAAAAGGATGTGGGAGACCAGGAATATATGGGGGTGGGGTTGGCAGGCAGCTTTTTTAATCAGTAGTCAGGAAAGGGCCGCCTGGCACCTTTGAGCAAGGGCAGCGGCAGGGAGACACCTTGGGAAGTTTTTATCATATTCCAGGCAAGAGATGATGGATGTTGTAGAAGTGGAAGCACTAAGGAGGGCTGGTTCCTGGCGCAGCAGGAGGAAGTAGGGTGGGAAATCTCAGGGGGCTGTCAACATACGAAGGCATCTGTCGGTCTTCAAGTGGAGGCGCAAACCCACGACTTTGTGAGCCGAAGAACTTCAGAAACAGGAGAGACTGTACAGAGGACCATCTGAGGGTCCCCACCCAACAGGGATGTGCTGGTGGCCCTTGAGGCCACCCCTGCATCCCACCCGGCAGGGCCTTCTGCCCAACTCGGGGTCCATGTCAGCACTCCCCCGCACCCCTCTTGGCTCACTGGAGAGGCCTGCTCTCTGCACCTGTCTCACCCTACAGGTGAGCTCCTCCGAGGCCGGCCATGTGATGGGGCCGACACCACCTCCCTGGGGGTAGAGGTCAGCTGGGCGAGCCCTTTCCTATGCCGCCCAGATCCACACACTAGATTCCGTTTCCAGGAATGGGATTTTGACGCCCATGAAAAGATCTCTGCTTCTAGAAGTTTCCCCATAAAGTTGCTTTCAAATTCTGAGTTTCTTCCTAAGAACCTACGTTCCATGCAAAACCCACGCTACCCGATATCCAGAGGCAAGCTGGTCAGAGATAGGCAGGTTGGGCTGAGAATATAGGTTTCTGATATGAAACGGGCATGGTCGCAAAGCCTGTCTCCACAGAAAGGAAGGGGAATACTGAGCCCCTGCGTGGACCACATGAATGTGTCAAGAGGCTCTGGAATATTCCCAGCAAACGCCATAAATGAGATGGATGGGAGAGAAATTCAGATTTAAGTGACATTTATTGAGCACCTTCTATTTCCAGGCTGTTCTATGACTTCACTCAATCCTCACAGCGACCCTGTGCGACAGGTACTGTGATCCCCAGATGAAGGAAGTAGAACGTAGGGGAGGCCATGTTCAAGGTCACAGCAGCTGGAAAATGACAAGACACGGGGGATTCGGGACACCTCGCCCAAGACCTTCTCCTAAATCACAGCCCTCCCACTGCCACTCGGCCTCTAAATAGAGGGCAGAAGGGCCCCAGCCGCAGGCCCCAGGCGATGGCTCACCCTAAGCCTGGGGAACCGCCACCTCCAGGCTCCCCTCCCCTCCCCCCAGGACCAGCACCCTCCAGGACGTGATGCTGACATAATCTTCTTCCCTTCTCTAAATACATTCAAAGCTGCCCCCTTTATCCAGGGCTCCACGCTCACCACTGTGCTCCACACCATCCAAAGAGCTGGAGGGCCTAGGAGAACCTCACAGATGCTGGGCTTTGCCCCGCCTGACCTCAGCCCTCAGATTCACAGCTTTTCCAGCTGCGACTGCTCACAACCCCATCGGCCTGAGCGAAGGACAACAGTACACGTTATCAACAGCGATGTCACATGACTTCTGGGCTGGACTTGCCCTGGGCTGTCACGTGGTGAACCCACACAGCCCTTCTCACCACTCTGGGTGGCTGGAAGGCAGGCACGCATCACTTGACACGGGTGGGAACGAACATGTGGGGGCCGAGGGACCCTCCCAATGACACCAAACTCATGAACCTCTGAACCAGAACTAGAAATCAGAGCTGCTCGCTTTGAGGCCAGAGACCTTTCTGCCAAACCATAGGCGCTCTGTCTCTGCCCCCACGCCCTGAGTCCTCCCCTGCACGTCCTCAGAGAGAGCCAGAGCCAATCAGACTTCCCCAGAGCCCATTCTGAAGCCCCGGAACACAGTGAGTGCCTTCTGCTCCCTATGGGGAGGGCAGACAGCTTTACAGAGAGAAGGCAGCACGCGTGGAGGGCCGGCACACTTTCCGAAGCTCCAATGGGCAGTGAGAGTGAGAAGGTGACAGGGCAGCCGGTGTCCTCTGTCTGATCACCCTCCGTGGAGAGTCCTGTGGGGGGCGGGGGTTCTGGGACGAGGAGAGAAAGATGGGAGGATGCAGGTACCCACCCCTCGTGTACCCGCCACACGACATCACCCCCTTGAATTTCTCCTTCCTTCCTCCTGAGTCAGGTCCAAACCTGAGCTCATCCATCCGCACGCCAGCCCCGTGCCAGCCAGAGAGGAGGCAGGTGGGCGGCCGCGCGCCACTTGTCATCCAGTCATGGGCTCCTCGGGTGCTTGGCTAATGGAGGAGGGGGCCGCCTTGGCTTCCCAACGGGCCGGGGAGGGCTGGGAGGGGAGCTGACTGTCACCAAATCCTCCCCACCCACATCCTGTTCCTCCCTAGTCCCGACAACCTCCCTAGAGACATCCATCAGAGGACAGCCGGGATGCCCATGGCTTGAGTGAGTGATGACGCTTCCCAGATGGGCAGGGAGGCAGGCAGATGACGGGGGTGGGGAAGAGACGCCCCCCCACCCCCCAGCTCTCAGCTCCCCTTGCTCTCACGCCCGGTCCTGCACGCGTTCCTAGAGTCTGCGAATCCTGTCCTTGGTGCCACACGCTGGGCAGCTTTGGGCAGGGCCGGGGGCCGGGGGCCTGCCCACCCAGCACCCCCAGGACACATGGCACACACATACTGGGGACACACTTGTACAGCCCCCCTCTTTTGGTTCTGAGGTGAAGGTGGGCCTGAAAGGCAATTTTACAAAGATCTTATCAACTGGGAGGTTTGAAGCGTGTGGAAGGAGCTGGGATGGCAGAGAGAGATGCGGGTTTCTTGATGATAAAGAAGAGAGGGAGTGGTCTTCGCTGTGGAGTGTGCAGGGCCCCTTGCAGGGAGCTGAACTGAAAGGTGTGTGGAGTCTTTGAGCTGCTGCAGCGAGTTTAGTGCATTATTTGTGACAGACGGCCCCCCAGGGTCCCGCAGCGGAGTCACCCGGAGCCCGCCTTCATCCACAGAGGCCACAGCTGCTGAGGACTTTACTCCCTCCTGGGGGCATCTGCCCACACCCTGACCCTGCAGTCATGCCCGGAGCTCACACAGGAGCCAGAGGAGGTGACCAGCAGCACGCTGCCCCAGACAGGGACTTGGCAGGTCCAGCATAAGGCTCTCCAGCCCCGACCCGGGTCATGCCAGCCAAGGACCTTGGGAGACCCCAGCCTTGGCCCCTGCATTCCAGGTCAGGGGTCACCTCTGTGCCCCCCGGGCTTCTAGTTCCTGCCTTCCCAAGCCTGCAGAGGGTCCACGGGAGGCATGCTCATAGCGCTGAGCCAGCGGCTAACAGAGCTGGCCACATTTGAGAGGCCTATGCACACCCCAAACCCAGCCCACCCTGGGCTCCATGCCCCACGCCCACTCCAGACCCCACATAACGCCTCTCCAGCTGGACCTTGGGTCTACACCATCCCCTGTCTTCACCGGGCACTGCAGTGCCCGAGCATTACCGTCACCACCAAAGGGGAGGTTGGTACAAAAGGCACAAGCCACATTTCCAGCCCCAGGGTGCTTGCAAATGTTTCGAGTCTAAGCTCAAAGGTAGATATTGGGCATGACAACCCACTCCAGTGTTCTTGCCTGCAGAATCCCATGGACAGGAGGGCCTGGTAGGCTACGGTCCATAGTGTTGAAAAGAGTCAGACACGACTGAAGCGACTTAGCATGCACACACTGTCCCAGAAATATGTCTTCATCTCTCTGCTTCTACCATGGCTGACATAGAGTAACTTCCTCGACAGAAGAGCTAGAAACCCAGTCCCCGCTTGGAGCCCTGATTCTAGGGTCCAATGCCACTGGTCATCAGCGAAATCAAATCAAAGCCACAATGAGATACCACTGCACACCTACCAGAAGGTGAAAACAGAAACAGAAAACAGCACGTGCTTGTACAAACACGAGCACCCAGAACCCTCACACACCACTGTTACTGGGAGCAGAGACTGAAACAACCACTTCAAAAAACTGGCCACGACTACGCAGTGCAATCTACCCGTGTTCCACATCCCGGCAATTCCACTCGTGGCTATAAACCAGTAGAAATGGGTTTTGATAAAAATAGCCCAAACCTGGAAACTACTAAAATGCCTATCAATGGTACAAATCAATCAGATCAATTAGGCAGTGTCCCACGTGTGGCTAGACCACACAATGATGAAAATAATTCACCACTTGAAGCAAATGGATGGAACTTCGGGGCGGGCAGGGGAGGTGGAGGAAAAGTCAGACACAGCAGAGCACAAACTGTATGATCCTCTCAACACCAAGTTCAAAACTTGTCTGTGTAGTCAGACACCTGGGGGGTGGTTCTGCTGACCAGGACAGTGGCTGGAGGGAAACTCAGGGGGGTTGGGAGCGCTAGTGATGCTCAGTTTCTTGATCTGGGCTCCAGCCACTTTATAAAGGTCCACTGAGTGCTGCATCTTTGTGTGTGCAACTTATACATCAATAAACGGTTTGGAAAGTTCCCATTTCTCTCCATTCAGAAGAGAAGGCCTCAGGACTGCCCTGGTGTTCCAGGGGCTAAGCCTCCACGCTCTCAATGCAGGGACCCCGGGTTCAATCCCTGGTCAGGGAACTAGATCCTGCATGCCACAACTAAGATCCAACACAGTCAAACAAATTTAAAAGAATAAAAAGAAGAGAAGTCTCCACCCCTTGCAACTCTTTCATATTAAGGAACAAAGCTGTTCATGTAAAAGAAATCACTGATTGTCTGCAAGTGCGTGCAATAATGTAGTATTTTTTCATCTCCAAAATGAAGACAGTGAGATGATCTCTAAGGAACCTTCCAGCTCTAGACAGTCTGATGCTTTGATCCTATTCTTAGTAAAACCTCATTAATTGGTAATCAGAAATCCTCCTCAAATTAGTGAAAAAAAAATACAGAACATTTGTTTAAAGACGACAGGGTGACTGCTTTCAAGAATAAGCGTATCACAAATTAAAATGTAAATGTCCATTAAATCGAAGTTAATGAAAAAAATGGCAATATACATTAGGCTTACACTACTTAACAATGCTTGAATGTTATTAAAATTCTGTGTGTCGCTCATCTGAGATCTTTATTTCAACCATTTTAATCAAGAGGAGTCAAGAATGCCAAATGACTACATCTGCCATGTGACTGAGAGTGACACGGGTACAGACAGCCCTCACTTCTGAGCCTGGCCCTTCCCTTCTCACACCAGGGACAAGGCGAGCCCAGGCTGAGCCCCGAGCTGACCCCCTCCTAGAGGACCATCTCTGCACTAGGCTGCCTTGGAACACGGATTACTTAGGAGACTTAAGACACCCCCGGGAGTGGGTCAGCACCAGCGCCGGCCGCCGAGTCGTGCAGGCAGCAGGGCGGGATTCGAGGCGTCATCATAAATAAAACCTCTGCTCGGTGGCTAATCTCCCAGGCACCTCACAAGCACACAAACAGATCCACGACGAAGGCCCGCAGTCTGTGAGCTTCTGCCCAAGGCCCACCCCACCACCACCACCTCCTGCACAACAGCAGCGCTGTCGGCCCCTCCCTCAGGCCTCAGTGTCTCCCTCCGTACAATGGGCACACCCGCTCCACAACCCCCCTCGCCTTGCCTTGCAGACACAGGGACTGATGAAATTGGACTATTTCTGGGCTCCCTTGACACGCAGGGGAGCAAGGGAGCACGGCTCAAAAGAAGTCACTTCCTGGGGCTACGAAGCCACTTGAAAGGGCAGATCTGATCAGAGCACTGGCTCCTCCAGGACGTTCCCTGACAAGAGAGCCAGTGGACCTGGGCCCCTCAGTCAGCTCTGCTTCCGCACTGGCCAGGGATGGGAGTGCCAAGTACTTGGCTCACAGGGTCCAGCTTCTCTGCTGAGATCTAGAAGCACTGAGGACCTGGCTGCAGATCGTCAGTCCATCAGAAGGAAGGCCAGCTGGGCTGGGCCTCCCATGCGAACTCCCCCCTCCTCCAGGCTCCACCACCTGTCTCTGGACCAAATTCGGATCGCAGAGAGGCATTTCCTGAGCTCTGCCAGCCTGCTGACCCCGGAGGTTAATCCGACCCCTCCACAGCCAGGCCTCACAGTGATGAGGGTCCCCCCGCCAAAGCAAGGAAACCACAAAATCCTAGCATTTCAGGGGCCTGAGACAGGGTTGAGCACCAAATCCAGAAAACTCTGCTCGTGTGTCTAATTGACTACTCATTACTGAGTGCCCGCCATTCACTTATGGGACAGACGTGCATGAAACACCCACTGTGTGCAAGGAATGGGGTGCCTTCCTACCCACCCTACATCCCAGGAGCGGGACCCTGCCTGTCCCTGCCACCACCCTTCAGGAGCCAGCTGCCTGCCACTCCACTCTGCAGACCTGGACCTGAAAACAGAGGTGAAAAAGCTCCCAGGATTGCTGTGAGATGCAAACTAGAAATCTGCATAAAAGGATGTTCATTGCTGTTGTTCAGTCGCTAAGTTGTGTCCAACTCTTTGCGACCCTATTGACTGTGATCCGCCAGGGTTCCCTGTCCTTCACCATCTCCCGAAGTTTGCTCAGATTCATGTCCATTGAGTCGGTGATGCCATCCAACCATCTCATCCTCTTCGGAAACAGAAGGCTGTATCAGCACTGGTGGTCAGACTGTCCCTCCCCTCCCTTTTCTTTCCTAGGGACAAGATGCCCGCCCAGCTCAGGTGTCCGCAAAGCCCTCTGCAGCTCAGCACCCCAAGAGGCTCTCCCTCCCTCCCGGCAGCCGCTCGCCCTAGTCACCCACCTTCCAGGTCAGGACTGTGGGGGAGAGGCGGAGGTTCCACAGAGAGGAAAGAACTGAGAAGGCCATCCCATCAATGGGAGGGAGGCGCCCAGCAGCAGCAGGTGAGTCCCTAGCAACCGGGGGGCAGTAGCTCACTCGGGAGATTGTCTGTATCCTCCAAGGCAAAGCAAGGATTACACTGCGGTGTTATCTCCTCCAACTCTTCCTACCAGGAGTTGGGTATGATACCTCAGTTATACGGCCGGCTGACGCTCCCCGCAGAGATATGCAACTTACACATGCTGGATCAGGCACTGCACGCTGACATCTGTCTCCCACAAAGACTTCCCACTCCAGGATATGAGGCCAGGGACATCCTCCTCAGGGCAGCATGAAGCTGCAGGCAGGACACGAGCCTGGGGTCAGGGGGCGCAGGGGGCCAGCCCCAGTGACCCGAGGCCCAGGCACTGTGACCGATCAGATCGTTGAGTTGCAGAGTCTGCAAGACCCGGCGCCAGGTGCGGCAGAGAGGGAGCAAGTGGATACAGAGAGGGAAAATGCAAAAGGAGAAAGCACAGTCTCTGCACCACGTCCTGGGCTCCAATTCTGGGGTAGAGACGTGCACGCAAATATTTTACCACAGGGCAGAGCGGGTGTGCTAAGTCGCTTCACTCATGTTCGACTCTTTGTGACCTTATGAACCATAGCCCACCAGGCTCCTTTGTCCCTGAGATTCTTCAGATAATAATACTGGTGTGTGTTGCCATTTCTTTCTCCAGGAAATCTTACGGACCCCGGGAATCAAACCCGAGTCTCCTATGTCTTCTGCATTGGCAAGTGGGTTGTTTACCACTAGGGCCACCCGGGAAGCCCAAGCAGAGTGTGTCAAGTGACAAGACAGAGGTAGAAACGTAAAGAGAATATTCGAAAGAGAAGAGATCAGGACTTCCCTGGTGTTCCAGTGGTTAAGACTCCATGCTTCCACTTCAGGGAACGTGGGTTTGATCCTTGGTCAGGGAACTAAGATCCCACATGAGCCCAAAAAATAAAACTAAATATTTCTTTTAAAAAAGGGGGGCGGAGAAATGCAAATCAAAACCACAATGAGATACCATTTCACACCAGTCAGAATGGCTGCTATCCAAAAGTCTACATGCAATAAGTGCTGGAGAGGGTGTGGAGAGAAGGGAACCCTCTTACACTGTTGGTGGGAATCCAAACTAGTACAGCCACTATGGAGAACAGTGTGGAGATTCCTCAGAAAACTGGAAATAGAACTGCCATATGATCCAGCGATCGCACTCCTGGGCATACACACCGAGGAAACCAGAATTGAAAGAGACACATGTACTCCAATGTTCATTGCAGCACTGTTTATAATAGCCAGGACATGGAAGCAACCTAGATGTCCATCTGCAGATGAATGGATAAGAAAGCTTTGGTACATATACACAATGGAGTATTTCTCAGCCATCAAAAAGAATGCATTTGAATCAGTTTTAATGAGGTGGATGAAATTGGAGCCAATTATACAGAGTGAAGTAAGCCAGAAAGAAGAACATCAATACTGTATATTAACGCATATATATGGAATTTAGAAAAATGGTAACCTGAACCCTGTATGAGAGACTGCAAAAGAGACATAGGCATTTAGAACAGTCTTTGGGACTCTGTGGGAGAGGGTGAAGGTGGAATGATTGGGGAGAATGGAATTGTAGCATGTATATTATCATAAGTGACCAGTCCAGGTTCGACGCATAAATTTTCCTCTGTTCAAAAAAAATAAAATAAAATAAAATAAAAAAGGGGGGCGGAGATCATCATATTCAACTAGGGGACAGGTAGGGGTGACAGGGCTTTAGGGCTTTAAGGACAAGATCTTTACACCAGACCCTGAACAGGCTTCCCTTGTGGCTCAGATGGCAAAGAGTCTGACTGCAATGCACGAGACCTGGGTTCAGTCCCTGGATTGGGAGGATTCCCTGGAGTAGGAAATGGCAACCCACTCCAGTATTTTTGCCTGGAGAATTCCATGGACAGAGGAGCCTGGTGGGCTACAGTCCATGGGGTTGCAAAGAGTCGGGCATGGCTGAGCGATTAAGCACACACATACATACTAAACAGAGATGCGACAGGAAGACGGAGGAGGAGAGAGAGGACAGACTGTGATCCAGGTGGGGAAAGCCCAGGTTCACCCACCAGCTCACCCAACCACTGCCTGCAGCGCCAGGCAGCTCGTCTGTGGCAGACGCAGAGGTGGGCAGGACAAACTCACCTGGAAGGGTCCGCATGACCACAGCAGGGACCATGGGAGAGGACGCGAAGAAGCCTGGAAGAAAGCGTTAGGGGCCTGCTGGAGAGATCCTCTCTCTTGCCCGTCTGTCAGTAGCAGGAGGAATGAGAAGGCCTGTGTCCTCCGAGAGCCCCACTGCCCTCTGCCCAGCAGGCAGCCCGGGGCCCGGCCGTCTGGCCCGGCTCTCAGGATGGGCGAGATGGAGCTTTGAGCTGTGGCCCAGGACGCCTGGGAAGAAAAGCGGGACACACAGCCCAGAGTCTGGTATAACCATAAGTTGTCTCACTAACTCCCCTTAAATCCACCCAGGAGACCTATTAGCGCAGGTGAAAAAGTGCTGAGGGGAAGGAAAATGGTCTTGCTTGGCCCGAAAGCAGAGTTGGATTAAAAGAGCCAAAGAGCTGAAAATGCCCTCTTTCTCTTTCTCCCCAAACATCCATCACCTGCGGTCCCCGTTGTCACTGTCATCTCCTCCCCAACTGGAGGGCGGGCCTGCCAGGGCCCATCACCGGGACTCTGATGGAACGAAGCTGATGCCTTCTCTGCTGTTGGTTCCGGAGGTCTTGTGAGCCAGGGACAACCTTGTTACAATGGAAGCCCCCAGCCTCCACCGTCACAGGATCACTGATTTAGCACCCAGCTGCACACAACACCATTCTGGAAGTGTGGAGAGCAAGATAAACAAACACAGGATGATAAAATCTCAACACAAAAGATTGTCCAGCAGGGGCTGGAGGTTATGTGTGGATGCTGGTGCCCTGAGCACTTTCCCCGGGCCAGGTTCCACTCTCAGCCTACCCACACTTCCTCCTCAGATGGTGGGCTGTTCTAAGGGACCCCTGAGGTCCCATCCATCTAAACAAATGGTGCTGGACCTCTACTTACCCATCCACAAAAAAATGAAGCCGGACCCCTACCTCACACCATAGACAAAAACCTAACTCAAAAGGGATCAGGATATATATGTAAGAACTAAAACCACAAAACTCTTAGAGGAAAACACAGGAGTAAATCTCTGTGACCTTGCACTAGGCAATGGTTTCTTAGATACACCAGAAGCAAAAGTATTACAAGAAAAATTAGAGAACTTAGGCTTCATCAAAATTAAAAACTTTTATGCTGCAAATGATAGCACCAAGAAGACGAAAATGAGAAGACAATGCACAGAATGTGAGAAATGACATGCAGATCTGAGAAGGGGGGATATACAAAGGACTCTCACAGCTCAATAATTAAAAGACAAATCAATCTAAAAATAGACAGCGTATATTAATAGATATTCCTATACAAATGGCAAATAAGTACGTGAACAGACGCTCAACACTAATCATCATCAGTTCAGTTCAGTTCAGTTCAGTCACTCGGTCGTGTCCGACTCTCCGCGACGCCATGAACCGCAGCACGCCAGGCCTCCCTGTCCATCACCAACTCCCGGAGTTCACTCAGACTCATGCCCATTGAGTCAGTGATGCCATCCAGTCATCTCATTCTCTGTCGTCCCCTTCTCCTCCTGCCCCCAATCCCTCCCAGCATCAGAGTCTTTTCCAGTGAGCCAACTCGTCGCATGAGGTGGCCAAAGTATTGGAGTTTCAGCTTTAGCATCAGTCCCTCCAATGAACACCCAGGATTGATCTCCTTTAGAATGGACTGGTTGGATCTCCTTGCAGTCCAAGGAACTCTCAAGAGCCTTCTCCAGCACCACAGTTCAAAAGCATCAATTCTTCGGTGCTCAGCTTTCTTCACAGTCCAATTCTCACATTCATACATGACCATGGGAAAAACCATAGCCTTGACTAGACGGACCTTTGTTGGCAAAGTAATGTCTCTGCTTTTTAATATGCTATCTAGGTTGGTCACAACTTTCCTTCCAAGGAGTAAGTGTCTTTTAATTTCATGGCTGCAATCACCATCTGCAGTGATTTTGGAGACCCAAAAAATAAAGTCTAACACTGTTTCCACTGTGTCCCCATCTATTTGCCATGAAGCGATGGGACCAGATGCCATGATCTTAGTTTTCTGAATGTTGAGCTTTAAGCCAACTTTTTCACTCTCCTCTTTCACTTTCATCAAGAGGCTTTTTAGTTCCTCTTCACTGTCTGCCATAAGGGTGGTGTCATCTGCATATCTGAGGGTATTGATATTTCTCTCAGCAATCTTGATTCCAGCTGGTGCTTCTTCCAGCCCAGTGTATCTCATGATGTACTCCGCATAGAAGTTAAATAAGCAGGGTGACAATATACAACCTTGACGTACTCCTTTTCCTATTTGGAACCAGTCTGTTGTTCCATGTCCAGTTCTAACTGTTGCTACCTGACCTGCATACAGGTTTCTCAAGAGACAGGTCAGGTGGTCTGGTATTCCCATCTCTTTCAGAATTTTCCACAGTTTATTGTGATCCACACAGTCAAAGGCTTTGGCATAGTCAATAATGCAAATCAAAACCACAGTGAGATTCCATTTCACACCCACTAGGATAGCTACAAAAAGGTCACAGACAATAACAAGTGTTGACAACAGTGTGGAGAAACCAGAATCCTATACACACTGCTGATGGGAATACTTAATGGTGCAGCTGCTTTGGAAAACAGCTGGGCAGTTCCTCAAAAAAGTGAGACCCACAGTTACCATGAAAAGTGAAAGTGAAAGTCACTCAGTCGTGTCCAACTCTTTGTGACCCCATGGACTATACAGTCCATGGAATTCTCCAGGCCAGAATACTGGAGTGGGTAGCCTTTCCCTTTTCCAGGGGATCTTCCCAACCCAGGGATTGAACCCAGATCTCTCACATTGCAGGTAGATTCTTTACCAGCTGGGCCACAGGGGAAGCCTAAGAATACTGGAGTGGGTAGCCTATCCCTTCTCCAGCGGATCTTCCCAACCCAGGAACTGAACCAGGGTCTCCTGCATTACCATATGACCCAGCAATTCCTCTCCAAGGTACATAACCACGAGAGATGATGACATGTCCACACATGAGCTTGTACACAAATGTTCACTACAGCATTGTTCATAATGGCCAAAAAATTGGAATAACCCAAATGTCCAACAAGTGATGAATGGATAAATAAAAAGTGGCATACCCATCCAATGAATCACTGTCAAGCAATAAAAAGGAATGGAGTATGGTACTTGCTACAACACGGACAACATCATGCTAAGTGAAAGCCAGTCACAAAAGACCCCACTTACAAGAAATGTCCAGAATAGACAAGTCTGTAGAGACATCGATCAGTGGTCACCCAGGGCTGGAGGTGGAGTAGGGGTTGGGGAGAAATGAAGAGTGACTACTAATGGGGGTGGGGGGTTTCAGTTCAGTTCAGTTCAGTCGCTCAGTCGTGTCCGACTCTTTGCGACCCCATGAATCACAGCACGCCAGGTCTCCCTGTCCATCACCAACTCCCGGAGTTCACTCAAACTCACGCCCATTGAGTCGGTGATGCCATCTAGCCATCTAATTCTCTGTCGTCCCCGTCTCCTCCAACCCCCAATCCCTCCCAGCATCAGACTCTTTTCCAGTGAGTCAACTCGTCGCATGAGGTGGCCAAAGTATTGGAGTTTCAGCTTTAGCATCAGTCCTTCCAATGAACACCCAGGATTGATCTCCTTTAGAATGGACTGGTTGGATCTCCTTGCAGTCCAAGGGACTCTCAAGAGTCTTCTCCAGCACCACAGTTCAAAAGCACCAATTCTTCGGCAATCAGCTTTCTTCACAGTCCAACTCTCACATCCATACATGACCACAGGAAAAACCATAGCCTTGACTAGATGGACCTTGGTTGGAAAAGTAATGTCTCTGCTTAGTGGGGGGTTTAGGGGATGATAAAACACTCAAAAATAGACAATGGTGATGGTTAGACAACCTTGGAAACATATAAACCACTGAGTCGTACGTGAAATGGCTGGATTGGTTCACTCATGCAGCAACAACAGAGGACCACAGGTTGGATGGCTTAAACATCATAAATCTATTTTCTCCTGATCCTGGAGCCTAGAAATCCAAGAGCAAGGTGGTGGCAGTTTTGATTCCATTCTGAGGCCCCTCTGCTTGGCTTGCAGACGGCCATCTTCTTCCCATGGCTTCATACGGTCCCTCCTCTGAGTGTGTCTGTGTCCTGATTATCTCTCAGAGGACCGTAACCATATTGGATTGGGATGGACCCTCATGACCTCATTAACCTTAATCACCTCTTCGGTGGTGGTTTAGTTGCTAAGTCGTCCGACTCTTGCGAACCCTGGACTGTGCCTGCCAGTCTCCTCTGTCCATGGGACTCTCCAGGCAAGAGTACTGGAGTGGGTTGCCATTTCCTTCTCCATGGATCTTCCCGACCCAGGAATCACACCAGGTCTCCTGCACTGCAAGCAGGTGATTTACCAACTGAGCTATGAGGGAAGCCCTAATCACCTCTTTAAACACCCTATTTCCAAATACGGTCACATTTGGAGGTCCAAGGGGTTACAACTTTGACATATGAACTTAGAAGGGCCACAGTGCAGTCTGTAACGATGGGAGAATTTTATGGTATGTGAATTATATCTCAATACAGCTATATTTGGGCTCCCCAGGTGGCACTAGTGGTAAATAACCCGTCTGCAATGCAGGACACATAGGGGATGCCGGTTTGATCCCTGGGTCAGGAAGATCCCCTGGAGGAGGGCATGGCAACTCTATTCAGTATTCTTGCCTGGAGAAACCCATGGACAGAGGAGCCTGGCGTGCTAGAGTACACAGTGTCACAAACACTTCAGTCAGACACGACTGAAGCAACTTAGCAAGCACACATGTATAACTATATTTAGAAATCCCCCACAAAGCCTCAGTTCAGTTCAGACAGTCGTGTCCGACTCTTTGCAACCCCATAGATTGCAGCACGCCAGGCTTCCCTGTCCATCACCAACTCCTGGAGCCTACTCAAACTCATGTCCATCGCGTCTGCGATGCCATCCAACCACAAAACCTAGAGCCAGGTAATTCAACCATAAGCTTTACAGCTGGGGAACTGGGGCCCACAGAAGGGGAGCTGCTTGCCCTGAACCCCAGCAGGTCAGAGGCCAAGCAAGAGGCTCCTACTCCAAGTGTGGGGCTCAACCTACTATACCTTCCTGCCATCTTCACCTCCTAACCCCAAACTGAACCATGGGGAAAGTACAAGAACATTACAGTTAAGAAGAAAAATGCCTAAGAAGCTAGATCATGTGCAATTAAGAAGCAAACACACTCCACGATTTGTGGGGACAGGGGGCAGACAGCACAGTTCCAAGGAGGCCCTGGAAGAGTCCCGCTGTGACACACACAGTCCAGGAGAGAGTTCGACACTCATTTCATGTCTGTCATCTGCCAGGCAAAATAGGAGCATGTTCCTGGGAAAGATGTGCTTTCCAGAAGAGTTGGCACTTCAGCTAATCCTTGAAGCACGGGCCTGAGTCCACTGGGCTGAGGGCTTTCCAAGCCAAAGGAAATGCATGACCCCAGGCAGGTCATTTCCAGACCTGTTCAGCAAACAGCAAGCTGGCCAGAGCAGCGGAAGCAGAAGCTTTGTTCCAAGAGCATCAGGGGATACCCAGTAAAAGGACACCAAGGTCAGGTTCCCAATAGCCTGCCCACTATGCTCAGAAGCACAGACCTGAGCTCGTGACAGAGCTGCCAAAGGTTCTGGGCAGGGGTGGGATGTCACCTGAGCCGGGCTAGGGGAAGGGGATTCGAGCACGGCCAGCAGATGGCTGGTCGCCACTTCACTGACTCTTGCACGAGGCATTCACAGGATAAGGGAGGATGGGGACAAAGAGAGCAGAAGAAAAGATTCAATGGGAGCCGGACCCCAGAAACTCCCTGCTTCCAAGAGGGTCACTCTCAAATTCATCATAATTAAATTTAGGAAGCAAGAAGTTGAGGGGACTCTCTGCAGGCCTTGAAAAGCCGCCAACTCCTGGAGCCCGTGTTGTGATCTTGTGCTGACAGCCCTTCATCTTTTCCATTTCTTGTATTTTTTTAGGCAGTAGAGGGAGGGAGGGGGAGGGGAGAGAAACACAATGGAGTTGCTTGGTGAACAAAAGCCCGGGTACGTTTCTGTTCGTCATTTTCATCAGGGCGTGCCGCTCCATCGGCACCCTATAATCAGAGGTAAGCAGGGGCGCAGCCTGTAACGTGCAATTTAGGCATCGAGGCACCTGGACGGCGCTGGGCCTGCCTGCCCACGTCCCTCCAAGCCTCCGTCTCTTCGGGGGCAGGGAAGGAAAGGCCAGGGACTCAGAGGAGGGGAAATGAAGAGAAAGTCGCTCAGTCATGTCCAACTCTTTGTAACCCCAGGGACTCTAAGGCGTTCCATAGAGTCCATGGAATAGAGTCCATAGGGTCCATGGAAGCCTGTGGAATTCTCCAGGCCTGGATACTAGAGTGGGTAGCCTTTCCCTTCTCCAGGGGATCTTCCCAACCCAGGGATCGAACCCAGGTCTCCCACATTGCAGGCAGATTCTTTACCAGCTAAGCCACCAGGGAAGCCCAAGAATACTGGAGTGGGTAGTCTATTGCTTATCCAGGGGATCTTCCCAACCCAGGAATTGAACTGGGGTCTGCTGCACTGCAGGCGGATTCTTTACCAACACGGAGGAGGGGAGGACTCAGCATAAGAGGTCGGGAGGCCTCGGTTCGAGCCCTTGCTGTTCCCCAACCAGGTCTGTGACCTCGATCAAGACACGGCCTGTCCCAGCTTCCGCTGCTCACTCTACAGTGACGGCGACTAGTAGTTATTCCACGTCTACTCTGTGCCAGCGACTATTTTAGTTGCTTTGCCCTCACAAAACCTCCTGTGAGAGAAGCATTAGTCTCTCCCGTTGCACAGATGGAGAAACCGGGGTCCAGAAGTTAAACAGGTTAATCAAGGTCAGAAAACCCTGTCTAGTTTGAAAAACCCCCATTCTTTTTTATTTAATTATTTTATTTTTTAATTGAAGTATAGTTGATGTACAGTGTTTGCTGTACAGCAAAGTGGTTCAGTTACACACACACACACACATATACACATTGTTTTTCATTTTCATTTCCACTACGGTTTATCACGGGATATTGAATACAGCTCCCTGTGCTATACTGTAGGGCCTCGTTGTTTATCCATCCTACGCATAATCGTTTGCATCTGCTAATCCCAAACTCTCATTTCTTCTCTCCCCAACTCCCTCCCTCGTGGCAACCGCAAGTCTGATCTCTGTGTCTGAGAGTCTGTTTCTGTTTCATAGACAAGTTCATTCGTGTCATATTTTAGACTTCACATGAGTGATATCACATGAAAACCCCCATTCTCAAACTATACACACCAGTGTGAATTGAGTGAAAGTAACCCTACTCTCTACTCTTTCACCTACTTGCCTGAGACTCAATGGGGAGAACTCATGCCCGATATTGCAAGGGTATCACCTGTATTGATACCATTGGCCTTCAGAAGCTGCAGGATTCAAGCAACCATGGATTGAAAAAAAAATTTTTTTTTTAAATTCCAGAAAGTTCCCCAAACTCAAAAGTTGAATTCGTTGCACACTGGCAACTACTGATGTAGCATTTACATTGTGTATGGTCTTCCCAGGTAGCGCTAGTGGTAAAGAACCCGCTTGTCAAAGCAGGAGACATAAGAGACACAGGTTCAATTCCTGGGTGGGGAAGATCCCCTGGAGAAGGAAATGGCAACCCATTCCAGTATTCTTGCCTGGAGAATCCCATGGACAGAGAAGCCTGGTGGGCTACAGTCCACGGGGTCACAGAGTCGGACATAACTGAAGCAGCTGAGCACACACGCACGCAGAGATGATTTATAGTATATGGCAGAAAGTGCACAGGTTATTTGCAAATTCTATGCCATTTTATCAAAGGGACTCAAGCATCTGCAGATTTTGGCATCTGGGAGATTCCTGGAACCCCATCCCTGGATACCCAGGGCAGCTGTACTGTACTTACTCCAGGTCAAAATGTGGCAGCTCTCAATCAGCTAGACCTCTCCTCAGCTGGGGCCTTCTCCTCCAGAAAGTGCTCCCAGAGGGTCCAGTCCTGCTCCACTGCTCACCCACGGTCACATCCTCACGATGCTCTCAGTCCCTGGACTCTACTCGACTCTTAGAAGCAAAGTTCATCTCACCCTGATTCCAGATTCCGGGAGACTGTCCTCTCCAGAGATGGTGGGTGGGATGGGCACCCCCTCCTAATCACTGCCCCCCTGTCCTGGAGGGGGTCACATGAGAGGGTGCAGAGTGCCCAGAGCAGGGCCCCACAATGGGCTCTGGACCCAGGCACCCCCACACCCTGGACACGCATCCCCTCGACAGTCACTCCTGCCAGAGGAGCATCCAGGCACATCTGGAGCTCCCGATACCATGGGAAGGACACCAACCTGTTATTAACAGAGGAAAATGGGACCTGACACTGTCAGTGATCTGAAACCTCCCAGCCGAGGGAAGCTTTGTTTTTTCAATAAATAATAAATAACACAGAGTGTTCATTTCTCCAGCAAGTCATATTTCTTAAGTATCACTAGGCTCGTACGTCAGGGCTGTCATCTGGGGAAGGAGAGGACAACACGGTGGCTTCAAGCCTTTCTCTTTCGCGAGGAGTTCAGAGTACCTCATGCAGACCCCCTCCGTCGTCCCTCCGGCTCTCAGGGGGCGGGGAACCGGCAACCCACCTGCAATGAACGCAGGCTGACCACCTCAGGGGCCAAGTCCTCCCTCCCCAGCTCAGCCAGCACCCACCTGGCCCCATCCTGCATCGGGCAGGGGGCCTGGAAATGAAGACGCGATCTCTTGCTTGAGACTGACAGACAGACATTCCCGTCTCAGCACACACCCGACGGTGCACAGGGAACACGTCCTTCAAGACGGCCCAGTTAGCTGTAACCCCGGAGCGGCCTCCTCGGGAGGACCGTCTGCCCGCTCAGGGCAGGATCAACAGCCCCACCAGGCACTTTCAGAACGGTGCGTCTGTCTCAAGAGTGTCAACAATCACAGGACGCTTCCTACATCATGCTCCTTGTGCGGGTCATTCCCCCCGCATGATTCGTGGTCATCCCAGGTGGCACGAGTGGTAAAGAACCCGCCTGCCAATGCAGGAGACATAAGAGACACGGGTTCGATCCCTGGGTCAGGAAGATCCCCTGGAGAAGGAAATGGCAATCCCATTCCAGTACTCCTGCCTGGGAAATTCCATGGACAGAGGAGCCCAGAGGGCTACAGTGCATGGGGTCGAAAAAGAGTTGAACATGACTGAGCCACTAAGCACAGCACATGGCACAAGGGGCCCAACATAACAAGGGACGCAGATACAACACAGAAAGCAGGGGCCACAAACTGGCACCCTAATGGCAGGTGTATTTCATTCTGGCTGCATCGCGTTTTAAATTTTTTTAATTAGTTGCCAACAGCTAAAAATCAGATTTTACCCCTCAAGTTGGGGGTGCGGGCTTCCCTTGAGAAACGGAGGCTCGGGCAGTACCAGGCTGTCTCTGACGTGGCAATAGGCCCTGAACAGCAGGTGCATCCTCACATGGGGTGGGGCGAGGCCTATTTCACGCACCTGAGTCTGCAGCGCTGCGTCCAGTTTGGCTGATGGAACCGAAGGTGCGTGGTGTTCACTTTCGACCACGAGTCCCCGAGGGTGAGCACTGGATCTACTTCTCTTGCTGTGGAAGGGGGGCCTCTTAGGAATCACCCCCAGAGTGAAACATACACAGTGGAAATCCACGCCCCTGGACAGCAGCTTCAACAACAAGCCTCTAAAACAGGGACTCCGCCTTCTAACTCACTGCCTTGGGTGATTTCAAGGTCAGACTTAGGTGAAGATCTGAGTCCTATGTCTGCCCTCAGGCACCTGACTGCAGGCTGGCATTTCACAGCCCAGAAGAAGATCTCCCATTACGCTGGGAAAGAGTGCCCGCTGTTGGACTCCTACAAGACAGGGAGAAATGGGGAGGGAGGTTTGAGAGGGCGGGGATGTGTGAATACCTACGGTTGATTCATGTGGATGTATGGCAGAAACCTACACAATATTATAGAGCAAGTACCCTCCAATTAAAAAAATTTTAAAGGGAGGAGAGGCGAAGAAAAGAGAGAAAGAGAAGAGACAGACACAGACAAACACATATAATATTAATATATCAATGCATATTAATGTAGTTTAATTTGTAAGTACTATTAGTGCATGATTATTTAGGTATATTAAAACCTGAACAAACTTAATGTCCAACAATCGGGAAATTGATAAAAACTCAAACTCAGCCACTTAAAAGTCCAATTGTGATGATTATAGGAGAATATTAAATAAAGCAAACTGAATGCAAAAATCTACCCACGTTATGACTATAACCATGTAAAAATTATGTTTGCAACTAAGTACAGACTAAAGGCATGGTGGAAAATGGAAAGTTGATTTGTCAAGGTGGCAGGTCTGTGAAGCCCTTTTTTTCTCTCTCTCTTCCTTTGATTTGTATTCTTTTCGCACAGCATTATTTATACAATAAGTAATTTTTTAAATACCCATCCCTCTCCTGATCCCAAATTGAGTGAGTAGAGCCCAACAAGAGAGTGATGAGATCAGGCATGGCTCCTTTCCCCGGGGGTCCCTGGGGGTCAGAAACAGGTCCTGGAGTGAAAAGCTGGGGGCTTTAAAGAAGGCCCCCCTGTACCCGCCGCCCCCACTCTACAGGGTAAAGGGGAGTTCAGCTCCTCTGGCCCAGCCAGCACCTTGGGGCCATCCTCTGCTGCTCTGCCATCAGTCGTGGGTTCAGAACCTGTCTTCTGATTCCATGTCAGGAAAGAGAGGTTCTGGGGCTTCCAGACAGGCCTGTCCCTCACTCGCTCTTTTCTTTCCAATACACATTTCACCATGCCCATCGCTGTAGACTCAGGAGCCAGGTCTAAGGAGGGGGCTGGTAATTCAGAGCACAGGAAGCACCCAAGCACCTTCTAGAAGGCGGGCCCAGCACAGCATCAATCCAGACCCCATGGAGAGCCTCCAGGTGAGGGCGGGCCTGAGGCTCTGGTCCTGTGGACACCAGAAGACCTGACCCCGCAGTGGCCAGAGAAGGGGGGACAGGTGGGGTGTCCCCCGCCCTGCTGAGGGCGGTCGGGTGGCAGCCGCCTTATGTTTGGCTAACCACGACCAAGAGCTGGGGCCTCAGAAGACAGAGAAACTCCCTTACCCTCACCGGCCAAAGGCTCAGACTCCCCGGGGAGCGATTTCCTGCTCTGAATTCCCGGTGGGACCAAGAGCTGGAGGAGGAAAAGACTCCTCAAGGCAGCCCGCATCCACAGGGCATCACATCTGCAGGGTAAGGCACTGAAACTCAATTGTCGGGCTTTCATTTCTCAGTTCCTGAGATGGGTTTTTTATTTAAAAAAAAAAAAAAGAAAGAAAGAAAGGAAAAAGAAGGAAGGGAGGGAGGGAGGAGGGAGATTTCAGTCGCTGCCACCCCACTGGGTCCAGCCCCTGGGGTTGGCAGAGCAAGTGCCTAGGGATGGGGCCACGCTTCCTTACCAGCAAGGGTGGGAAGAGGGCAGCCACAAGGTCCAGCCATCAGGCCCACAGAGGGGCACTGGCAGCCCCTGGAGCGTGCCCAGCTAGTGGCATCTGCCAGGAGGGGAGGAGGTAGGGACAGGCTGGAGAGGCGGGTGGCAGGCGGCCCCTCCTGTAAGCAATCCCCATGGGGTTATTTCCAGGCACTTTTTCCTGTGAGAAAAGAATGGGAGGAATGCGGCCCAGCCGTTACCCAAATCCCCCCTCCCCGGTCCTCCACGCCCTGTGATGTGCAGTTTTGGCGGGGGGGGGGGGGGGGGGGGGGGGCAGCGCCGGGATCAGGATCGGCAAATCTGTTTCAGAAACTCCAACTGGCAGCGGACCCCAGGGACACAGGTAACGCCAGCCCCAGGCCTCCCGGAGGAAAGAGGGGCCAGGAACACTCCTGAACGTTTATAGCTCCTCGGGGATCTAAGCTCCAGGAAGCGCTAGCAACTGCAATCCAACTGTGTCCCTGGCCAGAGAAGCCGGCTGGAGACTGGAGCCGTGCTAGGGGAGGAAGGACTTCATTGGGAAAAAATGTTGAGAGAGTTTAATGTGAGCGGAAGGACAAAGGCTTGGATGGGGTGGGGGGGGACCTTCCTGAGAAACAAGACATGGAGCACTCCAGCAATTTGCATGGGGCTGTGTGGGGAGGATTGGGTTCAAAGGATGAGGGGCTGGACTTCCCCCAGCAGGGCCAGGCCCAGGGTGAGGAAGGGATGTCAGGCGTCCCCCTGCAGTGCCTGAACTTAGCACCCCGAACCCAGCCCTGTGGTGGGAATTCGCTCCAGACCACCCCCCACCACCCCACCCCATCCCACCCCACTCCCTTCCCACCCCCTCACCCCCCACCCCCTCACCCCCCACCCCCCCGCCGCTGGAAGCAGGGTTCAGAAAACTGAGGCCAAAAAACAATGCTGTCCTCACTCCAGAGACCAAATAAAATGGTGGAGAAGAAATTCGAGCATCTCCCGAGCCCCTGGCATGGACCAGGCACATGGTCCCCTCTAAGAGCCTGTAGTAAGCAGGCACGTCATTCTCGCACTGCAGGCAAGAACCTGGAGTCCTGGACATGGACCCATGGCATGTGGCCAGAACCAGGCCCGATGCGTCATCTGCCCACTCCTCAGGGGCGCAGAGAGACCATACCCCACCACGGGCTACAAGGTGTAGTTTTTCCTAAAGGAAGCCCGCCCCCCTCCAGACCCCACTCTCAACAACCACCACATAAGCCAGCTCACCCAGACGGCCTCAGTCAAGCCCCTTGGTCTCTGTGGGCCTCAGAGCAGGGGCGACTAGGAAGAGTGGGTAAGCCCCTAATTCTGGCCAAGAACCCGATCAGACCAAGGGGGCTCCATTCTGCCTGCACCCTTCCACCTGGAGCCGCCTTCAGCATGCTGCAGACACTGGGTCAATGTCAGTGGGCCAAGTGGACGAATCCGTGAACCAAAACGTAAAGAAGTATCCTGGGAGTCGGGCTTGCCCGCTTCAGAAAGAAGCACTGGGAATATCTGTTTGCCAGACATCCCCCCAAAGGCAGAAGACCTGGAACATCCCAAACCTCACTTTGCATTGAGATCATCTGGAAAGTTTGTCAAAATACAGATTCCTGCCCCACTAATGCAGTGTGAGACTAGGATGCTCTGGGCAGGGTTGGGGGGGGGGTGCCCAGGAGTCTGAATTATTCAAGGGCTCCCAGATGTCTCCAGCTCAACGCCAGGTCTGGAATCACGGATGTACGTTACTTGGCTGATACCCATTTGGTCCTGAGCTGGGACCGGATGAGGCTAAGAAATCAAAACAAAAATAAGTGACTCTCTCCTAGAGCTATTTTCCAAAGAGCTCAAGTCAACTTTCTATGCCAAATGCTGTTTGCTACCGCCTCTCCCCATTTTGTAAGCTGGTAAACTGAGGTCTGCCTAAGAAAGAGGGCTAACTCCGCTTTTCACCCCTTGCCTTTAGCTCCTGAAGAATGCAGGGTACTAGAGCCTGTATTAAGGTATTGGAGACTCAGCTAAACTTCATGAGAAAGAAAGAATGAGGCCAGGCACACGTTTGACTGCAGGAGAGGCTGATGCCAGGAATGATACCTGTCCCCCTCCTGCCCAGGCTGGAGGACGAAGCCCACCTGTTTCTTGACAGCTCACATCCCCCGAGTCCCACTACATCAAACCATCAAGCCAGGAGGAAGGAGACATGTCCTCTTCATCTCCAGCTTGATTCCACCTCCCCATCCTGAAGGTGGTGGGGTCATTCCCTGATTTGTTCACGAAAACGACAGTAAAGTAAGAAGTACTGCATGCAGCAGGAGAGTCCCGGTGGAGGTGAAGGAAGAATTCATCCCTATTCTTTTCAGTAAGAGTGGCCCTGCTGGGGGGATGAAAGCTGAGCCATCCACAGCCCACAATTCACCCAGGAAGCCGGGGGTGGGGGTGGGGCACACACCACCCCAGCCCCCTCCCTTGGCAGCTGGAGACGCCTCTCAGAGGCAGGGGCCAGAGTAGCCTCGGCCAGACACACCCAAGAGGCCCCCTCTTCCCCTGGCCCCCTCCTTCCTCCCAGGCCTGGATGAGATTGATGGAGCTGAGACAGCTGCAGCAGTGGCAGGGGTGGGGGGAACAACAGCTGGACAGAGGGAAGCCCCTCCCCCTGCCTGGGCAGAGTCCAGCCAGAGCTAGAAAGAAAGGAGAGAGAAGGGGCCTCCTCCAGGAGCCCCCTCCCACCTTGCCCCCTGCCCCCCTGGTCATCCAGGGGGCCGAGTGTCCCCAGATCCCCCCGGAGCAGGGCTGCTCAGCAGCGGTCGCACATCTGGGCCCTGGAGCAGGCAGCCCCACACTGCCCGGCCGTGTTCCCTGCAAACGGACCACCCTCCACCCTCCACCCCCATGGAACCAGACTGGTTACATCTGGTACTGCAGGTAAATGCCTGGGTCCTGACCCCACCCAGCAGGGGGAAGGGCCACACAGTGACCTGTGGTGTGGAGGGCTAGCCTGATGGTCAGCGGACAGTGGTTCTGTCATAAATTAAGCTTGCAACTCTTGACAAACTTGGGGTCACTCTTGGTTCCACTAAAAACCTTTGTGACTTTGATTTATCATCGCCTTGTCTGCAAAATGAGGATGACACTCTACTTTGTAGGGCGGCCCTTACTTAGATGGCTCCCCTGGTGGCTCAGACGGTAAAGAACCTGCCTGCAGTGCGGGAGACCTGGGTTCAGCTCCTGGGGCAGGAAGATCCCCTAGAGAAGGGGATGGCAACCCACGCCAGTATTCCTGCCTGGAGAATCCCCATGGACAGAGGAGCCTGGCGGGCTCCAGTCCATGGGCTCACGAAAGGGAGGAACACGAAAGAGCAACTAACACATCCACTTTGGATGGAGAGGAACCACACTGTGGTCTGTAACAGGCCTCCGCTTCCTCACAGTAAGAGGAGTGAGCTAGACTCGGTGGTCTGTGGGTCTCCTCCAGCTCCTATGAAACCCACTCAGCCCTCTGGCCAATAACCCTGGGATGTAGCCACTTCATCCCTTTCCTCTAAGAGACCCTCTCAGAACACTGCTGCGTCTCCCAGATAAACGCAGCCCTTGAGACTTCTCCCTTCCCAACCCCTCTGCAGACCCTAACTCAATCTCCAAGTGTGCCCAGATCAGACCCCAAAGGACCACCCTTTCCCTGCCAAGCTATGCTCCCCACACCTATGTAAGCCCTCCACACAGCTCAGCAACACCTTGCCAAGAGCACATCGCCCACTCAGCACATCTCACACCAAAGGGGACCCCCACCCAGGGGTGGTAACACTGCAAGAGGAAACTGTTGATGTAAAACTGTCCTGTCCAAAGTGGCAGCCACAAGCAACATACGGCCACTGTTAACTTAAGGTGAGTTAAAGCTGAATAAAAGGGAAAATTCAGTCCCTCGGGTGCACCAGCCAACCTCAAATGCTCAGAGGCCATGTGGAACTGGTGGCTGTGCCCTGGGCAGAGCGAGTGAGAACGTCTCCAGCTCGGAAGCTCTGGTCAAGTAGATGCTCTCCTCCTCCCGGGCAGGACGGGACCAGGCTGCTCAGACGGAATCCGGAGGAAGTGGGGTGCGAGGAGGAGGGCAAACCAATGGGGTAGGGGCTGCTTCCCACTGCTTCGGGGAAGACACCGCCAGGATGGGGGGCTGCAGCAGACCCACCAGCTTGGCCAGGGTCTCCCTGGCCCCAGCACCTGGCAGCGGGCAGCTGTCACACACGCTTCATTTTTAGGATGCCTGGGGTGCTTGTCATTCTCTCCAGCCCCTGGCGGACTTCTGGCCTGCCTCACGCGAGGTCTGCACTTTGCCCCGGAGCAGAGGCACCCTCCTGCTGCCCAGCTTCTGCTGAAGGATGTCCTGCAGATAGCCGGGCTCCTCCGCTCCCATCCCAGACTCAAAAATACCTGGCTGCAAACCCAGATGGAGGGGAAGGAAGGGGCAAAAGCTAGTTGCAATCAAGCTCCTACTATATTTGGGGGGGGGGCTCTAAAATCACTGTGGACATTGACTGCAACCATGAAATTAAAAGACGCTTGCTCCTGGGAAGAAAAGCTATGACAAATCTAGACAGCAAATTAAAAAGCAGAGACATCACTTTGCCGACAAAGGTCCATCTACTCAAAGCTATGGTTTTTCCAGTAGTCATGAATGGATGTTGAACCATAAAGAAGGCTGAGCGCCAAAGAACTGATGTTTATGAACTGTGGTGAAGACTCTTGAGAGTTCCCTGGACTGTGAGGAGATCAAACCAGTGAATCCTAAAGAAATCAGTCCTGAATATTCATTGAAAGGACTGATGCTGAAGCTGAAGTCCTAATACTTTGGCCACCTGATGCGAAGAGCCAACTCATTAGAATAGACCCTGATTCTGAGAAAGATTGAGGGCAGGAGGAGAAGGGGACGACAGAGGGTGAGATGGTTGGACGGCATCACTGACTCAGTAGACGTAAGTTTGAGCAAACTCCGGGAGGTGGTAAAGGACAGGAAAGCCTGGCGTGCTGCAGTCCATGGGGTTGCAAAGAGTCAGGCACGACTTAGCAACTGAACAACAACAATATTCAGGGTACCACCAAGGTAGTCACTTTCACTTGCATTTTTCCACTTGATCCCCCCAAACTGCTGCAAGGTAAGCGCAGGCAAATCCATCTTCCAGGTGAGGATGCTCAGGCTCAGAGAAGGTGAGTGACTCATGCGGGTTTGTTAAGGTCACAGTCTGAACACAAACCCAGAATGTCTGATTCCAAAGCTTAGGGTCTACTACCCCTCAGAGGCTACGGGGTCTAGACAATAGTGCAGGAAGAGGGGCCCTGCTACTCTCCTCTCCCAGGAAGGCCGCAAACACACAAGCAGGAAGGTCAAGACCCAGGGCTTCTTGAGTTTCTGGCCCAAGAGAGCCCAGAACCTCAGGAAGGCCCTGGTTTTGAAGAGATGAAGAGAGCTGTACAGCGGGATAAGGAAGGGGCAAGGAGACAGTGCAGGGGGCAGAGAAATAAAGTCATGAAGAGAGGCAGGCGTCCGAAATTATTCCAAGTGTCATAAATTAATCCTGTAACGGTTTGCCTAAGGCCTACCTTCGTCTCTGTTAGACATCAGGTCCTGAATGAAAGTTACTCACCGTGTTCACAGCACAGAGTCTGGCGCACAGCAGGTGTGTGTGTGTGTGTGTGTGTGTGTGTGCGCGTGTGCGCGCATGTGTGCTTAGTCACTCAGCTGTGTCTGACTCTTTACAACCCTACAGACTGTAGCCCACCAGGCTCTCTGTCCATTGCATTTTCCAGGCAAGAATACTGGAGTGGGTTGCCATTTCCTCCTCCAGGGGATCTTCCTAATCCAGGGATCAAACTTGCATCTCTTTTACTGCCTGCCTTGGCAGGTGGATACTTTACCACTGTGCTCCCTGGGAAGCAAGTTCTCAAAAACACCTGTAGGAAAGACAGAGAGGTGGCCAACATGACAAACAGAATGTCCAGAGAGTATACAGAGAGAAAAGTCCTCTTTTCTGCCTTTGGAGGAGGCCACCTCCTCCAAGAAGTCTTCCTGACAGCAGGGCCAGCTCAGCTCTGAGACCTCAGGTGGGGAGAGCCATGCTCTGCTATCCCGGGCCACATCTGCCCCTTTGCCATCAGCTACAACCCAATCACCACTCTCCCAGAGACCGCAGATCATAACTCTTGGCAATGCCAGGGCCCAGAGACCGCAAAGGTCATCTGGTCCACTGTTCACAAGTTATGGACGAGGAGACTGAGGCCAGTAGGGGAACTCTCCTGCCCGGGCACACAGCTCCTAAGTGGAGAGAGTTCCTCATGCCCGCGCCAGCAGGAGTTTGATCACAGAAGCTCACGCCAAGCCCCGAGGGCCTGCAGCTCGCCCGGCGGGCCAGGCCCAGTGCCCGCATCCCATCTGTCTCTCCAGCCTGCCAAGAGGCTTCCCCTCCTGCGTACCCGTGTGGATGAAGCCCACCATGGGTGACTTCAGAACACTGCACCATGGGGAGGTGATGCTGGCCCCGGCTCCGGGCCTTTAATTTCCGATCTCCCATCCTGACACCCCTAATGTCTGAGCCCTCTCTGCTTTGAGCCCTGTGTGGTCATACATTACCTTGGCCAGTGCCAGCCATGCCTCCCCCCCAGCCATCTGGACATGAACATGAGGAGAGAGAAGGACAGGACGATCCCGGCTGAGAGGATGGCTCGGATGCCAAGGGCACCTGGTCCCTGCCCTTCCTGACCTCACTATGCACATGCCATCGGCAAACGGGGTTGGCATGCTTCTCTTTTCCCAGGACTCAGTTTCCCCATAAGCAGTGGGAAACCTCCAGCCCCCAACTCAGTGAGATGCGTTGAAATGGGGGTGCCCTTATCCCTGGATATAAAGAAGGCAACCCCACAGTCCTTTGGACTGCAAGGGATCCAACCAGTCCATCCTAAAGGAAATCAATTCTGAATATTCATTGGAAAGACTGATGCTGAAGCTGAAACTCCAATCCTTTGGCCACCTGATGCGAAGAGCTGACTCATTGGAAAAGACCCTGATGCTGGGAAAGATTGAAGGCAGGAAGAGAAGGGGGCGACAGAGGATGAGATGGTTGGATGGCATCACCGACTTGATGGACATGGGTTTGAGCAAAGTCTAGGAGATTGTGAAGGACAGGGCAGCCTGGCGGGCTGCAGTCCGTGGGGTCGCAGAGTCGGACACGGCTGAGCGACTGAACAACAGCAACCTGTAGGGTAGAATACACATCCGTGATCCTTATTACACAACATATGTCCATGCATTTGTTACATATTGTATAATTTAAAAAATAAACACTGTGACTCTAATGATAAAAGACCACTTAATAAGTTAGCAAATAAATAAAGGAAGGAAGAAAGGAAAGAGAAGGGCCAGCTCTTTCCAAGAGAGTTCCAATTAACCAGTGTAGTGGAAATGAGGGAAACAGGAAATGAACATTAGGCAGACACCACCATAATAACTACTGCAGGAAAGAACCACTGATGGACGCTAAAATTAGTGAGTAAAAGTTGGAGGATAAACAGGATATTTGTATAGTCTCAACGCACTTCCCCACAAGACGTCTATTCATTACCAAGAGAAAAAGAGTAACTTGACAGAAGAGCTACCTGGCCAGCATCACCGTCTCTAAGCACCGAAGTTAACATCAGCAGCAATAAGACATACTGGGACTTCCCTGGCAGTCCAGTGGTTAAGAATTTGCCTTCCAACGCAGGGGACTCAGGTTCGATACCTGGTCAGGGAACTAGGATCCCACATGCCAAGGGGCAACTGAGCCCATGCACCGCTACAAAGACCAATGCAGCCAAAAAAAACATGCCGATGTGTGTGTCCCATGACTCAGTGCATTGAGGACCCAGCACCCCACCTGCAGTATCCTTGCCAAAAATGCACAACCTCACCCCAGTCACAAGGCCAGCCTCCTGCAAAGTGACTATCAAGGCCACAAAAGGCAAAGAAACACCAGGGTATGGTCACAGGTTGGAGGAGCCTCAAAAAATATATGACAATTAAATGCAAGGCGGAGTCTGGGAACAGAAAAAGGATGCGGGTGGGAAAATTCAAAGAAACTCTTTAGTTGAGTTAATGACAGCACACCAATCTGGATTCCTACTGTGGTTATGTAAGATGTTTACAATGACCCAAAAAACAAAAGAAAGACGGTGCCGGGGTGTGTGCAGGCCGCATGAGTGCATGCTCCAGGGAACACGGGTGCAGGAGTGCCCGCAACCGTGCAGAAGACCAGGGTGGGGAGGGGCGGGGGGCTGGGGGCAGGGCCTCTGGCTGTTGGAGGCGGCGTGCTGAGCCTCCAATCCCATTCGCACAAAAGGATTACTAGATTACATTCTCTGCTGCCGGCAGCTGTCCCTGTCAAATAAATAATCATCGCCTTACATGTATAGATCACCTTTCACCCTGCAGCCCTTTCCTATGGTGGCGAGGACCAGCCTGGGAACCCACTCAGCCCTGCCCGGGGAAGGCAGGAGGCGGGAGCCACCCCGAACCCCATGTGGCTCCCAAGGAAGGAGGGTTTGGGACTCCCATCAAAGAAGGGAAACTCAGTTAATAAGAGGGGAGAATGTGGGTATGTGGTTATGTGTGTGTTGGCGGGGTGCTCCAGAAAAGGCCATGCAGAGGAAAGAGTGGCAGGTCCCCCAGAAGGGCACGCGCTGAGTAGTATCAACCCAGGAGCAGCGGTCAGCAGCTCTCAGCCTCCAGAAAGTGTGGGTCAGCCCCTTCCCCATCTGTGAAGCGCACTTCTCATGGGATCTTGGGAGCATCGACCCCCATTTCAGCTTTAGCATATCATCTGAAACTACAACTTTTTTTTTTTAATATTTATGTATTTATTCAGCTACTCCAGCTCTTAGTTGTGGCATGTAGAATCTTTAGTTGCAGCATGCAGGATCTAGTTCCCTGATCAGGGATCGAACCCGGGGCCCCTGCATTGGGAGAGCAGAGTCTTAGCCACTGGACTTCCAGGGAAGTCCCCTGACACCACATCTTGCTATTCACCTGCTGGCCACGTGGGAGAGGCCAGATGAGAGCCAGATTGAGAAAGTGGGTGTCAGGCGTGGTGGGAAATACAGGGAAACGGCTGGTCCTGAGGAGAGGGGCCATTAGCCCCCAACGTGGATGCATGCCACCAGCCCCTGCTGAGCAGTGTGGGGAAGCCCCCTATGCCCCAGTCGCCCACCCAAGGCAGTGACTTGTTTGTGTGCAGGGCTGTTCTTCCGAGAGCTGCCCTGTAAGGTCTGCAGAGTGGGCCTGGGCTGGGCCAGGGGGCAGGGAGGGCATATGAAGGGTGGGCCCCCAACTCAGAGAGATGCCTTCAGACACCCAAGCACCGAAGACAGGGTGTTGGAGCCGCCCAGGCCCCGCTGGGCAGGCATATGCGCACAGGAAGGTCAGGTCAGAACCATGCCAGGCAGGCCAGGGGCAGGTGAGGGAGCAGGGGAAACATCAGAGGCACCTAGGGAGGACAAGGTCACACAAAGCTTCCTCAAGCAAGCAGGGCCCAGCTGAACCCCAAAAGACGTGTGGGACCCTGAGGAGTATAGTCGGGGCAAAGGGAGGGGAGGGGAGCTGGCAGAGACTCTAGCATGCTCTCCGGGTAGGCCGGGCATCCATCACTGCTGTGGTGGGGGCTGGGTGGGCTGGAAAAGCCATCTGGAGTGAGGCTGACAAGAGCTGGGGCAGGGGCTCTGAGCTCAGACCCCCCGTGAGCCCCTCAGAGCGGGCACACTGCCTTGGCACTGAGAGAGCCAGAGAAGCTGAGCCAGGGAAGGTCTTGGCACCAAGGAGCAAGCCTTCAGGGGACAGGTTGAGAGATTTTTGCAAATGTTCTGCTTCCCTTTTACATTCCACATACAGGAGATGTCATATGATATTTCTCCTCTGTCTGACTTACTTCACTCCGTATGACACTCCCTAGGTCCATCCATGTGGCTGCGTGCGTGCTCAGTCGCTTCAGCTGCGTCTCACTCTTTGTGACTCCATGGACTGTGTAGCCCGCCAGGCTCCTCCGTCCATGGATTTCCCAGGCAAGAATACTGGAGCCGGTTGCCATGCACTCCTCCAGGGGATCGTCCCAACCCAGAAATTGAACCAACGTCTCTTTTACCTCCTGCATTGGCAGGCAGATTCTTCACCCACTGAGCCACCTGGGAAGCCAAGCTGCAAATGGCATGATTTCATTCTTTTTAATGGCTGAGTAATGACATAAATGAACTTACTCACAAAACCTTACTTACAAAACAGAAAGACTCACAGACTTTGAGAACGAACTTATGGTTGCCAGCAAGGGGAAAGGATGGGTAGAAAGGGATAGTTACGGACTTCAGGAAGGTCATGTACCCACTGCTGTATTTAAAATGGACCACCAACAAGGACCCACTGTAGAGCATGGGGAACTCTGCTCAATGTTATGTGGCAGCCTGGATGGGAGGGGAGTTTAGGGGAGAATGGATACACGTCGACATTCTAGGAATCAGTGAACTAAAATGGACTGGAATGGGTGAATTTAACTCGGATGACCATTATATCTACTACTGTGGGCAGGAATCCCTTAGAAGAAATGGAGTAGCCATCATGGTAAACAAAAGAGTCCGAAATGCAATACTTGGATGCAGTCTTAAAAATGACAGGATGATTTCTGTTCGTTTCCAAGGCAAACCATTCAATATTACAGTAATCCAGGCCTATGCCCCAACCAGTAATGCTGAAGAAGCCGAAGTTAATCGGTTCTATGAAGACCTACAAGACCTTTTAGAACTAACACCCAAAAAAGATGTCCTTTTCATTATAGGGGACTGGAATGCAAAAGTAGGAAGTCAAGAAACACCTGGAGTAACTGGCAAATTTGGCCTTGGAGCACGGAATGAAGCAGGGCAAAGGCTAATAGAGTTTTGTCAAGAGAATGCACTGGTCATAGCAAACACCCTCTTCCAACAACACAAGAGAAGACTCTACACATGGACATCACCAGATGGTCAACACCGAAATCAGATTGATTATATTCTTTGCAACCAAAGATGGAGAAGCTGTATACAGTTAGCGAAAACAAGACCAGGAGCTGACTGTGGCTCAGATCATGAACTCCTTATTGCGAAGTTCAGACTTAAATTGAAGAAAGTAGGGAAAACCACTAGACCATTCAGATATGACCTCAATCAAATCCCTTATGATTATGCAGTGGAAGTGAGAAATAGATTTAAGGGACTAGATCTGATTGATAGAGTGCCTGATGAACTCTGGACGGAGGTTCGTGACATTGTACAGGAGACAGGGACCAAGACCATCCCCATGGAAAAGAAATGCAAAAGAGCGAAATGGCTGTCTGAGGAGGCCTTACAAATAGCTGTAAAAAGAAGAGAGGCGAAAAGCAAAGGAGAAAAGGAAAGATATAAGCATCTGAATGCAGAGTTCCAAAGAATAGCAAGGAGAGATAAGAAAGCCTTCCTCAGTGATCAATGCAAAGAAATAGAGGAAAACAACAGAATAGGAAAAACAAGAGACCTCTTCAAGAAAATTAGAGATTCCAAGGGAACTTTTCATGCAAAGATGGGCTCGATAAAGGACAGAAATGGTATGGACCTAACAGAAGCAGAAGATATTAAGAAGAGGTGGCAGGAATACACAGAAGAACTGTACAAAAAAGATCTTCACGACCAAGATAGTCACGATAATGTGATCACTGACCTAGAGCCAGACATCTTGGAATGTGAAGTCAAGTGGGCCTTAGAAAGCATCACTACGAACAAAGCTAGTGGTGGTGATGGAATTCCAGTTGAGCTATTTCAAGTCTTGAAAGATGATGCTGTGAAAGTGCTGCACTCAATATGCCAGCAGATTTGGAAAACTCAGCAGTGGCCACAGGACTGGAAGAGGTCAGTCTTCATTCCAATCCCAAAGAAAGGCAATGCCAAAGAATGCTCAAACTACCGCACAATTGCATTCATCTCACACGCTAGTAAAGTCATGCTCAAAATTCTCCAAGCCAGGCTTCAGCAGTATGTAAACCGTGAACTCCCAGATGTTCAAGCAGGTTTTAGAAAAGGCAGAGGCACCAGAGATCAAATTGCCAACATCCGCTGGATCATGGAGAAAGCAAGAGAGTTTCAGAAAAACATCTATTTCTGCTTCATTGACTATGCCAAAGCCTTTGACTGTGTGGATCACAATAAACTGTGGAACATTCTGAAAGAGATGGGAATCCCAGACCACCTGACCTGCCTCTTGAGAAACCTGTATGCAGGTCAGGAAGCAACAGTTAGAACCGGTCATGGAACAACAGACTGGTTCCAAATAGGAAAAGGAGTGCGTCAAGGTTGTATATTGTCACCTTGCTTATTTAACTTATATGCAGAGTACATCATGAGGAACGCTGGGCTGGAAGAAGCACAAGCTGGAATCAAGATTGCTGGGAGAAATATCAATAACCTCAGATATGCAGATGACACTACCCTTATGGCAGAAAGTGAAGAGGAACTCAAAAGCCTCTTGATGAAAGTGAAAGAGGAGAGTGAAAAGGTTGGCTTGAAGCTCAACATTCAGAAAACAAAGATCATGGCATCTGGTCCCATCACTTCATGGGAAATAGATGGAAAAACAGTGGAAACAGTGTCAGACTTTGTTTTTTTGGGCTCCAAAATCACTGCAGATGCTGATTGCAGCCATGAAATTAAAAGACGCTTGCTCCTTGGAAGGAAAGTTATGACCAACCTTGATAGTATATTAAAAAGCAGAGACATTACTTTGCCGACCAAAGTCCGTCTAGTCAAGGCAATGGTTTTTCCCGTGGTCATGTATGGATGTGAGAGTTGGACTGTGAAGAAAGCTGATCGCCGAAGAATCGATGCTTTTGAACTGTGGTGTTGGAGAAGACTCTTGAGAGTCCCTTATACTGCAAGGAGATCCAACCAGTCCATTCTAAAGATCAATCCTGGATGTTCATTGGAGGGACTGATGCTAAAGCTGAAACTCCAATACTTTGGCCACCTCATGAGACGAGTTGACTCACTGGAAAAGACTCTGATGCTGGGAAAGGTTGGGGGCGGGAGGAGAAGGGGACGACGGAGAATGAGATGGCTGGATGGCATCACCAACTCTGTGGACATGAGTTTGAGTGTACTCCGGGAGTTGGTGATGGACAGGGAGGCCTGGCGTGCTGTGATTCATGGGGTCGCGGAGAGTCGGACACGACTGAGCGACTGAACTGAACTGAACTGAACTGGATACACGTATATGTGTGACTGAATCCCTTCGATTAACAACATGGTTAATCAGTTATACCCCAATACAAAATAAAAATTTTAAGTTTGGAAAAAAATTAAAATATTAAAAAAAAAATCCTTTCTCGTGACACAGAATACTTGTGAGCTGATGGAGCCTGGGCCACTTTTTTGTGATATAAAACTGGGACACCCCTTTTGGCAAGGACCCCAGGGTCCATTGATCTGTGTCAACTGAACCCCGTGGCCCCCCTCAGCCTCCTGTACAGCATCCCAAACCCTATCCTATGAACCCGGACATCCCCTCACCCCAGGGCTTCCCTGTGGCCTCCTCCAGCAAACACTGAAACTGAGTCCTTACCCAACACCCATCCAAATGTCCTTCTCGTCTTACAAATAAAACCCCAAATTTCTCCTCAGCCCCCCACCATGCACCTCCAAACATCCACTGGCTCACACGAGTAAGCCCACTCTCTCCTCTGTCCTTCCCAGGAACCTAGTATTTCCTTGTGTCATCACCCAGGGGGCCTCAAGGAGCCATCTGCTCTCCCAGCCTAACCCCAAACCATCCCCACATCCTCCCAGTGCTGACCCCAAGCTCCCTGCTAACTTTCCATGCCTACAAACCTTCCTCATTGCAAGTCCCCTCAGGATTCTTGAACTTTCTTTGAGCCTGCATCCTCAAAGTTGAGCCTGTTCTCAACTTTCCACATCAAGTCTGAGCCTGCAGATTCTCCCAAGAAACCTCCAAAGTTTCTTCCCAGGATACGGACAGGTTGGGATGCTGAGGGCAACACTTCCCAACCAACTGGTGGCAAATGCCAGGCTTTTCATTTCCAGTCCATCCTGGGCCCTTAGGTGGTCATGCTCAGGAGGGACAATCCCAGCTTTCACCCCTGGAGAACCGCCTGGAGATTCCAGCAACATCCAAACTGGTCCTTCAGCTTTGAGGAAAAGTCCCAAAGAACCTATTTGGTTCCAGCCACTGGGATCCATGATCCTCCTCACACTTTCCCCAGGAAACACCACACTACCCTAAGACAGCCACGTCAACCACTGCAAATAGTTCCCTCTATTTTTACATTTTTGTGTTTTTATTTGTTTAGCCATGCCGCACGGCTTGTGGGATCTTAATTCCATGACCAGGCATGGAACCCAGACCCTTGGCAGTGAGAGCGCAGAGTCCCAACCACTGGTAGCGTGTTAGGCACTCAGTCATTTTCGACTCTTCGCAACCCCATGGACTGTAGCCCACCAGACTCCTCTGGCCACGGGGATCTCCCAGGCAAGAATACTGGAGTGGGTTGGCATTTTCTTCTTCAGTGGATCTTCCCGACCCAAGGATCAGGCCTGGGTCTCCTGCATTGCAGACATATTCTTAACCATCTGAAGACCCCCAGGGAAGCCCCACTGCAAACATCTCTGAATGTGTACTTTCTACTCTGGACCTATGTCACCATCATCAGTGCTGGCCCACAGGCCCTACTTTAAGTAGCACTACTCTAGACGATCATTCCCTCTTAGACTGTCCTGGTGGAGGCCTCGAGAGGCCCTTCCACAGCCCAAACAAGTCATTTCCCCAGGTATGGCTAGCCAAGAAGCAGGTGATCCAGGGCAGATGTCCATGGGACTAGCTAGAATCCACTGTCCCCTTGCTCCTGGGGAGATGCGGGCACAACAGTCTGAGCCTGGTGGGTCAGCCTGGGGATTGGAGGGTCACCCCCCGACAGAGGGAGAATTAAATCCACCCGGGGCTGTGCCAGGCACTGAGGCTGCAGACCCTGTCCAGGGATGTCAAGGGAGGCAGGCGAGAGAGTCCACTGCCCGCAGGTTGTCCCTTGACACAAGCCAGGGCCCCCAGGAGGAAGCCCCTCCCACTGCAGGGGGGGGGATACGGTGGGGGGGGTGGCGGGCTGGCCTCAACTGCCGAGCGGAGGAGGGAAGGTGCGAACAGAGAAGGGAAATCTAATTACAACCAGTTCCTGCCCCGCCACCTGCTAGAAACCACAGCTCGCCCAGGACTTGGACGGAAGGATCTCTGACGACATGGCCCAGGCGCCTCTCCCCGCAGCCGCCGGATAAAGGGAGGGGCCAGCTGAGCCTCCTCCACCCTGAGCACCCCCACCCCAGAAAGAGACTCCTGGAGCTGAAACCCGAGCAGATGCCAAGGGGCAGTGGGAGGCGATTTACAGCCGGGAAAGCGAGCACTCCAGCCAGATGTGGGCCTCGGGGAAGGTGGGAGGGGCTCAAATGCACGTGTGCATGGAACGGGGTGCAGAGGCCCAGGGCGCCGGACTCTGGTGGGGCGGGGGTTCAGCTCTGCCTGCCCAGAGAGCGGGGTAGGAGGCTGAGGGCCTGCAGAGCTGGAGGACTGGATCAGGGTCAACACTGGAGGGGGCGGACAGGCGGGCATGATGAGAGGCATGGAGGGACGAGAAGCAAAGGGAAGAAGGTAGATGGAGCAAAGCAGAAGCAGCAGCCAGGAGCGGTGAGCCCAGGGCAGGGACACCAGGAGCACACAGCAGGCTGGACGCTGAGGCCTCTGCCCTCTGGCCAGTCGGCCCCTGGACGGGCTCCCGCCCCTAAATCCCGAGATTACAGGAGGCGCTGTGGGGGAACCAACCAAAGGCTGCCTTTGCTTCTCCAACCCCAGACAGAGTTGGGTCTTCCTCCACCCTGGCCTGGCCGATGCGCCAGGCCCCCCAGGGCGCTGCCACACCCACCAAACCCCACAGCAGGTGGAGAGGCCACCCCAGGGTGGGAGCAGGATGGAAATTCACTCCATCAAGCGCGAACTGGACAGAGTCTACTCTCCAGAGTGGGACATGCTGGGCACTGCCCACCTGCAGATAGCAGATGGACTCCAGGACATGAGCAGGAAGCCGAGGCCCAGAGAGGGCAAGGACCCAACCCAGATCACACAGCAGTGGGGGGGAAGCAGGCCCTAGACCCCTGACTCCCAGCTCCACGCTCTCCCTGCTCCCTGCCTTCCTCTGGGCCCCAGTTCAAGGAAACAAATCTGTCCCCCTTTTCAGAGCATGGGTGGGGGGGCGGAGAAGGAGAGGGTGGGAGCAGGAAGGAGGAAGCCAGGCCTCTAAAGAGCTGAATGCAGAAATCCGTGTGACAAGGGTGGAATTATTTCCCCTGGAAAAAAATTAATAAAAGGCCCTCCCTTAGCAGACCCCAGGGGTCCTGGGCTGGAAGCTGATGTAATGTGGAGAGGAGAGGCCCCCCCACCCCCAGCAAGCCCCGCCAGGAGACAAGGGGAAGCTGCAGCTGAAGCTGCGGGAGAGGCCACGCCCACCTAGCAGGGTGCTGGGGTCCCAATCACTGGCAGCAGAAGCCTCTGGACTGGCAGCCCAGGGGCTGGCAATCACGTCGGACCCAAAACCTGGGCATGTCAGGGCATCAAGCGGGCGGTGTTTCCTGGCAGAACCCACAGAGTGGGAGCCCAGACTGGAGGTGGGACGCAGGAGGTGGCGCTTTGGAGAGCTGGGGTTAAGACAGCGGCTGGGTCCTCCCTCGAAGAGTGGTGGGGACCCAGGGGGCCTCGGGTGGGCCCCATTTCCCCATCAGCGCCCGTCACTCAGTTGCTATAGTTCTGATGAAGCTGACTGGGACATAGCAGCCCCGCACCTGCACCCAGAGAGACCAGGGGAGGTGGGGGAGCAGGACCAGGGTCGCAAGAAGACCCAACCTGGAGTGGAGAAAAGGCAAGAAGGAGCAGAGCCGCCCCCACTCCTGCCCTGAGGTTGGCAAGGCCTGCGCTGAGCAAAGCCCAACCGGAAAGGGGTCCCGGCAAGGCCCCCTGGCTTCAGATGAGCCCAGAGCAAGGCTGAGAGCGCAAAAAAACCAACAGGAAGTTGATTCCAGCACAAGAACACCCCTCCTGGCCGAGGCCCTCAAGGCAGGATGCCAGCAGAAAGTTCTGGCATCTCCACAGTCCAAAGTGTGAGTCAGGACCGCGTCCCGATCAACCTGCCCTCCACCCCATACGATGGGTGGGATGCTTGGAGGAGGCAGCAGGGCGCAGTGGCCAGGCAGCCCCCCACACACACAGCTCATCTGCACCCCCTCCTCCAGTCCCTGTTCCCAACAGGTTGGGCTCCCTCTAAGAGAGGCGCTGGCTGGGGCTGCAAGGTAACAGGACAGGTGTTCTGACAGTCATCCTGATCGAGCGAATCTTCCCAATCCCACATCTTCCCTGCCGCCCAGCATACAAGGTGCTTCACTACAAAAAGAAACAACAGTTTGTGCAACACAGTGTGTTCAAAACAAAAGGCCCCTGGGCTTGGAATCTGGTGCATGGGGCCAGCATTCGGCCTTTTTTATTTTTTTTGCAGCTTGCGAGATATAGTTCTTCAAACAGGAATTGAACCCAGGTCCATAGCAGTGAAATCGCGAAGTCCTAAGCACTGGACCGCCAAGGAAATCCCTGGCAGTCTGTCTCTGAAGGGCACGCCCTTCCTTTCTCTGGGCCTCTCAACTGTAAAAGGAGACAGCCCCGCACCCGACATGGGGCCACTGGGAAGACCGAGGGAGTGAACGCAGTCGAGTGAAGAGCTCGGCGCACAGCCACCGTCAGCAGCCTGAGACTCACTCTGGAGCCTGTCTCAGAGCTGCGGCCTGAGCCAAAGCCAGCCACGGGCGAGGGGAGGGTGTAAGCCAGGAGGAGTGGAGCAGAACCCCTCCACGCCCCCGCCAGAGTGCTACATGGAGCAGTGTTCGTATGGCACATGTCCTGGCCTGTGCGTGTCCACCACACGCACCACCACAGTGTCCAGCCCCAGAAGTACAGATTCCACTTGGGGGAGTCCACCAGGAGCAGCTAGACTTCCTCAGTGACCCTGGATCTCAGCTTCCGGTACCTCTGACGCACTAACACCCAGCCTGGGACGCAGGACAAAATGAAAGTGTTAGTCGTTCAGTTGTGTCCGACTCTTTGTGACCCCAGGGACCACAGCCTGCCAGGCTCCTCTGTCCATGGGATTCTCCAAGCAAGAATACTGGAGTGGGTTGTCATTCCCTTCTCCGGGGGATCTTCCCAACCCGGGGATCAAACCCAGGTCTCCTGTGTTGCAGGCAGATTTTTTTTTTTTTTACCATCCAAGGCACTAGGGAAGCCCTAGGGACATAGGACAATTCTTTCCCAAATGGGAGCACTGAGAAGCCACCTCCTGTCACTGGGCTGTCTGAGCTGAGATGGTCACTTCTCAGGAATGTGTGCGTGAGAGCCGGCTGCCTCAGCTTCACCCTGGAACCAGTGAGACGGGGAATCAGAGAGTCCCTGTGCCAGCCAAGAAGAGATGCCAATCCACCCCAGAGCAAAGGGCTTGACCTACAAGCCACATGGAAGACAAATTGATAAGTTTCCTACTGCCATCTAGTGGCCAAAATACACAAGAGTGGGCAACATGCCAGAAGGCTACCAGCAGGTCTCGGTGACCAATGGTCAGCCCTGCACGCCTGGACGAGAGGGAAGGACCAGCTCTGGGAGGCAGACCCAGCAGAAAGGGCTGGGGAAGGAGTATGGTTCACTCTCCACATAAGAAATAAAAATGGTGTGCCACCTCGGGCCAAGGCACTGCCCAGGCCCTGAGAACGAACAGGCAAAAAAGGTGCTGGACCTGAGCCCAGGACCTTCCTGTGTGCCTGTCCTCCTCCCCCTGGGTCCGGGCAGCCTGCACTCTGGTCACACATGTCTCTGCAGCCCCAGCTCTGCCAGGCTCCTTGTCACACGGCTCCCTCCCCTCTCTGCTACACCCAGACAGTCTGCCGTGCAAAGGTTCTCCCACCGCACACATCACCCCCGGTTCGTGCTCCCACGCTGGATAGTGGCCACTGGACTGTATGTCCACCTCTCCCACTGGATACAGCCCCCCCGGCTCTCAGCTAGTGGTCACTTCTACAGGGCGGCAGAGCCAAACTGCATCTGAGCCCCAAACACTTCTCTCCCTCCCTCTTGCAAGACGTGGGGCCGGCCCCAGACCTGCCAGACCAAGTCCAGGGCCCTGTCCCCAAATCTCCCTCCATTCCTCTAAAAGGCCCATCTGTCTGCCGTCTGTGAGCCTCCTACCCCGGGGACTCTGCACCTGGAAGCTGCAGCCCCAGCTGCAGAAGCGGGCACCCCGATACCAGGCTGGGCGTCGGACGGACAGAGCACCAGCCGGAATCAGGAGTCTGGGCTCCAGTCTCGACTGGCCCTTAACTGACTGTGTGACACGCCAGGAGGGTTGCTTTTACAGCCTTACAATTTCCTTATTTGTAGCATGAAGGGTCATTTCTTGGGTCTCTTTTGGGTCAAAAATCTCCATGACGCTAATTCATACTCATGCGTCAAGGACCAGTAATTTAACTGTGTGACTGTTCCCAAGAGCCCATGAGACCCTCAGCCTGAGTGGAGGGGGGAGCCTCAGCCCACCCCCCATTCATTCTTACTATACAAACACACTGAGCACCCGAGTGCTGGCATCACTATTTTTAGCGCTGTGACCTGCTTAGCTCTGCTCTGGCCACAGGGAGAAAGGCCAGCAAGGAAGGTCAGGGACCGACGCTAGCTGACGCAGGCAAAGCGGGGGAAGGAACGCGGTCCCCGGGCCTGGCACTCAGCAGGGACCGCGAGCCAAGCGTCACACCGCACCTGCGCGGCCACGTTTCAGCGCTAACCCCTCACAACAAGCTAGGCCTTGACTGTGTTATAAGTGACGAGGCTGGGGCCCAGGGAGTCGCCTACATTCGCCCAGAGGGTCACAGGCAGGCAGTGCGGAGCGGAGACCAGCCCAGGGCAGCTGCGGCTCTGACTCTGTGACGGAGACCAACATAAACGGCAGCACCTTGTCTGGCCCTCGGTCCATCCATTTTCCTGCTGTCTGCCTCCTAAGAGCCTTCACGCCCCTCACTCAAGGTTTTCCCTCCCGGTCCCCCTCATTGAAGCCCCACCTGGGGAGGAAAATTCCAGCTGCTGTCTGGCTTTTAAGAAGCATCACTCTGGCGCACACCTGAATCCTTTCTCTTTGATACACTCCACCTAATGGTGCTACTTATCCTGCATGTGTGCTGAGTGTCCAGTCAGTCAGTTGGGTCCAACTCTGCAACCCCACGGATGGTAGCCCACCAGGCTCCTCTGTGCATGGGATTCTCCAGGCGAGAACACTGGAGTGGGTTGCCATGCCCTTCTCCAGGGGATCTTTCCAGTCCAGGGGTCGAACCTGAGTCGCTTACATTTCCTGCACTGGCAGGCAGGTTCTTTAACCACTAGCACCACCTGGGAAGCCCTATTTATTCTGGAGCTGCCCTTAGATGTGAAAAAATGAATGCACCAGAAGGAAAGGCCTTGGAGGATCCACAGTCCACACCAGGTTTTCCCTGCAGTTCCCCCTGGGAAGGGCACTGGGGTGGGGGGTGGGCTTGGAGATGGAGTCTCTCACATTTTACTCGATTATTCTGTTGTTCTTTTATTTTTGCAGCAAACCAAATTTTCACATACTAACCAAGTCATCATTTAAGGAAACGCTCTGTGCACAGAGATCAATGGCAGACGACCACACACTGCACTTGCGAGAAAAGGGCCCGAGGCAACGAAGCAGGCAGGCCAGGTCTCCCCAGACAGGCCCTAGAGCAGGAAGTGATCCCAGTCTTTCCGGGATGGGCCGCGTCTCTAATTCAGCGGCAGATGCGGGAGCGGTTTCTGGGACACAGGCATAAACTCTCTGCCCCCCAAAATACCTCCTCCATCTGCTCCGCCGTGCCTGAAATTCCATCACCGAGGGGCACTCTTTGATTCCTCGGTCAGAAATAGGCCTGAAACTGTAAACCCACCCCGGAGATGCAAAACGGCGCCTTCAAGTCACACTTGGAGGGAACGAGGTTCCTGGACTTGAGGAAGCCAGGCTCTTAGGAGGCTCTCAGAATAATCCCACTGACAAGAGGGGGATGCTCGGGCTGGGGGCTGTCATGGCCGGACGGATTAGTCACTGCCCACAGACAAGGGGGCGGGGGAGTTGCGTGCCAGGCTGTCCTCACCCCGACCAGGCTGGAAGAGAGAGCCAGGGGCCCAAAAGTGAGAAGGATGCAGTGGAAACAGCTGGGACCAGCTGAGAGGAAAGAGTCAGAACCTGAGGGGCCCCAGGAGCTGGAGCAAAGGATGGCGCCATTCAGAGGGGACCGGGGAGAGATTGCAGCACTTCTGGAAAGAGTGAAGTGGGACCTCCATCCCCATAGAGGTCCACCCTGGGATCTGAGGGTTGTGAACAGGGATGAGACTAAAGAGGCCACACTTGGAAAACCATGAACAGAATGGTCTCAGGAAGACCTAGGAACTGGGTCAAGAGAAAGTGGGAATGTTAAAACTGAAGGAGAATGCTCGACGTCGTTGGCCATCAGGGAAATGCAAATTGAAACCACCGCCAGCTACCACTTCACACCCATGGGGACGGTCATAATTTTTTTTTTTTTTGAATGGAAAATAACAAGTGTTGGCAAGGATGTAGAGAAACCAGAGCCCTCTTATAGTGCTGGTGGGAATATAAAATGGTGTGGCCACTGTGGAATATACCTTGGCAGAGCCTCAAATTGTGAAACATAGAATTACCACATGATCCAGCAATTCCACTCTGAGGCATATACCCAAAGGAATTGAAAACAGGTGTCCAAACAAAGTCTGTGCATGTGTGTTCACAGCAGCTCTATTCACAATAGTCAAAAGATGGAAACGACCCAAACGTCCATCAACAGATGAACAGATAAACAAAATATGGTATATGCATGCCACGGAATATTATTCAAGCCATAAAAAGGAACGAAATACTGATACATGCTACCACGTCAGTGAATCTTGAGAACATTATGCTAACGGTTGAAATAAACCAGACACAAAAGGCTGTATATTGTATGACTTTATTTATAGAAAACACCCAGAATAGGCAAATCCATAGACAGGAATCAGATCAGTGGTTGCCAGGCTCTGGGTTTCAGGGGGACTAGGGGTGATGGCTAAAGGGTGCGAGGTTTCTATTTGGGGGCGATGAAAAAGTCGAGGAACTAGGTATGGGTGATGGCTGCAAGATGATGTGAATGTCCTTAATGCCAATGAAATGGACACTTCAAAATGGTTAAAATGGTAAATTTTATGTCATGTGTATTATACTGCAGTCTTTTAAAAACATTTAAGAAATGGAGAGGACTTTGGGAAGGACATGATACCTGACGTCAAACCCCCAAGGGTGTGTCCAGAAGAGGTCAGGAAGCTTGTTCTGTGGGTTCCCAGAGTCAGGACCCTCAGGACATCAACCCCAGGAGGGGGCTCACATTCCCCACACCAGGCTCATGGTGTCACCAGCACCTGATGCTACTGTCACCCCCATTTCCAGGTGGACAAACTGAGGACCCGCAGCCACGCAGTGATGGGGGGCAGGGCAACCATGTGGTCAGCCATCAACGCAGAGAGCACACACAGCTTCACAGCATCCAGGCTTAATTGAGGCCCACTGTCCCTTCTTTTTTTTTCTTTAATATTTACTCGTCTGCACCAAGGCTTTTTTAGTTGCAGCCTGTGGGCTCTAGTTCCCTGATCAGGGAGTCCCTGACCGAAGACCCTGGCAGTGGGAGTGCATTGTCTTAGCCACTGGACCATCAGAGAAGTCCCCTCCACTGTCCCCCTGGCCATCTCCTCAGTCTCCCTTTGCCTCAGGTTCCTGCCCCGTGAAAACAGGCACGACACCATCACGAGGCTCCGAGACTCCTGGGACGAGCTGGTGAGACTAGGAATGTGCCCGGCAGCTCCAGGCACAGAGGGGCTCCATACAATCCGGCTCCTTTTTTTACCCCAAAGTGGAGAAAATTACAAAGATAGAACAAACTATCTCAGCAGGGAGAGAGCTCCAGGTCAGAGGAAGTCAGGAAAAGCAAAGGCATCACTCGGCCATAACTCGTATCAGGTGGGGACGGGCCAGACTTGTACTTCCACCCTTGAGCTTCCACCCTTGAACCTGGCAGGGCCACAGTTTGAGACCTTCCCCAGAGTGGGCTCCACCAGAGGAATGAGCATGTGTGCTTAGTCATGTCTGACTCTTTGTGACCCCAAGGACTTGTAGCCAACCAGGCTCCTCTGTCCATTAGATTTCCCAGGCAAGAATACTGGAGTGGGTTGCCATTCCTTCTCCAGGAGATCTTCCCAACCCAGGGATTGAACCCATATCTCCTGCATCTCCTAGCACTGTAGGCAGATTCTTTACCACTGAGCCACCTGGGACGCCCCCACCAGAGGAGAGAGGGGGCAATGAAAGGATGCAGGGACCCAGCGGGGGTGGGGGGGTGTGCATCAGGGCTGCCACAAAAAGAAAAGGCGGAGAGAAACGAATGGCTGGAAACAACAAAAATAAAGTTTGCCAATAAAAATAGCAGTAGCTTACGTTTTTAGAGCATCCCATGTGTGCCAGACGCCACGCTAGGCATTTCACACAGATTATCTCACGGAGGCCTCACATCTCTGTAGGCACATGCTATTATTATCTCATCGCACTGGTGAGGAAGCTGAAGCTGAGGTCAAGAAGCATGCTCAAGGTCACACAGGTGCCACCGAGCCACGGGCCAGTCCTGAGAGCTGGCCCGGAGAAGCCCATCGCCAAAGGGTGACCCCCTTCAGACACCGAGTGCCAGTTCCTGCCCTCTGCTTTCAGGCAGGAGCCTCCCCACCCCAAGCAGAAAATCAGCACAGAGCCCAGAACCTTCTCCCCACCTCCCCACGCGAGAAAGCTGAAGCCAGAAGCCAGCATAAGAAGAAATTGTGAGAAGATCCAGTAAATATTTAGGAAAAATTTAAGAAGACAAAAAAAGAGAGAACTGTTTTCACCAGCCCCATCAGCTTCAGGAGAACACAGGCCACTTTTAGAGGTTGTAAACGCTGGTGTGCGGGCTCCGCCGGGCCAGGGGGGCTCAGGTTTCCTGAGCTGGCAGGCAGGCCGGCCACAGGGACACAGCTGACAAGCTGCGGTGGCCTGGGGAGGTGACCATCCCAGCCATCCCAACAGGATGCCCTTCAGGAGCCCAGGAGTCCAGGTGATGTCCAAGTCCACCCAGAGGACAGCGACCCCGCAGGCAAGAGGATGCCAAGGAGGTATCCAAGATGACCAGGGACCATCTGAGCGGGAATGGAGGGCATGCAGGGGACAGGTAGGGACCAGCGGGAAGTGGGCTCTCACTCCTTCTGGTTCTGAATAGCTCCCCCTCCGATCCTTGGGACTCCAGTACATATCAAGACTGGAGGGGGAGTTAGTATTTAAGGGATACAGAGATCCAGCTTTTTTTTTTTTTTTTTGCATAGTATATTTTTTTTATTTTTAATTGGAGGATAATTGCTTTACAATGTTGGGCTAGTTTCTGCTGTACAACAACATGAACCAGCTCTAAGTATACATCTGTCCCCTCCCTCTTGAGCCTCCCAGCCCCACTCTCCCACTCCACCCCCTAGGTCAGCACAGAGCACTGAGCTGAGCTCCCCTTGCTGTACTGCAGCTTCCCAGTAGCTGTCTTGTTTGACACATGGCAGTGTATTTACGTCCACGCTACAGAGTTCTAGTTCTGAAGGATGAATAAGTTCTAGAAATGGACAGTGGTGATGGCTGCACAAGAATGTGGAGGTGCTTCATGCCACTTGTAAAGGTGCATTTTATGGGTCAACTTGACCAGCTGGGGGGTGCCTAGATTAAACTCTGTTTCCAGATGAGGGAGTTTCGGGCTAGGTCAGAACCTGCACTGGTGGACCAGGTAAGGTAGGGGGCCCTCCCCAACATGCGTGGACATCATCCCACCCACTGAGGCCCAAACAGGACAAAAGGAGGAGGAAGGAGGGACTCGCCCCTCTTCTCTTGCCTCAGTATTTGAGCTGGGCCATCCCACTTCATTTCCTGTCCTTGGACAAAGAACTATACCGTTGGATCCCCTGGTTCTCAGGCCTTTGGACTCAGAATTTCACCACCTGGGTCTCCGGCAGGCAGATGGCAGATGATAGGCCCTCTCAGCTGCCATCATGTGGACCAATTCCTCAAAATAAATATATAGTGTAAGCTGCTCAGTCGTGTCAGACTTTTTGAGACGCCCATGGACTGTATTCTATGGAATTCTCCAGTTCGAAGTTCAATCCCTGGGTCAGGAAGATCCCCTGGAGAAAGGAATGGCAACCCACTCCAGTATTCTTGCCTGGAAAATTCCAGGGACAGAGGAGACTGGTGGGAGGCAGTCCATGGGGTTACAAACAGTTGAATACAACTGAGCGACTAACACGTTCACTTTCACATATAAAATCATCATGCTAGTGGGCCAGGATCTAAATCGCTCTGATCCAAAATCTGTCTTCTTAACTGCAACAGGAGACCGTTCTCTTTGTCCACCTGAACATAACAAGCTCACAGGACGTCTCACTGCTGGGAGTGAAGGTTGCTGCAAAGGCCAGTATTTATCCAAACAACACATGTAGGGTCTTCAATGTCACGTGATACACCACATCCTGATCAATACCCACAAAACACAAGCACAAAGGCCGTTCTGAGCCAGGACTATAGGTGTTCTCTGGGCTCATGCGGGGGTCAAGTTCAATCGTATCATCGGCCACAGAAATGCCGGCAGAACTGCAAGCTTCCCTTCTTTACGCCTGTGTGAAACCTGGCCCAACCGGTATTACCTAACAGGCCGTGGCAGCGCTGCTTCATCTTAAATTGGGCTTTCAGAGCCCATTTGGAAGGCTGGAGCAGAAAATTCTTCTATCTGACAAAGACCATCTGAACTGCAGAGAAGAAAAATCAACCGGGATCGCATGAAAGGAACTTCAATTAAGCTTTTCTTTCAGAGGGAGACGCAGAAAATGCCTCCTTGTCAGAATGAGCAGGAAACACGACAGAGAAAAAGAATACATATTTTTAAAATCATCCTTCAGTTGTAAATTTACAGCCAACTCAGGGAGAACACTGGAGGGGCAGAGGGTGATGAAGAAGGAAAGAAGGAAAGAAGAAATGGGGACCCAGGGCAGAAGCTCCACCCCCCAGAGCTCACCCCACGCTCTGCTCAGGGAAAACGCTGGAGACCTGGGGTCACAGGCAGGAGGGTCCTATCTATTTCATAAATACCCTGAAGTCCCCGGACACCCAAGACCTTTTTGTTGTTACTGTAGGTCACTAAAGAAAAAAATTTTAAGTCTGTATTGACTTTGTTACAATACCGCTTCTGTTTTATGTTTTTAGAGCCCCAGGCATGTGGGATCCTCGCTCCCCAACCAGGGATCAAACCTGCACCCCCTGCGCTGGAAGGCAAAGTGTTAACCACTGGACCACCAGAGGAGCCCCTGAAGAAATTTTAGAAATCACAGAAGAACATAAAATAGGAAATAAAAATCACTAACCATCACTACCATCATTAACATTTTTGGTGTATTTCCTCTACTGTTTTTTTTTTTTTTTCATTTTCAAAAGGATTATAATTTATAGTATATGCAGTTTTACATCTTATAGTATTTGCTTGATGGTTTTCCATAAATATTATCTAGAATCACTATATATAATTTTTGAAGACTCGATGTTTCTTTTTCTTTTTTTTGGCTGCATCATGCAGCAAACAGGATCTTAGTTCTCTGGTGGTGGTTTAGTCGCTAAGTCGTGCCCAACTCTTGCAATTGCATGGGCTATAGCCCACCAGGCTCCTCTGTCCATGGCATTTTCCAGGTAAGAATACTGGAATGGGTTGCCATTTCCTCCTCCAGGGGATCTTCCTGATCCAGGGATCGAACCTGGGTCTCCTGTGCTGAAGGTGATCTCCAGGATTGCAGGCAGATTCTTTCCTGACTGAGACACCAGGGGAGCCATTCGTTTTCTGACCAGGAGTCAAACATGCACCCCCCCCACACACACACTGGAAGCACAGGGTCTTAACCACTCGACTACCAGGGAAGTCCCAAAGGCATGGTTTTTTTTAAAAGGCTGTACTGTATCAAAATTTACAAACTGAGTATCTATTGCTGGTAATTTGGTATGTTTCCAATTTTTAACTATTGTAAGTAACATTACAAAGAAGATATATATGTATATACACATACGTATCTACGTCTATACATCCATTCCATTCCATTCAGTCGCTCAGTCGTGTCCGACTCTTTGCGACCCCATGGACTGTAGCCTACCAGGCTTCTCTGTCCATGGGATTCTCCAGGCAAGAATACTGGAGTGGGTTACCATCTCCTTCTCCAGGGGATCTTCCCAACCCAGGGATCGAACCCGGGTCTCCCGCATTGGAGGCAGACGCTTTAACCTCTGAGCCACCAGGGAAGCCCCACGTCTATACATATACACCTATATGTGATTAGTTCCTTAGTGTAAATTCTAAGGAACAGAATTACTGAGTCAGAGGGAAAGAATACATCTCAGGCTACTGATATCAATTTCCAATGAACTATACACCTATATGTGATTAGTTCCTTAGTGTAAATTCTAAGGAACAGAATTACTGAGTCAGAGGGAAAGAATACATCTCAGGCTACTGATATCAATTTCCAATGAACTACTAAAAACAATTCTAAGTGACATTGCATTTTGCAACTCTAGACATAAACAGCAATTATGGGATTTCCCTGGTGATCCAGGGGATAAAACTCCACCTGCCAATGCAGGGGACATGGGTTCAATCCCTGGTCTGGGAAGATCCCACATGTGGCAGAGTAATTAAACCCATGCACCCCAAATACTGAGTCTGTGCTCTGGAGCCCAAGAGTCACAACTACCAAAGCCCAATAGCCCTAAAGTCTGTCCTCCGCAACAAGAGAAGCCATTGCAAAGCAACAGAGATCCAGAGCAGCCAAAAGAAATAAGTAAATAATTTTTTTAAGGAATTAAAACAAATACTCTTAAAGAGAGAGAGAAAGACTCACTGGAAGAATTAATTTAGACAAGTCATGAAAAGTACCACTTAGCAAGCATGACAGGAACCTAGAAAACACTCAAAACACAATAGCCTTTGTTTTAAAAAAAAAAAAAGTCATAACACACAATAACAAACCCACCAAAAAATTGCTTAATCCTCAACCCACTGGAGGAGATTAAAGAGTCCCACAGCTGTCTCCCTCGTCGGAAGCTCATCCAGGTCTTGGATGCTTGGGTAGAGACCCGGGGCCCCAGGGACTGCGCCAAACCCACAGAACCTCAAACCGGGGGTGAAGGGGGTCTGCCAAAGCTGGACTTGGAAAGGCGGGCGGGCAGCTGGTCAGCACGGAGCCTTGGCGGCTCTCAATCAGCTGTGCACAGAGAAGGAGGAAGACAAGCTACTGGGAAACCAAAGGGCAACAGCCACCCCAGCCAGGACGGGCCTTGGGACACCAAGAGTCAGCAGCACCACGGTTCCCGGTGCCACCGGCTCCTCCCGACCACGAGCCTGAAAGCAGGTGACCGGCACAGCACGGCTCCCGAACTGACCCGGACACATGTGCTATTGTCCACCAACAGCCCTGGGAGGTGAGTCAACAAGGCATTGTCCAACCGCTCTATCGAGAGGAAGCAGCTGGACAGACCGACGCCAAGTGCAGGAAACCTCCACCTCCACCAAGGTTCCCCTTGGACCTCGCCCTGTGTGGGAGACCCAGCATTAGCATCCTGCCTGCCTGTCCCCCCCAGGGAACCCTGGCCAATCCCGCCGCACCCACAGTCTGAGCTGACATCCTTACATTCTGCTCCCCTTTGCTTGTGGGCCAAAATATTGATACAAGCTCCTTGCACGGCATTTTGGCAACACTCGTCGGGGTGGGGAGGTGGGTCTTCCGGGTTCACCTGCCAGTAAACAGAAACCAAGGGGCAGGGAAACAACAATCACCTTAATTTGAAAAGGACATGCCTGGTGGCAGGGAGGTGACTGTTTTTCTGGACTGAAAGGTGAGCAGCAAGCAGACATCAGCTCACCGCCACAGCCCAGCCCAGGGCTGGAGACAAACCTCCTGGAGAAGGGGAATTCTTGCCAATTTCCTCATCGAGAGGCTGGACTGGGGGCTCTGAGGTCCCAACAGAGGAGCACAGAGTCCCTTGCTGGGTTTGTGGACAACTGGGAAGAGAGCTGAGTGGTTCACAGTTGAACTGACAGAGAGCCAGGCCTGCCTCCTGCCCTCATGCTGCGTAGCTGTTGGCCTAAGGCGTGAGGTACAGCATGCCTTAAGTCAGGGTCTGCACTCAAACCTGCAGACGCAGGCAGAATATGGAACGAGCAAGTCCAGCCAGACACCCAGGCATGTCCCCGGCTGCATCAAGACCTGGGTGAGTGGGGGTGTGTCAGGAAAGCACAGGCCCCACCCAGCTGTGATACCTGAGGTTCAGATGGAGCCAATAGTCGTCTCTGGGCCATTTGGGCTCCAGGCAGTGGACCTCCTTTCATCTCTTTCAAGCCAGAACTCTCAAGCTTGTGAGATCTCTTCAGGGCTTCAACGTTGGCTCTGAAAAATAGTAACATCACTGGGCCCGGATCTGACTTAGGGGCCAGATTATAACCTGGGCTCCCAAGGTTGGCTTTCTCATCTATAGTGAAAGTGAAAGTCGTTCAGTCGTGTCTAACTCTTTGCCACCCCATGGACTTATACAGTCCAATGTCTCCTGCATTGCAGGCGGATTCTTTACCAACTAAGCTATCAGGGATCTATATCTGTATTCTCATAAGTGGGAGCAAATCAGAAAGCCTGGTGTGGGGTGGGGGGTGGGGGGAGGATGAGATGGGGTCAGACCTGACCCCTGACCCACAGAAAGCACCTGAAGAACGGTGGGTATAAAGCAAGCGGAGTTGGAAGGGCCTTCAGGAGGAGCACCCCCAACCTGCTCAGTCTCTAAAGAGAAAACCTCCAGAGGCCCTGGCACCGAGCCAAGACCGACTAAGGAGCCAGTGGCCAGAGCAGGGCTGGCCCCAGACCCTTGGGCTCTCACCATGCCCAGAGAGACCCCAGGAGCCTCTGCCGTTTCATTTGGTTTCCCCCTGCTGACTCTGTGACCGCCCCTCACGAGTTCAGCCTCGCAACTGTGATGAGCAGCTGGCCCCAGGCAAGGGCCCTGTGCTTGGCTGTTTCACCCTCGGAGCTCAGCCTCATCAGGGTGACCTGACCAGGAGACTGGAGGCAAGGTTGCTCCCCGCCCCCTGCAACCCCGCTCACAGTGAGTGGGCGCCGTGGGCTGGCCCTGTGCAGAGCTCAGCCCCCGACCTCCCCCAGCCCTAGCTGTCGGCTAAGGGAAGAGGGCAGAGGGCGTGAAAGGGAGGGGGTGCCCTCAAAGGTACAGAGGCTGGGGGCTCAGGGAAGGCAGGCAGAGGCCAGGGAGCAGGGCTGGGCCAGAGCCGGGGCTGGGGCAGCAGAGGAGAGAGGATGAGCGGATGGGGTGGGGGCAGGAGGGGACCTGGAAGGAAGCCAGGGTCCCCAGGCCAGGGGGGCTCTGGACCAGCTGGCCTACTGGGCTTCTCCCACACCAGGGCACTAACTGTGCAGTGTGCAACCAGCCACGTGTCACCAGCCGGGTGTAACCGGCTGGATCCCAAAGGGCTCGCTGTATTCCCTGAGGTGGACCAGGGTTGCAGCCTGTCCCCAGGCCCTGGGGATATCCTGTCTGAACTTGAAAACTTTTCACCCCCATGTCCGGAACAGTCAGGCCCTGGATGTCTCCGGGCCATTCCCACAGCACACATGGAAGCTTGCAACTACCAGCAGCGGAGAAGCACAAGTCAGCCTTACAGAGGCAACGGGGAGGGAGACAGGAGGAGTCTGGAGGCTCGGAAGTGGGGAACCTGGAGGCTGAGAGAGCTCCGGGACCACTCACCCTCACGGTACCACCAGGCCACGGGCACCAGGTAGACCTTGGGAGGGCCTTCCATCTCCTTCCATCTCTCCCCCCGGAAGCCACCAGAGCCACAGGACGTCTCACCTCCCCTGGTGGCCCAGAGAATCCTAAGGAAGCCCAAGGTCACCCACACCTTCCAGCTCAGTTTCTGTCACCTGCTGCTGCTCCCTCCTCCCCAGGTCTCAGCGGGCAGGGGGGATGGGACGACAGGCAGGGGAGGGGAGGGGAGGGAGGGGAGGCAGAAGAGAGAACACACTACCATCACATGTTGAGAGATTTTACAACGATGACGCTCCAGAAAGTCAGAGAGAGACTTGGGAAGTCTGCCCCAGAGCCAGCCTTCCCTGTGTGGAAAGAACACAGGCTCTGGAATGCCCCAGACATGCGTTTACATTCCTTCTCTGGCATATTGCACTGTGTGACCTCAGGGAGGGGAGGACGCTCATGAGCCCCTCTGAGCCTTGTTTTCTTCATTTCACAAAGCAGTGGCCCAGCACAGTGCCTGGTGCAGGAAAGGAAAGCAATGACCCCAGGTTATTCAGGGCTCTAAGACTCCCCTCCTGATATTAAACCATTCTCTGCCCTTTTGTAAGCATCCTGAGGGCAAAAAGCATAGTCCAGGGACTTCCCTGGTGGTCCAGTGGCTATGACTCGCTGCTACCAATGCAGGGGGCCCTAGGTTCTATCCCTGGTTGGGGAACTAGATCCTACCTGCCGCAACTAAGACCCAGCAAGCCAAATAAATAAATATTTTTTAAAATCAAAACAAAACATTGTCCAGTCTGGGGTCAGAGAATGAGTGCATCTGAGCTCACTGAGAACACTGGTTTGTGATCGACTGTCTCATCCACATCCCACCTGCTCCAGTGTGAGCAGGGCCGCCCAAGGGACACGTGTCTTCTCACAGCACCGCACCGGGGTAGTCAGCTCCACTTCCAGCCCACGAGGACCCCCGAGACTCAACCTTGGGCCCCCAGCCCTCCCACACCATCCACTAAAGTTCTGTCCTCCTACCCGCTGGCCTCGGTGAATAGAGGCCACCTGACAGCATTCACATCCCTGGAGGCGCTGGCACGGGAAAGGGAGGGGTGAGCGTTTTTCCTGCAGGTCACAGATGAGGACAGCAGACCGCCTGCTGCCCCTGGCCACTGGCCCAAGGCTGCTCTCACCGTGGCGTGGAAGGGAGAGGGAGTGGGCACTAAGGAGCCTCAGGGCAATCGCAGTGGGGTTGAGCTGAGGCCAGAGGTTTTCCATATTTGTCAATAAACATAGACGAAGCGTCCTGTCTCACTGGTGAAAGAAGTAGGGGGACTTCCCTGATAGTGCAGTGGATAGGAACTCGCTTGCCAATGCAGAGGAGATGGGTTTGATCCCTGGTCTGAGAAGATCCCATGTGCCCCCAAGCAACTAAGCCCGTGTGCCACTACCGAGCCTGTGCTCCAGAGCCCACGCTCCACAAGAGAAGCCACTGCAATGAGAAGGCCGTGACTGCAACGAAGGGTAGCCCCCACTCACTGCAACTAGAGAAAGCTTGCACGCAGCAACGAAGACCCTGTGCAGCCAAAAATAAATAACATTTAAAAAAAAGAAGTAGGGATCGGGGAACCCCATAAGAAAGCTAGGTAAGCATCCTGACTGTCACCACTAATGGCTGCAGTGCCTCCTATACGCCAGGCAGGTTCTAGACGCTTGACTGCGTTAACTCACATCATATTCATAACCACCGTTTAAAGCAGGTCCTTTATTATCCCATTTCACAGAAGAGAAAAGGTTTCCAAGACCTTGTCCAAGGCCACGTGACTGGCGAGTGGCGGCCAGGGCATGAATCAGGATGCACACAGCCTTATCCACCGAATGTACCTCTCTTGCCACCCCTTCGCCACCCAAGCCCTGTGCTGCCTTCAGGCCCTGGGGTCCCTGCACCTCCAGCAGCGGTCCCCAGGGTGCTCTCCCCAGTCACGGAGTTGGGACTCAAGTCTGCTATAGATGGGCTCCCCTTCCTCGGGACGAGACCCAGGAGGAGGAAGGGGCCGGAATTCTACCCTGCTGCTCTGTTCCCATGGATTCAGAACCCTGGGAGAACAGAGAGATGGGGGGATTTCTGAATGAGCAAACAGAGAAGAACACAGTTATGTAAGTCGGCCGGGAACCCAGAGAGAGATGGGCTTTCAAACAAGCAGGCCTGGGAGCGGGGAACGCCCCGTGAGTGCAGCTCCCTCGCCGCTGCCGCCGACGGGCAGAGCAGGGCTGGCTGTGGGCTTCCAGACGCTCCTGATTACAGAACCACAAGGTCGACAGGGCCCAAGGGCAGCAGCGAGGGAATGCTAAACACACATGGATCCCTCCACCGAGAGAAGCTCAGACTTTTGTGCCTTAGGACACAAAAATCAGGCCGATAAATGGTGCTGTCTCCAAGGCCTCTTCTTCCCCATGTTGTCTCTGCTAAATTGCTTTTATCAATGGGCTTTTTAGCACCAGCTCCCTCCAGCAGCTTATACAGTGGAGCCCCAGAAACATATCAACGGCTCTGCCCTTCCAGGGCAGGAGGTGGGTGACAGCGGGCGAGAAATTCTCCAATCGCCATCCCTGTGGGCAGACCTTGTTGTGCCCATCAGCAAGCCAGATGCTGCGGGCGGCCTGGGCTGCCTGCCTGCACTGAACGTGGGAAGCAGGATGGGGAGACCGGGTAGGCTTTGGCTGGAAGTTTATTTTTTCCATAATTTAGAATGAAGTTATCTTTCCTGCTCGAGCACTTTCTCCCATAAAACCGTCCTGCTGGGAAAGGTGAAGATTTGCCATCTTCCAGGCTTACAACTCATTCTGGCACTGAGAGTGTGGAGCTCCGACAGGAAAAGGCTCGGCCAGGCCAGGAAACCAACAAACGAGCCGGGAGGTGTCCAGAGGCGGCCACCGGGCTGTGGGTCTGGGGATGGAGGTAGTGGCAAGACAGCAGGTGGGACTGGAGAGGAGATGGAGGCAGATATCAACAAAGGGTCCTGCACGGTCGGGCAAACAAGGCGGCCGGCTCAGCCTCGGGGGTTCCCACAGAGTCGTGGCCATAGGACGGCTCCAGAAAGGCAGGAGTGGCAGGGAGTCTAGAAAGATGCTACTGATGAACTTATCCGCAGGGCAGCAGTGGAGATGCAGACAGAGAGAACAGACGTGTGGACACACGGTGCGGGAGGGACAGGGCAGGACGAACTGAGAGAGTAGCGTGGAAACATACACATTTCCACATGTAAGACAGACAGCTGGTGGGAATTTGCTGTGTGACGCGGGGAGCTCCACTCAGTGCTCTGTGACAACACAGAGGGGTGGGATGGGGTAAGAGATGGGAGGGAGACTCAAGAGGGAGGGGATATATGTCTACCTGTGGCTGACTCACGTTGATGTATGGCAGAAACCAACACAATAGTGTAAAGCAAATACCTTGCAATAACAAATTAAATAAATAAATACCAGCAGAAAAAAAAAAAGGTGAAGGGTGAAGACCAGACCCTCCAGCCTTGGGGGAAGGGGGTGTTCATCCCGGAATTGTCCGAGCAGAGGCTGCAATCCACCAGACTGGAGTCCAGGGCCAGGCGTGAGAGGGGAGGATGAGCTGTGAGCATTCTCCATCCTCTGAGAGTCCCTGTGGTTACCTGACCACAACCTCGAGCCCTGAGGAACTGCATGGCTTCAGGAAGGGCAGGTCCTGTTTCCTGAATTTTCATTCTTACCATTTATAAAGCGCCTACAAGGGCTTAGGCCCTGGTGGCTGAGACAGTAAAGAATCCGCCTGCAATGCAAGAGACCTGGGTTCTATCCCTAGGTCAGGAAGATCCCCTGGAGGAGGGCATGGCAACCCACTCCCGTATTCTTGCCTGGAGAATCCCATGGACAGAGGAGACTGGCGGGTTACAGTCCATGGGGTCACAAAGAGTCAGACATGACTGAGCAACTAACATGTTCACTTCTCATAAAGTGCCCAAGACTGTTCTGCACGTGTATCACCTTGTTGAATCTCCACTGTAAGCCAGAAGACAGGCGCTGTGCCCGCCACACAGTAGGTGCCCAGTACATATCTACTGAATGAATGATAAATGAGTGAATCCTTTCCACCAATGAGAAAACAGGGGCCTAGAAAGGATGAGCGTCTTGTTAAGGTTTGGCAGCCGCGGCAGCAGAGCTGTCAGTAAAGCTGGCTGAGCCCCCAGGGCCTGCATCCTAAGCCACTGCACTGCTCCTTGTGGCCACCTCCTCGATCTTCAGAGACCCTTAAAGAGCTGGTGGCTGTGAACAAACATGACTAGTGCATCACAAAGAGGTATCAGGTTTTGTTTTCCAAATCCGCTCTAATTCTGCATTTAGAGGCGGTCATATTGAGTAAAGTAAGTCAGAGAAGGAGAAATATCGTTATGATGTCCTTTATATGCAGAATCTAAAAAGAAATGATATAAATGAATTTATTTACAAAACAGACTCACAGACTTTGAGAATGAACTTAGGACTGCCAGTGGGGAAGGATGGGGGGAGGGACAGTTAGGGAGTTTGGGATGGACACGGACACACTGCTATATTTGAAATGGGTATCCAACAAGGACCTACTGTACAGCACAGGGAACTCTGCTCAAAGTTATGTGGCAGCCTGGATGGGAGGGGGGTTGGGGGAAATGGATACATGTGTCTGTATGGCTGAGTTCCTCAGCAGTCCACCTGAAACTATCACAACATTGTTAACTGGCTATACGCCAATACCAAATAAGAGTTTTATTCTTTAAAAAATAAGCATGCATTGCTCTTACAAACGAAAATAACAAAACTTCTCAAAATATTCCTGTTCAGCCCACGATCTCAGAACCAAGGATGGTGTGTCCATTTAAGAACTAGTCAGCCAATCAAAAAAACAGAAAATAAATGAATCATTCAAAAAATTAGAGTTGTCTGCAAGGATGTGGGGAAACTGGAATGTGGCTGGTAGAAACGTAAAATGGTGCAGCTGCTTTGGAAAAGAGTCTGGCAGTTCCTGAAGGCGTTCAGCGTTCAGTCACCATATGATGCAGCAATTCTACTCCTAGATATCTTCCCAAGAGACATGAAAGCACATGTACACACACACACACACACACAAACGGATATGCATGTTTACAGCCTCATTATTCATAGCTATTAAAAGTGGCAACAGCCCAAATGTCTGTCAACTGATGAACGGATAAGGACAAAATGTGGAGTGTCCCTGCAGTGGAATATGACTGAGCCTCAGAAAGGAATGAGGTTCCGACACGAGCCACCACACAGGTGAACCTTGAAATACCTTGCTAAGTGAAAGACGCCAGTTACACAAGACCACTAGGGTCCGATTCCATCCACATGAAACATCCAGAACAGGCAACGCTATAGAGACGAAAAGTACATTAATGATTGTCTAGGGCTGGGAGGGGGTGGAAACTGGGGGAAGAGGAGAGAAGCTGATGGGGACAGCATTTATTCTGGGGGGAGAGGTGACAAAATGTTCTAGAATTGATCGTGATGAGGGTCACACAATGGAGAATGCGCTGAGAACTACTGAACTGTATACTTTAAATGGGTGAATTTTAAATAGATGGTAGCGAATTATATCATAGTAAAGCTGCTTTTTAAAAAAAAAAAAAAAGAACCAGTTGCCTATCTTCCTTAATCTTAAGGGGTTACAAGGAACTTGCTAAGGGGTCGAGATCATGATGTTAATAGAGGGAAAGCAGCAGCTCACAAGCTCACTACCGACTGCCCATGGCCAGGATGTCATTCAGGCATTCACCAAACATCTCTCAGTCACTCAACAAACATCTATTGAGAATCCACACTACACCAGGCATCCACCAAACATCTATCATTCAGTCACTCAACAAACATCTATCGAGAACCTACGCTACACCAGGCATTCAACAAACATGTATCATTCAGTCACTCAACAAACATCTATCGAGAACCTACGCTACACCATACATTGGGCTACATCTGAGGTCAATAAACCGCAGCCCACAGGCTGAATCCAGCCATCGCCTGTTTTTGTACAGCTTGCAAACAAAGAATGGTTTTGCATTTTTATGAGGTCGCAAAAAAAAAAAATCCAAAGCAGGATAATATTTCCCGACATGTAGAAATACGAGATTCAGATTTCAGCATCCATACGTAAATTTTATCGGAACGCAGCCACACTCATCGGTGTGTGTTTTGTCTTTGAGCCACAGGGCAGAGGTGAGTAGCTGCAGCAAAGACTGGATGGTCTGCAGAGCCTAAAATGTTTACAGTCAGGTCCTTTACAGATAAAATATACCAGCCCCTGCCCTAGATGTTGGAGATGTAGGGGAGAGAAGAGATGAGCACCACAGTCAGGGCCGCTGTCCTTGTCTGTCCACGGCCCCGACAGCCAGACAGCTGGGCACTGAGGACCACAAGCTGAGTATGTGCAATGAGCCCAGAGCAAGGGAGTGACCTGGCCAGGCTGTGGACAGACTTCCCTGGGAAGAGCTGGCCGTGAAACTAGGAGGAGCAGGAGGTGCAAGGCCCTGGGAAGGTCCTGAGGGTCCAGAAGAAGACCACCGAGGAGGAGCGCCCCGTGGAGGGCAAGGAAGGCAGGGCGGCACCAGGGTCTAGGCTCCACAGAGTCGTTCTCCTCCCTCCCCTTCCCCTCTCCCCTCCTTCCCTCCCCTTCCCCTCTTCCCTCCCCCGTCCCCTTGTCCCCTTCCTCATCCCTCTACCACCCAGACATTCCTGAAGCCCTTACCTTGCTCAGTTTTCTCACCAGCAACTAACTCTACCTGTTACACAAGCATTTGCTTGCTCACCCATCAGCCCTTACACTAGAATCTGAGGACAGGAACTTTGTTTTTTCACTGCTGTGTTCCCAGTCATGACCTGAAGTAGAGTTGCCTCTCATAAAAAAATCTGTGGAATAAATACAAACACCAAACCCTTAAAACAAAACTTAAGGGTTAAATGTCCTTGATTTGCAAACTTGTGCAAACTATTTCTTTGCGGTTTGGTCTCCTGCTTTGTAAAACAAAAGTAATAAAAGTAACTCCTTCATGGCAAATAAGGAAATGCATATACATGTTGGTGATTATTGTTATTTTTATCCTCTTGAGTCACAGATCTATTTCAAGTCACAAGTTAAAGGGGGAATTTTTAAACCTATCTCATTTAATTCTCGTATAAGACCCATGAGATAGTGATAACTTTTATTACAGATTCCACCTGGACAGATGAGGAAACAGAAGCTCAGAGGCTAGGTAAGCAGTCCAAGGTCACACAGTAAGCCACAGAATTAAAATTCAAACCAGCATCATCGGACTCCCAGGGCTCTGCCCTTCCTCTACACCCTGCTCTAGAGTGAAAACGCCTGAGTAGACTCGGGGAAGGGAGCCAGGGTGTCCTGGAGCAGCTGGGGAGCCCTCGTGATGGGAGCATGCCAATCTGAAGGACTGAAAGGATACAGAGAGAGGGTGAAAGGCATTCCAGGTCAAAAAGCAGGGGAGAAGGCGGGGGCAGGTCTTCTCCACAAGCAGTTACTGTCGTAATACAAATAAGAGAGGACAAAGGTGGACTCGCAGGGTCAGCTACACCCGGTCCAACTACTTGTTTTAAAGAATGAGAAACAGAGGTGAGGTCAGCTGGGGACACTGTGCCCACGTTGGCGCTTCATGCCTATTCCTACTCGTCTCATTCACCTTCTAAAATCACAGGGGTACACACGCTCACCGCAGCCGGAGAAGCACTCCAAAGGAGGAAAGCGATCACTGCGTCCCCCTCACCAGCCACGACGAGCTGGTTCTACAGTCAACAGGCCTGGAGCCACAGTGAGCAGCTGGCATCTCAGAGCAGACTGGAAACTGCTGGAACTGTGCTCCTGTTTCCTTGTTTGTTTGACTGGTTTTTGTTTGGGGGAGGGGGCTGCGCAGGTTTTGTTGTTGGTTTTTGGCCTTACCATGTGACATGCAGTATCTTAGTGCGCCAAGCAGGACTGGAACCCGCGTCCCCCTGCAGTGGACGCGCAGAGCCCCAACCACTGGACTGACAGGAAGTCCCCAGCCCCCACTTCTGTCACCAAGTCTGTCTGCAATTCCCGCATTTGCTCACTCGTTCACTCAGGTTTGAGATTATGAGAATCTCAAACCCGGCCCAGGTCCAGGTACTGGGGTCTTGCAACGGACACTCACGATGAAATGATCTTTCATTCCTTCCTCACAAGGGCTTAGCATACTGGTTTGTGAAAAACGACAAAGAGGAGCAATGAAACACAGCCACTCTGCTCTGGCTAAGCTCTCAGAGAATAGTGCATCCCCCCGACGCCCCGTGAAAACAAGAATAAAAAGACTTAAGGAATAAACAGTCTCCAAGGTGGCTCAGATGGTAAAGAATCTGCCTGCCAATGCAGGAGACCCAAGTTCGATCCCTGGGTTGAGAAGATCCCCGGGAGGAGGAAATGGTAACGCATTCCAGTATTCTTACCTGGAGAATCCCATGGACAGAGGAGCCTGGCAGGCTACAGCCCATGGAGTGGCAAAGAATTGGACACGGCTTGGTGAGTAAACGACAAGGTATAAGTGTCCGCAAGGGTAGACACGTATATAACTGGTTCACTTTGCTGTATACCTGAAACTAACACAGTGTAAATCAACTATACTCCAATAAAACATTTCTGAATAAAAATAAAATTTTTTAAAAATGATGAGGAAGAATCCTCTGTCCCAGAATAAAACTATCATTAACAGCTTCATTAACAGAGTTACAGAGGAAAGGCTCATCCATGAAAACAAGACAAGATTTTTCTATAAAAACAGAAAAGGTCTTTTTAGAAAACAGAAAAATATGCTAATGAATGTGAAACCTTCAACAGAAGTCTACGAGATAAAGCTGACGAAATCTTCCGGGGCAGGGGGCCGATAAACAGAAAGACAGTAAAATTAGAGGACTAAACCCAGGAAATTCAATATCCAACTTCTAGGAGCTCCAGAGGAAAGAAGAGAGAAAACGACAGGAGGAAATCAATGAAATTATTCAAGAAAATTTCTCAGAACTAAATAATGAGTGTTTCAAGATCAAAAGGTTCCTGGGTGCCTGGATGGACACCCATCCACACTGAGGCAAGTCATTTGTGAAAGTTCAAAACAGCAGCCAGATAGGAGATGTTAACATGCACAGCACTAAAGATTTCAGGAAGAAAAACTGTGTTACCTACCACGGATTAAAACTGGAGTGACATTAGCCTTCTGGACTTAGATCCTAGAACTTAGGCAAAAGGAAGTACATGCCTGCTCAGCCACGTCCGACTCTTTGTGACACCATGGACTGTAGCCTGCCAAGCTCCTCTGTCTATGGGATTTCCCAGGCAAGAACACTGGAGTGGGTTGCCATTCCCTTCTCCAGGGGGTCTTCCCCAACCAGGGATCGAACCCAAGATTCCTGCATTACGGGCAGATTCTTTACCACTAGCACCACCTGAGAAGCCCAAAATTAAGTAGCGCTTTGCACAAAAAAGCCTAAAGCGAGCCACAGCATCAGTAACACGCAAGCGTGGAAGGAATGCTTTTTTCAGATCCGTGTGGCCAGTGAAGGTTCAGAGCACCTCCTATGCAGCCGGTGTACTGACCGCAGTGTGTTTTCTGCACGACGTTGTCAGTGCCAGATTACCACGGCCCAAACCCTAGACTCCAGCACTGAGGCTGTGTCTCCACACAAGGTGCTCCCAAGAAGGGGGAGGCAAGGGTCGCTTAGTGAAGAAAAGGAAACCCAAATGGACTCCTCAGGGATAAAGATTCACAGCATTGCACCGTCCAGACAGCAAAGACACGAACTGGGGCTAGGACCCCTCCACAACTCATCAACCTGCTGAGCACAGACAAGAGTTCTAGCCAGCGGGGAAACCCAAGCAGGAATGAATGAACTTATGCCCAAGTGGGAGTGATGATGTGAACCAGGTACGTGGGGTTTTTTAATCATCATTTCTGGGACAAGGTGATACATGTCGATGAGCTACAATCTGAGCAGGAAGAACAGGAATACTGAAGCAGTAGACTGGCTCTGGGTGTGACCCAGGGGTCCCCAGAGCAGTCTGGCAGCCCCACGGGGCAGAGGCCACCAGGACGCCACAAAGGGGCAGCTGGACCTTACAACCAGACCACAGAGGCCCTGGAGGGAGGGCGCCTGGGCCTGAGGCTGGGCTGGGCCAGGGAGGCCCTTTCTCCTCCACCCCCACCTGTGAGAGCCAGAGCTTCAAGACTCAGAAAGAGCCAGGCCCCGAGACCAGTCGCCTGGCTGATTAGCCAAGCCAGCCAGGAATCCAGGCCAGTCTCCAGGCCTCCGACCGCACATTCTCATGCGCCTGCTGGATTTCCAGGTGGGAAGAAGCAGCCCGGGAGGAACACAGCCTGGGCCCCCCAGCTCAGGGAGGGGGCCTCCCTCCCCCAGGCCCGCCCCAAGGAGGCGCCGAGTCTAGCTGGACCGCCATGGCCCGAGACGATGCCACGCTCGGCAATGGTGTCGGTTCTGAAATAGAAACTAGTCAGGGGCCCGCCTGCTTGGCTTCTCAGGCTGGGAATCCACTGGAATCTGAGCAGCCAACAAGGAGCCTTTCCTTCCCCAAAATGGTCCCAAAACAGCACTGAGCAGTGCGCCCTCCTCCCCGGCCCGCCAAGGCCTGGCTCAAGGTGGCGTGGGGGAGGCGGGTGGTGCACGCAGGGGAGCCTGGCAGAGGGGCCGCCTCCTCCCCTTTCGGAGTCTCCCCGCTTCCCACGGCCAGTCCCCTCCCCCGCAGCTGATTCTACAGGACACGTTACTTGTCAGAGGCACAGCCCTCCCGGCTGAGGGGTCCCCTCGTCTCCACCAGGTGAACGGAAGCACGGGTTGGGGCGGGCGAGGGCCCGGTGCTGTGGTGTCCCCCCCGCTGCTGCCACAAGCCTGGCCGCCAGGTCACCTGCAGCCGGGGTCCTGCCTCTGACTGGCGCTGTGGGCAGTGCGTGCATGGGAAGCTAAGTGTGCACGCGAGGAAGCACGGGAGCATGTGCAGAGTGTGAGGTGAACCAGCACAGAGGAAAGCACGTGTGCGAGCGTCTGTGTGCAAGCTACACGCTAGTGTGCAAGGCGGGAGACTGGAGGGAATGTGTGAGAGCAGGAGATGTGTGTGCAAGAGGTCTTGTGCAGAGACCAGAAGCTGGGTCCCCAAGGCGCCGCTAGGGGAGCGCAGGGCCCTCCTCCAGGTGCAGACACCAAAGAGCACAGCAAATGCAAAAGGAGCAGCCCCCGCCACCTCCCACCCAGCTCACCTCAGCCCCCCCTGCCCACCTCGCGGTCAGCTGCACCCAGCCTGGGCCTCTGGGTTCCCTCCCCCACTCTCCTCCCCCACCCCCCCAGCCTCATTCTCTGACCCTGATTTCCCACCCCCCAGCATTCTCTTTAAAGACAAGGAAAGATTCCCCTCACTTCCATCGGGAGCAATAAATAGGAGGATTACGGAAGTGACATTCTGAAAGTGCTCTGAACTACTCAGAAGACAGGGATGGATAAAATAAAGGGCACTCTGGCCCAGACTCACTCAGAAAGAGAAGGAGGTTCTGCCTCCAGGGAGGGGGCACCATCTGTAGAGGCCTCAGGCTGAGCCCTGGTCGGTAGCAGAAAGCCCCGGCCTCTAAGTCAACGGGCTTGTCTAACACGCCAAACACAAGACACAGGGCCCTCCAGGGCCGGAGAGGCTGCTGTCTGGAGTTGGGGCACAGACTCCACTCTCTATTCCCTCACCTGAAAGCAATTTGCCGGCCACAGCAAACAGTCTCTCACCCGCTCCTGCGTGGCCAGCTCAACACCTGAGAGAGGCCAGAGATCGGACACAGGGCAGCCTGACCCACACATCAGATGTTTGCATCCGTCATCCTAAACAGTCTGTCCCTTCGCCCCTGAAAACTGGATCACAATCAAGAGCGCAAGCTTTGGACTCAAACTGACTGGAGCAGGCAGCCACTCTGGCAGGGAAGATGTGGGTAACTGTCGTCAAGAGGCTCAAACAAGACGCACGCACAAGGGGTCTGCCCAGGCCAGGCACACACACACGCTTGGCAGACAGCAGTCACCCACCGCTGCCCACTCAGCAGCCACACGGTCCTTCCGGAATGAAAGGCAAGTCTGTCTGCTTGCTCTAACTCCTCCAATGGTACCTGCCTCGCCCATCAAAAAAGCTACGGCCCTCATGATGAACTTCAAGGCCCTCTGGGGGGACTTCCCTGGTTGGTCCAGCAGCTAAGACTCCACTGTCCTAATCCAGGGGACTGGGGTTCGATCCCTGGTCCGGGAACTAGATCCCACATGCCGCAACTAAGACCTGACACAGACAAATAAATAGATGAGTGAAATAAGCATTGCTCAGAAGATCGGGTACCAACACAACACTGTAAAGCAAGCATACGCCAATAAAAATTAAAAGGCCTGTGGGGTCTGAGTCCCCTGACCTTTCCCTCGCTTGCTTCACTCCAGCCCTACTGGGCTGCACCACGCCTCTCACACTCCTACCTCAGGGCCTTTGCACAGCCTGCTCCCTGGACCCCAGGCCCCACCTCCCCCACATCTCCCCAGGACTTGCCCATCTCTTCTCCCCTTTCTGCTAGACCATCACGTCCTCAGTCAGACCTTCCCTGAGCAACCCGTTTAACCCATAACACCTGCTCCCACCCCATTCTCTCACGCCCTTCCCTATCTCACTCTTCTCCATAACATTTGTCGCTACCAGTTTTCATTGTTTATTGTCTGCCCCCACCCACCCCCACCACCAAAATTACAAGCTCTTCAATTTTTCTTCATTCCTGCATTCACAGAGCCTGAGCAGGTTGGCCCGGAGATGCCCTCTAATATGTGCGGGATAAATAAGTCTCAGGACACTTAGGACAGCCCACTGGGGGTCACCAGCCCTCTGAGGCTTAGTGGCCTTCTCTAGAAAAAAACCAGTCAAGGGCCTCCCTGGTGGCTCAGTGTAAAGAATCCGCCTGCCAATGCAGGAGACACGGGCTCGATCCCCGGTTCAGGAAGGCCCCACCTGCCACGTAGCAACTAAGCCTGTGCACTAAAACTACTGAGCCTGTGCTCTGGAGCCTAGGAGCTCAATTACTGAAGCCCAAGCAACCCTAGAGCCTGTGTTCCACAATAAGAGAGGGCACAGCAACAAGAAGCCCGTGCAGCACAGTTAGAGAGTAGCCCCCACTCACCGCAACTGAAGAAAGCCCAGCACAGTCAAAAATATACACACATAAATAAAATCATTAAAAAAAAAAAACCAGTCTAGCCACTTCTCAAGGTCACTGTCAGGAGGGAACGACAGTAAGATGACTCCTGGGAATATGCTTGGGTGCTTCCACAGTGGGGTGCCACAGAGAAATGGAAGACCTCAAAACTATTTCGCTGGCAGCACCTGTCAGGCCAGCTTTCAGTCCTGGGGTGGAGGCTCTGAGTGTTAACAGGACACTGCGGAGAGGGACTTAGAGGGACGGTTCCTGCCTCCAGGGGCTGCCTGAGGCCCTGAGACAGGCAGGTCAGACTGTGCTGTTCTCCACAGAATCACCAGCACACGGCAGGTGCCCAGTAAATATCTGGCAGAAGCACGCATGAGCAAGTCCCGTACAGACAACCACACACAGAGAGACCAGAAAGATCACCCACAAAACCCTCAATGAAATACCAATTGACCCACAGCAACATGCAGACAACAGTCGCTACAGACGAGACCAGCAGAAAGAGCGAATATATTTTTATTATCTTCACAACAGGAGGAGACGTGTTCCTACACAGATGCCAGGAGCTGGTGCAGAAAGCCCCGGGGGATGGAGAACAAGCCCAGGAAACTGCTTCCCAGTGAGTGCATTTCAAGAATTAGGCCAAAATCCTGCAGATCATGACAGAATGCACTCCGTCGATATTAGCTGTGATTATATCATTGTTTTTATTATGGTCTTGGCGCCCCTCCAGTGGAACAAGCAGGAAACGAGGAGACAGAACACTCAGGTTTCCATCGAACAGTGAGCAGCCCAGGCGCACTGCTTCCTGCTGAAATGCCATTGGACTGGGGCGCGACCCTAACCACGGGATGCTGGGCCACCTTCACTCGGTCATCAAGGGCTCCGGAGTGCCTGCATTGTGCCAGACATCGTGTGGACGCTGGAGGGACAGAGCGAGCCCAGAGCGATGGGCCTCCTCTCCCCACAGCTCCCTTCAGGGGCACTGGCTTTGTGAGCCCAAGTGCAGGCAGGAACCAGCCCTCCAGATGCACCAGTCTCCAGAGGACATTCCCTCTTGGCCTCCAGGAGAAAGGGCTCTCATTCCCAAGGGTTCTGATCACCTGCTGGGGAAGAAGCCAGGTCTACGCTGCTCCAGACAGAAGTCGGCAGCCTTAGACACCAAAGTCCTGCAGCTGGATTTTCAGTTCCCATCCTCCAGCCCCTCACAGTCTTCCCTTTTTATAGATATAATTTTATTTATCTATTTTCGGTTCTTCTTGATCTTCGTTGCTGTGCCTTTCTAGCTGCAGTGAGCTTCCTCTAGTTGCAGTGAGCATGGGCTACACTCTAGTCACAGTGCTTAGGCTTCTCCTTGCGGCAGCTTCTTCTGTTGCAGAGCACAGGCTCTAGGGATTGAACCTGCGTCTCCTGCACGGGCAGGTGGATTCTTTACCACTGAGCCACCAGGGACGCCCCTGTACCTCTCATTTTGCAGAGGGAGAAACTGGGGCTTCTGCAGGTCACACTGGTCGGGCGGCCAAAGCTAAGAGAGCCAGAGAATTCCCGGTTCAAGAGCGAGTCTCACACCCACCTGTGAAGGTGCTTGGCTGGTGAGCTAGGGGAAGGGAGCCCCACACTGGGAGAGAGGTTCCCGAAGCTCAGGCCACTTGCTCAGGGTACAGACGGGCACTCGGCTGTCAGGAAGATCTCTCTTGTGCAGCACTCTACAGAGCCCTTACCCCAGAGCCCGCCTAGCTCTGACTTCCCCCAGCGCCCCTGACGACTGCAGGCGCTATGAGGGGGGCCAGGGAGGCAGCATAGACTTCCCCAGTGGCCCACTTACAAGTGACCTGACCAGGCTCCTTCCACACAGAGGTGGGGCAACAGAGCTTTGAGGAGACGGGACCCTTGGCTTGCTCCTTGAGACACTGACCCCTTCCCCTCCCCCACACCCACCAAGTTGTAGCCCCGCCCATCCTTCCCAGCCTGGAGCCTTATTTGGAGCTCCCTGGAGGCCACTTTGAAAGGGGGAAAAGCAGGTGCTTGAGGCAGGTCTCTTGAGAATTGGCCAGGACCACCCTCGTGGCTCAGAAGGTAAAGAATCTGCCTGCAATGCAGGAGACCCAGGTTTGATCCCTGGGTTGGGAAGATCCCCTGGAGAAGGAGATGGCTACCTACTCCAGTATTCTCGCCTGGAGAATCCCATGGACAGAGGAGCCTGGTGGGCTTGCAAAGAGTCGGACAGGACTGAACAACTAACACTTTCTCTTTCACTTTCCCCAGCAGCCGTGAACCAGAAGTGACATCTCCTAGGCACGAGCAGTCCAGGGAGGAGAGGGCTCCCCCAGAGGCAGAGACCTGAGACCCAGAGAAACAAGCCAACAACCAGGTCTAGGGCAGTGGTGCCCCGGCAGAGGGATGTTCACCAGTGCGGGAAGGGCTGCCAGGGTTTGCTGTGCGGGAGGCAGGAGGCTCAGAGTCCTCGTGTCTCAAAGGCTCTGTGTGTCCAGACACAGAAGACAATGCGACAAGGCCCTGACACGGGACCAGCCAGATCCATGGGGTGCCAGGCAAGCAGAAGGGGAACGACAGGGCCCAGCATGGGCAGCAGGCGGCCAGTCATCAAGGGCCCCAGACGAGGCCCAATAAGGGAGGCTGGGAGGAGAGTTGCAAGAGTAGTAGGGAGCATGTTGCAAATATGTTTCCTGAATTTAGTTGTGCAGATGTGTGTGTGTGTGTGTGTGTGTGTGTGCGCGCGCGCATGCGCGCGCGCTGCAGAGTTAGGAGGAGAGATGAATCATGGGCTCAGAGGCAGGAGTACGATGGGGAGGTGGGAGGGAGGTTCAAAAGGGAGGGAACGTATACTTAAGGCTGATTCAGGTTGTTATATGGCAGAAGCCAACACAATATTGCAAAAGCAGTTATCCTCCAATTAAAAATAAATTTTAAAAAATATTTAACATCATTGAGTAGAAAAGTATCTTGGAGAGTATCTGTGAAACACTTTTTCTACTCTTAAAATCCCAAACAAAACTCCCAACCAGTATCAGTCTTTGCTTAAACCCCAGCAGTGGTGGGGAGCTCAGGACCTCCTAAGGTAGCCCACACCTCCTCTGCTGGACGGCTCCAGCTGTTAAGAGGGTTCTTTCTGGAACTGGGTCCACCCCTGACCTCCTGGAATCCTCATGGGTCCTAGGCATTTGGGGATCTCGGCTTCGAAGCCATAGGACATGTTTAAACCCTCCTATTCCACATCAATCCCACACATGAGGGGAGAACACTACTGTTTATGCCCTCTTCCCCATAACACTTCATAAAGATAATCCCCAGACAAACAAGCATTCCCAAATCCTCATCCAATTCCCGTGGGGTGTAGCTCCCACCATCTTCGTCATCCTCTGCTGGACGAATTCAGATTTGCCAGTATCCCAACCAGAATTAACAAAACCCAGATGCAGACGTGGTGTGAATGCCACAGAGCAAGGAGACAATCTAAAGCTTCACACCCAGGGCAGCATCGCTCTTCTTAGCAACTGGTAACAGCACAATTAGCTGACACTTCCTTCCATTCATCTCTTTCGTTCATTGGATCAACAAACGTGAGGGACTTCCCTGGTGGTCCAGCAGCTGAGATTCTGTACTCCCACTGCAGGGGGCCTGGGGTTCCGTCTCCGGTCAGGATCCCACACGGAAACTAAGACCCAGAGCAGCCAAATAAATAAATAAAAATAAACATTAGAAAAAGCCAAAAAATCCAAAAACATGAGCTGCCTCCTATATGGCCGGCACTGGACTAGGTAAAGGGATACTGAGAAAAATACCACATCATCTTGTGCTCAGGGAGACGGCCTGTACAGAGATAAGAAATAAAACCACATACAACATGGGGAAAAAACATGGTGCTTATGGGATGTTTCCTGTAGGAGGGATGACTAGAGACCCCTGCCCCAGAGGGCAGCAACGCCCGAGGGGAGTTTCCCATGGTGCCGGACTCGGGTTGTAGCCACAGTGAAGGCTGGCTTCACCCTTGCCCCTTGAACAACTAGAAAGCTGGCAGAAGGCATGAAACATGGGCTTTAAACGCCAGAAAACAGGTAACTCTGGACTGTGATCTCTGAAAGAAGGGAACGAAAGAGTTCTGTGATGCCCAGCTTACTGCCTGGAGGCAGCATCCACATAAGAGCTCAGGGTGAGCCATCCACATGGAGTCCAGTGGTCCCTTCAAGTTGAGGAGATGGAAACTGGTGTTCGTGGAGACAGAATTCTTAGGGCAGAACGTTGGAGAGAAGAGCTTCCCTGGTAGGGCAGACGGTAAAGACTCTGCCTGCAATGCAAGAGACCCAGGTTTGAACCCTGGGTTGGGAAGATCCCCTGGAGAAGGAAATGGCTAGCCACTCCAGTATTCTCGCCCGGACACCTCCATGGACAGAGGAGCCTGGCGGGCTGCAGTCCATGGGATAGAGTCAGACACGACTGAGTGACTGACACTTTCGCTCTTGTTGGAGAGAAGGGCGCTGCACAGAGAGGGCGCTCTAGAGAAGAGTGCCCTGGACTCCCCACCTGACCCACACAGGCATAGGGTAAAATGCCACAAGCCAGGGGACAGCACAACAGGAAGCAGGGAGCCAGCCAACCTGCAGAGCTCAGCCAGGGCCGCACTCCCACCAGCGAGAGCTGAGAGCTCACTACCAGGAGTTGGTGCGCCCTCAGAGGGCGAGGCCTCAGCTGAGAGAGCCCTAGGCTGAAGGCGGGTCCACCCTAACAAAGCTTACAATCCAGATTCACCGGAGGAGGAAATGACAACCCACTCCAGTATTCCTGCCTGGGAAATCCCAGGCACAGAGGAGCCTGGAGGGATATAGTCCATGGGTGGCAAAGAGTCGGACACGACTGAGCAACTCAGCAACAGCCGTTTAAAGGCATGCCAGAACAAACTCCAATACTATTTGAAGAGAGAGAACAAAATCCAGCAAGATTCAATTCACAGTGTCTAATGTTCAATCAAAAGCTACCGGGCACTCAAAGAAGCAGAAGAAAAAGCAGTCAGGAGTATAGACCTCAAAATGACAGAGATGATGAAACCAGTAGACAAGGATGGAAAAACAGCTATTGTTTGTTCCGTGAGCACATGAAAGTAGAAGAAAACATAAGGATAACGAGAAGAGAAAGCCATAAAAAAGACTCAAATGGACCTTCTAGAGATGAAAAACCCAGTATCTGAAATGAAAGATACACTGCAGAGGAGTTATTAACATCAGATTAGACACTGCCAAAGAAAACATCTTGAAGACATAACAAGATGAAGCACAGAAAAAAAAATCAGTGGCGCGTCAACAACCTACGGGACAACATCAGTCCAAAAACACAAGCAATTAAAGTTCCAGAAACAGAGAAGAGGGAACAGAAAAATAATTGAAGAGGGACTTCCCTGGTAGTCCAGTAGTTACGACTCTATGCTTTCACCTGGGTGCCTGGGTGCCATCCCTGGTCAGGGAATTAACATCCCACAAGCCACGTGGTATGGTCAAAAAAAGATATAATGGCTGACCAAGTTTTCAAATGTGCTAAAACAATGCTCATGAGAGAAAAACAAGAATGCAGGGTGGGAGGGGCGTTCTGAGCCAGGCAGACCATGCCCAGGACACTGAGAAGTGACAGCCTGCAAGGAGGGCATCATAAGACAAACCGGACAGAGTGGCCTCAGGTGGGCAGCAGGCAGGCGAGTCCCTGAAGACTCTGAGCCTCACTGGCTCATCACTCAGCGGCTCGGACCTCATCTTGTAGCCCAAGGGGTGATCACCTCCTTCTGGACGAGGATAACCAAGCTCTTGAACCTAAAGTCAGACTTCCCAGTTTCCCATGCAGGAGGACAGGAAAGAGGCTAGAGACCCAGCCGTGACATCCGACCCCCGCCTGTCCCCATGGGGATGACCCAGCTGAAAGGTCCACCCTGGGAGCCGGTTTGGAACACAGAGTGCAGGCAACAAAAATATCCCACCCATCTGAGAAGGGTCTTCCTCCCCGAGACCCCTGGAATCAGGGAAACTCTAAAGCCCAGAAAGGGCTTGAGGATCACAGACTCCTCACTCTACACTGAAGAACAGGAAGGTCCAGAGAAGTGGTGCGGCTGACACAGGACAGAGAGGGGTCCTCTAGGGCTGCTCTTTCCCCTGACGTGCTCGCCTGCTACGATCCCCACTGCCCCTCCAGCACTGCGGACGGTGCTGAGTCTGTGCTGCTCTACATGGTCTCTGCACACGCAGCCCAGCTCCTCCAGGGCAAAGGCAGATGCCTGGCGCCCCTGGGCTCCTGACCTGCCTGCCACAGGGTGGGTGCTCAGTACCTGCCCACTCCACATGCACTGAACAAAAGGGTCCCTGAGCGTGACTCTGGGGAAGGGAGGGAGAGATGAGGCTCCCCAAGACTCAAGGCCAGAGCTGCCCCAAGCCTGCCGAGGCCCAAGAGATCCAGAAACAGAAAGCACAGCGATCAGGAGAGAGGGAGGTACCGACCCAGCCGCTGGGAGTTTACCCGGCAACCCCCTCAAGGAGCAGGGATGCGCCAGCGCCAGCGTGGGGAGGGACACTCCTCTGGCCTCTAAATGCTGCTCCTTATCAGATTGGCCTCGAGTCAGCCCTGGGCTGCCTCCCGCTCCTCCCCAGACAAAAAAGAGGAAACTGCCTGAGACCTACCTCCCCGCTCCCCATTCCAGCACTCTGTGGGCTCCGAGCAGGGCGGGACCTCGTTAAGGGGTTAAGAATGAGCAAATTCCTGCGCTATTCCTGGAGTCTCAATTTCTACCATCCTTCCATTCTGGTCAATTCTGAGAGAGGCCAGCGGCCGGGAATGCCAGAGAGATCCGAGCCCGGCCCACCAAACCCAAAATAACCACGCACGTGCCTCTCCCAAGTCCTCTGCGATTTGGCCATTTTGGGTGCATGTTTTCCTACAACGCTGCCTCCAGGCCCAGCGGGGTCACCGCACACAGGTGCTGGGGACTCTGAGGCGCTCCCGGGGGGAGCTGAGGAAGGTGGGAGCAGGTGAGGGGCTGGTAAGAGAGACGGAGTCCAGGGTCGGGGTCTGGCCAGGCTGGCTCCAGCCTTCTCCGCTCCGGGGCAGGGAGCTCCTGGGGGAGTCAGCCTCAGGCTCCTCCTCGGGAAACTTTCGGGTAGAGTCCTCCTCTTCCCCACAATTTCCTGTCCGCCTCCTCGGGAGAGGCCACCATCAGTCTCCCTCCCAGATGCGGACACGTTAATAAGAGTCCTTCGCCCTCCACAGAGACAGCTCCCAGCCCCAAGACTGTGAAGATGTGTTAACTGCTCAGTCATGTCCGACCCTTTGAGACCCCACGGACTGTAGCCCTCTAGGCTCTTCTGTCCACGGGATTCTCCGGGCAAGAATACTGGAGTGGGTTGCCATCTCCTTCTCCAGGGGATCTTCGCATCTCAGGGATTGAACCCGCGGTCTCCTGCATTGCAGGCAGACTCTTTATTGTCTGAGCCACCAGGGAAGCCCACCATGAAGATGGATGGTTTTAAATCAAGCGAGTGCTCCAAGTGTCTGGGGAAATGGACTGGATGAGGGACATGTTTCTTTTCATATGTCGAATGCAGTATTCATTCACTCAAAAGAGATTTGCATGCCCATCGAGTGCTGAGTGACGAGAAAACAGGCGGAGCATCAGTGGAGGGGAAAATCCAGGCCTCTGCCCCTCAGCAGAAATAAAGAGACAGAGGTGGAGGTGAGTTGACGGAAATGCCCCAGCCGGGCAGAGACCGGAGGCTGCACGAGTCTTCAGCCTGAGTCCTCTGGCCTCATGAACGCTGCTCAAAGTCCAGAGGTGGGGGAGGGGACTCAGGGTCTCAGAAACGCCAGCGTGGGTGGAGACTGCACCACGGGGTTTAAGATGTGGCAACCCCGAATGGTTTAGTTCCTGACACAGTCAGGACTTGACTTAACCACTGTCCTAAGACAGATACTCTCTCTTAGGCGTTTGTTTAAAGCGGCACCATCCCTCCAGTGAACACCGGTGAGGGTTTTTTGGCAATGAAAATTTATTTTGAGGCAAGGAAAATTTAGTTTTTGGCAAATTGAAAATGTAGCCATTTTTCATGGGGGTCCAAAGGAGAAAAGCCCCACAGTCTAAGGAATTGCGGTCTACTGTTCCCTGTGCCCCAGGGTCCACCCTGGGGTTCACCCCCCCAGCCCAGCACCTTCCCTCACCCTGCCCCACAAAGAGAGGGTCAGGTCCCCCCACCTCGATCACGGGCACGGAATCACCAACCGAGTGTCATTTGGATGAGCAGGGATGAAAGCAAATGATGAAACAGACATATAGCATCAGTTTTATTCCAAACTAGGTACAACCTACCTCGTTTGAGGCTTCAGTTGGTCAGGCAGGCTTCTCCTCCGAGCCCTAAAGAGAGAGCTCTGGCCCCCTCTACAAGCGATCCCATGCCTTCTCACTCGGCCTTCAGAGCCCAGACCTGGTGCCATGGATGCTGCGGGGCCAAGCCTCAGGGGGAAATGGGAGAACTGGATGAAACAGAGGCCTCTGACCGCCCAGAACAGGTCAGAGACTCGCCTAACCTCACATCGCCTGACAGTCTCTGATCACACAGAGCATCACGGCCAAACGATGACTGGGACCCTCACTGACTCAAAGCTGGCCAGGGCTCACCTGCCGACGACTCCTGACGCTGCTGACCTGTGAGTCCATCCTCCCAGCCACAGAGCACCAGAACTCTGGGTGGAGGCATGGGCAGAGAAGTTAGGGATCAGAGATGGGCCTTCTGGGTCTCCCCGGAGGGAGAGTTTCCCTACTGTCTGCCCAGAAGTGGCAGACTCTCAGCTGGAGTAGGCCGAGAACCTCCATTTAGTTTTTCCAGCTCCTCGGCCAAAAGGAGCGGCTAAGGTTCCTTGTCTCGCTGGTGAGGCCAGATTTCTCCAAGGTCTGCAGTGTCAGCTCTGCACGTTCTTAACTCTAAGCACCGGGACACATTAAGCCCGAGAGCTGATCAGATATCATGAACCCGGCAGCAGGAGCAGCACCCGGGAAAGCATCAGGGCAGCTGCAGTGGCCTGCTCCCTCCCGCCCCCAGTCCCCACTGAGCCCTGTCCTGTCTCTGAGCCGGGTCCCTTCTCCCCCGGGACAGCCTAGGACGGGGAGAGAAGGGCCACAAGCCGTGTGGCGTGGAAGGCTTCACGAACAGTGAACCTTTCAGCCACAAGATGTTTCTTTTCTGAGAGATGCTGAGAGGGAGCAGGGAGAAAATAAAACACCAAGGGGTTTTCAAACGTGAAAGCCCTCTCAGCCTTTGTTCTCGGTTGATGAATGCGCAAAGCATCAGGCAGATGACAAGAGAAAAGAACACGGTGTGCAGGAAAGTGCACTTCATCAAGGCCAGCCCGGGGGCTCCAGGGAGAGGGAAATGTGATGAATGTGAGCCCTGGGAAGACTTCTCCAGCGGCTCCACGGCAGCATCCTCGAACCTGGGAGTGGCATTCCTTAATGACCCCGAAGCTGGTTCTCCCTCACCCCGTTTCCTCCCGCCTCCCTGCCATTTCAGACATTTCACTTGCAAGAAGAGATACCCCGCACGGCAGGTGATAAGACAGCTATACAAACAGAAACATCAGGGGAAGTCAGAATGTGAGGTCCACTGTGAGTTGTCTGGGAAGCAAAGTCGGATCGAGCGGGGAGGGACTTCTCGCTCCACCTCTGAAGGTGGGAGGGGCCGAGGAGAGAAAGCCTGGAGCACTGGGGGTGTCCCGTTTGCGGGCAAATGAATGAATGAGTGGCCGGCAGAGGCCTGAGTCTGGAGTGGCCGGCTGGCTTTCAGCAGGACCCTTGCTTCACTCACTGACACACGTTCTCCGGAGATGCCATGAGAATCAGCAGCTGGTACCGAGCAGCCGAGGGGCCAGCAGCTTCCGGAGGGCAGGCAGGCTCCCGCCCTACATCTCAGCCAGAGAGCTGTCCGTTACAAAGCCCTCACTCTAGCTCACTCTCGCCTTCTGCCAGATAAGCCCCCCACACACACAGAAGCACACAGAATGTACCACTAAGCCAGCAGGAGGGTCACGCCTCCTGCCTTGCCAGTCTCCCTGGGTGACCCATATGGGCGGAGGGGGCTGAGAAGGGGCAGAGCCTGGACTGTCCTCCAGACGTCTGTGAGGTTGAGCCCCCAGCATCCCAGTCTTTCCTCCTGGGTCCACGCAGGGACTGCACACCCCCACCCTCCCACCGCTCAACACACCTGCTCTTGACGTGACTCTGCCAGCCCTCCCATCAAGAGAGGCATCTCTGCCCCAGCCCTAAGGTTCCAGTGGGTCTGGTGACTTGCTCTGACCAAGCAGAGGGTGGACATTACATCGTGAGACCGCAGAACCTCCATCTCAAGAGGCCTTGAAGATTCCGTTTTCACTTAAAAGGCCAGGTCCCTTGAGAATGAGAAATCACGTGAGGGAAGAGAGGCCAAGCCGCAAGCCAGTACCAGCCCAACATGTGCCAGAGGGGCTCCTGGACCACCCAGGCCACCCTCAGAGCTCCCAGCTGACTGCCACCAGACCACCCAGGCCCTGCAGAGCCCACAGCTGACCGCACCCGCATCCACAAGCTCAGGTGGCAAGCCCAGCTGAGCCATGCCTGGCGCTTGAGGATCAGTTCAGAAAGACAGCAAAAGAAGTTTCCATTCAGTATATCGTCCTTGTCACTCAGTCATGTCTGACCTTTTGGGACCCCCATGGACTGTAGCCCGCCAGACTTCTCTGTCCATGAAATACTCCAGGCAAGAATACTAGAGTGGGTTGCCATTCCCTTCTCCAGCGGATCTTCCCAACCCAGGGATCGAACCTTGTCTCCCACATTGCAGGCAGATTCTTCACCATCTGAGCCATCAGGGAAGCCCTTCCAGTTAATATAATGCTATTCTATTTATGGAAATTAAGATAGTAGGTAGACAGCTGAATGCTAGTCTATCATTAAAATACCTGAAAAGAACATAAGCTGAAGTATTAACAGTGATTGCCTCAGGAGGGTAGGATTATAGGAGATTTTCCCTTTCTACAACATCTGTATCATTTGAAGGTTATAAGGAGTTTGCATTATTTTTGTGCAACAATAATAACAAAAAAGTACTTTTAAAAAATTCACCTTGAATTCTGCAACAAGCCTATTTTCCTAAAAAATCCATTTTCATCCTGACAGTCTGCGGGGGCCAACACCAGCTGTCCACTGCTAGTCTGCCAAGATCAGTCTCCTCTGGGGGGCACTCCAGGTGCCCCTGAGTGAAGGCTCGCCCCCATGGCCAGCTTGTTCCTCCCCCTTCCAGCCCAATCACCGGGCCATGCCCGTCTTGACCCAACCTCCCAGCTTGTCATCCTGGTCTCTTAAGGCCAAGCCACATCTCCGCTAGGCTCCTTGGGGGTCCTCAGAGAACAGCCCACCCAACCCCTGCCCTCGATGAGACAGTGTCCTGTATTATTCTCCCTACACTGCACGGACTGACTGCTCCTCGTAGGAGACATCCATGGACCCAGGCCAGCTGGCCACCACCATTCCCAGCTTCTGGGTCTACAGCAGGGGCAGGCAGAGACCAGACCAGAATCTACCCTGCTTCCCTCTCTGCTGCCCCAGCCTGGATGGTGGGTGGTGACCCCGTGCTGGTGCCCCAGCCCAGCAGCAAGCCAGCAGGAGCCCCTCTGTAATAGCTGCTAGTGTGGAGTGACTCACGCCCCGGGGGTGCTCTGAGAGCTCCCCCCACCCTCGGGTCCCACGAACTACATCCAGAGCCCAACTCTGGCTTCAAACCTGATCGCCTTCCTGGGGGACCCAAGGGCTCTCCCTGACTCAGGACTCTGCAGTCAGCATGTCCAGTGTTTAAACAAAGCTCTTTAGAATCTCCCAGGACGAGATGAGTGGAAAATGGCAAGCTTCAAGCTCCACCTCACTTTCCCTGAAACAAAACATGTCATTCTACACGTTCACATCCCCTACTCTGACCTGCCTGGCACCCCGCTCCTCTGAGCCCTTCTAGCCGTGGCGGGGTGGGGGGGAACTTGCCAAGGCAGAACCCACACCCCCGGGGCTTGTTGGAGAGCACTGACCCAAAACCTCAGCCTCCACGCTGGGGCCGGCAGCCAGGTACTGTGTTTCACACTCTAAAGGGAGGGGGCATTTGCATCACAGGTATATGCTGACCTGATGAAAGGGCTCAGGTGGGCCTCTCAGCTAAGAGAACAGTGCAGGAGAATGCCCTCCTAGACCAACACACATGTGCAAACACACTGAGACAAGCACACACATATCGACACACACACACTTGCACACACTCACACACACACATACTCACAGACACACATATACATACACAGATACACTCATACACATATACACACTCACACGTATACACATGCATACTCACAGACACACACATATACACACAGACACACACACATATACTCACAGACACACACACAAACACACACACATATACTCACAGACACACATATGTACTCGCACACACATGCATACTCACAGACACACATATACATATACAGATACACTCACATACACACACTCACACATACACACATGCATACTCACAGACACACACAGACACACACACTCACACACACACATACACACACACGTATACTCATAGACACACATATATACAAACATATATACTCGCACACACATGCATACTCACAGACACGTATACACACATACACACGTATACACACACATGCATACTCATAGACACACACACATACACACAGACATACACACACTTGCACACACACATACTCGTGCATATACACACTCGTGCACACACACATATACTCACTCATAAACACATATTCACACACACACACATGCTGACACACACACACATACTCAGACAAGCACAAACACATACTCACACATACACACAGACACACTCGCACACACACACACACACACACTCACTGACACAGGCACACACGCACAGCCACACCCGGCTCTACCCTTGCTCTGAGCATCCTCTGAGATCATGCCCCTCCCCTGTCCACTGCTCTCAGAGGCCCATTCCCACCCCAGGCCCTCTCCCAGCTCTGAACCCAACACCCTCTCCTCCCGGGGTTGCAGGGAGCACAAGCTATGCTGGGACGGATGCACAAGCACAGGGTCACTGCCTGCCAGGGCTCCAGAAGGCTGGCCCATGTGGAGTGGGACGTTGTTCAGGTTTACAACCATTTACTCAGTCTAATTTATTTTCTTTTTCACCTGTTGTTTTCCAGTCACTAAGTCATGTCTGACTCTTTTCGACCTCAGGGTCTGCAGCACACCAGCCTTCCCTGTCCTTCACTGTCTCTGGAGTTTGCTCAAACTCATGTCCATTGAGTCAGTGCATTTTTTGAATCTGCACAAAGATGCTATGAGGGTTAGCAGTGGCCCTGCGCTGCCAAGGCCAAGGCCAGAAACACACCAAGATCCTACATGGGGGGCTGAGGGACCCTCAGTCTTCTTGCAGTGACAGCCAAGTCTCCCCAACAAGTGGGGGGTTCAGGGACCGGCTGAACTGCCTGATTCTTTAGACCCCCGGGCGGCTCTCCACCCCTATCCATTCCTGTTTGCAGCACTAGGTCAGATATTTTTACAAATGCTGACACTGGGTGCAGAGATGATTACAAGACTCTCAGAAAGCAAGCAAGTATTCAAAGTGCAATAAATTTCTGGGTCCTGGAAGGGGAGTGGGGAGGGGGTGGGAAACTCAAACACACAGATAGTATTAAGCCAGACACTCAAAACTCATCTCTAGGACTTCCCAAGTGACTAAGCAGTAAAGAATCCTCCTGCCAATGCAGGAGACACTGCTTCAGTCCCTGGTCTGGGAAGATCCCACATGCCTCGGAGCAACTAAGTTCATGCGTGTGTGCTAAGTTGCTTCAGTCGTGTCTGACTCTTTGCGACCCCATGAATTGGGGCCCACCAGGCTCCTCTGTCCAAGGATTCTCCAGGCAAGAATACTAGGGTGGGCTGGCATGCCCTCCTCCAGGGGATCTTCCCGACCCAGGGATGGAACCTAGTCTCTCACGTCTTCTGCATTGGCAGGCAGGTTCTTTACTGGGAAGCCAACTAAGTCCATGCACCACAATGATTGGGCCTGTGCTCCAGAAACCCGGGATCCGCAACTGCTGAAGCCCACGTGCCTAGAGCCCATGCTCTGCAACAAGACAAACCACAATGAAAAGTCTGTGCATCGCCACTAGAGAGTAGCCCCCCTTTTCGCGACTAGAGAAAAGCCCTCACACAGCAACGAAGACCCAGCACAGCCAATAAGTAAAAATTATTAAAAAAAAAAAAAAAAACCCTCATCTACACCTGGCTGCTGATCAGGGACCAAAGCGCACGTGGTGATAGGTGAGCCCGCAGACTCGCAGCTCCTGGCTGCCTCTTCGAGAGCCCCCCAGTGCCGCTGAGCTTGAGCTGCAGATCTGGTTTGAGAGAAGGGTAGGGGGAAGCTGGCCCCCACCTGGCAGATGTTTTCATTCCACCAAACTGGGGCTCTAAGAAGATGTTAGTTGCTCAGTCGTGTCCAACTCTTTGCAATCCCATAGACTGGAGCCCACCAGGTTCCTCTGTCCATGGGATTCTCCAGGCAAGAATGCTTTAGCAGGTTGCCATTTCCTCCTCCAGGGCATCTTCCTGACCCAGGGATCAAGCCCACGTTTCTTTTGTCGCAGGCAGATTCTTTACATCTGAGCCACCTGGGAAGCCAGGGGCTCTAACTGACGCTCAGACTATTAATGTGTTGGGTTGGAGCCCAGAGATGGGGCCTCTCACTCCTAAACTCACCAGGCTGGGGCAGGAAGCAGGTGAAATGAGAGTGGCTGCAGAGGCGTCAGCGCAGGACGGAAGTCAGGCCACTAGCTAACCAGCGGGGCAGCCATCTCTGTAGACATCCTCGGCCCCCAGCCCGGCTTCCATCAGGACTCAGATCTCTGGTTCACTCATTAACCTCGTCCTTCCATCCTCCATCCACCTCAAGGCCAGAAACAGAAGGTATCTGAGCGATGGAGGGGAGGAGATGGGCCTGCCCCAGGTCACCTAACCAGGCAGAGGTAGACGACTATCCACGCGGAGCTGGTCACCACTCCAGAGGCTCAACCGCAGGAGAAGACCTGGCTAAATCAAAGCCTGAGAAAGCCTCAGGAGGGGATAAACTTCCTGTCCAGAAGGGCCTTTACTCAGACCCCCCTACTCTGCTTTCAGCACAGACCCACAGAAGGACAGCCATCTGGCTAGATGGCAAATGATGCTCAGCTGTCTGGCTCCTCCCTCGAGGCTCCTCCCAGCATGCTGGGCCTGGCAGGGCCCCTCCAGGTAAGCCCCGTGGGATCTCTGTGATAGGGCAGGAAAAGGCAGGACCGGTGATGACCCTCATCCACTTATCCACAAGTCCCTCTATCCCCGCCACCGGATTTTCAGCAGACTGGCTTCCCACAGCCTGGCCTCGTGCCGGCTGCCAGCCAGTCATCCTGTAGGCGGTGCCCCAAATCCCAGGGCGGCAGACTGAAAGCACACCCCTTGTCCCCCGCCAGGCCCCAAGCGAGGGGGGAATGGCTTAGAATGAGAGCCTACATCCTGGCTGCAGCAGACTGCAGACTCAAGGAGGGACGCGAGCAGGTTCCCTGGCCTGATAGGAGGGGCCGAAGGTCAGCTGGGAAGGCAGAGGCGAAGGGTGTCCTGAGCTGCTGACCCTACCCGCAGCACTAAAGATGTGGTCTTAGGCAAGTCTCGCCTGCACTCCACTTCAACTGCTGCCATTGCAAAGCGGGAAATGATAGCTACCCCACAGGACCCTCGTGAAAACTAAATGAGAGTAAAATTAAGATTCAATACTGAAGTCATGTTAAATTAGGTGTGTCTGTGTGCGTGTCAGTCACTCAGCCGTGTCGGACTCTTTGCGACCCCATGGACTGTAGCCCGCCAGGCTCCTCTGTGCATGGGATTCTCCAAGCAAGAATACTGGAGTGGGTTGCCATTTCCTTCTCCAGGGAATCTTTCTGACCCTGGGATCGAACCCAGATCTTCTACATCAGATGCAGATTCTCTACCGTCTAAGCCACCAAGGAAACCTAAATTCGCTGTGGACATCCAGACACTGTGGCAGATGATGATGATGACAAACATGGACACTGGCACCTGAGTATCACGTGAAAAGCACAACATGCCAGTAAGAGGCCCGAGGCTGCTCCTGGGACTCCAAACCACTGTGCTGGGACTCACAAAGAAGGGACTCCTGACAAGAACAGATCCCAGCACCACCCTTATCATCACACCACCCCCTCCACCACGCAGCCAGGTTCCGAAAGGTAAGAGATTCACAAACCACCGAGCAGGAGGAAGCCACAGGATAAAACACACATCAGTTAACACATTAAAAGACCCAGGTCTGTAGGCAGCAGCGCTGGAACTTGAATCAGCACCATCCACAGCGGAAGCCTGGGTAGGCTGCTGCCCACCTCCAGCTCCGCAGGGGCCTCGACACACGGGTACTGCGAAGAAAGAAGCTACCAGCAATATCCCCCAGGAGTCTGCAGGAGCAGAGACGAGGACCCCCAGCGAGCATCCCGGCAGAGGGTGCCCACCCAGACGGCTGGAGGCTTTCCTGCAGGGCCCAGTATAGAGGAACAGACCCAGGTGGGACTGGCCAGATTTCCAGAGACTCTTTTCTGGCCGGCTGGTGGGAGGTCCTCCACCCTGGCTCCCAAGCCCACTGCTGGGAGGAGACAGGAAGCAGGAAGTTACAGGCTTCTCCTGTATCCCCCCAGGCTTCCTCCCTACCATCAGGGTGGTCAAGAAAGAAATTAAGCATACTGCCGGCCACCATTCAGAAACAGCGAGGAGGAGGGACTATCTCCCCTGGCCCCCAAAGCCCAATTTAAGGGGCTTATCAATTCAAAGTCAAGAGCTGAGGGGCAGAGAGACAGCTAGAAAATGTCGACATCCCAGCCCATCCTCTCCCCCCACAACCCACAGTGAAAGGGCAAGAGAGACGCTGGCTTTAGACAGTTTATAACACTCAGACTTTCAGAGGCCCCACCACACGATGAAACCAGACCAGCACTGACCTGTTTTTTCCTTAAATTTCCTGCAAACACCTTGACGGCTGACAGATCAGAGACGATCCCAGGATATTTCTGCAGGAAAATACACAAAACACTAGGTCATTACCTGCTGTGAAGGTACTCCAGGGTGAAATCCGTCCAGCAACGCCATTCTTTGGTCTGCAGTCTCTCCCATCAAGAACCCATTCATTAGGACTTCCCTAGTGGTCCAGTGGCTAAGACTCTGTGCTCCCAGTGCAGGAGACGAAGGTTCAATCCCTGATTAGGGAACTAGATCCCACAAGCTGCAACTAAGACCCTCCTAGGCGCAGCCAAATAAAATATTTAAAAACAAAACAAACAAACAAACAAAAAAAACCTCATTCATTCAACAGCTGGAGAAGGCCAGAAGGGCAAATGGGTTTTGGCTGCTGTGTCAGTCCACTCAGCTGGCGCGTACTAAGTCGCTTCAGTCATGTCCGACTCTTTGCAACCCCTTGGATTGTAGCTTGCCAAGCTCCTCTGTCCATGGAATTTTCCAGGCAGGAATACTGGAGTGGATTACCATGTCCTCCTCCAGGGGATCTTCCCGACCCAGGGATCGAACCTGTGTCTCTTTCGTCTATCTAAACTGGCAGGCAGATTTTTTACCACTAGTGCCACCTGGAAAGCACTCAGCAGGTGGTGGGTGCTAAAGACTCAGCAGGAAAGACATCCAAGATGGATTAGTGATGTCTGCCAGGGACCCTTCTAACAGTAAGAGTATCTGTGCAAGGTGTTTGCCATCCCTGGGGTAGACCCTTGGCATCCAAGGATGTAACATTTGGAATTCTGACCACTCACAGTGAGACAAAGTTTCGTATATCTGAACGTGTGTAACTTGACTGAGACGGGATAGAGACCCTCTGAGGCCACTTTGCTGCATCCATCTCCGACACATCCAAAGTTTCTTTTTTATATAATTGTATTTGTTTATTTATTTTCGGCTGGGCTGGGTCTTTGCTGCTGTGCGGGCTTTTCTCTAGTTGCAGGGAGCAGGGGCTACTCACTGTGGTGAATGGGCTTCTCATTGTTGTGGCTTCTCTTGCTGTGGAGCACGGGCTCCAGGGCACACGGGTTTCAGTAGCTGCGATGCTCAGGCACTAAAGTACTAGAATACAAAAGTTGTGGTGCACAGGCTTACTTGCTCCGAGGCATGTGAGATCTTTCCAGACCAGGGATTGAATCCTTCTCTGGCACTGGCAGGTAACTTCTACACCACTGAGCCATCAGTGAAAGCCCCAAAGTTACTTTCGAGGAGCAATAAAAACTTGGTGGAAAATGGCCATCAAGTGAGAGATTAAACTGTTGCAGAAGTTGAAAGCGTGGTTAATTTGGGATGCGAAGATATATACAGGAAACATTTGGCCCTTCGCGGAAACATGACTCCGGAGAAAGGCAGGCTCGTGCACAAATAGTGCTGCAGATGCAAACTTGGGATTCTAGAAGGTACAAGGTTCCCCCAACACAATCTACTCATTGGCCCATCTGAGCTGTTCAAAGCCCCAGCACTTTCTCAGTGCTGTTTCTCAGGCTCACCCTTCTCCCTTTCTGTCAAAACGAAAGCGGTCCTTCAGTGTTCGCATCAAAAACTACCTGGTACATGACGTGTTCCTCTAGAATCAGGGTGATCAGCTCCACCCCCGTTTGAATCCATATTCTACTCTCATAGGCTGCTCACCTTATATTCTGAACTGTCATTTTTCGGAAGATCTTTCTTAACCCTTCACTGCACTCTGTGCCCCATGAAGACAAGGACCTTTACCGTTTCATTTTCGTCTCAGTTCAGTCCAGTCACTCAGTCGTGTCAGGCTCTTTGCAACCCCATGGACTGCAGCACGCCAGGCTTCCCTGTCCATCAGCAATTCACAGAGCTTGCTCAAACTCATGTCCATCAAGTCAGTGATGCCATCCAACCGTTTCATCCTCTGTCATCTCCCTCTCCTGCCTTCAGTCTTTCCCAGCATGAGCCAGTTCTTTGCATCAGGTGGCCAAAGTATTGGAGCTTCAGTTTCAGCATCAGTCCTTCCAATGAATATTCAGGACTGATTTCCTTCAGAATTGACTAGTTGGATCTCTTTGCAATCTAGGGGACTCTCAAGAGTCTTCTCCAACACCACAGTTCAAAAGCATCAATTCTTCGGCGCTCAGCCTTCTTTATGGTTCAACTCTCACATCCATGCATGACTACTGTAAAAACCATAGCTTTGACTATAGGAACCTGTGTTGGCAAAGTAATGTCTCTGCTTTTTAATATGCTGTCTAGGTTTGTCCTAGTTGTTCTTCCAAGGAGCAAGCATCTTTTAATTTCATGGCTGCAGCCACCGTTACAAGTGATTTTGGAGCCCAAGAAAATAAAGTCTGTCACCGTTTCTGTTGTTTCCCCATCTATTTGCCATGAAGTGATGGGTGCAGATGCCATGATCTTCGTTTTCTGAATGTTGAGTTTCAAGCCAGCTTTTTCACTCTCTTCTTTCACTTTCATCAAAAGGCTCTTTACTTCCTTTTCGCTTTCTGCCGTAAGGGTGGTGTCATCTGCATATCTGAGGTTATTGATATTTCTCCCAGCAATCTTGATTATAGCTTGTGCTTCATCCAGCCTGACATTTCATGTGATGTACTCTGCATACAAGTTATATATAAGCAGGGTGACAATATATAGCCTTGATATACTCCTTTCTCAATTTGGAAACAGTCTGTTGTTCCATGCCCGGTTCTAACTGTTGCTTCTTGACATGCATACAGATTTCTCAGAAGGCAAGTAAAGGTGGTCTGGTATTCCCATCTAAGAATTTTCCACAGTTTGTTGTGATCCACACAGTCAAAGGCTTTGGCATAGTCAATGAAGAAGAAGTAGATGTTTTTCTGGAATTCCCTTGCTTCTTCTATGACCCAAGGGATGTTGGCAATTTGACCTCTGGTTCCTCTGCCTTTTCTAAATCCAGCTTGAACATCCTGAAGTTCTCGGTTCACGTACTATTGAAGCCTAGCTTGGAGAATTTTGAGCACTACTTTGCTAGCATGTGACATGAGCGCAGTTGTGCGGTAGTTTGAGCATTTTTTGGCATTGCCTTTCTAAGGGATTGGAATGAAAACTGACTTTTTCCAGTCCTGTGGCCACTGTTGAGTTTTCCAAATTTGCTGGCCTATTGGGTGCAGCACTTTCACAGCATCATCTTTTAGGATTTGAAATAGATCAGCTGGAATTCCATCACCTCCACTAGCTTTATTCATAGTGATGCTTCCTAAGGCCCACTTGACTTCACACTCCAAGAAGTCTGGCTCACGGTTATCTGGGTCATTAAGATCTTTTTTGTATAGTTCTTCTGTGTATTCTCTCTTCTTAATCTCTTCTGCTTCTGTTAGGTCCACACCATTTCTGTCCTTTATTTTTTCTGTCTTTATATGCAGTGCCCATCTTTGCACGAAATGTTCCCTTGGAATCTCTAATTTTTTGAAGCGATCTCTAGTCTTTCCCATTCTTTTGTTTTGTATCATCAGATGTAGGTCAGCACAAACTCTTTTTCAACATCAGGAAAGCTTTATTTATCATTTATTTTGGCTGCACTGGGTCTTTGCTACAATGCAGGTTCTCCAGTTGCAGTGCGTGGACTTAGTTGCTGTATACGAACTCTTACTTGCAGTATGTGGAATCTTAGTTCCCCAACCAGAGATCAAGCCCAGGCCCCTGCATTGGGAGTGCAGAGTCTTATCCACTGGACCACCAAGGAAGTCCCAGCACAGACTCTTGTACTAAGACACACATTAAAGAATCACCCCCAAGCAGTGTGGCAAAGCTAGGAGAGATGAAGACATAAAATGCCAAAAGGTTCTTTGGGGATGGCTCCATGAAGGAGCTCAGACATGAGTAGGATCCTAAAGAGTGGAAGGAAGGAATGGGGAGGCGCGGTTCAGGAAGGTGGAACCTTAGTCTTGTCTGACTAAGAGACAAAGAAGGCATGAGCCAGGCATGCTGGGAGATGAGTCTGGCTGGCACCGGGGATCCCTGGGGGAAGATAGTGGAAGATGAAGCTGGACAGGCAGGGCAGGTTGGGTAGGAAGGATGTGTGTGTGCATGCTCCGTCGCTTCAGTCATGTCCCAGTCTTTGGGACCGTATAGACTGTAACCCACCAGGGTCCTCTGTCCATGGGATTTTCCAGGCAAGGATACTGGAGCTATGCCCTCCTCCAGGATTTTCCCGACCCAGGGATCGAACCCATGTCTCCTGTGTCGCCTGCATTAGCAAGCGGGTTCTTTACCCACAGAGCCATCTGGGAAGCCCAGGAAGGATGTGCAGTGCCAGCTAATGCACCCGGATTAGATCCACACCCTCTTAGTCCGTGGGGTGCCCACCACAGCAGGCCTGAGCCTTGACAGTAGAAGTCCTCTCCTCCTCTGTGAGTCTAGCTCCTCAGCTAGGTTATAAATAACAGGCACCACTTAACTGCACACCTGCTGTGTCTGAGGCCCTAAGCGACATGCTTCACACACATGCTCTCACTGCTCCTTCCAACAGCCCTGAGAGCTGGTATTGTTATCCTCCTTTTGTAAGCAGCAAGGGAAAGCTCAAAGAGGTGAAGGCACCTGCCCCAGGCCTCACCTGCTCACTCATTTACTGAACAGATCGGCTAGTGCTGGGGCTTCCCAGGTGGCTCAATGGTAAAGAATCTGCCTGCCAATGCAGGAGACTCAGGAGACACAGGTTCAATACTTGGGTGGGGAAGATCCCGTGGAGGAGGACATTGCAACCCACTCCATCATTCTTGCCTGGAAAATCCCATGGACAGAGGAGCCTGGCAGGCTATGGTCCATGGGCTCACAAAGAGTCGAACACAACTAAGCGACTGAGCAGGCACATGGCCAGTGCTGAAGTAATATTCACAGGGATGAGGACTGGCACTCCTGCCAGCTACCTACTTGCCTTATTCATTCCTCAAGGGCAACATTTATTAAGGACATAGTAGGAGCCTAATAAACCACACTGAGTAGAGTGGAGGTAGCCGGGGGCTGAGGGGATGGGCTACAGTTTAATGGGTGTACAGTTTCAGTTTTGCAGACAAAAAAATTCTGGAGATCTGTTGCAGGACCACGTGAATATACTTCCTGCAACTAAACTGTACATTTTAAAATAGTTATAATGGTCGTTTTTATGCATTTCTTTTACCACAATTAAAAATAGAAAATAAACAAAGAACACATTAACTCACTGATTGGCTGCTGATAGCATCTTACACTGTTAGATATCCAAGGGTGGAAGAGACCCTAAAAACATTTTAACCCATAATCATCCAAAACAAAGCACTGGGGACTTCCCTGGAGATCCAGTCGTTAGGACTCTGAGCATCCAATGCAAGAGGCACAGGTCCGATTCCTAGTCGGAATGACCAAATTCAAAAACAAAGGAGAGGCCTGGAGAGGGGCGGTAACTTTCCCAGGGTTGCACAATTAGGCGATGTTAGGACGAAGGTTGGAGCCTGGGTCTTCCAGGTTCAACAGTGAAGAATGACAGAGGCAGCTGACATAGCAGAAAACACAGCCTAAGGGGTCAGAAGCCATGGGTTCAAGTTCTGCTTCTCCCACTTATGAGTTTGGTGACCTCAGGGAAGTCATTTATTCTCTCTGAGCCTCATTTTCCTAAACTATAAGGGGGCAATTTAAAATGACATATGCTTGTTCTCTGGTGCTCCAATGGCTAGGACTCCATACTCCAGGAGGCCTAGGTTCAATCCCTGGTCAGGGAACTAGATTCACATGATGCAACTAAAGATCCTGCATGCCACAGCGAAGATCAAAGATTCTGAGTGCTGCAACGAAGATTCAAAGCAGCTGGAGAAATAAAAAATTTTATTTCAAAAAATTTTTAAATTATGTAAAAAAATAAAAATGTGTTCATCAATTTAAAGATTAAAATATGACTTACTGCTATTGTTTAGTCACTAAGTTATGTCCTATGCTTTGCGACCCTGTGGACCCCCTCTGTCCATGGGATTTTCCAAGTAGGAATACTGGAGTGGGTTGCCATTTCCTTCTCCAGGAGATGTTCTCAACCCAGGGATCAAACCCATGTCTCCTGCATTGCAGGCGGATTCTTTACCACTGAGCCACCAGGGAAGCCCATAAAATTTGATTTAATCAGATCAAAAAAAAATCCCCTCTCCATTCTGGTTCGCTCTCAGCTGTTCCTGGCCTTGCACACAGCAGGTCTTCAACAAGCGAGTGTAGAACTGAATCACCATTCAAGTTTTATCCACCCTAACCCTCCTCCCTTGCTCACCCCTCCAACCCACAGCTCAGTTGCATGAGCCCTGCCAGGACCCGGCAGAGGGTAGGAAGCCAGTGTGAACGGTCTGCCTCCCTGGCTGCATTCCTCAGCTAAATATAAATGATTTGTCCAGGCCATTGTTTGAAATTGTCCGTAATATGTCTCCTCCCCTTCCCATTACTTACAATGACAAGTTGACTGCACATCTTTATAGCAGAACATACATACAAAACATTCTCTGTGGCTATTTTTAGTAAAGAGAGGGAAGCTAGCTGATATGCAGGGATCAGAGCGTGAGTCGTCAGTATTCTCCACTAGTCCAGGAAAGCTTCCTGGAGGAGGAAATACCTGAGTCACCCCAGGGAAGGGGACAGCTGCCTGTCAGAAGGACACATAAAGAGTTTGGTTCTCTGCAGTCTTATCCATGTTTGGGGTATGGGGAGGAAAGGTCTACCCAGCCCAGGGGACCCCATACTACCCTAATGCTTCAAACCTCCCCAGACACTAGCAGCATTGGGGAAAGAGACAGAGAAGGGACAGTATCTTTTCCAAAGACAGGAGATCCAAGACTCCAGCTCTGAAATACACAACTACAAACACTGCTCTTGGTAAGGAGCCAGATTCTTGTTTGGACTTTTTAATTTTTTTATAACCACAGAAAGTTTTTTAAAGTCCCAAACTTGGATGCACAGATGGGCTACATCCCAGACCTCGGGGCCTGCCAAAGCCCTGTCACTGAGTGCCGACCTGCCAGCGGTGGCCCAAGGGGTGATCGGGGAGCTCCGGGGCTGCAGGCGGTCCCCCCGCCCTGCCCGAGCCCCCGGCCCTCCCTGGGGGCGCTGAAGGGACCTCCCCCGGCCGGTCCGCTGGGTCCCACAGTCAGAACCCCTTGACAGCTCCGGAGCTCCGCCTTCCTGCTGCATCCTACAGACCCCCATCCCTCCTCCTAGGGTTCCGCCGGCCACTCCCGCACCCCGTTCCCGGAAGATCCTCCTCCGAGCCTTTCCCCGTGAAGACCCCTCCTCGCCCCGTTACCGGGCCCCGCACACGTTGGCCCCTTCGGGCGGCTTGCCGCCCCTCACAGGGCGCAGATCCCACCCCGCCCTCAGCTGGCCCACTGCCGCCCCCGACACCCCTTCCAGGGGCGTCCTGGGCCGCTCGCCCCTCCGCGGACCGGGTCGGTGGCTTGCCGGCCCGCCCCCCACCGGCCTGGGCCTGTAACCCTGCTCGTTTCTGAGCCCCCGGTCCGCGGTCCGCCGCCCCGCCTGCCCCGCCTGCCCCGGGCCGCACTCACCGAGCTCCCAGGAATGTGGGGTCCGGTTCGATCGCGCTCTCGCGCCGCCGCCACTGCCGCCGCCAGCGGAAACAGGGGGCGGGGCCTGCCCTGGACTGCGAGGCCGCGGGGCGGGGCCTGCAGAGGAGGCGGGGCGGGGCCTGCCCTGGAATGGCCAGGGGGCGGGGCGGGGCCTGCCCTGGAATGGCCAGGGGGCGGGGCGGGGCGCGGGCGTGGGGCGGGGCCTGCCGAAGGGGAGGGGCGGGGCCTGCCCTGGGACGGCGAGGGCGCGGGGCGGGGCGAAGCCGGGGGTGGGGCGGGGCCTGCCCGAGAATGGCGAAGTCGCGGGGCGGGGCAGGACCGGCCTAGGGGCGGGACTGGGAAAGGGGCGGGGCGAGGCGGGGCCGGCCGGGGAACTACAAGGCCAAGGGGGCCCGAGCCCCGCGCGAGGGGTGGGGGAAGGGACGGAAGCGGGGACCTGGAGCGGACACTGCGGGTGGGGCGGCGGCTGGGGAAGGGGTGCGCTAGGCTGAGGGCGGGGTCTGGGACCGGGGACCTCCGGCACCCCCGGCCAGATCCCCAGCGTTGGAGCTAGAGGGACCCAGCCGGAAAGTGCCGGGCTCAGACTCCCCGAGCCTGGCCCAGGAGTGGCTGCCCTCCGGGAGACTTCCTCCCTCCCCGCCGCCTGGATTCTTGGATCGGCCGCTCCTCCGGGGCACTGGTACGACCCCTGCCCCTGCCCCATGCATGGGCCAGGGTGTAGGGGTAGATGAGGGTCTGGAGGTTCACGCCCCTGTGTCCAGTCTTGTCCCAACTGGGGTCACAGCCTTGCCGCTGGGGCCGGGCCCTGTGGCCGCGCCGCCACACCTAGGCAGGAGACCACGCGCTGGAGGAGCTGCTGTCTTTCTGCCCAAGAGTCTTGGCCTCTAAGTGTTGGTAAAGGGCGCCATGCGCCCTGAGGACCTGACCAGCAGCTGGACAAACTCAGGTTACACATCTCTGCCCCAGGGCTTCCTATAGGCCTTCCTTCCTGGGCCTGGGCTCTCTTTCAAAGTGACCCCTAAACAGCCCCATTGCTGTCATAGAAATGTGTTCCGTGCTTCTCACGTGCACCAGCCCCTGCCAAGTATGATTTGAGACAAAGTTTTTTAACCGACTCATCACCAGGGTCTCCTTGGCATTTCCTAGTTGGACTGGCAGCTAGGAAATCACACACACAATCTTATTTCTGTCTGTTAGATTGAACCCAATAACCCATTGCCTCTGACTCCCCTCTGCCTTCAAACCCTTGTTCAATGCCCCCATAAAGTCTTCCCAGGCTGACCCCCCACCTCGCCCCATCCCACAATCTCTCCAGTCACTAGGACAGCCTTTAGCACATGTAACCACTCCTCCCAGCTTCCAGAAGAGGAAGGTGAGACCAGAGAGGGAAAGGGACTTGCTGTGATGTCTGTTTGGTGAGTGATCTTACAGTAAAGACACGGGGAGCAGCCTCGGGTGGTAAGACAGGGCTTTGGAGCCAGACAGCCCTGGGATTGAACCCCAGCCCTGCCTTTCATGGGCTGTGACCGCTCTAGGGCTCAGTTTCCTCACCTGTGAAATGGAGTTTAATAATAACAATCCAGTAATACCAATCCCCGACCAGCAGTGCTGAAGAAGCTGAAGTTGAATAGTTCTGTGAAGACCTGTGAGACCTTCTAGAACACCCAAAAAAGATGTCCTTTCCATTATAGGGGACTGGAATGCAAAAGTAGGAAGTCAAGAAACACCTGGAGTAACAGGCGCATTTGGCCTTGGAGTACAGAATAAAGCAGGCAAAGGCTAATAAAGTTTTGCCAAAAGAATGCACTGGTCATAGCAAACACCCTCTTCCAACAACACAGGAGAAGACTCTACACATGGACATCACCAGCTGGTCAACACGAAAATCAGATTGATTATATTCTTTGCAGCCAAAGATGGAGAAGCTCTATACAGTCAGGAAAAACAAGACCAGGAGCTGACTGTGGCTCAGATCATAAACCCCTTATTGCAAAATTCTGACTTAAATTGAAGAAAGGAGGGGAAACCACTAGACCATTCAGGTATGACCTAAATCAAATCCTTTATGATTATACAGTGGAAGTGACAAATAGATTTAATGGACTAGATCTGATAGAGTGCCTGATGAACTATAGATGGGGTTCGTGACCTTGTACAGAAGACAGGGAGCAAGACCATCCCCAAGTAAAAGAAATGCAAAAAAGCAAAATGGCTGTCTGAGGAGGCCTTACAATAGCTGTGAAAAGAAGAGAAGCAAAAAAGCAAAAAAAAAAAAGGAAAGATATACCCATTTGAATGCAGAGTTCCAAAGAATAGCAAGGAGAGAGATAAGAAAGCCTTCCTTAGTGATCAGTGCAAAGAAATAGAGGAAAACAATAGAATGGGAAAGACTAGAAATCTCTTCAAAAAAATTAGAGATACCAAGGGAATATTTCATGAAAAGATGTGCACAATAAAGGTCAGAAATGGCATGGACCTAACAGAAGCAGAAGATATTAAGAAGAGGTGGCAAGAATACCCAGAAGAACTGTACAAAAAAGGTCTTCACGATCCAGATAATCACAATGGTGAGATCACTGACCTAGAGCCAGACATCCTAGAGTGTGAAGTCAAGTGGGCCTTAGGAAGCATCACCACGAACAAAGCTAGAGGAGGTGATGGAATTCCAGTTGAGCTATTTCAAATCCTAAAAGATGATGCTGTTAAAGTGCTGCACCCAATATGCCAGCAAATTTGGAAAACTCAACAGTGGCCACAGGACTGGAAAAGGTCAGTTTTCATTCTAATCCCTAAAAGTGCAATGCCAAAGAATGTTCAAACTACCGCACAATTGCATTCATCTCACACACTAGTAAAGTCATGCTCAAAATCCTCCAAGTCAGGCTTCAACAATACATGAACCGTGAACTTTCGGATGTTCAAGCTGGATTTAGAAAAAGCAGAGGAACCAGAGATCAAATTGCCAACATCCGCTAGATCATTGAAAAAGCAAGAGAGTTCCAGAAAAACATCTATTTCTGCTTTATTGACTATGTCAAAGCCTTTGACTGTGTGGATCACAATAAACTGTGGAAAATTCTGAAAGAGATGGGAATAACAGACCACCTGACCTGCCTCTTGAGAAACCTATATGCAGGTCAGGAAGCAACAGTTAGAACTGGACATAGAACAACAGATGTTCCAAATAGAAAAAGGAGTACGTCAAAGCTGTATGTTGTCGCCATGGTTATTTAACTTATATGCAGAGTACATCATGAGGAATGTTGGGCTGGAGGAAACACAAGCTGGAATCAAGATTGCTGGGAGAAATATCAATAACCTCAGATATGCAGATGACACCACTCTTATGGCAGAAAGTGAAGAGGAACTAAAAAGCCTCTTGATGAAAGTTAAAGGGGAGAGTGAAAAAGTTGGCTTAAAGCTCAACATTCAGAAAACTAAGATCATGGCATCTGGTCCCGTCACTTCATGGCAAATAGATGGGGAAACAGTGGAAACAGTGGCTGACTTTATTTTGGGGGGCTCCATAATCACTGCAGATGTTGACTACAGCCATGAAATGAAAAGATGCTTGTTCCTTGGAAGAAAAGCTATGACCAACCTAGATAGCATTTTAAAAAGCAAAGACTTTTGCTGACAAAGGTCTGTCTAGTCAAAGCTATTGTTTTTCCAGTAGTCATGTATGGATGGGAGAGTTGGTCTATAAAGAAAGCTGAGCGCCAAAGCATTGATGCTTTTGAACTGTGATGTTGGAGAAGACTCTTGAGAGTCCCTTGGACTGCAAGGAGATCCAACTAGTCCACCCTAAAAGGAAATCAGTCCTGAATATTCATTGAAGGACTTATGTTGAAGCTGAAACTCCAATACTTTGGCCACCTGATGCGAAGAGCTGACTCATTGGAAAAGACCCTGATGCTGGGAAAGATTGAAGGCGGGAGGAGAAGGGGATGACAGAGGATGAGATGGTTGGATGGCATCACTGACCCAATGGACATGAGTTTGAGTAAACTCCAGGAGTTGGTGATGGACAGGGAGGCCTTGCATGCTGCAGTCCATGGGGTCTCAAAGAGTTGGACACGACTGAGTGACTGAACTGAAATACCAATTCCATGGGGTTGATGGGATGACCAAGATGGTTGAAGAAAAAGCACAACATTTGATTCATGGTGAGTAGGAACAATAGCTTCCCCCTGCCCTTTAATGAAAGATAAGCAAGTTTGAAATAGGGTGATGGAGACTAGGGATCAGAAGAAGCCTTAGAAGAATCCCCTCAATAGAGTCACAGATTAGAAATCAAATTTATGGTTACCAAAGGAAAAACAGAGGGGATAAATTGGGAGACTGGGATTGACATATTACTGTATACAAAATAGATAAGGACCTACTGTATAGCACAGGGGGCTTCCCTGGTAGTTCAGCTGGTAAAGAATCTACCTGCAATGCAGGAGACCCTGGTTCAATTCCTGAGTAGGGAATCTCTCCCCTAGGGAAGGGATAAGCTACCCACTCCAGTATTCTTGGGTTTCCCTAGTGGCTCAGATGGTAACCAATTCCCCTGCAATGCGGAAGACCTGGGTTCAATCCCTGGGTTGGGAAGATCCCCTCGAGGAGGTCATGGCAACCCACTCTAGTATTCCTGTCTGGAGAATCCCCGTGGACAGAGGTGCTGGCAGGCTACAGTCCATGGGGTCGCAAAGACTCGGACATGACAGAGCAACTAAGCACAGCACAGCACAATATAGCACAGGGAACTGGACTCAATCCTGTATTGTGACCTATATGGGAATAGAATCTAAAAAAGAGTGGATATATGTATACGTGTAACTGAGTCACTTTGCTGTACACCTGAAATTAAGGCAACATTGTAAATCAACTATAATTGAATTAAAAATTTTAAAATAACATAGAAAGTGGCCACATACTCCCTTTCAACACATCCAGAGATGGAGGACTCATGCCTCTGAAGGGGTTTCCAGCTGGAAGAGAAGCCGTAGAGGATACAGCAGAGAGGAGGCCTTGATGCCTGGAGGTCTGTGGGGCAGACACATGCCCACCACAACCACCAAGAACAAAACTCAAGCAAGTGACCTGACAAGCAGGCAAGACACTCTTAAGGCAAGAAGACAACCCCTGCTGGAGTTAAGACACCCCCTAAAGCACAAGGTCACAGTTTATTGTTCTGGGATCTTAAGGTATGTCAGGGAATTTCTGTCCTGGGGATTCTGAAAATACTGAGGAAAAATCTCCATGGATGGGGTGCTTATGTTCAGATTCTTGGGAAATACCCAGTGTACTTCTCTTGTCCTGACATCGGTACTAATGGTCCCCTTCTCACTCTTAAAATATCTTCATTTGGACAATGAAGTACTTGTCACATTAACTCTGGACAAAGGCAGGAGTCCAGAGAACCTCTTCCAGGCTAGGACGCCAGCAATTCTGCTGGAATTTCTGGATCCCCAGAGACTTCAAGAGATAGTGTGCTAGTTTATCCCCTTGAAATCACCAAATCAAATCGAAAATGATAATAAGCAAAAAGTCAAGCTAAGGGACTGGCAGGGCCTGCTGAATTGCGACACCTAGTGGGGAGAGTTCACAGTGCTGGAGGCTGGGTTAAAGGGACACCCCAGGACTGGCCATGGGTTATTTCAAGTCAGCTGGTAAAACAAAGAACAACAGCTGACATTTACCCAGCACTATATTTTCCAATAGTCATGTGCGGATGTGAGAGCTGGACCATAAAGAAAGCTCAGAAAAGTTAGGTAACATCCTCCAGGTCACTAAATAGCTAGTGAATGGGCACATCACTGCCTCCTGGTCGTCTCCATCGCCAGAGGATGAAGCTCCTTCAGAGGTATCTCCCATCTAAGATGACTTCAACTAACCATCTGACGTGGAGGTGATGTAAAGGAACGGTGAGAGGCAGAGTGTGTACCAGGAGGTCTGTTTTCATATCTAATAGAAAAGAGTAGTTGTTTCTGTACCAGTCAGGGACTAAATTTGGGCCATTAAACCAGACAATGAGGAAATCTATAAACCATCTGTTCAAGGCACAGTGGAGCTGCTCATTTAAATAAACACTTTCCAGCATGAAAAATGAAACAGCTCCTCCCCTCCCCATCCCCTTCAACAACATTTGCTCGTGGAATTTGAAGAGTGGTCACTGCAGCTTGCCAGCTGCCCCCGGGGGACCCAGACCCAGATGTCCCAACATTCTCACTGCAAGGAAGGCCGAAGTGACCGAAGACTTTCTCCTGCTTCCTTTACACACTCTCCCTTCTAAAGAAGGCAGATCATCCCCAGGACCTCTCTCTCCTTCAACTTCTTTCTCTTCCAAAGCTAAAAAGTGAGGCAGGTGAACCAGGGCCAAGGGACCATAGACCATGGGCAGTCTTGTTAGAAGTCTTTGTTAGAAGGTTGCCAGGCAATATTTGGGACATGCTTATTTTCAGTTCAGTTCAGTCGCTCAGTCATGTCCGACTCTTTGTGACCCCATGAACCACAGAACACCAGGCCTCCCTGTCCATCACCAACTCCCGGAGTCCACCCAAACCCATGTCCATTGAGTCGGTGATGCCATCCAATCATCTTATGCTCTGTCGTCCCCTTCTCCTCCTGCCCTCAATCTTTCCCAGCATCAGGGTCTTTTCCAATGAGTCAGCTCTTCGCATCAGGTGGCCAAAGTATTAGAGTTTCAGCTTCAGCTGAAACTGTCCAATGAACACCCAGGACTGATGTCCTTTAGGATGGACTGGTTGGATCTCCTTGCAGTCCAAGGGACTCTCAAGAGTCTTCTCCAACACCACAGTTCAAAAGCATCAGTTTTCAGCACTCAGCTTTCTTTATAGTCCAACTCTCACATCCATACATGACTACTGGAAAAACCACAGCCTTGACTAGACGGACCTTTGTTGGCAAAATAATGTCTCTGCTTTTTAAAATGCTACCTAGGTTGGTCATAACTTTCCTTCCAAGGAGTAAGCGTCTTTTAATTTCATGGCTGCAATCACCATCTGCAGTGATTTAGAAAGCATTAATTGCTTATCTGAAATTTGCTATTTATCTAAGTGTCCTGTATTTTTAACTGCTAAATCTGGCAACTTTACTTTGCAATTGTCACTGAAACAGCTGGAAAACATAAACAGTCAGAGTTCTGCAAACTTCTTCTGTAAGGGGCCAGATACTCAGTATTTTAGGCTTCGAAGACCTTACAGTCTCCATCACACTCACCTCTGCCACTGCAGTACATAACTCAGCCAAAAACAACACAGCATGAGTGAGCACGACTCTGTCCCAGTAAAGCTTTATTTACAAAAATAGACAGCAGGCCATAGTTGGCCAATTCTTGGACCATTAGATCCTTCAGACTCTGGGCTATCTTCACAGGTGTGGTAGGGGCAAGAGTGGCTTGAATCTGAGTTCTCAAGTGTGGAAAAAGTGAAAGAGAGTGATCAAAAATCACTGAGCATAATGCATACGTGTAATTCGGGGTGGGTGTGCACACAGGCACATGTGGCCCTTTGGAAAGCAGGCGCTTCTTAGAACAGGGGTGGTCTGGAGCTGCTGAGGTTTTGCAAAGTCTCTGCCAGCCCCTGTGTGAAGAAGTGCAGGTTCTCTGCCGGAACTCCTGACAGTCGGCATGTGCTCTGTTAAGACAGAAATGCACAGGCAACATCGTGAGATCAGACAGAAGGCACAGACGCCAAGTAAAGCAGGTCAACCCAGGAGAAGGCCTTCAGGTGAGCTAAAGCTGTTGGCACTTGTCTACCTGAGCCTGAGTGCTGCAATGAAAATCAAAGATCCTGCGTGCCACAGCTGAAACCGGCACAGCCAAATAAATAAATATTAAACAGAAAAGAGTCAGGTATGACTGAGTCCCTTTGCTTTTCACCTGAAACTATCACAACATTGTTAATCGGTTATACCCCAATACAAAATAAGAAGTTTTACGTTTAAGGAAAAAATAAACCACAGCCCTGGGACACCCTAAGTGGTCCAGTGGTTAAGACTTTACCTTCCAATGCAGTGGGTGTGGGTCAGGGAACTAAGATCCCCCATGCCTCTTCACCAAAAGACCAAAACATAATAACAGAAGCAATATTGTAACAAATTCAATAAAAGACACACAAAAAAATTTTTTTAAGGAATCAGGTCTGAATTGACCAACTCTCCCACAGATAAGAGACTTCCCTGGTTGCTCAGACAGTAAGGAATCTGTCTGAAATGCAGGAGACCCCGATAGGGAATCCCTGAGTTGGGAAAATCCCCTGGAGAAGGGAATGGCAACCCACTCCACTATTCTTGACTGGAGAATTCCATGGACAGAGGAGCCTGGCGGGCTACAGTCCATGGGGTCACAAAAGAGTCAGACATGACTGACAGACCCACAGATAATATCTATACATGCTGGACAACATACAAAAACACAAAACCAGAAAAAACAAACAAACAGAAAACAACAAAACCAAAACAAACAAAAAACCTCCCAAAATCCAACTACCTAAGAGTTCTTAAAAACTGAACCCGAGCACAGAGACTTTGGAGAGGATTCAAAATGGGTGCAAAGCAACTGGCATTGGATGATTTCCCATTTTTTAGAAAATGTTCCCCACATTGGCCACAGTCACAGTGCAGCATGAGACAGGTGAAATGCAATAGAAAACCCACTGTCTTTCTGGCAGGAGGAACTGGAGCCTGGAGCCCAGAGCGTTAAGCTTGCTGAAGAGGTGGGGGGTGTGGATCTTGGAAAGGAGAGAGGCAGAGAAGAGGAGCCCTGAATTCCCGGTAATGCAAACTCTGCCCGAGCCTCCAGTTGAGGCGCCTGAACCACATCTGAGCAAGCGAAACAGCATCTATCCCTGCAAAGATAAAAGAACCAAACAGCCTTGAGCAGTTGCCAGCTGCAAGGAAGACAGTGTGTGTAGTTTGACGTTAACCAAGTTAATTACCTACTCAAGAAAAATATCAGCAGTTTCCTGAGGGATAGAGTAGAATTCAGGGTCTCTTCAATACAACCTTCAAAATATTCAGGGTATAACCTAAAATTCTCATGTACAAAGAACCAGGAAAACATGGCCCATTCTCAAGAGGAAGACAAAACAGAGGCCAGTCCAAGATGATTCAGATGCTGCAATTATCAGACAAGGACATTTAAAGCGACTCTTATAACGGTATTCAAGGATATAAAGAAAAAATACATTTATAATAAAAGAACAGATAGGAAACCACAGCAGAAAAAAAAATAGAAAATATAAAAGAGAACCAAATGGAAATTTTAGAACTAAATATCTGGAATAAAAATAATTCAGGGTGTGGGCTTAATGGTCAAATGAAGATCCAGGGGAAGAGAACATGAACTTGAAGACATATCAATAGAAAGTAATGAATGGGAAAGAAAGAAAACAGATCAGAAAGGAAAAAAATGACAAAGTGTCAGGGACCTGTGGAATAATATCAAAATGTCTAATATATGGGTAATTAGAGTCCCAGGAGAAGAAAGGGAAAATGGGACAGAAAATATGTATACATACGTATTTAAAAGCTTGTGGGAAGAGATTTCCCTGGTGGGTCTGTGGTTAAGAACCCACCTTCCAAACTTTCCTGGTGGTGCAGTGGATAAGAATCCACCTGTCAATGAAGGGGACACGGGTTTGATTCCTGGTCCAAGAAGATTCCACTTGCCCCGGGGCAACAAAGTTTGTGTGCCACAACTACTGAGCCCACCCACCTGGAGCCTGTGCTCCGCCACAAGAGAAGCCCACGCACTGCAATGAAGAGTAGCCCTCACTTGCTGTAACTAGAGAAAACCCACACTCAGCAGTGAAGACCCAGCACAACCAAAAACAACAAAATGAAATCTGCCTTCCAACAGATGTTAGTAAAGAATCTGCCTGCAATGCAGGAGACCCTGGTTTGATTCCTGGGTAGGGAAGATCCGCTGGAAGAAGGGATAGGCTACCCACTCCAGTATTCTTGGGCTTCTCTTGTGGCTCAGCTGGTCAAGAATTCACCTACAATGCAGGAGACCTGGGTTCGATCCCTGGGTTGGGAAGATCCCCTGGAGAAGCGAAAGGCTACCCACTCCAGTACTCTGGCCTGGAGAATTCTATGGACTGTATAGTCCATGGGGTCACAAAGAGTCAGACACGACTAAGCAACTTTCATTTTCCAACAGAGGAGACGTGCCTTTAATCCTCTTGTTGGGGAACTAAGGCCCCTTGTGCAACTAAGCCTGCGTGGTGCAACAAAGATCTAAGACCTGACGCAACCAAATAACTAAAATATGAAAGAAAAACAAAAGCTCTTGGGAGGATCCTGTTGAGAGAAAAAAGTTGAGTACATGGGAAAGATGAAGAAGTGAAGTCGCTCAGTCGTGTCTGACTCTTTGTGACCCCATGGATAGTAGCCTATCAGTCTCCTCCGTCCATGGGATTTTCCAGGCAAGAGTACTGGAGTGGGTTGCCATTTCTTTCTCCAGCGATCTTCCCCACCCAGGGATCAAACCCAGGTCTCCCGCATTGTAGGCAGATGCTTTTACCATCTGAGCCACCAGGGAAGCCAGATAAGCAACCACAAATTATAGAAGTTTTCATAGAAAGAGGAAAGGGATTACAGAAGTAAAGTGTAGAGATTTGGCTAACGCAGGAAAGACAACAGTCATTGTACTGGGGGCAGGACAGGGAGAGGATGGAGAGGGGCAAGGAGAGGTGCATTTCTGTTCTTCATGGGGATGCTACGGTTGGGACGTCACCAGATGGCAAAATGACGGACGGTTGAGGTCAGGCTGTCACCAGGACTGTTGGAAACATGCGCCTGCAGCCTGAGAAGGACGGCAGACAGGAAGTGGGAGGACTAGAGGGCTGGTAGTGTGAGGAGAAGAGCTGGGGTGCCAGTGAGGGGGATGGTCCAGTGGGAGTAACTGAGCAGACAGCAGAAAAGACAGGGGGGAGGCTGACTTTGGGGTTTGGAGCAGAACAGTCTCCTGTGGTGCCAGACCCAGCAGGGCTCAGCAGGGTTCCCTGCTCAGGATATCACAGGCGGTGACCCGGGTGCTGGCCAGGTTGTGTTCACTCGGGCCGTGGTCAGAATTCACTCTCTCACAGGCCCTGGCTGATGGCTGGCTCCTGCTGGAGGCTGCCCCAGCGCCTGGCCAGGTGGTCTGGCCCGGCATGGCCACCTGCTTCACAGCACCAGCAGTCTCTGGACTACATCTGTTAGTAACATGGAGTCTGTATAACAGAATCACAGTTTGACATCCCATCGCCTTCACCATGGCCTCTTCGTTAGAAACATGTCACAGGCACACGTGCTCAAGAGGACAGCATCTCAGAGAGGTGTGAACACCAGGAGTCAGGGATCTGGGGTGGGGGTGCGCCTTGGGGTATGTCCTCCACCGAAAGGAAGGGGATATGGGGATTTGCTGGCCACTGCAGGGCAGCGTGCTGGGAAGAGGTGGGAGCTGGGTCAGGGCAAGGGCCTGGCAAGGGATGGGTGGGCTTGCGGAGAGGGTCCTAGACGTTGATAAAGACTGAGTTATCTGCCTTTCATGAGTCACACAGACTATGAAAAAGCAATCTGCTTACCTATGATAATATGCTGTGTCAAACAGGTTAACTTTGTTAAGTATATATTGATTTTACTTCCTCCCAAAGGATGGCCTCTTTAAAGAGCAGATGGTTGAGCACGGACACCAAGACAGCCTGAGAGGAGCCCGGGAGAGGACAGGGAGAAAGAAAACGCCAGCCCGTTCCCAGCAGAAGAGGCAGAGAGCCCGGAAGCCAAGGAGAGAGTCGAAGCCCGTGCTTTGAAACTAGAACTCAGCCTAGTGAGCTTGATAAGGTTGAGAGATGAAACTGTGTGACTGTCAATAAAACGATCAGAGGACGATGGCTGATAAGACCCGAGGATCATAAAAGTGACGAGAGCACACTTGAAGCCCTGGCCAGGACAGCCACGATCCAAGTTGATATACATCCATGTGTGACGTTCAAAATTTCGTTATAATTAAAATATTCATTGAAAGAAAGTGTTAGTCTCTCAGTCATGTCTGACTCTTTGCAATCCCTTGGACTGTAGCCCACTGGGCTCCTCTGTTCATGGAATTCTCCAGGCAAGAATACTGGAGTAGGTAACTGCTGCTGCTTGGGCTTCCCTGGTGGCTCAGATGGTAAAGAATCCGCCTGCAATGAGGGAGACATGGGTTCGAAACCCAGGTTGGAGAGATCAGTATGTCCATGGAATTCTCCAGGCAAGAGTACTGAAGTAGGTAGCTATTCCATTCTCCAGGGATCTTCCTGACCTGGGGATTGAACCTGGGTCTCCTGAATTGCAGGCAGATTCTTTACTGCCTGAGCCACAAGGGAAGCTCAAAATATGTGCAGTGTGACAATAAAAAGAAGCAGCAGCTGATAGCTAAAAGCTAGTCATTTAGAGGGGCAATCAAATGAGAAGCTCTTATATTTTCTTTTTTTTTAGTTTTTTTTAAATTTATTTTTATTTATTTGGCTAAGCTGGGTCTTAGTCGCTGCATGTAGGATCTAGTTCCCTGACCAGGGATTGAACCTGGGTCCCCTGCATTGGGAGCACAAAGTCTTAGCCACTGGACCACCAGGGATGTCCCCAGTAGAGTATATTTTCTAAAGGACAGAGCAGGATTGGAGTTAACTAGACATGTCCACATGAGCTCATGTTCCAGCTCTCTCACTGGAGTGGACAGGAGTGGACATTCCTTCCTGCCCTCAGTGCCCATGGAGACAATGTGATTTGCACCACGAGGGCCCAGGTATTTGTCACTAATAACATTCACCATTTAAAAAAGCAGGGCTCCCTGGAGAATGGCTGAGTCCACATCTCAGTGCAGAGGAGTGCCAGCAGACCTAAGTCTAATAGCTGAGGCCAGAGCTTGGTAATCCAGAGGACTCAAAAAGTGGTGTTGAAAGGAGGGACACAGCAAAACAAACCAAAGCTGGTGATCTGAGTTATCAGAAAGGAATCAAAACTTGTAAAAAGCCTGAGTCCCTAATAACACTGAATACGGGTTAGACTTAAAAAAGGTGCACGGGAGCTCTCAAAAATGTCAGCTATTCCAGCAATGTGCATGCCACAGCCAAGTGCGGGTTAATAATTAAGCTGTGAATTTTTGGAGCTTTTATCCAGGCAGTGAGATACCTAGGGATGAAAGAGGCCCTGAGGTGTCTTTTTTTTTTTTTTTTTAAGGTGAGGGTTTTAAGAATTTTGTTATTGTGGCAGGCAAAACTTGACCCCAAAAAGTCACTCCCACAGATAATTGCCAGACTGGGTGACATCTAGACTCTATCCCCAGCCTCCTGCAATCTCTGAATCTGTAACAGTATGGTAGCTTCAAATACAAAGCTTATAACCCCAAAGTGTAAAGATATTCAAGTCCTAAATCTTCACTTTAGTCATCTCAGCCCACCCGTGAGGCTGATTCTGCTTGCTTTGTTTGGACAGAGGCTTGAAAATAAATGTAAATATGATGAATGGCACAAACATGTATCGATATTGGAAGTTTTGTGATACGTTTAAGTATACGTGTAGCAGTAAATGTTATAACCAGAGAAGGAAATGGCAACCCACTCCAGTACTCTTGCCTGGAAAATCCCATGGGTGGAGGAGCATGGTGGGCTACAGTCCATGTGATCGCAGAGTCAGTCATAACTGAGCGACTTCACTTCTTCACTTCAAATGTTATAATCATTAGGGTAACTTATATTTTATCTTGGTTTGGGGGTAATTTTAAAAACACAATCTTTGTTGGTGGTGGTGGTGGTCAAGCCAAGTGGCTTGCAGGATCTTAGTTCCCCAACCAGGGATTGAACCTGTACCCTCAGCAGTGAAAGCTCAGAACTTAACTACTGGATCACCAGGGAGTTCCCTAGAAATATAACTTAAATTTTACATCCTCTTTAAAAATTCACATAACATGAAATTCACCATTTTTAAATGAACAATTTTTATCTGCTTTTTTAAGTTGTTGAAAAAGTATAAAAGTATGTTATATATTAGACTTATGATGTTAATTTAATACTAAGGTGGATTAAGTGTGAAGGTTAAATGTTTAAATAAGTCTGCTTAGATCTGTAAGTTGAAACTTACTATGTTTCATGAATAGTGTATGTTCCTAGTATTACATTCTAAGTGTCTTAAGATTTTGTTAGATTTGTAAGTGTGCCTTGTTAGATATTTGAAGTGCTTAATTATAGTTTTGTCTAAGCTAATTTAACCAAGTTTGTAAGTGGTAGTAAATGTTTAGAGAATTTGTAAGCAAATTAAACATTAATCAAAAAGAAAGGGAGATTTAACATAAAATACTATCTTTCTGAACAAAATAGCAGGATTTGCAAGTTGAACTTAATAAAATCAGGCTTTAAAATTTACAACTTTAATCAACTGAAAAAAAATTAAAATACACAAATAACTTGAAGTATTCTTTCTCATGCATGAAAATTTCCCCTCAGGCATTAAAAATTCAATTAATAGTGACTTCAGTTCAGTTCAGTCGCTCAGTCGTGTCCAACTCTCCGCCACCCCATGAATCACAGCACGCCAGGCCTCCCTGTCCATCACCAACTGCCAGAGTTCACTCAAACTCGTCCACAGAGTCGGTGATGCCATCCAGCCATCTCATTCTCGGTCGTCCCCTTCTTCTCTCACCCCCAACCTTTCCCAGCATCAGAGTCTTTTCCAGTGAGTCAACTCGTCGCATGAGGTGGCCAAAGTATTGCAGTTTCAGCTTCAGCATCAGTTTATAAACTAATACAATGGTATAGAATGATGTTGTTGAAATTTTTGACCGCTGAAAATATTACAAGTCAAATGAAAAGGAAGTATCCTTTTTTGAATTTGTTAACTTTTTAAGTTCTGTTTTTATTGATATTATTTTATTTATAGTAACTAAATCAAACAATGATGAGGGGGACTTCCCTGGTAGTGCAGCAATTAAAACGCTGTGCTTCCAATGCAGGGGGCCTGGGTTCAATCTGGTGGGGAATTAAGACCCCACATGCCACGCGGTGCAGCCAAAAAATTAAAAATAAATAAATAATGGCAATGTCTTATCTGATTTTATTAAAAATCCAGACCCTGCTCTGCTGCATATTAAAGATGGCCACTAATTCTTCAAAAGCAAAACAAACAAACAGAAAAACCAGTGATGAGTATGTTGATCAGAAAAACCACACCTTTCCCAGGGGAGGAAGTCCATCGCCTGCTCCACCTCCTGGTGGAAGGCAGGGCTTTTCTCTGCGCCTGGTTAGAAAGCCTAGCCTGTTGCTTCTCGGATTGCACTCTGCGTGGGAATCACCTGCAGGTTTTGATCCCGGGAGGGTGGGGTGAGAGTACCTGGGTTCTGAGCCCCAAGTGCGTGCTCTGCCCACGTGAGCACACATGGATGTGGCTCTTCTCGGGGGTCCCATTTACCAAGGGCTGGAGCTGCTCCGTCAGCTAGATCGGCCACGTCTGTGTCTCCGTGGCTGGAACAAGCCGTCTTGCTGTCACACTTCGGCGGGACCAGGGGGCCACTGTCTCCTCTAAGGAGGCGCTGAAGCAAATGCTCTCTGTTGCCCTTGACCCACTCCCTCCATCACAGAGACCAGATCCCAGATTCTCTGGGTACAGCCATGGGAAGGATAAACAGAACAGGAAGGCGGCCCGGTTTTGCTTATTTGTTGTGTGATCCCCTGCTGGCAGATAAGCTCTCCCAGGACCTGCACTTTGATTCTATTCACTGCTGCATCCCAGGAGCAGACACGGGAACCATGCCAGACATATCCTAGGTGCTCAGCGATTGTTTAATGGGATAAACTCGGCCTATTTGGGCTGTAGGCTTTCAGGCCAACCCTTCTAGACTTTGACATTGGGGTGCAAGCTCAGCTGATAAAGACAGTGGTCAGTGCCTTGCTGAGCCTCAACTGTGCATCTCTCTCTCTCGAGGGGGAAGAACTGTGACCAAGAGTCGATCTGGGTCTTCTTAGGCCCCTGGCTAAAACGACAGCTGAAGACCACTTCCATCTCAGAGCCCAGGCCAGAGGAGGGTGGTCCTCCCTCAAGGCCGAGGGAAGACACGGACCAGAGGCAGAAATAGAGCAGACGGCCATCGAGAAAACCGAGGCCCCAAAAGCTGCAAGGGGAATGCAGTGAGTTGCCAAACCCAAGGGAGCAGAAGCAAATATCAAAGCCAGGGACCAGGGCCAGGAATCCAAGACCCAGGGAGATGAAGGGGAAGAGCAAGTGGGCCTGCAGTAAGTGGGGAGGAGCCGGGCCGTTCCCCGGAGCAGGCATGTGAAGCTTGCTTTAATGTGCCTCCAGGAGCGGGGCCAGGGCAGCCTGTCAAGATTAAAGGGGGCCTGGGTGGGATAGACAGAACGGCATTCCCTGGGGGCTCCTGGTTTTCTAGGGCTAAAGCTGGGAGGTGGGTGAGTGGGCGGCGTGTGGTTTCTCGAGTCCCAAGGCTGCTTTGAATTCCAACTTGCACTTCCCGACTTCGTCACCTCTAGCAGTCACTGAAAAGTCATCTCACCTTTACTTGCTGTTTGTTTTTCTTGAGGGGCCAAGCTCTGTCTGACTCTCCATGACATCTATGGACTGCAACACGTCAGGCTTCCCTGTCCTTCACTATCTCCCGGAGTTTGCTCAAACTCGTGTCCAATGAATCGGTGATGCCATCCAACCATCTCATCCTCTGCTGCCCTTTGCTGTTAGGAAGGTGCAAACTCATAATCAAAGTCTGTTTCTCCCCCACAATCTCCAAGTGATATAGGCATATCCAGCCTCCACAAAGTGTCTACATCAGGATCAGTGAGGGATTCAGAGAAAGAAACTGGAAAGAAGTCGGCCAAGTAGTGACTGGAGAGGAAAAGCAGGAGGAGAGACTCATGCCAAGCTTCAGAAATGCTGGGCTCGCCTTTGGGAGGGAGTCTGCAGACAGAAGCGGATCCCCTTTGATATCAAGAAAACATCCCCCCCCCCATCACAGGATGCTCGGCAGGCTCTTGCTCTGAACATCTCATTGCTACCCAATTACTTCCAAAATGGGACTGCTCGCCCGCCAGCTGGCATGCACATTTCCCTCCAGTGTTTGTGGTCGTCTGATCTTTACTTCTCTAATTATCCTGCACAATCTCCACCCCTGTGCAAATAGGAGCATTTTCCAGAGAGATGAGCAAGCTTCCACTGTCAATGACTGCCAGTGGACTCCCAGGGTCTCCGGGGCCAGCTCCCAGGTCTCCGCCCAGCACCAGCATCTGGAACAAAACCTCCTACACGCTCCTAACCTGCTCACCACTACAGTCACCAGGCAAGGAGCCAGAGAAGCCAGGTGGAAGGACAAGGCCTGCGACGTGGTGACCGGGTGACGTGAGCGAGCGACTGCTCCAAGCCTCGGTTCCTTCATCTGTGAAGAAAGTGTCTGCAGCGTCACAAAGCAGCTGCAAAGCCAAGCAAGACAGTGTGTTTAAAGGTGCTGTGCAGGCGCTCCCCCGGTGGTCTGCTGGTTAAGAATCCGCCTGCCGATGCAGGGGACTCAGGCTCGATCCCAGAAGCTTCCGCATGCCGAGGAGCCACCCGCCACAACACCTGAGCCCACGTGTCTACTGCCTGTGCTCCACAACTAGAGAAGCCCACGCGCAGCCCCCGCTCGCCACAACTAGAGAAAGCCCCCAAGCAGTAACAAAGACCCATCACAGCTGAAAATAAATAAACACACCTTAAGAAAAAAGTGCTCTGTAAACTGAAAAGTGCTACAGAGTCAGGAGTGGAATTACTACTGTTGTTGTTATAGCTATTCATGCTTCAAATGGCATAATGCATTATGCCATCATGCATTAGTTAGAAATATGTTTGGCTGCAAATTACAAAAAAACACAAAATAAAAGTGACTTAAAGAAGATAGCTTATTTCTCTCTCATATAAAATCAGTCCAGAGCTGTAATGGTGTTTCGTGGAACCAAAGATCCAAGATCCTTTTACCTTATTGGTTTACCATTGGTAACTTCTATTCCTAAGGTTATTTCTTAGTATAAAATGGCTGCAGAAACTCCAGCCATTACATCACAATCCAGTCAACTGAAAAGGAGAGGTGAAGAAGAGCATGCCCTCTTTCTTTTTATTTATTTGACTTCCCCATTTCTTAGTTGCAGCACATGGGATCTAGTTCCCTGACCAGGGATCTAACTCAGGCCCCCTGCATTGGGAGTGTGGATTGTTAGCCACTGGATCATCAGGGAGTCAGTCAGTCAGTCAGTTCAGTCGCTCAGTCGTGTCCGACTCTCCGCGACCCCGTGAATCACAGCACGCCAGGCCTCCCTGTCCATCACCAACTCCCGGAGTACACTCAAACTCATGTCCACAGAGTCGGTGATGCCATCCAGCCATCTCATTCTCCGTCGTCCCCTTCTCCTCCCGCCCCCAACCTTTCCCAGCATCAGAGTCTTTTCCAGTGAGTCAACTCGTCGCATGAGGTGGCCAAAGTATTGCAGTTTCAGCTTTAGCATCAGTCCCTCCAATGAACACCCAGGATTGATATCCTTTAGAATGGACTGGTTGGATCTCCTTGCAGTATAAGGGACTCTCAAGAGTCTTCTCCAACACCACAGTTCAAAAGCATCGATTCTTCGGCGATCAGCTTTCTTCACAGTCCAACTCTCACATCCATACATGACCACGGGAAAAACCATTGCCTTGACTAGACGGACCTTGGTTGGCAAAGTAATGTCTCTGCTTTTTAATATACTATCAAGGTTGGTCATAACTTTCCTTCCAAGGAGCAAGCGTCTTTTAATTTCATGGCTGCAATCAGCATCTGCAGTGATTTTGGAGCCCAAAAAAATAAAGTCTGACACTGTTTCCACTGTTTTTCCATCTATTTCCCATGAAGTGATGGGACCAGATGCCATGATCTTTGTTTTCTGAATGTTGAGCTTCAAGCCAACCTTTTCACTCTCCTCTTTCACTTTCATCAAGAGGCTTTTGAGTTCCTCTTCACTTTCTGCCATAAGGGTAGTGTCATCTGCATATCTGAGGTTATTGATATTTCTCCCAGCAATCTTGATTCCAGCTTGTGCTTCTTCCAGCCCAGCGTTCCTCATGATGTACTCTGCATATAAGTTAAATAAGCAAGGTGACAATATACAACCTTGACGTACACCTTTTCCTACTTGGAACCAGTCTGGATCATCAGGGAAGTCTCCCTCTATTAGGACACTTCTGGAAACTGCAGCTCTATTTGCCTCCATTGGTCAAACTCAGCCTCATCTAGTGACACGGGAGACTAGGAAATATGGCTTTTATTCTGAGGACCATGTGCCCAGCTAAAAATGGGGGATTCTATTACTCAGGAAGAAGGGAAACCAGGGCATCTCTGCCCCAAGTGATTGTTTCTCTCTCCTCACTTTAATCTACATGCCAGTGCACAGCTCCCCTGGAAATGCTTTCTTCTGTTTACGACTGAGAAGAAAACCACTATTTCCTGCTTTCCTCCCTGCCTCCTCTGCCCTTCAGTGTTGGAATGACTCAGGGCAGTCCTGGGACACCTCCTCTTCTTCAGCCATCTTCTCCTCCTAAGTAATCTCATCTAGTCTCAAGGGCTTATATACCCACCCAGGCGCCAGTGAAACCTAGACCGAGCCCTGACCGCTCCCCTTCATTCCAGAATCGCAAGGGCAGCTGCTATGGACGCCTCCACTGGGAGGTCTAACAGGGATCTCAACTCAGCTCCGATCTCCACCTGCATTTTTGCTCCTCCTCGAGTCTCTCCCATCATTGTAAGTATGTGACTTGAGCCAGGAACCTTGGAGTTAACCTTGCTTCCTCACTTTCCTGCCCACCCCGGACCCAAGCCTCAGGAAATCAAAGTGACGGTCTTCAAACACATCTCAAGGTCATTGGCTTTCTTTCCTCTCTGCCACTAACCCGCATCCAGAGCACTGTCTCCCCCCTCAACTCTGCAGCCACTCCTAATGGGGTCTCCCTGCTGCCCCCCACCCCTGCCCTCCACTTATCCATCCTCACCTGACAGCCAGATTGACATTTCAAATAAGTGACTTGGCACAAAGGTGGTAGATTCCACACATCCATCTTTGTTTTCTCTTGAAACCCTTCTAGGATGACTGCATAGGGATTTTTTTTTAATAAATCCTCAAGGATATAAATCTTTTTTTTTTTTTAAATATAAATCTCAACAAGATCAGGAAGATGGGGAAAAAGTTCAAGAGCTGGAAAACAGAAGAATGGGTGCTGGCTGACTTAGCAGACCAAGGGAGCAGAACCCTAACCCAGAGGAAGCCAGAAAGGAGCGTGGTTTCTACCTCCGACCCAACTCGCCAAGAGTCAAGAGCCGACGGCTCCGGGGGTCTCTGCAAGTGGAGGTGGAGGTAGCGGTGGGGGTTGGGAGGCTGCTCCAAGTCAGTTCAGGAAGAGATCAATGCCCAGGGCCCCTCCTGACTCCTTGCAGCTCCGCCTCCCAGCTCCGGCAGAAGTCTGAGCTCTTCCTCATGAGCTGGGAGACACCAGGTCCAAGTGAACACAAGAGGCTCGTGCAGAACAGAGGGTCCATGCACAACACACTGGCGGCCAGACGGTTCTCCACAGCAGAAAGTTGGGGGAGCCCTTTCCATGGAACCAGACGAGGCCAGGAAGCAATGCCCTAAAGCAGTCTGCACCCTAGGACTGGATGGTCACAGATGAGCCAATCCCCTGCTCACAGCTGCCCACCTGCTCAGTCTCCCACGGGCATCTGGGACCCTCTGAAGCAGAGGTGGACGACAAACAGATGACTGGGTGGATGATCAAGGATGACTGGGAGTCTGAGCAAAAGCTCCAGTGCAAAGTCTAAAACAGATCTGGAGGAAACAGGTCAGGTTGGGATGGGACCCACACCCCTGAAACCATTGCTGCCCTCTCAGGTCAACCAGTGGTGATGTGGACCCCTGAGAGGGGGACAGGATGTCACCCCAGCTGCACCCATGCCCCTTACCTGTCTTCCCACCTCAGCGCCCTCCCAGTGGGTCTCCCTTCCCGGATCATCATGTGGCCGCTCTTGCTGTGACCGTGGACAGGCCCTCGTTGGCCCCTGTGCTGAGGGAGGCCCTTGGTCACTCTCTGACTCAGGAGTTGGGAGCAGTTCCGGGAAAGGGCCACTGTGAGCCAAGCCACCACAGCCCAGTCCAATGACCCCCAGTTTACCGACCCTGGGACGTGAACTGCAGACCACTGTCACAGGCCACGTGTTAGTGCCCTTTGGATTTCTTTTTAGCCATTTAAAAACATAAAAAGTGTACTCAGTGTCACCAAACTGTACAGCTAAATATGGTTAAAACAGTGTGTTTTATATTATGTGACTTTTACTACAATAAAAAAAAAGGTTTAATAATAAAAAATAAAAACCTTTCTTAGCTGCCAGACTCTACAAAGGCAGGCAGTGGACGGGAAACAGCCAAACCCCCCTGACACACCCGCCACCAATGACCTGGCTCCCCAGGGAGGAAGGGCCCCTGGGAGGGGTGGGGGTGATGGTGACACCTGGGTCCCGGGTCCCAGGGAGCGGTGCAGCTCAGGGTGGACTGAAGTGGGTCTGGGCCCCTCAGTCCACTCTAGCCTGCAGTTCTGATTTTGGGGAGCCAGCCAACCCTGTGGGCCTGCTCACTCGCGGGTCAAGGCTAACGTCATGTTCCCAGAAGGCCAGCTTAGGGGCTGTATCCCTAAGGATGCCCGGCCTGCACCTCTGGCTTTGACCACTCTGAATGCAGGGGGTGTTAACTCCATCTGCTGTTACTGAGTACCTAACGCTATGCGTCCCGAGCCACGGTGCTCACAGAGCCCGGGGTCTCGAAGGAGAAGGGAAGGGGTTGACCGGCCCCGGCGGCGGCCAAGGCTCTCCTCCCTGACGGCCCAGTCAGCTGGACCTGTTGCCTTGTGTTCTATCAACAAGGACTCCTTCGTTTCCATACAAAGAAATCACCACACAGACGCCTTGGTGTGTGGAGCAGGCTTTACTGAGGTTTGGAGACAAAGAGGGTTTACATAGCAAAATACAAAACACTTGAAGTTGAATGTCAGACACCCACGAACCCAGACACCATTGCCTCCCGCCGGCCTCCCGCCTTCCTCAGAGGTGCAGGCCCACCTCACCCGTTCCGTCGCGGGAAGTGAAACAAAAACCCACTTGCGGACAGCTTCTTCATCGGAGCGGCTCGGCGCTCCCTTTCCAGTTCTTCTCTCGATGAAGAACACCTGCTCCCAGTTTCCGACTCCCCACCTCACCGCCCCAGCCCCGCCCACAGAGTGGGGAGGAGAGTCTAAAACTGCGGCCTCCGTGGGAACCGGGCGCCCCGAGGCCTCTCTCTGCCTCTTCTTTCGGCCATACCGCAGCATGTGGGATCAGCCAGCATTCGAGCGCATGCCCCCTCCACTGGAAACCCGGAGTCTCAACCACTGGACCACCAGGGAAGTCCCTTCTCTCTGCCTTTTAAAGAACATCAGAGCAGAGCTTTTGTTTCTCTAAAAGTGTGTGTGTGTGTGTGTGTGCGCGCGCGCACGCGTGCATGCTGGCACCTACATGTCCATACGTGTGTGTGTGCGGTGTAAGTCTGTGTGTCTATGTGATGAATGTTGAGTGTGTGTGTGTAGGTGTATGGTACATGCATGTGTGTGTGATGAGTGTAAGAATGTGTGTAGGTGTGTGTGTCTATGTGTAAGTGTGCGCATAGTGTGTGCAGATATGTGCTATATGTGTGTGTGAGTGTGTATACAGTGTGTGTGTAGGTGTGTGGTACATGTGGTATGTTTGTGATGGTGTGTATGTCTATGTGTGAGTGTGTGCGTATACTGTGTGTAGGCGTGTACTGTGTGTGTGTATACAGAGTGGGTGTGTGTGTGTGTGTGTGTAGGAGTGTGGTACATGCGGTATGTTTGTGATGGTGTGTATGTCTATGTGTGAGTATGTGCGTATACTGTGTGTAGGTGTGTACTGTGTGTGTGAGTGTGTATACAGTGTGTGTGTGAATGTGTATACAGTGTGGGTGGGTGTGAGTGTGTATACTGTGTGTGTGTGTGAGGATGTATACAGTGTGTGAGTGTGTAGGTGTGTGGTACATGTGGTATGTTTGTGATGGTGTGTATGTCTATGTGTAAGTGTGTGCGTATACTGTGTGTAGGTATATACTGTGTGTGTGTGTGTGTGTGTGAGTGTGTATACAGTGTGTGTGTGTGTGTGTAGGTGTGTGGTACATGTGGTATGTTTGTGATGGTGTGTATGTCTATGTGTGAGTGTGTGCGTATACTGTGTGTAGGTATATACTGTATGTGTATGTGTGAGGGTGTATACAGTGTGGGTGTGTGTGTAGGTGTGTGGTACATGTGGTATGTCTGTGATGGGGTGTATGTCTATGTGTGAGTGTGTGCATATACTGTGTGCAGGCGTGTACTGTGTGTGTGTGAGCGTGTATACAGTGTGTGTGTGTGTATACAGTGTGGGTGTGTGTGTGGGAGTATGGTACATGCATGTGTGTGTGTGATAACTACATGAATGGGTGTGCAGGTATGTGTGTCTGTGTAAGTGCATACAGTGTGTGCAGTTGTGTGTGCTGCACTATGTGCATGTATGTATGCTGTGAGTGTGAACATGTAAGTGGGTGGGGCTGAGGTGTTACGGGTAGAGTCAGGACCAACCTCTTCATGCATCGTGCCCCACCATGTGCCCCGCGAGCCAGGTGTGGGCTGCCCCCCCACACATGTGCTCACCCTCCTCCCCACAGCAGCCCACAGTCAGCCCACTTCGTTCCCATTTCGCGGATGGGGTCACAAAGGTTCCCGGAGCTCAGTCAGTTGCCCAGGCCACACAACCAGTAAGAAACCGACTCAGCCCCCAGCAGCCTGGCTCCGGGTTTCTAGCCTCAGATCAACTGCTCCAGATTCACCTTCTTGCTTGCTTTCTCGGCTGACACAACAGTAATGTCAGAAGGGGTCAAACGCAGTGACCCCTGAGATAACCAGGTAAAATGGGCCCCACCCAGCTCCAGCTCTGCCCCTCCTCCGGGCAGATGTGGTCCAGGTGTGCACAGGTGGCCCTGTCTCTGTGGGGTCGGGAGCTCCCTGTGGTCACCACCCCTGCCAGTAAGGGCCACGCTGCCCCTGGCTTCACTGCTCTCGAGTCCCATGGATGGGAGGGGAGCAGGTGCTCCGGCCTCACGCTTCTCACCCATTGGATCCAGTCCACATGCCCCTCAACTCCTGCTGCGTGGGGCTCCCCCCATTAGGAAGAGCACCCCCACTCAATGGAAAGTCCCTGATGACCGCTGGGGCCCTGCCTAGTCACCAGACCCCACGGGTCAGGCACCGTCCAGTTTCCAAGTCCCCACCTCCTGGCTCCCAGTGCCATCGGGTGGGTCCTATCCCTAAGGGTCCCACAGACTCCAGGACCCTCACTCACAGCCCCAAAGGCACAGATCACACACCTTCGAATGTTCACCAGGCACCTGCCGTGCCCCAGATGTGGGGTTTGAATTGTAGAAGTGACAGAGCAGGACAGCTCTGTCCTGCAGTGGCTCCCTTGCCCCTGATGCTGAGTCCAAGGGTAACACAGACTCAGAAACAATGACACTGCTCTGTGAGCCACAGCCGCCTCGTGTTGTTTCCCAGAAACCAGATTCTACAATATTACTCCCTCACTTAAAATCCTTCCAGGACCTCCCATTATACAGAGGAAAATCCAAGCCCTTCCTGACCTTGGGGGCTAGGACCTGGGCCACACCTGGGCCTGCAGTTCCCTCTCTCGGTTCCTGACACAGCCTCCCCGCTGTCCCCACGCACATGCCACCCTCCCCAGGCCCCAGGTCCTCTCTCATCTCCTGGTGGTCCCCCGTCAGTCTGCCCAACCTTTACCTGCTCGATTTGTCTTCCCTCCCAAGTAAGACGTAAGCTCCTCAGAGACTCCATCTGTCTCAGCTATCTGTACTTCCCTGTGCCTGGCATGAACCGGAAGTTAAATAAACACATGTTAAGCTGGTGAATACATCCATTCAGATTCCACAACGCTCCAAGCAAGTTAGTTGGCCTCTCTGGACGCCCCTCCCTCATCTTTAAAATGGGGAGAGCACTTCACCCCCAGGTGAGAACGGAAGAGATGTCTCAGCCCCGATGCCCAGGGACGGGTGACAGGTGCCCTGATGGGTTGTGAGTGGAATGCCTTTGCCCTGACAGGCAGGAGCCAGCAGCCCTTCTGCAGGAGAAGAAGTGGTTCCATGCTGGGAGTGTCACTCCATGCAAGAATGAGTGACAGATCTCCGGGGGCCTGCCGGCTGGGGGACACAAGGTGCCAAGACTAAAGGCAGAGAGTGGCTAGGAGGGGTTGTGTGCGAGATGACTGCACAGGAGAAACGGGCCGGGTGGGATCTCCCATTTGTCGGCCCTGCGGGTCATGGCCTGTACTGTGCCTCAGGGAGAGGCGCCTAGATCTATGTACTGGGTGGTGGAATGGTCTGGACTTTCCAGCTCTAAGTGGGTGACTGTCTATTAGGCTGCTGAGACCAGGTCCTAAAGAGAAGGCAACACTCGCAGCCAGCCTGGCCCCAACATCTACATGGACTCCCCAGACCCAGGACACAAAACGACGGACCCAGTTTGTGCGTCCGTCCCAGGGCCCAAGGCTGCTCACACACAAGCGTTTGTCCGAAGGTTCAGTCCTGTGGGGGCTCAGAGGTCATGGGCTCCCTTTATCCTGAGCTCCGGGAACAAGGGTGGGGAGGTGGGAAGGCAAAGGCCGTGACAGTGACCAGGGGTGGGCAGGAGAGCCTCCCCAGACCCAAACCACACAAGGACAGTAGACGATTTTCAGGGACTCAGGGACCCCTCGCCTCCCTCCACATCACATCGTCTATAGATGAGAGCCAGGTCCTGGCACACAGGAGAGAGACACGACTTGGCCCGGGGTCTAGCAGCTGTCCAGAAGGAAGCTGGAGGGCTGGTCTGCCTGCCCTGTCCAGAGCTGCCAGCAGACTGCCTCTTCAGGCTGTTTATCTAGGCAATGCCTCTCTTTCAAGAAGCAGTCCCTCTCAATTTCCACCTCTTCCCTGAACCTTCCACTCCCCACCTGCTCCCACCTCTGAATTCCAGTTGCTCTGAGGATCAGCCCAACCCCACTTAAAGAGTTTCTCAAGCTGACTCCTCAGACTGCAAGGAGGCAATGCTATTAATAATAATGCATACTCACGGCACACACTCATGTGCTTGGCACCATGCTAGGCACTCTACATATATGAGGTAGGTACTATTGTTATACCCATTGTACAGATGGGGAAACTGAGGCACGGTGAAATTAGGTAAACTCCCCAAGGCCACACTAAGTCTGAAGCTGAGCACCAGGATTCCAATCCTAGCCGCTGACTCCAGAGCCCTGGCTCCTAACCACACAACACCTCCTTGACACCATCTTATTCACTTCATATCCCCACACATGTCCCTGAGAGATCAACACACAAAACTCCTGCAGGCGACTCTTGCTCCCCTTGGGCTCCAAACTCCTGAAAGTGTGGCTCCCTATTAGGGAAGATGATAGCAAATAGCCGCTAGATGGCAGCAAAGAGCCGGTTCCCAGCATCCCAAGGGCCAGCAGGGGTAAGAGGACGGTAACAACTTTTTATCTCTTTAGTGCACCTTGCATCAGGCACTATACAGACACGTCCTCCTCACTAAGGCCATCCCCCTCTACAGGGAGGAAAGGACACACACGCTGAGACAGGGCGGGCAGCGGGGAGCCCTAGGACTGAGGCCAGTTGCCAGGAGGAACAGACCAGGGAAATTCACTCAGCTGAAGGGTCCCCTCCAGGCCCAGGGTGGGCTCCACTCCCACCGCCTCTATCCCCAGGGGGCACAGAACCTTCCGTCCGGGGAGTGGGTGGTCGGCCCCGCTGCTCCAAGGTGGTCACCACCCAGCAGTCTTCTTGGCTGAGAGGCGTTTGCTGTGAGATGGCAAGGCGTACCAACTGCACGGTCTCAGAGACCACCAGCACAGTGCAGACCTCGGACCAACGTTCTTGGCCTTCACCACCAAAGAGGACGCCGAGGGACCCCAGGGCCCCCACCCACACTCAGAAGCTGGCCCCAGCACTCCTACCCTCTCTGTCTTGGGCTCCCTTGACCTGGAACCCACCCCCCGGGCAGCTGATGTCCACTGGAGCTAAAGAGCTCTGATTGTCCCTGTCTAACCTCCACACCTGAAACCCACCCCTGAGCTGGGCCGGCTTCCCTGTCGGCTGTTCAGGGGGAGCGGCAGCAGAGGCGGTGGGGAGAGGGGAGCAGACACATCGCTCCCCTTGGCCGAGGGGCACACACAGGACGCACAGGCTGGGCACTTGCGTCCGTCCCCAGGCCTCCCATTGTGGCCGGAGCCGGGGGCAGGGCCTCCAGAGCAGCTCGGGGACATGCCATCTTGAGCATTGGCAGCTGGTGACCGTCCTGGCCAAGTCCACAGAGCCCTGGCTTCACGGCTGCGCCTGGGACGGCGTCCGGCCCCTTCTCCCTCAGCCCTCCCGGGGCTCGCACAGCCAGACGGGGCCTCTGAAGACGCACAGAGCTGGGGTTTATTGGGCTTGGGCAATTGCGGGTTCAGGCAGAGTTTGCTCCTGGGTAGAAGAGTCACCACCTCGACTCTCGGGGCTTCGGGGGGCTGCCCCTGTGGGCCTCCCCCCGTCCCTGCGCATGTGATGTCACCCCCTCCCTGTCCCTGGTCTCTACTCCTTCACCAGCCGGTAGATGTGGTGCTGAGCCCCGTGCTCGCTCGCTGACACCTCGAAGACATACGCGACGCACAGCAGGGTCTCCTGGGTGTCTCTGTTGGTGACCACCTGAGGGGGGGAGGGGGAGGGCCTCAGGAGACAGCTCCGTCCGCTCCGCCCACTCCTGCCCCGACCCCTGCACACATCACACACCTGCCCCCCCACACACACCTGCCTCCCCACATCAGCACACACACACCTGTTTCCCCACACCTGCCTTCACACCTGTGTCCCACACACACACCTGCCTTTCCACCTGCTCCCACACCTGTCCCCCCACACCTGCACACACCACCCACCTCTCCCCCACACACATACCTGCCTTCCCACATCGGCACACACACACACATCTGCCCCCACCTGCACACACGCCCGCACACACACACCTGCAGGATGGTGAAGTTCTCCAGCACACTGTTCATCATGTACTTCTCAGGCAGGTGCTTCAGCTTGTGGATGAAGTTGATCATGTACTCGCAGAGCGGGGAGCGGTGGATGCGGTAGGAGTAGTGGCCGTTCTCGTAGCGTGCGTACTCGGTCTGCAGGGCCGGGGACAGCGCGGCTTAGAAGGCCGCTGCCCACCTCCAGCCCAACAGCTCCCTGAGGAAGGTCCATGACCCACTAGGGCTTAAGCAGGGAAGGTGGGGCTGAGCCCCGGGGTCCCTGGAGACAGACCCCTGCCTCCCCCGGGGACCCAGACACCCACTGGGTATCCGAGGGAGGAGCTTAAAGACGTGGAGGTGGGGACAGAGTGACAGCTCAGTTCCAGCCGCACACAGGGGCAGTCACAGGGACTTGGTGGCCATGGATCCGTCACGTGTGTGCATCTACACAGCTGTGCACACGCAGGCACACAGCTGAGCGTGTGGCTACACCAGAGTCAGCTTCAGGGGGCTAATGTTCTGTCCACTCTAGTAAGCAAGACAGGGGCTAGCGAAGGGATTACAGTTACATTTGGATCACAATTATCTCAAACTAAAACTTCACTGGAAATAACTCGGAGAGCTTTTCAGAGACTGCGACTTGCCCAGACACCACCCGCAGGTGGGAGAGGTCTGGGGTTAAGCACTGTGGGGGACTCAGTGCCAGGGTGTTGGCCCCCCAAGACCTGATGCACAGCCAGTGAAAACCACCAGGATGGTGGGCCTGGCCTCCCACGGCACCCCCGGCTCGTGCTGGGCGTGAGGCAGGTTGTCAGTGATAAGGACGAGGTGAGGGTGAGTCTGCCTTAATTCAGACAAATCTGGGGAGAGAGGTGAGACGCCCAAGCTGGAGGGGGTTGTTGTGAGTGTGTGCGTGAGGTGCCGGAGCCCAGGTGGGCAGCATGGCCTACCTCCACTTTCTCCACCACCTGCTTGCCGAAGGAGCACACCTTGGTGGAGCAGGTGATGATCATGTTCTCGGGGCTCTCGTACTGGCTGGACACCCCGTAGAAGGAGCTGCCCTCGTCCTCCATGTTGGTGTTGAGGTCTGCCTAGAGGGAGACAAGGGCGAGGGCGGGGTGGTGACTGAGAGGGGCCGTGCTGGGGGTCACGGCCCAGGTCCCAGGGCCAGGACACCGCTGGGGGGGCGGTGCTCAGAGAGAACATGGATGTGGGGCCTCAGAAAGCTTCCCCGTCTTTTCACACGCAGGCCTGGGATAAAGTCAGGCTGTGCGACAGAAACAGTGGCAGGAGCCTGGCCCCTGCTGCCCACCAGGTACCAACCGCCCAGCAGACAGGACCCCACGTTGGCCTCCAGCGCAACGAGACCCTGCCAGCGCCTTTCAGCAATGGCTCCGGGGGGCCGGCCCCTCGTCATCTCTGTGGCCCCGTGAGCCCAGCCACCCCAGACTTCTGCATCTCAGTTCTGCCTCCAGACCAGTCTCCCCAGCACCGGCCCCTTCCGCTCGGCCCCTCCTCTAACTGCTCTGAGAGGTCTTGGCACCCTCGTGCAGAACCCCTTTAAAACAGTAACACACCGGGTTGGCAGGGCCTGGCCTTGCCCCTTCCGGACGGTGAAGACCCTGGAGGCAGGAACCAAGCTCTCCCAGGGCTCGGCTGGGCGCAGGGTGTGTGCCTTCCACAGAGGGTGGCACGTCACTGTCTGAGCCTGCCGCCTCATGGTGGCTCTGGGCAAGTAGCAGTCCTGTAGTCACAAGGAGGGCATCTAAGCTTCCTGCACCTGCTAGTCCTCAGAACCGCAGCCCCACCCCAGCCCAAAGACACTCCCGGGTCTCCTGGCATCGCCTCCCAGTCACCCGGCCTTTCAGTCGCTCACGATTCCTGCCAGGCCCAGAACAGGCAGGGTGGAAGGGGAGAGGTTGAGACATAGTCTCTGCTCTCAAGGAGTGTGTGTGTGTGACTTGGGGGTGGGGGGGAGCAGCGAGAACAGGTGAGCTGGCAGTTGAGAGAGAGAGAAGATGAAGCAGAGATACAATTCCACAGGGACTTCCCTGGTGGTCCAGGGGTTAGGACTCTGTGCTGCCACTGCAGAGGGCCTGGGTTCAATCCCTGGTCGGGGAACTAAGATCTGGAATGCAGAAAGAAAAGTCCCACAAGCGAAGGTCCAGAGTCTGCCCCAGAATCTACCCCTGGGGGCCTCAGCCAGCGACAGCCACACAGTATCCTCCGTGACATCCTAACTACAATCCCACTCCCTTGACAGCCCCACCGCAGGATTTCCTGCCCACCATGTACCCTCACTCAGCACCACGCCCACACAAGCTTGGCATCTCCACCTTCCCAGCCTGAGAGCAGAGCAGCCCTCCTGTTACCCTGACAGGCACCCCAGACCCCACCCCTCACAGCCCCTCGCTCCCCTCCTCCACCCTATTCATAGCCGCAGCGCGGTGGGCAGCTCGCAGGCTGTGCCGGAACAGGTGTGGGGGATCGGGTGGCTGACAGATGAGCCAAGACAGCCGGGCAAGGGGGCCGGGGGCTCAGATTCATTGTCACGCACTGGTATGTGCCCAGGAGACAGGGCCCTGCGACAGAGGAGGGACAGGGGCCCTGTCCTCCCTGCCAGCTCTGCCCGGCCTTTTCAATCTGGAGTTAACGGCCATCAGTGTCCAGGAGGCCCTTCTCCCTTCGCCGACGGACAGAGGAGGACTCTGCTGATCTCACGGGTCCTGGGGAAAGAGGGCGGGGCGCTGGGCCCTCGGTCCCTGCATCTCACATCCACAGGGCCCAGCCTGACCCCCCGAACCCCTCCTGCGCCAATGCCCCTGCCAGCTGGAACCGACGAGCCCCGGCGGATGCGAGCCAACCATTCACTCACTACCCCCACACCAGTGAGGGCAGTAACTCAGCAGGAGGGGCCGGGAGGCCAAGCTGGGGACATCGGAGTCCCCCCTCCTCCCACTCCAAGCGCCCTCTGACCCACCCCGCAGCCTGAATGCCCAGGGCCTGGGGCCGGATGAGAAAAACATCAGGCAGGAAAAAGGAGGCTGGGGGCGGGGAGGGGGCTCACCATGTCCTTGCCCAGCTGTGTCCCTGCCTAAATGTGTGGCCCATCTCTCGCCAGTTCCAGGCCAGGGAGCAGGAGGAAAGGGTTCCGGATGACTGGGGTCTGGGGCTGCCCAGGAGGACCCCGAGTCCCATGGTTAGCAAGCAGGAGAACTGCTTTCCCCACATGACAGGTCTGACCTTCCCTGGTGCCTCTGCCTTCCCCACACAGGAGGAGAGGGGCCAGATGGGGGCTGAGGTATCCCGGCCGACGCACCCCGCCTCCCCAGCCTGCTGCCCCGTCCCCAGCTCCGATTTCACCCGCCCTCACCCTGCCCAAGCTTCTGGCCATCAGGGCTCAGGCTGGGGACAGGAAGGAGGCACACAGTCCCCTTCACCGTCAGATGGCCGCACACGCCGGGGTCCTCAGACACACAGCCTCTCACACGCCCCCAAGAACCAAGCGCTGATTCTGCAGGTGGAGAAACAGGGTCCAGCGGAGCCAAGATTCCCGGGAACGCAACACTCCAGCCAGGCTCTCCACTGCCCGCCTGGCTCTCCTTCCACGCTGGAGGGCTCGCTGGTGGCCCGCCCCCAGTCCTGCGTGGTGACCGCCCCTGGGCGCTGAGAACGCGAGCTCCTGTCAGGTCCATACAGCACAGGCTCTGTGTGCAGCCCGCGGAAGGGGAACTGAGGCCAGCGTGGAACTTGCCTGATCACGCTTCCTGGCACCTCCGCCCCCACCCCCTCTTCTCTCATCACCCCGCCCCCAGCCCCCCCAGAGTCAAAAGGAAGGAGAGGACCAGGGCCACGGGCCAGACTGGGGAAGGATGCTCTGGCTCCTGCCCCGCTCCTGCCAGCTCTGATCTCCAGCCAGGATGCCCCCGACCACCTCCTGGAAGCGAAGTCTGGGCTCTAGAAAATGACTCTGCATGCACATCTAAGTTTGCTCTCTTCCTGCCCCTGCTTAGGGGCTGGGGTCCCTTTGCAGGCAATCCAGAGCCTTCTCCACCAGGACAAGGGGGAGCACCAGGGCCCTGCGGGAGACACCAGGCACCTGGCAAAGCAGGAAATGAAAGGCGATGGTTCCAAGTACACTCCCAGAGCTGGTCTGAGCTCTGGGCTGCCACTACGAACCGGGTGGCCCTGCCAGGTCATTTCACCTCTCTGCGCCCCAGTTTCCCCTCTAGGGACCAGGCTGTCAACTGGACCTCCCTTCGGTAGGGTGGCGAGGATGCATGCTCAGTTGCTCAGTCGTGTCTGACTCTTTGCGACCCCGTGGACTGTAGCCCGCCAGGCTCCTCCGTCCACGGGATTCTCCAGGCAAGAATACTGGAGTGGGTTGCCATTTCCTACTCCAGGGGATCTTCCCCACCCAGGGACTGAACCCGCATCTCTGACGTCTCCTGCCTTGGCAGGCGGGTTCTTTACCACTAGCGCCTCCTGGGAAGCCCGGTGAAGAAGAAGCATGCTGATAAGAGCAACACGATGAGGGTGACCTTCTCCCGACGGCCCTGACCGTCCCCAGCACGCCCATCACAAGCAGGACTGCAGGAGCCAGGCTCGCCGGGGCTGGGGGCCTCCCAGCCAGGGCCTTGCTGACTCCATGCCTCAGTTTCCCCATCCGTGAAATGGGGGTCTAGGGTGGTTCTCATCTGGAGGGTAGCTAGAAGAACACAGAGTCTTATCTCCAACTGGAAGAAGGCAGGTGCCGGTGAGAAGGGTCCCACACTGCCATCTCCCCTGACCAGGGCAGGGTTCCCATCAGTGCCTCCTGCCAGCCAGGCCTCCCTGGTCAGGCTTTACTCTTGGGGCAGTTGAGCCAAGAGCCAAGTGATGGTCATCGATGAGCTGGGGCAGGAAGGAAGAGGCCACCAGAGACTTACCCAGAACTTCACGAGGAAAAAGGCGTTGGAGGGTCCGCGTTCAAAGAGCTCCTTGAGGCCACCCTTCTTCTCGGGGAACTTGTCGTAGATCTGGTGGATGTCCACGGCTTCGAGGTAGGGGTCACTATAGCTGGGGCTTGACTGGCCGATGTGCACAAACAGGTGCTTGTTGTACTGTGGGCACAGGAGAGCTGGTCTGAGGGGCCGCTGGGTGGGTGGACCAGCCCTGGGGCTCCGAGCCCGGCCAGGGGCCCAGAGCAGGGATGCCATGGCGGGACCTCAGTTTCCCCCCTGGCAACACGGAGTGGGAAGAAGGGCTGAGTGCAAAGCAGAGTAAACAGGCGTCCCGCAACTGGGGCATGGCGGCCCCCCACAGGTGCTTGGCATGTGTGGGTCTCTATTTGCACTATTCTGAGTCGTGACGCGGTCACTGAACATCCTTAGGCAGGTCATGTCTATCTTTGGAGCCCCTCGATCTCTTCTGTGATGGAAGACCACTGAACCAGAAAAGGGGTGTTTCCCCCGCTTGGAGTGATGGTGCGGGGGCTGGGAATCCCTTGCTGCAACCCAAGAAAATCCACTTCTTTCACAATACACGCTGGGCTTCCAAGGAAGGGTTAGTCTGACTAACAAGCTCCTCACCTGAAAAACTAAGCTCCTAAATGTCAAGCTGGGAGTGGGAGGGTGCAGGAGGGAGGCTCAGGAGGGGAGGGGATATATGTATACTTCTGGGCTGATCCACGTTGCTGTATGGCAAAAACCTACACAACAGAGTAAAGCAATTATCCTCCAACTTAAATTAAGAAAAAATAAAGACCCTGAGAAATATTAGCATTTAAGAAAAAGAAGTGTTTAAACTGAAATGATCAGTGACGTTTCCCCGGCTCTGGCCTCCTGTCCACCTGGCCAGGTGCTACTCTGAACTCTGCAGGTGACGCTGGTCACCCAGGATGGAGACACAGAAAGGGACAGAGTGGGGGTGGGCTGCTGCTCCTGCTGGGGCCCCTGAGGATGTGGGGCAGACAGGCGGCTCCTTGGAGCCACAGCGGACAGCGCAGTGCAGCCTGGGGTGGGGCTGGGACCAGTGTCTTCAGAGGGAGAGGTGACTAGACGGGAGGAAGGAGGACGTGAAGGGACTGGGGACTAGGATGGGGAGGGCTCAGGGGAGGGAGAGACGCGAGGTCCAACGAGAGAGAAGCCAGGGGGAGGACGGGTGAACCAGGAGAGGGTGAGAAGGAACAGGGAACCTAAATTCAGTCCCAAGGTGGAGCGGGGCAGAGGGCAGGGACAGAAAGCCAAAGCAGGTAAAATAGGAGCCAGAGGAGGCTGGGGAGCAGCACCCTCCAGGACTGAGGACGGGGCGGGAGAAAACCCAGCTGGTGAAGGCCAGGACCTACCGTATCGGGGTCCTGCTGCCGCTCCAAGAAGGCAGAGAACTCCAACATCCAGAGCTTGGAGCTGGCCACACTGCGGCCCTGCCATGGGGGCGCGGGGGGCGCAGAGGGCGACGGGGCAGGTCCTGCTGGAGACTCGAACCCTGCACACGGTGGATGGCACATGGGAGCCAGCCCATACAGCCTCCCCACACCAGCCTCCCCCAGACCCCCAGACCCATCGGAACCTGCTGTGCGCCTCCCAGCAGGCATGAGGGTGGGGGCAAAGCACTGGCCAGTGGTCCAGGGGCAGCCCTGGCAGGGAGCTCAGCCCTGACAGTTCAGTCCCTTTTGGGCACAGGACAGCTCTCAAGTGATATGATGCTGGCCAGGGACAGGTTGGGTGGTGCAGGGGCAAGGGGGCAGGGGTGGCTGGGGGCAGGGGACGAGAGGAATGCCTGCTGGACCCAGGGCTTCCAGGGCAGGCACTGCTTGGTTCTTGCTCTAGAGGGGCTTCAGGTCCAGCCAGGGAGATAACTCGACAAATGACTACAATGACACAAGTCTCTGCCCAGCCCCTGGGACAGCATCTGGCCCAGAAGTGAATGCAGGTTTGTGATTAAGTGAAGCAATGAACATGATGAGAACAGACTGAGCGCTGCAGCGGGGCTCCTGGTCTACCTTGGAGGTGGTCAGAAAGGCTTTCCGCAGTTGATGTTTAAAGAGGTTATGCAGCAGGGGTGGGAGGGAGGCTCCAGTGGCAGGGGATATATGTATATTTATGGTTGATTCACACCATTGTACAGCAGAAACTAACACAACATCGTAAAGCAATTATCCTCCAATTAAAAATAAACTTATTAATAAAAAAATAAAAAGAAGTGATGCGGCAGGAGCAGGAGGCAGCAGCAGAGACAGGGGAATGGGCTCCAGGCAGAGGGTATGGGGCGGCCGGATGCTCAGTGGGCTGGGAGGCTCCGTCCAGCAGGTTTGTGCGGGGGCCGGAAACAAGGCTTGTGAGTTGGGGCCTGGCTGCTGGGTGAGGAGTATGGGTTTGAGCCTGAGCTCAGGAGGGTGACAGAAGATTCTAAGCAGGGCCGAGTGAGCCTGAGCTCAGGAGGGTGACGGAAGATTCTAAGCAGGGCCGAGGGGTGACTGGCTGCTGGGTGAGGAATACGGGTTTGAGCCTGAGCTCAGGAGGTGACGGAAGATTCTAAGCAGGGCCGAGGGGTGACTGGCCGAGCACTTCTGCACATCTTGCTCCTTGTGGAGGAGGGACAGGGCAGGGGCGAGGCTGGCCAGAGACGCGGGCCTCGTGGGCTCCTCTCAAGGGGGGAAAAGAAGAGGGCAGTGACAAGGAGGGGACACAGGAGGGACACGGAGGGAGCAAGAGTGCAGGACTTGGTGACAGACAGGACAAGGGGGCAGCCGAGGCAGGCAGGTCAGGAGCCCGGGGAGGAGACAGAGAAGGGATGGCAGAGGAGCGGGCGGAGGACCACGCTGGACACACCAGCTCACACGCCGGACGCATGAGCTGAATCCCTCGTTCATTCGTCCAAGGGCAGCTTCCCGAGTCCTGCCCGGTGGGGGCACACTGGACGTGGCCCAACACACGGAGGACAGACCCAGACACCAGCCTGGGAGGGTGCCTGGGTGCACGGAGAGTGGCAATCGCCAGGGAGCCGCTAATGCATTCTAAGCTGGAGGCAGCGCAGTGAGAAAGGCGCTTTCAAAAGACGATGGGTGAGTTACGGGGTGGAAGAGCAAGGACATGGCTGCAGATGGGGAAGCTGGGCAAGAGGCCACGGCAGTGACCCAGGCCGGAACGAGGAGGGCCCGAGAGAAGCTGACGGGCAGAGAGGGGCGAGCACAGATTAGGGGGGTGGGGGTGGCCCAGGCGGCCGTCAAGAACCTAGGAGGGCGGCAGGCTCCTCTCAGAGCAGGAAATGCCAGGCCAGCATGCAGGCAGGAGCCAATCCCAAACCAGGAAAGGTGGCTGAGGGCGAGGATCCCATCTTGCCCTGCAGAGGGGTAAGTGGAGGGACCCTCCTGGGAAAGAGGCAGGGACAGAGCTGGTCACGTGAGCAGCCAGGGTGCCGCCCAGTCTGCCCGTCTCAGGAGCCTTCCCTCTGTTAACCAGGGGCTCCAGACTGGAAAGCCAGGCTCTGCGGGAAGCCCGTCTTGAAGGAGAGGGTTACAGTGTCCCAGAGGGAGGCCAGCCCAAGAGCCAGGCTGGACGGGACTCACAGGCAGGTGGAGCAGCTGCCTAGGGCACCCACCGTGCCCCTTGAACCGTGGGCACACTGCCAGCCCTGAGTCTCTCTGGGGAGGATGGGCAGCCCTGGGCACACAGGGGTCTCGGCTCTGGAGAGAATTGGGGTGCAGCCAGGAGACGGGGTGCACGGTCTGAGCACGCACCAGGACGGCGTCGAAGGGTGCGTGGGCACCCAGCTGTCGGGGCCTGGGACTGAAGCAGGGGCCACAGGGTGTGACACAGGAGGGAGTCAGACCCTGCCCACCCACCTGGCAGAGGCAGTGACGGCTGGACAGTGTAGGTTTGCTGGGAGAAAGGTTTCACACTGCAGGAGACGAGAGAGGATGTGTGAGCCTGGGGCAGCCATGGAGCCTCGGTCAGGCCCCAGCGCTGTCTGTGAGGCAGCCTGTGGGGTTGGGGACTCTCGCCTCCTGCTCCCTCAGGATTCTGGCCGACCCATGGAAGCAGCATGTCTGTTGGGCAAACCCATCACTTCCTCCCTCCCACGCAGGCCAGCTTCCTCCCCTCGGGTCCCGAGCTCAGGCCCTGCCCCACCCAGGATAGACCAGGGCTTTGGCAAAACCCGGGGGCCCCATCCTTAAGCACAGGGCCACCCGGAAAGGCTGACTCCACCCTGTAGCCCGCCCACCTTGCGGCCGGGGTCAACAGAATGGTTCACAGGCTCAAGTGCAGCCCAGGGAGCAATCAGAAGCCATACTCACTCATGGGACGTTCCGGCTTGGCCCGGCAAAGCTCCTTGCCAAAACTGAGGAGGCAAAAGCACAGGGTCAGCAGAGCCCCGTGGGCATGGCCGGCATTGTGGAGGCAGACATGGCAGGGACCTCAGAGCTGGAAAGGAGGCTGGAGCCTGGGCCCGGAGGCTAGGGAGGGTGTTAACACCCCTGCCTCCACCCAGGCAGCATGGCCTCCCAGAGAATGCATCCAGGAAGCCCAGCCCCAGGAATGCCCCCCAATGAGGGGCTCCCAGGAGAAGCCCCCAGGCTCCCAGACTCGGTTCCTCCCATCTCCTCCCTCAGAGACAAGTCCTCTGTGACGGTGCCAAGCATGGCCCCCAGCAGTCCTGGAGTCAGGCATCCTGCTTAGATCTGAGCAACCCAAAGTCACGTGGGCACACCTCAAGTCCTGTTGTCCTGTCTACTCAACGCCCTGCTGGACTAGAGGCCTCTGGACACACTGAAAAACGGCTGGATGAGAGGCTCGCCAGACTGTCCCGTGTTCTCGGGCCTGGGGTGGTTCATTAGTCCTGACAGCCGGGAAAAACCCCGTGCGGACACAGCCCTGGGAAGGAGGGGCCTTCCTGGACTGTTCTAAGAGCGGCCGAGAGACCCGTTCTCAGGCCAAGAAGTTCACATTCAAGAGGAGTTTGTTCCTGGACGTCAGCCTCCACCCGGGCGGAACTCCTGAGGGGGAGGGGGGATGAGGCCAAGTGGAGTTGGGGGTTACTGGGGACTGGCCAGTGCTGCACCAAAGCCTGGGGTCTCAGATGCCTCTTCTGCATGTGCGCATGTTAAGTTGCTTTAGTTGCATCCCACTCTTTACTATGAACTGTAGCCCACCAGGCTCCTCTGTCCATGGGACGCTCTGGGCAAGAATACTGGAGTGGGTTGCCATGCCCGCCTCCAGGGGATCTTCCCCCCTAACCAGGGATCGAACCCAGGTCTCTCATGTCTCCTGCTTTGGCAGGTGGGTTCTTTATCACTAGCACCACCAGGAAACCGGGCCAACTCTGCAGAGACCCCGGGCTGGCCATCTGATGGCGTGGCTTTGCCCTGTGTCCCTGCCAAGGCCCCCAGAGGGCGGTTCCAACACCTGCACGGCTCTCGGTCCTTGGTCCCTCCTTCCCTGAGAAGACGCAGGTGAGAACTGTGGTATGGCCAGCGTCGTGTCTCCTCAGAAGGGGGAGGAGGGAGAAGGACGGGGCGGTCCAGCCTCCGGCTGCAGGCAGCTCCACTTACCCCTGAGACTGCTGGGTAGCCTGGGCCCCGGGTGAGGGTCATTTTACTGTGGAAGGCTGCGGCGGAGATGATCTGGGCGGACGACATGGCAGCCATGCTCTGCAGGGCCTTGTCCTTAGCTGCCTGATCCTGGGGAGACATTGGGGGGGAGGCCTCAGCACGAGCACCGTGGCAGGCCAGGAGAGGCCCTGGGACCAGGCTCCTGCTCCTGCAGGGCTGTGAACCTTCCCTGTGACTCTGAGTAAGTCACTGGGTGGCTCTGACCCCTTTCCTCACCTGTCAAAGGGGACACTTGTCCTGCCTGTCGCACTAGCATTTAAAGAGACTTTGACCCACTCCCGGGCATATAGCAGAGAAAAACATGATCAGAAAGGATCCATGCACCCCAGTGTTCATTGCAGCACCGTTTACAATAGACAAGACGTGAAAGCAACCTAAATGTCCATCAACAGAGGAATGGATAAAGAAGATGTGGTACATACATGCAATGGAATATTACTCGGCCGTTAAAAAGAATGAAATCATGCCATTTGCAGCAACAGTGGATGGACCTAGAGAGTGTCATTCTGAGTGAAGTGAGTCAGACAGAGAAGGAGAAATATTGTGTGACATCCCTTGTGTGTGGAATCTAAAAAGAAAATATACAAATGAACCCACTTACAAAACAGAGAGAGACTCACAGAAAACAAACATACGGTTGCCAGGGGGAAGAGATAGTTAAGGAGTTTGGGATGGACAGGTACACACTGCTATATTCAAAATGGATGACCAACAAGGGCCTACTGAATAACACAGGGAACTCTGCTCAATGTTATGTGCCAGCCTGGATGGGAGGGGAGTTTGGGAGAGAATGGATACACACACACGTCAGGCTGAGTCCCTTCCCTGTCCACCTAAAACTACTAGAACATTGTTAATCAGTTACACCCCAATACAAAACAGAAAGTTTAAAGTTTGAAAAAAAGTAAAGAGACTTTGAAGGTCACCTTCAAAGGCCAGACCACAGCTCTCCTGTTACCAACCTAAGGGACACCTATGAATAGACACCACCCAGGCCTCGCTCACCTCCACACCAGAGGCATCTGGGCCCCCCTGGCTCACAGGACAGGATGCAGAAATACGCTTGGCAGGGGTCATCTCCAGTCACATGGACGGTGGCAAGGGCCAGTCTCCTGTGGTCCCCGTCTCAGACCTGGCCTGTGGGTGTCAACCGTACCACGGGCATCCACAGCTCCTGAGCCTTTTATGTGTCAGAATGTGACTGTCTGTCCTCTGTGGTCCAAAGACCCTCCCAAAAAAATGGGCTCACCCGGCACAGGCTCTGAATGAATCAGCAGTATCATCTGCTTAGAATAAATCCTTGTTAATACTTGTCTAAGCCAATGGTTTTCCTCTATTTCTTTGCATTGATCGCTGAGGAAGGCTTTCTTATCTCTCCTTGCTAGTCTTTGGAACTCTGCATTCAGATGCTTATATCTTTCCTTTTCTCCTTTGCATTTCACTTCTCTTCTTTTCACAGCTATTTGTAAGGCCTCCTCAGACAGCCATTTTGCTTTTTTGCATTTGTTTTCCATGGGGATGGTCTTGATCCCTGTCTCCTGTACCATGTCACGAACCTCCATCCACAGTTCATCAGGCACTCTATCTATCAGATCTAGTCCTTTAAATCTATTTCTCACTTCCACTGTATAATCATAAGGGATTTGATTTAGGTCATATCTGAATGGTCCAGTGGTTTTCCCTACTTTCTTCAATTTAAGTCTGAATTTCGCAATAAGGAATTCATGATCTGAGCCACAGTCAGCTCCCGGTCTTGTTTTTGCTAACTGTATAGAGCTTCTCCATCTTCGGCTGCAAAGAATATAATCAATCTGATTTCGGTGTTGACCATCTGGTGATGTCCATGTGTAGAGTCTTCTCTTGTGTTGCTGGAAGAGGGTGTTTGCAATGACCAGTGCGTTTTCTTGGCAAAACTTTATTAGCCTTTGCCCTGCTTCATTTTGTGCTCCAAGGCCAAATTTGCCTGTTACTCCAGGTGTTTCTTGACTTCCTACTTTTGCATTCCAGTCCCCTATAATGAAAAGGACATCTTTTTTGGGTGTTAGTTCTAAAAGGTCTTGTAGGTCTCCATAGAACCGTTCAACTTTGGCTTCTTCAGCATTACTGGTTGGTGCGTAGGCTTGGATTACTGTAATATTGAATGGTTTGCCTTGGAAACGAACAGAGAGATCACTCTGTCGTTTTTGAGACTGCATCCAAGTACTGCATTTTGGACTCTTTTGTTGACCATGATGGCTACTCCATTTCTTCTAAGGGATTCCTGCCCACAGTAGGAGATATAATGGTCACCTGAGTTAAATTCACCCATTCCAGTCCATTTTAGTTCACTGATTCCTAGAATGTCGACGTTCACTCTTGCCATCTCCTGTTTGACCACTTCCAATTTGCCTTGATTCATGGACCTAACATTCCAGGTTCCTATGCAGTATTGCTCTTTACAGCATCGGACCTTGCTTCTCTCACCAGTCACATCCACAACTGGGTATTGTTTTTGCTTTGGCTCCATCCCTTCATTCTTTCTGGAGTTATTTCTCCACTGATCTCCAGTAGCATACTGGGCACCTACCGACCTGGGGAATTCCTCATTCAGTATCCTATCATTTTGCCTTTTGATACTGTTCATGGGGCTATGTTTTTTCCAGTGGTCATGTATGGATGTGAGAGTTGGACTGTGAAGAAAGCTGAGTGCCAAAGAATTGATGCTTTTGAACTGTGGTGCTGGAAAAGACTCTTTGAGAGTCCCTTGGACTGCAAGGAGATCCAACCAGTCCATTCTAAAGGAGATCAGTCCTGGGTGCTCATTGGAAGGACTCATGCTAAAGCTGAAACTCCAATACTTTGGCCACCTCATGTGAAGAGTTGACTCACTGGAAAAGACTCTGATGCTGGGAGGGATTGGGGGCAGGAGGAGAAGGGGACGACAGAGAATGAGATGGCTGGATAGCATCACCGACTCGATGGACGTGAGTTTGAGTGAACTCCGGGAGTTGGTGATGGACAGGGAGGCCTGGCGTGCTGCAATTCACAGGGTCACAGAGAGTCAGACACAACTGAGCGACTGAACTGAACTGAAGCCAATGGTCCCATCCTGAGCTCCCTAACCCCGAAGGGCCTCTAAAGCAATAAGACAACATCCTATATTCCAAAAAGTCCATATGGATAGGAAATAAGACCATACACACAGACAGTGGGCTGGTGCAGGCAGCATCACTGCGGCTACAATGTTGGGTTCTGTCAACTCCAGAGCTGTGATTAGAAATCCCATATCTTTATGGTGGATTACTTTTAAATGGAAAAAATACATGGGCCCTTTATTTAATCACCAACTTGGTGACCCAAATCTGTCCCGAGTGATAAGTAAGCTGATTGCTGAGGGAGGGCCTCTCAGCTCACAGCTGGGTTTGCTGTGCCTTCACTCGCCAGGTGGGTGGCATTACAGCAAAGGTCCGAGTGGTGAGCCTGGTATCCTGTGGGACACGGTGTGGGGCCAGGCCCTTCCACCCGGCCTCTCAGGGACCCTTACGGTCACGGGGCACCAGACGGCCCCCAGAAAGTAAAGAACGCTGTCTCACTTTGGCTCCGAACATCACAGGATCCCCGAACATCACACCCCCATTCTAAGATAAACTGAGGCTCAGAGAATTTAGGGGACCTGAGTGTTGACAGGGGTCACAGGATGGTCTGCCCTGCGAAGTGGGTCCATGACCATCCATGACCTCTGACCTCTGCAGGCCCAGGGGCTGAGCAGAGCAAGGAAGGGGCAGGTCAGGACCTGAGGGCAACCCTGTCTTCAGCACAGAGGGCGCAAGAGGCCACACTGAGCAGTGGGCACCCCAGCCCACTATCCTTTTGGGGCCAATCTTGGATCCTGCTCTGAGGCGATCCCTGTTAACCAAAGTATCAGGCTGCCTCTCTGCAAGGACTCTGGGGGTCTCAGGAGCATCATCCAGGCTTGCTCCCTCCAGGACACGGATGGGGCGACATCCCAGGAAAAGGGTCTGTTAACAGACCCCTGTTAACAACGGCCCTGGGAGGCTGGATGGCTCCAACCCTGTGTCAGTGACCTGTATTCCCTTCTCATAGCCAGCCTAAATGAACAGCCGGGGACCAGCAAGTGAGACAGGAATCAGGGGGAGTGGAGGGGGTGACATCAATGACCTGGTACTGAATTTTGAGGTCGGAGGGGACCTCAGACAGTACCTGATTGATTAACCCTGTCATTTATAGGCGGGGAAGCTGGCTGGAGCTTGAGGTGGATGACCCAGCCAAGTGCTCACGGGCAGAATCAGGCCAATGACCCAAAGATTTCCAACTGACCTTGCTGCCCACTGGGGAGCTTAACTGCACTGGGCCCCAGACCCCTTGGAGAATATGGTAAAATCCTCAGACCAAATTCTCCCCTAAGTGCATATGCAAGAAAATGCGTGTATTACTTAAAGGACCCGTGGCTCCCCTTGAAGCCTGTCTCGCGGTCCACTGAGGCTGTCCTGGCCCCTCATCAGAGCCTATGGACAGGGACAGGTTCAGTCCCTCCAGCACACGTGGGCCGTACAGCCAGGCCCCTCGGGAATCAACAGCTCCCCTCAACGGCTCTAAACAGAAGCCTGGACACTCCACTCTCCATCAGGTGCCCCGCTGGGCCCCAGGGAGTCACAGGGCGGCCAGAGAGTGGAGTGGGGAACAAGCGGGTGCCAGGGTTGAGGGTGTCCGGGTACATGTGCCAGCCTGAGAGGGAGGGACCAGCAGCTGCAGCCAGCCAGCTGTCCTGGGGGCAAAGGGGCAAGGGCTGGGCCGCAGCTGTGGGGGGCAGGGACAGCTGGGCTGATGCAGGAGGAATGGAGCCGGGTGGGCAGCAGGGGCAGCCTCCCACAGCCTCCCACCCACGCCTTCCAGGCTCCAATGTCAGGGTCATGGGCCGAAGTCCCAGAGGGGTCCTCTGTGGTCCTAACCCAGGGGCTTTGAAACTGGGTTCTCGGATGCTTTCGGGTTCAAGAGTCATGGGGCCTGAGAGGGACTTAGAGGAGGGGTCCCTAGCCTGCTCCTCGCCAACTTAACTTTGACCACAGCAGCTCCTCTGACATCCTATCGGTGATAATTCAATGAGTGAGAAAAACAGAAAGGCTTCCACTGCTTTAAAAAATGTCTGTGGGGAGTTCCCTGGTGGTCCAGTGGTTAGGACTCTGCGCTTTCACTGTCGAGGGCCCAGGTTCAATTGCTGGTCTGAGAGCTAAGATCCTATTAGCTACACAGTACAGTGTGGACATGAGTCTGAGTGAACTCCGAGAGTTGGTGATGGACAGGGAGGCCTGGCGTGCTGTGATTCATGGGGTCGCGGAGAGTCGGACACGACTGAGTGACTGAACTGAACTGATCAGTCAAAAATTTAAAATTAAAAAAAATTTTTTTTAATGTCCATGGATTTACTGGTCTGGTCTAAGGCCCAAATGCTGGCTCCTCCATGGGATCCAGAAGGGCTGAGTCCCACGGGGTGGGGACTCCCACCAGGGCTGGCCCCCTTAAGCACAGTCACCTGTCCAGGCCTGCAAGGTGGGGCTGATCCAGGGAGGGGCAGGAACTTCCAGTCCCAGAGAGCTGGGTAGGAAGAATTCTACCAGCCCCTCCTCCAGCATGGAACCCCTCTCCCCAGCGGTGCCTCCCAGGCCCCTCACCCTCAGGCGGAGGGGTCCTCAAGGAAAGGGGTCTGGAGGTCAATCCTGTTGCCTAACCATGGGATTCGGGGTGTGCACTGTCCCTCTGAGCTGGGGTGGGGGCGGTGGTGGTTGGAGTGCACAGCAGGAGACTGGACTGTGCCTCCCAGGATGCTGAACCTGGCCGTTCACACACACACACACACACACACACACACACACAGAGCTGCCAGTCAGTGGTCAGTGTCCTCTGCCGGATGGGGGAGACAGGTTACAGGCTGAACCCCACTTTCCTCAGCACCATGAAGCCCACTGGCTCCACAGGCAGCCCCGAAACCCACAGGAAGACTTTTCCTCCTGGGGAAAGAGCCCCGAGTCCCAGAGGCCGGCCCTCCCGAACCCTGGGCTCCCGATCCCACCGCCGTCCCAGTCTTACCTTTAGCTTGGCCTGGATCTCGCGGGCTTTTCGCCGAGCCAGCACCTGGATGTGGCTGGACACCTGAGGCAGAAAAAGGGACTCCTGTTCCTGCCTGCCCCCCGAAGGCCGCTCCCCATGGGCCCCCCCCGCCCCCCCCCCGCCACAGCCCCCCATCCACATCACAGACTGAATGACTGAGTGAGTGAAAGAGCCGTCTCCGACGGGCCTCGGCCCCACCCTCCCAGCTGAACAGAGGTGCGGTCCTCCCACTGGCCAGAAGCAGGGGAGGGGTCTCTCTCCTCCCAGCGATGGTGGCTGCGACCCCAGGGAAACCGACCATCTGGGGCACACTCAGTGGAGGGCCCCTCCCAAGCTGGCCCCCAGAGCCCACACCTGGCCCCGCAGAGGACCAGGGCCACCCCGGGAGCCACCGAGGTGCCGGGGCACCCGCGCCAGGGCCCACCTGCTTCCTGGTGCGGGTCTTCCCTGTCCGGAGCTTGATGTAGCGGGCGATCAGCTCATTCCGACCTGCAGAGACATAGAAGCCTCTCAGTGGGAGGGCCCAAGGGACCCCAGCCCTCACCTCTGCCCACCTGCCTGGCACTTGGGGTGATGATTCTGCAGGACCCTGCCCTCCACCCTTCTTAGATCCCAGGGATCTCCAGGCAGCAGGAGGGAGCCAAGGCCTCGCTGGGGGATGGTAACCTGAGGACACAATGAGAGGGCCATGGGTCTCCGGCTGGTGGGCACACAGCTTGGAATCCCCCTGCCAGAGCCTCCCCTCACTGCAGCCTGGCAGCCACCTCTGCTCATGCCTCCCCTGGGGCCTCCCTGCCTTGGTCCTGGCTCCGGACAGCTCCCTCGGTCCCCACTACCTCCACAAAAGAGCAGGACTGGACAGGGTGTCTGTCCTGTCTGTGGGCAGCGGAGGGCATGGGGGACGCAAGGAGCGTCTCTGGAGGGACACAGCTCCACGGCTCCTGCTAGACCATCACCAGGTCACACGAGTGCTTCCCGCCAGCCCAGCCTCCTAGAGGAGATGCTACAAGACCCCACGTCCTCCCTGGTCATGAATGAGATCAGGATGAGGGCTCCCTGCCTTCCAGGAGCTCACCACCCGTGCAGCCACATGACGACCCAGTGCCTGCATCCAACGGGGCCCATACCACATGCTCAGAGGACAAGGGGCCAGATCAGGCTGGGTGGCCAGGTGAGCCTTGAGCTGCACTGACCACTGGTAGGATTCGACCATAAAGAAGGGCACTGGGGGAGATGGAGGATGAGAGGGTTTGAGCGGGAGTGATGACCTCCTCTCTCCACCTGTGGGCACAGTCGCCAGCCAGCCCGCCAGGAGGCCTGCGGGGGATAAGAAGCTGCTGATGCAGGGAGGCAGCGAAATGAGCGGGCCACCAGCCACCTGGGTGGTAACCAGGGCGCCCAGCCAAGGCCACGTGGTCCCCCCAGGTGACCTCTCCCCACTGCCAAGGCTGAATCAAGAGTCGCCCTCAGCAGGTCTTGTCTGCCAGGAAGACTCGCCAGCCTGGGAGCACAAACCTGTCTGTGTCAGGGAAGGAGGGGGAGGTCCAGACCCTGGGGACACTGCCTGTGGGCTGGTCCAGCACCACGCCCCTTCTCAAAGCTTCCCAGGGAAAGTTATTCCGCAGGCAGTCCAATGGACGCGTGACAGTCCTGCTCCATGTCTAACCAGAGGCAGTCATGCTACAGCTGTGAACAGCAGAGAAGTGGTCACAGGCTGGGAGTCGAGGAGCCAGGCTGCAACCTGGCAGCTCCACAGATGCGCTCTGGGCGCTCACTGCTCACTTCCCTCCAGACCCTCACACGGCCTCCTTGTCTAAAACCTGGGCCCTGACGGCCATAGGTTCATCATTCAAACGTGTCCAGATTGTACAGACTTGGGAACAGACCTGAACTCTGGCTCAACCACAGCTCTCTGGAGCTCAGTCTCCCTTCCTGTTAATCAAACGAGCTCCAGGCCCACAAGAAGAGTCCACTGCCAACAGTTCAGGGACAGAGGGCGGACGGGGTGGAGGTTCTCGGGGCCCCGAGGCTGAGTACCGTGCCGGTGGGCATGGTGCCGGCAGTGGGGGAGCCGATGGGGACCCTTTGGTCACCATCCGGGATCCGGTTCTCCTGCTGCTCCAGCCCAGCCCTCGTAAGTGCAGCAGCCCATCACTTCTGCGTCTGTCTTTTCCCGCTAGATTCTTAGCATCACAGAGGAGGGGACCACACCTCCCTTCAGGTCTGCATCCCCAGACCTGGCATCTCTGTGCCAAACGAATGAACGAGTCTGCCAGCAAAAGCTGATGACTCTGTTTTCAAACTAGGTTGGAATCCATCCCCTTCATCCCCCCCCCTCCACCTTCCCCGGCTGAATTCCCTACTCTGAGTCCATTCTCTACATAGCAGTCACTGTGATGCTATTAAAACTCAAGGCCCCTCCAGGGACTCCCACCTGCCAGCCTAGAAAGTGTCCAAATCCCTACAACAGCCCAGAGGCTCCCCCAGGATCTGTCCACCTATCACCAGCTCTGTCCGTCCCTCACCCCACACCACCAACCTTTGAGGCTCTGAGCTTTTGCTGGACGTGCCAGGCCTTCCCACCTCAGGGTCTTTGTATGTCCTGTCCTCTGCTCAGAGACGCTCGAGGCCCACTCCCTCACTTTCACTTCCCGAAGGCAACTTTGGCTCAGCTGCCACTAGAGGGGTGGACGTGTTCCCTAAACACCCCACTGAAAGCTGAGGTCACCCCCACAAACCCCCAAACTGCCCATCTACCCCTGAATTCCCAACAGGAGGAAATCTCCTGTTTATACCTAAAACTAAGAAAAGTGCTGCACACAGCAAGCGCTCATTAAATGTTTGCTAAATGAATGATCTGATATTGGTCACATCTTCTGCAGGAAAAGTGAGTTAAATTTTAAGTGCAAATAGGGGACTTTCCCGGTAATCCAATGGTTAAGACTTCTTCATACAATGCAGGAAGGTGTGGGTTTGATCCCTGGTCAGAGGAGCTAAGATCCCACATGCCTCACAGGCAAAAAAAACCACACCTAAAGGAGAAGCAACATTGTAACAAATTCAATAAGACTTTAAAAAACAGGTCCACATAGAAAAAAATCTTTTTTATGGCTGATACATGTGGTTGTAAGGTAGAAACCAACACAACACTAGAAAGCAATTATCCTTCAATTGAAAATAAAATAAATAAATAGAAAAAATAATTAAAGAAGAAACAAATATACAGATAATCCACTTTCAATGAGTCTGGCATCGTTCTCAAAGCACTCTCCTAGCCTGGTCTCATCTGAGCCTCTCAGGACAGAAGCAAATCCAGATTTCCGTGGGTCCGAAAGCATCTGAAAACTGTGAGGCTCTCTTTGAGAAAAGGAAATTAGAAATACAAACACAGAATTAGGTTCAGACTTTCTGGAGGTGAGGGTGGGCTCATTCTTTTGACAGTGGTCACGGCTCCATAGGTGGACACATGGTCAAACCTACCAAACTGTCCACTTCAAATATGTGTCATTTTGTGCATGTCAATCAGATTTAAATAAAGTTATTTTAAAATTTTAATTAAAAATAAACAGCTTTGGAAATTCCCATAGTTAGGACTCCATGCTTTCACTGCTAGATGTTATTGTTCAGTTGCTCAGTGGCGTCTGACTCTTTGCAACCCCGTGGACTGCAGCACGCCAGGCTTCCCTGTCCTTCGCAGTCTCCCTGAGTTTGCTCAAACCCAGGTCCATTGAGTCGGTGATGTCATCCAACCATCTCATCCTCTGTCGGCCCCTCCTCCTCTCGCCTTCAATCTCCCCCAGCATCAGGGACATTTCCAGTGAGCCAACTCTTCACTGCTAGGGCCCAGGTTCAACTCCTGGTCAGGGAATTAAGATCTCACAAGTCAAGCAGTACAGCCAAATAAATAAAAGGAGTTTTAAGTATAAATAAATAAATTAAATTAGAAGTTTAGGCACCTGAAAGGGCCCAGGCAGGTGAGGACCCTGAAGAATGAGCCTCACTGACTTCACCGGAAATACACCTGCCCCACAGATGCACAGGCAGATGGAGCATCTCACCCAGGTGGGCACCAGCGGATGCAGGACTAAGGCCCAGGTTCAAGTCCTGGCTCAGCCACTTGGAAGTGGCTCAGGGCCTGGCAGAGAAGGTGCTCCGACTGTGGGAGGCCCACTCCCAGACCGGGAGGGCCTCCTGGCCTGGACACAGTGGCACGTCCTTCACTGCTGTGTGTGCTCAGTCGTGTCCGACTCTTCGCGACCCCACAGACTGCAAGCCACCAGGCTCCTCTGTCCATGGGATTCTCCAGGCAAGAATACTGGAGTGGGTTGCCATGCCCTCCTCCAGGGAATCTTCCCAACCCAGAGATCGAACTTGTGTCTCCTGCATTGGTAGGTGGATTCTCTACCACCGCATCACCTGGGAAGCCCTGTTAAACAGCAGCCAGGAGGCCCCTGCCCACCCCTGGCTGAGACTGTTTCTCCCCACATCACAGAGACCCCCCAGGTCCTGAAGACAGAGCCCTACCCAGGTCCAGCACCACCTCTGTCTCTGCTACAGGGTCCAGGAGCTCTGCCTCCAGACAGGCCTCTTGGTCCTGGGCACGAGGCCAGCGGTGGGGCCAGAGGAGCCAGACCCAGGGGTCCAAGGCTGGCTCTGCTGTCTTTGTGCTTTCCCAGCTGTGCTTCTCTCCTTCTGAGGAGATTTGCCCTCCTCTCCCTGGTCAGCCCCTTTGAGCATACCCCAGCCAGTCCCTTTGTGCTGGTCAGCAGTGGAGGATCCCGGGGTGGCAGTGGAGCCCCGGGTGTCTCTGGGTGTCTGGAGCCAAGGGAGACAAGCAGCTTCCTTCCTGCACCCTGAAGTCCTCGTGAGGTCAACCCAGCCATTCTACTGCCTCCAGACCAGCTGGCATCTGATCCAGACTTTATACAAACATAGGGAACTGCTGTGGTTTCTTTCACTCTTGTGATAATAGTAACAGTAATGAACACTTGTGGAGCAAACAGGCACCTGTGCAAATACAGAGTGAAGATGGTAACTGCTCTGTGTGTGTTCACACCTTCGCCCTCCTGTGGCAGCTGTTCTATCATTTCCATTTCATCCGCAGGGATATTGAGGTACAGAGAGGTTTGCCAGCTTGTTTACATCAGAGGCCAGCAAGTGGTTGAGATTCAAATCAAGGCAGTCTGGTTCTCTCTGTCTCTCTTTGTTGTTTTTTGTTTTGGCCACACCATGCAGCATGTGAGAGCTTAGTTCCCTGACCAGGGATCGAACCTACATCCACTACATTAGGAGCTGCTGCTGCTGCTGCTGCTAAGTCACGTCAGTCGTGTCCGACTCTGTGCGACCCCACAGACGGCAGCCCACCAGACTCCCCCGTCCCTGGGATTCTCCAGGCAAGAACACTGGAGTGGGTTGCCATTTCCTTCTCCAATGTGTGAAAGTGAAGTCGCTCAGTCGTATCCGACTCTTAGCGACCCCACAGATGGCAGCCCACCACGCTCCTCCATCCATGGGATTTTCCAGGCAAGAGTACTGGAGTAGGGTGCCACATTAGGAGCAGGGAGTCCTATTCACTGGACCACACAGCAAAGTCCCTAGAGCCGATCTCTTAACTTCCGTTTAACATAAGAGTGAGAGGACTGACCAGGTGGCCCCAGGGGTCCTATGTAACCTAAGTGAGAAGAAAGGCCCAGAGAGGAGACATGATTTATTCAAAGTGCTCTTTTACTGACCCAGGGCCACGGAACATCCGTTTTCGAAGGCCACACCCAGGGATTCACAATGGCTTCTTTTCCTCATGGATGGTCTGTACCAGTTCCCCAACCACCACCCCAGGCCTCTGTGTGAAGTCCTTAGTGATGTCTCACTGTCCTGACCCTGCCCGGGTCCTGCAGGGAAGGCCAACTATTTGGACCAAGAGCCCGACCCCCTGCTTTCACTCTCTCCTGGACAGTGGCCTCCAGAGATGTGGGAGCCAACGCACCCAAGGTTATGGGGATGCCAGGAGGACCCCGGAGCCTGGGCAGCAGCAGAGAGACATAGGGAGTGTGCAGAGCCGCGAAGTCACAGTGAAGGCAGCAGAGCAAAGCGATGGCGGAGGGAACCGGGTAGGAAGTCCAGATGAGCCGGTAGGAAGACAAGAGACCTGCACCGTGTCCCAGCTCTGCCATCAGCTGCAAACCCCCTCCAGGGACTGAGATCACAGACTGGGACAGTAGGAGGCCAGCTTGGACCAAGTGGAGGCCAGCTGGGCAGCTGGGCATTGCAGTCTGGCAGTGCCAACCCCAGAGAGAGTCTGGGTGGGGCTGGAAAGGACACCCCACCAGAAGGTGGCCCATGCGTCAGAGAACATGTGCCCAAAGCCCCCACCCTGAACACACCCATGACCCCAGCCTCCATGGGTGAGGATGGCCATAGGGATTGACCCTCCGGCTGAAGGTGGGGCGGTCCCAAAGCAGGGGCCACACCAAGTGACCACCACCTACTCTGAAGCCCACACCCAGAGTCACACGCATTCTGCCAGTCACCCCAGGCTCTTGCTCAGTCACACATGAGCCACACATGAACCTTTATCCCATCTGCAAATCCTATCTGGGACAGGACTCTAGGGTGTCTCATGCCCTTCCTGCATCAGGCCTCCCTCTGAGCCATAAACATGTTCAAATTTTATGCCCATTAAGGAGGGTTGAAAGACGGGTTTTTTTGCTAATATTGATAATACAGTCCTGTTAGAACTAGTTTTCTAGTCAAAGCTATGGCTTTTCCAGTAGTGATGTATAGATGTGAGAGTTGGACCATAAAAAAAGCTAAGTGCTGAAGAATTGATGCTTTTGAACTGTGGTGCTAGAGAAGACTCTTGAGAGTCCCTTGGACAGCACAGAGATCCAACCAGTCAATTGTAAAGGAAATCAGTCCTGAGTATGCACTGGAAGGACTGATGCTGAAGCTGAAACTCCAATACTTTGGCCATCTGATTCGAAGAACTGGCTCATTGGAAAAGACCCTGATGCTGGGAAAGACTGAGGGTGGGAGAAGGGCACAACAGAGAATGAGATGGTTATATGGCATTGCCAACTCGATGGACATGAATTTGAGCAAGCTCTGGGAGTTGATGATGGACAGGGAAGCCTGGCGTGCTGTAGTCCACGGGGTGGCAAAGAGTCGGACACGACTGAGTGACTGAACTGAACTGAAAACTCGTTTTCAAAGTTGAAAAGGGCATGAGCTTCCCTTTTGAAGCAAAGGGAGATATTCAGCAGAGTCCTCATAGGGAGGGAGCTCTTTAGAGGAGCTGGCATTTCACCCTTTCAGAGGGTGGCTGCGGAGGAGGCCAGCCCCTCCCCCTGCCATGCACGTGGCCTGGCCTGGGGGCCGCTCTGGCCAGGGGTCAGCTGAAGCTATAAACACCTGCAGCTGGAGGAGAAGGCTATTTGTGGAGAAGACACTTTTCAGGCCTGACATCCGAGCTGTCACCACCATTGTCCCTGGAGGGCTCTGGGGCTTCTGGTGAAATCCAACCCCATCTTCAAGGCCACCGCCCAGGTGGGCATGCCCACTCCCGCCTCCAGGCCCGGGGCACAGGGTCTGTGGCTCCCTGGGCTCAAGTCATTTGAGCTCCTCGAGGGCAGGGAAGAGGTCCCCCCCAAGCGCTGCAGCCCACGCTGTTCACTGGGCACCTCTCGGCCCAGCAGTGATACCAAAGACCGTGCCTTCTTTCAACAAGGGCGTGAAAAGGTGCTCAACATCACTAACCTTCAGGTCAGTTCAGTTCAGTCGCTCAGTCGTGTCCGACTTTTTGAGACCCCATGAATCACAGCACGCCAGGCCTCCCTGTCCATCACCAACTCCTGGAGTTCACTCAAACTCATGTCCACAGAGTCGGTGATGCCATCCAGCCATCTCATTCTCTGTCATCTCCTTCTCCTCCTGCCCCCAATCCCTCCCAGCATCAGAGTCTTTTCCAGTGAGTCAACTCTTCGCATGAAGTGGCCAAAGTATTGGAGTTTCAGCTTTAGCATGAGTCCTTCCAATGAACACCCAGGACTGAACTCCTTTAGAATGGACTGGTTGGATCTCCTTGCTAACCTTAGGGAAATGCAAATGAAACCATGAGATACCACCTCACACCCGCTAGAATGGCTATCGGGGAAAAACGGAAAATAAGTATTGCCAAGGATGTTGTACTGCAAGGAGATCCAACCAGTCCATTCTAAGGGAGATCGATCCTGGGTGTTCATTGGAAGGACTGATGCTAAAGCTGAAACTGCAATCCTTTGGCCACCTCATGCGACGAGTTGACTCACTGGAAAAGACTCTGATGCTGGGAAGGGTTGGGGGCGGGAGGAGAAGGGGACGACTGAGAATTAGATGGCTGGATGGCATCACCGACTCTGTGGACATGGGTTTGAGTGAACTCCGGGAGTTGGTGATGGACAGGGAGGCCTGGCGTGCTGTGATTCATGGGGTCGTGGAGAGTCGGACACGACTGAGCGACTGAACTGAACTGAACTGAACTGAAGGATGTGAAGAGATTAAAACACTTGTACGCTGCTGGTAGAATGTAAACTGGTGCAGCCACTGTGGGAGATAGTCTGGTAGCTCCTCAAAAAGTTAAACAGAGTCAGCATATGATCCGGCAATTCCATCTGTAGGTGCGCACCCCAAATACCTGAGAGTGGGGCCTTAAAGCACTATCCGTACACCCACGTTCACAGCAGCACTATTCCCAAGATCCGGAAGGTAAAATACCCACATGTAAATTAATAGCTTAAACGGACCAATAAGATGTGGTCCAGCCATGCAATGGAATTCAATGGAATTATTCAGCAATTAAAAAAAAAAAAGAACGAAGTTCTGACGCAGGCTGCAACATGGATGAACCTTGAAGGTACTGTCCGGAGAGAAATAATTGAAACACAGAAGGGCAAGGGCTGTATGATTCCACTACTGTGATGTACCCAAACTGTTGTTGCTATTGTTTAGTCACTAGGTCATGTCCAACTCTTTGCAACTCCATAGACAGGCTTCCCTGTCCTTCATTATCTCTTGGAGTTTGCTCAGACTCATGTACATTGAGTCAGTGATGCCATCCAACCATCTTATCTCTCTGTCGCCCGCTTCTCCTGCCCTCAATCTTTCCCAGCATCAGGGTCTTTTCTAATGAGTCAGCTCTTTGCATCAGGCAGCGAAATTATTGGAGCTTCAGCTTCAGTGTCAGTCCTTCCAATGAATATTCAGGGTTGGTTTCCTTTAGGATTGACTAGTTTGATGTCTTTGCTGTCCAAGGGACTCTTAAGAGTCTTCTCCAGCACCACAGTTTGAAAGCATCAATTCTTCAGCACTCAGCTTTCTTTATGGTCCAACTCTCACATCCATACCTGACCACTGGACATACCATAGCTTTGACTATGCAGATCTTGGTTGGCAAAGTGATAGCTCTGCTTTTTAATACACTGCCTAAGTTTGTCATAGCTGTACCTAGAATAGGTAAATTCATAAAGACAGAAAATAGATTAGAGGCCTGCGGGGAGGGAGGAACGGGAGTTACTGTTTAATGGGTACAGTTTCTGTTGGGAAGAAGGAAAAAGTTCCAGAGATGTCCGTGGGGATGGTTGTCCGACACTGTGCATGTACTTAATGCCGCTGAGCGGCGTACTTAAAAAGGGTCAGAATGGTACATTTTAAGTTCTGTGTATTTTCCCACAATAAAATATATGATGAGTTGGCTGTTCACATGAGTACTGTGAGTATATGTGTAATATATGAGCAATAAAATGAAAATATGAGTAATAAAACCAACCCCCCCAAAGGCAGTATTATTACTCTCCCCGTTTCTCAAATGGGGAAACTGAAGCTGAGAAGAGGTAAACAACATGCCCGAGGCCACGCTGAGCCCTGGACAGAGTGGATGTGGGCAGAGGTGCCCATCGTCAAGCCTCCAGAAACAGGAGGCCAGGGACCTCGGCCGGATGAGGGAGACACACGGCACAGGGCGGTGGAGGGGCCAAGGACCACAAGGAAGCGGGCAGAAGTCAACTGCGGCTTCCTGACCTGTGCTGTCCCTGCAGTGACCAGAGCCCCACCCAGGTCCAGCCTATGCTCTGCCTCTTGCAAGCTAGTGATTCACCTCTGATGAGGGCTTCCCAGGTGGCACAAGTAGTAAAGGACCCGCCTGCCAATGAAGGAGACGTACAAGATGCAGGTTCGTCCCTGAGTGGGTAAGATGCCCTGGAGGAGGCCATGGTCACCCACTCCAGTATTCTTACCTGGAGAATCCCATGGACAGGGGAGCCTGGTGGGCTACGGTCCATAGAGTCTCAAAGAGTCAGACACAACTAAAGCAACTTAGCATGCATGCATCTCAGATGGCCCCTGATCGCAGTGCTTTGCCCAGATCCCCAGGGGAACCCCCAAACCCACACGGCTAGTCTCCACCTCTAGGCCAAGGATCACTCCCTTTGGCCCTCCTCCACACAGCCAAGCTCCACTTCCTCCCAGAAAGCTCCCAAGGTAAGCGAGCCCCTGGCGGACTCCTCTACCCAACATGAGTGCCATCCATTTTCTTTAAAAAGATGTTCCTCCTGCATCTCCCTCAAGCATGAAGCTGGAGAGAACAGATGCCATGGCCCTAGCCTGGCTTGGTCCTAGATAAGAGGCAGGTGCTGGATAAGAACCACCTGACGGCTAACAGGCCACGAGGCACCCAGGGAGACCCGGGAGAAAGAGGGGTCGGGGCGAGGGCAGACACTTGGGAGATTCAGAGCAGCGTCCAAGAAGGTGAGGGGCCTGGTGGGCAGAGAGGAGGAAGGACAGGAGCAAGATAGCAGCCGGAGGGAGAGTGAGGCCACTGGGGCCAGGCTCACCTCCCGCCACCTGCCCACGGGGCCAGAGCCAGGCTGGGCCAGGAGGTCAGAGTGACCAGCAGCGCCAGGGTGAGGGTCACACCATGACACGGCAAAAACAAAGGCTGCCGGGAGCCGGAGAAGGGAGCCCCGGCCCGGGAAGGCTCAGCATAGGCAGGTCCCTGCACCGGAGTGTCATCTGCACGCCTGTCTGACCCTGATCGGTGGCCCTGCTCTGGGAGTGCGTGGGCTGGGCTGGGGACAGGCCTGAACCCCCATCCTCAGAGACTCCAGGTCTCAGATATTCCTCTGGGCATTTTGCTCTTCCTGCCTGAGAAGCCAGCTGCCCACCTGGAAGCCAGGTTGAGGCCTCTGGATGCAGGGTCAGGGGTTGTGGGGGAGGAGAGGAGGCCTCCCGGGTGCCCAGGGCTCAGGTCGGGCGGGGGCACGGAGGGTGGCAAGAGTGGGTCCGGGAGCCGAGGAGGGTGGTGAGCAGCCCGAGGTCTGAGTCAGCTTGGCAGCAGGTCCCTCTCCCCCTCCCCCTGGGTCTGGGGCCCATCCCACGCCCAGGCCTGAGCTCAGAGTTATATATACCCTCCAGCTGGGCCACTCACTCGGGCAGAGAGCCCCATCCACTCCCCGGCGAGGCCCCGCCTTGGCTCAGCCCCCGCGCCTGTAAGAGGAGACAGGGAGCTGGGAGAAGCCAGCGTCTGGGCCCCAGGCAGGATGTGTACCCAAGGAGGACAGGTGCTGTGGGGGCTGGGTCGGTCACCAGACTCTGCGGGGAGGGTGAGGCCCGCCCTCCGGTCCCCCTGCCCAGAGCCTGACCCACCTGAGCCGGGGCCAAGCGGGAGCTGAACTGGCTTCAAAGAGCTCACCGGGGCCATTTGGGGTGACAGGGAGCGCTGAGCAACCCCCCAGCCCCCACTTACTCCCTGAGCGACTCGGGGACTCAGCCTCTCTGAGCTGCTCTCTCTGCATCTCAGAGGCTGTAACCCCTCCCTACTCACCCCTCCCCGGCAAAAACAGTCACTATGAAGCTCTGGCCTCCTTGGCCCCTCTCCTGTCTTCCTCCTCCTGGGTGGCCCCCCACCCTCAGCCCCTCTCTATCTCTGGGCTCACGGGAAGGAGGGCCACAAAGGACACTACAAGACCAGCACTGTGGGCCAGGCGCTGTCTTCATCTCGCTTCCCCCGCCCATCGGCTCCCCTCCTGCCGAAGAGAATTCCACCCCCCAGGCCTGCTGAAAGTGCACCTGCCTCTCCCAAACCCTGCCTCAGTCGCATCACCAGGGGACTAAGCTCAAGTCTCCCAACCCCGATATCTCTCTACATGACTACAGATAGAAATAGCCACCCATAACGACTGTCGGTCTGGTAGAGGTTATGGTTTTTCCAGTAGGCATGTATGTATGTGAGAGTTGGACTATAAAGAAAGCTGAGGGCCGAAGAACTGATGCTTTTGAACTGTGGTGTTGAAGAAGACTTGAGAGTTCCTTGGACTGCAAGGAGATCCAACCAGTCCATCCTAAAGGAGATCAGTCCTGGGTGTTCATTGGAAGGACTGATGTTGAAGCTGAAATTCCAATACTTTGGCCACCTGATGCGAAGAGCTGACTCATTGGAAAAGACCCTGATGCTGGGAAAGATTGAGGGCAGCAGGAGAAGGGGGCGACAGAGGATGAGATGGTTGGATGGCATCACCGACTTGATGGACATGAGTTGGAGCAAGCTCCGGGAGATGGTGATGGACAGGGAGCCTGGCGTGCTGCGCTTCATGGGGTCACAAAGAGTCGGACACGACTGAGTGACTGAATGGAACTGAACGACTGAAAAAACTGAAGCGTTCACCCAAACATCCATCAATTGAGTCAACAGCTATGCACCGTGGGGTCCATCCACATGACGGAACGTGACTCAGTCTTCAAAAGGAAGGAGGTTCTGACACCCGCTACATACGACGCAGAGGAAGCTCGAGACACGACGGTCACTGAAACAAGCCGGACAGGAAGCCAAGCACTGTGTGATCCCACTTACATGAGGTCCATAGAGGAGTCACAGCCACTGAACAGAAAGTGGATGGCGGGTTCCAGGGGCGGGGGCGGGGGCGGGGCACAGTGCAGGTGAGTGTTTAAGGAGGGCAGAGTTTCAGTTTCGGAGGATGAGAAAAGTCTAGAGACGGATGGTGGGGATGGTCACACAACCGTGTGAATATACTTAATGCCACTGAACTGCATACTGCAAAATGGTTAAAATGGTCAGTTTGATGTTCTGTATACACTACCACCACACACAAAGGAAAGCTGGTCCACAGCAGCCCTCAAACACTGCTCGCTGGCTCTCCATGGTCTGCAATCCCTTGAGGTCTTCCCTACATGGCAGTGACCTCAGCTTCCTCCCCATGCTGAGCGTCTCTGCCCACCTGTGTTTGCCAGGCCCTCTGTCCCTTGAAAGCAGGAAGAGGAATCCTGCCAGGTGCCCGGGAACCCATCACAGTCGCACCAGGGACCTGCCAGATGTCCAGCCACCCACCTGCCCCTCCCTGCCCTCTTCTCACCCTCGCCCCTCAGCTCATGACCAGCAGGCCACCCCACTCTCCAACTGAGCAGTGGGAAGCACCCTGGATACCAGAGACCCTTCCTCCCCATCTCCACAGGCAGAGCCTCCATGAAGCAGCCCCACCTGGACCCACGGATGCTCCATGCACAGTGCTGCCTCCTCCACGAAGTCTCTGCAGGGACCAGAAGTAAGAAGCAGCCACTAGAACAGGGGTCAGGCAGGGCGGCCTGGGGGCTGACACAGGGCCTGAGTAGAGCCACGGCAAAGGGGCCAGTAAGGAGGGATGAGCAGCTTTAACTGCTGACCGAGGAGCAGACCCGGAGTCCAGAAAGGACCCTGCTTCCCCAACTAGTAGGGGAGAAGGAGTCCTTTGTCCTCATAGGTGGTAAAGGGTAAAGGAGGCAGAGCTGTGTGGCTCCGCGGCACCCCGGGCTAGTGAGTAAGAGGCTTCGGGTTTGGTCGCTTGATTTGAGTTGAACAGTGTCCCCCCAACATTCATGTCCACCCGGAAGCTCAGCACGTGACCTCATCAAGAAGCAGGGTCTTGACAGACATAATTAGTTAAGATGAGGGCATGCTGAATAGAGGGCTTCCCTGGGGGCTCAGTGGTAAAGAATCCACCTGCCAATGCAGGAGACACAGAAGACGTTGGTTTGATCCCTGGGTCAGGAAGATCCCCTGGAGGAGGAGATGAAATCCCATGGGCAGGGGAGGCTGGGGGGCTACAGTCCATGGGGTCATATAGAGTCAGACACAGCTGGGCACATATTGGATTAAGGTGGGCCCCCTATGTCTGGTGTCCTGATAAGAGGAGGACACACAGAGACTCGGAGAGGACAGCCATGTGACAACAGGGTCAGCGACGAGAGTGATGTGGCCACAAGCCAAGGGCACCAGGGCTGCCAGCTGCCACCAGAAGCCAGGAGGGAGGCATAGAACACATCTAACCCCACAGACCCCCTTGAATTCAGACTTCTGCCCTTCTTACCCTCCAGAGGATACATTTCTTTGTCTAAGGCACCCCTTAAATTTGTGGCGATTTCTTACAGCAGGCCTAGGAGATGAATTGTGTCAGCCTCCAAGGGCCCCTCTCAGCTGACAAAGCATCTGTGCTGGGGGAAGGGCATCTGGCTTGGAGTCATCTCATTGAGGGCAGAGGGCAACCCAGGAAGCAGAACCCTGAAGTACCTCCTTTCCTGGGAATCACAGCACGGGAGCTGGAAGGCTTCTGTCAGTTACAGAGACTCCCTTGCCTGCCCAAGACCCGTGTCTCAAGATGAGTGTCCTGGGGGACTTTCCAGTGGCTGAGCTGAGCCTCCCAATAGCTGTGACTATTTGCTCTGCTTCCCCAAAGCCTTCCTTCAAGGCTATGGTTTTTCCAGTAGTCATGCATGGATGTGAGAGCTGGACTATAGAGAAAGCTAAGCACCGAAGAATTGATGCTTTTGAACTGTGGTGTTGGAGAAGACTCTTGAGAGTCCCATGGACTGCAAGGAGATCCAACCAGTCCATCCTAAAGGAAATCAGTCCTGAATATTCATTGAAAGGACTGATGCTGAAGCTGAAACTCCAATACGGAAAAGACCCTGATGCTGGGGAAAAGATTGAAGGTGGGAGGAGAAGGGGACGACAGAGGATGAGATAGTTGATGGCATCACTGACTTCATGGGCATGAGTTTGAGCAAACTCCAGGAGTTGGTGATGGACAAGGAGGCCTGGCGTGCTGTGATTCATGGGGTCACAAAGAGTCGGACACGACTGAATGACTGAACTGAAATGAACTTGCTTCCCCAGATACCGTATCTTCCACCCAAAAGTCAACACAGAGCCTGGGTGGGAGCGGAGTTTGGGGAGAATGGATACATGTGTATGTGTGGCTGCGCCACTCTGCTGTGCACTGAAACCATCACAACGGTGTTAATACGTGAATCTAACACGAAAAGTTTAAAAAACAAAACACAGTCACAGAAGTCAACACAGCACCAGGCGAATGGCCCAGTCCACCGGCTGCTGGACACTAAGCATGTTCGCAATCTTAATGGCTCAGGAAGCCTTCCTGATCACTGTCCTCTCTGGAGACACGCCATCTTCCCTGTGTACGATTACATGTATGCTCACCACCCCCACCACCCCCACCGAGCAGGGCATAGATCTGCCCCACCCCACCTGGTACACAACAGACTCCTGCCTGGGGGAGGGAGGGAGGGAGGAGATGAGCAAGGACATCTTCCTAACACCCTTCACAGTCAAGGTGGGAAGCTGAGAGAAGATCAGGCATTTGCCTGGAGGACGGCTGGAGGGATTTGCCCAGTCTGCCCTGGGGGGACGTTCTGCCACTTTTTCCAAGTCTTCCCATACCACCTTCTTAGCAACCTCCACATCCATCCAAGGGCTTCTCCTCCAAGATCCTCCCATTCCTTAGGAGTCCAGGACAGAATAAAGCAGCACCCACCTGGGAGGAGTCCCAGGAAGTCACACCCCTCCATCACTTGGCGGGAACCTGGTTGCTGTGCTGAAACTATTTCTGGGACTGGACCCTGAACAGGGGTATGGCTGCCCAGACCCAACAGCCTCCTTACCATACATCTTGCCTTCATCTGACAGGATGATCTTGCGTCGACCGCAGGGCGGGTAGATGGCCAGGGCCTCCTGGAAGCTCTGCTCAATGTCAGGGCTCCACACACCCTCCGCGTCATTGTCGATGGGCTTGTCCAAGGCCTGGCTGCCCCCAGAGACGTTGCTCCCCTCGGGGGAGTTGGGAGAGCCCCACTCGTTGGAGGTAATGGTGCCGGCCTTGCCCTCCAAGACTCCGCTTGGAGGAGCGCCCGTTGGACCTGTTTGGGCAGAAACCACCAGGGCATCAGTGGACGAATGTGTGGATGTGGGTCGGGACACCCAGGGAGCGCCACCCCCGAACCGGGTGCACCTCCTTTTTTGCCCATCACAGCTCAGGAGCTCGAAGAAAAAGGCCGGGGACCCCCGGGAACAGAGTGAGGCAGAAGGTCTGGGGGTCAAGGGCAGATCATCTTCAGTCCATCAGCCTCAGCTTCCCACCCTGGGAGAGCTCAATGACCGGGCCCTGATTGTGGCTCTAAGACCCAAGATGGCACTGAGAAGTCAAAAGTGAGGACCAAGTATCAGGGTTGCTCTATGTTAAATCACAAAGGGGCAAAGAATGCAAAATATCGTGTACTGTTGGTGGGAACGTAAAGTGGTACAACAGCTGGGAAAGCAGTGTGGATGTCCCTAAAGAAATCGGACTACCACATGGTCCAGCAATTCCGCTTCTACATATACATCCAAGAGAACTGAAAGCGGTGTCTCAAAGACACGTGGGTACACCCATGTTCACAGCAGCATTATTCACAATAGCCAAGAGACAGAAGCAACCCAAGTGTCCATGGATGGATGAACGGATAAGCAGAACACGGTGCCTATATATTATACAGTAGAGATGAACCTTGACGCTTTATCCTAAGTGACGTAAGCCAGTCATTAAAGACAAATACGCTGTGATTCCACTTTTATGATGCCTGAGAGCAACCGAAGTCTTAGAGACAAACAGTAGAATGGTGGTCACCCGGGGCTGGAGGAGGGAGGAGGCAGGGAGTTGCTGGGTACAGAGTTTCCGTTTTGCAAGATGAAAAAGTTCCGGAGACCTGTTGCTGCACAACAATGTGAATATACCTTTTTTTTCCTGGTTTTAAGTTTACCTTTTATTTTTAAAAATTTTTATGGCAGTACACTTGATTTACAATGTGTTAGTTTCAGGAGTACAGCAAAGTGATTCAGTTACACATACATCCACTTAGGGATATACTTTGACATGGCTCAACTGTATCCTTCAAAATGGTTAAGATGATTCATTTTGTGTCTTTTTAACCATAATTAAAATATGAAATTAAAAGAAGCATGCAAAATAAAATGCAGGTCACCCTTCTCCTACTGCATCCCAGCTCAGGCTGTTTTTAGAGGAAAAGTCTAACCCTGGCAGATTCTCAGGTGTTAGGGCTTCCCTGGTAACAGTCGGTAAAGAATCCGCCTGCACTGCAGGAGACCCGGGTTCAATCCCTGGGTCAGGAAAATCCCCTGGAGAAGGAAATGGCAACTCACTCCAGTATTCTTGCCTGGAAAATCCCATGGACAGAGGACCCTGGCGGGTTACAGTCCATGGGGTCGCAGAGTCAGACATGACTAAACATCAACAACAGCAGCACATACTAATAATCTTAAGGCAGTTTTTGGATTATAAAACCCAGGTGGACACAATTTACCTCCCAAAGCCCTCTGGATCCCCCAGCATCCCATCTCTCTCAGCCACCAAGCACCTCTGCAAAGGAAGATCCCCTCCCCATCGCACATGTCACCCTCTCCGTTTTCCCTCATTAGCCATCAGGAGCAGTGTGATCCAGCAGCCCAAACCCAGGGCAAGGAGTCAGAACACCTGAGTTCCCACCCACTACCATCCAAGACCCTTTGAGATAAGACCTCCCCAAGCACTCCTCCTCCCTTTCTCTCTCTTCCCCAGGCTTGTTAGAGGCACCACTGTTCACAGAGCGGTGGGCATGAAGGTGAGCACGGTCAAGGTCACAGTGGAGCAAAAGGAAGAGCTGAGTGGGGGGCAGCACCTCCTGGGAGGGGTGGAGGGTCTAAGGAGCTTGGCCTGGCTGCTGGCACAGACATGCAGTCGGAAGGAGGGTGCTGCTGCTGCTAAGTCACTTCAGTAGTGTCTGACTCTGTGTGACCCCATAGACAGCAGCCCATCAGGCTCCCCCGTCCCTGGGATTCTCCAGGCAAGAACACTGGAGTGGGTTGCCATTTCCTTCTCCAATGTGTGAAAGTGAAAAGAGAAAGTGAAGTCGCTCAGTCATGTCTGACTCGTAGTGACCCCATGGACTGCAGCCTACCAGGCTCCTCCGTCCATGGGATTTTCTAAGCAAGAGTACTGGAGTGGCTTGCCATTGCCTTCTCCGCGGAAGGAGGGTAGAACCACTGAAATTCAAGGCAGGAACCCCAGCAGAAACCTAACCCAATCCCCTCAGCTTGAGGATAAGGACCCTGAGACCAGGGCGCCCTAAGGACGCACCGGAGGTAATGGAGCGAAACACTAGTGCAGCTGACTCTCGATCTCCGCCCCCCAGGGTCCCAGGTTTTTGAGCATAACAAACTCACATCAGCCTCCTCTCTGTGGCTGTTAAAATAAGTTTTCCTACAGCCACTATGGAGAACAGTATGGAGGGTCCTTAAAAAACGAAAACTAGACCTACCATATGACCCAGTGATCCCACTCTTAGGCATCTACCCAGAGAAAACCCTAATTCAAAAAGATACACGCATCCCAACGTTCACTGCAGCACTATTGACAACAGTCAGGACAGGCAAGCAGCCTAAGTGTCCACCAGAGGAGGAATGGATAAAGAAGGTGTGGTGCATATATGCAACAGAGTATTACTCAGCCATAAAAAGGAATGAAACTGTGTCATTTGCAGAGACGTGGTTAGACCTAGAGACTCTCAGACAGAGTGAAGTCAGTCAGAAAGAGAAAAACAAGTATCATATATTAATGCACATATGTGGAATTCGAAAAATGGTATAGATGATCTGATTTGCAAAGCAGAAATAGGGACACAGACATACAGAACAAACATTTGGGATGCCAAAGGGAAAGGGGGTGTGTGGGATAACTGGGAGGTTGGGATTGACATATATTGATAATATATATAAAACAGATAACTAATCAGAACGCACTGTATAGCACAGGGAACCTGGTGCCCTTTGGTGACTTAAATGAGAAGGAAATCCAAAAGAGAGGGATTCTATGTATATGCGTGGTTGACTCACTTTGCTGTACAGCAGAACCTGACAAAGCGTTATAAAGCAACTATATCGAAATTAAAAAAAAAAAGTTTTCCTCAAAGTGTGTCTGAGGATGTCCCAATAATACTGGGACGGGCTGCCACTTCCTCCTCCGGGGATCCTCCTGACCAGGGATCGGACTCACATCTACCTCTCCTGCACTGGCAGGCGGGTTCTTTACTCCTGAGCCACCAGGGAAGCCCAGTAACGAAGCCAGAGTTTTAGTGGCCACACCTATGAGACCTTACACCAGAGACATGCAGGGTGGTTGTAACTCAATCCTCAGAGGAAAGGTAGACTATTCATAAAATACGACGTGGAAGATGGTCTGTCTTGGCCTAAGCCCTAGATATAAAAAAGAATCGTCTTTCCTCAGAATTTGCAGCCAAAGTTCTGCCCTTAAGTGGATTTTAGATCTGAACTTTATATTACAGAAAGCCCCAGTCAATTCACAAAAATAAACAGTGACCCCAGGCTAATAATCTCTGAGTAGACGATCTTAACTCAGACTGCTAAGACCCAAAGCCTTGCTAAAAAATCTCAAAATCCAAAATGACAAATATAAGAGGAAACAATCTCAGAGCTTCTGAGTATGGTGACCATGTGAAGAAGGGGGAGAGGGGCTGCCCACAGAAAGGGCGTGGAAGCTTGCTTCCTTCCCCAAGCCACGTCATGTGCATCCCTTGCATCTGCTGTTCCTGAGTTACATCCTTTTATAGCAAACTGGTAGGCTGGTAAGTGAAATGTTTCTCTGAGTTCTGAGAACCACACTAGCAAGTGAATTGAACCCAAGGAGGTGGGGGTCCCTGGAATCTCCAATCTACCTATGCGTGCGTGCTCAGTTGCTTCAGTCGTGTCCGACTCTTTGTGACCCCACGGACTGTAGCTCACTAGGCTCCTCTGTCCATGGAATTCTCCAGGCAAGAATATTGGAGTGGGTTGCCATGCCCTCCTCTGGGGGATCTTCCTAACCCAGGGATCGAACCTGTGTGTCCTGCATCTCCTGCGTTGCAGGTGGATTCTTTACCACCGAGCCACCAGGGAAGCTCCCCAGTCTGTCTATAGTTGATGATGACCCGAACTTGCAGGGTGAGGGCCATCTTGTGGGACTGGGGCTTTAGCCTGTAGGATCCCACGCTATTTCCAGATGGATAATGTTAGAACTGAGTTGAATTGTAGGGTACTCAGCTGGTGTCAAACACTTGCTGGCTGGTGAGGGGAAAAACACCTAGTCACGGATTGGACTTGGTAACCAGAACTTTTAATGATTATACACTAAAAGTATTACATTTAAAGTCAGAAATAAGAATGCTCACTTTCAACACTGAACACTCAACACTGTAACACAAGTCCTAGCCAACACAGTACAACAAAAGAGCTCTGCAGATTGGAAAGGAAGAAGTAAAATTGTCATTATGCTTAGGAATTACGACAGAAGACTGAAAAGAAACAAATCATAAAAAAAGCTTCTGAGTTCAACAAGACCAACATAACAAAATCAATTTCATTTTTATGCCAGAAATAAGAAATTCGATAACGCAATTTTTTAAAATATCCTGTTTAGATACAAAGTCATAATTTATCGAGTAGTGATAAATCCAACAAAGGATGAGATCTTTACAGAGAAAATGGTAACTGCTTTAAAAGATATCATTTCTGCATGAGACAGGGTGCTCAGGGCTGGTGCACTGGGATGACCCTGAGGGATGGGATGGGGAGGGAGGTGGGAGGGGGTACAGGATGGGGGACACATGTACACCCATGGCTGATTCATGTCCACGTATGGCAAAAACCACTACAATACTGTAAACTAATTAGCCTCCAATTAAAATAAATTAATTAAAAAAATAAAAAACATCATTTCTAAATAAATGGAGAAGAACCTGTGTGTTCATGGAAAACAGTATCGCCAAGAGGTTGAATCTCTCCAGATAAATCGTAAATTCAATTAAAGTATGACTAAAATCCCACAAGGTTTTCCACAAACTTGAGTTGATTTTCAAGACACATCGAAGCCCAAGACAGTTCTCGAGTCATCTAACCCACTGCTTTCACCTTGGATTAGACCTTCCCATCCAAACCCAAGTCTTCCCTGGGTTCTGGCTACAGAGCGACCACCCACCAATCATCAGACATCTCCGAAGCTCTTCCCTCTCAACGCGTCCAAGGTCACAAGGCTTGAGACTGAATTCCGCTCCTCCTCTGTCTCTCAGGAGACGACACCACCACCTGCCCAGAGGCCAGCAGCCAAGGAGTGCGCTTTGACTCCCCATCTCGTCTCCCATCAGCAGTTAATGACCACATCCTGGCTTTCACTCCCCACCCCGGGGAGCCCTACCCCAAAGCTGCAGCTTCACCAGTGCTCACCTGGACAACCCGACCAGCCCCAACCGGACTCCATCATCTTTTCATTGCAGCTTCTACAGAACACGTCTGATCACGTGACTCCTCCAGGCTCTTTCCCAGGCTCTTAGATAACAAGATTTTACAAGGCTCTTCAGCTGATTCCGGCTCTCCAGCCATACCTTCTGTCCGTCCACACCATCCTCTCTTCTTTGCACCCACCCCAAGCCCCAAATGACACCCCAACATGCCAGGCTCTCCCCCTGCACAGGGGCCGAGCTGCCTGTGACCTTCCTTCCCAACCCCCGCTTTTCATCCGGCCAATTCTCACCCATCCTTAAGGTCCAGCCAAAATCTTCCCCCATTTTTCATTTTTGTTACTGAAGTATCCGTGATTGACAATACTGTGTCAGTGTCAGGGGTATGGCCGTTGCAGGCAAACTCACTTCCCCTGGTTGGATGGTCCCAGCTCAGTCTCTGTGCTCTGGGGACCCTCAGCCCCGGCTCCCAGGGGCAACCACCCCCCTCAACACACCGCAGCCCCCCAGAGGGCAGGGCTCGTCGTCTTTCTCTGCTAAACCTTCCACACGCTGCACACACTGGGGCAAGAAGGACGATCACATGAATGGCTATTTGGTGCATGTTTGTGGATTAATGATTTCTCTGTAGGAAGGACACAGGGTTCTGTTTAGTGTCAGGAAACACAGGAAAATCTCAGCAATCTCTGGGTCTGGGCACGCCCAAGGGAGGGCTTGAATATGTATGCAAATCCCTTTGGGGTTTATCCTGGAGGCTGAAAAATGAAAGGATGATGCCTGGGAATCAAGAGAGTCTCAAGATCTGGCTCCTGTTCTACAAGCCGCTACGACCATGGACAAGTCCCTGTGTTTCCCTGGACCTCAGCCAGCTCACCTGTGAACTGTACAGGCAGCTCCTCCCTGCCCCAGCAGAGCCTGTGGCTCTCAACCTGACCCCCAGTCTCCAAAGGAAAGAGAAAGTATCAGCCAATCAGTCATGTCCAACTCTTTGCAACCCCATGGATGTTGCCCGCCAGGCTCCTCTGTTCGTGGGATTTTCCAGGCAAGAATACTGGAATGGGTTGCCATTTCCTTCTTCAGGGGATCTTCCCAACCCAGGGATCGAAACTGGGTCTCTCTTTTACCAACTGAACCACCAGGGAAGCCCAGTCTTATTATTAGAAAGATCTCAATAAAAGCTGTAAGTTCCCAGTTCTTCAGAAAAGTTCTGAGTAACCAGCATCTGTGGTCCCTAGGAGGGAGCCAGAGTTTGCCTTGGGTGGGGGCAGAACCGGAGGCCTCCGGGGCAGGCCTTGGGGCCAAGTCAGGGATTATTTTTGTTCCTCTGCTGGTGGCACCTGGCCCAGGCTTAACGAGGCCATCTGTCCCCTCCAGCTCCTCCTGGCAAGCCCCTGAGGGTCTCTGGGGAGCGCTGGAGGAGGGGCAGGGGGACCCTTTTCCCAGATGCTGCTGGCTCACCCCACTCCACACCCTTCGAGCCACGGGCAGAGGCCGTGTGGGAGCTCTGTCATGGCCGTGGGCTGAGTCGGGGGAGAGGTTGGGCAGCCAGCCTCATGGGCCAGAAGCAGGCCACACAGGGCTGGGAGCAGCTCTGTTTTGGTAACGGATCCCAGGTCCAGGACCTCGGGTGACCCGCTGCCCTGCTCTCCCCAAGGCAGACCCAGCGCAGGGCCTCGGCAGACCTGCCTTGTGGGGCAGCGTCTGGGGCCACTTCCCAGCTCCCAGCTCGGGGAAGGACGACCTTGGGACCACAGTCCCTACTCTCCCAGGGGCACACGGGACATCAGGGAAGTTGGATCACCCTCCTGTCATCTTCTAGCTTTCTGGCCTCCAGGGCACTTGCTGTGTTTAGTGTTCAAGCCCAGGAGAAAACCTAGTTAGAACCAGGAGACACGATGCCTTAGATATTCACATTATTAACTAGCCAGTTTAATTATTATTGGGACTTCCCACGTGGTTCAGTGGTAAAGAATCTGCCTGCCAAGTGGGAGATGCGGGTTGGATCCCTGGGTCAGGAAGATCCCCTGGAGAATGGAATGGCAACCCACTCTATTCTTGCCTGGAGAATCCAATGGACAGAGGAGCCTGGTGGGCTACAGTCCACAGGGTTGCAAAGAGTCAGAAACGACTGAGCGACTGAAGAACAACAGCCGTCCTGCCCTCAGACTGGAAGTGATGGAGACGGAAACTCGGGAAGTTCATAGGACTTGCCTGGTACCACCCAGAAAGTTAAGGAGAGACCGTTAGGACAGGGTCTGGGGCTCCTTCCCAGTCACGAGGATAGGAGCTGTGGGATCCAGGCTAAAGTCTGCAGCCACACAGGACTCTCAGGAGGGTGTCTGACATCCTGCTCACCAATGCCTCAGTTCTCATGCTGCTGCTCCTCTCCTGGGGGCCTCTGGAAGAACCACCTCCTGCATCCCAGTGACTCCTAACTGAGAAGCTGGGAGAAGGAGAAAACATGGGGTTTCCTTCCAGAAACCACTCCCAATCTTCCCGATACAGGAGGCCCAGGTGTAAGGATACAGGAGACAGGGGAGTTGTTCCTATTGCTGTATAGTCACTCAGTCGTGTCCAACTCTTTGGGGTCCATGGACTGCAGCACGACAGGCTTCCCTATCCATCACCACCTCCCAGAGTTTGCTCAAATTCATGTCCATTGAGTCACTGCTCCATCCAACCATCTCATCCTCTGCCGCCCTCTTCTCCTCCTGCCCTCAATCTTTCCCAGCATCAGGGGCTTTTCCAATGAGTAGGTTCTTTGCATCAGGTGGCCAAAGTATTGGAGCTTCAGTTTCAGCATCAGTCCTTCCAAGGACTATTCAGGGTTGATTTCCTTTAGGATTGATTGAGGTTGACTACAGTAATATGGAGCTTCCCTGGTGGCTCAGAGGTTAACGCGTCTGCCTCCAATCCGGGAGACCCGGGTTCCATCCCTGGGTCGGGAAGATCCCCTGGAGAAGGAAACGGTAACCGACTCCAGTATTCTTGCCTGGAGAATCCCATGGACGGAGAAGCCTGGTGGGGAAGCGGGTCCTGTCCGCCTCAACCCCAAACAGGGATCCTTCTTCAGGCTGAAGGACTTTGCGAGGCCCGGTTATCAGAGCGTTCATATGTGCTAAATCGCTTCAGTAGTGTCTGGCTCTTTGTGACCCCATGGACTCTAGCCCGCCAGGCTTCTCTATCCATGGGATTCCCCAGGCAAGAATACTGGAGTGGGTTGCTATTTACTCCTCCAGGGGAACTTCCTGACCCAAGGATTGAACCTGCATCTCTTATGTCTTCTGCATTGGCAGGCAGGTCCTTTACCAGTAGCACCACCTGGGAATTCCGGTTATCAGGGCAGGTGGGGTCAAGTCTCTGAACCCCAGGTGCTTTGCCCGACCTGACCCAGTTGTTACAGAACCCACAGAACATTACATTGGATGGAACGCGAATGTTGTCCATCCAACAGACATCAGAGCTGGGACAAAAATGGCTCTCCCATCACTACCATGGCTACTGCCACCAGACTAGGCTCTGGAGATTGGACCCAAGGGTATGAGGACCACAATGTCCTGCACACACTGAAGCAGGTAGAGACCTCCGGTGGGCCGGGCTGGGGCCGAGGGGTAGTCATCTCGGAGGCTTTGCTGCCCTGACCTGATTCCGGAAACTAGATCTGGAGGGAAATTCTGGACCAGTGGGCTCCAGCCTTCCTCCAGCCCCGCCCACTCTTTCCTGCAGCTCCTGGTATCCTCACCGTCTCCAAATTCACACATATCACTTTCCAGAGGCCAGGGCTCTGTACTTAATTCCGGACACCAGTCCATCTACAAATATCTACTGAGGGTGGAGAGGATGGGAGAGGTCAGTAAAAGGGCACAAAACAGTTAACCTCTAAGAATAAGGTCTGAGGTCTAATGTCTCACACAGTGACCGCAGCTGCTAGCCCTGGATTGTACAACTGAAATCTGCTAAGAGAGTAGCACACAAACCTTCTCACACACAAGAGAAAACTATGCGAGCTGAGAGATGTGCTAACTAACCAGATGGAGGGGACCCTTTCGTAGTGTACACGTGCGTTAAATCACCAGATGTGTGCTTGAAGTCTCTTACATTTCTAGATGTCAATTATGTCTCAAGAAAGTTGAAACTGGGGCTTCCCTGGTGATTCAGATGGTAACGAACTCTCTTGCAGTGCAGGTGCTGTGGGTTCGCTCCCTGGGGTCGGGAAGATCCCCTGGAGAAGGGAATGGCTACTCACTCCAGTATTCTTGCCTGGAGAATCCCATGGACAGGGGAGCCTGGAGGATTACAGTCCATGGGGTCAAAAAGAGCTGGACACGGCTGAGCAACTAAGGAGCCACGCAAAGTTGAAATTACCTACTGGATGCCAGACTTGAGGTCCAAGGTTACTAGGACATGGTCCTGCCCTCTACTTTCTTCAATCTATGGGTCCAGGGGTCCCTGTGATGGTGCAAGTACGGTCATATATTATTCATACATTCCATGTTTGCAGACTCACCCATTCACTAGAATCTGTAACCCAGGTCAACACTGGCAGTGCTTCCAGGTCACTTGGATGCATCCCTGAGCTGTGAGACCATCTCCCTTGATCTAGCTGAGGTCTAGTGAGGCTGCCCTGCTCTCCAGTTTCAGCTCAGACCCCAAACAAACATCCTTTCCTGAGTCTATTTAGTGGCACAATTTTGACATTTCTGTCTTTTTTGTTGTTGATCTCACTGTTTAAAATAACACCCAAGTGAAGCACTGGGGGGCTGACTGGTGACCCCAAGTGCAAGAAGGTCATGACACACCTTACAGAGAAAATCCGTGCATTAGATAAACTCTGTCCAGACATGAGCGATGGCGCAGTTGGCTGTGAGTTCAATGTTAATGAATCAACAGTCTATAATAAATTATGTGTCTCTGGACAGAAATACAGATAAAACAAGGTTACGAATTAAACAGATAACAAAAATGTTGCAACCAGGGACTCACAGGACCGTAACCCGTGTCTGCCCTTGGAACTCTGGCTCTGTACCTGCTAATTCATGTTCCCAGTGACTCTATGGAAGTCAGGAATGACAAGAATCCAGTGTACCTGGGAGAGTAACAAGGTAAGCCATTACAGGTAAACATCTCAGGCAGAGCGGAGGATTCTAACAGGCGCCAAGATCAAGGCCCTGGGAAAGCCAAAGTTGGTGGAGAAAAATGTGCCCAAAGGCCCCAAGACAGCCAAAAGGTGGAGACAACCCAAATGTCCATCATGAGATGAAGGGATAAACGAAAGGTCACCTATCCATACAGTGAATTATATTATTCAGCTTTAAAAATGAATTTTTAAAAAAAGATGGGGGGCAGAAGGAGAGGAGATGGTGGTCCAGTCGAAAGGACTTGGCACTTTGACTGCTGGGGTCCAGTTTCAATCCCTGGTCAGGGAACTAAGAGCCCACAAGCCACACAGCATGGCCAAAAAAAAAAAAATGCTTAATAAAAAAAAAAAAAAGGAATGCAATTCTGACACATGCTTCAACATGAATGAACTTGAGGACATTATGCTAAGTGAAATGTCAGACACAAAAGCACTAATGTTCTGTGATTCCACTTACAGGAAACACCTAAAACAGGCAAATCCATGCAGACAGAAAGTAGAAGACAGGTTATGAGGGGCTGGGGGTTGGGGGGAAGTTATGATTTAAAGGGGACAGAGTTTCTATTTGGAATGCTGAAAAAGTTCTGAAGACAGAGGCTGATGGTAACACAAGATAATGCTACTGAACTGACTGTACACTTAGTGGTTAAAATGGTGCACCTCAAGTTGTGCATAGTCTACCACACTTGTTAAAAATAAGCAATGGCAACCCACTCCAGTATCCTTGCCTGGCGAATCCTATGGACAGAGGAGCCTGGTGGGCCACAGTCCATGGGGTCGCAAAGAGTCAGACACAACTTGGTGACTAACAACCCCACCATCAGATGACAGAAGGGAAAAAAAATGCAGATGGAAAAGGGGGAGAAAGGGTCGCTCCAGAGGTCCGGGGCCCACCGCACAGGAGAGGAAGGAAGCTGCCTGCTCACAACCAGCAATGAAGAGAAAAGGCAGGCACTCCCCAAGTACGGAAGGAAGGAACGGGGATGGGCCAGGCAGGGCACCCCGTTGGACAGAAGTGACCACTGTGTGACTCAGAAGGCTAGCCAGGGCTCTCAGGAGGCCGGCAAAGGGCCTTTTGCAAAAAGAAGCAGGGGCCATGATGCCCAAATGCCCCCACGGTCCCATTGCACTGGGCAGTACCCCTTCCTCCCTGAATGCACGCGGCTCTGAAGAAGCTGAGCATGAGGGCGTGTGGACCATCGTGAAGTTCAGAGTCATAGGACCTGGGTTAACGTCTGCCTCTGAGCAGCTCTGCATTCACCTGAAGCTCCTGCATCCTCACCTCGGAAACCAGACCAGACACCCACCCCTTGCAAAGCGGTGACAGGGACCACGTGGGACGAACAGCAAAGCCCTGGAGGGCGGCAGCGCGCCCCTCCCTCTCCTTTCAGTGGGGATGTGGACTGCATCCATTTCTTGACAGGACAGGTTGGGGAGAGGGTGGGAGGGAAGAAGGCAAAAGAGGAGCAGGCACAGACCTTCCAGTGTGACCGTGGGCTGGAACCAAAGTCACGGAGAGCCAGGCTCGGCCAGGAGGGTGGCGCTGAGGAGCCCAGGGTCGGAGCCTGGCTGGGCCGCACACTGGCCAGGGGATACCGACCTGGCAAGCCACGGCTCTCTGGGGCTACATCCTTACAGATACACGGCAGAGGCAGTAACGATGTGAGGACCAGGATGACTCATATCCACAGACACGGCACCTGGCTGGCTCCCAGGGGAATGAAGGATGGCTGACGGAGCGGGGGCAAGGACAGTGAGGAGCATCGCCCCTGGACAGTGGGAGGTGAGGAGCAGGAGGGGTGAGGGGCTCGGAGAGAGGTAACTGGAGGAGAGGGAAGCAGGCCAGAGGGAGGGGTCGGCAGGGAGGGACAGAGAGGCTCAGAGGAGAAAAGAAGGATGGGAGATGAGATCCCTGAGCAGATACAGGCGAGAGGCCCGTCCCCAGACGCCCCACCCCGGGGCAGCAGTGTCAGTGAGGGCGAGGCCCCAGCCCGCCTCCCAGATGGCCCGGCCGTGGGGGTATGTGGCCCAAGCAGAAGGCATCCAGGAAATGGGTGCCCAAGGCCCCCCACCCCACCCCACCCTGGGGGCTGCGTTGGGGCCCCCAAGGGGCCTTGATGAAGCAGTTCTGAAGGCCCTCTGATCTCAGAAGGAAAACAAACTAGTTCCACGTTCAGACCTGGGGCCACGTCCCCTCCCTGGACCTCAGAATGTCCCCACAGACAAAGAGAAAAGCTGGGGAAAGTGGAATATTGTTCATGATGAAAAAGAAATAAGCTGTCAAATCAGGAAGAACATGGAGGAAGCCTAAAGGTATATTCCCGCGGGAGGCCCACCTGAAGCCATCGAGAAAGGCTACTGATGCAGGACCACGGCTACAGGATATCCGGAGAGGGCGACACTGTGGGGACAAACTAAGCTCCATGGAGGGATGAGCGAGGGGGACACGGGCGTTCTTGGGCACTGAAGCAAGCCCATCCAATGCTGTAATGGTGGGTACGTGCAAGTCGCTGCAGTCGTGTCCGACTCTTTGCAACCCTATGGACTGTAGCCCGCCAGGCTCCTCTGTCCATGGGATTCTCCAGGCAAGAATACTGGAGTGGGTTGCCATGCCCTCTACCAGGGGATCTTCCCAACCCAGGGATCGGACCCGGGTCTCACGTCTCCTGCATTGGCAGGCGGGTTCTTTACCACTAGCGTCAGTCACCTGCAATTAAATATTTGTCCAAACCCACAGGGCACACAACACATAGATCAGACCCTAACGTAAACTGTGGCTTTCAGTTAATAACGTAGCATCATTAAGGCCCATCAAAGTAACAAAAATGCCACAGAAGCAAGAATCAATAAAGGAGAAACTGGGGGAGGAGGAAGGGTATTCTGTGTAATTTCTGCCTAATTTGTCTGTAAACCCAAAACTGTTCAGAATAATAACAAAAGTTATTAATTTAAAAAAAGGTAAAAAAGAATGTAGATATGTGGAACTGAATCACTTTGCTGAACAGCAGAAATTAACAAAGCATTGTGAATCAACTATACTGCAATAAAATAATTTTTTAAAAAGGTAGGGACTTCCCTGGCTGCCCAGTGGTTAGGACTCCACATTCTCACTGCTGAGGGTACAAGTTCAGTCCCTGATCTGGGAACTAAGACCCCACCAGCCTTGAGGTACAGCCAAAACCAAAATTTTATATATATATATAGATGGTGTATATATATATATATATATATACACACGCACACATTTGGGGAAACTGGGCGGGTGGGGGGATGGTGAGAGGGTTAAGCCTCGCAGCCTTGCATTTATTTCTCCTCTGGGTCCCTCTCAGGATTCTAACATAAAGCAAAAGTCTTGAAAGTACTGGAGGCGAAGGGACTGAACCAACCCACTGGTGTCCCTCTGGGCGCCTGTCCCAGAATCCAGATCTCTCAAGGGATCAAGAGCCTGGAGTCTCTGAAACTCCTCGAGTAGCAATTCCCCAGGCTGGGCTGGAGAGAGCTCCCCAAACAGCCCCCAGCCTCAGGGCGGAGGGTGGGGACTGCAACACTCCAGTGCTCCCCCACCCCCACCCCCGCTTCCCCTGCAGAGTGCAGGGTGGTGCCCAGCAGTCAGGACCCGGGCAGGGGAGGGCCCAGGCTGGGCACCCCTGCAGCACACAGCCCCGCCCAGGGAGGAGGAGCAGGTAGGAGCCCTTGGCGTTGCTGGGAGAGCACCCCAGGACCTACGACATCAGGGAGCCAAGGGTGGGGGCAGAGGGAGCCCAGCCTCAGCTCTGACCACTGTCTGGTCATCCCTGGGCAAGGCCTGCCGAGGGGAAGAGTGAGGACCCTTCATGTGGGCCCCCAGCCCCCAGCACACAGGAGTGGGATGGGCTGGACGGAGCTTGGAGAGAGGCAGGAGGCAGCACCCACACCACCCCGGGTCATTTTCATAGGAATGTCCTGATGTCTCAGAGCCATCCCCCCGACCAGGGTAGAAATTCCGGTGGCCAGAGCCTTCAGACTCCAGGCTGAGGTCACACAACCCAGGACCCACCCTAACCCAGAAACTCACCTGGTGATTCCCTCCTGCACCAGCCACACACCCACCAAGCCCTCGCTCCTGCAGGACCAGCAAAGGCCCCACCTCCATACCAGGATGCATGGTCATCTCGTTCGGAAACGAGACCATGTACGTGGCTGATACCCAGGCTTCACACAAGCATTTGTTGTTCTTGATGGGCTGCCCCAGCCTGGGCACTTCCCCACAGGGAAGTCTAGCACAGCCGGCCAGCGCGGGCACCTAGAGAGATGCCACCGGGGTCTCCTGATCTGAGATAGATGCTGTGCGGGGCAGGCCCTCACAGAAGACCAGGTTCACTTCTCACCTCATCAGGAGGTCTTTCTCTAAGGGACTCCCAACTCCCACTTCACACGATCCCACCTTTGCCCCTAAAGAAAGGTCAAGGTTCAGGACACCAAATTTGTGCACCATACCCACCATCTTCTTCTTTTTCACACTTTATTTTTCCATTTTTATTGTATAATATCTTAGAAGAGTTTATGTTATTTGTTGTTCAGCCGCTAAGTCGTGTCTGATTCTTTGCGATCCCATGGGCTGCAGCACGACAGGCTTCCGTGTCCTTCACTATCTCCCAGAGTTTGCTCAAACTCATGTCCATTGAGTCGGTGATGCCATCCAACCAACTCATCCTCTGCCCTCTTCTCCTGCCCTCAATCTTTCCCAGCATCAGGGTCTTTTCCAACGAGCCGGCTCTTCACATCAGGTGGCCAAAGTATTGGAGCTTCAGTTTCATCATCAGTCCTTCCAGTGAATATTCAGGGTTGATTTCCTTTAGGATTGACTGATTTGATCTCCGTGCAGTCCAAGGGACTTTCAAGAGTCTTCTCTTGAGTTTATAACAGCATACAGATGTATTATTATACGTGTATATGGGCTTCCCTGGTGGCTCAGAGGGGAAAGAATCTGCCTGCCAATGCAGGAGAAGATGAGGGTTCGATCCCTGGGTTGGGAAGATCCCCTGGAGAAGAGCATGGCAACCCACTCCAGTATTCTTGCCTGGAGAATCCCATGGACAGAGGGGCCAGGTGTCGCAAAGAGTTGGACACGACTGAGCAACTAAGCACAGCACACAGCACACATACATGTACATATGTATGAATATGTAATAAACTGGATAGAGGAAATAAAATATTCACTTTATTTTAGGCTGGAAGATCTTTATAGAGTTATGCTGGAAGATCATTTAGTCCTCTTCCAGTTATACCCAATTGTGATTTTTTACTTTTCTGATTATTTAAGAACATTTTCTGACATTTAAGAACGTTGTTTAGGAGCCTCCCTGGTAGTTCAGCTGGTAAAGAATCAGCCTGCAATGTGGGATACCTGGGTTCAATCCCTAGGTTGGAAGATCCCTTGGAGAAGGGTATGGCAACCCACTCCAATATTCTTGCCTGGAGAATCCCCATGGACAGAGGAGCCTGGTGGGCTACAGTCCACGGGGATGCAAAGAGTCAGACACGACTGACTGACTAAGCACACAAGAACATTGCTTACAATAAGACGTCAGGTTGTTAAAAACACATTGGGATGCAATATCTGAGGTAATAATTATCTTAACACAATGACATGCAGTGAGTACTAGAGACTAGGGACAGAAACAGCACTGGAAACTCCATGGATGAGAATGAGATGACAGGGGCTTCCCTGGTGGCCCAGTGGCTAAGGCCCTGTGAGTCCAGTGCAGGGGGCCTGGGTTCAATCCCTGGCCAGGGAACTAGATCCCACATACCCTAACTACAGACCCCATATGCTGTGGGGCAACTAAGCCCGAGAGCCACAACTATCAAGCCTGTGCTTAGAGTCCGTATTCAGTGACAAGAGAAGCCTCTGCGATGAGAAGCTCACACACCGCAAGTGGAGAGTAGCCCCTGCTCGTGGAAACTAGAGAAGGTCTGCGCAAGAAGGAAGACCCAGAGTGGCCAAAAATAAATAAATACATACAAATTTTTTAAAGATCGAAAATAATAAACTTATAAATAAATACATAATACATATAATAAATACATATAAATAATAAACTTATAAAAGAAAAAAGAATGAGATGATAAAGCAGTATTATTCCTGATAGTTAATCACCATATTCTCAAATAACAGGGCTGGCTTTTTTTTTTTTTTTTTTGCTTTCTTACACATATCTCTTTTTTTACTGGAGTATAAGTGGTTCAGTAGTAAAGAATCTGTTTGCCAATGCAGGAGACACAGGAGATCCAGGTTCAATCCCTGGGTCAGAAAGATCCCTTGGAGAAGGAAATGGCAACCCACTCCAGTACTCTTGCCTGGAGAATCCCAGGGACAGAGGAGCCTGGTGGGCTACAGTCTGTGGGCTCACAAAGAGTCGGACACAATGGGGTGACCGAGCACACACAGTTGCTTTACAGTGCAGCGTTAGTTTCTGCCGTACAGAAAAGAGAATCGACCCACCAGCTTCTTTTGGAAATTTTCTCCTTAAGCGAGTTTTCCAAAATTCTATAAATCAGACGTCTGAGAAGGGACTTGTAACCAGAATATTAAAGACAAAACAATCAACAGAAAGAAAAAATAGGCAAAAGATTTGGACAGACATTTCCCCAAGGGAACTGTATGAATGGCAAGTAACTACCTGAAAGGATGCTCCACAGGGTAGTCAACAAGGAAATGTAAATTAAAACCGTGACCTCGGTGAGAGTCTACTACACACCTCGGGGGATGGCGCAAACAAGCCAGAGGGAAACGTGACGACACCGCAGGCTACTACAGATACTGCGATGGAGCACCGCCACTCCGCTGGGAGGAATGCAAGACGCGACATGTGGGAAAACAGTTCGGCAGCTTCTTTTTTAAGATGTTTTTTTGATGTGGATCTCTCTTTTTTTTTTTTTAAGTCTTTACTGAATTTGTTAACAATATTGCTTCTGTTTTATGTTGTTTTTGGCCACGAGGCATGTAGGATCTTGGCTCCTCGACCAGGGATTGAAACCATCCTCCTTATATGGAAGCATAAAGTCTTAACCACTGGACTACCAGGGAGGTCCCTTGGCAGTTTCTTACACCATTAAACACACATGCACGGTGTGACCCAGCAGTCCCACTCTAGGTATTTATCCAAAAGAAATGGAGGCCTGTGTTCACAAGAAAACCAACACGTCAGTGATGATAGCAGCTTACACAATCAACAAAGGCTGGAAACACCCCAAGTCCTTCAACCAGCCAGCGGCCAAGCACACCGTGGGATGTTGTATAGGGAGGTCCTTACGCCTCGGTAACTTCTGACCCACACGCCACCTGGTCGAAGGGAGGGCCCTAAAGAGTGAAGGCCACAGAGCCCAAAGCTCCGTGCCGTGTGATTCCACAGCAGGACAGGACCACAGGAATGAGAGGAGATTGGGGAGGGCGGAGTGGGTGAGGGGCGATAGGGCTGCAGTATCGAGCAGTTGCCTGGGGAGATGGACAGTCACGGACCCTGATTACGGTGGCCACCACCCAACTCTGAGCATCCGTCAAAGTCCATAGGACTAAGACTCCCTGGTGATCCAGTGGCTAAGACTCAGCACTCCCAGTGCTGGGGACCCCCGTTCAATCCCTCGTCAGGGAACTGGATCCCATGTTCTGCAGGCCGGATGGAAGATCGAAGATCCCATATGGCACAACTAAGGTCCAGTAGAGCCAAATAAATTCAAAAAGAAAGAAAAAAAGCCCACAGGACTGACACATCACAGGAGTAAACTCTACTGCAAGTTGACAAGTAAACTTTTAACAAGTCCTCCTTCTCTGCCCAGAGGCCCCCAAATCGACCCCGTCGTAAAGCCCAGTGATCTCCCCCCACCTCCCCTCCCACTGTCTCAGGACCACAGCCCCACAATCACTGCTGCTTCTGTCTCCTCACAGATGCTTCTCCCACTCGCTTCCTCCCTCCCTCTCTCCTTCTCTCTGTCCCTCTTACACACACCCGCACACACAGCTGTCAAATACCCATCCTTCAAAGCCAGCCCCAGTACCTCCTCCTCCATGAAGCCTTCCCTGGCTGCTCCCTCTCCGAGTGGGAATGAATCCTCTTCCCTGGGCACCGCCTCAGCACTGATATGTGCTTCTCCGTTGCCCTCCTTGGCGCACCCCCACAGGCTCTCAGTGTTTGCCACTCAGGGTGTCTCCCCTGCCTGATGGGACACTCCTCGAGCACAGAGACCAGAACCTTCCAGGTTCCCCCCACCACACCTGGCCCAGCACCCAGCACACAGTGGGTGCTCTGTGACCACTGTGGCTTGGCCAAGGGCAGATGCAACCAGGGGGTTGGGGGTTGATGCCAAGACAGAGAGCTGGCACTGCTGGCGCTGGCGGAGCCCCAGGGTGAGTATTGGAAGCCACTCATCCTGTCTCCCTTCTCCAGCACAAGCAGCAGGACTACCAAGCGCTGGAAGCAAGCCCGCCTGCCATCCCAACTCGAGGTCCTGCCATGTACAGCGGAGCATCCTCGCCACGCAGCGGAGCTCTGAGCCCCAAGCAGACAGACACCCAGGACACACCTCTTGAGGTCTGGACCCTGCCTTGTCCTGCCCTGCCCTGCCCTGCCCTGTCCTGTCCTGTTGTCAGGGTGCTGACATTTCTCTCCCATGAGGCGGCCCTCTTTGCAGCAACTGTGGATCAGCCCATCTGATCTGAACCCATTTTACTCTGTAGAACTATGGGGCTGCCCAGGGAGCACAGGGTCCCTCTACAACAGGGCTTTTCCAAGTTCATCATCACCTGCCCCTCTAGCCTGTCCAGGAGTTAAGGACCAGTTACAGGACATTTATTTGATAAGTACTTTATACAAAGTTTCTGGAGAAGGAAAGGGCAACCCAATGCAGTATTCTTGCCTAGAGAATTCCATGGACAGAGGAGCCTGGCAGGCTACACAGTCCATGGGGTTGCAAAGAGTCGGACATGACCTAACAACTTTCACTTTCACTTTTATACAAAGTTTTATACATGCCAGGCCAAAAAAACCAAGCACTCGACAAACATTGCCTAATTCAATCTTCACATCAACCATATGGGCTTGGCACTATTATTATCATTGCCCCCATTCATAAGAGGGGGAAATAAGAGACTTCCCTGGTGGTCCAGTGGTTAGGACTCTGTGCTTCTGCTGCACAGGGCACAGGTTCAATCCCTGATCAGGGAGCAAAGATACTGCATGCTGCTGCTGCTGCTAAGTCGCTTCAGTCGTGTCCGACTCTGTGTGACCCCATAGACGGCAGTCGACCAGGCTCCTCCGTCCCTGGGATTCTCCAGGCAAGAACACTGGAGTGGGTTGCCATTTCCTTCTCCAATGTGTGAAAGTGAAAAGTGAAAGTGAAGTCGCTCAGTCGTGTCCGACTAGTAGCGACCCCATGCAGCCCACCAGGCTCCTCTGTCCATGCAATTTTCTAGGCAAGAGTACTGAAGTGGCTTGCCATTGCCTTCTCCAGCACGCTGCTAGGCAAGGCCAAAAAAAAAAAAGTGGAAAACAAGACACACTGAAGTCTGAAAACTTGCCCCAGGCCACATCGCTGATGAAAAGCAGAAAGAGCAGGCCAGCTGTGAACCTATACGGTCCAAAACAGTGGCCACGGTCACATGCGGCTGCCGGGCACTTGAAAAGTGGCTGGGCGACAGAGACGTGCTAATGAGTGTAAAACACAGGCCAGATCTCCAACCCTTTGTATGAGGAGCAACGCAAACAATCTCATTATATTGTTTTACGATTGAGTATACAGTAAGCGGTAGTATTTCAGACACAGTAGCTTAATAATATATTATTAATACTCATTTGGTCAGTTTTTTTTTGCTTCTTTAACGTGGCTCCCAAGTAACGTACAACTTCACATTCCCATCACACGGCATGGCTCTGCAGTCTGCTCGCGGCCACTACCCCATGCCAGGGCATCTTCCCCAGCCCCAGCCTCAGGGGCAGCCTGCCCCTGACACCTGTCCGCTCAGCTTTCACAGGGTGAGGGGGGCCATGCAGTGCCACCACCTCTCCCTCCTCGGACACTGCCCTTCCCACCCACATTTCTCAGCCTCTCCTCCGGCATTACCTCCCTCTAGCAGGATAGATTTTCCAGAAAGTCCAAGTGGGAAATATGTGCCCACCCTACTGGTGGAGAAACTGAGGCCAGGACCACATGATGGAGGCAAGATCCCAGAGGTCATTGATGCTATCTCCCAGCCAGAGCAGAGACCTTCTGTGAAGCATCCCGAACACATTCTTCATAGAAATAGAAACTGGATGCAGTTCCGCCTGGTCCTCCCTCCTCAAATGGACCGCAGATCAAATGGAGGGGTCTGCTGCACCCGAAAAGAGGGCTGCCTCCTGGGAGAGAAGTGCCAGCAGCCACCCTTGCTCCATCCTCAGCTAAGACAGCCACAGCTCAGTGCTCCCTAGGTCTGGTGTGTCCACCCTCCAAAACTAGAAGAGGCTCCCAGTATGGCCAGAGCACCTCAATGGACTCAGCCCTCCTGACGCAGGCCCCTCCCACACCACTGGCTCCACAGCGGAAAGCCAGATGGACCTGGGTACTCCAACCCCACACTAATCTCCGTGTAACTTCTCCCTCCTCTGTAACCTAAGTTATCTAAGTCACTTCAGTAGTGTCCAACTCTGCGACCTCATGGACTGTAGCCTGCCAGGCCCCTCTGTCCATGGGATTCCCCAGGGAAGAACACTGGAGTGGGTTGCCATTCTTTTCTCCAGGGGATCTTCCTGACCCCGGGATCTAACCCACATCTCCTGCATTAGCAGGCGGGTTCTTTACTACTGAGCCACCTGGGAAGCCTCCTCTGTAAAGTAGAGGCTAAAAAAACAACACAAAGCCTATGTCACAGAGCCACTACAAAGATTAAATGAGAGATTTTGAGAGAGATGCTTAGAATACTGCCTGGCATTCAGTAGGCACTTAATAAATGCTCATTTCCCTTCCCCTTCCTTCATCAACCAAAAACCTCAAGATTTTTCACCTCACAAGAATTGACAGCAAGTTCCTGTTCTATATAATTGATGTTCTGAACTTAAACGCATGATTTTACAAGTAAACTTTTTAGATTTCATCTTCAGATAGGCAAACACGCTAGATGTTAAGCAATTTTGAATTGGTTAAACATTGAAGACAGCTTTTAAAAGTCCAGTAGTGAAGTGAAGTGAAAGTCACTCAGTCGTGTCCGACTCTTTGCGACCCCATGGACTATACAGTCCATGGAATTCTCCAGGCCAGAATACTGGAGTGGGTAGCCTTTTTCTTCTCCAGGGGATCTTCCCAACCCAGGGATTGAACCCAGGTCTCCCGCATTGCAGGCAGATTCTTTACCAGCTGAGCCAGTCCAGTAGGGCACAGTTAAATAAATTGTCATATGGTACAATATTGTTTGGGGCTTCCCAGCTGGTCCTAGTAGTAAAGAACCCACCTGCCAACACAGGAGACTCAGGTTCGATCCCTGGGTCGGGAAGACTCCCTGAAGAAGGGAATGGCTACCCACTCCAGGATTCTTGCCTGGAGAATCCCAGGGACAGAGGAGCCTGGTGGGCTACAGTTCAGAGGGTCGCAAAGAGTTGGACACGACTTAGCGACTGATCACATAGTATTCAGCAGCTTTAAAAAAAAATAAAGTATAATTGCAATTATGCTAAAATATACAGATTTGCATGAACACAAATTTGGAGGGACACGTACCAAAATACCAACGGTACTCATCCCTAAGTTGTGGTCCTAGGTACTATTTTATTTTCTCCTTTATGTATTTATTTTCCTGGTGTTCTATAATGAGCATGTATTTATTTTAACTGAAAAAAATTTTTTTTTATTTCAGAGTTCTGCTTAACCTCAGCCTCCTAGCCAGTTGAGATGATTCTGAATCCTGGTTCTGTCATCCTATGTGCCTGTTATCCTGAACACCCACAGAACTGATAAGAGGACAAAGTCAAAAAAAAAAAAAAAGAGCCCTGTGACACATCACTAGAGACCTCACCCCAGGGTGACATGAGGTCGTACCAGGACCCAGGGCGATCTTTCAGTCAGCTCCAAATCCTTCTGACCACTCTTATCAGCCAGAACACACTCAATTCTCTTGAACCCAAGAAAATCCTACACCCAAATTAGATTCTTTTCCCATGACTTGGTGAGTGAACACACGCTAGCTGCTAGCTTCCTCAAATTCATTTCTGAAACCCATCCTAGACCAAATGTTCAAACATCTGACCTGGAATTTGGCAAAGGATCCATGAGAAGCGCATCGACTAGTCTTGCCCTCTGTGTGTGTGTTAGTCGCTCAGTTGTGTCCAACTCTTTGCAACCCCATGGACTGTAGCCCGCCAGGCTCCTCTGTCCATGAGATTCTCCAGGCAATAATACTGGAGTGGGTTGCCACTTCCTCCTCCGGGGATCTTTCCAACCCAAGGATAGAATCTGTGTCTCCTGCACTGGCAGGCAGATTCTTTACCGTTTGAGCTACCTGGGAAGCCTTGCCCCCTGGAAGCGTTGAACCAGGACAACATGGGTTGCTCTGCCATGCTCACCTCCTCCCACTGGTCAGGGCTCCTCCCAGAGCCCAGAGGCTTCTTTCAGGTCCCCAGAACCTGATCTGTGAGTACTGGCCACCTGAACTGAGGAGAAGCAAGTGGCCTGACTCACTTCTCCCGAAGCCACCTTAGCTCTCTCCCAGGTCGGCTTTGCTCTTACAAAGATGAAGGCAAGATAAGGGTGCTTCATCTCCCAGAACATTCCGCCACCTGCTCTGGGTAGGATCTCCCTCTGCCTTTCCTGGTTGGAATAATCCCTCTCTGACGTCCAGCTGACCCAGACCGGTTGCCTCCCCACCCAGACCTCTGCCCACTGCCCAGTCAACGATTACTCAAGGCTCAACGCCAAGATGGCCATCAGCCAGGAAGAAACAAGACTGGCCTTTTATCCCAGCCAGGCCCATTCACGCAGACATCCCATCCAGGGAGCTGGCAGGAAGGGAGGACCATGGTTCTGGTGGGAGTGAGCCCGGCTGGCGGACCCCAGGGACACCTCTGCTGAAAAGACACTGAGCAGGAGGTTCAGCCAGAGGGGGTTTCAGCGGCCCAGGTCTCTGAGTCAACAGCCCCTGCAGAGGAGAGGCCCACCCTGTGTGTCAGCGGCCCGCCCCAGTGCCCTCTGCCCTGCCCCCAACACCCTGCCTTTCCTCCCGGCCGGATGTGTGTCCCCTCCCCCACGACAGTCACCCAGCCTCAGCACAGCTCCATTTCCTGCCCCTGGTGACTTCTCTGAAGTCCATTGTTCCCATGAAGTTTGGGTCAAAGGAAGCCGAGTCCCACCCATGGGGGCCCGCCCACCATGGGGCCCGCCCACCCTCAGCAGGACGCACAGCAGGGAGTCGGGCCTATCCCCCTGATGGGCAAAAGGTCAGAAAGTGTGGGCACCCTGAGGAGAAGGGGGCTGCAGTTCCAGTGGAAATGTTCCCAAAGGGCCAGTTGCAACAGCTGAGGCTCCGGGACCACACCTGGCAGGAGCTGGCTGTTGTTCAGTCGCCAAGTTGTGTCCGACTCTTTGTGACCCCAGGAACTGCAGCACGCCAGGATTCCCTGTCCTTTACCAGCTCTCAAACTCATGTCCATGGAGTCGATGATGCTAACTAACCCCCTTCATGGATCACAGCCTTGCTGTGGCAAAGGGGCTTATGTAACTCAATGAAGCTATGGGTCATGCCATACAGGGCCACCTAAAAGAGTTTTGACAAACAGTGGTCCACTGGAGGACGGAATGGCAAACCACTCCAGTGTTCTGAGAACACCATGGACGTGAATAGTATGAGAGGAAGTGGCTGGAATCTCCTTGCTGTCCACATGGCGAAACCAGACACGTAGGAAGAACTGTCATTTCAGGAGAGGTCAAGGCAAAGCTGGAATGAGATCCTAGGGCTGGAGGCTGCGCCAGCGACACAGTGTTGCCCCCACGTCCACCTGGGCCCCGAACTGGTCACACCGCCCGGAGGGGGGGCCGACAGCAGCTGTTCAGCTACAATTTCAGAGCCTGAAAGGGAGCTGTGGTCCCAGCCCCTGCCAGCAACAGGTCACGGGGGGCAAAGGCAGGCAGGCCACCCGGGCCCAACCTCGGCGGCAGGAAGGCCACCACGTCGTCCACCACCGCCCTTTGTGACAGTCACCCGTACAAGACTGGGACAGAAGTCCAAGCCGGCTGTGCTCTGCATCCCAAGAGACCTGGAAGGACAGGGACACTTCTCACCCGGCTAAGTGACCAGCAGACCCAGGAGGAGAAAGGCGGGTGCATTTTAAAGACCTCTTGAGGGAACTCCCTGGCAGTCCAGTGATTTAGATCCTGAGCTTCCACTGCAGGGAACACGGGTTTGATCCCTGGTCAGGGAACTAAGATCCCACATGCCACCATTGCGGCAAAATAGGAAAAAAAGAAAAGACCTCCTGAAGTCCCTGCCCCTTTCCAGAGGTCATTCTCAGGTTCCACGGTTCCTAAGGGAGTATTTCTGCCCAAACAAGCTTATCTGAGCCACAAGATGGGAGACACCCCCAGGCGGACTGCTCCAGACGCCACACCTGTTAGACCAAGGTGGCCGGTGGTCTGGGCATTGCCACCCACAGAGCAGGAGAGAGAAGGCATCAGAATGGACCAGCGTGGAGCTCTAGTCCTAGCTCTGCCACTCACCAGCCGTGAGACCTTAAGCAAGTTATGGTCCCACCAGGGCCTCAGTTGCTCATCTTTATGTTTATTATTTTCTTAATTTTTATTTAAGTATAGTTGGAGAAGGAAATGGTAACCCACTCCAGTATTCTTGCCTGGAGAATCCCATGGACGGAGAAGCCGGGTAGGCTACAGTCCACGGGGTCTCAAAGAGTCGGACACGACTGAGCGACGGAACGGAACGGAACGGATAGTTGGTTTACAACATGATTTACAATGTTGTACCAGTTTCAGGTGTATAGCAAAATGATTCAAATATATATACCAAATATATATAAATGTTTTAGATTCTTTTCCATTATAATTTATTACAAGATATTGAGGAGAGTTCCCTTTGCTGCAGGAAGCACTTGTTCATCTATTTTATACATGGCGGAGCCTGGTGGGTTGCCGTCTATGGGGTCACACAGAGTCGGACATGACTGAAGTGACTTAGCAGCAGCAGCAGAGTGTATCTACTAATCTTAAATTCCTAATTTATCCCTCCCCAACTCATTTCCCCTTTGGTGACCATAAGTTTGCTTTCTATGTCTGTGAGTCTAATTCTGCTTTGTAAAAAAGTTTTTTTCTACCATTTTTTTTTAGATTCCATGTGCAAGTGGTATCGTACAGTATTTATCTTTGTCTGACACACTTCATTCAGTATAAAAATGTCTAGGTTCATCCATGTTGCTGCAAATGGCATTATTTCATACTTTATACTTTTTATGGCCAAGAACTATTCCATTGTGTATATATACCACATCTTCTTTATCCACTGATCCATATATGGACATTTAAGTTGCTTCCATGTCTTGACTATTGTAAATAGTGCTGCTATGAACATAGGGGTACATGTGTCTTTTCCAGTTACAGTTTTCTCCGGATATGTGCCCAGGAGTGAGACAGCCAGATCATATACTAACTCTATTTTTAGTTTTTTTAAGGAATCTCTATACTCTTCTCCATAGTGAGTGCTTCCCATCTTTAATACGAGGGGGTTCGGTGCTGACGTTAGAGTTCTTTAATGTTTAGCAAGTTCACCCTGGGTCAAGGCAAAACTGGAATCTGAACATGGAGACCCTGTGCTGTTCAGTGACAAAGCCCAAACCCCACCTCAACCTGGGCCACTAGCTACCCCAGTTCCTAGCCCGAGATAGGAAACCTGTAGGGTTCAGCGTACAGTAAGCACTCGATCCATTTTGCTAAATAATCATGAATGACAGGGCAGGGTTTAGCAAAGGTGTTCAAGAAACTTCCTGCATAGAGGCGTTCTGTGGTGAAATAGGGTTAGGAAACACTGGCTGCTCCTGCACTGTGCAAGTTGCTCTGCAAACACTGAATTTTCACCACAAAAACTTCCTGGATAGATGTTAATTACCCCTCCCACATTACTCACCAGGAAACTGAGCCCAAAGCCTTAAAGGTAGTAACTGTCAGGATTTATACCCTGCTATGTCTGACCCCAAACCTGAGTCCTTTCTACTACATCTATAGACCAGACACCCTCGAAGCCCCACCCACACACCTGGCCAGAGCAGGTGAAGGAGGAGGCGGCTCCCAGCAGAATATCTGCGTCCTCAGGGTGGATGGAGGACCAGTGGGAGTCCCTACCCCTGAGGGCATCTCGGCCCTTCCTTGCAAGAAGCCCTGACCATTGTGCCCACAGCATCTTGTCATGGGATGAAGAGATAACTCAAGGATCAGTCTGTGGTCCCCACCCTCCTCACATGCTGTCCGTCTCAAACTTCAGCCCATCTCCTGGCACTGGGGCTCTCACCCCACCCAGTTCCACCCTCTGAAATGTTTCCAGTGGTAAAACTCCAAAGGGAGAGAAAACAAAAAGCATAGCAGAAAGAAACAGATAAGGAAACAGCTATCCAGAAGGGCCCCCACACAGGTCAACCCAGTGAATCAGAGGCAGCCTTCCCCCTAGGAGGGCAAGAAAACATTCTCACTACATCCCGGTGCCTGGTGGTCCAGTCAGTCATCAAGAATGAGGGTCCTTCTATTTGACTCCCAGGCGGCTGGGTGCAAGGAGAGCTGGACCAGTAGTTCAATTTTCTCCTGTCCTTGGGGCCAACTTTAAAAGCACTGTCTAGACAAATACTATATGATATCACTCACATGTGGAACCTAAAAAATACAACAAACTAGTGAATATAATATAGGACTCACACATATAGAGAGGCGACTATTGGTTTCCAGTGGGGGAATGGGGGGTGGAAGGAGCAAGCTAGGGGTGGGGGAAGGGCAGGTACAAACTACTGAGTGTCAGACAGGTACAAACTCAAGAATGTATTGTACAACACAGGGAGAATAGCCAGTATTTTGTTGTAACTGCAAATGGAAAGTAACTTTTACAAACTGTATTTTTTAAAAAACTTTAATTAAAAAAATAAAAGCACTGCCTACACGAATCTCAAGATGCAAAATGAGCTCTTTCTGGGAGGAGGGTGTCCAACCCCTCCCACAAACATGCCCAAGTCTCACTATCAACAACCCACCCCATCACCGAAAGGCAAGAATCTCAGCTTCCCTAAACTTTCTACCAACCTGCTTCCTAAACTCTTCCAGGCAAGAACAAAACCGACCTCCCCAGAAAGACAGCTGCATGCGAGAGGCAGGTGTGCACGGCTTCCCTCCAGCTCTGCGGGCCCAGGGCGAATGAAGCCTGGGAACCACACAGCCCCACAGCACAGACACCACCAGAGACTCGGTGTTCTGCCCCCGCTCCTGCAGGGAGGGAGGACCGTCCCGCCCAGGAACAACATCCTCACGGGGGAAACACACACTGAGAGACGTGGCATCTCGCTAGTCCTCCAGGACACTCAGCTTACAGACAAACAGCACTTTCCTTGGGTGGAAAGGCGCCCCCGTTCAACACAAACAAACATGCGTCCTGGAAGGTAGGTGAGTCACCGGTGAGCAGGTATCACCCTCAGACGTCCGGAGGTAAGGACTCACACAGTCACACGCCACGTGAACTCATCACTGACCTGCCAGGTCTGGCCCCGAACCCGGTCTCCCCTCGACACACAAGGGCACGGAGGCGCGAGGCCCGCGGGAAACGTTCGCTTCGGCCTGTGGAGCTCCGCTCCGCTCCCCAGACTCACTGGCCTCCAGCATGGAACGCACCACGCTTCTCAAGCCCTGGGATATGGGGACCTTTGGCGGAGGTCCTCTCCGCTCTCGCAAAGCCTCGGCCCTTGAAATCGCCAGGACACCCTCTCCAAGCCCGAGAGGCGCCCGGCAGAAGAGAGGCGCGGGCGCTGGGTCTCTTTTCGGCCGCCGGCGACCTGGGCTCGGCCTCCGGTCTTTTCGGCTCCGCGCGCTCCCCTTACCCCTGGCCCTCGCGCCCACCCCAGCCTCGCGGTTCGCGCGACTCCACGTGCCCGGCTCGCCCCCAAGTCCGATCCCGGGTGAGAGCTCCTCCCGCGCCGCCGTCTTACCGGTCCCAGGGTGCGGGGAGGTGGGCGGGTACGCGGAGCCAGCCCCGCGGAGTCCGCCGCGGCGCCGCTCTTCCAGCCGCGGCTCCGCTGAGGTCCGGCGAGGCGGGCGAGGGCGCTGCAGAGACAACGCGGGGTCAGCGAGCGGAGACCCGGGCTCCGGCCCCGGGCCGCCCGGCTGGGCGGGGATGAAGGCCGATCGCGGGACGGAGCCGACTCCGCGCGGGCCCAAACCCAGCTCGCCGCGCCCGGCGCGCGGTACTCGGTGTCCGGTGCGCGGTGTCCAGCGCGCGGTGGCCGGTGCGCGGTGTCCAGCGCGCGGTGGCCGGTGCGCGGAGCGGGGCGGAGCAGAGGGAGGAGTTTTCCCAGAAGGGGACTGACGGGAAAGCACGGGCGATCCCTATTCCTGGCGGGGTGAGTCAACGGGAGAGGAAGGGAGCTGGGGGAACAGAGCGCGCGCGGGAGGGCGGAAGGGAGGGAAGCGGGAGAGCGGAGACGGGAGAGGGGGACGGCGGGCCCGGCGCGCAGGTCCGAGGCGGGAAGGAAAGAGCGCCCGCGGCGCGGCCGACGGGCGCGGCGGCCGGGCCACTCACCTGGGGGACGCGGCAGCGCGGCGGAGCCGGGAGCTGCGGGTTCTCCCCGCCCCCGGCCTGGGGTTTGAAAGGAGGGAGCCTGGAATGCGCGGAATGAGGGCTGGAATGAGATGCGCGCGGTCGAGGGCGGGAGCTGGAGGGAGTGGCGGCCCGGCCCCGGGCCCTCGGGGAGGAGACTCAGACGCGGGGAGGGGCCGCGGGCTGGGCGGGCCGGGGGCGGCCGCGGGGACCCTCGGCTGTGACCTCGGCATCCGGCTCCGGCCGGGGCCATCGCCCGGCACACGTGCTTCCCCTTTGATCTCGGCCCCGACTCTCCTCCTCCTCCCGGGCCCGGGTTCCCGCCCCTCCCGGCCAGTCCCCCGCTCTCTGCCGAGGCCGGAACCTTTCCTCCCGACCCTGCGGGCCGGGCTCTGGCCTCGCGCCCGGCCTCCTGCTCGCCTCTCCCTCCGCGCCGGCCCCGAAAGGCCGGGCCAGGGCGGGCGTCCAGCGCGCGGGCAGCTGCGCCCTTCTTCCCTGCGGCGCCCACCTACCTGGGACCCCGGTCCGGGGCCCAGGACGCAGGAGCTCCGCGCGCCCACAGGTGCCCTCCCCGCCGGGTCCTTCGGCCGCTCCCCTCCTCCCGGCGCCGGCCTGCATCGCGGTCACCGCCGCGAGCCGCGCACGAGGGGAAGGGTGACGGGAGTGTGGCGTGGCCGGAGACGCGTCTAACCCTGACCCCGCGTCTGTCACTCGCCCACCGGACACTGTGGAACAGCGAAGGATGAGACCTCAGCACCTGCCCTCTCAGAGCCTATCATTGAGCTGGGAAGACTCGGTCTATTGTGGAGCATCGCCAGAAAGTGGGGAGTCTGCGTCTTAAATATGCCAGGGTGGGTTTAGTGATTGGGTCTGTTTTTTGGTGTTTTGGTTTTTTGTGTTTTGTTTTTGCTTTTAAGTCTTCAGAAGATACCGGCTTGACACAGGGTGCAATCAGACCTCAGTCACCATTCTTGCTGGGAGGTCGAAACCAGAGGACTTTTATCTTTTTCCAAAACTCAGGTCCAGCCTCCCTGGAGCCTTATTGCTTAACCCTGTGCTGTAGTGGGTGTCCAGATCTTACCTCCCTTACCAAACAGAAACTTCCTTAGAGACAGACTAACTGTCCGATTTATCTTCTCTTTCACCCAGCTCCAGCTTGGTGCCTGGGATAGATATGTGTATAATAAATATTAAGTTAAAAGTGAAAAAACAGAAAGCTACTGCCACAGAAGATCTTGAAAAGAAAGTGCTACAGATGTTGAAGTTACTTCCAAGAGAGATGTTCCAATGGTGTGTATTTTTAATAATTCTGTTTCTTTCATTTTGGCTGTGCTGGCTCCACTGCATGGGCTTTTCTCTCCTAACTGCGAGCGGGGCTGCTCTCTAGCTGCAGTGTGGAGGCTTCTCGTTGCAGTGGCTTCCCTTGTTGCGGAGCACAGGTTCTAGGGCTCAGTAATCGTGGCTCCCGGACTCTAGAGCACAGGCTCAGTATTTGTGGCACACGGGCTTAGTTGCTTCTTGGCATGTGGGATTTTCCCAGATCAGGGATGGAACCCCTGTCTCCTGCGTTGATAGGCAAACTCTTTACCACTGAACCACAGGTAAGCCCCCATGGTGTTTTGAGCATCACAGCATCACTGACAAAGTATCAAGTGTCTTAAGGTGGAGACTTTGGAGGAAGCAGGTCTGTCTCATTTGCATGTAAATGATGGTCTGTTTGTTAACTACTACAACACATCAGGGCTTGGTCACAGCTCCTCCACATGAGACATGTCTACAGCTCAGGACAACAGGCAGGCACTCAGTGAGGCACAAGTGGTAAGCACTGGCTTCTTAGTATAATAACCATAATAACCATTTGTTGAGTGACTGTGATCTTTGAGCCCCATAGAGGAACCCAAGGGAAGGCTCAGGAAATCCAAGTCATAGAGGTGACTTGTGCGGAGAGTCGGATACGACTGAGCGACTGAACTGAACTGAACTGAACTGTGACCTAGATCTTGAAGGATAAATGAGAGCTTGCTGAATTGAGTCTGGAAGACTCAGGAAGGCTGGTGGTCTGTACTTGGGTGCGGGGTGGGGGGGGGGAGGGGGGGGAAGTGCAGGGAGACGGTGGGGGGAGGAGGGAGGAGCTTAGGAAAAGTCTGGTAAAAGGGAGTGGCTGCAGAACAGAAGGCAGGGAGGATGGATTGCAACAGCAGTGTCTACTGTGTTGTTTGGTATTGTTTCCATTCCTTTAATTTTTTTAAATTTTAAAATTTTTTTTCTTAATTTTTAAAGCTTTTTCAACCCATATTATCTGTGCTCAGTTGTTGCGGTTGTATCTGACTCTTTGAGATCCTATGGACTGAAGCCCACCAGGCTTCTCTGTCCACGGGATTCTCTAGACAAGAATACTGGAGTGCATTGCCATGCCCTCCTCCAGGGGATCTTCCCAACCCAGGGATTGAACTCATGTCTCCTGGGTCTCCTGCATTGCAGGCAGATTCTTTACCGTTGAGCCACTGTGTTAATAAATTTTTTTCTAACCCATATTCTGGTCAGAGTTAAATTATCCATGTGATACTGTGTTAAACAAACTCAGCCACACCCATGTGATAGTATTCTTTTAATAAGATTTTTTAAAATAAACCTGACAAACATTCTTGATATAATAAGTGGAAAAGTGGATTTTAAAAAAAAAATAGTGTATATAGGATGATCCTGGGTTTTTTAAAATTTTTTATTTTATATTGGAGTATAGCTGATTTACAGTGTTATGTCCTGTGTTTGAAAAATAAATTGAAAGGTATTTTCGAGTGATTATCTCTGACAGGTTGAAGATTAAGGGGCTTTCTTTGTCATTTTGTTATTATTTATAACAAACGTACTTCTTTTATAATGGGGGGGTAATGCGTGAGATGTGACTGGAACTGTATGTCTAAGTGAAAAAAAGTGAATGTGAAAGTCACTCTGTCTTGTCGCGACTCTTTGCAACCCCGTGAACTGTATGTAGCCTACTAGGCTCCTCTGTCCATGGGATTCTCCAGGCAGGAATACTAGAGTGGGCTGCCATTCCCTTCTCCAGAGGATCTTCCTGACCCAGGGATCGAACCTGGGTCTCCTGCATTGGGAATGTGGAGTCTTAGCCACTTTTTCATATGTCTAACCTTACCCTAATTTTTCCATATCTTAAAAAAAAAACAAAACCATGACTGAATTTAATAGCCTAATATGAAGCTGACCAGGGCAGAATCAAGAGAAGATTATTGCCTAGTCTTTAGGTCAGAGGAAGATGCCCCTAAAGCATGCCCCCTCACCTCGGCTTAAAAGTAGGATGCTGCTGACTTGGTGCTGGAGTGTGAGCGCTGTGACTCTGGGTCCTTTGCTTTTTTAAAAGTGTTTAGTTATTCATCTGCGCCCAGGCTTAGGTGCAGCACACAGATCTTTAGTTGTGGCATGTAGGATCCAGTTCTCTGATCAGGGGTCGAACCTGGGCCCCCTGCATTGGGAGCAGGGAGTCTTAGCCACTGGAGTCCCAGCGCAGTCCCCAGCCACTATCCTGTATTTCCTTTTGCTTTTTTTCCTTAAGAAGACTCTTCACTCCATACCATCTCAACTACATCGTGTATTAAAGGGCAAAACAGTCCAACTTTTATCAAAGCTGCAGGCTTTCTTTTCCTCTATAGAATAAAAGCAGTCTGTAATTTGAAAAGCATGGTATTAGTCCTGTTATCTCTTCATCAAAGAGAAATGTGGACACACTAGACTCCAGGTCTACCATGGAGGGGACCGTATGTGCCACGAGCTGACTGTGCTTCCTCCCCCCACCCCCAACCCCCAATCCATCTGTTGACGTCTTAATCCTCAGTACATCAGTATGGGACTGGATATGGAGACATCTTTAAAGAGGTGATTAAGTTAGAACGAGGTCTTTAGCTTGGCCGATCAGGGCCCTTCCTAATCTTCTTTGTAAGAAGAGATTAGGATGAAGATTTCTCACAGAGGACAGACCACGTGAGGACATGGAGAGGATCCATCTCTAAGCCACGGAGAGGGGCCTCAGGAGAAACCACGCCTGCCTACACCTTGACCTTGAACTTGCATCCTCCACAACCGTGAGGGATAAATTTCTGTGTAAGCCACCCCATCTGTGGTACTGTTACAGCAGCCCATGCAAACAAATGTGGTATCCAGATTGAAACAAGACGCTTGGTTTCTGGAGCCCAGAGCTGAAGCTTTCTCCACACAGTTCTTCAGAAATTTCTCTGAGGGTCCCAGAGCATCGTTAGGATCCAATATTTGGGAACTTCCTGGAAAAAAACTCAGAAGGGAGGAAGGGCTTCCTCCAGCCTTACTGTTAAGAGTTTCATTTTCAGTGACTCTGATATTTTGAAAAGGAAAGGCAACAGAAGTCACGTATTATGTGGCTACTGGGGAGTTTGAACAATAAGTTCAGCCGAGACTAATTATGACCCTGGGGACACTTAGGAGTCTGAACCTCAGTCTCCTGTCACTCGGGTTTCCATCCCACAATGACTGAGCATGGATAAGGTCCTTGGCGCTGTACCAGGTAGGCACAAATGATGAACAGATGTCACAGCCCTGCCCTGCAAGCCGCTGACATTCTACTGGGGGAGCTGGACAAGCACCACTTCCACTGGGGGGACACCTGGTGAGAAGAGGTTACATTTTTGGAACCTGTGGTTGAAATTTCTGTGGACCCACATTCTCCAGCAGAACATTCTAGAATGATGAAGTGTTCTTTATCCACACTGTCCAGTATGGTAGGCACGAGCCACATATGGCTACTGAGCCCTTGAAATGTAACTGTGACCAAGTGAAGTCGCTCAGTCGTGTCTGACTCTTTGCGACCCCATGGACTGTAGCTTACCAGGTTCCTCCATCCATGGGATTTTCCAGGCAAGAGTACTGGAGTGGGTTACCATTTCCTTCTCCAGGAGATCTTCCCAACCCAGGAATTGAACCCAGGTCTCCCGCATTGTAGGCAGATGCTTTACCATCTGAGCCATCAGGGACTGACCAAAGGCAAAATCAGGACTCATTTCTACGGGCATTCTTCTATCTTACCCTGATTAAGTCCGCACTAGGCATGCATCAGCACCCTAGAAATTCCATCTAGACCCATTCTTCAAAGCTTGATCTAAGTCCCAGCCCCCTCTGCCTCTCACCCTTCTTTCCTCTCAGAGCATCCTTCCTTCCTGACTTCCCTGCCCCCAGACTATGGAAGAAAGGGAACTACTGATTATTCTTGGAGTCTCTGAAAATCACAAGGGACAGAATCTAGGTGAATAATACTTAACCAGATGTTAAAACCCCGAGGTTTGAGAACCACTAGATTACACCACCATGTGTAATAAAAAGTTGGAACAGACCAGGAAAGTCCCACTTCCGCCCTGGCCCCCACCAGCTCTGCCCTCCACGTGGCTCACTCTTCTTGCGCCCGGGCTCCTGGGTCTCAGCTTGGCCCCATGCATGGGAGAGTGGGCCTGACAGACAGAAGGACTCGGCAGAGCCAGAGAAGACCACAGAGGCCTACTTCATGCTTGAAATATTTCAGAAACTTGCGTTAATCTCAGGGCGTTTTGGTTTTTTTTTGGCATGGGCTGTTCCTTCAAGCAGGAGAAAGTGAAAGTGTTAGTCCCTCAGTTGTCTTCAACTCTTTGCGACCCCATGGACTGTAGCCTGCCAGGCTCCTCTGTCCATGGAATTTTCCAGGTAAGAATACTGAGGGAGGGGTACAGAGTCAGGAAGGCTACATAAGTTCAGGCCTGAGACCACAATAGGAATGTTTAGCTCCCTAGTGAAATCATGCTGTTTTCCGTTCCTTGGGCCATAGTCTCTGGAAACCTTTATGAGCATTTATAAACCATTTTGTGTAACTGTATGGCTAAAAAAAAAAAAAAGTAAATTGATGCATTATTCCATTTGTAAAAAGACACTAGTAAAAATGATAACATTGATATCTGCCTAGGCATTTGGTGCCGGAGCCCAGGCGTTCTGCCTGGAGTCCGTCCACTGTCTACCCTCCAGAAACACTACTGTCCCCAGAGCTTCTAGAGTCGTGTTGATGCCGGAGCTGAGTGCCTAGTGAGCACAGGACAATAAATAGGGTCTGGGCCTTGGAATCTGCGCTCCTCACGACCGCACTTGTAACATGCCCCCTGGGTCAGCAGGTGGTGCTAGGGAGCCGCCCATGGTTTAGGGAGGTGCTGTTGCTCAGACTCTTTGCAGCCCCCTGGACTGAACCCACCAGGCTACTTTGTCCATGGTTGCCATTTCCTACTCCAGGGCATCTTCCCGACCCAGGGATGGAGGGATGGAACCCATGTCTCCTGAACTGGCAGGTGGATTCTTTACCACTAGCACCACCTGGGAAGCCCGGTGGCTTAGGAGAGCTTGCCTGAAAACTTCACAGACAGTTCCCCACACCCCCACACTGGGTTTGTGCAGAGGGGAAGGGCCGTGAGACTTGTAGAGCACACACTAAGACAGCTAGCTGACAGAGCGGGGGGAAAAGGGCAAAACTAGCCCACGTGCCATTGGCCAAGAAATGTGTGAGGCCACCCCAAGCAAAGGGGAGCTGGAGGCTGAGGGGGTCAGTTCTCAACATCCATGGGTTTTCTCCGGGAACAGTTGTGGCCAGCGGTTGGGAAGCGGCTTCCTCAGTTGCAGGGTCATGCCCTCCCCAGGTGTGCTCGCCCGAGTCCAGTCTCCCCTCCCCAGGTTTCTCCAGCTACAAACAGAGGAACAGCCAACAGCAGCTGTGCAGGGAGAGAACCAGAGCACAAGGCTGAAAACACGCTGTGGGGTCTTGGGTGACTGTGGGTGTGGGCAGGGAGGACTGGGTTCACCCGAGGACAGGAGATCCTGGGTTAATAACTCTAACCCCTCAATCTACAGGAGAGGCAAATCCCAGGCAGAAGAGTCAGAACCCAGGGACTCTGCCTGATTTGACCGTCACTTTATTTCTGTACCCATGATGCCATCTAAAGGCAGTGAACTGATGCTTGTTCATTTCTTTCTCTCACCTACTAACCTTCCACTCAAAAACAGCCTTGTGTAGAGGGACGGGATGGGGTGGGAGGTGGGAAGTTCAAATGAGAGTGAACATATATATACCTATGGCTGATTCATGCTGATGAATATGACGGAAACCAACATGATATTGTAAAGAAATTATCCTTCAATTTAAATTTTAAAGAGCCTTTTGCAGGCTTGTTCAGATGTTTGAAAATCACTTGCTGGTATCTTTCATATCAATGACCACTAATATTATTCTTGGCTACTGAAAAGTGTACAAAACTGGGTCACAAATAACCTGTCCGGCAAAAGTCAAGTGAAATAGAAAACCCAAGCTGTACACATCAGACTAACCCCAGCCCTCACTGTGATTTGACTCTTCCCGCTTCTTCCACGGGACTCATCCTGTGACCCTAAGAGCGAGAAGGCCTTGCCAGGACTTGTGAACATACTCCCTTTAACTTGTCTATAGAAGGAAGCCTTAAATGTGACCAGAGAGCTGAGAGAGAGAGTCCCTTCATTCTGTTTTTTTCTGCTGGCAAATCAGGAAGGTGACCCAGGAGGCTGATGGGTACCCTCTGGGCCCCCTCAGTCTCAGCCCCATCATCTGCCCTCTGGGCCCCTCAGTCTCAGCCCCGTCATCTGCCCTCTGGGCCCCTCAGTCTCCTCGGTCTCAGCCCCATCATCTGCCCTCTGGGCCCCTCAGTCTCAGCCCCGTCATCTGCCCTCTGGGCCCCTCGGTCTCAGCCCCATCATCTGCCCTCTGGGCCCCTCAGTCTCAGCCCCATCATCTGCCCTCTGCGCCCCTCGGTCTCAGCCCCATCGCCCATCCAGGAAACAAACGCCCAGTATTGTGCATGTGATGAGTCCTCAGACCCCTGCTCTCCTGTGATGGAAACTCACAATGAGACTCACTTGGCTTCAAAGAACTGACTAGTTCACGGCTGCCTAGCAATGAATCTATCACGACAGATGTGATGGAAGTAGCCATGCGAGGGATGGGGGGTCTAAAAGAAAGGCAACACTCACATTTTTATAGAAATCAATTTTTATTTCTGTAGCGTACAAAAAGTATAAATATGTAAAACTGATCACCTGCACACTTGAGCAGGAAGGACAGGAGGCCGGGGTGTGTCTGTGCCAGAGTGGGGGCAGGAAGCAGGTCAGATCAGCCGCCCCCCAGGTCCCTCCCCAGACACTTCATATCCCCCACTGGAGGCAAGCGAGCAGCCTCAGGAGAGGCAGCGGGGGGAGGGCACCTGAGGACCGAGGCACTTGAGGGACGCAGCCTGAGATGACAGCCGGGTCAGGACAGGGCAGTGGTTGCGCCGGTGGGGTGAGCCATGGGTCAGCTCACCCCAGCCTCTTTCCTTCCACTGCTGTTCGATGTGGAGCAGGGACAGGAAGCAGGGACAGAAAGGACGTCCACAGAAGGAGCAACAGAGGCTGCCGCCCAACCCCAGGCTGGCAGACAGGACTGAGGGTGACTGACGCCAACGCGGAGCTCACGGCGCTCCTGAGCCTCAGGACGCGGGTGCCCGAGCAGGCTGTAAACCGGCAGCAGAGCCATGCGATTTGTTGGGAGAGACTAATAATCTGAACAACATAGCAGAACGCTTACAATCTGCGAGTAGAAGCGACAGGACGTGACCTGGCTTGGGGAGCGAGGCCTTGGGGCTGACGACACTTGCGTTGAGAAGAGAGGCCTCAGTGTCCTCACCCTGAATGGTGACAATGGCAGGTTTACACACACACACGGTTCTCTCCCTCCCATGGGGCGGCAGGTGTGTCTGCACTAACGGCTCCACGGTAACTCATCGAGGGAGGTGCTCGGGGCTGAGAATGGTGAAGGCCACATCAAAGCCTCTCAGTCATGACCTGACCAGGTCAGGTCCCCTCTGAGTCCACGCTTCCAGCCTAAACCACGATTAAGACAATTTGTAGATTTCTCACATCACTGATCACAAATCAGGCCACAGCCACCCTGAGACAGGAGTCAGTCGGCCAGGCTTGAGGGAAGAGGGGACAGTGATCAGGTGACTCCTGAGCCTTCGAGTGGAGCAGCTAGCTCTGGAGAATGGGCGCCACACTCCCCCACCCCACCCCACCCACTGACAAAAGACAGCAGGGGGCGAGCACTTCTCCCGGGGCCCCTCCCCCATGTGTGAGGCAGGTAATGGGTGGACCTGGAATGACCACTGATGGTAAATGATACTCTGCAAACCACTGTGGGCATGACACAGGAAAGGCTAAGTCGCAGTGGACAAGGCCTCAGCTCCGATCTGCACTCCTGGAGGCAGTCGTCCCCCAGGTGCTCTCGTGACCACAGGCCCATTATGGAAGACCCTGGAAACTGGGGACAGTCACATCTCCATGGATGAACAGGCCATTTTCACAGAAAGTCTGCAGACCTGGAGACTGAAGGTCACTGAGGGAACGATCCCTCTCTGAGAAGGTCTGCAGGAAAGGGAAGTCAAGCTGATTCTGGCTGCGAATTTCTAAGAATGAGACTGACGGCTGGGCGATAACGTCAGATCACTTCTGTGCTCTGCAAAACCTCTCACCCGAGTTGAGCCATGATCCCTGACCAGGGCTGTGCAATCAGGGGGTGGGGGTGTACAAACATATATGTGCACGCGCACATATGTGAATCCACACACATTACACACACACTTCCAGGGACCACTCCACAGGGGCAGCTTGTCACTCTGGGTGTGCTGGGGCGAGAGCGCTCTGCTCCAGCCGCTCGGCATCACTCACAGGCCAGCTTGCTGTCGAAGCTGGAGAGCCCAATGGCAAAGGCCTGGAGCGCGCAGAGTGGGTAGTTGTAGTCCAGCGTGAACACGTCGTCGGCCACGCGTCCAAACTGCATGACTATGTAGTCAGCTGGAAGCAGAGGGCAGGCACGTCAGCGAAGGAGGTGCTTCTACCCGGAATGGCCCACTTTAGATACAGAGACAAACCTTCCACACAGGCCAGTGATCCCAGCTCTCTAAAATGGGAATCTCTCAGAAGGATGGACAGAGGCGTGACCAAGAATGCCCGCTCCCTGCAACCCCAGGCCCTACTGTGATCCACTCCGCTCTGGGGAAGGAGGCTGCCCAGGGCAGGGCCGGAGGAGGAGACAACCAAGAGGAGCCCGCCGGGTACAGCCCAAGCTCCCTGGGCCCGACTGGACTCGCCCAGAACCTTCACCGAGGAGGGGAGGTCTGTGCCCCTGCTTTGCACGCTGCCTCCCCCGGGCATCTCTGTCTCACTTCTGCCCTCCACACAGCGACTCAGAGGTCCAACTGTACAATGCAGCTCTGTCTTCCCAAAGGAATCATTTCTTTCTTTCTTAAACCACTCTCTCCTGAGTGTAACTTCCTACCAAAAAAGGGAAATGCTCATTTCCGAATCTCGCCAGAATACCCTTCTCCCTGGGGGCTTACGGTCGTTGTCGTGGACGATCTGGAAGTTCTTCACAGATGCCTGAGTGACCCGGCCGTGGAAGTTCAGGACGTAGGACTGGGTGTCATCATTCCAGACGGGGGACTTGTTGTGCAGCTCGATCAAGTTCTCCATGGCTTTGTTCTGCCATTTTGAAAGCAAGCTCTCATGGTCCTGCAGGCAAGGGGTCTGTGCTGAGAGCCAGGGAGACCACCCCTCCCCTACCCTGTGCAGGGGCGGGCAGAGGAGGGGCCTATTTTCTCCATTTCAGAAAATAAAACAGAAAGTCAAAGATTAAGGCAGGTTTTCTGGATTCTTAGAGAATCACCAGCAGCTCTCTTTGCAGAGTAAGTGGCTGCAATCAACTGCACGAACAAGTGCAGGTGCCCGGGGGCTTGGAGCGACAGCTCTCTGAAGGAGAGGGGCCAGTCGCCACACTGGGCTCTGGTGGAAGCAGGAGTCTCTTCTACTGACCTTGTCTGCATCACAGTCTTATGTTTAGGGACCTCTGCTGATTAAATATGTATACCTATGGCCGATTCATGCTGATATATGGCAGAAACCCACACAATATTGTAAAGCAATTATCCTTCAATTAAAAATAAAGACATTAAAGACAAATACGCTCCTACTTACATTTCGTGGCTGAAAAGGAATCCGTTCATGATTCATACTCATCCCAGGGATGATCACAGACATTTTCCTCGGGCCTTTAAATCCAAGTACGTTTGTCTCCTAGAAGAGAGGGAAAAAAGCAGGAACTTGAAACAGAAAAGAAAAAGCAACGACATTCTTAACACAAGACTGCTGGGCACACGCAACGTCCACAATGTGGAGAGCACCAAAAACCATTCAGTTACTTCATCGTAGTTAAACAGAGAGAGACGGGGAACCAAGACCAGGAAAAGAATACTGTTTCCTCTTTTTAACCTACTTTGAACATTTGAATTTAAAGCAGATTCTATTATCTAGAAACCTTATTCTTCCTCTTTAGCATGAAGTGAAATTTAAGACAATTTTGAGCAAACTGCCCAGTTTTATCATCATCAATAAATGTCTATTTCCCAACTAAGGACATGACACTATATGATATACAGGGAGACTTACAGTTTAACTAAGGCCTGTACTTGGAAGTAAAAAATTAAAATGCCTGTCAAACCAGGCAGATTATACATAAGTAAGTACACTAAATATGTGGATGTGTGTATATTTACATACATATACACGTGCATATTAAAGTCACGCATAGTTAAAATATTTCACTGATTCTGAAGCTAAGAGAAAAAGGCCAGAATACTGGAATGGGTAGCCTTTCCCTTCAGGGGATCTTCCCAACCCAGGGATCGAACCCAGGTCTCCACATTGCAGGCAGATTCTTTACCAGCTAAGCCACAAGTGGAGCCCAAGAATACTGGAGTTATAAAGGGTTAAGTCAAGTGATTCTTAGTCACACAGATAAAATCTCATGGGAATCAAGTGATGAGATTAATTCCAACTGAAGAAAAGCTGAGACTCTAGGATCAAATCAACAACTGAGTCGGGTTAATTCCTTCTCACTTCTCTGACTCTGCATGCCCTCTACACAGCGGGTCTGGGTTTGTGTGGAAACAGCAGTGAGCGGGAGTTTACAAAGTGGTCAGAGAAGGATCAGAAGCATGGCGAGGGTAGCTCACGGGGTGCGAGAAGAATCAAGGGGAGCCAAGGGGAGCGTTAAGCACGTCCCGTGTGGGGAGAGGCCCCTCTGCAGACCCTTGTGGGCAGGCAGGAGGGGGCAGTCAAGAGATAACAGGAGGGCTGCTGCAGCTAGAGGGGCAAGGAGCGTGCTGCCAGGGAAGGCAGAGGTGAGGTGGAAGGTCCAGGCTGGACTCTAGACTCAGTGGGGAGCAGCCTGAAAGGCTGTGGAGCAGAAGGACATCGTCTGCTGGAGCAGGGCCACTTGGCAGCAGCAATACAGAGCAAACCAGCTTGGAGAAGATGGAAGCAGGGACTGGCTTCCAAGTCACTGTCACCTGTAGCCAGTGTGTCAGCGGTAACGCAGTGAGTGTTCACACCACCACGGCACAGGGAAGAGACAAGAGCAGAGGAGACAGGGCCTGCCAGAACAGGAAACACACTAAACTTGGCAGATCACAAATAAACCTGAGCATACAGGGGAAACAAGCTTGGGGAGCGGGAAGGGTGGCAGACTATGAGCTCGGGGATGGTCAGGAGGCCGGGAAGATGGTACTCACGTAGCACACGGCAGCCAGCTCCTGCCGCGTGTAGGCCTTCTCCACCAGGCCCTGGGCCTTGGTTGGGCTCACGCCGTGGTCATACACGGTGAACTTAGTCCCCATGAGGTTGGACCTAGAATCAAGAGGAAAAGTCACCACAGAGCTCTGTAATTTTCTCTCATTTTGAGTCACTCTCTCAAAAGATCCATCCTTAAAACAAGAAGAGGCCTTGGGCTTTCTATTAATTTATTTGTCTTTAGATGACATCAACCCAGCTCACTGTAAAACCAGTGTGGACTTGCTTTGAGACTACACGAATCAAGCTCTCACAAGAAGAGGACGTGACATGAGGCTCCCCCACCTGAGCTTGCCAATGTAGCTCTCTCCTTCTCGGGACAGGTCTGTGGGGTCCGTGGAGATGAGGTAGTTGGATGTCTTGCTCTTTTTCCGCTTCCTACCTGCAAGAAGAAATATCTAGAAAAGGAAAAAACATTTCAGTAAAAAACGCACTCAAGAGTTGCCATGTGTGTCTTACCCACTCAGTGAGCAAATATCCAGCAGCTGCCTGTCCTATACCAAGCAGTCCACCTCTGGGTCTTTTCTAAACAGGTTTAATTCACTTTAACTTTTCTTGTAGAAAAGCAATGTGGTAGCTGCAGCTGGAGTGTGGGTCCTCTGCACAGAGACTCCAGTGTGGGTCATTACAGGGTGCTCAGCACATTCTTAGAGACACTCTCCCTTCAGAGCCTGGGGTGAGGCGGCCCAAGTCTCGGTGACAGCATCAGAGACGATTTCGGCACAGCACCTGGAGTGGCATGTAGCCCAGCCACAGCGCAGTGCTGTTCATGCTGGCCGGCTGGCAGCTTCTCAGGCACAGGAGCAGAGGCTATGCTAGGGTCCCGGGGCAGGGGTGAGAGGCGCCAGCTAAGAGCCAAGGGGCTGGTCAGCCTGCAGGACGGTGTGGGGCCTGCTGATCCCGCTCCCAGCAGCCTCACCACACAAGGACTGCGGAGAACTTAGCCAGAACCACGGCCTCACAGATGGCAGCAGCGACCTCCCTGAGGCCCCGAACACCCAGACCAGCCTCTGTGCTCTGGAACCCCAGTGGTGACGATGCCTGGTCCCTGGTCTGCAGGCGGGCATGTGTTAAACTCACGCATCAAGTTCAAAACCTAGTCCTGGAAGGATATTCCCAGGCAGAAGTCAATCATCTCGGGTTCCCAGATGGACAGGCACGAGACGGGTCTCCTGCAGAGCCTGGATGAGGCACCCAGCTGAGTGAGGGGCAACCACTCCCTGTCCCTGACCTTGCTGCCGTGTGCTCTGTGGCCTTGGGCCCCAGGTGCCACTGTGGAAGCCACTGCAGCCTCCTCTCCCAGGGCCCCTGGGGCCTCCAGCCCTTTCCCAGCACCAGCACACCTGTCATTTGGGGTTTTCTCAGAGAAGACCAATCTCTGGGTCTTACCACTCTTTCTAATCCTCATTATGCCTCTCAGAATTCACTATCAGGGTCTCCCAACTGCCTAATTTTTCTAAATTCACTAGCCTCATTCTCCACATCATTATTTGTAACTTCATCCCTAAAACCTCCACTGACATTTTATTTATTTATTTGCCTACACCAGGTCTTAGCTGCGTCATGTGGGATCTAGTTCCCCGACCAGGGATCAAACCCAGGCCCCCTGCATTAGGAGAGTGGAATCTTACCACTGGACCACCAGGGAAGTCCCACTCCACTGACATTTTAAACAAGCTTCGTGCAGTTTCACGAGAAGACTGCCTCCACCCTGGACAGGCAGTACACCTTGGACACTGGGCCCCCCGCTCCTCACCCTACTGCCTTCCTGCCGCACTGTGTGCACGGCTCTTCTGAGCTCCTGTGGCTTCAGGTATGCAGGAACCGTGGTGTGGGCGTCCTTCCCAAACCCTGCTGGACCTGGAGAGTAACAGGGAGGCGGGCGACGGCAGTACCCGGGGGTGGGGGGACACTATAGAGTCAAACAGGTTCAGACTGGCTCTGCCACTTGTTGGCGTGATGTGGGCGCTTCCCGAGCCCACTACCTCACCCGCACAGGGGGGCAAGGACTCCTGTCTTACAGCGCCGTCCTATGGGTTCCAGGTGACGACACACACAAAGCTGGAGCACACGCCTGGCACGCAGTACACACTCGGTGAACAGCGGGCGTCAGCGGCACTGGTGCCTGCCACCACCATCTCATTTCCAGAACCTTAAAATCACCCACTCAGACCTGGTATTAACACAAAAGAGGCTGGTCACTAGCAAATACTAACTGCCTCAAATTTAAGGGTAAATCAGAATTTCTAGGATGAAAAACAAGACATTTCACTAACATGTTTTTGTTTTTCCAATTCCTCCTATTCCCTAAAATGTACTCTCTTTTTTCCACACTGGCATGTTCTACCATGTAATAAGAATACAAGTCTAAGAGCACGCTGGAAACCCCGGAACCCCAAAAGAGGAATGGAGGTAAAAACAATTACATTTAAATATTCTCCTCCATTTTATGACTCCTGGATAAAACTCTATTTTTTCTGGGGTGGGGTGGATTTTGACTATCAGAGTAGGACCTCTTTGAAGACAGTGAGCACATGGCACTGGAAACTTGTAAGTACAACCTCGTTCCTGCTGACCAGGTCTAAGGCTGGTGCCCCCACCACCCCTGTTCTTAAGACCATCGCCACCCCCGCCCCTACAGCACACCTCCCTCCATCTCAAGATAAGAGCCACATCGCCTACCTTGCGATTCTCATCCTTTTCCAAGTGCATGTAGTAGGTGGGGAAGAGCCCCCGGTCCATCCCTTTCTTGTCCCGGGTTATCCGGCACTTCACTGTGACACCTCGCGGGGCAGGACTGTACGCAAAGCCTTCCAAGTCCTCTATTTCTCCCGGCTGAATGTCAGAGTGCGGGGCTGCAGTCCCGGAGGCCCCTGTGCCCTGAGAGAGCAGCCAGAACTGGGTCAGGAAACCTCATGTTCTCTTTGAGAAACACTTAAAGGACAAATTAACTTACTGATTTACCCATACATCTTCTGTCTTCTGACAAAATAAGGAAACACTCTGAGAAGTTAAGTAAGTATATGACCACTGGGAGTAATGAAGGAGGGAAGTACGAAAATGGGATACAGCTTTACAAAAGCTGGCTGAAGACACAGGAAATATGGAGTCGTGGGCTCTAAATGTAACTCCAGCTTAAATCCTGGAAGCGGCCCTCACCCAGTGATGGCGCTCAAACAGGAAGACGTGTCCAGGAAGCAGTGAAATCAGCCCCAGAGGAAGAGGACTCAGGACTACGCACCGGGGCTGGCTTCTGGCTGGATGCAGAGCCCGGCCTCTCTGCCTCTGAGCACGGCGACTGAGACCTCAGTTGGCTCCCTTCTCCTTCCTCCCCATCGGTCTCCTCCTCGTCAAAGTTCAAACTCCCTGAGATCCCTGGCAGAAAGGGAGAAACTGTTTTAAAATAAAGACCAGAAAATCTTTGAGCCAAATATAACTTTAACCCCCTTGCTTAAAATATTCCAGCTGTTCTGACTTAACACATGGCTCTTTTATACACATTCTGACAACTCTTTCTTCATAGTCTCACCTAGTCCACCCCTCATTTTCCCTGCCCACTGCTGCCACCCTCATTTGAGCCTCTTTAGAATATTCTATGAGAGAAAATATCTGCAAATCATACATCTAATAAGGATTAATATCCAGAATATTTAACTCAACAGCAACAAAACAAACCCAATTCAAAAATGGGTCAAGGACTTGAATAGACATTTCTCCAAAGAAGATACATAAGTGGCCAATAAGCATGAGAAGATTCTCAACATCACTAGTCATTAGGGAAATGCAAATTAAAATCACAATGAGATACCACCTGACAAGCACTGGGATGACTACTATAAAAAAAAAAAATACCAGGCTTCCCTGGTGGCTTAGTGGTAAGGAATTCACCTGCCAACGCAGGAGACACGGGTTCCATCCCTGATCCAGGAAGATCCCACATGCGGCAGGGCAGCTAAACCCATGTGCCACAACTACTAAGCCTGCATCCTACAGCCCGGGAGCTGCACCTACTGAAGCCCGCACACCTAGAGCCTGTGCCTCACAACAAGAGAAGTCGCTGCAATGAGAAGCCCAAAAACCACAACTAGAGAGTAGCCCCCACGTGCTGCAACTAGAGGAAAGCCTGGGCAGCAACAAAGACTCAACGGAGCCAAAAATAAATAAATAAAATAATAAATTTTTAAAAACAACAACAAAAACCCAAAAACAGAAAATAAGTGTTGGGAGGATGTGGAGAAACTGGAAGCCTCATGCACTGCTGGTGGTGATGCAAAATCATGCAGCCACGGCAGAAAACAATATAATGGTTCCTAAAATATACATATAGAACTACCCTAGAATCCAACAATTCTATCTCTGGGTACATTCCCAAAAGGATAGGAAGCAGAGACACAGACAGACACTTGAACAACCAATGTGCAGAGCAGTATTCTTCACAATTTTCAAATGGTGGAAACACCCAAATATTCACCAACTGACGAATAAACAAACCGTGGTACATACGGAAATGGAATGTTATTCAGCCTTAAAAAGGGATGAAACCCTGACTCATGCTATAACATGAATGAATCTTGAAAATATTATGCTAAGTGAAAATAAGTCAGATACAAAAGGCCAAAACCCCTGTGATTCTATATATGTGAGCTGTGAAGGGAGAGGGAGGAGCTGGGGAGGCAGTGTTCACCGGGGACAGAGGCTCAGTTTGTGAAAGTAACAAAGGCCTGGAGATGACAGTGGGGAGGCCCGGGAGGAGCATTTCTGCCCAAGACAAAGAAGCAGAGCTACGCCTGAAACCCAACCCTCTTTCTCTTTAGTCTCTGGGGTGAGGCTGCCCCTCACACAACAGCTGGCACAGTCCCCAAATCATAACTGACAAGGAGACTGAGCAACAGGCAGTCCTACCCATCTCAGAGGAGGGCCCACCATGAGCTCTTTTCACACAGTTCACAAATGGTATCAAGTTTTTCCCAAGGACACCCAAGGATCAGACTAAGACAAGGAAAACATACGTCCATATGAAAGTGTATGCATAACTATTTACAGCAGTGCTATTCCTAACAGCCAGAGTGGAACCACCCCAACTGTCCATCAGCGAATGACAAGGAGAACAAAAGACGGCTTATCTGTCCAATGGAATGTCACTCGACTATGGACAGGAATGAAGCACAGACAAGCCAGAACGCGGATGAACTCTGAAAATATGATGCTAAGTGACAGCCAGGCACAGAGGACCACGCAGCGTGTGACTGCTGACATGACATCCCAGAGTCAGCAGGGCCGCAGAGAGAAGGGAGACCGGTGGCTGCCTATGGATGGGGCGTTGAGAATGCAGGAAATGAGGGGGAACAACTAACAGGCACAAAGTCCTGTGGGGTCAGACAACGTTCTAAAACTGAGAGCGCAGATGGCTGCAGGCTTCTGAGTGACACACTAAAGAGCCAATCAACTGTTGGCTTTGAGTGGGTGGACTGTATGGTATGTGAATTACATCTCAATAAAACTACCATTTAAAAGATTTGTTGGTTTGTGACAGACATTCCTTTTTTTTCTTCCCTAAAATGTTAACTTTTGGGGGCGGGTAGCAAAAAGGCATAAAACTCTTAGGACCTCACTCTCATATGGGTATCTTCACTTCTACTTCGCTTTCTTCTTTTTTATAGAAGTACCGTTGACTTACAACGTTAGTACTGTTTTCAAACACCATTTCTATACTAAGAACTCAGTTTATGTGACCATGTACCTTAAGACAGAGATCAAGGATTTCTCCCAAACTTGAAAGACAAGCAAATGAACCTCCACTTGAGGAACATTATCTTCCAAACTGCCACTTCCTGAATCTTGGTCTAGACAGCACCTGTCCCCTCCACTTCATTCTTCACAGCACAGATACTCTTGTCCAGCCCACACCTGACACCACTCCACTCAACCAGCTCACGGCCTCAAAGCCGGGACCCCTCACCATGCTCGCGGAGAACCTGCTGCAGATCCGGCTTGGAGGCGGGGTCCCGTGCGCCCTCCCCATCTGCGCTCCCTTCAGTGTCCCCTGTGGCAGAAGAGCCCACCGTGAGAACGTGAAGTCTGGTGTCCACATCCTGAGCATCTGGCTTCAGGAAGGCAGCAGGACCATCGATGCCTAGGAGCCCAACGAAAAGAAAACAGAAGCCAGTATTATCCGCTCTGTGGCCAGGTGGTTTTGGTGTCTGTGATCCAAATGAAACCAAACTGGTTCACTTCTCCAGCCTTAACCTCCACGAGGACATCTGTTAACAGAGGAAGCCACTCCATTATCTGTGTTCATTTCATCAAGCTGCCCTGACTAGAGGCTAAAGTATGAATAAAACGCACCTAATGCTGTGCTTCAGAAACTTAAGAAAGAGAAGGAAAGCAAAGCAGGCCCTCTGGACTCAAGACCTGTCCAGGCGGGCAGCCAGGGGCTACTAGCTTTAGCCGTGTTTAACCCTGCTCTTTCTCCTCCTTGCCGCTGTCGCTGCTGTCTCCCAAGTCTGGCTACTGGAGGAATGGTTACCTCTATCTACTCCTGGCTTTATGGTTCACTCTGCTGGGAGACAACAATCAACCCTGCAAGTTCCTCAAATGGGCTGTTCCAGGGGCTTCCCTGGTGGTCCAGTGGCTAAGACTCATCACTTCAACAGAGAACTAAAATCCCACACTCATTCATTTTGCAGATAAAACAACTATTCCAGGATGGCTGTGAACTTTCAGGTATCCTCCACTGATTGGAGCACTGCATTTATTCCACCTCAAAAGCCTAATCGTGATTGTAAAGATTATGAAGGGACCTGGTAACGATGCTAACATCATCCCTCTGGCCCACCTGAGAAGGCTCTGCCTTCCCCGGGGTCTGTGAAAGCCATGCGGCAGCAGGAGGGGACACTGCCTGAGCACACACCCTGCAGGACGACACCACCGTGCGGGGCCTGAGGCTCCACCAGCAGAGCGTGCTCCTCGCAGTCCCTCAGCTTCGCCCGCCGCGGCCGGGCCTCCAGGTTCGGCTGCACCATGAGCGGCTCCAGTCGCTTCTTCCTCTGCTTCTTCTCCAGCAGCACTCTCTGGGGAGAATCGAGAGAAGACAGCCAGGAGATCGACCACCAGGTCTGGCTACTTCAGCACATACAGTCTTTCACGGATCCTTACAGAACCTCTGGTAAATTACATTTTCCCACTTAAGAAGTGGGAAAAACTGAGGCACAGAGAGGGTAAGGATCCATTTACTTCATTTAATAAATAGTTACTAAACACCTATGAAAAGCCATCTAAAGTGATACAAATGCATTTCTAGCCAAGCTAAGACCATAATCCAAGTATATTAAAAATATATAGTAATTAACATATTATTATCAAATCACAATCACAAGTTTATTTATACACATGAGTGGGAGAAAAGATGAAGGAGCACGGTAACGGTGATTTCTTTAGCAAGTAGAATATGGATGATTATTTTTCCTTTTCCTAGTTTTCTAAATTTTTCTACTTTTTTAACTAGAAGAAAAAAAGAAAAATTATCCTTTAGGTGTGAAGAAAAGGCAACCATCCAACACTGTTGGTGAAAATGTAAACTGTTACAGCTGCAATGAAGAACAGTATGGAAAGTCCTTAAAAAACTAAAAACAGAACTACCATATGATTCAGCAATCCCACTCCTGGGCATACATCCAAAGAGTATATGCCCTTCAAAGGATACATGTACCCCAGTGTTCACCAAAGCATTCTTTACAACAGCTAAGACATGGAAGCAACCTAAGTGTCCACTGACAGAAGAAGAGATAAAGAAGATGCGGTCCATATGTATATATGGTATATTATCACTCAGCCGTTGAAAAGAAAGAAGAATGCCACTCGAAGCAACATGGATGGACCTGGAGATTATCATACTGAATGAAGTAAGTCAGACAGAGAAAGACAAATATCTTGTGATATTGCTTATATGCAGGATCTCAAAAAAAAATTATACAAATAAACTTATTTACAAAACAGAAAGAATCACAGATTTAGAGAACGAACTTACAGTTCCTGGGGGAAGGGACAGTTAGGGAGTTCGGCGTGGACATGTACACACTGCTATATTTAAAACAGATAACCAACAAGGACCTACTGTACCACATAGGGAAATCTGCTCAATATTCTGTAATAATCTAAATGGGAAAAGAAATTGAAAAAGAACAAATACATGTATATACCACTGAGCTGACTGCTTCCACCTTGAAGCACAGGGTGCCTGAAGACCACTGGGTCATGCTCCACTCTGGGTGCACATGAGAAGGCTGGATCCCTCCCATGTGGTGGCCTGAGAGGCACTGGGCTTGGTGACAGGCCTCACAGAGGCACCATGGACACCAAGGGCCTGGTAAGGGCCCTGAGCCAGACGGCCCCAGGAACGTCCCCCTGGAGACAGCTGAACTAGGTTCCACCTTTGAAGTAATTTGCTGCCCTCCAAGTCCTCTTACACAAGAGAACTATAAAAAACAGATTTTAATAACACAGATCTTAATAACCCACAATGGTATGAGCACTCACCTAGAGCCAGACATCCTAGAGTATGAAGTCAAGTAGGCCTTGCTGCTGCTGCTGCTGCTAAGTCACTTCAGTCGTGTCCGACTCTTTGTGACCCCATAGACGGAAGCCCACCAGGCTCCCCGATCCCTGGGATTCTCCAGGCAAGAACAATGGAGTGGGTTGACATTTCCTTCCCCGATGTGTGAAAGTGAAAAGTGAAACTAAAGTTGCTCAGTCGTGTCCGACCCTTAGCGACCCCATGGACTGCAGCCTACCAGGCTCCTCCACCCATGGGATTTTCTAGGCAAGAGTACTGGAGTGGCTTGCCATTGCCTTCTCCATAAGTAGGCCTTAGGAACCATCAATACAAACAAAGTTAGTGGAGGTGACGGAATTCCAGCTAAGGTATTTCAAATCCTAAAAGAGAATGCTGTGAAAATGCTGCACTCAATATGCCAGCAAATTTGGAAAACTCAACAGTGGCCACAGGATTGGAAAAGGTCAGTTTTCATTCCAATCCCAAAGAAAGGCAATGCCAAAAAATGCTCAAACTACCGCACCATTGCACTCATCTTCAGTTCAGTTCAGTCGCTCAGTTGTGTCCAACTCTCCGTGACCCCATGAATCACAGCACGCCAGGCCTCCCTGTCCATCACCAACTCCCGGAGTTCACTCAAACTCATGTCCACAGAGTCGGTGATGCCATCCAGCCATCTCATTCTCTGTCGTCCCCTTCTCCTCCTGCCCCCAACCTTTCCCAGCATCAGAGTCTTTTCCAGTGAGTCAACTCGTCGCATGAGGTGGCCAAAGTATTGCAGTTTCAGCTTTAGCATCAGTCCTTCCAATGAACTTACACGCTAGCAAAGTAATGCTCAAAATTCTCCAAGCTAGGCTTCAACAGTACGTGAACCTAGAACTTCTAGATGTTCAAGTTGGATTTAGAAAAGGCAAAGGAACCAGAGATCGAACTGCCAACATCCACTGGAATGGGTGAATTTAACTCAGATGACATTGTATCTACCACTGTGGGCAGGAATCCCTTAGAAGAAATGGAGTAGCCATCATAGTCAACAAAAAGTGTCTGAAATGCAGTACTTGGATACAATCTCAAAAAGGACAGAATGATCTGTTTGTTTCCAAGGCAAACCATTCAATATCATGGTAATCCAAGTCTATGCCCAGACCAGTAATGCTGAAGAAGCTGAACAGTTCTATGAAGACCTACAAGACCTTTTAGAACTAACACCCAAAAATGATGTCCTTTCCATTACAGGGGACTGGAATGCAAAAGTAGGAAGTCAAGAAACACCTGGAGTAACAGGCAAATTTGGCCTTGGAGTACAGAATGAAGCAGGGCAAAGGCTAATAGAGTTTTGCCAAGAGAACGCACTGGTCATTGCAAACACCCTCTTCCAACAACACAAGAGAAGACTCTACACATGGACATCACCAGATGGTCAACACCGAAATCAGACTGATTATATTCTTTGCAGCCAAAGATGGAGAAGCTCTACACAGTCAGCAAAAACCAGACCGGGAGCTGACTGTGGCTCAGATCATGAACTCCTTATTGCCAAATTCAAACTTAAATTCAAGAAAGTGGGAAAAACTAGATCTAGACCATTCAGGTATGACCTAAATCAAATCCCTTATGATTATACAGTAGAAGTGACAAATAGATTTAAGGGACTAGATCTGATAGAGTGCCTGATGAACTATGGACGGAGGTTCATGACACTGTACAGGAGACAGGGATCAAGACCATCCCTAAGAAAAAGAAATGCTAAAAACCAAGATGGCTGTCTGAGGAGGCCTTACAAATAGCTGTGAAAAGAAGAGAAGCGAAAAGCAATGGAGAAAAGGAAAGATATACCCATTTGAATGCAGAGTTAGAAGAATAGCAAGGAGAGATAAGAAAGCCTTCCTCAGTGATCATTGCAAAGAAATAGAGGAAAATAATAGAATGGGAAAGACTAGAGATCTCTTCAAGAAAATTAGAGATACCAAGGGAACATTTCATGCAAATATGGGCTCCATAAAGGACAGAAATGGTATGGACCTAACAGAAGCAGAAGATATTAAGAAGAGGTGGCAGGAATACACAGAAGAACTGTACAAAAAAGATCTTTACAACCAAGATAGTCACGATAACGTGATCACTGACCTAGAGCCAGACATCTTGGAATATGAAGTCAAGTGGGCCTTAGAAAGCATCACTACTAACAAAGCTAGTGGTGGTGATGGAATTCCAGTTGAGCTATTTCAAGTCTTGAAAGATGATGCTGTGAAAGTGCTGCACTCAATATGCCAGCAGATTTGGAAAACTCAGCAGTGGCCACAGGACTGGAAGAGGTCAGTCTTCATTCCAATCCCAAAGAAAGGCAATGCCAAAGAATGCTCAAACTACCGCACAATTGCACTTATCTCACACGCTAGTAAAGTCATGCTCAAAATTCTCCAAGCCAGGCTTCAGCAGTATGTAAACCGTGAACTCCCAGATGTTCAAGCAGGTTTTAGAAAAGGCAGAGGCACCAGAGATCAAATTGCCAACATCCGCTGGATCATGGAGAAAGCAAGAGAGTTTCAGAAAAACATCTATTTCTGCTTCATTGACTATGCCAAAGCCTTTGACTGTGTCGATCACAATAAACTGTGGAACATTCTGAAAGAGATGGGAATCCCAGACCACCTGACCTGCCTCTTGAGAAACCTGTATGCAGATCAGGAAGCAACAGTTAGAACTGGACATGGAACAACAGACTGGTTCCAAATAGGAAAAGGAGTATGTCAAGGCTGTATATTGTCACCCTACTTATTTAACTTATATGCAGAGTACATCATGAGAAACGCTGGGCTGGATGAAGCACAAGCTGGAATCAAGATTGCTGGGAGAAATATCAATAACCTCAGATATGCAGATGACACCACCCTTATGGCAGAAAGTGAAGAACTAAAGAGCCTCTCGATGAAAGAGAAAGAGGAGAGTGAAAAAGTTGGCTTAAAGCTCAACATTCAGAAAACTAAGATCATGGCATCTGGTCCCATCACTTCATGGGAAATAGACGGGGAAACAGTGGAAACAGTGGCTGACTTTATTTTTGGGGGGCTCCCAAATCACTGCAGATGGTGACTGCAGTCATGAAATTAAAAGATGCTTACTCCTTGGAAGGAAAGTTATGACCAACCTAGATAGCATATTAAAAAGCAGAGACATTACTTTGCCAACAAAGGTCCGTCTAGTCAAGGCTATGGTTTTTCCAGTGGTCAAGTATGGATGTGAGAGTTGGACTATAAAGCTGAGCACCAAAGAATTGATGCTTTTGAATTGTGGTGTTGGAGAAGACCCTTGAGAGTTCTCTTGGACTGCAAGGAGGTCCAACCAGTCCATCCTAAAGGAGATCAGTCCTGAGTGTTCACTGGAAGGACTGATGTTGAAGCTGAAACTCCAATACTTTGGCCACCAGATGCAAAGAGCTGACTCATTGGAAAAGACCCTGATGCTGGGAAAGATTGAGAGCAGGAGGAGAAGGGGACGAGAGAGGACGAAATGGTTGGATGGCATCACCGACTCAATGGACATGAGTCTGGGTAAACTCCAAGAGTTGGTGATGGACAGGGAGGCCTGGCGTGCTGCTCTCCATGGGGTCGCAAAGAGTCGGACACAACTGAGTGACTGAACTGGATCACAGAAAAAGCAAGAAAATTCCAAAAAAAATCTACTTCTGCTTCACTGACTACACTAAAGCTTTTGACTGTGGATCACAACAAACTGGAAAATTCTGAAACAGAAATACCAGACCACCTTATGCCTCCTGAGAAACCTGCATGCATGTCAAGAAGCAACAGTTAGAACTAGACATGGAACAATGGACTGGCTCCAAATTGGGAAAGGAGTACATCAAGGCTGTATATTTAACTTATATGCAGAGTACATCATGTGAAATGCTGGGCTGAAGTACCAGCTGGAATCAAGATTGCCGGGAGAAATATCAATAACCTCAGATACGCAGATGATACCACCCTTATGGCAGAAAGCGAAGAGGAACTAAAGAGTCTGTTGATGAAAGTGAAAGGCAAGGGTGAAAAATCTGGCTTAAAACTCAACATTCAAAAAAAAGAAAAAAAAAAAAAAAACCAACAAAGATCATGACATCCGGTCCCATCACTTCATGGCAAAGAGAAGGGGAAACAACAGAAACAGCAACAAACTTTATTTTCTTGGGCCCCAAAATCACTGCTAACAGTGACTGCAGACATGAAATTAAAAGACACTTGCTTCTTGGAAGAACAGTTATGACAAACCTAGGCAGCATATTGAAAAGCAGAGACATTACTTTGCCAACAAAGGTCTGTCTAGTCAAGATTATGGTTTTTCCAGTGGTCATGCAAGGCTGTGACAGTTGAACCATAAAGAAGGCTGAGCGCTGAAGAACTGATGCTTTTGAACTGTGATGTTGGAGAAGTCTCTTGAGAGTCCCTTGGACTGCAAGGAGATCCAACCAGTCAATCCTAAAGGAAATTAGTTCTGAATATTCATTGGAAGGTGCTGATGCTGAAGCTGAAACTCCAGTACTTTGGCCACCTGATGCAAAGAACTGATTCATTGGAAAAGACCCTGCTGCTGGGAAAGATTGAAGGGAAGAGGAAAAGGGGATGACAGAGGATGAGATGGTTGGATGGAATCACCGACTTAATGGACTTGAGTTTGAGCAAACTCCAGGAGATGGTGAAGGACAGGGAAGGTTGGCATCCTGCAGTCCACGGGGTGGCAAAGAGTCAGACATGCCTGAGCGACTGAACAACAAAGAGTCCCATTACGAGGTCCAACAGCAACATAAAGGAGCAAGACAGAACTTGGAGGTATTTTTAGTCACCTGTCACTCCAGACACTGATGGCTAATGATCCTACGTTGGCAGACTGGACGGAGCTAAAGAATTTCCTGAATTAGATAACACTCCTATGAAAGTAACACACATTGGGTATAAGATTCTAGGCTGACTAATCAGGACTCTCACAGTGTGTGACAACACAGAACTGCATTTATCTCTTCCATCGCTCCAATATTTAACAAAGGACTACAATGGGCCCAGCCCTAGGCCAGGACCTTCTGATAGAAAGGTCATCATTAACAGACTTCTTGGCTCCTGTTCTCATGCAGCTTAGTCTAATGGAGGAAATGAACATAAGTCAAATCACTGCAAATAATAGCGCGTAACTGAAACGTGGAACCAGTACTGTGAGAAAATATTCTGTAGGCAATAGAGGCTTTTAAGCAGCACAGTACCATTTTCAGATTTGCATTTTAAGATAAAGAAAAAATCTTGCAGTTACATGAAATTACAGTGCAGGGAGGTATTTGGGCAGCAGTTTCATATTACTACACAGAAATACAGCATTAACATTTTTCTAATTCTTATGACAGATGCCAAGGAATCTTCAGTGACTATAAGTCCAAGGCCAGTTTTTATGCTGATGTCCTCAAAGCGCTTCGGCCTTGCTGTAGCCACAGCCAGGCCCATCAGCTTCCTGGTCAGGATAAGCTGTCCACGTCTTTCAGAAGAGGAGACTCTGCTCACCTGGTTATCCAGTTTCAGCTGCCTGAGCTTCATAGTCTCATCTTCAAAGGCACTGTTTAAAAAAAAAATGAAAGCACTTAAAGAGAAAATCCTCTTAAAATCACATCAGTCTTGTCATTTCCGTGTAGCTAGCTACTCCTTTTGGAGAAGGCAATGGCACCCCACTCCAGTACTCTTGCCTGGAAATCCCATGGATGGAGGAGCCTGGTGGGCTGCAGTCCATGGGGTCGCTAAGAGTCGGACACAACTGAGTGACTTCACTTTCCCTTTTCACTTTCACGCATTGGAGAAGGAAATGGCAACCCACTGCAGTGTTCTTGCCTAAAGAATCCCAGGGACGGGGGAGCCTGGTGGGCTGCCGTCTATGGGGTCGCAGCAGCCCTTTGGGCCATTTGGAGCCAGTTAAGTCTACCTCGGGGAAGCACCGGTCTCCACAGGCTGCCCACACTGACTGCAGGAGGCCCGGCCACCCTTCACGCCACACAGCCCAGGGGACCTGACGAGACTGGATGCCCCCAGGATGAGAAAAGGCAGAACACAGACTCCCGTGCACGCCAGGAATTGTTTTCTATTTAAAATCATGTACTGAGAATTCATTATATTCCAGACACAGTGTTAAGTACTTTAAATGTATTCTTTTATTTATTCCTCAGAACAGTCCTATGAATTAAGTACTGTCATTTATCACACTTTGAAGATAAAGGAAACAGACCTGGAGAGCCGCATCTAGGGTTAAATAACAGAAACAGACACTAATCTGGTCTCTTTCCAGAGTCTAAATTACATCTAAAATCAAATATATTCTACTTCTGTTTTTCTTTTCTTTTCAATTTTTATTGGAATATAATTGATTAATAACTTGTGCTAGTTTCAGGTATATAGCAAAGTGATCAGTTAATACATATACCCACTCTTTTTTTTTTAATTCTTTTCCCATATAGATCTTTTTGGAGATAGTTCTAAGAGATAGTTAGGTAGTATATACCATCTTACTAAAATCACTGACTTCAAGATCTAGCAAGTCATGTAACTTCCTTTTCAACAGAAGAGTAAAACACTATTCAGTCATTACAAGAGACTACAAATGTGGGTGGACAAGATTTAATACTATTAGGAGACAAATTTGTTTCACTGAAGGAAGTCAACAAAATGGAATCAAATTACTGTCTCAATTAAAAAACCAAACCCTTCTGTCTGTCTTTAAACTCTTTCTGAAAGTCTTCTCTATTTCTGAAAATTTCCTAACTTAAGATTTTGTGACTCAGCATTCTTAGAAACGAAGTATAAAACAAGGCAGAAATGGTTCTCAATTATTTCTACTGTTAAGTTTTTACTAGGAGCTTCTTGCCAAAAAAAAAAAAACAAACCTATAAATAGGAGGTCTTTATTTAAGAAGACATGTTCCACAGCTACGAAGGGAAGCAGGGCTTTTCCTGCACTTTGGCTAAATGCACAAAAGCATCTCTCTATGGCTGAATGACTAACTAGGACATTCCCACACTGTGGAAGGGTTTATAAATTTTAATAATGCACAGCAACCTGGAATTTGTGCACCATCTCCAAGACTCCTCCTGCCCACTAACTGTAAGCAGATTTAATAACCCCTGAGATACAGTCGCCTCTATTAATTCCTATGTAAACTTTACATCTTGGAGAAGGAAATGGTAGCCCACTGCAGTATTCTTGCCTGGAAAATCCCATGAATGGAGGAGCCTGGTAGGCTATGGTCCATGGGGTCACAAAGAGTCGGACATGACTGAGCGACTTCTCTCTTTCTTCTTAACCTTTCCATCTGATGTGAACAGCCAACTCATTGGAAAAGTCCCTGATGCTGGGAAAGATTTCGGGCAGAAGAGGAGGACATCAGAGAACAAGATGGCTGGATGGCATCATGGATGCAATGGACAGGAACTTGGGCAAATTTCAGGAGACGGTGAGGGACAGAGAGGCCTGGTGTGCTGCAGTCCAAGAGGCTGCAAAGAATAGGACACCACGGGGAGACTGAACAACCACCACCTTTACATTTAAGAATAACAACACTAAGTGTTAAATCATCTCATTTTTTCCCTAGCTTAAAAGAGACACAAATAGACAAAAATATGAGATATGATACTCTTCACCTTGACTTTGCGGGCCCCTATCTAGGTATGCTCCTGATTTCCTGTCTTTAATCCTCATTCATATATTTTTAAATCAAGCTTTATGTATACAGTGCGAGAATATTATTAGTACTCAGTGAAAATTAGCATACACTTGAAAAAGTCCTACATAAAACAAATAAGACAAAAAATAAACTCACTGTTACAGACTAGTATTTTCAACAACTACTGCTATGAAACTGCTTTTCCTCCACCTCACTAGTCCCTCTTCACTAAAACAGAACTGTGAGAATGGGGAAAAAAATCATTCTATCTCGGAACTTCCCTGGTTGTCCAGTGGTTAAGAATCTGCCTTGCAATGCAGGGAACACAGGTTTGCTCCCCAATGGGGAACTAAGACTCCACATGCTTCAGAGCTATTGAGCCCACGCACCAAAACTAGAGAGTCCCTGAACTGCAACAGAAGATCCCACGTGTCACAACTAAGAGCTGACGCAGCCAAACAAACCAACAAGTACTCTTTAAATGCGCTAAAAATCATTTTATTCCCTATAAAACACTAAAACCTTTCCAATGATGCTAAATTCTGAAACACAATTAAAATCCTCAAACATTTCCCTTATGGCCTCTTAACAGTGAAGAAAACAGGTGTGTCTTTAATGCCTTATCTCGACACCACTAATTCCTTTCATCAAGCCTGGGCAAGACGGCCAATTTAAATAAACAGTGTGGTATATTCAAAGCATTCTGACCTGAACAGAAGAGGCCCTAAAAAGATGCTATATAATTGTAACATTTAAATCCCTTCTGTACTTCAAAAGTTACACTTTCTCTGAGCTCTAGTTTTAAAGTATAACTTAGCAGAAATAATCAAGATTTTTATACACTTATAATAACTCTGAACTAGGATTTCTGATCAAAGTGTATTATGATCTTACTAAACTTGCATTCTTTCCTTTAATATTCTCTTTTCTTCATTTTCAACCAAGTTGTTGAACAGCAAGCCTAAACAAGCCTGGTAGGCAAATCTACACAAAACAAAATGAAGTTCTACAGAACAGAAGAAGAATCATTAACTCAGAGGGAAAGTTAACACCAGAGAACTGTTAACTCAGAGGGAGCTATCTGCTCAAGGTCAGAAAGTGGATGAGTGGACGAGCTAGAGTTCAGCCTCAGCCCCACAGCACCTGCCTCAGCGTGCACACTGCACCTTCCCCACAAATATTCAAGTGGTCAGCAGAGAGTCTGGGATTTCATTATTACAGCGTTTCAACAAGTCTGCCAAGAATCTTTTCAGCCAGAATGTCAGTTCGTGGGTATTTTTAGGCAGCAGAATTTCCAAGCCAGTGAATGGGTTTTGAAGATGCCCATGGGAGCAGTTGATCACAGGTTATAAATACTATTGGAAAAGGATCATCAGATTTCATTGTGTCTGAACTGATCACAGTGTCAAGTACTTGGGTCAACAGCTATTAATAAAGTATTTTTCTCTAAGTCAACTGACAAGTAGATTCACCTTGTCCAAATCCCAAATGTCAATACTGGAGGTTGTATTTTCACACACAGTGAGACCCAAGAGTACATCTGGCTGGAACCAAACGTTGCTTCTGGGAGATGGACATAAAGATCAAATTAGAATGGCCAGAAGACTCCACAGACACCTACCCTCCCTCATGCAGGAGAACCGTTAATATTATGGGCTCAGCGATGTGTTACTTGAGTGACTGCCACAATCTGGGACTAACTTAATTGAAGCGAGGGGACGAAACCCCATTTCCTAAGGGGCCCATTTAGAAGAGACAATCAGAGAGAGGGGAGAACTGCCTGGGGAGAGAGAGGCGGTGAGAAGGGAAACTCGGCAGCTGATGAGATGATTCATTTGGCCCCAGAGAACACAGTGAGGAAAACTGCTTCAGACGAAGAAGCCCTCTCTCTCATTCTGCATGTCCCACACAACAAAGGCTTTAAAAAGCATTCTTTTTAGTGAGCCCAACAGAAAGGTTATTTAAAACGAATGACTTGATGCAGAAATTAAACTATCCGTTTATTCATCACAGATTTTAGAAAGGACACAACTGAGAATCCAAGTTCACTTCACCTCCTGCTGGGTTGTCCTTTTCTCAGGGGTTTCAGTTTCTCTCTGGTAATGTCATTTCCCTTCTCTCTCGTGTAAAGACTAAAGTACATTCTTTTGGACGTCCCTGGTGGTCCAGTGGTTAAGAATCCACCTGTCAATGCGGGGGATGAAGATTCGATCCCCGGTCTGGGAAGATTCCACGCAGGGCAATTACTAAGCCTGCACTCTGGAGCCCAGGCTCCACAATGAGAAGCCATGGGAATGGCAAACACCGCAACTGGAGAGTAGCCCCTGCTCACGGCAACTAGAGAAAGCCCCTAAGCAGCCAGGAAGACGCAGCACAACCAAAAGCAAAAGTGGCAGAGAGAAAGTACATTCGTTTGCCTTAGGACTCCCATGCCACCGGGTGAAATCAGTGCTCATTAGTACTTTGCTAAGATGTCTGATTTCTTCAGCCTTGCTCTAAAAATAATTAGAATGCAATCAGTAGCAGCTGTTACTAGTTATGGGCATAAAGGGCATTCAGAAATATCTGGAATGGATATCTTAATAGTAAGTGAGAAAAAGAAGAGAAGAGATTAGAAGTCAAAAGCCCAGTTTTACGTCTAGATTTCACTTCTGACCACCTCATTTACCTGTCACGCAACTTGGCTGTATTATACCTTTTCTGAGCCTTAATCTCCCCACCTATAACATGAAGACAGTGTCAGAAGCCCTGATTTCTGCAGAGCTGTGAAGCTCAGAAGACATCACATATGTGAAAGCTCTCTGTACTCTGCAAGGATACACAAATGTAAGCCATCATCACGGATTCCTTTATCTCGACAGATCTTCCCTCTCTGAAAGCACAGCTTACCAGCCTTCCTCAGTCAAAACATCTCCCTCTGCTTTGCCTCTGGCTTATGTGATGTATCAAATTGCCGTAACAAAATTACACTGAATTTCAACAGGAAAACAAATCAATCCTCTATAAACTTGCTTCTAAAACCGAAAATAAGAGGCAAACTACAAATTTATTGACTTTTCTTCCAGCAAAACTAAGCAGCAATGATTTATTTTTCAAGAAGCTTGCCTGAAAAAGAATTTTCTTCCTACAAGCCTTATTTTCTATACGTTAATTATCACAAAGAAAAAAAGCTTGAAGCAACCACTATAGCTCATATTCTGAAAATATATCTTGCCCATGATGAAAGTACATATCAGTGTTGAGACTATCATATCCCACACTAAAACTAAAATCATCACATTTTAAGAACAGTAAATGAGGGACTTCCTTGGTGGTCCAGTGGTTAAGACTGTGCTTCCAATGAAGGGGGCAAGGGTTCAATCACTGGTCAGGGAACTAAGATCCCATATTCTGCATGGTTCAACCAAAAATTTTTAAAAAAAGAAAATTTAAGTAGCAGAAAAAAAAAATCCAAACTTTTAAAAAGTAGCACAAACAAATCCAACAAGCCATAAATTCAAGATGGTATTTTTCAATGCATGGGACACAGAATGATCCCTGGCTATTTGTTAAGAGCTAACGGAACGCTGGGCTGGAAGAAGCTCAAGCTGGAATCAAGATTGCTGAGAGAAATATCAATAACCTCAGATATGCAGATGACACCACCCTTATGGCAGAAAGTGAAGAGGAACTCAAAGGCCTCTTGATGAAAGCAAAAGAGGAGAGTGAAAAGGTTGGCTTGAAGCTCAACATTCAGAAAACAAAGATCATGGCATCTGGTCCCATCACTTCATGGGAAATAGATGGAAAAACAGTGGAAACAGTGTCAGACTATTTTTTGGGGCTCCAAAATCACTGCAGATGCTGATTGCAGCCATGAAATTAAAAGACGCTTACTCCTTGGAAGGAAAGTTATGACCAACCTTGATAGTATATTAAAAAGCAGAGACATTACTTTGCCAACAAAGGTCCATCTAGTCAAGGCTATGGTTTTTCCCGTGGTCATGTATGGATGTGAGAGTTGGACTGTGAAGCAAGCTGATCGCCGAAGAATTGATGCTTTTGAACTGTGGTGTTGGAGAAGACTCTTGAGAGTCCCTTGTACCGCAAGGAGATCCAACCAGTCCATTCTAAGGGAGATCTATCCTGGGTGTTCATTGGAAGGACTGATGCTAAAGCTGAAACTGCAATACTTTGGCCACCTCACGCGACGAGTTGACTCACTGGAAAAGACTCTGATGCTGGGAAAGGTTGGGGGTGGGAGGAGAAGGGGACGACAGAGAATGAGATGGCTGGATGCCATCACCGACTCTGTGGACATGAGTTTGAGTGAACTCCGGGAGTTGGTGATGGACAGGGAGGCCTGGCGTGCTGTGATTCATGGGGTCGCAGAGAGTCGGACGCAACTGAACTGAACATTCCTGGGCCTCAGCTGAGTTCTATCAAATCAGAATCGCGGAAATCAGCACTGTGACAAGCAACCTGAAAATTCTGACACACTTACTTATTTACAAAAATTAATACATAAATAAAGAATAGGAAAGGAAAAGATGAGATTATTTAATGCACAGAAAATCTTTAGAAGATCCCCCTAAGAAACCTACCAATGAGCAAAGTGATGACATCACAGACAAGGAGAAGACATACTCTTCAGCGAATGTAGCTTTGTACCTTTCGAAATTTGTTATTGAAATATGTTATTTTATTAATTCGGTACAAATCATTAAGGGAATCCAAAGAAACCCTGTTATTCCAGAGGAGAAAACTGAAGCCAGAGAAGTAGCTGAGGGGCTCCAGGTGGCACTGAGAGGCAGTGAGGAAGCTGGGACTAGAGCTCAGGAACCCAGTGGGTGCCTCCAGCACTTGCCCCACCTCAGTGCCTGGTGGTAAAGCAGAAAGGACCATCTGATAAACACTAGGGCACTACCCTCATCACCTTCAGGACAGGGGTCTCCCAGAGGTCCTGATGAGCTCTATAATACAATCCCTTTATTCCAGAGATCATTCCTGCTAACCATGAGTGCTGTCACAGCAGTTCGAAGGCAAAGGGTCAGCGATGACAATCCTCATTATCAAGACTTATGACAAGTACTAAGAGTTAATAAAGACAGCACATCCACCAGCACATGGACAGGGTGTCTCTTCTCAAGCATCAGTGGAGTCAAGCTCTAACCAGGCCAGGACAATGCTGTAGGCATAACCACAAGAACGTCTGGCAAGGCAGCACAGGCTTAATACAAGAGCATCTTCCTAAGGAACTGGCTCAGAGGAAACAAAGGAAAGCAGACCACAGGAAGCCTCAGTATGAAAGAAGCCTTAGCAATTTCACTGTTAACTGTATTCAACATACCTAAGGGAATTATCAAGGCCCCTTCCAGGCCTCAGACCCAGGTTCAATCCCTGGGTGAGGGACATCCCCTGGAAAAGGAATGGCAACCCACTCCAGTATTCTTGCCTGGGAAATCCCGTGGACAGAGAAGCCTGGTGGGCTATAGTCCATTGGGTCACAAAGAGTTGGACATGACTGAGAAACACACACACAGACATATCCAGTCCCCAAATCCTCTAACACAGAGAAGGAAGGCAGCTTCCACTCTTCCTCTGAGCAACTCAAGCACACTTTCCCTCTTGGTAACTTTTTCTTTCAAAGGGCACAAAGGCAGGGGAAATAGCACAGTTTCCACAGGAAAGAATAAGAGAAGTTGGAAATGAAAACTATTCCAACGAATGTCTGAGTCTCTTTGCTTGGAACGGAAATGTATTACAGAGTTATTCTTGCTTTCCTAGGTCTCTATGAAGTCTTCATATTTGGAGAAATACATGCATGATGGATATCAGTAAGCTTTTACTATAGCTCTTGATAATGTCCAGATATACTGCAGTTCAGTTCAGTCACTCAGTCGTGTCCAACTGTAGTCTTGTATTAATCTAAGCATATTCAAGCACTGGGTAAGTCTATTTACCAACAATTAGCTCATCTGATGAAACATCTGAAAAAGAGAGAACGTGAAAGAGGATAACAAGCCTGGCCAAGACATAACCTCCAGCCACCAAACTGGTTGCATTTCTGAAGAAAAATCATGGCATATGGTCAAACCATTGACTAGGACTTGCTTAGTCAGCTCTGGGTCACCAGGTCACATCACACGGAGCTGCCTCTCCCACCATATCTTCAATCCTGTATCAGGAACACAAAGTCAGGGAGGCTCAGGTTCCAGCACTGGCCAACCATGGCTGTCATCTCCAGGGGAATCTACAACACAAACGCCTAGTTCAGCCAAGGAGCTGAGAGTGCCGTTTCAAATTCCATCTCCAGTTTCCACTAAATATTTCAGATACAGAAAAATGTTCAGTGTATTTGCTCATAATTTTTCTACTTTGTTGAAAATAACTCTGGGGAAACGGTCTCATCACTCAAAAGAAGAGAAAGAAAAAAGAGTCACATGAAACTTTAAAAAGTCAGATGTTATCCTTCACACTGAAAAGTACTCATACCAAAAACTCTATCCATGTAGCTCATCAAAAACATCCAAAAGATACAATGTGAAGCCAGAAAAAGCAAGAGACTTTCATTCCACTCCCTCTCGGCAACAAGTCAGTTAACCAGTGACAGAACATAGGGCAAGAGAAACATTTGGTGACTCACACATTCCTCTCTGAAGTCAATTTTCAGATCAAAGAGCTGGTTTCTCTGGGAAGACAAAGAGGGACAAATTTGACAATCTTCCCTTGAAACTTCAGGTCCAAAGAATTAAAAACCATTTTGCCTCTTGGTCTCTCAAAGTCAATTTCTTTTCCCCCCAAATCATGAGTCGCCCCAAACACCTGGTAGCCGGGAAATTTACTGCCTTAAATCCATTCACTTAAGATTGACCGGATAGCCACGGCAGAGCGAGCATCACCCGAATTCAACGGATGATGCTGAATTTTAACTGGATCTCCTCCTTGCGCGTCCATATTTATACTTGTAAATGTCGGTACTTCTTCTCTCGACTTAAGAAACCAAAAAGCAGTGAAGCAACTTCACAGAGCGCTGCTCTCACGTAAATAAAACCCGATGAAACAGAAAAACGGGTGTTGTCGGCGCCAACGCCTCTCGGGCGACCAGCTTTTGAGTGGTTTCAGCTGCTGACCCAGGGCAGGGTCGGCCCGGCTCCGGACGCACGCCGGGCGGGACCGGGCGGCAGGCGGGCGCGGGCCCAGGCGAAGCCGTGATTCCACCCCGCCTGCCCACCAGTCCGCCCGCCCGCCCGCCTGCATCTACGCTTCGGGCCCCGGCCAGAACGCCTGGCCCGGCCCGCGCTGACCGCCCGGAGAGCACGCCCTGGGCCGGGATGCCGCTGCCCCCACAACTGCTGGCCCCCGGAGCCACCTCGCACCCCCGGCCCAGGCCGAGCACCCCCTGACTGACGCGTTCTGACGAGGCCGCACTGACCCCGCGGGTCCCGGCGCGACTGGACACGAGCTGGCCCTCGGCGTGGGGGACCCGCGCCCCCCGGCCCACCGCCCCCCACTCCCCTCGGCGCCCGGCCCAGACCTCCATGGCCCTCTTGGGTCTCCGCCCGCCGCCATCGCTCCTGACCTGTCCCCGCGGGGGTCCGGGCGGCGGAGTGACGACTCCATCCTGCTGCCCCGCGAGGGCCGACCGCGTCCACACCCTAGGCAGCTCCTGGCCAGCCTGGCGCAGCCGCCCCGCCCCGCAACCGCACCCCGCACTGTCACCACCGCCCATTGGTCCGCGTGCCCGTCGCTCCGCGCCCATTGGCCATCGCGCGCCCAACGCTCCGCGCCCATTGGTCCGCGCGCCCGCCGCTCCCACCGCCCCCGAGAGTGGGTTTCTAGGGGCGGTGACGCCGCTGGAGGGTTGCTAAGGGCGGGTTGCAATGCGCCGCTGGGTTGGAGCCGCGCTCCACACCCCAGTTGCGGCCGGGCGCCCTCGCTGCCCGCGCTTCCCTGCAGCCAGCCCCGCGGCGGTCAGTACTCAGAGACCACCCAGGGCGCTTCCTGGGGGGCCGCACTACGACCCCGAGACATTCCCGGAACCACACTTGCCAACCCCAGCAGTCCTTCCCAACCATGAGTGGCCGCGCCCCCTCCCCGCAGGACGCCTTCTGCCTGCCCTAGTCCTGCCCAGACTTTTAGGGTGTCCACGAACTTGCCCTGCACGCTTGCCTGACGGTCTTTTCCATCTCCCGCCCTTGACTGCCTGCCGGCCGTCTAACGTCCATATCCCGTAATGAGATCTGCTGTCGGATCCAGTAAATCTTGTCCCCAACTTATTCGCAGTTTTACGGTCCCTACAGAACATCCTACAGAGTCATCGCATGTTGACTTTACGGCGTTCAATTCCGAAGCCAGTGTGGCGTCCACGTTTTGAGTTTTTAAAACGCAGAGAACTTGGCACAAGCTAGGAGAGTCGAGCTCTGTGCTCGCTGGCCAGCCTCCACTCGCTGTGTGACCCTGAACCCGGTTCATTATCTCTGCTTCAAATCCCTGCATTGAAAATAATCCCTGCTTGTCTTGCTCTGGTTGGACCTGACACACACTACGTTCTGAAGGCTGAGGGAATGGAGTTGAATGAGAAGCTACTTGTATGGGTGGGAGGAAAAGTAAGATGTTTTGTTGACTGGACAGTCCCTCTGCATTAATTACAGTAAGAAGTAGTATTTGAAAAGATTACAGATTTATTTACATACATTTTAAACAGGACAAGAAATCATTTTCCCACCCTAGTTAATATTTACAGGTTATTTCAATTGGAAACAAAAAAATAAAAACATACCAACCCTAAGTAACTTAATCATGTCCCCTTTATATCCCCAGCAACCCCCCTTCACATTTATTACAACATGCTTGCTGCTCTCTCTTTACCCTGCCCTCTCAGATGAGCCAAGACTGCAGGGACAGCAGCTCAACTAGGAAGTCACAGTCTGCTTCAAGTTTTTCCATGTACCGGGTCAAAAAGGAAGCAGTCACTGAGCTGGTCCTCAAACATGTGGAGTGAATTACTTTGAATGAGTTGATTAAAAGAATGAATAGATAGTGGTTAAAGGGAACAATTAAGAATGACCATTTTCGGGGGAGGGAGAGGCAGTATTGCTGTGTTAGTGTAGGTCAGAAGCAGGGTTCTCTAAAAACTCTGCAGCCATTTACAGACATTCTAAACAGTTACATTTAAAATTTGTTAAACAGTTAATACAGTAAAAATATAAAGTCGACTGTTTACGATACTAAAAACTGTTTATGACACAAGATATTTTAAAAAGCAAATCTGGGAATTCAATTCCCTTTTGACTCCAGAGATCAATTTCTTGAGACCACGGATGTCTGGGAAACTGGTCAGTCTTTCACGAGGAACTGGCTTCTGCTCAGCTTTCCCTTCTCCCTGAGGTACGTGAACAGGTCTCGTCGCCTTCTCCACGTGACCTTTATCCCGTACTTCTCCTCTGGGGTGTCTTTAACCAGAACAGGCCCGGGTTCTGGGCTCTTGGGCGTGCTCGTGTGAAGGGAACAGCTAGGAAGGCTGTTTTCCCTCAGTTCAGAGGGAATGGGCTCTCCCTGCCCCGGGGATCCTGGGGTCTGAATATCTGGGGGAATGAACGCACATGGGAAATCTGGAAATGTGTGTGCTGACAGCTCCCTGCAGCTCTGGGGGCTGAGCATGGGCACCAAGGGCCTTCCGGAAATGTCCTTTTCTGGTTGTCTGGGGCCATCCCTGATTGCCGGGATCCCAGGTGTGGCTGAACTGGCAGAAGACTGTGGAGTCTCAAACGTTAGACGTGGAAACCTGGAGCTGGTAGATTTTCGACTTGAACGCCTTGCCTGGTCTCGATGATGAAGCTTCCGGTTGCCTGGGAACCAGCTTTCTGCTGTTGAATCAAACTGAGGTGATACCTAAGGATTCCAAAAGAGAGAAAGAAAAATGAAGCACGCCAACTCCCAGATACAAACCTAAGGAAACTGCATCAGATGACCAGAATCCTAAATGGGGGCCACAGAGCAATGGACTTAAAACAGCTGCCTAGCGACTTCCCTGGTGGCACAGTGGATAAGACTCTGCCTGCGAATCCAGGGGACATGGGTTCAATCCCTGGTCTGAGAAGATCCCACTTGCTGCAGGGCAGCGAAATCCATGCACCACAACTACCAAGCCCAGCTCTAGAGCCCAGGAGCCGCCACTACTGAAGTTTAGGCGCCTAGAGCCCGTGCTTCATAAGAGAAGCCACTGCGGGAGCCCGTGCACTGCAATGAAGAGCAGCCCTGCGTGCTGCAACTAGAGAAAGCCCTGCTAAAGCGTGGCGGCAAGTACCCAGCACGGCCGAAAAACAACAGCTGTCTGTCTTCCTGGATAACCACAGGAAGGGATGCAGGCCTTGGGCAAGTTACTCAGCCTCCCTGGCTTCATCACACCCTACGGCTGCAACACATTTAATCATCTCCCTTTCAGTTCCGAGGGCAGGCCCGGCTGTCTTCTTCACCACTGATGCCCAGCACCTAGCAGAGCGCCTGGCACCTGGACGACCCCAGTGTAGGAAGAAAGGGCTGAAGGCAGACCAGTGAGTGAGATCAGGCATGGAGAGCAGTGAGCGGGGTCTGGCGCACGGTGAGGACTCCGCGCGCGTCCACGTGCTCACGCCTCCTCCAAGCAACAGCGCTCTAACGTCTACGCTTCCTCCCCAATCCTGAAGCCAGGGGTCCGGTTCTCCCCAGCACTCCTGGGCCACACACATCTGTTAGGTGCTCTGGGGCAGAGCTCAGGCTTGTCTGGCTCTTCTGCTACACACCTTTCTGATACCCCGTGTTCTCTTCCCGGGGTTTCTAGAACACATGCCATTTCTGAGAGTTTTTCTTCACTGTTTGGTCCATTAGACAGTAAACAGAGGGACTTCACTGGCAGTCCATCAGTTGGGACTCCATTTCCAGTGCAGGAGGTGTGCATTCCATCCCTGGTTGGGGAGTTTAGATCTCCCAGGCCTTCTGGCCAAAAAAACCCAAAGCACAAAACAGAAAAACTGTTGTAACAAATTCAGTAAAGACTTTAAAAATGGTCCACGTTAAAAAAAAATATATTAAACCCCCTCCCCCAAAAAACAGTACATAAAGTACTTAGGTAAAAATTCCACCTCTTAAGTGAAGCTCAGGGAACAATCTCATTTTTCACTCATTCTGCCACTTATCTGGCTTTCTCACCCGGCTACTGGATACTTTTCTACTGAACTCTTTCAGGGGAACGTGGTGGGGGAAAGACTCCAATTCCAGTCCACCCACGCCTCAGCCTGAACTTAGGCAAAAAGATACAGCAGAGAAGATGGCTGAGGGCTGAGGGCAAGTAAACACTGCCTCCTTGTCCCTGAGCCCGTGAGGCTCCTAATTCTCTGGCAGCCCTGGTCATGGGGCAGAGTACGCACTCTGAGAAGCCTGGCAGAGCAGAAATCAAGGCAGGAACCCTACCCAGGAAGTGATGGTGTTGTGGTCCACAGGCTTGCTGGGCACCTGTCTAGTGTGGGTGACCACGGGAAGCTGGGGAGATGGACAGCGGTGTTTGGGGCCCTCCAGTGGTTGTTGGTGGAATAGCAGCTGGGGTTTCTGGGCAGCTTGGCGGCGCTTTTTCCTGGGAGGCATCAATGGGTGAGAGAAGAGCAGCTAGCAACTGCATGATGCTGGCTGTCAGCAGGTCCGGGGAGAGGATCCACTTCCAACCCATGCCTGCAGAGAAGAAACAAATGCCAGGAGAAAACAACCCGGTGATTCCCCATCTCCTGCTCACACTCTGCCAGCCAGTTCTACTTAGCGGCTCGCAGCCCTACCCCAAGGGGTGGGCTGGCATACTTAGCCCGCTTTCCTACAGCTGCAACACACAGCAAGCACTTCCCACTCAACAAACATTGCCCAGTGAAAACTTGTCGAGCGCAGCCTAAGCACCATGCTGGGTGCTGGGAGTTCAAAGATGAATAACCACTTATTGCATCATCATTTATGGGGTGCCAATCACTTGCACAGACACGGCCCGTGCCTGTCTTCAAAGACCTGAGAGTCTGGTAGAGGGAGACAGGCAGTTACAATAATGGGAGCCATGCTTCCCTCCACTCCCCCGGGGGAGGCTCTCTGGGGAGGGTCACAGCTGACCTAGGTACAGAAGGGCAGGAAAAGCCAAAGAACAAGGGGTGGGGGTGGGGGATGGGGGCAGCTCCAGGCTGAGGAGCAGCACACACAAAGCAGAGATGTGAAGGAACTCGGTGAACCCAGGGACTGCATGGAGCTGGACACAGGGCAGGAGGAGACAAAAGGCGAGAACTCAGGCTTGACGTGGTATCAGGACCAGGTCGGAAAACCAAGTGGACCACCTGAGTTTGGACTCTGGACTAAGTAGTCAGGGCAGATTCTCAAGTGGAAGGATATCATCACATTTGGATTTCTTTTTTCAACTTTTACCCCAGCTGATTTTGAACACAGGAAAAAAAAAAAAAAGTTAATAATACAAGCTGCTATGTGCCCATCACTCAGCTCCAACAGCCATAAACCCACAACCAGTCACAACCCATCCACACCCCATCCATTTCCCCTACCGATTTATTATTCTCAAAACATGATATTCCCAGTCATGATATCATTCCTAGTTCAGTTCAGTTCAGTTCAGTTGCTCAGTCGTGTCCGACTTTCTGTGACCTCATGAATCACAGCACGCCAGGCCTCCCTGTCCATCACCAACTCCCGGAGTTCACTCAAACTCATGTCCACAGAGTCGGTAATGCCATCCAGCCATCTCATTCTCTGTCGTCCCCCTCTCCTCCCGCCCCCAACCTTTCCCAGCATCAGAGTCTTTTTCAGTGAGTCAACTCGTCGCATGAGGTGGCCAAAGTATTGCAGTTTCAGCTTTAGCATCAGTCCCTCCAATGAACATCCAGGATCGATCTCCCTTAGAATGGACTGGTTGGATCTCCTTGCAGTATAAGGGACTCTCAAGAGTCTTCTCCAACACCACAGTTCAAAAGCATCAATTCCTCGGCGATCAGCTTTCTTCACAGTCCAACTCTCACATCCATAGTAACACAACCCATATAAATATTTGAAAACTATAGGTATTATACAGACTTCCTTTGTGGTTCAGCTGGTAGAGAATCTGTCTACAGTGCGGGAGACCTGGGTTCAAACCCTGGGTTGGGAAGATGCCCTGGAAAAGGGAAAAGCTACCCACTCCAGTATTCTGGCCTGGAGAATTCCATGAACTGTATAGTCCATAGGGTCGCAAAGAGTCGGACATGACTGAGCGACCTCCACTTCACTTATAGGTATTATACATGTTTATATACTATATGTATTAAATATACTTATTTATATACTATATGTATCTACATAAACTGTAGTATTCCTGTATTTATATACATTCATATGTTTGTATGTGCAAATTCCTTAAAGAGTAAATATCCAGTGTCCACATTTTCAGTTGTCTCATAGGTACCGTAATTTTTCCTGTGGGCTTTCGTCTTAAGACAGATCTTCCAGGCAACAGAGGCGAGAGCAAGTGTCCTGGCAGCAGGGGGACCAGTGAGAAGGTTATTGTGTTGTCCGAGAACCACTGGGGCCTGCACCCAGGCTTTGTCAGGAGAGAGGGGAGGGTGGAGGCAGAGGCAGGGCCAACGGGCCCCACCGGGTAATGAAAAGTCTGAGACGATTTCCAGGCCAATGGGAGGGGCCACCAGGCATCCAGGAGAGACAGTCACGCAGCAGAGCAAGTGGGTTCCATCAGACAGCCATGATCCTTCATTCAGTGAACAACAAAGCCACACAGTCTGATCTGTGTCACTAGGCAGTGGAGAATCAGGTGAAGAAAAATAGGGACAAAGTCTCTACCCTCCGGAATCTAACATTTTAGGGAAAGCGTAGGTAGGAAATACATCCATTTGCTCATTCATTCATTCAACACATATTTACTGAGTGCCTACTCTGTTCTGGGCACTGTTACAGGTGCTGGAAATATATACCAGGTTACAAAATTAAATCCCTGCCCTCGTGGTGCTTACATTTAGCTGGGGGAGTGATTAGAAGTACCGAGAAAAGTGAAATTGGCATATGGGGCTGAGCTGACCTAGGCCTATTTGAGACAGGGTCGTCCAGCAAGGCCTATCTCAAAAGCGATATTTGAGCAAAGACTTGAAGACAGAAACAAGAACAAGCGGACAAGAGAAAGATGTAAGAAAGAATACTGCAGGCTAAAAGAACAGTAAGTGCAAAGACTGCCAGATGGGACTGTACCTGACTCACTCAGGAAGCAGAAAGGGTCAGGGTGGCTAGACTGGAGAGTGGACAGAAGTGAAGCCAGTTCACATGACACAAGGTCAAGACCTGGGTTGCATTATTCTCAGTGTGTTAGGAAGTCGCTGCAGGGTTCAGGACAGGGAAGAAACATAATCCAATTTATACTCTTACAAAGTAGCTCTTGGTGCTTTGTAAGGAAAGGTGGGTCGGGAAGAGGAAAGTGAAAGTGAAGTCGCTCAGTCGTGTCCGACTCTTTGCAATCCCATGGACTGTAGCCTACCAGGTTCCTCCGTCCATGGGATTTTCCAGGCAAGAATACTGGAGTGGGTTGCCATTTCCTTCTCCAGGAGATCCTCCCAACCCAGGGATTGAACCCGGGTCTCCCGCATTGTAGGCAGACGCTTTACCGTCTGAGCCACTGAGAAGAGGGGGCATGGACAAAGGGAGCAGAGAAGCAAGTGAAAAGGCCCCCATGGGAGCCCAGTGGAGAGATGACAGTGGTGGCAATATTCTCAGTGAGAAGTGCTCCAGGCAACAGCCTGCTCAAAGTCTCCAGCCTCATGGGGACACCACACTGTTTAGCAGTTCTACTGTGTCCTGATCAACTCATTTTCCCCACAAAGATCATCTTAAAACTTTAGAACTCCTCTCCCAACCAACTGCCTTACTTCCTCCTACACAAAGAACACAGGAGACATCAAAGGAAATACCCTCACCTTCCAGGAAGCAGATGCACAAACAGAAGCATATCTGCACCCACCCTCCTTTTTCTGCTGTAACTAGAGGTCAGTCCCTTTTGCTACGGGGGCCTCTCCCTCTGGCTGGGTTTTGGAGCCTGCCTCACTCTGTACACCTTTCTCAGGCAATCACCTGCTGACATGTCCATAACCACCTAGAAGTAGGTGAGTCCAGTATTTCTATGTTCACCTTAGAATTCTCCACACTCAGGACCCAAATATTCCACTGCCTATGTGACAGCAACTAGATGTCTCAAATGCAGCTCAAAGTTGACGCATTTACAACTGAATCCATGCTCATTTCCCCTGCACTCCCTCCACAAAAGTGATCATCTTCCAGGGCCTCTGCTCAGGGAACGGTTTCATCACTCATCCAGCTATGTGGCCAAAAACCTTGACATTTATTTACTGTTCCCCTCTACCATCCAACCCAACACCAAGCCCTCTCAATTCTACCTCTTAAGCATGCCTTGAATAATACCCCTCTCTGGGCTTCCCTGGTGGTCCAACAGTTAAGACTCAAGGCAGAGGGCCCAGGTTTCATCCTTGGCTGGGGAACTGGATCCCATATGCCACAACTAAGACCTGGGGCAGCCAAATAAATAAATAGTTCTTTTAAAAGTACTAACAGAGGCAAATTTCTAAAATAAAAATACTCCTCTCTTGGGGAGGGCAGTTGAGGGGTACGCAAAATGAACGACAGAGGTCAAGAGGTACAAACTTCCAGTTATAAAATAAATACACCATGGGATGTAATATGCGGCTTCCCAGGTGGCACCAGTGGTAAAGAACCCGCTTGCCAATGCAGGAAATGTAAGAGAGTGATGGAGGTTCAATCTCTGGGTCAGAAAGATCCCCTGGAGGAGTACATGGCAACCCACTCTAGTATTCTTGCCTGGAGAATCCCCATGAACAGAGGAGACAAGTGGGCTACAGTCCATGGAGCTACAGTTCATGTACAGTCTATGGACTACAGTTACATAAGAGTCAGACATGACTGAAGCAACTTAGCACACACGCACAGAATGTAATATACATTTTGGTCACTATAGTCAGTATTGTATTTCAAATCTGAAAGTTGCCAAGAAAATAAACTTAAAAGTTTTCATCACAGGACTTCCCTGGTGGTCTAGTGACTAAGACTCCACACTCCCAATGCAGGGGCCCAGGTTCAATCCCTGGTCAAGAAACTAGATCCCGCATGATGCGACTAAGACCCAGCGTAGCCAAATACAGAAATAAAAACATTTTTTTAAAAAAGTTCTCATGACAAGGCAAAAAGTTTTTGTCACTATGGTGACGGGTGGTAACTAGACTTACTGTGATCATTTTGCAATGTATAATTAATGCCAAATCATTGTGTTGTACACCTAAAACTAACAAAATGTGCTATGACAATTATACTTGTGGAGGGGTGGAGCTTAGATGTGTGGGATTCAGTGATATAGTTCAGGATTAAACGTGGGATCACAATCAATGGCAATCTATGTTTGCGACTTGTTAGATGCAACTCAAAATGTGATAAAAAGCATTCCTTCTGTGTGAAAAATAGTACTATTACCCTACCCTTCTCTCCCTCTCTCCATCACCCTTCTGCTAAGTCACTTCAGTCGTGTCCGACTCTGCGTGACCCCATAGATGGAAGCCCACCAGGCTCCCCCGTCCCTGGGATTCTCCAAGCAAGAACACTGGAGTGGGTTGCCATTTCCTTCTCCAACGTGTGAAAGTGAAAAGTGAAAGTGAAGTCGCTCAGTTGTATCCGACCCTTAGCGACCCCACGGACTGCAGCCTACGAGGCTGCTCCATCCATGGGATTTTCTAGGCAAGAGTACTGGAGTGGCTTGCCATTGTCTTCTCCACCATCACCCTTCAAGCTCCAATAATTACGGGCTGGGGCCGGGTAATGCCGGAGAAGGCAATGGCAAGCCACTCCAGTACTCTTGCCTAGAAAATCACATGGACAGAGGAGCCTGGTAGGCTGCAGTCCATGGGGTCGCTAGTCGGACACGACTGAGCGACTTCACTTTCACACATTGGAGAAGGAAATGGCAACCCACTCCAGTGTTCTTGCCTGGAGAATCCCAGGGACGGCGGAGCCTGGTGGGCTGCCATCTATGGGGTCACAAAGAGTCGGACACGACTGAAATGACTTAGCAGCAGCAGCAGCAGCAGCCGGGTAATGCAGTAGTCTAACTGGTCTACCCTAACCTCTGGCACCCCCTGCCGGGGACGTCTTGGAAATGCAAAGCTGATCTCCACTCCCTCCTGTTTGAATGGTGTTTGGGGCAAGAACTCCTCCGCGGTGGCTAAGGCCCTGTTGCCCTGGTGCCAGTGTCATCGCCCACAGTCCATCCTTGTCCCTTAGCTCAAACCCCTCAGATATATTCTTCAGCCTCTGTGCTGCCTCTGCTTCCTTCTGTCATGTGGTTCTTGTACCCCCTCAATTCCCTTGTCCTGGAGGGTCTCCCTCCCTTGTTTGCATAAAGGCATCAGATCTCAGACCAAGTTTTAGTTCATCAGAAATGCCTTTCTGGCTACTTCCCTGGGGACGGGGGTGAGGTCCAGCGGCTGAGACTCTGCGCTCCCAATGAAGGGGGCCCGGGTGAGATCCCTGGTCAGGAACTAGATGCCCCAGGCTACAACTAAGACCTGGTGCAGCCAAATAAATAAATATTAAAAAGAAAAGAAATGCCTTTCTCACCTAACTTAAGGCAAGATCTCCTTATTTACATACTCAGTTATCCCTGAGCTCTGTTATCAATTAACAGCTGTAATTCTTCATTTGCTTAAATACGCAATTCGACCAAAGCTCGGGTGAGCCCCTCTTACCTCCCTACAGACTGTAAGCTCCGGAGAAAGACCCCGCATCTGGCCCCGCCACTGCATCCCAGAGCCGCCCCGCACATGGCAGGCGCTCAACTAAAAACGTGCTAAATAAGAAAACAAAGTCCATTACTAAAAAGAAAAGACTGCGAGGGACGGGGCGGGAGGAGGTCAGAGCTCCAAGATCCGGGGCGGAGGCGAAGGTCCGCGGCGCGCGCGGTCATTTTTAAGAAGGAGGGAACCACAGCGAGGGGGTCGTAGCCCACTTCGGGCTGCTCGGGGGGCCCAGGACGCTCGCTGCCCCGGAGGTCGACGGCGGACAGTGCCCCCAGCGAGGAACCGGGGGCGGGGGCAGAGCACGGGGCGGCGGGGCGGCCGGGGGTCCCCACTGTCCCCCGGGGTCCCCCGCGTCCCGCCGCCGCGGGGCCCTCCTGCGCCCTCCCGCCACGAGCCTGCGGCCCCACCCGCCGCCGCTCGGCCCGGCCGCCCGATCCGCACTCCGCTCGGCCCGCCTCACCGGCCTCACCCGCAGCCGATCGGTCCGCCCTGCCTGCCCGCCGAGGCAGACGACCCGCCCACCTCGCCGGCCCCGCGGCGCCGCCTCACCTGCCGGTCCCGCCGCCGCCGCCGCCTCGGCCGATGCGCCCGCCTCTCCCGCCCTCCCGGCCCGGAGCCCCGCCCGCCGCCGGCGTCCCGGCCGAACGCCGATACAAAGCCGGCGCTGATTGGCCACGCTCGTCACGTGACCGCAACGCTCCGCCGGCGCCAATTTCAAACAGCGGAACAAACTGAAAGCCCCAGAGCGGGACCCCACCCCCGGCCCGGGCCCGGGACGCCCTCCCCCCTCCCCTCCCCCGCTGGGATCCCGGGATTGCCCGCCCCGCAGCCAGGGTCGCGGCCCGGCCCGCAGGTCGGAGCAGCGCCGAGCCGCCCGGAGCCGGCGGTGCAGCGAGGTGAGTGGGCGGCGGGCTGGAGGCCCGGGGCCGGCGGGCGCGGAGAGCTGGCTCCGGCCGGGGGGTTGGGGGGGACTGGCGACGGTGCGCCGCGCTGCTGCATCCAGCCTCCTGGTCCCCCACCCCCCCACCTCTCCCACTGAGCCCCCCAGCCTTTGCCCTGGGGCTGCGGTCCCTCTAAACTTACTGCACTGGCTGCCGCGGCTCGCACACTCCCCTGAGCCCAGCTGCTCTCCCTTCTAGGTAACCCAGTCTCCACTCCGCCCTGTCCCAGGACCCTCCTCCGCGTTCCGGAGACCCCCGCAGCCTTGCCCTGGTCTGCATGGAGGTGAGTCCCCGGGAGCCGCTCCGGAAGTCTCCGGGCTAGAAAGTGTTGGCAATGGTAGCAAGTAAGCTGGTCAGAGTAGAAGGAAAAATTAAGACGTTTTAGACCAGGAAAATATCTTTTAGGGGGCGAGGAAGAAATACTAACACCTACTGATTGATGGGTGGAGGGAGGAAGGGAGGGCGGATGAGATAGGAGGTGGAAGTAAAACTGAGATTTGAAGGTAGAGGAAACCTAGATATAAAGGAAAGGGAGGCAGCAGAGTGGAGAGGGTCTGTGACCTCTAAGCAGATGGCAAATGTCAGATGAGCATGACAGTCATTTCGAGGGAGATTGCAGATATTCTAAAAACGAGGCAGACCCATTACTTTGTCTCTCAAAGTACCTCTCAGCAGAATTTCACTACTTCGCACCATGGTAGAGTATGCCATGGATCTGTCAAAATCAATAAAACACAATTTTTAAAAGATAAAACTCTCCTTAATGCACAGCACTAGTCAGGAGACGAGGATTACAGTCTTGGTTCTGGAAGAGAAGTTAAGCAAGACGGTAACATGTTAAGAAAGTTGAAATATGAACAAGCATATGCAGGTACTAAAATGTCGCTATATAAATAGTTTGCAAACTGTGAAAGAAAAAGATGTATATACTTTTTTTTAAGATCGGTGCTAGCATAATATCCCATGAAACGATGTTACTCCTCAGCATTACTCTGGGTGTTGAATAGAGCAGTTTCCCTTCTGTCTGAAGCCTTGTGCACTGGGAGATGAGTTCTTCAATGGTGTGACAGTAGTGTAATGGTACAGTCGCCTTTTTCCTCTGATTCTGTGGGCTCAGACCAAGTGGTTTATGCTAGAATGGATCTTGGGATCAGAGTTCTGTCAGGATGGCCTGTTCCAGGGTCCTCATCCTGACAGTTACCACAAGTGGTCTGTGTTAGACTAGGCAAGAAGAGACATTTCCACATTTTTGTAGCTTCTCCGCTTGTTTCTGTAGCTGAACATTCCTTTTGGCCATGCCACAGGGCTTGCAGATCTCAGTTCCCCAGCCAGTAATTGAACCCACACCCTTGCCAGTGAAAGCGCAGAGTCCTAACGGGCTGAACCGCCAGGGAATTCCCAAAACATTCTTAAGCTTCCAGAGCCTTGACTGTGTGGACCTGCTGCTGCTGCTGCTGCTAAGTCGCTTCAGTGTGTCCGACTCTGTGCGACCCCATAGACGGCAGCTGTGTGGACCTACAGCCAACCTTATCCCACCCTCCCCCTTTGAATTTCTTCTGTTTGCTTCACTTTTGTCTATAGAATTCATCTCCTTATAGTCCATGGTCATTGCAGAGGCCCAGGGAGCATTCACCTGGGCCTGTGGGTTCACATTCCTGGTCACATGATGAAGAAGACCCCTCCCTAACAGAACCTCCTTCTCAGCCTAACAAACCTTTGACCTCCCGCTGACCCGTGCCCTTTGCAGGGTCCACGCTTGTGATGCTCAATGGAGAGTGAAAGCACAGATTCATGATGAAAGCCAGCCCCCGTCGGCCATTGATTCTCAAAAGACGGAGGCTGCCCCTTCCTGTTCAAAATGCCCCAGGTGACACAGCAGAGGAGGAGCCGAAGGGGCCCCCTGCCCAGCAAGAGCCTGCTCAAGCGCAAGCCCCCAAGGAGGTGGCGGAGCCCAACCCCTGCAAGTTTCCAGCCGGGATCAAGATCCTGAACCACCCAACCATGCCCAACACCCAAGTGGTGGTCGTCCCCAGCAATGCCAACATCCAGAGCATCATCACAGCACTGACCGCCAAAGGCAAGGAGAGCGGCAGCAGCGGGCCCAACAAATTCATCCTCATCAGCTGTGGGGGAGCCCCCACTCCCCCTCCAGGACCCCAGCATCAAGCCCAAACCAGCAAGGACACCAAGAGGACGGAAGTGATCACCGAGACCCTGGGACCAAAGTCTGCAGCTGGGGATGAGAATCTTCCAAGACCAGCCAGAGCCCTTCCCGGGCAGAGATGGACGAACTGTGGTATGTGGTCCATAAGGCAAAGCGGGGAGGAGCCAGCCTTCGCTCTCTGGTGCAAGGACGGTAGTCAGCCACACTGATACCTAGGGCACACAGACGTCTGCCTGAACTGGGGGAAAGTCTTAACCTTCCTTCATCCTGAAACCTTGACCCAGATCCTTGGGCCCTGTCGACAGGGTTGCAATGTAATTCAGCATTCTGTTGCCTTCTTTATATTGGAAAAGGATTTGTTTATTGTTTCTATTTCTCCTTTGCAGTGACCACATAAGGAAGTAGGAATCTTTCTCCATCTTAATAAAGGAGAAACACGAGATGGAAAAATGACTTACTTTGTTGAGATGTTTGATCATGCTTTTTGTATGGTTGCCTTGACCAATCTCTGAGGCTCAGGGTGGCTCAGGTTGAAATGCAACTTGAGCTGTGCTCCTTAATTTCTCCCGAAATCCTAAAAGGGCACCATAGATTCAGCATGGGCGCTCCCTGTGCTTAAGGGCAGAGGTCCTGGAGAGGTGATCCCTGATCGCAGTCATCACCTGGAGAGGTGATGCCTAACTGCCAGTCGGTGGACCTGCCAGGCAGGGAATCAGGCAGCTAAGTGGCGTCCTGGGTTGTCTCCCCTGTAGCTGGCGGTGAGGCAGCCAGCTGCCCCCTGGACAACAGCTTGACCAACATCCAGTGGCTTGGAAAGATGACTTCCGACGGGCTGGGCTCCTGCAGCATCAAGCAAGAGGTGGAAGAAAAGGAGAATCGTCAACTGGAGCAGAGTCAGGCCAAGGTGAATGAACGGTCCTGTCCCCCACCAGGGCAGTCAGAGCCAGTACAGGGAATTTCTAAGAAGGGAAGTAGGTCAGGTAGGCTGTGGGGCAGAATTGCCAAGTTTTCATGTTAGCACTTTATTTAGTGTGATTCTGCATAATTTGGAGCTCCCTTTCTGCTTGGTATCTTCCCCCTCACCCCCATTTGGGAAATTTCCTTGAGGGCAGATTCCTCTGGCTCACCCTGTACCCTGTCAGCACTGGGTTTAACGCTCTATCCTTAGCAGGTTCTTAGTATTCAGGGACTAAGAAGAGGCCTTAGTTCAGAAAGCCGCTTGAACTTTAAAGAGGTATTCCGACAGTGGAAAAGGAGTACAGCATTTTTAGCAAGATTGCTTTATTAGAAGACAAATTAACAGCAAATAAAATGAGTTGTGAATTTTAAATACCTCTCCAATCAAAATTGATTTGACCCATTTGTGTGGTCTGGGTTTATTTTTCATGGTTACTCTTCATATACCCTTAATTCCTCATTCAACAGGTTTGTTTTTTGTGGGTTTTTTTTGACCTTGTTCACAGCATGTGGAGATTTTAGCTCTCCCACCAGAGATCAAACTCTTGCCTCCTGCCTTGGAAACTTAGTGGGATCTTAAGCACTAAACTGCCAGGGAAGTCCCATCAATAATTTTTAAAGGGGAAAATTTATGTGGATGTGTGCATAAGTGAAAACTGAGTTATTCACTTAAAACTTTTGTACTTTATAAAGTTATGACTCAGTTTTTTTGAGGGGAAAGGGGGCCATGTCTCATGGCTTGTGGGATCTTATAACAGTTCCCCGACCAGGGATCGAACCCAGGCCATCACAATGAAATTGCCAAGCCCTAACCACTGGACCTGTAGGGGATTTCCAGAACAGGCAGTTGGTTTTTCGGGTTTTGTTGTGGCTGCACCTTGCAGCTTATAGGATCTTGGTTCCCCGACCAGGGATTGAACCCACACACCTGGTAGTAAAAGCAGTCCTAACCACTGGACTGCCAGGAATTCCCTGAAGTTATAGCTCAATCTTTTTAAATATGGATGATCAGATCTTTGCCTCAGACTTATCTAGATGTGTGCATTGCTGACCTTTGTCTGCCCACACTTTGGGGGATATTTCTGTCCTATAAACACTGAAAGGAGATGGGCTTATTCACATCACATCAGGAGCAGGAATAGTACTAAGACCTAGGTCCCTCAACCCTGAGTTCTGAAAAACCGGTATAGTTTTAACATACAATCAGTGCTTTAAGGTCATAATATATGCCCAGATTTTCCTGAGAGGTTTCAACCAGCAAAGACTAGATGGACTTCTGTTTATTACTGGGCAATATTCTCAACAAAATGACCAATGACAGAGTAGTGGTCCTGTGTTCAGAGACTGGATGGGATCATCTTCAAAATCCTTCCTGATCCTAAAGTTCTCTTCTATAAAATAGTGGTCTCGGATGAGTTTGTTTCTACTCCGGTCTGTGGGAGAAAAGGTTTCTCTAGAGAGTGTTCTTAAGGTGGGGGTGGGGCAGGGGAGGCCTCGTGACCCCTCCTTTCATGGCCTATTTTTCTTTCCCTTTGTCTTCTCAGAGCCCTCAGGTGGAGAGGCCCCCTGGAGCGTCAGCACCCTGGCCAGACTCTGTGTCGGAGCGACCCCCATACTCCTACATGGCCATGATACAATTCGCCATCAACAGCACAGAGAGGAAGCGCATGACCCTGAAAGACATCTACACTTGGATCGAGGACCACTTCCCCTACTTCAAGCACATCGCCAAGCCAGGCTGGAAGGTACCATGTCCCGCAGCAACCACAGTCTAGGTCGCTCAGGCCCGTCGTTTTGTCTACACAAGAGTGGTAGTCTGTGTCTGGTGCGGGGGGAGGAGTTAAGTGCTGACGATGCTAGAACCATAAACAATAGTCGTATCTTTTGGACTGAGACTTGACCCTACTGAATCCAGGCAAAAACCATTAGTAAGAGCCCTGCAGCCACTTCATCTGTCGCTCCCCAGGCAATGCACGCTCTTCAGTGACGCTCAGAGCCCACTTCTGAGCTACACTGAGCAGCGGCTAGAGTGTCTAAATAGCTTTCTGAAAAGATATTGATGAAAAAAAAAATAATCTGAGAGCCTCAAGATCCAAGGTTCACCTCCTGTAAAGTCACATCTCTGCTCCAGTAGGTGGGGCTGTTCTCTGCCTCATGTTCATGGGAAAGCAGATGCCCTGGAGCCATAGCTCTTGCAGGTCTCACAGCCACAGCTCAGGTGCCCTACGGATGCTCCGTCCCAAGCCAAGGGGCTTTTGGATTGTTTTCCCTACGGCAGGAATCTTTTTATAGTTTTTATTTATTTACTAATCTTTAATTGGCACATAACTGCTTTACAATATTGTGTTGGTTTCTCTTGTTCAACAGCATGAATCAGCTGTATACATATATCCCCTCCCTCTTGAGCCTGCCACTCCTACCCCAGCCCACCCCTCTCAGTCATCGCAGAGCACCGAGCTGAGCTCCCTGTGCTATTCAGCAGCTTCCCTCTAGCTGTTTCATACATGGTGGTATAACTATGTCAGCGCTCCTCTCCCAGTTCACCCCACCCTCCCCTTCCCACTAGTCTGTCGTCTACGTCTGTCTCTATTCCTGCCCTGCAACTCGGTTCATCTGTACCATTTTTCTAGAGTCCATATATATACGTTAATATACGATATTTATTTTTCTCTTTCTGACTTACTTCACTCTATAATAGGCTCTAGGTTCATCCACGTCTCTGCAAATGACGCAAATGTGTTCCTTTTCGTGGCCGAGTAATATCCCGCTGTATATATGTACTGTAACTTCTTTATTCATTCATCTATCAGTGGGCATCTAGGTCACAGCAGAACTCCTAGCCTCACACTCTCACCTCAACTAAATTCCCCAGCTTCCTGATTTCTTTTTTATATTTTTGCTGCACCTTGTGACTTGCAGGATCTCAGTCCCCTGACCAGGGTTTGAACCCGAGCCCCAGCAGTGAGAGCACTAACTGCTGGCGCACCAGGGAACTCCCCAGCATTGTCATTTCTCCCTCCACCTCTCTGGCTCCCAGTTATTGCCGCAGCCTCACTCATCTTTCCCAGCTCCCAACAGCTGTCCAGGTCTCTGCTTTATCACCACCTCAGGAACAGCCCCAGTCTCTATCCCCACTGGATAGCTGGGTCGGTGGCTCAGGTCACCTGGCCTGCCAAGCGGACAGTCCCAAGCGCGGCCAGCAGGCAAGGTTATGAGACACGAAGCCGGGGGCTGACCTCCTTGGGGCCATCGGAGGTGGCGCTCCCAGAGGCAGAGTAGCTGATGAGCCGTGTCCTCCACTTTCAGAACTCCATCCGCCACAACCTCTCTCTACATGACATGTTCGTCCGCGAGACATCTGCCAATGGCAAGGTCTCCTTCTGGACCATTCACCCCAGTGCCAATCGCTACCTGACACTGGACCAGGTGTTTAAGGTAAGCATACCGGTTTTGTCCAAATAGAGCCAGTGCTGGAGGTCATGATGTCCATCTCAAAAGAAAACAAGTCCTTGGTGGGGAAGGGGATCAGGCAGCCAACCTTTGGATAGGAATTCATCCTTCCAACCCCCACTGCCCCACGCCACCCCCAGCTGTTGGCATCCTAAATAAAGCAAACTTTCCTCTCCACCAAAAAATAAGGAAGAAGCAAGTCCTCCTTGGGATGAGCTTGTCTGCTAAGGGCAGAGTTGAGGGCCAACCAGCCCATAAGGAACAGCACCTTCTCTGCTAGACCAGGCCCCAGAGAGGACTTTCTATTCCAGAAAGGGGACCTCCTGGGACAGGGTGGCCCCTACTGCCCTGTGATAAGAACTGCCTAGGATACTTCTTAAAATACAGCCTCCCAAGCCCCTCTTGGGGCTTCTGATTCAGTAGGCCTGGGATGGGCCCCGGGGTATATTTTTAGCAAGAATCTCAGGTGATTCTTTGAAAGTCTGGGAAACATGGGTTTTTTAAAAGCTGATCTTTACAGTGGAGAGTAGAAACGGAGCCTACAGAATGTCTCGTCAGAAGCTGTCACTTTGGGGCTTTAGAGTATCCACAAAGCTGCCACTAGCTGCCTCCACTCTCCCAGGAGAGCCCATAGTTGAGGGTGGCCCTGGGCATCCATCCGGAGTCGGTGTATCCATCTGGTCAGCTTAACTGCACTGGTGGTAACTTGGTCTCATTTCTCTCCCACGATGCCCATCCACCACCAGCCACTGGACCCAGGGTCTGCACACTCGCCCGAGCACTCGGAATCAGTAAGGTTCTTTCCCTCCCGCTCGGGGCTCGGCCTTGTCTCCCCTCCACGCTCAGCATGGCTTCAGTGACAGGGGCAAGGTGTTAGTCAGAGACGGGAGCCTGTGGCCGTGCGCCTGCCAGCCCTGAACTCAGCCCTGCTTCTGGGCGTCAGGACACTGGTGACCGCCACCACCTCCCACTCCCGTGGACTCATCGAGGTGGCCCAAGCAGAGCAGCGTGTGGCAAGAGGACCCGCCACAGGCTCACCGCAGGATGCTGATGAGGTGCACGGCACAGGCCCAGCAGGCGGCCGTTGCTCTCTCTTCTCCATCTGGCTTTTCTTTGCCCTCCTAGAGCTCCACGCTTTGCACCCTGGGGGTGAGGACACCTGGATGAGGTGGGAGGATCGCCTGCCGCCCTGTGCCTCTGCTGCCACCTTCCTGGGACCAGGCGGTCGGTCCACTCTGTGCCTGGTCCTGGAGCAGCTGGTGGGGTCCTCTACCCCGTCCCCCTGTCCTCCTGACCCAGATCACCTTCTCTCCCTCTCTGTCCCAAACAGCAGCAGAAACGGCCCAACCCTGATCTCCACCGGAACGTGGCCATCAAAACTGAACTCCCCCTGGGTGCACGTTAGTACAGGGGGAGGCCTGGTCCCTGGGCATACCCATGGGGGGCGGATGGGGAGTCAGAGCCCAGGGAAGGAGAGCGAAGAACCCAGGGCTGGGAGGGGGCCCAGCCCTGGACCCTGCTCCTGACCCACCCTGTCCCCACCAGGGCGGAAGATGAAGCCACTACTGCCGCGGGTCAGCTCGTACCTGGTGCCCATCCAGTTCCCCGCGAACCCGTCGCTGGTGCTACAGCCCTCGGTCAAGGTGCCCTTGCCCCTGGCGGCCTCGCTCATGAGCTCAGAGCTTGCCCGCCACAGCAAGCGAGTCCGCATCGCCCCCAAGGTCAGTGCCTCAGGTCTTCTCCGAGGAGAGACTCCAGTTCGTGACGGGCTCTGCTTCGTGTCCATTGAGAAGCTCATAAATTTAGTGGGTAGACCAGGCATTGATACACAGGAAAATGCAATAGTGTTATAAGAGCCGAAAAGGAACTTGTTAGGGACTTCCCTGATGGTCCAGTGGTTAAGACTCTGCACTCCCAGTGCAGAGGGCATGGGTTTGATCCCTGGTCAAAAAACAAACATCCTGCATGACACTCAGCATAGACTTTAAAAAAAAAAAAACCCCTAATAAACTATCCTTAAAAAAAAAAATTCCCAATAAAAAGGAACTTTACAATGTAAGCAGTGTTGGAAGGCCCACATGTGCCTGATGAGTTTGTGAGAATTGAGATGAGGGTGGTTGTTACAGCAGATGGGCTGGGACAGTTCAGGAAGAGTTCACTAGGGAAGCAGGCTTAAGAAGTAGGTCGGGGCAGCAAACAGTGTGGAGAGGGCCTTGTAAGGGGCATGCCTTGGGGTGCGCCCAGTCACAACCATAGAGTGGCTGGACAGTCTAGCCCTGGGTTTCTCAACCTCCAAACCACTGACATTCAGGGCTTCCCAGGTGGCACTACTGGTAAAGTACCAGCCTGCCAATGCAGGAGACGTCAGACACTCGAGTTCGATCCCTGGGTGGGAAGATCCCCTGGAGAAGGAAATGGCAATCCTCTTCCGTGTTCTTGCCTGGAAAATCCCATGGATAGAGGAGCCTGGTGGCTATAGTCCATGGGGTGGTAAAGAGTCAGAGGCGACTGAGCACGCACAGTGCTTTGTGGGGGCAGGGTGCCACCCTGTGCCCTGAAGGACGCTTAGCAACCGCATCCATGGTCTCTTTGCTGGATGCCAGGAGCACCACCTGTGACAGTTAGGACATCTTCAGTGTTGCTGAGAGTCACCTGGGGAGAGCTGCTCCTGGCTGAGCGTCAGCGGTCAAGCTGGAAGGCTGGGGAGGGCACGTTACAACCCCACCATGATGTAGAGAAGAATCTGTGAGCAGGACCTGGCTTGTAACAGATTAAGGAAGGGCCCTTCTGCCCCTTTCTCAGAGATGGAAGTGGCTGCAACTTCAGATAAAGAGACTTGGGTTTGCTTTTGTTTTTTAATTTAAAAAATCACTTTAACATACATAAAAGTATACATACCAGCACAGATAGGCTTCCCTGGTGGCTCAGAGGTTAAAGCGTCTGCCTCCAATGCGGGAGACCTGGGTTCGATCCCTGGGTCGGGAAGATCCCCTGGAGAAGGAAATGGTAACCCACTCCAGTATTCTTGCCTCGAGAATCCCATGGACGGAGAAGCCTGGTAGGCTACAGTCCATGGGGTCGCAAAGAGTCGAACATGACTGAGTGACTGAACGGAACGGAACGGAACCAGCACAGATAATTGTCCTTAAATGCGTTCGTGTGATTGTAGCGTGGATAGTGTTTTTGTTTCAATGCACTCTTGCAGTTTTTTTCTCCTTCATTTTGCGTCTCCTCACCTTCCCCACGTTCCCCCTGCTCCCTGTGATAAGCCATGTTGACAGTTTAGCGTGCCTTCTCCCTTGATTCAGTCATGCTCTTAGCATGCTCTGCGCACGTGGATCACCATAACCGTGTTACACATACGCACACATGACACAGAGCCTCGACAGTGGGGTCGTGTTACACTTTCTGCCCCATGGAAATTCTTCCAGTCACTTGACATCACTCTAATTCACTATTCACTATTTTTTTTTTTAAGATTTTTTTTTGGATGTGGACATTTTTTTAAAGTCTTTATTGCATTTGTTACAATATTGCTTCTATTTTATGTTTTGGTTTTTTGACCTCGAGGGATGTAGGATCTTAGCTCGCCAACCAGGGGTCGAACCCAGGTCCCCTGCATTGGAAGGCACATTCTTAACCACTGGATCACCAGGGAAGCTCCTTATTCACTATATTTTAATGGCACATAATAGTCCATGAGATGGCTTTGCCATAAATTTTCAAACCATTCTGCTTTCACGGGCACATTTTTTTCTGGCTTTTTTTGCCCTATGACCACCATTGTAATAAATCCCTTTGCAAGTATCTTTCTTGCTGGTGCTTTTATTTCTGTGGGTAGAGAACAAGACATGAGATTGCTGAGGGGCAAGTGTTTTGAAGTTTATTAAATACTGCCAGATTGATTTTAAGAAAAATCTGTGATAACTCACGTACATACCAACAAGACCTGTTTGCCGGCAATTGGTGTCATCACCCTTTTACAATACTTGCCCCCGTCTAGTGTGCGAAGGATACTTGCTTGTTTCATTTCATCTTGTTCTCCTTATGGGTAAGTCAGCAGCTGCTCACCGTGTTCGGTCACTTGGAATCGTTCACTGTGAGATGCTTATTTACACTCATGGCCTGTCTTCTTACAGGGTTTTGTTAAAAAGTTTATAACTTGTCTTTTCAGATATTTTTTACTCCTCTTGTTTGCTTCTTAACTTTATGATCTCTCCTTGCCGCAGTGAGATTTCTATTTTTACATAGTCAAATATGTCTCTCTTCTCTTTCACAGCTTCTGGGTTACAGTCTTGGTTTCGAAGGCTTACCCCTCTGCTGACCCTCAGATTATAGATGTACTCTCCTAGATTTCCTTTCAGGATTTGAATGGTTTTAGTTTTTCTGTTTAAGTCCTTGTATGAAACATCCACTTTTGTTGTCTCTTGGATGGGTGCTAATTACACCAGCACCATAGAAAATGCTCTTTTTACCCCCAGAATTAAACCTTCATCACACGGTCTCATATTTAATAGTCTTCAAGACTTTGAAGACAAGAGGATCGGCACCAAACCAGCACGTCATTCGTCTCAGTGATAAGCTTGTGTTCCCCCTCGCCCCTCCCCAGTGCCTGATGGCCTCTGCGGGGCTCCCTTTCAGCGTGTCCTGCTTCCCTTCCAGGTGCTGCTAGCGGACGAGAGGGTGGCCTCTCTGCCCACGGCAGGACCGGTGACAGAGGAGAAGCTGCTTCTCGCGGAAGGACTGTCTCCTCTGCTTCCTGTCCCATCCATCAAGGAGGAAGACGTCCAGCCGGGGGAGGAGACACCACATCTAGGGAGGCCCATCAAAGTCGAGAGCCCACCCCTGGAAGAGTGGCCTTCACCCTGCCCATCGGTCAAGGAGGAGTCATCCCACTCCTGGGAGGACTCGTCCTGCTCCCCAACCCCCAGGCCCAAGAAGTCCTCCAGCACTGGGTCCAGGTCCCCTGCCCGCCGTGTCTCTGACCTGCTGGTGATCAAACGCAGGGAGGGGCGGGAGATGAGCCGGTCTCGGAGGAAACAGCACCTCATGCCACCCCGCCTGGACGAGCCTGAGCTGCTCCTCTCTGAGGGCCCGGGGGCTCCCCATCCAACCCTGGCAGGGCCCCCGCAGCCCACCTGCCAGCTCAGCTCCGCCCCAGAGGATGGAGGCCCCTTTAAGACGCCCATTAAGGAGATGCTGCCCACCTCCTCCACCCCCAGCAAATCTGCCCTCCCCACGACCCCTGAGTCCTGGAGGCTCACACCCCCAGCCAAAGTAGGGGGGCTCGACTTCAGCCCCGTACGAACCCCCCAGGGTGCCTTTGGCCCCCTGCCGGACTCCCTGGAGCTCGCGGATCTCAGTGCCACCCCGCTGAAAAGCATCCCCCTCTTTGACTCCCCCCGAGAGCTCCTCAATTCCGAACCCTTTGACCTCGCCACTGACCCCTTCGGCAGCTGCCCGCCCTCCGACATGGAGGTCCCCAAGCCGGGTTCCCCCGAGCCGCAGGTGGCTGGCCTCTCAGCCAACCGCTCTCTGACCGAGGGCCTGATCCTGGACACAATGAACGACAGCCTCAGCAAAATCCTGCTGGACATCAGCTTCCCCGGCCTGGAGGAGGACCTGCTGGGCCCCGGCAGCGTCGGCTGGACTCAGTGCATTCCTGACCTGCGGTAGAGGCAGGACTCCCGCCCATCAGGCCACCCGTTCACTCTCCAGGCGCTCGGGGGCCGGCCTTCTGGGTCCTCTGCGAGGACAGTCGGCAGGGGCCATCCACTCACCCGGCGCCCCGCTCCCCAGACTGGCGATGCTATAGTGGGCGCCCTGTCTGAGCCACCCCTGGGCCTTCTGCAAGCAGCAAGGTCCTGGGGGCCAGCCTTTGTGCCCCCAACTCCCTACCAGGGGCCGAGAGTGAGAACAGCAGAAACAAGGGTGAGAAGGGAGGAGGGGCCCCCCAGACCGTTGGCATCTGTGCCCAACAACACCCCTCCACCTTCCCTGCTCCATGCAAGGTGGCCCTTGTAAATAGTGTATACGCTCCAAATTATCCTCTGATTATAAATGTAAGCCTGTCTTCTTAGATCATTATCCAGAGACTGCCAGAAGAAGGGTAGGATGACAGGGTGGGGCTTCCAGTTTGCTTCCGTTCCTTGCTTTTGGCTCCTGGAGGCGGGAGGGCTGCAATTCACGGTTCCTTCGGGGCCCCTCGAGAGTTCCTCACGGCGGGTGCCCAGAGTAGTGGGTCTGCCTGCCAGGGTGCCTCTCACTGCCCTTCCCTCCCACCAGCCCCCATTTCCAAGTCAGCTTTCCTGCACAAAGAAATCCTGGTAAAGGGGGCTTTTATTATGGGTCAAGCGTTGAACTGGGGGTGGAGGTACCTGGACCAGAGTGGCTACCCCCACATGCCCAAGAGACGTTTCTCTGATAAGGAGCCTAATCATGCCAGAGAGACATGATAGGAGGTGGAGGCCAGCCAGCCTGCCCGCCTTACCTGGCCTGCCTGCCCACCTTAGCTGGCACCACCACTTCATAGAGAGCCACCCTGGGTCCCTGCTGACCGCATGCCCAGGCCCCAGCTCCAGAACACTACTGTAACTACCTACCCAATAAAGCCCAAGGGCACATGCTGGTCTGTGCGTGCTGGTGTCTGGTGCGTGCTGGTGTCTGGTCCCTGTGGTGTGAGGAGGGGCTGGGAAGGAAAGCTGGTGACAGTGAACCTGGCAATGGGGAAGATGCAAGGCTTGAAGCCAACATGGAGCCCTGGAAGGAGAGTGCAGAGGGCTTCGGCCTGGTCACCGCATTGCCCCCACCCCCACTCCCATCCCCACCCTGGTACCTCCTCTAACTCAGCAGTAAGCTGCAGTTCTCCCATGCTGGTCCCTCATAGCTGGCCTCTTTTCAGGATCTCTGAACCTGCTGGAGGGATTTGGGGCTTTCAGAGAGAGCTCCCTAAGAGAAAGGCCTACCCAGCAATCCCCCCGCCCCCAACGTTAGGGAAGGATGGGCTGTTAAGGGGCCTGGGAGCCAGCAACCCTGCCTTTCTCCCCCTGCCTTCCTAGCAAAAAGTCCCTCCCCTGAAGCAGCTCCTGTTACAAGTTCTATCCCCCACCCGCCTCACCTGAAAGGCAGCCAGGTACCAAGGGACAGGTGAGCCCTCCCAGGGAGAGGTAAAACCTTCTCCCTGTGTTGCCACCCAGGAAGTGTCGCCATAGCAACCCCAGCAGCAAACAATGCTGCCAAGAAAGTCTTCCCTACAAAGCTGCCACTGCTGTCGGGGAGCCCAGAAAAATGGCCAGCCATCTGCAAACACCACCCAGAGGGCTGGACAACCCATCCCAAGTGAGAGAAACTTTCCTGAAGGTAGGAGGCAGGGACACATCTCTGCGGCGGCCTTCCACATCCCACTGGGTGAGGGGCTGTCCCCACCCTGGCATGGGCCTTGCTCTCCCCTGGGCAGCAGAGCTCCTGGCACATGAACCCTCATCCTGTGACCCTGTGAACTTGGGGCTCAGAGGAGAGGAGGTGTCTGATCCTGACCTCCCAGACCCTCCCCCTGGGGTGTGGTGTGGACTTGATTCAGTGGTCTGGGCCCAAGAAATGGATGAGTTTTGGGAAATAGAAAAGTCCTCGGGGCTAGTGGGAAGGAGAGGCATCTTGGGGAAGCATGGGGGTCCCAAGCAGCACAGCCTGGGGCCCGACCACACCATTCTTGCTCAGCGCTGCAGGTCTCCTGTGCCTTGCTTTTCGCATCTTTGAGATGGAACAATAGCACTTGCTCGAAGGGTGTGAGGGTTACATGAAAGTAAGAGTCGCTCAGTCGTGTCCGACTCTCTTCGGCCCCAGGGACTGTAGCCCGCCAGGCTCCACTGTCCATGGACTTCTCCAGGCAAGAATACTGGAGTGGGTTGCCATTTTCCTTCTCCAGGGGATCTTCCCAACACAGCGATTGAACCTGGGTCTCCTGTATTGCAGGCAGATTCTTTACCATCTGAGCCATGAGGGAAGCCTGTGAGGCTTCCATGAGATGTGGATAAGTGTTTAGCAACATGTCAAGTACATCTTTGCTAGTTTATTTCATGGGGGCAAGGAGGAGAAAGGGGAGGAACCCCATCTGATGCTTCCTGCACTTGCTTGTATCTTAGTGAGGAGTGAGGGGAAAGCAGCAGTCTCAGAGAAGCCAGGGAGGGGAGGAGCCAGGACAGAAAAGCCCTGGCCCATCCCCTGGAGAACCATTTCCCTTCCACACTCTGCTTGGAAGCAGCATTTTCTGGAGAGGAGCCCTAGACCCAAGGCAGGAATGGGGACCCAGCATGGGAGGAGGGGTAAAGGCCGAGTGAGGAGTGGGAGCATGTCAGTTGAGGAAAGAGGCTGGAATCAAAGCCAAAACCCGATAGATGGAAAGAGAAAGACTGATGAGGTTGCATGCGAGTCACACAGAGTGGCCACACACTTCGAGGGCAGGGCAGAAACAGTCCCTGGCCAGGCCACCAGGTCCTGATGAGAACCCGAGTCCAGAGGCGGCTGGCAGCTGGTCTTCTCTGGGGAGGAAAGGCAGAGCACCCCAGACTTCCTTGTCTCTCCCCAGATGGTCCACGCCCATGAGACCCTCCCGACCCCCTGCACCTGGGCCCAACGCGAGTTCCTCCTCCCCAGGGAGCCCAAGGAGCTGCCCGGCTTCACCCAGCAAGCCTACCACCAGCTGGCCCTGAAGCCACCACCCTACACGGAGATGAAGGCCAAGGTGCGTCAGCGACTGGCCTGCCCCTGGAAGGACACAGCCCAGCACACCTGGGGCTTCCACACCTGGCTGGATGTTGGGCGTCTGCCGGCCACCTTCCCCTCCAGGCCCGACAAGCCCTACGACAGCAACGTCTGGCGCTGGCTGACAGACTCCAGGGCCCACCACCGACCCCCGGCAGATCCCCCCGTACCCCCTCCCTCCTGGCTGGGTCAAAACAGCTTCCTGACCTTCATCTCCTGTACTCCGATCTTCCTGGACATGAACAGGAAGAAACAGGTGATCTTCAGGACGGTGAAGGAACTCCAAGAGGTGGAGAAGCTCAAGCTGAGGAGTGAAGTGAGGGCACCCCCGCTCGACAGCCACGGCAAAATCCTTCCCCCCAAGGCCTCCAAGAAGTAAGAGGAGCTCCCTCGCCAGGGAGCCCACCTGTGTCCAGGTGACCCCTCCCTCTCCCACTTCTCTTTGTGACACCTTACCTTCCCTCCTCTAGTGCCCTGAAAACCACATTCTGTCTGAACATAGCTGGAGGGGATGGGTGGAGGCCAGGGAACCACAGCACGGGAGGGGCTTGATGACTTAGGGAAGTTTAGGGAATCCAGCTGTGTGCTTTACACCTGCCAGGCCCTGGGGATACAGAGACATGTCACTCAGTCCCTGCCCTCCAGGAACTTCTGAAAGGCAGGTACTTCTGAAAGAAGGTGTAGAAAGACAGCTCTCAATGCCAGCCCACACCCTCCAAGTGCCCAAAGTGTGAAACAGACAGTGGGTGTTGCAAGGACATCAACTATCAATAGAAAGAGCCAGAGGCAGAGTGAAAGTATTAGTTGTTCAGTCGTGTCCGACTCTGTGAGACCCCATGGACCGTAGCCCGCCAGGCGCCTCTGTCTGTGGGATTCTCCAGACAAGAATACTGGAGTGGGTTGCCATGCCCTTCTCCAAGGAATCTTCCCGACCCAGGAATCAAACCTGCAACTCTTAAGCCTCCTGCATTAGCAGGTGGGTTCTTTACCACTGAGCCACCAGGGAAGCCCTGTATTCAACTCTGTTGTGTAAAAAATGGACTTCCCAAGGCAGAACTGAACACTGCATGTCCGCAGACCAGGGCCAGAGGGCGGTGGGTCAGAGCAGGAAGGTCTCCTGTAATTGCGGTGTTCACCTTGAGGACAAGGAGTACGGCATTGGCGGAGGAGGTGGGAGGGCTTAAAAAATAGCGAGAATCTGAATGATTCTCTTGCAGACCACAGGGTGGAAGACTGACCCACCACAGAGCATGACGTCACCAGCCTAATGTCAAAACGCACACGCAGGGTGCAGGTCACCGGGCACAGGTCCATGTCCAGGCAGGCAGGGATCTGGAAGGGATCCCCATGGGCTGAGGCTGACAATGTCAACTCCCCAGTCCTGTCCCCTGAGTCTCCCTTTTGGCCTCTGTCCTCTCTGCACCTTTCCCCCAACAGGTACCGGCACTTCTCAGCTGGTGGAAGGTACGAGCCTGAGGGCCTCCAGCTCATGCCCAACCCGCTTCCCAATGCTCTGGCCAGGAGCTGGCCCTGCCCGAACCCACTGCCTCACTACCGGGAGCAGGCGGCCAGGCTGGCCCTGCTGCCCAGCGCGCCTCTGAGCCAGGACCTGGTGAGGAGCTACCAAACCCTGCTGGAGGGCCGGGCGGCCTTGCCCCTCCACTGTCTCTCCAGGGCCCATCCTGGCAGGACCTCAGTGAGAAGGAGACCTGGGCACCTGTAGGAGTGCCTCCAGGTGTGTGGGCACCATGGTGGGCACACAGAGCCCCCAGCTGTGCTGTTCTCAACCCACGTACCTTCAGCAGGAAGTCTCAGGTGCCAAAGGACTCAGGCTTCTGCAGACAGGGCCTCTCCACCACCCTCCCCAGCTTCATCTGTACCCCTGCCTCTGGAGACTCTACTGAAATTCTAATCTGTTCTGTCTTCCTTGGAGCGACCGCTCAAGGCAGGTGGGAGGGCTGGGGAGAGCAGAGCAGGATCCAGTTCCTGGGGAGAAGTGGTGTGCCTGTGTGTGTGTGTGTGTGTGGTCTGTGTGTCTGTGTGTCTGTGGTCTGTGTGTGTCTGTGTCCATGTGTCTGTCTGTGTTTCTGTGTGTGTGTGTCTGTGTGTGTCCTTGTGTCTGTGTGTATGTCTGTGTGTTTCTGTGTCTGTGTGTGTATGTCTGTTTCTGTGTGTGTGTATGTCTGTGTCTGTGTGTCTGTCTGTGTGTCTGTGGTCTGTGTGTGTCTGTGTCCATATGTCTGTGTCTGTGTGTCTGTGGTCTGTGTGTGTCTGTGTCCATTATGTCTGTGTCTGTGGTCTGTGTCTGTGTGTCTGTGTGTGTGTCTATGTGTGTCTCTGTGTGTATATCTGTGTGTGCCTGTGTGTATGTGTCTGTGTGTGTATATCTGTGTGTGTCTATGTGTGTCTGTGTCTGTGTGTCTGTGTGTGTGTCTATGTGTCTGTGTGTGTGTCTGTGTGTGTGTGTCTGTGTGTCTGTGTGTGTGTGTCTGTGTGTCTCTGTGCGTATATCTATGAGTATTTGTGTGTGTCTGTATATGTGTGTCTATGTGTCTGTGTGTGTGTGTCTCTGTGTATATATCCATGTGTGTTTGTGTGTGTCTCTGTGTGTATATCTGTGTGTGTCTGTGTCTGTGTGTGCGTGTCTGTGTGTGCCTGTCTGTGTGTGTGTGTCTGTGTCTCTGTGTGTATATCTGTGTGTATGTGCGTGTGTATCTATGTGTCTGTGTGTGTCTCTGTGTGTATCCATGTGTGCTTGTGTGTCCTGTATGTGTGTGTACATGTGTGTGGTTGGGGGAGAGGAGGTGGACGATGAGTTGCCTCCACTCTCACAGCCCATTTGGAGCAAGACTGGGATTGGTCAGGACACAGGAAGCTTCTTAGGCAAAAACAACCCCTATTCCAGTCCTCCCTGGACCATCTGAAGTCTGCACAGAGCCCGGAAGGCACCCTGCTGGGTTGTGGGTCCCACACAGTGTTTGGGGGAGCAGAGGTCAGGCCAGGGCTGTGCTGGAGGAGGGAGAACAGGGTTTGAGGAAGGCTGACCAGACCTCAGCGGAAGGGCAGGAACAAAGCGGAGATTTAAGGTAAGAGTGGGAGCAGTGCCCCCAGGGCCGCCCCTTAGGGCCCGTGCTCACCCAGGGCCTCGAGTTCCGCACTGGAGGTGGGGGGAGGAAGGCAGAGACAAGGGACCTCAAGCGGAGGCGGGCAAGGTACCTGGGCCAGAAGGGCGCTGACCGGCTGGGTGGAGAGCAGTCAGGAGGGGCTGGGGAGGGAGAAGCTGCACCAGGGGCCACCTCCCCGCCCCTCGCCCACGCTACACCCCCACGCCAGCGACCTTCCCCAGCTGGTTTCTCTTGGCCTATCTGCCCCCTGCCCTCTTTGCCCACTTGTTTCGAGCCCCTGGGAATCAGGAGGCACCTGGGAATCAAATGTCACCAGGGTTCCAGCCCTGGTCTAGCCGCTCACCAGACGAGCGCCCTCTGAGAGGGTCCTTGTTCCCCCCGGACTCTCAGCTTCCTTCTCCGCACAGTGGGAACCACTAGGGCAAAAATAAGTGGAATAGACCTTCCCTGGTGACTCAGTGGTTAAGAGTCTGCCTGTCAAGGCAGGAGACACAGGTTTGATCCCTGGTCCGGGTAGAACCCTCATGCCGCAGAGCGACTAAGCTCGTGTGCCACAATCATTGAGCCTGTGCTCTAGAGCCCAGGAAATGCAACTACTGAAGCCACGTGCCACAGCTACTAATGCCGATGGGCCCTAGAGCCTGTGCCCTGCAATAAGAGAAGCCACTGCAATGAGAAGCCAGCACACTGCAACTAGGGAGTAACCCCCGCTCGCCACAACTAGAGAAAAGTCACACGAAAACCAAGACCCAGCACAGCCAAAAATAAATATAGATAAATAATTTTTTAAATAGGTTAAAGAAATAAGTGGAATAAATAAAAGAAGCAAGTGACAAACCTGCAAAGTGGCCTCCATACCTGCAGCTGTCAATCATTACCTATAGAATCAAAGAAATAAATAAGTGGAAGATGACTCGGCCTAAGGCAGCATCAAGCACTGACACAGGCAACAGTGTGGGTGAGCCTTGAACACTGAGTGGGAGACGCCAGCACAAAAGGGGACATCCCATCCCATTCAATTCAATTTCTAGAAAGTGTCCAGAGTAGGCAGTTCCTTAGAGACAAAGATGAATCCATGGGGCCAGGTGCTGGGGAGGGTGCTGAGTGCTTCACAGGTGTGGGGTTTTCTCTCGGGGGATGAGAACATTTTGGAACTACACAGACATGCTGGCTGCACAAGACAAATGAACGAGACGCCTCTGGATGATAAACTTTAAGATGGTCTATGTCTTGTGAAAGTCATCTCAGTTAAAAAGAATTATGATAAAGAAGATGTGTATAGAGCATTTCCAGGGTTCCTTCCAGTTCCAAATCGACAATTCTACACCATGGTCCTTCTCCTGGCCGCCTCCCCGCCATGGTGTGGGGTCGGTGGGGAGGCCCGGAGCCAGGGGCTGAAGGAGGGTGCTCCAGGGCAGTGTGGGGCTCAGGGATAGGCCTGTTCTTCTCGCTCTGGATTAGGAATGGGAGCCGGAAGAGAAGGCCCCTTCCTTGCCTTTGATCCCGACATATCAGAGGAGATTGGGCTCTGGGAAACAAGAGTTTGGATGGTAAGCTGAGGCCCAAGGAGAGGTGACTGGCTCCAAGCCACACAGTCAGGCAGTCCCTGCCCTCCTGGTGCACCCCGGGCTCCAGGGCCCTGAGGTCATCCTGCTTCTCGGGCCACTTGCCCATCAGGACTGGGTTTTCTAACCCCAGCAAGAGAAGCCCAAGGGACACTTAGAGGGTTAATGTGAAGTTTTAGGGGGATGGGAGAGAGGAGAAAACCTCATCCTCTCTGGCCAGAAGCTGAAGCCCAGGGAACAGAGGCGTAAGGAGCGTTTCACAGATGCCTGCCTTACAGACCCAGCCCCCTTCTCCGAAGGCAGGCTGCTGGCCTCCCTCGGGACCTCCACTCCAGCCTCCACTCTCCTGCTCTGCTCTTTGAACAGCGGCCTCCTTCCTACTGGCAGTGCTGTCGGGCCCTCTGGTCTGTCACAGGTCTGAGATACAGAGGCCAGTCTTCTGGAATTCCTGAATCCCACTGGGCCATGGGGCTCCACAGGTCCTCCTGGTTCTAAGGATTCTTCAAAGTCATCCTCAGCCCAGCCTGCCCACAACCACAGGCATCACCCCTACCCCGGCCCTCCCACATCCACTCACAGATGTGGAGTCCTCCAAAGCATCTGAGGGTGATGACCCTGGTGCCTGGGCCCACCTTAAGGACCTCCTCTCTCAGATCCAAGAGAGAGGCAGGGTTGGTACCTGCCCGCCCGCACGCTGCACCCCTACCCAGGACACCCTGTGCTCTGCTGGGTGCCACCAGCTTCAGGACACGAATGGATTCCAGCACAGAGGCTCAGAGCCACTTCTGGGTCCTCCCTCCCCTCTGCAGCCTCCCTCTTCTTCGGCCAGGTTCCGGCTCATAAGTGGGCAGCTGGGGCACGAAGCAGGGCTGGGGCCCATGAGGCTGGAAGCTGGGGAGCTAAAGGCCCATTGGGGAGTCTCAGGGCAGCCAACCGTGACCTTCAGTCTTCATCTCAACTGCCTGGCTGCAGAACTGACCCCTGTCATTGCCATGCCTCAGAATGCCCCACCACTGCTGTGGGATCCCAAGTCAGAGCCACCATCCTCTGCCCAGGCCGCCCAGACCCATCCCTGGCCTCCCAAGATGCACTGGCCTCCCATCTCCATCCTCCAATGACCTGCTTGCTCAAGCCCTTCACCGTCCTGCGTCTCATCCACCTCCAAGCTTCTCCTGGTTCAGGCTGTCCCCTGAACCACACCACTTTCTCATCTCATTACCTGGAATAGCTCATTGCTATAGCCTGCTTGTCATTATATCTAGTGGTTTCCATGGCTCTTCATAGACTTGCCCATCTCAGGTGAATCTCAAGCAACACACACTCCACTCTGCACCTTCCCAAATGCCCCCCTGGAAGAAAGCTGCTGCATCTCAATATAGGACAGATTCCAAGGCAGAGTCAGGACATGTGGTTTCTCCTTGCCCAGCACCACTTCCACCGGACGGTCACTGCGCACTGGCACGAGACAACACAACAGGCTTCCTGGGCAGTAATCAGTGACTTCTTTAGCAGGAGTATCACTAGAGTGATACCTGCCACCCACAGCAGGTCCAAAGCTTAGGCGAGGAGAAAGAGGAGATGGAGGGAAATGGAAGCAGGAAAGGAAGTCATTAAACACAAGATGGGCACGCGGGGCTGAGGCCAGAGGGAAGGCAAAGCAGGATTCCAAGCCCCCTCTTCACCCCCGCCAGGCTCGTGACGTCCAAGATGTTCAAGGGGAGGTGGACATCTTTGCTGGATTCCCTGAGGGCACTTTCAGGATCAAGATTGGAGTGCAGAGCCCAGGGAGAGGGGCAGTTAGAGGGTCTGGCAAATGAGTCCCATGGTGCCAGGGTAAGGGGCTCTGGAGTGACCGCCGATGGCTATCAGCAGATTCTCCAACTGGAAAGAGTGGGTGGGATGCTCAGCAAGCTGGTGTCCTACCTAGCACCTGAGTCCTCAGTAAGAGTAGCATGGCTCCTCTTGGGTCCTGGAGTCCTGCCAGACAATTCAGTCAGCAGATGCGTGTAAAAATGTTACTGGAAGGTGTGTGGGGTCCAGCCACTTGCCACTCAAAAGCCAGTAAACAGGCCAGGCTGGTGGAAAGGAAGGTTTGCTTTATTTCAGACGCCTGCAACTAGGGGCCGGAGTTGGGAGAACAGAAGTCTGTCCAAAGGCCTACTCCCCCAACCACAGGAAATCAGTGGGGCAAGAGCTTTTATAGACAGAGGGAGGGGGCTCTGTGCAGAAACAGCACAGTCAGCTTTGACCGTCATCTTGAAATTGGTCGTCAGTGGTCTGACTGGCGTCATCTTGATTGCTTTTGGTACACTTAAGCTTCAGTTCCCGAGTCGGTTTGTTTCCATTTCTTTGAGACCAGTTCTCAGAATTGTGGCAACTCAAATCAATGGTGCAGTCTGGTTATCACGTAGTTAACTTCTTCCACCTGGGGTTTCAGTATCTATAAAACAGCTCATAGAATATGACTCAGAATATTATCCATAGCTCTTGAGAAGGAACTAGAGGTCCCTGACTATGCTTAATGACTACATTATTATTCGTTAGTCTCCTTTGACTGTTTCCCTTTGTTTCCACATTTCTCATTTCTCTGGTTAAACCTATTCTTTGACTAAAGTTTCCCATTGATAAAAGGCAAGCAAAGGACTTGGGATTGGGTGGGGGTGGGGAGGGGCAGCAAGGACAATAGGGAGACAGAAGGGACCAAAAAAAGAAAAAGACTCTGCCCTTACAAAGGCTAATATCTGGTGGGAAGATGGGCAAGCAAACAATTTTAAATAGTGTGAGAAATAAGGTCAGAGATGCTTGACCCAGCTGTGCCATGACAGCAGAGGGGAGACACCTCTAGGTCACAGCCTGTATGCGTGTGTGTGTACAGGCGCACTCGCGTGAAGATGAACGTCACCTCCCAGACAGCAGCAGGTGGGGGCCCAGGACTCTGTGTGTTGGACAAGTAGTTGCAAGCTTTCCATGAACCAGCGCACGTCACCCTCCCAACACGATGAGGAAGGACCTGCAGGGTCCCCATCTTAGAGACCAGTAAACCCAGGCCTCCAAACCCTCTTAGCCAGTTTGCCGTTGTGCCTCTCGTTCAAACTTCACAGCCGTTCTGCAGATGACACGTTAGCTCAGTTTTACAGATGAGGACGTGATTCCGAAAGATGAGGCACTTCACCCAAAGTCACCCAGCTAGCGAATGAGCTGGGAAACATGACCGAGTTTGTACGAGTTCCACATCCCCTGCTCAGTCTGCTTTCATCAGCAGAGACAAGCGTCCTGCCCTTCTGTGCCTTGTTTTTGTTGTCATTCTTATCATTATGTTTCGGTTTTTTGTTTGCACTGTGAGGCTAGCAAGATCTCCGTTCCCTGACCAGGGACTGAACCCAGGCTTCAGCAGTGAAAGCCCAGAATTCTAACCAGTGGGCCACCAGGAAACTCATTATACCTTGTTTTTTTGTCATCTAGGAAATAGGATGAAAGTATCAATGAAGTGTAAACAGTGGCCCTAGACTATTGGCCTTTGGAATATCTCCCTTTTGGGGGTGAAAATTGTTTAGTCACTCGGTCATGTCCAACTCTTTGCCACCCCATGGACTGGCTTCCTTGTCCTTCACTGTCTCCCGGAATTTGTTCAAACTTATGTCCACTGAGTCGGTGATGCTGTCTAACCATCTCATCCTCTGTCGCCCCCTTCTCCTCTTGCCCTCAGTCTTTCCCAGCATCAGGATCTTTTCCAATGAGTTGGCTTTTCACATTAGGTGGCCAGAGTATTAGAGTTTCAGCCTCAGCATCAATCCTTCCAATGAATATTCAGGGCTGATTTCCTTTAGGAGTGACTGGTTAGATCTCCAGGAGGTAGGAAGAAAAATTTAAAAACTGGCCCAGCCTCCTGGGACCCTTGCTGGACAGGAGAACTCTGGAAAAAGCGTCATTCCTGTCTTGAGCAGATCTGATAGGGCCGGAGGAGAAAGCCTGAAATAGACCTGGCTGCCCTCACCCTCCACAGACCCGAGGGAGCTGTTTGTCCAGCTCTGAATAACCATTCTAAGGAGGATGTCCTGGGAATTTCCTTATGTGGCAGGGCGTTTGACTAGATGACTTCACAGTGCCAGATGGACTCTCCCCCACCTCCATCTCTAACCTCGGCGATAAGAAACAGCACTACTCAGATTCTTCTTAAAAAGAAACTGTGTAAAGATATTTAAAGACATCAAAGGTTATCACAAGGGAAGTGGGAACCAGTTCATCTCCATGTCTACTGAGGCTTGGATCAGAAAGTGGGGATTTTGAAAACAGCTGCAGGGATTCCCAGGTGACTTAGACGATAAAGAGTCTGCCCACGATGTGGGAGACCTGGGTTCAATCCCTGGGTCGGGAAAATCCCCTGGAGAAGGAAGTAATAACCGCATCCAGTATTCTTGCCTGGAGAATCCCACGAAAGGAGGACTCTGGCGGGCTACAGTCCATGGGGTCTCAAAGAGACGGACATGACTGAGTGACTAAGCAAGCACAGATGACGATAGTAGTAAAGAACCTGCCTACCAATGTCAGTGAAGGAGACAAAAGAGACTTGAGGTCGATCCCTGGGTCAAGCAGATCTCACGAAGAAGGAAATGGCAACCCACTCCAGTATTCTTGCCTGGAAAATCCCATGAACCGAGGAGTCTGGTGGGCCACAGTCCATGGGGTCATAAAGAATCTGACACTTTCATTTCACAGGGATTTAGATTAGACACAAGAGCTTTCTGATAAGGTGGAGAAAGGCTGGAGTGGATTATGCCAGGTTCCAGGAAACAAGCTGTGAATCTCTTTAGATCTGTGATGTCTTGCAGAAATATAAAGGAGCCACATTTACAACTTTAAATTTCTTAGCTGCCATATTTAAAAAGAAGAAACAAGTGACGTTAATTTTTATAACATTTTATTGAATGCAACAGATCCAAAATACCATCAATAGAAAGTAATATAGGGACTTCCCCGGTGGTCCCGTAGTTAAGACTTCACCTTCCAATGCAGAGGGAGTGGGTTTAATCCCTGGTCGAGGAACTAAAATCCCACCTGCCCTGTGGCCAAAAAACCAAGATGTGTAACAGAAGCAATGTTGTAACAAATTCAATAGAGACTTTTAAAATGGTCCATATCAAAAAAATATTTGTTTAAAAAGTAATGTAATTTACATTTTTAAAATAATGAGATAATTTTTATTAATGAGATATTTCACATTGTTTTTGGTATTGTCTTCAACATCCAGCGTGTATTTTACACTTACAGCGTGTCTCACTTCAGACTGGTCATATTGCTGCTGCTCAGTAACCACGTGTGGCTGGGGCCATACATCAGTCAGCACAAGTCTAAAATCACTGACTGACACCCCGTGGAGATACAAGGTGTAGTCTGATTTTACCTGCAGGCAGAAAGTTCTCCAGAAGTCCTGAGAATCTGTGAGGGTGAAGGCCCAGAAAGTGGTACCTCCTAGCGCCTCTCAGCCTTCCTTGTTGCCAGAAAGACAAGATCCATCACCATCCGCAGTTCTGAGAACCCGCTGGGCAGGGCTTTGTGTGCCTTTTTGGTAGAGGGAACCCTGATCCCGAGGGTCTGTCAGGTCCAGGGTCAGTGACTTGTTAACCACTGTGGGTTAACGCTGCCCAGGAGAATTGGGAGATTGGGATTGACATATATACACTGTTAATATGTATAAAACAGATAAGTAATGAGTACAGCACAGGGAACTCAGTGCTCTGTGGTGACCTACATGGGAAGGAAATCCAAAAAAGAGGGGATAGATGTATACTTATGGCTGATTCACTCTGTTGTACAGCAGAAACTAACACAACATTATAAAGTAATTATCCTCTAATTAATTAAAAAGGCAAAAACACCGCTTGGGAGAGCGAGGAGATTTTCCGTGCTGGCCTCCTGGTTGTTCTCTCCACATCTTTCTGGTGTGAGTGACTGGTCACCGGATGGGGGCGCCAGGCCAGGCAGGGGGGTTGGAGGTCTACCGCAGCTGGGGTGTGGTGTGGGAGCACCAGCCCAGGCCAGTCTGGCCCACGTTGACCCCGGCTGCAGTACCATATGCATACCTCCGCCGGGTACCATATGGCCCTCTCGCTCCCCTGCGCTCACCTCCGCACGATGTCAACCTCCCCTCCGCTTGTCCCTCCCTCTCCTCTGCGCTGGTGTATCCTCCAGCACCCAGCCCTACCCGGCATCCTCTGTGAAGTCGTCTATAGCCTGCCTTCCTCATCAGGACGTGCGCTGTGTGGAAGCAGGGCTCCATCCAGCTCACCACGGTGCCCCCAGGGGCTCGCTCAGCGTCTAGCACACAGTGTTGCTGTTCAGTCGCTCAGTCGTGTCCAGCTCTTTGCGACCCCACGGACTGTGGCACACCAGGCTCCCCTGTCCTTCACTGTCTCCCGGAGTTTGTTCAAACTCATGTTCATTGAGTCGGTGATGCCACCCAACCATCTCATCCTCTATCATCCCCTTCTCTTCTTGTCCTCTTGCCCTCAACCTTTCCCAGCATCAGAGTCTTTTCCAATGAGTCAGTTCTTCGCATCAGGTGGCCAGAGTTCTTCAGCTTCAGCAACGTGGAGCAAAGGACAAATTTACAAAGGAAGAAACCAAGGGACGCAAAAAGCAAGAGTCAACTTACCCCCGAGCCTATGGGACCATGAGACAGCGAGAGAGCCAATATTAATTTAAGTCACAGACACAGGGACCAGCCGGACCCCTTCTGCAGCCACATTCCAGAGAATGGTATTTCCTGAGCACGACTGGTTCCCAGGCCTTGTCAGACCCACTGGGAAAGAGGTGACGTTGTCCCCAACCTCTCCCTGTCCAAACTGCAAACGCCCAAGTCCCCCATCTTCTTTTCTATTTTTTAAAGATATTTATCTATTTGGCTGTGCCAGGTTTTAGTTGAGACATGAGAATTCTTAGTTGTGGTATGTGGGATCTAATTCCCTGATCAGGGATCAAACCTGGGCCCCAACACTTGGGAACTCAGAGTCTTAGCTACAGATGACCAGGGAAGTCCTCCCCGCCCCCCAGCAAGTCCCCCTGCTACACCGCAGGAGCTTGCGCTATCCTTTGGGATGCAGACACATGCTGGGACACCCATCCAGGCTGTCAGCCCAGCTCAAGTCAACATGGTAAGCCCCCGAGGGTCCCCTCATTCTTAACCGTTGACTGTGGCACCCCTCCAAAGAATGTATTAATAAAGGACTCTTGAAGACATTGAAGATTTTTCAGACCTAAGGAGTGGATGGCTGAGAATGAGGTTGGGGTAGATACCTGTCAACATGGGCCTGCCAGGCATCCTTATATGCAGAGTCCACATGCACGTTAATCCTGCTGTAACAACCAGGGACCCCAATACATGCCATTGGAGCCTCTTCAACCTCTATGCCGGGCTAATATGGGGGTAATGTGTATCCAGGCATGGGGGTGGAAGGGAACTGGAATATTCCACTGAAACTGAGGCTACAGGAAGCCAGGATATGGGGGCTGAACTGGGTAAGTGGAATCACACCAGTGTTTGGTTTTCAGTCCACACTCACTGTCTCCGTCGTGCTTTGGCTTTGGCACAGTGGGGACCAAGCAGGACTTGGGAGACAGGCAGAGGAGGCTTTGAGTCCTGGCTGTACCCCTCACCTCAGTACCTGACCTTGAGTAAGTTTTCTGAGTCTTGGTATACTCGCTTCCTGGGGCTGCTGTAACAAAGCCCTGAAACCTGCGTGGCTTTAACAGCACAAATGTGTTGTCCCGCTGTCCCAGGGAAGCTGGAAACCCAAGGTCAAGGTGTGGGCAGGACTGTTGCCTCCTGAGCACAGTGAGGTAGGATCTGCTCCAGGCCTCTCTCCCGGCTGCTGGTGGTTTGCTGGTGACCTCTGACCTTTCTTGCCTGGAGACATACCACCCCACCCTCAGCCTTCATGCTCACATGGTATTCTTCCCAAGCGCAGATATCTCAGGGTCCAAATTTCCCCTTTGAAGAAGAATACTATTTGAGCTATTTCAAATCCTAAAAGATGATGCTGTTAAAAGTGCTGCACTCAATATGCCAGCAAATTTGGAAAACTCAGCAGTGGTCACAGGACTGGAAAAGGTCAGTTTTCATTCCAATCCCAAAGAAAGGCAATGCCAAAGAACGTTCAAACTACTGCACAATTGCACTTATCTCACACGCTCGCAAAGTAATGCTCAAAATTCGCCAAGCTAGGCTTCAACAGTATGTGAACCGTGAACTTTCAGATGTTCAAGCTGGATTTAGAAAAAGAAGAGGAACCAGAGATCAAATTGCCAACATCTGTTGGATCACTAAAAAAGCAAGAGAGTCCCAGAAAAATATCTACTTCTGCTTTATTGACTAGGCCAAAGTCTTTGACTGTGTGGATCACAACAAACTGTGGGAAATTCTTAAAGAGATGGGAATACCAGACCATCTGACCTGCCTCCTGAGAAACCTGTATGCATGTCAAGAAGCAACAGTTAAAACTGGACATGGGACAACAGACTGGTATATCTTCACCCTGCTTATTAAACTTCTATGCAGAGTACATCATGTGAAATGCTGTGCTGAATGAAGCACAAGTTAGAATCAAGATTGTCAGGAGAAATATCAATAACCTCAGATACACAGATGGCACCACCCTTATGTCAGAAAGCGGAGAAGAACTAAAGAGCCTCTTGATGAAAGTGAAAGAGAAGAGTGAAAAAGTTGGCTTAAAACTCAACATTCAGAAAACTAAGATCATGGCATCTGGTCTCATCATTTCATGGCAAATAGATGGGGAAACAGTGGAAACAGTGACAGACTTTATTTTCTTGGGCTTCAAAATTACTGCAGATGATGACTGCAGCTATGAAATTAAAAGACACTTAGTCCTTGGAAGAAAAGCTATGACCAACCTAGACAGCATATGAAAAAGCAGAGACATCACTTTGCCAACAAAGGTCAATTTAGTCAAAGTTATGGTTTTTCCAGTAGTCATGTACGGATGTGAGAGTTGGACTATAAAGAGAGCTGAGCGCTGAAGAATTGATGCTTTTGAACTGTGGTGTTGGAGAAAACTCTTGAGAGTTCCTTGAACTACAAGGCAATCAAACCAGTCAATCCTAAAGAAAATCAGTCCTGAATATTCATTGGAAGGACTGACACTGAAGCTCCAATACTTTGGCCACCTGATGCAAAGAACTGACTCACTGGAAAAGACCCTGATGCTGGGAGGGATTGAAGGCAGGAGGGGAAGGGGACGACAGAGGATGAGATGGTTGGATGGCATCACCGACTCAATGGACATGAGTTTGAGCAAACTCCAGGAGATGGTGAAGGACAGGGAAGACTGGCATGCTGCAGTCCATGGGGTCGCAAAGAGTCAGACACGACAGAGCGACTGAACTGACTGACTAAAGAAGGACACAGCCCATATACACAATAGAATGTTACTCAGCCGTAAAAAGTAACGGATTTGAGTCAGTTGTAGTGATGTGGATGAACCTAGAACCTGATATACAGAATGAATTGAGTCAGAAAGAGAAAGCCGAGTATCATGTCTATGCATATGTGTGGGGTTTAGGAAAATGGTACTGATAAACCTATTTGCAGGGCAGGAATCAAGACAGACATAGAGAACAGACTTGTGGACACAGTGGCAGAAAGAGCGGGTGGGATGAACTGAGAGAGCAGCAAGGAAACATATGCACTACCATGTGTAAAAGACAGAGCCAGTGGGGATGTGGTGAATGATGCAGGGAGCTCAAATCAGGTGCCTTGTGACAAACTAGAGGGGTGTGAGGGAGGTTCAAGAGGGAAGGGACATATGTTCCTTGGTTCATGGAATACCTGTGGCTGGTTCATGTTGATGTATGGCAGAAACCAACACAATTCTGTAAAGCAAGTATTACAGTTAAAAACAAATCAATTTAAAAAAAAGAGAAGGACACAGTCATACTGGGTTAAGGCCACCCTGATGACCTCATCTTAACTTGACTACCTCTAAATAAGGTTACATTCTGAGGTCCTAGGGGTCGTGTGTGTGTCTGCATGTTAAGTCACTCAGTCACGTTTGACTTTTTGCGATCCTACGGACTATAGCCTGCCAGGCTCCTCTGTCCATGGGATTCTCCAGGCAAGAATACTGGAGTGGGCTGCCATGCCCTCCTCCACGGAATCTTCCCTGCCCAGGGATCAAACCTGTGTCTCTTACATCTCCTGCACTGGCAGACAAGTTCTTTACCACTAGCACCACTTGGGAAGCTCCCTAGAAGTTGGGCCGTTCACATATGGATTTGGGGGGATCACAACTGAACCCGTAACGTCTCATCTGTAAATGGGGATCACAATGTAATTGTCATGGTTGCAAAGTGCCTCAAGGAGGCGTGGTCCACAGTGTGGCAGAGGAATGTCTGCCTGGTCTGAATGGGCATGTGCCCCTGTGTTGCCTGGATGGGATCGAGACCCAGGGAGCAAGGGCCCAGGTCAAGACTCACCCTGTGAGTGTCCAACACCAGTCAGCAGAACCTTGACCAGGGCGTGCCGATGATGGTGAGGACAAAAGGCTGGAGAGAAAAATCTGATGGCAGATGCATCAGGGCTCTACAAAGTCTGAGAGTGGACTTCCCTGGGGGCCCAGTGGCTAAGACTCTGTGCTCCCAGTACAGGGGTGCAGGTTCTGTCCCTGGCCAGGGAACTAGAGCCCGCGTATGGCAACTAAAGAACCCGAGTGCCACCACTAAGACCTGGGGCAGCCAAATAAGTTAAAAAGGAAAAGCCTGCGACCAAGCGCTGACAGGAAGCGGAGCCAAGGAACCCCGTCTGCTACTGATGGAGCGCCGGTTGGTACAAACATTTTGGAAGGTAATTTGGCATCATGTCGAAAGAGACAAGATGTATATCTGATGCCCCAGCACCCACTCCTAGGAATGCTTACAGGTGTACCCCAAGAGACAGGTGCAATAAATGTTCACAGCATCTTTGTTTGTAAAAATGAAAAATAATCTAAACTTCCTAAATGTGATATATTCACTAGAGAAACACTATACAGCAATTAAAGTGAATTAGCCCATGAGTGAATCTCACCAATAAAATAATGAGCAAGAAAGAGCAAATTGGGACTTCCCCAGCCATCCAGTGGCTAAGACTCCAAGCTACCAATGCAGAGGGTGTGGGTTCAATCCCTAATGAGGGAGTGAAGATCCCACGTGCCTAAAAAAATTTAAAAAACAAAAACAAATTGCAGAAAGATGTTTACAGTGGGTCCGACATTGTGAAATGACACTGCTTAGGATATACACATACGCATGTGCTTAGAGAGAGGAAGGAGAAGCCCCAGATGCCAGAGCAAATGTTATCTGGGGAGGAGAGGCACCCAGGGAGCTTCACGTATGTTCGTGGCAGTTTTTTTTTTTTCTCTTTTTTAATGAGATGGGATGTAAAGGATATTGTTTATTCCTTATAAATTTCTGCATGTTTGAATTATAACTGTTTTAAAAAGAGCTAGGGGACTTCCCTGGAGAAGGCAATGGCAAGCCACTCCAGTACTCTTGCCTAGAAAATCGCATGGAGAGAGGAGCCTGGTAGGCTGCAGTCCATGGGGTCGCTACTAGTCGGACACGACTGAGCAACTTCACTTTCACTTTTCACTTTCACACATTGGAAAAGGAAATGGCAACCCACTCCCGTGTTCTTGCCTGGAGAATCCCAGGGACGGGGGAGCCTGGTGGGCTTCCATCTATGGGGTCGCACAGAGTCGGACACGACTGAAGCGACTTAGCAGCAGCAGCAGCAGGGGACTTCCCTACTGGTACAGTGGTTAAGAATCTGCCTCGCAATGTAGAAGGCTTCCCAGGTAGCACATCGGTAAAGAATCCATCTGCCAGTACAGAAGACTCGAGTTGGATCCCTGGGTTAGGAAGATTCTCTGGAGGAGGAAACGGCAACCCACTCCAGTTTTCTTACCTGGAGAATCCCATGGACAGAGGAACCTGGAGGGTTACAGTCTATGGGGTCGCAAAGAGCCAGACACCACTGAGCACCAACGCTCTCTCTCTCTTACAATGTGGGTGGTGCGGATTCAATCCCTGGTCGGGGAACTAAGATCCCACATGCCACAAAGCAACTAAGCCCGTTGGCTGCAACTACTGAAGGCCTCACTCCGCAACTAGAGTCCATGCGCCACAATGAAAGATCCCACACGACACAGCTAAGATCATGCATGCTGCAACTAAGACCCAACACAGCCAAAATTAAAAAAAAAAGAGCCAAGACTCAGTGAGCCTCACATAAAGGGGAAGGGGAAGCTGGGGCCCTACTTGTGGGAAGATTCAGAGCTGCTCTTGCCAACCCTAGAACCCAGGACCCAGAGTAAAGGAGCAAAGGATGCTGAAAGGTTGAGACCTGGAAGGGGAGAGGCTCCCTGTTGAGACAAATGTGATGCTGGACCTCCCTGTTCCGAACCTGCACCCCAGGGGTTGGCCTGCACCCCACCCTGGAGCTGCAGAGAACCCCAGGTGGAGGGCACGGCCGGGAAACCCAGGAGACACATGCCCAGGGATATTTGTCCTGCATCTCATGCCTGCCCCCGCACACTGACACATGCTGCCTTTCCAACCACCTGGCATGGATACCCTGACAGTTTACAGCACAGATTCACCCCCTCAGCCACACACGCGCGCACACACGCACACACTCCTCCACCGCCCACTCTGGCCAGGACCCCAGAGCTAGAGATGCTGCAGAGCCTGCCAGCTGCAGCCCTGCCACACACACCCCCCACCTCCTCCAGGGCTGGGTTTTTCCAACCGGAGCCCCGCTCCCTCTACTGCAAGCTCTGGAAATTGGTGTCTGACGCGGCTGCTCCTGCACGTTATTTATTTATTTCCTCTCTTCTTCCCGCCGAGACGACCCTCCGGTCAGGAGAGCCGCAGCTGGGACGCAGCAGGGGCTGCGGAGGCAGGGAGCACGGAGGGCAGGACCACTCAGGAGCCCCCGGCCCGCCCCAAAGGGGCCATGAGCATCAGGCCGGAGGCCCTGCGGGAGGAGGGCGACGCCGGGGACAGGGGCCGGGAGGCAGAGCTCCGGGGCCGAGCCCAGCTGAGCCAGCAGCGCCGGCTCAGACAGGCCACCCAGTTCCTGCACAAGGACTCGGCCGATCTGCTGCCCCTGGACGGCCTCAAGAGGCTCGGCACCTCCAAGGACTGGGTGAGGCCGCCCTCTCCCCTCCCCTCCCTGGGGGGGCTGGGACCCCTGCCCCTCTGCCTCTGCTGGGAGGGTGCAGACCCCAAGCCTCCAGACACCTGCCTGCCCCCGGGGTGGGGGGAGGCGGCCCTGACTTGTGGGTTCACCTTGACCATTCCCGGCTCCGCACCGGGCTGGTGCCACGGCTTGGTGGCTCTGGGGGACCCCATCTATTCCTCGGCTCCCCTAGAGAGCTCCAGGCTTCCGTCTGGGGAGGTCAAGAGCGCCGGTTAGAGCAGAGGCTTGCAGGGGGCAGTTTACTGCTGGGCCCGGAGAACCGGTGGGTTCAAGGCTGTGATTCGCTCCTCTCCGAAAACCACAGGTCCTGGCACATGGGGACTGGACATTCATTGCCCGTCACCCTCACCCCTGCTAGAACACCGGCAAACATTTTCCACGGCTCTGGCCTGGGCACCCAGCTCCTCAGGGAGCCCCGGCTCCCTCCTAGTTGACGTGGCCCTTCCAGGCTCCTTTCCTTCCATCCCCCTGCCCCGACCCCCACCAAGGATACTGGGTCAGGGAGTACCCACCAAGGGGTGGGTGAGTCAGGGGACAGCTCTATACACTCACTCCCTCCCCCTCCGACAGAGGGAAGGGCTGAAAGTGTGGGCTTCTGCAAAGCCTGGAATCTTGGGTTCAGATCCTGGCTCCAGCACTTAGCAACTTGGGCAAGTTACTTTCTGTCTCTGAGCATTGGTTTCTTCATCTGTTACATGAAGATAAAAATAACAGGTTGTAGTTCATAGGGAATGTCATGGTTACATCAGCTAAACCTGTAAAGGGCTTAGCACAGTGCCTGGGAAATAGGGAGCACCGTCTAAAGGCTATTATTCCTCCAGCTACTCTTCTGTTTTTAATGTTTATTTTGGCTGCGCCAGGTCTTAGCTGTGGCTTGCAAACTCTTAGTTGCAGCAGGTGGGATCTAGGCCCCCGACCAGGGATTGAACCCAGCCCCCCTGCATTGGAAGCACAGAGTCTTTGCTGCTGGACTCCCAGGGAAGTCCCTTCTCCAGTTACTCTTATTCCTCCATTTAGCCTGAGAGAGAAAGTGAGGTTCACGGGGTCCAGAGAAGACGAGATGGCTCTGGCCTCTGGCTCAGGAGAGAGGAGAGCTTCTGTAGAAAGGTTGGGGGCACCCTGTCGCCTCTCTCACCTAGTAGGCAGGGGATTGCAGATGAGGGACTCCCTCAAGGGGAGGCATGTGAGGCCATTTCCGGCGGACCTTGGGCCACTCCAGCAGTCCCTCTCCCCAGAAACCTGGAGCCAGACACAGCCCCTCACTTCTTTTCCTGAACCAGGCCTCCCTCTCCACATCCCTCCCAGCCAAATGTTTCCCCTCCAGGAACCCAACCCAACAGCACCGCACTCAAGGGAAAAGTGAGCAGACTGAGATTTCAGCTCAGAGAACGGCCTTGCTAGCAGCGGGCACAGCTGAGACCCCAGGGGAGCAGGGAAGCAGGTTCTTGGCTCTCATCGGCCCATCTTCATCTGTTTGGCCCTGGCAAAGGGGCTCTAGTAACACTGCTGCTCCAGCATGGCAGATCCGGCCTTCTGCCCTCAGCACCTCTCAAACTGATCTTGTATGGTTTGGGGAGTGAAGACACAGCAGTTAGGGGGACCCTGTCTCCCTCCCTGGGTGACTCTGGAGCATGCTGCATGGGAGTCGGGCCAGAGCCTGTGCCCCTCGTGGGAAAGGTGGGCGGGCCGCCCTTCGCAGCCGCTCCCAGTGCTCGCCGCCCCTTTTCCCAGAGCTGGGCCTTCTGCTGGCAGCCTGCCGGCAGGAGCAGCCTCAAGGGCCTCATTAAGCCCAGGGGAAAAACAGTCCCAGGCTCTCATGGAAGCAGGGCAGGTGAGGAATCATGTGTGGAGCCTAGAGGGACACAGTCATTCTTCTGTGGACATTTATTGAGTGCCTACTGTATGCTGAGCCGAGCCCTGGGATATAAAGAGTGAGATACAGACCTGACCTCAAGGGCAGAAAACAGCGGTGAGATGCATGACAGAGATGGGGTGGGGGACAAGAGATGCAACGCTGCCCCCACCTGGTGTGTGGATGGAAGAACGCAAAGAGGTCAGAGAGGGCTTCCTGGAGGAGGTGAACCCTGCCTGGATGACAGTATGCTCTTGGAACCCCAGACTGAAAATCAAAGCCTCCCTCCAGAGAGCGGTTTCTGAACAAGTGAGTTGAGCCAGTCACCCAGGCTGGCCTAGAGAAGGGTGAGGACTTTCAGGGGGCGGGGCAGAGGCCTGGACAGGCTGGCCCAGGCAGGGCAGCGGAGGGAGATGAGGCAGTGGCCAGCACACCAGGCTGTCGCCTCCAGGCAAGCAAAGTGGGGAGAGGCAGGCTCTGATGAATTTCTTTTTTTTTAAATATTTAAAAAGTATATTTATTTGATTGTGCCAGTTCTTCATTGTGACATGTGGTATCGTTAGTTGTGGCATGCGGACTCTAGTTCCCTGACCAGGGATCGAACCCAGGTCTCCTGCATTGGGAGCACAGAGTCTTAGCCACTGGACCACCAGGGAGGTCCCTCTGATGGATTTCAAGCAAGGGAGGGACAGGTTTAGTCTGACGGGTTGCTTTGCGCTTCTCAAACGTTTCTGTGCATGTGGGTCACTTGCACGTCTTGTTAAAACAAGGTTCCGATTCAGTAGGTCGTGATTCTGCGCTTCTAATGGGTGACAGTAGAGCCGCTGATCTGAGAATGGCACTTGGAGTAGCACAGTCTCAGAGACTCCCTGGCTTTGAGCAGGTGGATTTGAGAGGCAGGTTCTTATGGCCTAATGGAGGCATCCCAGGGATGCGGGAGAGCTGTGCTGAATGAATCAGTAACAGAAGGCAAGGTGGGCTGTAAACACAGGAGAGGAAACTGGTGGAGCTGAGAAGTGGCTGGACAGGGCGGAGTGGCTGTGGGCAAAGGACGGGAGGATGGCTCCCAGCTCCCTAGTGAAGAAGGTTTGGACTTTCCTTTCTTTTTTGTTCTTGTTTCTTTGACTTCTTTTCATCACACTGTTAACCCTGGGATCTGTATCCCATGGAAGAATGAGGTCAGAGGAAGGAAAAAAGAAAGAATGTCCCCAAATTTGTGTTGGAGACAGGAGACAGAATTGCCACCTGCCTCCCAGCATCACACCAGTGCCTGCAAGGTCACGTCTAACTCAGGACGGACCCCTCCGCTCCCCCTATCTCTCCATCACTGAGCTATCCATTGGGGTCCTGGAAACCAGTGTGATCTGATGCTGGGGCTCGCTCTGCTATCATGCTCTGACCGCTGGGACCCTTGGGGAAGCTTCTGCCCCTTCTTACTCCCGGGAGACTCAGGCCGGGGGCGAAGCTGGGCAGGAGAGCATGGGTCTTGTGAGTTGGGGGACCGCGCAGGCCGGGCACCGGGGTTCAGCATCTCCACGTTTTGTGATGGAGCAGCAGCCACACAGCGTGATCCAGAGACGCCTGGTGGTGGAGGGGAGCCCGGGCCGGCCTCAGGGGGAGCCTCCCCGGGCACAGGCCCCGATCCACAGCCAGGAGAGCAGGACGATGACCAGCAAGCCTGAGAGGCCAGCACTTCTGGTCAACTGCAAGGTGAGACCCTCTCCTGGGTCCGGCTCCCCTCACCCACCCTCCCTTCTGCCCCAGGAGGTGAGGAGGGGTGGGGAGCCAAGGCACTCCTCCCCAAGCCTGGGCCTAGAACTGGGGTCCTCCACGTTCTCTGTTCCCTGCCTCCCCATCTTCCAAGGTCCACCGGATTCCTTTCACATGAGCCAAGCATCCTCTTTAAACTGGAGTGTGCTCTGCACATGAATGACGCACACGTGTGGGTAATGCAGCCCTCCTGGAAAAGCTCACGCCCCAGGCCACAGCCTTGTCATCTCTGAGCCCTCCCTGACACACGCCCGCTCCCTCCTGCCCGTCTTAGCTGGGCGCCCCCTCTGCCTGCTCTCAGGTGTTGTCCCATGTCCATCCAGCCCTAGCTGTCACCTCCTCCAGGAACGGTCCCCTGACTTTCCCGATGGAAGGGCCTTTCCTCTGGCTCAACATCTAAGGTTCTAGCCCCTCAACCCACAGACCTAGACACTCTCTCCCCAACCAGTGACCCTCCACCCCCCACTGCCTCCGGGGGAGCAGCCTCCTCTGCTGCCCCTGCTGCCCCTCCCACCTGCCATACACAGCAGACCTCAGCAATCGCGTAGGAGGAAATGACTTGTTTTGCGGTATCAAGAGCAAACTTGAACGTCTGTTTTTATCCAAAAGAAAGCAGCCTCATCCTTCACCTGCAGTGGTGAATCTGGTTTCCAGCATCTCGTTTCCTAATCGGTGCGCGGTCCCCACCCCCAACCCTCCTCACTCACACCTCAGATCCCTCCAACAGGACGCGCTCGGCCCTCCTCTCAGCAAAAGGACTTCCATTCGGTTCCTCCACTTCTGATGGAATTCTCCCCAAACGTATGCGCTCACCACTCACAACTCTTGATCTGATCCACTTCTGCCTCAACTGTATGACCCCCAGAAGAATCACTCTTAAAGACTCAGTTTACTCCCTTCACTCATTTCTGAAAGGGACTTATCAGGGGCTGGGAAATATGACAGAGTCAATCCCAGCCCATTCCCCCTTGCGCCTGCCCCCCACCCCCGCCCCCAGGGACTCACGGAGACCCTTCCCTTTTCTCAGTGCCGGGACCAGGAGCTTCAGGTGGCGGTGGACACAGGCACCCAGTACAATCAGATCTCCGCTGGATGTCTCAGCCGCCTGGGGTAAGGCAGGGGTGTGTGTGCAGGCGTGCAAACCAGTGGGGGAGGGGCTTCTTTTCAGGGTGACAGAAATATTCTGAAATTAGGTAGTGATGGTTGCAGAACTCTGCTGTCTACTTTAAAAGGGTGACCTTTGGCAGTTCCCTGGTGGTCTAGTGGTTGGGACTCTGGGCTTTCACTGCTGTGACCCAGGTTCAATCCCTAGTGGAAGAACTGAGATTCCACAAGCTGCATGGCTTGGTCACAAAAAAAAGGGACTTTAACTATACGAACTATATCTCAATAAAGCTATTACTTTATTGATTTTTTTAAAAACTGTGTAACAAACTCTACTAATTTTATTATTATTTCTGGCCATTCTACGCAGCATATGGGATTTTAGTACCCTGATCAAACCTGAGCTCCCTGTCATGGAAGCTCAGAGTCTTAACCACAGGACTACCAGGGAAGTCCCAATAAAACTGTTTTCTTTTTTTTTTTTAAAGAGTTGGTGGGAGTTCTGGCCCATAAGACTGGATTGAGACCCTCCGTGGGGGCAGGGATGGGCTGCAAACCCAAACAGTGGTGGCAGGGACATTAATGGGGTGGGGGTCGGGGGCCGCAGTGGCCATAAGCCTTCCTTCCCAACCACAGGTTAGGGAAGAGGGTCCTAAAAGCCCCAGTTGGGGACCTGCACCCGGGGCCCCCAGCCCTGGTGGAGCAGCTGGAGCTACAGCTGGGCCAGGAGACCGTGGAGTGCTCGGCTCAGGTGGTAGGTAAGTCCTTACTCCGTTAGAGCCCAGTGTCTGCCTCAGCAACTCTAGCTCTCCCTCCTGGGTAGGGCAAAGGCAGAGCTTCTCAGCTCCGGCCAACATAGATGAGGCACCCCATCCCCCAAGATGCTCCCAGTATCCCCCAGGTTCTTGGGCTGGGCGGGGGTGGGCAGAGAAGGGCGAGGGCTGACAAGAGGACAGCAGTGTCCTCGAATGGTTCCCGCAGATGTGGACAGTCCTGAACTCTGCCTTGGCCTGCAGACCCTGCTTTCTCTCCAGGTAAGGTGATGCCTACGCTGGTACCACACCCTGGCCTGACCCAGGGCCTGGGAAAAAGAGGTAGGAGGCGTGGGTGTGGGAGCGTGGACCAGGCTCCGTCCCATAAGAACGGAGTTGGAGACATGGAATTTTACCCTCGCTTCCGTAGAGGTTCCTTATCTGCCCACAACTGAAGGTCCCTTCTCGACAGTGGTCTGGGTGCATGAAAATGGGGAGGCGTAAGGAGTAGGGCGTGGTGGGAAGGAAGGGGGTCGCCTGCCCAGGTGAGCTCACTGCCCCCACCCACAGTGCTGCATCGACTTGGAGCATCACGTGCTGCGGCTGAAAGCCCCGTTCTCAGAGTTGCCCTTCCTGCCTTTGCACCAAGAGCCCGGCCAGTGACGACGGCAGGCCTGGATGGTCCCCTGGGGGAAAGGTCCCTGCCTCAGGAGGCGAAGCTCTGGGGGATGGGGCATGACGAGAGCTGGGTAGCTGCGGACTGTCCCTCCTGTCACCACCCTGACCCTGCCGTCCCGTCTCCCTGGTGGGCGGCCACGCTCCTCTGCTTCTCAGCACCTGCCCTGCCTCCCGGGAAGAGCGATCCCTAGAAAGGGCCTGAGACCTCAGAGTTCTGGTTTCCCCATCCTCCCTTATCCCCTCCCAAGAACAGAGCCGCATCAGGACGCAGAAAAGGACATCAGCAAAATGGGGCTCTAGGCTGGGCCCTGGCGCAGCTGGGGTGCCCTGAGTCTGAGGCTGCAGCCTGCTGCCTGTCCCTGCCTGCCCCGTCTACCCTGAACACCCTTGAGGCCTTGATTCCACGTTGCTCACCTCACAACAAGCCTGCCCCCTCACCGGACCCGGGCCCTGGCCCTTCTGGCCCATGTTTCTGATTCTGTGCTCGGCTGAGCAAGAGAGAAACTGTCATCATGACGGGGACGTGTCGGGAGAGGAGCACCCGGTCCACGAGGCTGCGGGCTCTTCCATCAGTTGCCTTTTCTGGGGCTACAAACGACTGAAGTCAGTTATTGTTTGATTGCCCCATGCAAACCCTGGATATACCTCTATGACTTACTCCAAACACTTGCCCTCCACCTGCTTTCTCACCTGCGGGGCCCCTGAACTTTGGGCGGGGGGCCATGTGGAGAACTGCCCCCCAAGCCAGATGGGATGGTTGGATTGTCAGCACCAACTTTACCTGGCCAGTATTCCTTACTTCCAGAACTATCCACCTTCTTCCCACCCCTCACCTCTGGCCTCCCAAGCTTGAGCTCATCTTCTCTGGCACCGGTAGCTCTTCCTAACCCCCACTCCACCCCAGCCTTGAGTCTAGTAAAGACCCAAGGAGGCTCTGCTACCTTCACTGTGAACAGAGGATCCCAAACCTCAAGGTCCAGGCACCTGGTGTCCTTCTGGCTGGTCTGAGTCTCAAATCTGGGGGAAGAGTAAAACAGCGGTGTAACTAACCTTACTAGGGGATTATGCCCTTTGGGTTGGAAACAAAACCCGGAGCCCGGACTCGGTTAGACCAGAGCAGGCCCAGGAAAGGCTGTGCCCCCTGGGCGTACCTTCCTCAGCTATGTCCCTGGCACAGGTGTGGGAGTGTGCTGGCCCCTGCTGTCTCCCTCCATGATCCCTGAGCTCCTGGGTCTCACCTGTTCCTCTCCCTTCCACCTGTTGCTTCTGCCATTGCAGACCCCAGGCCCAAGAATGCCCTCAGCTCAGCAGCGACTTTGTTGGAATAAACACCTGTTTCTCTAAGCCGGTGTCCTTCTCTGCTTCTAGGACGCTACATGATTGCCCTGCCCTTACTCCCACACAGCAGGAAATATGAGCGTGGACCTTGCCCCCGGGGTGACCTTCTGGCTGGGGTCAGTGTAACTGAGAGTACAGGTTTTCCAGTTCCTCTGAACACAGCTCACACACAATAGGGACATTCTACGTTGCCCTCAGCACACACGTGTGCATGGACACGCAACCTGCACTGTGAAAACCACTGATTCGGAGCACAGCAGAAGGGATACGAAGAGCACCGGGTACCGCTCTGATTGTAGTTGGGATCGAAAACCCACATCGGATTTTAAAATCATGAACAACCAGCACACTTACAACCGAACACCCCCAGTCACCACTGTTTCTCACTTTCAGTACAGTATTTAGTAAATCACATGAGACACCCACTTTATTCTAACACTTTTATAATGACACTTTATCATAAAAGAGGCTTGTGCTGGGTGACTGTGTCCAACTGCAGGCTGATATAAGTACTTGGAGCACAGTTAACACAGAGAAGGCTAAGCTGTGATGTTCAGCAGGTGGGGTGTAGGAAATGCATTTTCCACTTAATGATATTTTCAACCTATGATGGGTTAATGAGGGTGAAACCCCACCATGGTGGAAGAAGATCTGTGGCTCGCCATTCCTGTAACAGGAATGCTACAGGAATGTAAAGTCAGTCGCCTGGAGCTGCAGGAGATGGAACTTGTAGGGGGCTGGGCCCTCACTGCTTTCACTCTTCTGGCCCCAAAGCCTGGTTTCCTTTCAAGCTGGGGCCCCACAAGTAGGGGGGCCTGTGTGTGTAGCCACTCCTCACAAACAAAAGGAGTAGGGGGCTCTGGGGAGGGGCAGTGCCTGCTGACAGGACGGGTGAGGTACACAAGGAAATGGGCAGAGGGACAGCCTGTCTCTTCCTTCACCAGGACGACCAGGAGGTCTGCAGTCCCCAGCACCCAAGGGTGCCGCCACCCTCCCCCTGTAATGTGCACCCCCTGTCTTCCAGATGCCAGACAGCTGGGGGGAGAGGGGGTGGCGGGGAGGTTCAGAAGGCTCCTTGTTCTGCCAGGAAGCCGGTCCAGCTAGGTGGGGTCCTGGGGGCCCGCGGGGGTGCACTGTGGAAGGTGGTCTGGATGGTAGAGGGTTTGGTGAAGCAGGGCACGGGTGGCGGGCAGCTCATCAGGATCTGAGGGTGAGACGGAGGCTGGTGGGTCTGCTGGGACCTGTGCCACTGGGTGCCTTCAGCCTCGGGCCCCAGGGCTCACCCACACCCAGCTCTCCCAGCAGCACCCCCAACCCCGGGGCTCACCCACGCCCAGCTCTCCCAGCAGCTCCCGGAACTCCGGCTGGGCCTCCAGCACTTTGAGCAGGTTGGTGGACTCCATCCGCTCCAACTGCACCTCCCAGTACACATAGATCTTCTGGTTGAATGTGACGTACACAAGGCAGGGGCTGTTGCGGCTGTCTTTGCAGGCATACAGGCCTGGGGGGTCGGGGATGGGGAGACAAGGTTGGGAGGCTCAGGCCCCATGAGTGTTTGTGTCAGCAGTTTCCAGCTGCCCACAGACGCCAAGCAGAGCACTCAAGGCTCCTTTCTGTTTCTACTCTGTTGGGAACTCAGTAAAGCAAGGAAAATAGTAAGATATCTGGTTCATTCCAGACATGGAGTCACACCCAGGCAGGACAGAGTCCCAGGGGATGTTTGCCGAGTTCCTGTCTCAGTGGCAGCCCCGGGAACATAGGCAGCTTCTCTCGGGTGACGACCCCTCTCCCCAGGTCACTGGAGGGAAGGGACAGGTGTGCTGGGCACGGGGTGGGGTCCCACCTGCACAGAAGGCGCGGATGTTCTCATCCACCTGGAAGCGGACGACGGTGCGGTTGTGGTCGATGATGTACGTCTGCCCGTCCCAGGCACAAGCGACCACCTCCTCATGCCCGTTGCCCTAAAGAAGGCCAGACAGCAGATGCAGTGGGGGCCGGGAGCCTCTGAAAGAGGCCTCCTGCAGGGGTGCTGCTCACTTCGGCGGGGGGGGTCAGGCCTCTCCAGGGAGCCCTAAGAGGAGGGCAGACTTGGCTGTGGAGGGAGAGCGGCCTCACGGAAGGGACCCGAGGAGGAGGCTGCCCCCTCCCCCAGGTCCCGCTCACCGTGACGTCCAGTTTCTCAAGGGCGAAAAGCTGGTGGTCCACCTGCACCGACCACAGCAGCCTGTCCGCCTCCTCCATGAGCTTCAGGGTCCCTGCAGGGAGAGGCAGGCCGGGCTAAGGACCCCCATCTCTGCGCAGGTACCCAGCACATGACTACCCACCCTTCACAGTCCGTGGCTGACCCGAGGGACTCACCATCCAGGGTGCAGAGAGCAAAGAGGCCAGAAGCACTGCTGTCAGGGCTGTGGCCTAGGTGGGGAGGGGTTTGGGGTGGTCAGTGGGGTGGAAGGACCAGAGGAAAGGTGAGATCAGAGCCGGCACTGAGGGTGGGGAGGGATGGCTAGAGATGGAGGGAGGCCCTGCACCTCCCCTCCCCCCCACTCACCCCTGCACCTGCCACCCCACCCCGCCCCCGCCGCCCCCACCTCGCTTGATGTTGCCGATGAGGTGAGTGGAGACGTTCTTGTTGTGGATGCGGCCAGAGGTCTGGTGCAACACAACGTCCCGGGCAGCCGGGGTCTCCCTGTGGGGAAGCGGGTGGGTGCTGGCGCTAAGTGGAAGCCCAAGAAAACCTGGTTCTCCCAACCCCTTGGGCTCATCTCTGTATGAGCTTCCAGGGTGTGAACCAGCTTGGGAACTTGACAGCCCAGCCCGCCTGGCCCAGGGGGAATGTCGAGAGACGGGGAGAGAGTGCAGAGCTGCCAGGTTGGAACCCCGGAACCTCCTCAGTTGCTGCAACTCATGGCAGGGACTCCCTGGCCCCAGAACAATCTTCCTTAATGGGGCTCAGGTGCCGGCGCAGGGAACAGCCAATGCAGCTCTGCCAGCTGCAGACCCATCCACGGCCCTGGGTGCCCACCTCAGTGCCAGGCACCCCACTGTCCACAGACCCACAAACCCCTTACCGAGTGCCCTCCATGGGTCCCTCAGAGGGGGGCAGCGCCCCAGGGTCCTTGTTCCAGGTACACAGCAGAATCGCATAAGCACAGCCTGGCTGCGACACCATCAGTTCAGGAACACCCAGGGGCCCTGGAGTCACCGAGAGACTGTCCACCTGCACCAGAGGACAGGGGCTTACAGGAGGCTGGGGAGAGAAGGGGGAGCCTGCAGAGGCCGGGACAGGAAGGGAGGGGCCCTGGGACACGTCCTCAGCCTTCACGGACAGCAGCAGGGGAAGGGCAGAGTCCACGGGGATCACCCACCATGACACACCGCACCCACCGTCACACCCTTGACTCTCAGCACAGCGGTCCTTCCTGTCTCTGCCTGTTACCCACCACCTCCCCTAAGACTCTCATTGGAAGTGAACTCCTCTGCGTCTCGGTCACAGGGTGATTTTCCCTTCATCCCACCTGCGCCTTGGCCCCAAGTCCCCTGCAGGAGGGAGACCCTCCCCACTCCTGGGCTGCGGTCCCAGCCTCAGCTGCTCACCTGACCCTCCAGCATCCACTTCTTGAGTGACACCAGCTGCCCCGAAGGGTGCTCAGCACTGTCGCCCACGTCTTCCCAGCGGAAAGCCCGGACCACGCGGTCTGTGTAGCCCACCACCAGCTCGCAACGGCCATCGCCATCTGCACATCCGGAAAATAAGGCGGGTTTGGAGCCATGTCTGCCTTCATCAGCTGAGTCCTGCCAGCATGCTCTCCCCAACCCTCCAGCACCAGTACTTTTTATCAGGTTCAACCTCAGGCCCACCTGCTGAGCCGCCACCCTCCCCCCAAACCCTGGAGCCTGGGACCCGAGCCTCTGCCCTCCCTCGCGTCCAGAACCAGGCAGCTGCCTCGCGGGGCCTGTCATCTCTTCCCCGGGTACACAACTCCAGTGCCTTGATGCACCCATATCCCTACCAACACCCTACAGACAGCCTCTGGCCCAAGTTCCCGCCCCGCATCCTTGACCTTGACCTTGAGGGCTCACTCCCCTCAACCCTGACCTGTTGCTCAGATGATCCCTCCCAGCAGGGACTTCCCTGACAACTCCTCTTAGAACAGCCACCTCTCCCTCAACACCCTCCAGCCCCTTTTTTGATGTATTTCCTCTATACTTTTGAGTGTACTATTTCTTACCCCATTTCCATTGCTTATTTTTTGTCCTACCCTGTAAACGTCCAAGAGGGCCATGATCTTTGTCTGTTTTATTCACTATTGCAACCCCAGTGCCCAGGACGATGCCTGGTTTATGACTGGAGCACAGTAACTCGGCATTAAACACATAACAACTGCCCTGACAACCCCCCGGCTCCCTTGACCTCTGCTCTGCTGCCCCAACTCCTACTCCCCAGCTGCCTGCAAACACAGCCGTGCCCACCGATGTCGCTGATCAGCATGACCTTGGTGTTGGCAGGGATGTGCTGCTTGAAGACTGGGCGCTGCTCCTCCCCACCAAGGGTCTCGTGGTGCCCGGAACCATCCAGGGACTTGGCAGGCGTCAGGTCACACAAGTGAAACCAGCCCTCGGCACTCACGGCCACCACCAGGTTCTGGGCGAGACGGGGCAGAGGAGGGGGCTGGTGGTCAGAGCACGGGAATCGGGGGTGGGCTGAGAGGAGCTCGCGGGCCCCTGGGCTTCTTACCTTTCCTTTATTACATACGTCTCCAACCCCGACGCAAGTAAGCTGCAAGAGAATAGAGAGGGGCTCGGGGGGCGCGCCTAGGGACCCCAGTGCTCCCTGACCTCCTTGCAACTCTGTCATTCGCTGGAAGCGCGTGCACATGGCCTGCGTCAAGAGGCTGTGCTAATCCTGTTACTGTGCTCTGGGTCACGTGTACCAGACAGCGGTATGTGGACCTAAAGCAGTGAAGACAACTTGGGCTTAAACAAAACAAAAACTACATGTATCAAGGGAGCCAGACTACCGTTTCTAGACATAATCAAATGACCACCCCCGTTTTCTACTGTACTTCATACCAACAGGCTATGCAGATCCATGAGTACTAAGGGAGTCATTCCATCACATAAAATGAAAACCAGCCCAGCTGTGTATGTGTGCGCCCATGTGTGACGGCTGGGAGAGCTCTGCCTGGGGGCTTCCCTCCCTGACTCAAATGAGCCCTGAACCAGGAGCTGGTGGCTGAGCACACGCTGGGGAGCTCGGTGGGGGCCCCCAGCTTCGACAGTGTCTGGACAGGAGGGACACAGGGTTGAATACTGACCATTCCCTGGCAGGAGCAGGTGAGCCACGGCCGGCTATCATCATTCTTATACACTGACAGCTTTCCGCTGGTGTCCCCGACCACCAATTCATTTAACTTCAAATGAAGAGAGAAGAGAGGGTTAGGCTGGGGTCCTGCTGAGCCACGCAAGGCCTGCTAGACTTGGCCCACCCTGCAGAAACCAGAAGACCTCAATCTGTATCTTCATCGACTTTATCACAGATATTTTGAGACCAACACAGCCATGGTTTCCCAGTTTATTTCCACGCAGGGGTGTGTAGGTTTTGAGAGCAGGGCAGTTCAGAGGAGGGGCAATACAGAATCTGCGATCCATCTCAGAAGAACCTGACATCTGAACAGCTCAACACCCTACCTGCCTGCCTTTGGCTCTTCTAATTCACCCTGATGCCTGGGACAAGTTTTGAAAACAACCCCACATATGCAACTTTGGGGGAATTTAGGGCTTCCCTGGTGGTTCAGATGGTAAAGAATCTGCCTGCCTTGCAGGAGATCTGGGTTCAGGAAGATCCCCTGAAGAAGAGAAAGGCAACCCACTCCAGTATTTTTGCTGGAGAATCCCATGGACAGAGGAGCCTGGTGGGCTACAGTCCATGGGGTTGCAAAGAGTCAGACACGACTGAATGACTGACACACTTGGGGAATTTACCTTCAGAGTTCATATTTAATCAGAGGCCAAATAAAAACAGTGGTGGCTCTGGGGCACTTCCTCCTCTAGCAATACGACCTTTGGATATTCGTGCCTCGGAGAGAACACAAGGCCGATGGAGGTGCCTGAGGGGCAGCATCCGAGTTCTGGGCCTCTAGTGCCCTCAAGTGGTGGCTAAGCTCCCAGGAGGGTCTGGAGCCTCTTCACCATTTACACCTGGGCCCTCGTTTCTCAGAGGTTCCCCAAAGGCAGGTTGCCCTTTCAAGGGAAAAACCAACTGGCTCCCTAAACCTATTTCCAGACGTCGTTTCAAGATTCCCCTTTAGGGGGACATCTAACACCCCTTCCTGTCCTCATATGAATACTATTTTCTCAAGAGATTTTTTTTTTGCCATGCGGTGAAGCATGAGCAATCTTTTAGTTTCTGGACTAGAGAATCAAACCCGTGCCCCTTGCAGTGGAAACGCTGAGTTTTAACCACTGGACTGCCAGGTAATTCCGTTAATAAACAAACTAGAATTTTTTTTTTTTTTTTTTTTGGTTTAAGAAACAAAGAAAAATCAGAATCAAAGAGAATGTCCAGCCAGCCCTTTAGTTTTTTCTCAGGGAAAAATCTTTGGTGGGGATCCAAAGACAGATGCCACAGACTTGCAGTTTAACAACTGCTGAGAAGGACCTCAGTCAGCAAGGGCACAGACGCAGGGATGAGACTCATAGAGCAGTGTGGTTCAGTGCGGTGAGCAAGCAGGTGCCGCTCAGCGGGCAGAACCCAGGCCACAGCAGGCATCCTGGAAGAGGACCCTTCCAGGGTGCCCCACCTGCTCCCCAGCATGAGTGCTCCTCTGCAGTCCATCCTGGCCCTGGCCTCTGGAGGTTACTGGGTGACACTACAGAACCAAGCTGCAGAGCACAGCTTCACTCCGAAATGCTAACAGAAAGGAAGTGAGTTCTCTCTGAGTGGGTGTGTATTCTATCCCTGGGTTCTCCCTCTTAGCAGGAAATAAATCACTCGCAAAAAACTTTAGGTGAATGGTTTATTACGATCAAATAAGTCTTTTTTTCTGGCCCAGAATCTCCAAAGACTGGCCTGGAGCACCAGTCACAAAATGTCTATCCACACTCGAGCAGGCTGAATGGACCACATCCCATCACTAGCCAACTACCTCACCTACTTGCCCGTCTTTTAATTACACTTATTGATAACAGGCAAAGCCCCTCAAATTGCTTTGAGGTACATAATAACATCTGCCTTACCTAACAACCCTCATTTAGTCAACAAGCATTTATTGAGTATTAATTATGCACCAGGCACTACTCTAGGTGTCGGAAGGGAATACAGCAGTGGAAAAAAAGATTAAAATTTCCTGTCATTATGGAGCTTACCACTTTTTTAAGGGTAGTATAATATTCCTAATATTGCAGAACTGAGTGTGCAATACAATTAGAAAAGTACAATTTAATTTAAAAAAAAGTGACACTGAAGCTATGAGAAAAGGCATATGATCTTCCTTTTAAACAAAGAAGACGATCGGATAAAATGGAAAATGACTTATCTCTAGAGTCACTTCAGTAATTTTACTGCTCAAAAATGCCTCCCTTGATTTTCTCATAAAATTATACTGCTTAGTATATGAAGAAACGTGAAAGCCCAGAAAACATATAAATTTACGAGAGTAACTTTTTCCTCCCTAGAGGAGGGAGAGCAAAGAGGCCTCAAAATACCTTTCCCATCATAGGGCAAAGGAGGCGAGGCTAGGGGCGGGGGCGGGGGGTGAGTGGTGGGATATTTTAGCCCTCGTGTATTCCCAGGGAAAGGAGCATAGAACAGGGAGGTGTGGATGAGAGGCAGGTAGCCAGAGGAGGGCAACAATGTGCTTTGCATTTAGACGGTGAAATAGAGATTATGGAAAAAAAGCGTCCCGCACCCTCAACAGCCACGGCCCCCTTCGATGCCCTCACCCTAGAACCCTGGGCACATTTTAATCAATGGGCTCATGACATTTCTCTACTATTGTGACTATCCCCCGCCCCACGAGGAGCGGACTGGGAGTGTTCTGTCCACTTCTGAATTCCCCAGAATTTCTGAGAGTCCTCGGACCACAATCCAACACTTAACGACAACGCTAAGGCGTCCCTGAGCCTTCACCGAGCACCAGACTCGGTTCGGGCCTGTTCTACTGGTATTAACACACTTTAAAGACGGAAAAGGAAGGGGAGGAAAAGGAGATGAACACTGAGCTTGTAGCTCTAGCCAAGGACGGCCGCCTAAAATCGTCTGGTTGGCCGGGCCAGGCCGGGTCGGGCGGCAGGTGCTCCTGTTTATTTCCGAGGATCTGAAAGGGAAGATGGCCACGGAAGGGCGGGGAAGCCGGCCACGCAGTTTACTGGTTCCTCCTGGACACAAGTCATTGAACCACGCAACGGATCCATTACGCGAGCCCCTAGAAGGACACCGCACCAGGGCTCCGGACCAAATCAGCCAGGACGCCGTGGAACGGAGCTGCCCACACGGCCCCTCCCAGTCCATTTCCCCTAGCGCCCGTGCGCACGCGCGCGGCCGGCAGGGCACGCCGTCCGCTCCCACGCAGCACGCAGGCGCCGGCAGCCTCCCTCGTCCCTGGCCCCGCCCCGCGTGCGCAGACAACTGCGTCTCCAGTGCGCATGCACCGACCGTGTCGTTGTCAACGTCTCCGAGGCAGATGGCGTGTGGGAAGAGGCTCCCGCTGAACTCTAGGGCTACGCGCTGTACGTAGCTAACCGACCTCATCGCACTTCTGAGGGCTCAGGGACCGTGGAGCCCCGCTAAGTGTTCCCCGAGCCCCTCTCGACAGCCGCCCGAGCGGAAAGGCCACCCAAAGCGGAAAGCTTCGTCAACGCCTGAAACTCCAATCGCGGCCTACCTCGCTAAACCTCGGCAAGGGGGCGGGCCTTCCGGGCGCGCCTGGCGTGGGGGCGGGGCTCCCGAGCCTGAGTTCAGTGACAGGGCCTCAGGCCACTCCTCTTCTCCGCAGGTTGCGGCGTGTGCCGGTCAGCCCAAGCTGGTGGGGCTGAGTCGTTTCCTTGACAACAGGGCTCTCGAGGGCTTGACCTAATAACCTTGACCTCGTGCTTTGTTGCCATGGTAGTGAAGATTCCTAGCCCCCAGACCATCCCTGAGAATCATAACTGTAATAACCAACGACTCTGTGGTTTCCAACAATGTTTTTTAAAAAAACAAAACTGTAACATCCCTTTGCTGCTGCTGCTGCTGCTAAGTCACTTCAGTCGTATCCGACTCTGTGTGACCCCATAGATGGAAGCCCACCAGGCTCCCCCGTCCCTGGGATTCTCCAGGCAAGAACACTGGAGTGGGTTGCCATTTCCTTCTCCCATGTGTGAAAGTGAAGTCGCTCAGTCATGTCTGACCCTTAGCGACCCCATGAACTGCAGCCTACCAGGCTATCCCTTTAGTAGTCTTGAAATGAGAGTAGTGAACCAGACCAGCTTTTTAAAAAAATAAAATAGAAAAAGCCAAGTAATCTCGAGTAGTAAGGTGAGTATTATTTTTATGAAACCTTTGTTTCAATTGTATAAATTTATACTTGTACTTAGGGCTTCCCAGCTGGCGCAGTGGCAAAGAATCCGCCTGCCAATGCGTGAGTTGCAGGAGACGCCTGTTGCATCCATGTGTTGTGAAGATCCCCTGGAGGAGGAAATGGCAACCCGCTGTGGTATTCTTGCCTGGGAAGTGCGGTGGACAGAGGACCCTGGCGGGCTCCATGGGGTCGAAAAGAGTTGCATGCGACTGAACACACACATACATGTGAATACAGGCTCATTATGTAAAGAGATTTTTTTTCTATGGTGGGTGTGCTCTGTAGGTAAAAGTTTGAAGATCACTTGTAAAGCATAATATAGTCACTTGTGAGGCACATTGCACATATATTATCTCATGTAAGTCGTGCAAGTGAGCTTGTCTGCCTATTCCAGATTTTTTATTGAAAAAAAAAAACAGGTTCAGCAAGATAAAATAGCAAGGCAGAGTGATGGAGGTGGGTCAAACCAGAGTTGTTTGAGCAAAAACCCACATCCTGTCATTGACTGCCAGAGTTCCCAGAAAAAGTCCTCAGGCTAGAAATCAGGATCACTGGGATTCTGGGTCTGGTCTGGCCTTCCAGCACAAAGCTCTTGCCCTCTTCAGGGGCCTCCGTCTATAGGGTAAATGGGATGTCCCCATCAAGTCTAGACTTGGAGTGAAACCTTCCATGTTGAATCCAGTGCAGCCTTTTTTGGGCCTCATCAGTCAGAGCATCAGAAGTATTATTTGTGAGATTCTGCCGGTGCTCAGTGGGTTTTCAGGTTTAGGCCCTCAGGCCCAGACTAATCTACACATAGGTTTTTCATGAGTCAACATTGTAAAAATAAGGACATCTACCTTACCCTGGTGGCTCAGTAGTATAGAATCTGATGCAGGTTCGATCCCTGGATTGGGAAGATCCCCTGGAGGAGCAATTGGCAACCCACTCCAGTATTCTTGCCTGGGAAGTTTCATGGACAGAGGAGCATAGCAGGATCCAGTTCATAGGAGTGACAGAGTCAGAGACGACTTAGGGACTTACCTGGAGATGTGGAATCATCTGACACAGTGGAAGAAAGCCCCAGGAGCTGGGGAGGGGGTGGCACCTTTGGTCCTAGAGGTGCTGTGGCTCTCATGGCTCGTTAGATAAGGACAGGGAGCAACTGGTCAGAACAGCAAAGAGGAGGCAATCTGGACAAATGCTGGGCACAGTGCCCTCAGGTTTCTGTTTCATGCCAGGTCCATGCAAAAGGCCCTGGGTCACACGCGTGTCAGTTCAGTTCAGTCACTCAGTCGTATCCGACTCCCTGCGACCCCATGGGCTGCAGCACGCCAGGCCTTGCTGTCCATCACCGACTTCTGGAGTTTACTCAAACTCATGTCCGTTGAGTCAGTGATGCCATCCAACCATCTCATCCTCTGTCGTCCCCTTCTCCCGCCCCCAGTCTTTCCCAGCAGCAGGGTCTTTTCTAATGGCTCAGTTCTTCGCATCAGGTGGCCAGAGTACCAGAGTTTCAGCTTCAGCATCATTCCTTCCAATGAATATTCAGGACTGATTTCCCCTAGGATGGACTGGTTGGATCACCTTGAAGTCCAAGGGACTCTCAAGAGTATTCTCCAACACCACAGTTCAAAAGCATCAATTCTTCAGCACTCAGCTGTCTTTATAGTCCAACCCCCACATCCATACATGACTACGGAAAAACTATAGCTCTAACCAGACGGACCTTTGTTGGCAAAGTAATGTCTCTGCTTTTTAATATGCTGTGTAGGTTGGTTATAACTTTTCTTCCAAGGAGCGTCATGTGTACCCACCTCCTTTATGGTAGGCGTGTGTGCTGCCCCACTGGGCTCTACCACATCTCTGTTCTCGCATCCTGGCTCCAGTCCTAATCTTCCACCAGGTTTAAGGGATGGAAAAACAACCAGTTTTAAAACGTTGTGGAGCCAGGCCTCTGTCCACAAGGCTCTGCAATGCCGGGGCCTGTGTTCTACTCACTGTGACTGTAACACTTGGCACAGTTATTTCCCGGAGACATATCTTTCCTTCCTTTTTAACTTTATTTGGCTCTCTTGACAAAAGCCAAGAGGCAGTGAATCCAAGTTGCATCTGAGTGTAAACTTAGTTTTGAATTGTGTTTTTTCACTGTATGTATGACTCTGCTGTTTTTTTTCCCCAGCTCTTTGAGTGAAATAGTAAAATAATAAATACCCCGGGACAAAATACTTGAGGATCACCTCGCCTCAGTCACCCAGTGCCCTGACCTAACCCGGCTGTCTGAAATGGTACCCTGACCCAGCACCCAGAGGACCTTGGTTTATCTTCCTCATCTCTTGGGCTTATTGTTCTTGACCTTTCTCTGCGGGGGTGCCCGTTTTTGTTTGCTTTGTCATGTCATGAAGGTCATGTTACTGTGATTGCAACTTGGATTCATTGCCTCTTGGCTTTTGTCAAGAGAGCCAAATAAAGTTAGAAAGGAAGGAAAGATAGGTCTCCGGGAAATAAGGCATGAATCAGTGCCCCCACCCCACCCCATCCCTGCCACGCCTCTCCCTTCTGCATCAGTTACTTTTAACTGCACCAAGTGTTACAGTCACAGTGAGTGGAACACAGGCCCCGGCATTGCAGAGCCTTGCGGACAGAGGCCTGGCTCCACAAGGACACCCCTGACTTCACAAGGAGACTCTTGTTCTTGGCCCTTTCTGGTGAGATGATTGGTGGGTCTCTACTCGCGCCATCTAGAGCTCAGCTCCTTTAGGCCAAGCACTCTAAGCGTGGGTTTTGGCTTCCTCCCCAGTGCTGCCTAACCAGGCCTTCTTCCTGGTCAGATGACTTGGATGCAGTGTTCGTGTGGGTGGCATATTCTCTCCAAACCAATAGCCAAACAATAGCTTCAGAAGAAACCTGCTAGTAGCAGGGCAAGGGGAGGTGGGTTAAGCGGGAAGCATTTCCTGGGAGATTGTCCACTTCTTTCTCCCCGAGTAGACATAGGTTGTCCTGTCCAGGGTGTGGACCTAGATGCTCAGTAAGAGACAGGGCCTTTCAAGAAATCTCTTCCTGTATGTGAGACCCAGAGCCGCTCACCATCCCGAGGGTACTGCCGGAGCCTCCAGTGGGCTCAGTGTGAGACTCCACCAGTCTGACTCATGATGTGCCTTAGCACACGGAGGGTTCTAGGGGCCCTGAAGCACAGAAACCTGTCCCTCAGACTTAACTTGACCTGGAGATTAGGCGGAATAACAGTGCAGGCAGCCGTGCTCTGAGAGAGGTGGTTACTCAGAGTCCCCCCACCACCATGGGTCTGGCTCTATTAGGACCCCCAGCTCAGGAAGGCTTTGCTCTCAGAACCTGTCTGGGCTGCTGTCTGTTCAAGACTCTACTGCCTGTTAACTGAATGGAGAGTAGTTCTTGTCACTGAAGGCCAAACGTGAGGAAATGGGCTTAAAGCAAAGGATGGTGAACATGTTTCAGAGCTGGATGGAGGTGGTCATGCAAGGTTGTAATTGGACTAAGTGCCATGGAATTGTTCCCTTTGAATGGGTAACACTATGTGAATTTCACCTCAAAAAAAAAAAAAAACCAGAACCACATTCTGTGTGAGGCACTTCTCACCGTAGAACCTGAGACTGGAGATCTCAAGGAGTGTGTGTGTCTCGGCTTGGGGGACAGGTATGACTGGTCCTCACCTCTAGACAGGGAACTCTCAGAGTTCATAAAGGCCTTGCTTTTTCTTGGTCGTTCCTCCTCAGAACCACTTTGTAAATCTTTCCCATTCTCAGTTTGCCTCCCAAAGCGGTGTATTTAGTGTTGTTCATTACACGCTAAATAAGGTTTTGTTACGTTCCAGAATTAAGGATTGTTGGTGCATCCACATTATTGGAGGTTGGCAAGCAGCTGGGAACTCGGGCGATAAAGTCAGTATAGCAATTTCCAGAAAGAACAGGTATGTCTTCTCACTCTTAGGTTGGTTTTTCTCAGCACTGCCCTGAGCAGTTACTTGGCTCTGAGGAGGTCTCAGGTGGTCAGGCTTCCCAGGAGGCGCTAGGGGTAAAGAACCTGCCTGCCAATACAGGAGATGTAAAAGACATGGGTTCAACCCCCGGGTCAGGAAGATCCCCTGGAGGAGGTCATGACAGTCCACTCTAGTGTTCTTGCCTGGAGAGTCCCATGGAGTCTGGCAGACTACAGTCCATAGGCTCACGGAATCAGACACTACTGAAGCAACTTTGCAAGCACAGGTGGTCAGGGACAGCGAGGGCTGGTCTTTAAGACAGAAGTAAGGCATCAAAGGTTCCACTGTGTAATTCTTGATTTTCAAGCAGTATTTTCCTGAAAGGGGACTCCTTGTTACTGGTCCTGCTGAAAATGAGTTTCATCTGTTCTTTCTCCAACTGAAACAGTGGACACAGTTGAGCCTCTCACGCAGACTGGCGTGGAGGGGAGTCCAGCATACCTCCACTGGGAGGGCAGGCTGGCCCTGGCCCATAGGGTGACCTGCAGCCCAGATGGGCTGGGAAGGCATGGTCAGGGCTTAAGCCTGTAGAGATCTATCTGCCACGCAGGGTCCCTGGCACTCAAGGGAACACTGGGGTGCCTTTCATGGGACCAGAGGTGGGTGGGGGGCCCACGGCAATGCTGGAAGGAGGCTGCTGGAACCAGGACTGCAGATACTCAGGAGATAAAATCTATAGAACGTGATGTTCAGACCAGCACTAGAACAAGATAAACCCCGTTTAAATTTTCCAGAGACCACTCTAACTCTGCAGGAACTGCTCAGGCCTGGTTGCTACCGGCTCTGTCTACTCCACATTCTCTGTGCATGGAAAGATTTAGGCATTGGTGAGGAGGGCGCAGCTGCCCGGCAGATGCACTTGCAGCTGACCCAGAGCAGAATGGAGTAGGAGGTGCATTTATCTTTAACCTTAAAGGCTTCTGACCGCTTCAGTAAAACATCCTCAGAAGACAGTTTTAATGTTACATAGACCAGAACTTGTCCAGTTCCAGGGTTCTACATGAGTGCAGTTTTTATTTTCCAGTTATGTTTCAAATTCTTAGAATCCTGCGGAAGCACTCAGAGGTGGAAGGACCCTCCTCACACGTTTTTTTTTTCCCATCTCCGTTTTTGCAGATGAGCAGAGGCTCAACTTGAGCCCAAGGTTTCATGAAACTCAGGCCACTCTGGATTTGGTTAAGAGGTCATCTCACATTCCAGGCAGACCTTCGCATTCAAGTTCTGAACCTTGGTTTCCTCGCCTGTAATCCAGGGCAGTGCCTCTTTCTGTGGGATGGTTTCAAGGATCCAAGTTAATCTGTGTGAGGCTCTTGGTTTAGGGCTTGGTTTACATCAGAAGTGCTTACTGAGGGTTTGCTATATATCATGGGCTGTGAGACCAGGACACAAACCCTAAGCTTGGGGCATTGCTGTGACCCCAGCAGAGAGCAAGCAGAGGCTTCTCCCAGGGCCCTCGAATGCCACAGAAGCCATGGGTCAAAGCACGGTGATAAAGCAGCACAAGTTTTCCCCCCATTGAGGCCAAGCAACAAGCTGGAGAGTAGGCCCAGGTGGCTGTCAGTGCTGTCAGGCTTCATTGACTTCCTCCCTGTTCCCTTGTGTACAAGGTGACAGGTGTTGCTGACACCAGGGGTTTCACTCTGTAAGGAAGTCAAGAAAGCTTGAACTCTCTACTTACACGTATTGGCTTAGGCAGAAGCCAATACATCTAACCTCAAAGCAAACTCAGTAGTTTGGTCCCAGAAGTTTAGATGTTTGTGCACTTTCCTAAGCAGTTAGGAAAAGAAAAACCAGAACTACTAAAACCTGCCAGGCTGCTGCAGAGTGGGGTGTGGGGAACCGCTAGCCAGGCCTTCAGCGCAGGCCCTGCTGCAGCCCGTGCGGTGCCCAGCAGGCCCTCCTGGACCGCCGCACCCCAAGTCTGCTGCACTGCAGGTGGGGCTGGGCACAAGGTAGGCGGCTCCCTTAGCTTTGCCCCAGCGGTGCAGCCGCCCACACCCACCCTGAGGCCTAACAGACACAGGGCTGCCCGACACCCAGGTTTGTAGTGTTTCCACTTTATTGCTCAAGCACGAACTTGAGGCAAGCCTGGACCTTCAGCAACGTGCAGAGAAGAGGCTGAGGGGGTGGGGGTGCGACCTGGCTGAGAACGGACACTGAGAGGAGAGGGTAAAAGGGTGGTCACCATGACACCAGAAGACAGCATCAGCCATGACACCTGGGCTGAGGGGGAAGGGAGCGGAGGTAACGGGCACAGCAGTGGTTTTCCCATGCCCCTAGCACCCACGTGGAGGCCGCGTGTTTGGAAACGGACCGGGAGGAGGGAGGAGGGGAGGTGGCTGCCCAGGAGGAGTCTCCCTGTCCACCCTGCCTTCTTGTTGGCCCTCACATCCCTACCACTCGCCCCTTCTACTGTCTGAGAAACGGACACAGCAAACAGGAAGCAAAATAAATTAACATTCTGATGAGTGTGCGTGTGGAGGGACATTCATTCATGTGGAATGGGGATAGGGGGTGACACCACCTAAAATGAGCCCCCCCAATCTCCCAGCCTGCTCCTCTCTCCCTTCCCCAAAGCCACCATCCAACCAGATAGAAAAATAAAGGTCTAATTCACTCAAAATTCTTCAGTTTGTACAAAACTAACAGGGTGGAGTAGGGTGGGGGGGCGGGCAGGCAGCCACGGGCACAGGGCTGGGGCAAGGCTATGCTTCCGCCTCCACCTGAGGCTGGCCCCCAGCCACATCATTCTTCGGCTCGTCCCTCATCTCTGCGTCGGCCGGCTGGTCTCCCGCAGCCACTGCAGCTTTGGCCTGTGAGAAGGGAAGGCAGGCAGGGCGTCAACGCCAGTTCTCGTTTGGCCCTCGCCCCTGATGAGACAGGTGACTGTCACTCCAGGTCCCCACTCACCTGCCTGCACCCAAGTGATCGCCCTGCACACTGGCACCACGGAGTCTGTACCCAAAACACGCACCCCGTGTAAAAAAAAATAGTACAGACTAATTTCCAGCAAAATTACAGAGACCAAAGACACACCTGTGCATGCATGCACAGAATCAGGGGCTCCCATCATTTACTGCAGTAGTATGGAAAACTGAACCTGTCCATGGCAGGGCATTGAACACTTCACATATAGCTAGTTCAAACTGGTTTAAAATCCACATTGGATTTTGAAGCCTCAGTCTGGGGGAAAAAAACTAGCCTTGCCCCAGCAATTTAAAAGTGCTAAGTGTTCAAATATTTAGATACCTTGAATCGATTAAATATTAAAATTAACTTCACCTATTTTACTTGTTTTTAAACATAGCTACTAGGAAATTAGAAATGTGGTTTGCATTATATTTCTTTTACTGCAGGTTTAGAACACAGAGACTAAGAAGCAGGGAACAGGGTAAATAAGATACGATACACCCACTCAGTGAAATACTATGTGAGTCTGAGAACGAGAAAGCTCTTTTGCACACTGATGTAAAATGAGCTTCAGGTGTGACATCCAACAAGCACAAGGCCCAAGGAGGCAGCACGTGCTGCCTGCCACCCGGGAGCACTACCTGCCCTGCAGCCTTTTTACTACATGCTCTTCTGTGCAGTTTAAAGCTAACTATCACCTGTTTAAACCTCAGGTTCTTAAACCTGTGTTTTACTAATGGGCACGGAGAATACAGGGCAGGAAACACACCAGAACATCCAGCTCCCAACCCCCAGGGCCTGAGTGGGGACACACACATGGAAACACAGAGACTGCCTCGGGACCAGGTGATGCCTCCTCCTCCCGTCCGCCCTGCCCATCCTCACCTTGCTCTCTTCCTCAGCCAGCCTCTCAAACATGTTGGCGTAGAGCCTCTTCTCCTTCTCAAGCTGCTTGCGGATGCGCTGCTGGCACACGACCAGCTGGGCCTTGGCCGCCTTGTTGCTGGGGTAGAGCTGCAGAACCTTCTGGAAGTCAGCCCGTGCCAAATCAAAGTCATTCACCGCCAGGTGGGCCTCTCCCCGGCGGAAGAGGCCTTTCTCGTTGTTGTTGTCTAGTTCCAGGGCCTAAGACACACAGAGGAAGCAGCAGCAAAGTCTCAGAACCTCCCAAGTCACTGCCGGTGAGATGGGGCCCCACCCCAAATGAACAAGTCTTGGGCACCACGTGGAAAGGACCCAAGTCTAGGAAGGCACCTCATTTAGTCCAGGAGGCACACAGGAAGACGGGTCTTCAGATGAAAACCACCTGGGACGTTAACACGCTCTTCTCTTTTTGGGGGGCAGGGGAACCATGCGGCTCACGGCTTAGTTCCCCAACCAGGGATCAAACCCATGCCGTCTGTGATAGAAACGCAGAGTCCCAACCACTGGACCTCCAGGGACTCCCAGTCCCCTTCAGAATAAAGTGGGCACACACGAGGAAGAGGCAGAAGGCCAGAAGGAGAGAATGATGAACGGGTTCCTCCAACCAGTGCCTCCACTCACCTCTGTGCCCTCGTCCCTGACCTTAACTAAGCCAAAAACCACTTGCTTCCCACACTGCTGCCTCTGGGCCTCCACCTCAGAGCCCCACAGCGCCATCCTGCCACCCCTGCCCTGGTCACCAAGGCCAGGTCTCAGGCACACCTGTAGCTCCCCCAGCCCTGCCTGGGCACACCGCCCTCACGCCCCGAAGAAGCCTCACCTTGTTACAGTTTTCAACAGCAGTGGAGAAGGCCTGCAGCTTCAGATGGCACATGGCCAGGTTGAGGTGGGAGGCCAGCCGGAGGGCCTGCGCCTTCTGTGCGTCCTCATCAGAGAAGCTAGACTCGTATTCCAGCCAGGACACAATCTTCTTGTACTGCAGCGCAGCTTGCTTGTACTTGCCTTCCTACAGGGGGGGCAGGCTCAGGCATCCAGCACAGGCTTGCTGGCCCCAGGCTGTCACAGTCCATGGACACCAGTGACCCAGGGGCGTGAGAGTCATGACCCCCCTCAACCCGACCCACCAGCTCAGATCCACCTGGTGACAGCTGCAGGAACCAGCCTGTCTACTTCCTGGCAGAAAGCCCGCTGTTGTGGAAGAGCGTGCCCTGGGAGTGTCTGAGGACCTCGCTGTGGGCTCACCTTGAAGTACACGGTGCCTCGTTCCTTCACAATGGTGCTCTGCTCCAGCTTCTCCTCTGAACTCATCTCCCAGGACTCCTTGGCCTGCCAAACCCCAAAGGAGAAAAACAAGCTGTCAGCCGCCCCAAGAAGTTACATCCAAGGTGGGGCAGGGAAGACCCTGAACAAACTCACCTTCTCAAAGCTCTTGAGATGTATTTCATACTTCAGCTCAGCATTTGGTGGGATCTGGAACTTCTCCTTCCCAGTGCTGCCGAAAGCATAGCTGTGGGGGCAAGAAAACATCAGGTCGTTTCTTAACTTGCTTTACACTTAAAAGGCTTCCTGCAAAGTGCCCGCCAGCCCTTTGGTCTTGGTTCACAGGCCCCTGCTTGGCAAAATCTTCCCTGATGCTGCTTCTGCACACAGTTAGTTAGGCTCTTAAAGTTAGCATCTTACACATCATTCTAGTAACTCACATTACATACGGGCACGGTCATCTCCCTGAGCAGAGAGCCATCAGAAGGTGGGAACAATGTCTCTGAATACCCAGGAATATTTCCACACTGTGTCTGGCACATAGTAGGTACGTCTCAACAAACATTGGTAATGACTGAGTCAATTAATAGGAGACAAAAACCTTGGGCTGGAAAAGGCAATCTGCCGCAGCCATAACTGAAGAAATGAGGTTTTGATTCAAAAAGACATGGGTGATGGTGGCCACACTCCTGAGTACAACAGAGGTCCTGACGTCTGTGTGGGGTGCCCACCGCATAAGTGACTGCTGGCAGGGGAGGGATACAACTGGCTATACAATACAGGCCGGCTCTACAACTCACCTGGACAAGGAGATCTGACCTCGGTTCGCCCACCTGCTCTACAGACTGCCCACACCTGGGCCAGAGCTGGCCTCACCTGGGCTTGAGATACACAATGGAATGTTCTCCTTTTTCCATGCGCTGGATGGCTTTCTCCAGCCCACAGGGCAGATCCATGCTCTCTCCCTCGCCAACCTCAAAGCGGAGCTCCCGCTGGTCAAACATCTGGTCCTTGAAGTACCCTTCCAGTGCAACTGGCGTGGAAGACAACACACTGGATTTGAGTGGGCTGGTGACTGAGGGACGCACCAGCCACCCCCCACCCCATTGCCCTGTCCCTTCCTACTCCCCAGATGCCCTTCTGCATTCTCAGATGGAGGGATGTTAAGAGAATGTGGTTCAACCTCTCAGTTTACAGATAAGAAAGCTGGATCACAGAAAGGTATGGACCTGCCCAAAGCCACCCGGGCCCTGCACAGCGGAACCCAAGAGGGAATCCCGGATTGTGCGGCCTCACCCTCCACAATGGCGCCGTCGTTGGGCTTGGCATAGCCCTCCCCCCGCGTCCGTATTCTCCTGATGATCCCGCCGTCTTCCTCTTCTGTCAGGTCCTCACCCTTGAACTCGAACAACTCTACCTGTGGGTCAAGGTCTAAGGATCCATGCTCCCCTCTCACTCACAAGTCCCTATTAAGGGCCAGAGCAGGTCTGACTGCACAGGCAGCCACACCAGGAGTGGACCAAGTGGCTAAGTTCTCAGAAGCAGCGCTGGTCTTGACCTTGGTATCAGTGTCCTTAATGACTGCTCTATAGAACAAGCACACGTTCCAGACGGTTCTAATTCAGCTGCCAGACAAGCTCCATCCGACAGGCAACAGAAATGACCCAACACCTCGCACCACTCTTCCCAACATTCTCTGAGCCTCCACTGTGTAGGGCTCAACCATTTTTGAGTCTTAACACAGTGAAGTTCCACCTTCTCAGCAAAGCCTTGCCCCTTGCCTTGACCCACGCGAGAAGCATCTCTGCCCGCATCTTATCTCTAGGGCACCGATGTTCTCCACTGTCAGTCATGACTGCATGTAGCCTGTGAGCTCCCGATTCCTTCATTTTAGCCACCTCCCTCTGAGAACCCCTCTTGAGATGAACAGGCCTCAAGCCCTCACCCCGCTGCAAGTCTGAAAGAGGGGCTCGCGGTCACCTCCCACCTGAAACCTGCCCACTGACCATTCTCTGGCAGTAGCAGTGGGTGATGGACACTCCATGTCTTCCCTCCCCTGAGGGCAGGCTCTCAGCCTTGGCTACATTGTCTCCAGGCAGCAGGAAGGGCTGGAGGGCAGCCAGACCCTGAGCTGAGATAAGGTTGGCTCTCTGCCTGGCCAGAGACTCTGACACTCACCTCAAACACAAGCGTGGCGTTGGGAGGGATCTTTGGGGGGCTGCCCGCTGAGCCATAGGCATACTCCGGCTTGCAGGTGATGTGGCACACTTCACCCACCTTCATGGTGGCTACAGCAACATCCCAAGCCTTGATGACCTCCCCTGTAGGTACAGAAAAGAAACAGGTCCTCTTTGGCAGAGATCTCCCTCTAAGTTCAAACAGTGGCCTGAGAGACTTACTGTCCCATGCCCAAAGGGAAGCTGGGTACTCTTTAGAAATGGGAAGGTAGAAAATCTGGTTGCGATAAATGGTATCAGGTCTCAGACCTCTCAAAAAAAAAAAAGAAAAATCACTCAACTCTGAAACAAAGAGGTTCAAGAAAACAAGGCAGTCCACCGCAGAAAAGGAAGCAAGGTTTTCAGAGGTGATCAAGGCAATGAGAGATTAAAAAATCAATAGAGTTTCAGGACAGTGGAAATAAAGAACTGTAATAAACCGTTCCATTTAACCTTCTGAGAATACGGTTTCTGTTTGTGACAGCGCACACACCCAAGTCCCAAGAGCCTGCTAATCATGCTCACCTTTCCCCAGGTCGAAGGAAAACCTGTCCTTGCGGTCCAGGCTGGAGTCGAACTTGGTGCCATCAAGCAGCCAGCCTGTGTAGTGTACAAAGACTCGGTCCCCAATCATGGGTGTCTCCGTGCCCGTGCCCTCTCGCTTGATGACCTGGAAGGAAGGGAAGGGGAGAAGGTGAGTCCCTGCGGATGGACACAGAGCGGAACCATGACTGTTTGCACGCCTCTGGCCAGAATGTAAAGTCTCTTCTGCCTCCTTGTAAGTAACTCAACAAACCCATCATCAAATGACTCTGCTGTGGGGTTTGGCTAGAATTAAACTGACCTCCGTTTCTTGGACCATAACGTGACTTGGTTTGAAACACTGGAGATAAAACACCTGAGATCATTTTTGCTGTTACAATCTTATAGAAGTCACTTTAACTCTCTAAACTGACCATATTTGTAAAGTAGTGATGATAAACCCTATCAGAGTTTATTAGAGGACTAAACCAGTATAACACTGAATAATTATCAGCAGCAAAGAGGAAAGTATTTACGCTACATTTCCTCATGCTTCCTAAACGCCAGTCATCCAATCAGGTCTGGTTTAGAGAGAGAGGGAAACCAGAAAGTCCAGGAAAGGTAAGAGCAATCACCAGCTTACAAGTGAGCCAAGGGCCCTTGAGCATGCCCTAGGCTCTGACCTGGGACTTCAGCGTTCCTGACTGGTAGGCTACTGCAGTGCTTTAAGTCAGGGCTAGAATATTTCCCAGTGTTTAGAAGAACCTGCTTCTCTCGCGTTTATAAAAAGGTGGGCTACCTGGTTAAGTGTGCAAGTTACCCTCTAAGGGAAAGCTCCCACGATGCCATGAACATGGACTTGAGTAAAAGTGAAAGGGAAGGTGTGGAGAATGAAAAGGGGAAATGGGTCTCCCTGGAAGCCCGCGTGCCCACTGGGAGAGCAGCCAGGTGCGTTTCTGAAACGGCTAAGAAGCTCCCCTAAGTCTCCAACCTGCCCTGGCCACACGCACACGTGGGCTGAGCTGCGGGAAGCCAGGAGGAGCAGAAAGGCTGGGTGAGGATACGAACGAAGCCGGGCTAGGATTTCGCCATCCTGGACAGCGCAGAACCTGCTCCGAACCGCGGCCGGTTGTCCTGACCCGGGTCAAGACGCCCTGCTGCCTGGCTCCCAGACCCCTCCCCTGGCTCCTCCGGCCGTAACAGGGTTTAGGGAGCCCAACCAAAGCACCTCCTCCCAGTCCCGCACCCAGCGCTCAGGAAAGCCCCGGCCGGGGGTGGAGTGGGGTGGGGTGCGGTGCGGGAGGTGGGGTGAACTACAGGTCCCGGCATGCACCGGGGCGGGGGGAGGGGACAGCATGGCCGAGCGGGTGACCTAGCCGGGTCCCAGCCTTTAGGAAAGGGGTGACCAGAGGGCGGAGGGCGCCGGGACCGCGCGCCAAGTCGCACAAAGGCGCGCGCGGGCCAGGCAATAACTCCCGGGACCCTGTTCGCGTCCTGGCTAATGTTTAACTGCCAGGGTCGGCGAGCTCCGCACCCCGGAGGCGCAGGCGGCCGAGGTAGTGGGGCACTCCCTGGCGGCGGCGGCCGGGAAGGAGCCGGGCGCGGGTCGCAGATCGCAGCGGGGCGGTGCACGCCGCTGGGACCCCGCGCGAGCGCGTCCGCGCCCCGCCGCGCCCCTCCCGGCGCACGCCGCAGCCAGAGCAGGCGCTGCGCTCCGGGACCCTTCCCGGGCCTGGGGAGCCTCAGCCCAGATGTTCCCCTTCCGAGCGTGTGGCAGCCCTCCTCCCTGAACCGGCGGCCTGGCCAGGAAGGCGATGCGCCGGGCCACGGCTGCACGGCGTGTTCAGCGGCCGGCCGGGATGCTGCAGAGGCGGCCGTCCGAGCCCCGGTGCTGGGGCGCCCAGATGCTGGGGCGCTCCCGGTGCCCGAGCCCCCCCGCCGCCGCCGCCCCGGGCGCCCCCCGCCCCTTACCTTAAGCACCCCCTCATCCTGCTTGGGGCTGATGTCCACCCCTTCGAGGGGCAGCGGCGCCGACTGCGCCCCGCTCTCGGCCGCCTTCGTCTCCTCGGCGGTCATCACGCCGTTTCTCGGGCAGCGGGCGCCGGGGTGTGCGCGGCGGTGCGGGCGGCGGGTCGGGGCTCGCGCACCTCTCTGCTCGGGCGCGGGCGCGGGCGCGGGCGGGAGGAGGAGGTGGGGTCGTGGGCGGCCGGGGGAGCGATTGGTCCCACCGCCTCGGAGGGAGGGGCTGGGAGGAGCCGGGCGGCCGCGAGGGACGTGGGGGGAGAACTTTCTAGAGGCGCCGGCGGCCGAGCGGGTTCAGGCTCTGGCGCTCAGGGCGCTCCTGCGGAAGGTGGTTTCTGGTTCGTTCCTCCCGCCGGCCGCCTGGCCCCGCCCCAGCCCTGAGACCCTCTGGCTCGGGAGCCAGCCCCCGCCCCCGCCGCTCGCTCTCCCGGCCTCCCCCGCCCGTCCCCCCGGTCTAGCCGGATTCTTCCAGATCCTTCTCGATATCCCCGCAGCATCCGACGCCGCGCCGCCGGACGTGGGCGCCGCGCGTGCGTCTCCCCAGCCCGAGCCGCGGGCTGCCGGCCTCCGCGCCTGGTGGGGAGCGCGTCCTGAACACAGAGCGAGGGGAGCGTTACCTGGGCGCGTAGGGCCGGGGAGGCGTCTGGGTTTCCCCGGAGAGGGGCCAGCGTGCGCCCAGGGCCCGGCGAAACGCTGCGAGCTGCCCGTTTGCAAGAAATGGCCCGCGTATTAAAGGGGCCTTTCCCGACAATATTACAGCTGAACACAGAATGGGTTCAACTCTCGAGCAGAGCCACTGCATTTTACTAAAGGCCCATGAAAATGAATATTTTCTCAATACTGGGTTCCCGGGTGTTCATGGACTTCCCGTGGCGACTCGGAAGCGCCATAGATACCGAAGCAGTAGCCTTTTGACAAAAAGATCTGTGTATGGAGGGCCCTGCTTTTCCTTAGCACTTAAGCCCAGTTTAGTGTCTGGGGCGTGTTATCAAATAATTATTGGCTGCAGGAATTTGTATGCCAATAATAATAAGGTTTTTGATTGTTTTGGAGCCCTTGCTCAGTGCTTGGCACTGTACTAGGAAGGCTGTCCTATATAGGTAGTAAACTAAAAGGGCTGTTTTCGGATGAAGTTTAAATATTATAACATAACCAGGGAATTCACTGTAGTCTTCCGTTGGAATTGGCTGGAAGGGATGCAAGACAGATAAAGTCGTTTCTTCCAGCAATTCACAGCAGATGTGTTTAGCCTCGACTAAGACGTTTTCATTCGGTAACTGGCCTTCAGCGGGCTTGGGGGGGTTGACTCGCTAGAGAGTAAGTCTGCTGCTTTCCCACCACTGTCCTCAGGAGGCTGAGAATAACGGTGGCCCTCCAAAGTTGCAGGAGACGGGCGGAGGGTAGGGTGCTGGCTTGCCGCCTTGGCAGTTATCTTGCTGTTGGCTCCTGCACCTGTGTGCGGTCACTCCCTTGTGTGTACTGGTTTCTTTTGAAGCTGGGGCCACTGGTTATGATCTGGCTGAACAAGTTGGTATGGAAAAGTTCCGGTCGAGTAATACTTTTCGAAAAGCATCTATTCCTTTACTGGCCGCAAACAGTTGTAGGTATCTTCTAGTCTGTCAGCATGTTTTACTTAAGCACCGAAGATATGACCGCTTTTGCACACATGCTGACAGTAGAAGGAGCACGTGCTCTTTCTAGAGAGTAAGCAAGGAGTCGGGTCCCCAACATACTAACCGATTTGGGGTAGAGTAACAGGGATAGGAACACCACCTGTCAACGAGGGTAGTTGCGATGGTTACAAAGCGGGAATGTATGTCCAGTATCTAGCCCAGTGCCCACCTTCACACAGGTTAGTAAATCATGCTCATGATTCTGATGGGATGAGTGCTCTGGTGAGACCCGGATAGGATACAGAGGTCTGTGAGAGAGGGGAAAGCCTGGTGGAAGGGGAAGGGGAAGGATCAGAGGGAAAGGTTTCCAGGGAGGAAGTGCTGTGCTCTTTCAGTCAATGAATGGTTGAGGGGTCTGGGAGATGGAAGGGGTGAGGAGGGACAGCAGTCACTGGGTTCTGCTGCTGCTGCTGCTAAGTCACGTCAGTCGTGTCCGACTCTGTGTGACCCCATAGACGGCAGCCCACCAGGCTCCCCCATCCCTGGGATTCTCCAGGCAAGAACACTGGAGTGGGTTGCCATTTCCCTCTCCAATGTGTGAAAGTGAAAAGTGAAAGTGAAGTCACTCAGTCGTGTCCGACCCCCAGCGACCCCACGGACTGCAGCCCACCAGGCTCCTCCTTCCATGGGATTTTCTAGGCAAGAGTACTGGAGTGGCTGGCCATTACTGGGTTCTAGGATCCCCCAATTTTTTTTCCTGTTTCTAGAATTATTTTCCGTTTTATTTACATTATATTTTTCGGATTGTAAAACTTACACATACTCAAAGTAAAAAGTGCACAGATCGGTTTGTTTCTTTTTCAATCTGTTTTCCTTTCTTTCTTTTCTTGCTAAGGATCGAACCCATGCACTTGGCAATGAAAGGGCAGAGTCCTAACCACTAGATCACCAAGAAATTCCCAACATTTTCTTTCCCTCTCCCTCATCTGTTTCCCAGCCACCCCCCCTTTTTTTTTTAACCCTCAGCCGGTTTAAATTAATGTTCCCGTTAAAGGTGTTTAACAGCGTGATTATTTTCAGTGGTACCAGTTAGTCATTCAAAATCCTTCTGATTCTCTCCCTTTTGCTAGAGGAAGAGAGCATACTTTTCCCCACTCCCCACCTTGCTCTTTAGGTGCTCTGGTAAGTTTTGTTATTATTGTTATTATCTGACTCATTATTGTCAGAATGAACCTTCTGGGAACTCACATGGTACACCTCCCAAATGCCAGGCCCATCCCTCAGACATAAAGATCCCTTGTTTTTAAACGTTTAGTTTTTATTTTCTTCAGTTATTATTATTTTGGCCATGTTGCTTGGAGTGTGGGATCTTAGTTCCTGCTGACCAGGGGTTGAACCCTTGCCTGTGGCAGTGGAAGCAAGGAGTGCTAACCACTGGACCACCAGGAAATTCCCTAAATCCAGTGTTTTTTAAAAAAGTGTAAGTAAAGTTGCTCAGTCGTGTCTGACTCTTTGTGACCCCGTGGACTGTAGCCTACCAGGCACCTCCGTCCATGGTACTCTCCAGGCAAGAATACTGGAGTGGGTTGCCATTTCCTTCTCCAGGGGATCTTCCCAACCCAGGGATCGAACCCAGGTCTCCTGCATTACAGGCAGATTGTTTATCAGCTGAGTCACCAGGGAAACCCAAGAATATAGAGTGGGTAGACTATCCCTCCTCCATCGGATCTTTCTGACCCAGGAATCAAACCGGGGTTGCCTGCATTGCAGGCGGATTCTTTACCAACTGAGCTACCAGGGAAGCCCTTAATTGGAGTATAATTGCTCAATATTTTTATAGATTATACCCTAAAGTTATTACAAAATAATGACTTTATTTCCTTGTGGTGTACAATATATACTTGTTTATTTTATACATAGTAGTTTGTAGTAGATACAAACTGTTTGTTGTTTAGTCGTTCAATTCTGTCTGACTCTGCGACCCCATGAAACGTAGCCCACCAGGCTTCTCTGTCCATGGGATTCTCCAGGCAAGAATACTGGAGTGGGTTGCCATTTCCTTCTCCAGTGTTTTTAAACGTTCTTTAAAAAGGAACTTTTTTGACTGCTAATACTCTTAAACATTAAAAAAAAAAAAAAAGTAGTACTTGAATCATTCAAGAGAATGTAAGATGAGCATGTGTGTATACATATACACGTTATGTAACATACCAACGTAATGGACCTTGGGAATATACCACACTTCCAAACTAAGAATTAGAACATCACTGATATGACTGGTGTCAAAAAAATGTTAATACCAAAAATGTTATGGACATTGATAATTTCTTGCTACTTCTGGTGTCTGTTGACTGAGAAAACACAAATTATACTACTAATCAAAACAGCTACTGAACATTTCATACAATATTTACTTATTTTAGAGATTACAGCTCCATTTTCATGCATTTGAATAACAGTAGACTGCTATGCGGGCTTCCCCAGTGGCGCAGGGGTAAAAATCCACCTGCAATGTAGGAGATGTGGGAGGGGTGGCTTAGATCTCTGGGTAGGGAAGATCCCCTGAAGGAGGACATGGCAACCCACTGCAGTATTCTTGCCAGAGAATCCCGTGGACAGAGGAGCCTGGCTGGCTACAGTTTGTGGGGTCACAAAGAGTCAGACACGACTGAACACTGCATACACATGTGGGGTCTGCACACAGTGGATGCTTGAAGCTTCATCACTGAACACACCCCAGGTCACCGGGCAAGCTTTCCTCATCTCTGGGATAGATGGGAATCATAATACTGTCTATGTCACAGGGGTTTTCTTTGAGGGTTAAGTGATAAATTATCACGTGTGATGTACTTAACACAGTGCATGGCACATAGCAAAGGGATAAGTGATAATGAGTGTGTGTGTGCCGTGTTTCACTTGTTCAGCCTGTTGAATGCTTGAGTATAGATCTGAAAGACCCCAAAGTCTCCAGTCTTCAGATTGAGAGCCACTGACTGGTCTGTACAGGGGTTTGATCCATGGTTTCTAGAACGGTGCGTCTTCCTGATGCTATCATAAATGACATCTGTACTTTTTTCTCTTTCGCACTCAATGATGAACATGACTATGTAATACACTGGCTTTGATATTTTGTCATTCCAACAAGTCTGGGCACCCCATGAAGTAGAGACTTGACCTTAATATTTCCTTGGGTTTCTGATCTCCTTGGGGGAGAGTGGATGGGATATTTGGTGCCTGTCCTGCTGAAAGAAAGGAGTATTTTCCTTCTTTTAAAAGATAAAATCTAATTTCGCACTTAAGATAAATACATTTTGTTTTGTTTTGCTCCTTGGGGCAGTAAAAGTAGCCTGTCTTCATCCTTCTATGTTTGTACATGAACTGAAATTTGGCTTTGGCCTCATTCATGGGAGTGTCCAGTAACTGAATGCCTCATTTCCACCCTCTCCAAAACCTGTCTGTGATCAAGGATCACGTGCGGGTCCAGGGCATCAGAGCTAATTAGCACAACTGGAACTAGGATCCCCTTTTGGGAGAAATCCAGCCCTGCGTCAGCCTCAGTGGAGAGTGAATGTGTTTACCATCATAAATGAGCTCTGCAGTGACCACAGGAGCAAGGCAGCAGGTCTTACTACTGAGAAATTAAGAAATTATTGTTCCTTTGGTATTACATCAAACTTCTGTAACTGGTCTGCTAATATTTTTAAACGTTTAAATTGTAATAATAACAACAAAAAAAGCTTGTATGAAAGCTCAGATTTACTCTTGAATCCCAAAAGTCCATCTGTATTGGTCACAGTCAGCTCTAGTCAAATATTGACTTTGCTATTTATCCTTTCAGCGTGTAGCCAAAACGTGTACTCAGGAGCACCTCAGAGTTCATCTCTTCCCACAGGCCCTGCAGGTGTGTTGTTCAGCAGCCTTCCTCCCCAAGCCAGCCTCCTTCAGGGACACTATTTTTGGCCATGTCCTTGGGCTGATGGCCTCAGCTTTTTTCCTCCTGGGTTTCTGGGGACCCCTAGCCGGGGGATGGGAGTACTCAGGGATCCCAGGTAGAGGGTGAAGGGGGAAGGGGTATCTTTCTGCACGGGGCTCTGGGTTCCTCAGGGACTTCACTGATGAGTGGCGACGTCCCAACTAGTCTTTCTCAACTTGCACCCACTTAACGCTCACCATCTGTATTACCTATCAGTGGCCAGTTGGTGCAAAGCTATTTATTGAGTGGGTCCGGAGGCCTCCAGGCACGGAGTGGGCGGCTGGGCCCATAGGCTTGGAGCTGCAGGCGACCTTAGGACCCTGGCGCTGAGAGCTGGCGACAGTGCACCAGGCGCTGAACCCAGGGCAGCGCTGCACTTCCCCTCAATGACAGCCCTTCCAGTTGCAAGGCCGCCTGGGATCGCTGGGCTCAGACCCAATCTGTTCGGGTAGCTGCCCTGGATTTCCCATTGTAGGGACCCAGGGACGGAGGGAGGGAGCTTGATCTCATAGCTCCAGCAGAGCCTGTGCTGGCGCGTGTCAGTGTCAGGGGCGTCAGGATGGGTCCCCTCCTTGGGTGTGTTCCAGCCTCCGTGCCCTCTGGTGGCCCCCAGAGTGGCTGCCTAGCGCACGATGGGGCTTAGTACGACTGGGGAGGGGGACAATTTCCGAAGGATAGTGACCCGCCCAAGGCCCCGCCCCAGCGAGGTGGCTAGCGAGGCCCGCTCCTGCTCGGCGGGTGCTTGGAGGACTCCAGTGACTCCGGTCACCCGCCCCGATAGGACTCCCACGGGGAGAACGCGGCGCTGGGTTCTCAGCAGCTGGGCCTGCTTTTCCGCCCTAGTCTTTGTACTTCTGTTTTTGATTGTACCTATGTCATTGTGATAATATTAGGGTCACCTCTTTTCTACGCACTGCTCCTGGCTTTCACCACTCCCCTTCTATCCCTCCCGCTTCTGCCCTCCTGCACCCCATGTGGGTATATGGCTTGATGCTTTAACCACGATTTTGGTAAGACCCAGGTTTATCCCACATAGTGAACACATTTCTAACTAAGGAGAAGAGAGATTTATTGAGCGCCTGCGAGGGCCCTTATCAGCAGTAGGGCCTGCAGGCGCATTGCCTGTGATGCTGTCCAAGGCCCTTAAAGCCCGGATACAAGAAGGGAGGGCAAAGGAAGGACTGCCCTGCTCGGGTCTGCTTCAAGAGTGCAGGATGGCCCGGCCTGTGGAGGGCAGCAGTACTCTGGGAAGGCGTCACAAACACTCAGGGCTTGAGAAGGAGCTTGGAAAAATGGACAATAACATATTTGTTTACTTTTTAAAATTATATATAACATCATGAATGAAATAATGCCATTTACAGTAACATGGCTGGACCTAGAGATTATCAGACTAAGTGAAGTAAATCAGACAAAGACAAATATATCACTTATATGTGGAACATAAAAAAATGATACAGATGAATTTATCTACAAAACAAAAATAAACTCCCAGACATAGAAAACAAACTTATGGTTACCAAAGGGGAAGGCAGAGAGAATAAGAGTTTGGGATTAACATGTACACACTACTGTATATAAAATAGATAACCAAAAAGACCCTACTGTATTGCACAGGAACTATAATCAATATCTCATCATAAAGGAAAAAAATCTGAAAAAGAATATATATATGTATATATATATATATATATATATACAGGTCTAATTGAATCAATTTGTTGTACACCTGAAGTTAACATAACATGGTAAAACAATTATACTTCAGTAAAAAAAATTGAAAGATATAACTAATAATATATAGTTGGATAAAATTTTATATATATATGTACCCACCTGACTACCAGATCAAGGTACAGAACACCTGAGCACCCCAACAGACTTTTGCGTAGCCTCTCCCAAAAGTAACTATCCCTAAGAGTAACTGCTATTCTGACCTCTCCCAAAAGATTAGTTTTGTTTGTTTTTGAACATCATTCAGAAGGAATCAAACAGTATGTACTTTTTTGACCAGTTTCTTTCATTGCACATGATGTCTGTGAAATTCATCCACTGTCTTGCATGTAGAAGTAGTTAGTTACCTTTCCCTGCTGTGTGATACTCGACTATATTGAATATACCACAGTTTTCTTATTGATGATACTGGGGTTGTCTCCAGGTTTTGGGTATTGTGAATAAAGCTTCTATGCACATTCTTGTACATAACTTTTGGTGGACATAAATGCTCATTTCAGTTTGGTATATAACCAAGAAATGGAGCTGCTGGATCATGGGGTTTCTCTTATATTTAGCTTGAGCAGATATTGCCAATTTCCCAGAATCAGGGTATCACGTTACACTTCCACCAAGAGGGTATAAGAGTTCCAGTTGCTGGACACTCTCACCAAAACATGGTATTGTCAGTATTTTCTTTTTTGGCTGCACTGTGGCATGTGGGATCTTAGTTTCCCTGGGATCAAACCCAGGCCCCCTGCACAGAGTCCTAACCACTGGACCACTGGGGAGGTTCCATCAGTACTTTTAATTTTAGTCCGTCTGGAGGATGCAATGCAGTGTAATTTATACTCCTTGATAGTTAATGAAGTGGAACGCATTTTCTTATTGGCCGTCTGGTTGTAGCCTCATTTGTGAAGTACCTTTCAAATCTTTGGGCATATTTTAAAAATTATGATGTCTGTTTTTTTGTTATCAATTTATGGGATTTCTTTATATAGTATAAGTAAGATACATTGCAATAATCTTCTGGTCTGTGGCATGCCTTTTCACTCACATAATGGTATTTATTTTATTTTTTTTTAATTGAGGTATAGTTGATTTACAATGTTAAATACTGCTGTAGAACAGAGTGACTCAGTTATACATATATACATTCTTTTTCATATTCTTTTCTGTTCACATAATGGTATTTTTTGATGAGCATTTAAATTTTAATGGAATTCAATTTATTAATCTATTTTTTTACAGTTAGTGATTTTCCTTAGTAGATTATATTTTTTAGAGCAGTCAGGTTCAAGGAAAACTGAGCAGAAGGCAAGGAGTTTTCCCATATACTCCTGCCCCTCACACATACACAGACCTCCTCCCCATTATCAACACCCCCTCATCAGAGTGGTACAACATATCATGCTTTGAATTTAAAATTCCTCTAGTTCATTGTCAGTATGGAGAAAAGCAATTGACTTTTGTCCATAAACCTGTATCCTGCAACCTTGCTATAATCCCTAATTACTTCCACTAATTTTTCAAAATTTTTTTGATTTTCTACATAAATGACCATGACATCTGTGAACACAGAGTTCCATTTCTTCCTTATTAGTCTCAGGCTAGTGATTTTCCATGTGTGTCTTGTTTAAAAAAATCTTTGTCTATTCCTTGGTCATGAAGATTTGTCTCTATTTCGTTTTTGCTTTTTTAGAATGGAACCTTTTTTTGCTTTATCATTCACATCTAGGTCTATGATCCCTATCTGATTAAACTTTACAAATGGAGTGAGGTAGAATTGAGGTTTATTTTTTCCCTATGAAGGTACAATTAACCGCACACCATTTATTGAAAGACTATCGCTTCCCCTCTGAACTGTGGTGGTTCCTTGGTCATCTGTTGCTGGTGACCATATATTTATGTCTGTTGTGGACTCTTATTCCATCGGTCTGTTAATAATCCTTGTGCCAATGCCTTTGCATCTTGGTTGCTATAGCTTTAAAATGGGTTTTGACATCCAGTTTTATCTTTCTGTGTCAAGATTGCGTTTATTCTTCTAGGTTCTTTGATTTTCCATATACATTTTAGAGTCATCTTGTCAATGTCTTTAAAAAATCTAAGATTCTGATTAGGACTCCATTGAATTTACACATCAAATTAGGAAGATTTGACATCTCAAAATATGGAGACTTTCAGTCCATGAAAGAAAGTGAAAATGTTAGTCTCTTAGTTGTCTGAATCTTCGTGACCCCATGGACTGTAGCCCACCAGGCTCCTCTGTCCATGGGATTCTCCAGGCAAGGGTACTGGAGTGGGTAGCCATTTTCTTCTCCAGGGGATCTTGCCAACCCAGGGATCAAACCCAAGTCTCTTGTATTGTGGGTGGATTCTTTACCATCTGAGCCACCAGTGAAGCCCCTTTCTGTCCATAAACATGATCTATTCTTCCATTTTATTGGGATTCTTTCATTTTTTTCAGCAATGTTTTATATTTTTCAGTGTAGAGGTCTAATGCATCTTTTATTAGATTTATTCCTAGGTAGTTTTTGGTTTGGGTGCTGTTATAAATGCTATTTCCAAAAGTTTATTTTCTGTTTGTTTATTGCCAGGATATAGAATGTACTTACTTTCTATTTATTTAATTGTGATAAAATATACATAACCTAAAATTGACATTTTAACCATTTTTCGGTGTATAGCTCAGGGGAATTAAGTACATTCAAGTTTTTGTACAAACATTCAATTGATTTCTTTTTGTTAACAGCCTTACTGAAATAGAATTCAGACACCATATAACTCATCCATTTAAAGTGTTCAATTCAGAGAGTTCCCTGCAGGTCCAGTGGTAAGGACTATGTATGTTCACTGTGGACGATCTGGGTTCAATCCTTGGTCAGGAAATTAAAATCCTTCAAGCTACACTTCATGGAAAAAATATGTACAATTCAGGGGCTTTTAATATATTCACAGAGTTGTGCAATCACCACTCTAATCCATTTTATTTATGTATTTATTTCGTCTCAAGGTTTGTGGGATCTTAGTTCCCCAACCAGGGATCAAAACCAGGGATCAAACCCAGGTCCCTGGGTCCCCTGCATTGGAAGTGTGGTGTCTTAACCACTGGACTACCAGGGAGGTCCCTACAATTCTTTTTATATCTTCATTACCCTGTAAAGAAATCTCATACCTTTTGGCTGCCACTTCCCAACCATCCTCAGCACCCAGCCCATGAATCCACTTTCTGCGCATAGTCTTAATTCACAGATATTTAGGAGTTAGAAAGAGTGACTGGAGCTTTCTTTGTCTTTAGGCACTGCCTCCCTTTTCTCCTTTTCTTTTTTTGGCAAAGGACGGGGAGGGGGTCTGTGGTCTGGACAATGCCTCCTGTTGCCAGGAGAGGGCAGCAGTCAGTTCCCTATCCTGCAGGTGCAACCTCAGCACCATCTCCTACACTCTTCCAGGGGTCAATGAGTGCCCACCAGGTGCCAAGCTCTGCGCCGGGCACTGGGGGTGCCAAGCTGACTCCCCGCTCTGGAGGAGTCCGTGATCTAAAAGAGTGAGTCGGCATAAAAAGAATGAAATAATGCCCATTAGCAGCCTGCTGAAGCTCCAATACTTTGGCCACCTGATGGGAAGAGCCAACTCATTGGAAAAGACCCTGATGTTGGGAAAGATTACAGGCAGGAAAAGGGGATGGCAGAGGATGAGATGGTTGGATGGCATCACCACCTCGATGGACTTGACCTTGAGCAAGCTCCAGGAGTTGGTGATGGACAGGGAAGCCTGGCGCGCTGCAGTCCGTGGGGTCGCGAAGAGTCAGACAACGGCTGAGCGACTGAACACCACCACCAAGCAGCGCCGTGGACGGACCTAGAGACTGTCATACTGAGTGAAGTGAATCAGAGAAAGACACACATCATGTGACATCACTTATATGTGGACTATAAAAAAGTGGTACAAGTGAGCCTATTACAAAACAAACAGAGTCTCACAGCCCCCTTCCCTGCTGTTTCAGAACCAGCTGAGTGAGCCTGACCCTCCACGGCCAGCTCAGCTGGTTCAAAGGGTGATGGGGAGGGACGGAAAGACTCAGAAGTGCAGGCCACAGAGGGGTCATTGAATGCTGTGCTGCGGAGCCTGGGCCAAAGCCATGGAGGAAACAGGAAGCCACAGGGGTTTAACTAGGGGTTTAACAGGGGTTAAACTAGGGATTTAAACAGGGGTGTAACTAGGAGAATATTGAATGTGTTAGAACACTGCTTCTATGTTTTGGTTTTTTGACCCCGAGGCATGTGGAACCTTGGCTCCCTGATCAGGGATTGAACTTGCACCCTATGCATTGGAAGGCAAAGTCTTAAAGCACTGGGCTGCCAGGGAAGTCCCTATCCTCCATTCTTATTGCTGCTCTTGAGGTCCAAGTCCCTATTGCATTGTCTGGTTTATTGCATAACCCGACTTGTTTCCTGCTTCTGGTCTCTTTCCAAGCTATTCTTCACCCTGCTTCTGGCTTATTATTTCCAAGACACTGCTTTTGCAATTTCACTCCTCTGTTAAAAAAACATTTCAGTGATGTACAAATGGCTTATAAGATAAAGTCTAAACTTGTTAACTTACTGTTTAAAGTTTTGTGGGCTTCCCTGGTGGCTCAGCTGGTAAAGAAACCACCTTCTATATGGGAGACCTGGGTTCGATCCCTGGGATGGGAAGATCCCCTGGAGAAGGGGAAAGGCTACCCACTCCTGTACTCTGGTCTGGAGAATTATACATATACAATCCACGGGGTCACAAAGAGTCAGACATGACTGAGCGACTCGCTTTCACACTTTAAAGTCTTCTACAACCAGACCCCAAGTATTATCATCTATTCCTCCCATGATGCTTCTTACAGAATTCATACCCTAGGCGTGTGTGTGTGTGTGTGTGTGTGTAGAATGGGGAGGGGGGACTTTGAAGAAATAGACCAAAACGCAGTACATTTTTTTGAAGTGTCAAATTTACCTGATGACAATTACTTTAAGACAAGTTTTAAATGTGGAAACAAGCAGTGGTTGTGCAGTAAATGCAACATTTACATAAACTTAAGATTGAAGCATCAGAGACCTTTTCAGGATTTTGATGGGCCTCATTCCAAAGGGCCCATTCTCCAGGGGCTTCCCAGATGGCACTAGTGGTAAAGAATCAGCCTGTCTCTGCAGGAAATGCAAGAGTTGTGGTTCCAATCCTTGGGTTGGGAAGATCCCCTGGAGTAGGAAATGGCAACGCACTCCAGTATTCTTGCCTGGGAAATTCCATGGACAGGGGAGCCTGGTGGAGTGTAGTCCATGGGACCACAAGGAGTATGACACGACTGAACACATACATAGAAGACATTAATCCATGGTTTGTGTTAGGGACTGAATTGTGTCCGATTTAAAAATTAAATGCATTCCAAAGGGTGATAGTACTTTGCCCTTTACAAACTACACCAATCAGTGATAGTTGGAAGTACTGACAAAAAACAGACTCTGGAATCATCCTTTTGTAAATTCCCACCCCCAGGTTTTTACACAACTTGTAACAGTGGCTCTTCTTCTTGAAAACCTTTCCTTCAAGCCTCAGAAACTGTCTCTAAAGTTTCTTATCTTGCCAGGAAATCACACCAATTACCAAGGTCATTCCCAGGGACCATTTAGCATAAAACGCCCCCAGTTGTAATTTCATAGGCCCATCCTGAGATATTGTGATAATAAATATTTTTGGCCCCTGTCCCAGCTCCTAGCAGAACTCCTAAAACCCTTGAAATTTCCCAAGGAAAGAGATACAGGTGTCTCTTGTTATGTTAATGATGTGATTTTGGGGAAACTCCTAGGTAACCAGCCTAAGGTTGTGAGCCAGGAGAACAAACTGGGTGACTGGAAGGTGGGAATGGTCAGGCCAATCCCCAAGCCTCCTGGGAGGGGAGGGGGCTGGAGATGGAGTTCAGTCATCAGTGGGACTTCCATGGTGATCCGGTGGTTAAAACTCTGCCTTCCAATGCAGTGGACACTAGACTAGTTCAGTCCCTGGTTGGGGAATTAAGGTACCATGTGCAGCAGGATGTGTCCACAAAAAAAAAAAAAGGAAGAAATCACCAATGACCAATGCTTTAATAAACTTGTACGTATGTAATGATGCCTCTATTAAATACATGGAAAGATGAAGTTTGGAGTGTTTCTGGGTTGGTGAGCTCATAGAGGTGTGGGGAAAGTGGAAACTCCGCTTCCTCCCCATACACTTGCCCTGTGCATCTCTTCCTCCTGCTGTTCCTGAGTTATGTTTTTTTTACATAAACTGATGTTCTCGTAAGTAAAATGTTTTCCTCAATTCTGTCAGTCTTTCTAGCAGATTAAGCAAACCCAAGGAGGAGCTTGTGGGAACCTCTGATTTACGGTCAGTAGTAGCTTAACAACTGTGGTGCTGGGGAAGACTCTTGAGAGTCCCTTGGACGCAAGAAGATCAATCAATCCTAAAGAAAATCAACCCTGAATATTCATTAGAAGGACTGATGCTGAAGCCGAAGCTCCAATACCTCGGTCACCTGATGCGAAGAACTGATTCACTGGAAAAGACCCTGATGCTGGGAAAGACTGAAGGCAGGAGGAGAAGAGTGCACCGGAGGATGAGATGGTTGGATGGCATCACTGACTCAATGGACATGAATTTGAGCAAACTTTGGGAGATGGTGAAGGACAGGGAAGCCTGGCGTGATGTGGTCCATGAGGTCACAGTCAGAGACGACTGAGCGACTGAACAAGAAGGTGAGCAGCACAGTTGGCGACCTGGCCTTGGGGTTGCTGTCTCGTGTTGCAGTCCTGCGGGGCTGCGCCCCTAACATGTGGGATCCCAGTTACCTGCAGCTAGTGTCAAAACTGGGGTATTGTGTGGTGTTGGGAAACACACACTGGACATGCCCTCAGAAAAGCTCATGGAGTCATGCAGTCCAATCCCTGAGCGAACTAAGAAGAACCATGTCCGAGGAGGTGAAGGAGATGTGCTCTACCCTCCTGACCAGGTGAGCCCCCCGAGGCAGGACTGGGGCCAGTAGCAACAGTCCACAACTTGGCTTCCAGAACTGAGAGTGTCATTTCACGGGGGCTCCGAAGAGCTTCGGTACCATAGTCCTTTATGTCTCAGCGCAGAGAATTCAGGAAGAGCAAAGTGGTAGGTAAGTGACTTACCAGAACAGGACATGTGTGAGGCTTTTGAGAAGGTGGGCAAGAAATGCCATATGCTGAGGACATACTGGCCTACGGTTTTATAATCAAAGGAGAAGTGGGGAGGGGGATAAGACCTTCTCTGTCTTTCTTGAGAAGATGTCATTTTCATTATTAGTTCCTCCTCCAGGTTGAGCAGGGGAGTTTTCTTGTCCCTGCATGGTTAATCTAGGTCCACAAACAATATTATTTTTCATCTGTGCAGAGAGCATGTCCTAGGGATCACTAACTTACTGAGCTCACTGGGCAGGATGTGGGGCTCATGCCACCATTGTTTTATTGTCTGGGGGCATGTCTCGTGCTTCTGTTGCATGGTTGTGTGGCTAAGCACACCTGCTTTCTTGAGTAATCATTAACTTACAAGAGTCTCCCATCTTTCTACTTAGAATCCCTTAGTGGGATTAACTATTTAATCAGTCTGTCTCAACCCTGCTGAGGTGGGCTGGGGAGGTGCTGTCCATTCTAGAGGTAAAATAACTGGGTCTCACATTAAGGTCAGACAGGAGCAGGGTCTATGACCAGATTGAACTTCGGGGCTGCTCACCCTCCACACTGCGTGGTGGTCCATGGGATTGCAAAGAGTTGGACACGACTGAGCAACTGATCAACCCTCCACATGGCAGGGTCAATTTCATGACAGGGGGTTGTGGTGAGGGAAAGTACAAGGCTGACTGCAGGACTGAGCCGGGAGCACAGCGGCTGTCTTCTGATTGGTTGGAGATTAGGTAACAGGGCAGTGTTTCAGATATCTTCAACCTTCTGATTCCAGACAATCTGGGTTTCACGTGCTTGTGCTCAGCTTGTAGCCACCATCCTCCCCGGGGTGAGGGTCTCAGTTCCCACAGAACTGCTCAAAGATGGGTGTCAGATTATTATGTATACGTCTTGAGGAGGCTCTAAGGCTGTTTTATCAATGAATGATGGTCCTAACTTCTGTTTAACTGCTCTTCCTGTTTCTGTGTTCCTTTATCAGTAATTGCTGCTGCCTTCCCTGTGGAACTTAGGAAGGGTGTCAAAAGACCAAAGCCTTTCTCTACAAACAAGAACGAGAACACGGAGAGGCTTTTTCACCTGGGAGGTCCCTGTGGGGTGCTGCTGGGTTCCAATCCCTTTTCTTGCATACTTTTCAATCCTGAGGGCAACAGGTGCTGGATAAGAAAGGGAATAAAGTTTTAGATAAAGAGGTTAATGAAATACTGGGCAGAGGAAGCTGGTTTTACCAGGCTTGGTTCCAGGACCAAAATACAGGCTTCCTTAGTGAGCTACACTCCTGGTCCTTAGGTGGTTGATGTGCTAGGTCGGTTCAGTCGCATCTGTTTGCGACCCCCATGGACTGTAGCCCACCAAGCTACATGGGATTCTCCAGGCACGAATACTGAAGTGGGTTGCCTATGCTCTCCTGCAGGGGATCTTCCCAACCGACGGATCGAACCAGTGTCTTTTAAGTCTTCTGCACTGGCAGGCGGGCTCTTTACCACTAGCGCCACCTGCTTGATAAACATGGTCAATTGAAGTCAACCGACTGCGCTCAGTATTTATGGCTGCCAGCTGGCAAAGAAACACCCGCCACGGATGGCGGCGGAGGGCGCAGAGGTGGGTACAGAGTCCAGATCACGATTTCTCCGCTGGGGTTCCCGCCCCAGCTGAATCCGCCCGGCACGCGCAGAGACCCCAAACGCAAACTCAACGCCCAGGAGAGCCAAGGAGCGCGCACGCGCAGTGACCCCGGAGCGCAGCGGCGGGGCGCTCTACTTGGCTACAGAGACAGAGGCCCGGACTAGCCGGCCGCGCAAGCACAGTGGCGCAACACGGGGACCCGCCCCACCGAGCCCCGGGGTGCGCATGCGCAGTGCTGCGGGGGGCGTGCTGCGCGGCGTGCTGCCCTGGAAGACGCTGACACCGGCGAGAAGCCGGAGTTTCAGGTTCAGCGGTGTCCGCCTGGACTGCTCGCCGGTCTGGCCTCGGCGGAGCCGCCCTGCCGACGAGGAAGGTGAGCGCGGTGCCGAGGACGTGGAGCGAGATGAGAAAGGGCAGACTGGTGGATATGCCGGGGAGCGGGACTGGCCGGTGGCGGGAAAGCGTCCTGGGGCGGGGCCGCCGTGTGATCGACAGGCCGGGCACTAATGGGAGGGCGAGAGAGGCCGCGAGCTGGCGGCCGCGGGGCGGTTCCGCCGGCGGTGCTCAGCGCGCTTTGCACGTGGTAGTACCTGCTGGTCCCTGCAGGGCCACCGAATCCGCCGTTCCCCGTCCCCTGCAAGGGACAGAGTCCCTTGGACTGCACGGAAATCCAACCAGTCCATACTAAAGGAAATCAGTCCTGAATATCCATTGGAAGGACTGATGCTGAAGCTGAGACTCCAGTACTTTGGCCACCTCATGCGAAAACCTGACTCATTGGAGAAGACCCTGATGCTGGGAAAGATTGAAGACAGGAGGAGAAGGGGACGACAGAGGATGAGATGGTTTGATGTCATCGCCAACTCGATGGACATGAGTTTGAGTAAACTCCGGGAGCTGGCGTTGGGCAGGGAAGCCTGGCATGCTGCAGTCCATGGGGTCGCAAAGAGTCTGACATGACTGAGCAACTGAACTGACTGCCCCCTGCAGCTGGGGAAACGGAATCAGAGATGTGGACTTCAGTGGGGATACAGGCGGGATCCCAATTTGGGCAGTATGACCCCCAGAGCCATCCTGCCACTTGGCGAATCCGGGTGGAGCAGTAGCCGGCCAGGAGGACTGGGACGGATGGAATTGACCAGACTGTGGGAGGCAGTGCCATGAAAAGTGCAGCTAAATCGTCACACAGTGTGACAGCTCCGAGGGCGGAGCTGGGTGGGAGACAGAAGCAAGACGAGGACGTAGGGTTGGGGCCAGCTGGCAGCTCTCAGCCCCGCCACCCCAGATTCACAGCAGATGGGCTAGAGCTGGGTTGTCTCTCACCTGTGTGGAGTTAGAGTGCTTTAGGAGGGGGACAGTAGGATGGTACCTGGAACACAGGCATCTCACCTGCTCAGGCTGCCATAGGCTGGGAGGCCTGAACAGAGAACTTCTCTCTCCCAGGTCTAGAGGCTGGGAAGTCCAAGGCCACCAGTCCTATAGGGGTCAGGACCCCACTATTAGGACTCCATTTAATCCTAATTACCTCCTTCATTTAATGTTAAAATGTTAGTCGCTCGGTAGTGTCTGACTCTTTGTAACTGCGTGAACTGTAAGTCCACCAGGCTTCTCTATCCATGGGATTTCCCAAGCAAGAATACTGGAATGGGTTGCCATTTCCTTTTCGACATTTAATGTTAATTACTCCCTAAAAGCTCTTTCTCCAGATACAACCTCACAATGAGGGTTAGGGCTTTTAACACATGAATTTGGGGTAAGGGGAACACCATCAGTCTGCAGCAAGTTTGTACCCAGGTAAATAAGTGATCATCGAAGACTGAAAAAAATGAGCACTTTCAGGACTTGTGTGTACCCTGATGCTGGGAAAGATTGAAGGCAGGAGGAGAAGGGGACGACAGAGGATAAGATGGTTGGATGGCATCACCGATTCAGTGGACGTGAATTTGAGTAAACTCCAGGAGTTGGTGATGGACAGGGAGGCCTGGCGTGCTGCAGTCCATGGGGTCGCAAAGAGTCGGACACGACTGGGCCACTGAACTGAACTGTGTACCTGAGATTCCTTCTTGTGTCTTAACCCATTGAGTGAGCATGAGATTGCCGTTCCTGCTTCCCTGGTGGCTCAGAGGTTAAAGCATCTGCCTCCAGTGCGGGAGACCCGGCTTCGATCCCTGGGTCGGGAAGATCCCCTGGAGAAGGAAACGGTAACGCACTCCAGTATTCTTGCCTGGAGAATCCCATGGACGGAGAAGCCTGGTAGGCTACAGTCCACGGGGTCGCAAAGAGTCGGACACGACTGAGCGACGGAAGGAAGGAAGGAGTGTCTTCACACTGGTGGGGAATTCTAGGGACAACTTGTGTGTGTGTGGGCTCATGTCCAGGCAACCAGCCTGAAGAGATTGGAAAAAGTTATACCAAACATCTTTAAACAGCACTTAGTGAATCCTTTATACTTGGATTTAGCTAAACCCTTTTTTCACTTATGGTTTAGCTTGTGCTGCTCCTGGAATAATGAGATCCCTAATTACCACCCACAGAGAAGTGAAATAATAATTACTTTTGTTCTTTATTGTTTCGTGTTGTCATTCTAAAGTTTAGTAACCAAGTCTTTTCATCCTACTTAGCCTGGTGGGAGGAAGATTAGAAATCTACAGCTCAGGAGCTCAGAGGCTGCTGCTGCTGTTTAGTCGCTTTGTTGTGTCCGACTCTTTTGTGACCCCACAGACTGTAGCCTGCCAGGCTGCTCTGCCCAGGCAAGAATACCAGCTGCTGCTGCTGCTAAGTCACGCCAGAGTGGGTAGCTATTCCCTTCTTCAGGGGGATCTTCCTGACTCAGGGATCAAGCCCAGGTCTCCTGCTTGGCAGGCGGATTCTTTAACCACTGAGCCACCTGGGAAGCCCCGGCTCAGAGGCAGATATATCTGCCTCTTAAAATCTTGGATTCAAGCCCTTGCTGAGTGATTGTGAGCAAATCACTTAACTTTTCTGAGCCATGGTTTCTTCAGCTGTGAAATAGAACTAATAAAAATCCTGACTGCATAGGGTTGTGAGGTTATATGGAAACAGTTTGAAACCATCAAAGAATTGGCCCTTGAACTAGATACTGAAGTCATAGATCTCCTCTCCCCATCCCTCTGAAGAACAGAAACCCCCTCCTACAGCCCCTACCTCAGACTGGCTATTCATTTATCACCTGTTTATTGATTGCCTGCTAACTCCCAGAGCACCTGTTCTGAATGCTAGGGGCAAGGAAGAGCAAGGCAGACAAGGTTCCTCCTTTTATGCTACTTAATTCTAGTGGGGGAGGACAGTAAATAAGTTCAGATAGTGCTGAGAGCTATGAACAACAAAAATACAGTGTTTCAAATAATGAGATAAAAGAATGACAAAGCAGAGCTGTGTGTGTGTTTGGAGGGGAGGTGTTTGTGGCAAATAGAGTGAGAGGACTCTGAGGAGCTGAGTCCTAAATGTCCAGGACTCCAGTCCCCAAGCAGAGAGGGACGGCAGGCACACGGCCCAGGCTGATTAGGTGACGACTCAGTCAGAGGTCTCTAGGCTGTCGAGCAATCCATCTTTAAAGACAGGAGAGTTGCAGGGCAGGGACAGAGATGCAGATGTAGAGAACAGACGAGCGGACACGGGGTGAGCGGGGAGGAAGGGAGAGTGGATTCACATATAGGCACTGTCACGTGTGAAACGGATAGTGGGAAGCTGCTATACAGCGCAGGGAGCTCAGCTTGGTTGCTCTGTGATGACCTCGAGGGGTAGAATGGAGGAGGGCTGGGAGGGATATCCAAGAGAGAAGAGATGTATGTATCCATATATACGTATCCATTAGCTCATTCCCGTCATTACAAGTTAAGTGTTAGTCACTCAGTCATGTCCAACTCTTTGCAACCCCATGGACTGTACTCGCCAGGCTCCTCTGTCCATGGAATTTTCCTGGCAGTGGGTTGCCGTTCTCTTCTCCAGGAAATCTTCCTGACCCAGGGATTGAACCCAGGTCTCCCTCATTGCAGGTTAGTTACTATCTGAGCCACCAGTTAAATGCCAATTAAAAAATAAAAAATAAAAGGGTTGGGGGGGGGGTGGTCCAGTTTCTCTCCTGGGATTTAGAACTAGGAAACAGAAGACTTTGCTTGACAGTGGGAGCTGAAGCCAGAAGGTTAAGGGGGCTGCAGAGGCAGCGTGCAGGCCAGTGTCAGGGTAAAGCTGAAGCCGCAATTGAGCAGAGGAGGCCGGGCAGGCTCCACATGGCATGTGTTGGAGCAGAAGAACTGGGGATCCAAAGGCATTTACTGCTGGTGGACTTCCTGGAACCGTCTTAAAACCTGAACCACTCTGCAGTTCTAGCCTGCAAGAAGTACTACTCTGTCCATGGCTTCTGCTCTTGGATTTCCCAGATCGGCTGTATTCTTAATCTCCAAGTATATATCTTTTCAGTAAATCTCCCTTTTATTGATGCTAGTTCTCTTTTGCCAACATGAGTTGGACTAGACCAGCCATGTGAACCTGGGCTTGGATCCCTGGGTTTCCTTTCTGAGCTGAGTCTTTGAACAGTTATTTAATTTCTGTAAGTGTCAGGATCCAACAACTATATCCTTACTGTGTTGTGCCGATTAAACAAGAGGACAAAAATAGAGGGGCCTGTGGAGTATTTAACACAGGGCGGGTATTTGGGGTTTGTTAGGGCCTGTCTCCTTTCCCTCCGTGTTTTATTGGGTTTTTGATTACAGGCCCACCTCTGCTATTGAACTGTCCTGGTTTTGTCATCCTTATTTTTATCGTTCCACCTCAGTCCTCGTTTTAACTACCCCTAAACTCTTAACTGGAAGAACACCGTGCAACTCCCTCTCCTCATAAATGAATCAACATGGTCACTGGTCTTCTGAGGTCTCTTGTGTAGCAGAGGTGTACATGGGATTTAGATTTATTCATATTTGTACTGAGGTGAGCTGGTCCTGTTTACCTAGCTCAGAGCAGTGACTTCCAAAGAGAGAGCACAGGGGCCAGGATGGAAGATGGTGACTAAAGGAAGAAAGGGTGTGTAAAAGCTGTCTCAGAGAAGCCAGGGTCAGAAGAGGAAAAGATGGAATAAACACGAAATCGGGAGGTGTGGCTGGGAGGCGTGGCCGAAGAAAGCGTAATGGCGCAGAAATAATGACAGGCCATCCAGGGGTAATCTCCAGGCCCTTAGAAATGTGTGCAGGCAGGTAGAGCGGCAGGGGTTTCTGTTAGGGCTGCCTGGGCCAAGTTCCCGTGTCCAGTTTTGATGAGTGTCTCTGGATGAAGTGCGACTCTGGCCAGGCCTCATGGGGATGCCCACAGTTTGAGAGAGCATGATCTTTGCTTGCCAAAAATGGTCCCCCCTGGGGAGAAAGTGGGTAACTAGTACTGAGGCTGCTCTTAGGAACTGTTCTAGACCTCAGGCCGGTGCTTGCCCATCAGAGAGCTGCCGGCTTTCTTTCCCTCCAGGATTATGGCCGACAAGACCCAGGAGACTGGTGGCGTCCACTTCCCGTTTCCCTTCACACCATATGCCATCCAGAAAGACTTCATGGCAGCGCTGTACCAGGTGCTGGAGGCTGGCAAGATTGGGATATTTGAGAGTCCAACCGGCACCGTAAGTGTGACCAGTGGGGGCCTTCTGTCTTGCTCTGGGCACACAGCTGAGAAACACAGAAATTACTCTGGCTTACTCACAGATCAAACATGGGTTTATTCTCCACAAACTGGGTCAGCAAGGGCCAGAGTAACCCAGTCTGGAGCCCCTGAGTTTGCCTTCCTTGCCTGGAAGGAGGGGGTTTATTAGAGGTTGACCACTGAGGACTGTTGGGGTCCGGCTCCTCTCTTGCACTTTCTTGTTGCAGCAAGTGCCGTGTGACAGTGGGCTGCCCGTGTGGGCGTTGCTGTGACCTCCTGGAGGACCTTTCGGGCCTCGCCTCTGTGTCCCTGCCATCTGGGGAGCTTGGCCCAGTTGGCCCGGGGTGGTAATATGTGTGCTGACTGAATGAACAGAGGACGTGACTCATGTCTTCTCATCCGCTGATGGAGTGTGTCATCTTCTCCTGGGGAGACACAGACGGGGCTGCTCTCCTGGTTCCGTTTTGTTCTTTCAGACGCAGTGAGTGGGAGGGACTCCCTCCTGCCGATTCACACTGTGTGGGTCACGAAGATGCTATGCGGGATGAGGATGCTGTGCGGGATGAGGATGCTGTGCGGGTTGAGGAGTTGTTAAAGCAGCATCTTTCTGCCAGTCTCCAGCCCTCCATTTACAGCCAGTGCACATGGGGAATTCCCTGGTGCTTCCACTGCAGGGTTATGGGTTTGATTCCTGGTTGGGGAACTAAGATCCCAGGTGCCATGCAGCATGGCCAAAAATAAATAAATAAATGAAGCGCATGGGACTTCTCCCCTCCCAATCCACTGAAAGACTGACCGGGATCGGAAGCAACTTCCTGCAAATAGATCTGAGGACATTCAAGTCCTCATCTGACCATCTGCCTCACCTGATGTCATGAAGCATCTTTTCCTCTCTCTCTCTCTTTTTTTCTTTATTTTTTATAGTTTTTTTTGTATTTATTTTTGGCTCTGCTGGGTCTTCATTTGCTGCTTTGGCTTTTTTCTGGTGGTGAGTGGGGGCTACTCTCTAGTTGCACTGTGCAGGCTTCTCATTGCAGTGGCTTCTTTTGTAGCAGAGCACGGGCTCTAGGGCATGTGGGCTTCAGTAGTTGCAGCTCCCAGACTCTAGAGCACAGGCTCAGCAGCTGTGGTGCATGGGCTTAGTTGCTTTGCAGCATGTGGGATCTTCCCAGATCAGGGATGGAACCCGTGTCTCCTGCATTGGCAGGTGGATTCTTTACCACTGAGCCATCAGGGAAGCTCTATTTATTTATTTTTGGCCACGCCATGCAGCATGTGGATCTTGGCTCCCCGACCAAGGAGCAAAGCTGCACCCCCTGTTTGGACGCGTGGAGTCTCAACCCCTGGGCCACCAGGGAGGTCCCTTGTCCTCCTCTCTTTAAAGTCACACGAAACATTGAATCAAAGAACAGTGTGTGTAGTTTAAAAAGTCACATTTATCAAACTTGGTTCCTTGGGCTGGTGCATTGGCTGTGGTCACTGGGGCCTCTTGCCGTAGGTAAGATAGAGCTTTCTGACCACCTCTTTCTCCTCCCTCTGCCCACCCTCCTGCTGCAGTTACATATTTTCGTCCTCTTTTTTTTTTTTCTCTTGAATAACTTTTAAGTCAGTAATTGTCTTTCAAAGGTTTGTGTCACTTTCCGTGTACTTACACCTGTTCCTCTTCTCACCATCTAGTGTTGTCTCAACATTACAACTTATCATACAGTCATCCTCTTTGCCTGCCTGCCGTGGCTGCCGTGAGAAAACACCACAGACGGTGGCGTACATGTGGGAATTTATGGTCTCACCGTCTGGAGACTAGACATCCAGAATCAAGGTGTCGGCAAGGTCCCTCCTGAGGGCCTGGGGGAAGGATCTGTCCACGCCCCTCTCCTGGGCATGTGGACAGCAAGCTTCCTCCCATCTCTTCACATTGTCTGCCTTCGTTGCTTCTGTGTCCACATTTCCCCTTTTTATCGTGCAAGGGTACTGTTTTATACATGGGCTTCCCTGGTGGCTCAGCTGGTAAAGAACCTGACTGTCGATACAGGAGATGCAAGAGACATGGGTTCAATCCCAGGGTCGGGAAGATCCCCTGGAGAAGGGAATGGAAACCCACCCAAGTGTGCTTGCCTGGGAAATTCCATGGATAGAGAAACCTGCCGGGCTACAGTTCGTGGGGTTGCACAGAGTCGGACACGACTGAGAACATACACACAGACACTGTCCCTCTGGATCACGGCCCACCCCCTCTTAACTCAGGATATCTGTTTTCAAGCAGGGCCATGTTCTGAGACACTGGGGTCAGGGGGACACAATTCAACGCATGTCAGTGACCTCCAGGGAAAAGTCTGATGTTTAAACCAACAGATGTACTCTCCAGAACAATTGGTTTGCTTAAAAATTTCATAGCATTGGGACTCCCAGGGCCGATCAGCTTCTGTCTGCACAGATATGTTGACTGCATCTCTGCCTCAGCAGGTTGTATCCAGGATTTCATGACGTGCCCCTTTTTTGCAGGGGGGGAGCTTAATTCATTTTCTGGGCTATTTATTCATGCCATTTCTATTTATTTCTATTTATTTGTGCCATTTCTATTTATTTATGCATTCTTCTCATTGTGATGACTTGCGGTAGTTACAGATAGCTTGATAAGCCTCTTTTATTCTTTGAAGAAGAGTGAAGACATATAATTAAAGAATTTCACTTTTCTTTTTCTTTTTTTCTTAGCTGTGCTCTAGGAAAAGGCCAGTTCCCTTCCCTTTTCTTCCTTTCAGAAGCAGGTCTTGGCGCGCCCTCTGATACTTAACGTCAGATGCTTTATTACAACAGGAAAGGTCATTTGGGAAGCTGGGTCTCTTGGCTTCTATGTTTTAGAGGATTTTTCTTCCTGTAGGGAAAGTCCCTGAGTCTCATCTGTGGGGCCCTCTCCTGGCTCCGCGACTTTGAACAGAAGAAACGCCAAGAGGAGGAGCGTCTGCTGGAGGCTGGAGCCCCCGCCTCGAACAATGGGCTGGCCCCAGCCCCGGGTCTCCCATCCTCCTGCCAGGGGAGCCCAGGCACCCCAGAGGCCACCGGAGAGCCTGAGTGGATCACTCAGTTTGTGCAGAAGAAGGAAGAAAGGGACTTGGTGGACCGATTGAAGGTGAGATTGGATTATGGGAGGTGATGTGATCTGGGAAACAAGGCATCTGTGGTGACTGCAGGTGAATCCCAAGGCTGGACAGCATGTGTCCTTGCTGTGTGTCCTCTGGCCACCTCCCAAGTGGATGGTGCTGCGCCCCCACTGTCCATGTTAAGCTGATGTCACCAGGCTTTCTCTAGGTTGGCGTTCACGAGTACGTGCTAAGTCAGTTCAGTCGTGTCTGACTCTGTGCGACCCCATGGACTGTAGCCCACCAGCTCCTCTGTCCATGGAGTTCTCCAGACAAGAATACTGGAGTGGGTTGCCATTCCCTTTTCCAGGGGATCTTCCCGACCAAGGGATCAAACCCGGGTCTCCTGCATTGGCAGGTGGGTTCTTTACCACCAGTTCCTTTTCATTGCTGGGAGAGGAACCACACCGTTGCCAGTGGCAGCACGGACCTGGCTTCCCTGGCATCGGACCCCTTAAGGGCCATGCTGAATGGAGAGTATGTCCTTTCTACAGTGAGCCCAGGGGCTCAGGGTCTGCTGTCCTTGCTGTAGCCGACTGGAGGCCAGCAGGGCAGGGCAGGCTGCCCAGAGGCGAAAAGCCCTGGACTGGGGCACCCCGGCTCCAGAAGGGCCCTGCTCTGGGGCTTCCTACAGGAGTCTCCTTTCTGGCTTCCCCCCTCCAGGAGGAGCAGGTCCGGAGGAAGAAGCGAGAAGAGCGCCTGCAGCAGATCCGTCACAACGTGAAGCTCCGGTTCACGGCCAAGCGCATGGTGAGTGTGGTCCCCAGGACCACGTCCAGGCAGCGTCCGTCCATGCGACTGGTTGGGGTGAGCAGCCAGGCCCTCGGCCCCTTCCCCGGGAGCGGGGCAGCCTGAGCTGAAGGACTGGTCCTGGGGCGTTGGCACCAGTCACTCGAGGCCCATGTCAGTGGCGGGCGCACTGCCCTTGGCCGTGGCCTCCTGGTGCTGCCTCGTTGGAGTGGGGCACTGGCACCAGGGTTTCTTTCTCTTTGCCCCACAGAGACAGGAAGATGAGGAAACAGAGCGTCTGCTCCGGCTCAGCAGTGAGATGCTGGCCACAGGCACAGAGCCTGAGCAGGTGGCCTCAGCGGAGGAGGAGCTGGTCCTCGCGGAGTATGAGAGCGACGAGGAGAAAGGAGTGCCCAGTGGGTAAGAGCATCACCTCCACCCACCGCCCTGCCTGGCTCTGCGCAGGTTTCCAGGGAGCAGCTCCTTCCTCCACCCCAAGAGGCGGACCCTTCTTCTGTAGTGAGGCCCCTCTTCATGGCATGGAGGATGCCCACAGTGGCAAGCCCTTTCTCTGCCAGCTCAGGCAGCTCCCTCCTTTCAGCGGGGTTTGCATCTCGGCTCTACATTCAGGGCACCGTGGTCCAGCAGGGTGCCAGGCCTGGGCCAAGGCCACAAGCCAGGGATTTTGACCCCACTGGTCTGACTCTAAGTCTCAGGCTCTATCACCAAGTCAAACTTTGTAAGGCTTGTGAGGTAAGCCCTTGAGTTGTCATCAGGCTGAGTTTTTCTTAACCTCAGGCTTCTGTTGGTCCATGCTCATAGGTTTCTAATTTGTAAGCTGTTATTTCCTGAGTGGAGTAGAAATGCTGGTTTTGATTTGCATTTCTGTGTTGATTAGCGATGTTGAACACCTTTTCATGTTCAGCTCTGCTCAGTCGCTTATTTGTGTCCGACTCTTTGCATCCCCATGGACTGCAGCACGCCAGGCTTCCCTGTCCTTCACCAACTCCCAGAGCTCCCTCAAACTCAACTCCATTGAGTTGGTGATGCTGTCCAACCATCTCATCCTCTGTCATTCCCTTCTCCTCCTGCCTTCAATCTTTCCCAGCATCAGGGGCTTTTCCATTGAGTCAGCTCTTCGCATCAGGTGGCCAAAGTATTGGAGTTTCAGCTTCAGCATCAGTCCTTCCAATGTCCTTCCAGTCACAGATGGTGACTGCAGTCATGAAATTAAAAGACGCTTGCTCCTTGGAAGAAAAGCTATGACCAACCTAGACAGCATTTTAAAAAGCAGAGACTTTTGCTGACAAAGGTCCGTCTAGTCAAGGCTATGGTTTTTCCAGTAGTCATGTATGGATGTGAGAGTTAGACTGTAAAGAAAGCTGAGCGCCAAAAAATTGATGCTTTTGAACTGTGGTGTTGGAGAAGACTCTTGAGAGTCCCTTGGACTCAAGGAAATTAAACCAGTCAATCCTAAAGGAAAGGACTGATGCTGAAGCTGAAGTTCCAATATTTTGGCCACCTGATGTGAAGAATTGACTCATTGGAAAAGACCCTGATGCTGGGAAAGATTGAAGACAGGAGGAGAAGGGGACGACAGAGGATGAGATGGTTGGATGGCATCACCGACTTGATCGACGTGAGTTCGAGTGAGCTCTGGGAGTTGGATGGACAGGGAGGCCTGGCGTGCTGCGGTCCATGGGGGTGCAAAGAGTCAGACACAACTGAGTGGCTGACTGAACGGATGGGACTGGATGCCATGATCTGAGGTTTTTGAATGTTGAGTCTCAAGTTAGCTTTTTCACTCTCCTCTTTCACTTTCATCAAGAGGCTTTTTAGTTCTTCGCTTTCTGCCATAATGGTGGTGTCATCTGCATATCTGAGGTTATTGATATTTCTCCCTGCAGTCTTGATTCCAGCCTGTGCTTCGTCCAGTCCAGCATGTCGCATGATGTCCTCTGCATGGAAGTTAAATAAGCAGGGTGACAATATACAGCCTTGACATACCCCTTTCCCAGTTTAGAACCAGTCCCTTGTTCCATGTCCGGTTCCAACTGTTGCTTCTTGACTTGCATACAGATTTCTCAGGAGGCAGGGAAGGTGGTCTGGTATTCCCATCTCTTGAAGAATTTTCCACAGTTTGTTGTAATCCACACAGTCAAAGGCTTTAGTGTAGTCAATGAAGCAGATGTTTTTCTGGAATTCTCTTGCTTTTTCTGCGATCCAGTGGATGTTGGCAATTTGATCTCTGGTTCCTCTGCCTTTTCTAAATCTAGCTGGAACATCTGGAAGTCTTGGTTCACGTACTGTTGAAGCCTGGCTTGGAGAATTTTGAGCATTACTTTGCTAATGTGTGAGATGAGTGCAATTGTGCAGTAGTTTGAACATTCTTTGGCATTGCCTTTCTTTGGGATTGGAATGAAAACTGACGTTTTCCAGTCCTGTGGCCACTGCTGAGTTTTCCAAATTTGCTGGCATATTGAGTGCAGCACTTTCACAGTGTCATCTTTCAGGATTTGAAATAGCTCAACTGGAATTCCAGCACTCCACTAGCTTTCTTCATAGTGATGTTTCTTAAGGCCCACTTGACTTTCCCATTCCAGGATGTCTGGCTCTAGGTGAGTGATCACACCATCATGGTTATCTGGGTCATTAAGATCTTTTTTGTATAGTTCTTCTGTGTATTCTTGCCACCTCTTCTTAATATCTTTTTCTTCTGTTAGGTCCATACCGTTTCTGTCCTTTATTGTGCCCATCTTTGCATGAAATGTTCCCTTGGTATCTCTAATGTTTTTGAAGAGATCTCTAGTCTTTCCCGTTCTGTTGTTTTCCTCTGTTTCTTTTCTCTGATCACTGAGGAAGGCTTTCTTATCTCTCATTGATGTTCTTTGGACTCTCCATCAGATGGGTATATCTTTCCTTTTCTCCTTTGCCTTTCCCTTCTCTTCTTTCCTCAGCTATTTGTACGGCCTCCTCAGACAACCATTTTGCCTTTTTGCATTTCTTTTCCTTGGGAATGTTTTTGATCACGGCCTCCTGTGAACCTCCATCCATAGTTCTTCAGGCAGTCTATCAGATCTAATCCCTTGAATCTGTTTGTCACTTCCACTGTATAATGGTAAGGAATTTGACCTTCTCATGTTCCTGTTGGCTGTTTGTATGTTGCTTTGGAATAATGTTCATTCAGTTCCCCTGCCCATTTTTAAATTGGATTATATGGCTTTTTGTTTGGTTGGTTTTTTGCTGTTGAGTTGTAGGAGTTGCTAATATATTTTGGAAATTAACCTCCTATCAGATGGATGATTTTCAAATATTTTCTCCCATTCCATAGGTTGACTTTATTTTGTTGATTTTTTTTTCTTTTGTCCGGAAACTTTTTAGTTTGAAGTAGTCCCTCTTGTTTATCTTTGCTTTGTTGCTTATACTTCTCGTATATTCAAAAAAGTCATTGCCAACACCAACGTTAAGGAGCTTGTTTCCTGTGTTTTCTTCTAGGAGTTTTGTGGTTTCAGGGGTTACATTTTAAGTCTTTAATCAAGTTTGAGTTAATTTGTGAGTGGTATGTGATATGTGTCTTATTTCATTCTTGTGAATATCTAGTTTTCCCAGCACCGTTTGTTGAAGAGACTGTCTTTTCTCCATTTGGTATTCGTGGCCCCTTTTCAGATTAGTTCACTGTATACACAGGGGTTCATTTCTGGGCTCTCAGTTCTGTTCTGTTGGTCTGTGCATCTGCTTTTATGCCAATTGTTCTTCCAATCATTAAGTCACGTCTGAGTCTCTGCAACCTCATGGACTGCAGCACTCGAGGCTCCTCTGTCCTCCACTGTCTCCCGGAGTTTGCTCAGATTCATGTCCATTGAGTCAGTGATGCTATCTAACCAACTCATCCTCTGCCACCTTCTCCTTTACTGAAATTGTTTATTAGTTCTAACAGTTTTTGGGTCACGTCTTCACGGATTTCTACATATAAAATCATGTCATCTGAAAACAGACAATTCATTTCTTCCTTTCCAAATTGGATGCCTTTTACTTCTTTTTCTTGCCTGATTGCTCTGGCTAGGACTTCCAGTACTGTGCTGAGCAGGAGTGGTGAGAGTGGGCCCCCTTGTGCCTGATCTGAGAGGAAAAGCCTTTACCACTGACTGTGATGTGACCTGTGGGCTTGTCACAAATGGCCTTCATTGTGTTAACGTAGGCTCCTTCTCTTCAGTTTCTTGAGAATTTCTATCATGAGAGGACATTGATTACATTTTTAGAGCTATTAGCTTTTTTTTTTTTTAACAGAAATTTTATTTATATTTGGCTGTGCTGGGTCTTCACTGCTGTGTGGGCTTTTCTCTAGTTGCAGCAAGTGGGGGCTACTCTCTAGTTGCAGTGCTTGGGCTTCTCTTGTTGCAGGGCATGGGCTCGCGGGTGTGTGGGCTTCAGTAGTCGCAGCTCCTGGCTCCAGAGCACAGGCTTTTCAGTCATGGTGCATGGGCTTGGTTGCTCCGCGGCATGTGGGGTCTTCCCAGATCAGGAATCAAACCCGTGTCTCCTGCGTTGGCAGGTGGATTCTCTATCACTGAGCCACCAGGGAAGCCCCAGATGTTGACTTTTGTTAAATGCTTTTCTTACACCTATTGAGATGATCATACAATTTTTTTAATCTTTCATTCCACTAAGTGATTTATGACATTTATTGATTTACTTATATTGACACACCTTTGTATCCGAGGGATAAATCCTACTTGATCATGAAACATGATGCATTCACATGCTGGTTTGCCGGTGTTTTTGTTGAGGATTTCTGTGTCTGTATTCAGTGGGGATCTTGGCCAGCAATTCTCTTTTCCTCTGTGTCATTATTGACTTTGGTATCAGAGTGACACTGGCCTCATGAAATGAGTTTGGGACTGATCCCTCCTCTTCAGTTTTTTTTGGAAGCATTTGAGAATGATTGGCATTATTTCTTTATTTGGTAGAATTGACCTGTGAAGCCACCTGCCCTGGGGCTTTTCCGTGTTGGTGCTCAGAGGCCTGCCCTGAGCCACAGGTTTCAGCACCTGGACAAGAACTGACACTTGTGACCCCACCCAGGGCTAAGGTGCCAGGCTGCTCTCCATACTCCATCCTGCTTTGGGGAGACAGGAGCAGCTAGTGCCCCACGGCCCTTCCTCCCCATCCCTGGATTGCTAGCCTGCTGTCCTGCTTCTTGCCCGGGGGCCCCTGGGGGACATGGTAAAGAACTCGAGTGCAGTCTGTCAATATTCAAGCAGAGAGTGCACCTCAGGGTCCAGTCAGGCCCGTGATCCTGCAAGTTAGCTTCTGTGGCTTCGATGCCCTGCGTCCTGAGATGCCAGCCTCTGAGGACACACCCCCCTGGTTCTGACCCACAGGATGCGCTTCGCCTCCTCCCACATCGAGCCCCTCATGGGGGTCATGCCGACTTTGTCCTGTGGTGGCCTGTGGCTTAAATCCCAGATTTGCCTGAACAGCCCTCCACAGACCAGGAGGCTGGCCCTATTGATAATTCCTGAGAGCCTCAGGCAATGCACACTAATGCCTTTAAAAAAATTGAATTTCTGGATGGATTAAAACAAACACTGAAGTCTGAGAGGACTCTCTCCGTGCGTGTTTTTTTTTCTCTCAGAGTGGATGTGGATGAGGATGACCTGGACGAAGAACACGTAACGAAGGTGAGACTCAGGGTCCTGGGTCCCAGGTGAGCCACCCGGGTCTGCGGATGAGGCAGGAGCTTTGTCTCTGTCTCCAACCCCCAAGTTTCTGGGTGCTCGCTGGGCAGGGCCCCCGGGACATGCCTGCGCTCCAGGGTGTCGAAGGGCAGCCTCTGGGCCAAGGGCCCAGGTCTCCATGGGGGTGGTGGGGGGTGGTGAGTGCTCTGCCCCCGGTCTCCAGAGGGTGGTGGGTGGTGGCAGGCCCTTGTCCTTGGTCTGAGTGTGCATTTGCCTGTGTGCATCTGTCTGGGGGCTGGGAGGCCTGTATGGTTCTGATGCTGTTCCGGCTTCCTGCACTGAAGACTTGGTTTTCTCTGTTGACATTAAATATCCGCCCCCTCTGCTTTTCCTCTCCTGGTTCTCAGACGGGCACACAGAAAGAACTGAGCTCAGCCTTCTCCTGCTTTATCCCCACCCAGCCCCTGAACCCTGAACCCTCACCCCCACCCCCACACCTCTGACTGAGTCCTTCTGGTGTCTGAGTTACCACTGAGGGGGCACTCCCTCTCCTGACATGACTGAGCCCTGGAGAGTACCTGGAGCAGAAGCTGGGCGTGACCCAGGGACGGGGGGGCGCCTGGGGTCTGCCGGGGGTGAGGGGGTGGGGGGGTGGTCACCTTCTTTAGGTCTGAGGCCTGGCCGCCCTCCCTGTTCCCTTGGCCTCTTGGGCCCTGGCCCTTCTCCCTGTGTGGAGTGTTTGGGTTGATGGTCTCCCCCGACCCCTCTCCCCGGGCAGATTTACTACTGCAGCCGGACGCACTCCCAGCTGGCCCAGTTCGTTCATGAGGTACAGAAGAGCCCCTTCGGCCAGGACACCCGGCTGGTCTCCCTGGGCTCTCGGCAGGTGAGAATCTGGTGCCATCCTACTCGTTTCCATCCCAGAAGGCAAAGATCACCGTGGGGCTGAGGTGGGCCGCAGGGCAGGACGGGCTGTGCTGGTCCCTGGAAGGAAGCGGGAGGGCAGGCAGGCCTGGGGGCTCCCTCCGTGTCGCTCAGAAAGCCCCATTTCTCTTGCCCTCTCCTCGGTCTTACAGAACCTGTGTGTCAATGGGGACGTGAGGAAGCTGGGTTCAGTGCAGCTGATCAATGACCGCTGTGTGGAGATGCAGAGAAGCAAGCATGGTAGCTGCCAGCACCCCAGGCCTCTGGGACCCTTGTGCAGCCCAGGGTGGTGCTGGGAACGGAGGAGGGAGTGGCTCCAGGGATGTGGGAAACGGTGGGAGCGAGGGCAAGGCAGACCCGGCTTCCTTCCTAAAGAGCCTCATATGGGGAAAAGGGGCCTGTCTGCTTTTTAGTCCAGATCTAGCCCAAAACCCTGGCTGAGAGATGGTTTTGTAGGCCTTTTCTAGAAAGACAGTAAGATGCCAGGATGTTTCAATGAGACCATAAGCAGCAGTTCTGGAAGGTCTGTAGGCTCCGCCACGTGGTAACGGGTCTGGATGGTACGGAACCATTCCTGGTCCCAGGACAGCTGTGGCTTTCTGCCTTTGCCCCTGTGCCCCTCAGAGAGGAAGAGCATCACTGAGGAAGAGGAGCCCACGAGGCGGCGGCGGAGGCAGGAGCCGAGGGCCAGCTGCCCCTTCTACAGTCACGAGCGGCTGCAGCTCCTCCGGGACGAGGTCCTGGCGGGTGTGAAGGACGTCGAGCAGTTGGTGGCCCTGGGCAAGGAAGCTCGGGCCTGTCCCTACTACGGGGGCCGGTTTGCCATTCCCGCAGCCCAGGTGAAGACCAAGGGTCGGGCGGTGGTGGTTTTATGTGAGATAGTGTATCGAGCCCATTTTGCAGATAAGGAAACTGAGGCTCAGAGAGGTTGACTTTCCCAGAGTTGCATGGCCCCAGGACCAGAACCCAGGGCTGCCTTGGGGGCACAGAAGGGGCTCCGCAGCCGGGTTCCCAGCCCCCTCCTCCAGGTCCCTCCCCACTTCCAGGGGCACAGAAGGGCCTCTGCAGCTGGGGTCCCAGCCCCCTCCCCCTACTGACAGTGGTCCACTGGGCTCCAGTTCTATCTGTTTCCTGTTTGGTCCACACAAGGCTTTCCAGGCAGGGTTTCGTGCTCAGTTCACAGCGTGCTGCTCTAGCTGTCTGTCTTCTGTGTCCATGTGTGTGTTCTGGGCGGGAAGGGGAACCACGCACACTGGGACTGCAAGGTGGCTGGGCCAAGCCCCCTGCGGGAGCAAGGGGGTCCCGCCCCCTCAGGCCCTCTCTCCCCGTCCAGCTGGTGGTGCTCCCCTATCAGATGCTGCTGCACGCACCCACCCGCCAGGCAGCGGGGATCCGGCTGCAGGGCCAGGTGGTGGTCATCGACGAGGCCCACAATCTCATCGACACCATTACCAGCATCCACAGCGTGGAGGTCAGAGGTGCCCAGGTGGGTAGGCCTCCGTCTTCCCGGACCAGGGTCTGCCTGGGGTTGGGGGCAGGGCGTGTGCTGAGCTGAGACTGGGACCCCCCAGCAGGATTTAGGCCTGGGCCCAGCCTGGCGGCGGGCGCTCTGCGTGATCCTCCCTGGCCTGTGACCCGAGGCGTCCAGGTCAGGATGGCAGGGTGTGAGAAGCAGGGGTCCTCGCGTGGCTGGGTGTTACTGTTGACACTGCCGTGAGGGACGCTGGAGACGATTGACAGCCGCTGTTTGCTTATTGCTTGTTACGTGCCTTGCACCTCTTTGGAGGGGCTCACTGATTGCATCGGGCTGGTTCTGTTAACTCCGAGAGCTCGGAGTTTGCAGGAGGTTAAGCGCTGTTCCTGAGGGCTTCCGTGGTGGCTCATACAGTAAAGAATCCGCCTGCCACATGGGAGACCTGGGTTTGATCCCTGGGTCAGAAAGATCCCCTGGAGAAGGGAACAGGTATGTACCTACTCCAGTATTCTTGCCTGGAGAACCCCCATGGACAGAGGAGCCTGGTGGGTTACAACCTGTCGGGGTCGCAGAGAGTCAGACACGACTGAGCAACTTTGAGGTCAGTGGATTTGACCACTGGTCCTGATCCTTAAGCCCACATGATGCTCCCCTCGACAGACCTGGGCCAGGGTGTGTGGGTTGCCTTGAGCCGTCTCTCTCAGCAGACAGCGTGTCCTTCCCGTCCCAGGAAACACTAGCAGAGATGTTCGTTACGTGCGAGCATCACCATGTGGCCTTTTCCCTGACCCTCACTGGACGCCCCAGCAGCAGTCTGCCTCCCCCTGTCTCTTGGCCCCACCAGCCGAAGGGCCTTGAAAACCCACACATTGGTCTGCCCCAGCTCCCCTTGCATTTCGACTGCCCCTGAGTGTCCTGGGCTGGCACAGTCAGGCGTCCAGGGGTCACTGGCACCACCCAGGGCGCCTCGCCTAGGTCTGCAATGCCCTCTCACCTGCGCTGTCTCCTCCCCCAGCTCTGCCAGGCCCACAACCAGCTGCTCCAGTACACGGAACGATACGGGTGAGACGCTGCCTCCTGGGGGATTGGGAAGGCCCTGCTCAGCCTTGGTGCCCCAAAGCCTACCTGCGAGAGGAGACATCGCAGGGTGTCTCTGGCCCGGGCTCAGAGTGGTGGGCTGGCATGCCCTTCACCTCCTGGTTCATTGTGCTTGCATGCCACTAGTCCGTGGAGGCCTTGGGCCCCAGCCAGCCTGTCTTCTGGGAGAGCTGGCTGCAGCTCATGCCCCAGTTGGGAAGGCGGCAGGCAGGAAGGCCTCAGCTCGGGACCAGGAGGGGAGTTGGGATCCCTCCCACTGATGTGCTCAGGCTTTCCCCCTTCCAGGAAGCGCCTGAAGGCCAAGAACCTGATGTACATCAAGCAGCTCCTGTACCTGCTGGAGAAGTTTGTGGCTGTGCTGGGCGGTGAGGAGCCTCCCCGCCCCCCCAAGCCTGCTGGAGCCCGGTCCCCGGATGCCAGTCAGCACCCCCAGGGTTCCGGTCGCAGGCATTATCTCAGCCATTGATTTAGGAGTCCTCATCGGTCCCTGCTTAGATCTCTCTTAGAACCTGGATGTGTATGCGCCTGTCCTGAGTCCTGTTTACTTGGCCTGGCCCTTTCCTCGGGTGGCAGCACCTGCCACATGTTGTGCTATAAACGTGTGTATGAGCCAGTTGGTGCTGGGACTCAGGGCTCGGTGCTCCCACGAGGAGGGTGGCATAGGCATGCTTACCCTCAGGGCAGTAACTGAAGCCCGGGGCAGGGGCATGGCCGGCTGCTGGTTCGTGAGCCCTGCGAGAGGGACGAGTCCCTGGCTTCTGGCCCCACGCTCCTTTGTCTTACTCTGCACTAGCGTCCCTTTACTGAGTCCCTTCACCCATAGAAGCTGAAGTGCAGAAGGGCAGGGAGTTTGCAGGGGATCTCTCGGGTCGGCACTCTTCGCGTGGTCTCTGCCCTGCAACCTGGGGGTCTCCTGCTCACGCCTATAGGAACGGGGGTGGGGGGTCCCTGTCCTTGCCTTGCAAAGGGTGACATCGCCAGGCTCGGGCTGCACATGCAACATGTGGGTCAGACCTCCGGGCCCCTGGGACATCCTGCCCCCCTCCAATGGGTCCTTTGGCTGCTGTAAAGGGCAGAAGATCCCTTCAGACAGCAACATTCTTGTTCGATAACTACGGAGCAGAGGGAGAAGATGGGGCGCTGGGCCCAGTGTCCTGACCTGTTTGATTCTTTTAGGGAACATTAAGCAAAATCCCAACATGCAGAGCTTCTCACAGGCAGGTAAGATCAGGCGGCAGCTATTGGTGAGCTTCCCTCTGGGATGCAGGCCTTGGTCCCCGAGAGGGACGTCTGGCCCGCGTGTTTGTTCTCAGGGACAGAGCTGAAGACCATCAACGACTTCCTCTTCCAGAGCGAGATCGACAACATCAACCTGTTCAAGGTAGGTCATCTCCTTCAGGGGTAGGCACCCCCAGGCTCCTTTTCTGCCCCCCACCCGTGGGCAGGACTCTGCATGAAGACCGTGAAAGGAATCAAAAGTGAGTTCCTTCGTCCTTGAGCAGCTCAGAGACCTGAGGGTCTGTGGGATAACTTAACCCTTGCACACAGCTCATGTCAGAGGAGAGGGGTCGTCAGCTTGGGGTGAAGGGTCACTGTCAGGACAGCCGCGCTTTTCTATGTGTGTGATAAGCCGGTGCTTCCATGTCCCCTCTTTCGCCTTTCTGCAGTGATGGGGGCAGTGGCAGAGGAGAGGCCCCAGGCGGGAGTCTGACACGGCAACGGGAGGCTTTGGGCACCGGGGGTGGTGGTGGGCCCACTCCCAGGCATGTGGAAGGTCTCTCTCCAGCTGTATCCATTTTCACGGCACCTCTGGCCGGGTGTCTTTTGCAGGTGCGGCGCTACTGTGAGAAAAGCAAGATCAGCAGAAAGGTACCCGACCCTCTGCTCAGCCCGAAGCTGCCCTGTGTGCCCCTCCGTCCTGCCCTGCGGAAGCACCAGGGCACCTGTCCCCGTGTTCACTGGGGGCAGCTCGTGGGCAGGCAGGGAGGCCCGTCCGTTTCTCCTCATGGCCGCTGCTCTCATCCCATCCCAGCTCCTTGGCTTCACAGAGAGGTACGGGGCAGTCCTGGTGCCCTCCATGGAGCAGCCCAAACTCTCCGGCTTCCAGGACTTCCTGCAGAGCCTGCAGCCTGGGGCGGTGGCGGGTGAGTGGGGACGGGCAGCCTGGGCTGCGGCCTTTCTCACATGTGCAGTCTCTGTTCTCTGTCCGGAGTCGCTGACCCTCTTCCTCTGCTCCGTGCAGCCCCTGCTGCCCCCGCGGAGGTAGGGGAGGACCGGTCACCACGGCCTGCTTCCCCGCTGATGCACGTTGAAGGCTTCCTCGAGGCTCTCACCGCCGCCAACCAGGACGGTCGGGTCATCCTGAGCCGCCAAGGTAACTGGGAAGAGTTGGGCTTCTTCACCTCCAGTTGGTGTTCTTACCTCACTGGGTTAGGACAGGGAAACGGCCGCCTGTGACCCGTGCCGGCGGTTGAGGGGGCGAGGAGGACGACGCGGAGGTGCTGGGCTGCTGACCGGCCTCGGCGAGGTTACCTGAGAAGCCGCGTGGCCCGGTGTGAAGATCAGGCGGGCTGCATTGGAGTCGTGGCCCCGTCACCTACAAGCTGCGTAACTGGGACCAGTTTCTCCCCAAACCTCAGTCCCTCGTGTGGGAAGGAAAACGATTGTGCGTCTCCCTCGTGGTTGTCCTGGGGATGAAATGGATCTCATTTAAAGAGAAAGTGGCATCTCTGTGGCTCCTACGTGGACCCGACTGGACACCATCTTTGTCTCGGACAGACGGAGGTTCTGGTTGGCTTGTGCCCGCCCGCCCTTCTCCACGTGGCTGTCTTTTTCTGTCTGCAGGCAGCCTCAGCCAGAGCAGCCTCAAGTTCCTGCTCCTGAACCCAGCCGTGCACTTCACCCAGGTGGTGAAGGAATGCCGGGCGGTGGTCATTGCGGGGGGCACGATGCAGCCGGTGAGGACGCGGCCCAGCCTCACGCCCGGGTATTGGGAGGGGAAGGATCCCTGACCCACAGGGCCGGGGGTGGAAGGGTAGGAGGGTGGGGTGGGGGGTGCAGCTTGAGCTGGCCAAGCAGCGTCCACCAGGTGGCATTGCTATTCTATCTCTAGGCCAGTGTCTGGGGTCAGGCAGACCCAGATGTTTCTGCAGCCTCTTCTCCAGAGAAAGCCATCCTGGAGTTTCAGACCCAGAATGCAGTGGCCTTCCCTTGTACCCACCCTAGATACAACCGTCTCTCTCTTTTATAAACTTAAGTTTTAATATACACATTTTAGGGGAGTCTAATAGGAAATCAATAATAGATCGTAATTCCACCAGGAAAAGACTGATTTTGGTGTACATCATCATTACAGAATTTGCGTACGTAACTTACAGATCTACAGACACATTTTGAAAACAAAAACGGTGTCTCCACACGCTGCTATTGTCCTTTGCTTTTTTCACTCAGCAGCAAAACATCTTAAACGTTTTTTCTTGTCAGCAAATTGGCATGTATCCTGCCCAACTCTGGCTGCCCTTTATTCCATTAAGTGATTTTGTTATTATATATGACCGCTCTTCAGTGGACAGACTTAGGACATAGTTTTCAGAAGTTGCGAATCCACAGTGTTGTTTCTGTATCAAAACCAGTCATTTTACTTGACTTTACACAGTGCCTCTTAAGCTGCAGTTTGGTTTCTTATAGCACATTAACATAATTCTTTGCTCTGTCCCACAGTATACTTAGAACAGTTGTAAAATTATACCGACACTCGCACAGTAAACTGTGGACTGAATTCGTTTACCTGCGTTTATTCTTTGCCCTTGAAGTGCCCCACCAAGGAAGTGTGGTCATGAGGCGTAGAAAGTCACTTGAGAGCCACTCTTCTCTGTGCGGTTGTGTCTTGAGTTTGATAGGTAGCCAGGCTTTCTAGGTTTCAGTTTGTTCTCAGTTTCACAGTCTGCATTTTTACTTTCTTATGTTCTAAGAGATGTCCACATCTGCGTGGTTTAGAACTGGAACAACACGCCTTCAGTCTCACTGCTGTTCCTCTCCAAACTTCTGTTCCCTGTTCCCATAAGTAATCCTTTGGTTAGCTTCTGGTCTGTCTGTCCAGTGTTTCATTGTGTGTGTGTGTGGATATCCCTCCTCAGCCTTTTGATCAAGATAAATTATATTATGGGGCCTTCCCTGGTGGTTCACTGGTGAAGAAGCTGCCTGCCAATACAGGAGATGCAAGAGACGCAGGTTCGATCCCTGGGTCGGGAAGACCCCCTGGAGGAGGGCATGGCAACCCACTCCAGTATTCTTGTCTGGCGAATCCCACGGACAGAGGAGCCTGGCGGGCTAGAGTCCATATTGTCACAAAGAGGTGGGCATGACTGAGCACCTTAGCACAGCACGACAACTATATATATATATATATATATATTTTTTTTTTGTAAAAATGAGCAGATATTTTCCCCTTTGCTTTCTTACTTGCATCAGAGGTAGCACATGCAGCCCTGACTTCCCCAGTACACCCACCCCTGTGCACGGGCTGGCCTGCGTCCCTCCCTCCTGCGTCCTCCGCTGGGTGGAGGCAGGGTCGCTCCTTCAGCCAGACTCTCAAAGTGCAGATTATTACAGACAACCTCACGGGAACAGTCCACGTGCATATGTTTGGTTTGTGGAGCTGTGCTTCAGGGGAAATGCCTAGATACGGGATTATGGGTTAAAAGTAAAAATTGTCTGATTTGTTAAGTGCTGTCAAAGTCCCTTCCCCAGGAGTTGTTCTGCTCTGTATCCCACCAGCAGCCTATAAGAATACCTGTTTCTCCAGAGAGTACTCAAATTTGGGGATATTTGCCAGTTTGATAGGTGAAAAAACCTGGAGCTCTTTAAAAATACAAATGTGTATATCTTCTCACTACAGATTCTTACTCAGTAGTTTGGGCTGGGCTTGACCACGTATATGTATTTTTTCCAAATAGTGTTTCTGTTGCACAGCCAGGGCTGAGACCCACTGTGCCAGGTTGCTGAATTTCCCCTGCTGATCCCTCAGGTGGTTGGAATGAGGCTGCCAACACCGGCTATCATTAGTTTTGTCTTTTCTTTCAGTGAATCTGTTACCAGGCTTTCCCTTGACCTCTCCCTCCTGTTCTTATGCACTTCCCCCGCCTCGGCCCAGCCCTCTGGGAGGTGACGGTGTTGGCCTTGTGGTCTGCAGGTGTCCGACTTCCGGGAGCAGCTGCTGGCCGGTGCCGGGGTAGAAGCGGAGCGCGTGGTGGAGTTCTCCTGTGGTGAGGACCCAGGCTTGGGGCGGTGGTGGGGGGCCCTTGTCACAGTCCAGCTGTGTGCTGTGATCAGCCAGGGGCTGAAGCCGTGGCGGTAGGGCTGGGGGTAGCGGGGGAGCTTCTGGCCCTGAGTCCCTCTGTCTGCACTCGGAGGCCTGGGCATCCCAAGTTGGTTCTCCGTGGGAGTGGGGCGGAGGGTGGGTGCTGTAAGTTGCTGGGCTGGGGGTGGGGTGCGTTCTCCGTGGACTCAGCCTCACTGGGTCTCGCCTAGGTCACGTGATCCCTCCAGATCACATCCTGCCCCTCGTCATCTGCAGCGGGCCCTCCAACCAGATGCTAGACTTCACATATCAGAAGAGGGGGCTGCCTCAGATGGTCAGTTCAGCCAGCGTGCCTGCCTGTGGCCTTCGTGGGGGTGGGAGATGGATTTAGGGCTGGGGCACTCTGGCCAGTCCCGGGTGTTCAGGCTCCAGGTCTCCCATGTCGGCTGGCACAGGCTGAGCAGTGTCTGTGTGGACGTCCACCAGGGAGGGACTGAGGTGCCCCACCCTCAGCCTTTAGCAGAGTGTACGAGCAGGCTGCTCAGTACCTTGGTTCTCTTGCCGTGTGGCTCTGTGGGTGCTGCCTGGGCAGGCATGGGGGTGCTGGGCACAGCTCTCAGGGCCTGGCTGGGCAGGCATGGGGGTTTTGGGCACAGCTCTAGGGGCTCACCTGTGGGGGTGTGGGGTGCTGGGCACAGCTCTACGGCCCGTCTGCGGTTTTCTGTGCCCAATTTGTCACAGAAGCATCAGCTGGGCCTGTGGTAGGGAGGGTGGCACACGACCCACTCAGGTGGTGCCGCCTGGCCGCACCCCATAGCCGATTGCAGCCACCCTGGCCTCGGTCCGTGGCTTTGAGCCTTCAGGGAGGGGCTGCAGGATTGGCTCTCGTCTCCCCTCCCTAGATGGACGAGACAGGCCGCATTCTGTGTAACCTGTGCAATGTGGTGCCAGGAGGGGTGGTCTGCTTCTTCCCCTCCTACGAGTACCAACACCAGGTCTATGCTCACTGGGAGAAGAGTGGCCTGCTGGCCCGCCTGACCATCAGGAAAAAGGTGAGTGATCGGCACTCAGCTGGGCTTACCACTTGAGAGGATGGTGGCACCCAGAGTTCCTGCCGGGGTTTCTCGTGTGCAGGGGCTTCCCCGAGTGTCTTCTAGTCCTGATACCAGCCAGGGGGGGTCCCTTCAGGACCCCGGCCCTGTGGGCTTTTCCAGTCCTCATTCTGCAAAACTTTAAGGCTAAGAGTGACCCAACACCTAGGCAATCTGTGACCCTTTTCTGGGAGATGTTCTCTGTTTACCTTCAGATATTTCAGGAGCCCAAGAAAGCAAACAGGGTGGAGCAGGTGCTGCTGGAGTATTCCAGGTGCATTAAGGTGAGGCTGCGGGTCCCCAGAGCCCCTAAAGGGGGCACCCACAGTCTGGCGCTGCAGTTCTGGGCTGATGTTCCCGCAGCACTGTGGCCAGGCCCGGGGCATGGAGACGGGCGCCCTGCTGCTCTCCGTGGTTGGGGGGAAGATGAGCGAAGGCATTAACTTCTCTGACGACCTTGGGCGGTAAGCAGTGGCTTCTCACCCTTCGGGCTCTGACTTTGCACCTGGGCTGATGGCTCAGGTCCACACCCGTGAGGAGCCTGGACTCAGCAACTCTGGATTGGGCCCTTTGGGGCCAGCTGGAAAACCAGGCTGCCCTCACTGGATCAGGACTTGGTTCCTCGGTCTAGACTGGACATCTGGGCTGATGAGAGAACTCGCTCCAGGTGGCAGGGATGAGGGGAGAGAGAGGCCCAAAGACGCTGGTGACAGTGGGCGAGGATGGGCCTCGGGAACTGCCCTCGTGCCCCGGCTCACATGTGCCTCCACCCCAGGTGTGTGGTCATGGTGGGCATGCCCTACCCCAACATCACGTCTCCAGAGCTGCAGGAGAGGATGGCTTACCTGGACCAGACGCTTGTGAGTATCCCCGTGCCTCCCAGGGCTGCAACTATCCCTTGATGTGTGTGCCTGTTTGCCCCGGAGGGCTGGACGTGTTTCCATACTCCTGGGTGTTTTTGTGCCTTCACCTGTTGTATCGGCTGCTGGTGCCCATGAGGCCCACTGCTCTCGCCCCAGAGCCTCAGTCACAGTCACGGAGAACCCCTTGCAGGAGGCAGGCATCAACCCTGAAGGGTCTTCTCTGCCCTTCGCAGCCCAGAGCCCCAGGCCAGGCCTGCCCTGGGAAGGTGCTGGTGGAGAACCTGTGCATGAAGGCTGTCAACCAGTCCATAGGTGAGCCTGGGGCGGTGCTGCTGGTGGGAGGGGTGGCTGCGGGCTGAGGTGACAGGAAGGAGCAGTTTCACCTGCCATCTCTCCAGCCTGAGTGCTGAGCAAGGGGAGGGGCACAGTAGGAAGACCCGTCCCCGTTCTGTCCAGGCAGGGCCATCAGGCACCAGAAGGACTTTGCCAGCATAGTGCTCCTGGACCAACGGTACGCCTCCCCGGCCATCCAGGCCAAGCTGCCAGCCTGGATCCGGAACCGCGTGGCGGTCAAAGCCACCTTTGGCCCTGCCTTTGCTGCTCTGCGGAAGGTCAGTCCTGCCCTTCTGCCTCCCTGAGGCTCTCCCACCCCTGCCCCAGTCTGGTGTCATGGTCTTTTCCTCTCTGCAGTTCCATCGAGAGAAAGCTGGCCTTTCCTGACTGGTGGTCGCACCGCTGCCTGGTCACCAGGCCCTCCCTTCACCTGCCCACGGGCAACATCTTTGTGAGCTTGGTCTGCAGGGATCCTGCCTGAGAAGGGGGTGCCGTGGGAGCCCCTTTGGGACTCAGTGGGCTGCCAGGATACAGGAATAGGTGGACCAGCCAGTGGGAGACAATGAGGCTGACCCCGAATAAACAGTGACCCCGCCATTCCTGGGCCCACCCCCGGGCAACTGCCCTGCCTGGAACGGAGTTTGTCTTGTGCTCAGCCTGGCCCCATGGGCTGCTGATTCCTGGCCAGTCTGTGAGCAGCTGTGGAGGCTGCAGCCACCCTGCCCTCGGCTGTTTCTCTCAGAATCCACATTCTCAGAGGTGAGATGGAGCAGGCTCTTCCAGCCTCTCCTTTTCTCACTGAAATAGCTGTTCCAGACCTTTCACCCTCGGAAACTCAAGAGTGTTATCCATCCCCACCTGCTGGTGTCCGCAGGGCCATTCTTCCCCAGCTTCTGGTCCCCTCTGTCACTTTTTCTCCAAGTCCTTAAGAACTGCTCCCCAACCTCCTGGCCTCACTTCCTCCCACACTGCTGGCCGTCACCTGCCCCTGCCATCAGGATCATCCTCCTAGCCTGGCTCCAGGGCCTCCCGCTCAGCCACAGAGCAGACGCCAAGACACCGCCTCCCCTGACATCAGCGATTATGCCGAGGGCCATTAGGCTCTCAGCATGGCTATTTTTAGAGACCCCATGTCCGTCACGGAGACACTTTCCTGTGTGGAAACAGCCCTCCCTCCATGCAACCCCCCCTGCCACCTAAGCCCCAGCTCCAAGGGGCATCTGCACAGCTAGGGTTCCTTAATTAAAAGTGCACTGTTGGTTTAGGCTCGCATCTTGCATCACTTCTTTATTGATTCATGTACTGTTTTACTGCAGTCTCTCTAGGGAAGAGGAGCACACGCTGGTGAAGGGGGCTGGAGCACAGGCAGAGGGCAGCCCCCCGCCACCATGCCTCCCCCTCTCCCCAGTTTGGCCTCCGACAGCAGCCTCCTTGCTCCTTGAAGATCCCAACAAGAGAGCTGGAGAGTCCTCCGTGACCCCATCCCCCCAAGGAGCCTGTCCAGCTGTTCTGCACGGGGGCGTGGTGCAGTCGGGGACTGGGGTGAGGATGAGCCGAGCCCTAGGACTCCCAGTCATCCTCGTCTTCCTCGCCTGGGGGCTGTTGTGGGGGAGGTAGGGGTGGGATGGAGTCTGACATCCGGGCGAAGGCTCCCCCTGGTCCCTCGCTGGCCCCGGACCCAGGTCCTTTCCCAGAGATACCTGGGAGGGCAGACGCTGGAGTGAGGAGCTGGTCTGGGGTACCAGGCCACCCAGGCCTTAGACCTGGAAACCATGCTTCCTACCTTTGCGCCTCATGGCCAGCTTGTTGAAAAGGTCCGACATCAGGTCCCCGCCCTGGCTGGTGGCCCTCACTGCAGTGGGAAAGCATGGGGACAAGGTGAAGGGACCTGGGGTGGGCTCAATCCAGCCCATGTGACACCCCAGGGCTCAATCATGGGGTCCTCTGCACTGTCAACACCCTGGCCCCTCCACAGCCACCAGGCCACCACAGCTCCTGGAGCACTGGTCAGTGTTACTAGGAAAGCAGGTGGCCTCTGAGTAACAGAGTCACTGACATCCTGAGATAGGCACAGAGGAGCGGAGTGGCTTCTGTCCTGAGATGGGCACAGGGAGCGGAGTTGCCACCGCCCTGAGATGGGCACAGAGCAGAGTTGTTGCCCCGAGGTGGGGAAAAGAGCGGAGGCACCGCTGCCCTGAGACGGGCACAGGGAGCAGCACTGGGCAGAGAAGCCTGCCCGGGGTCCCCGTGTGGTGCTCAGAAGCACAGCTGGGGTGACTCAGGGCTTGGAACCCAGAGAGCACAGCTGCTTTGGGCCCAGACATGGCATCGGTCAGCACTGGATGCACAGCTGACGTAGCCCGGAGCCTCAAGGGGCCTTGCGAAGTGGGACGCAGCCAGGTCCCCATCTCTAAAATTATGCCTAGTCCCTGACTGTTTCCTTGGACAATTGGCCAAGTCTAAGCAGGCTCCACCACCGGGCAGGAGGGGCCTGCACAGCCCCTGGAGATGCGGGCAGAGTGCCCTCAGCGGGTCCAGCCTCACCTTGCTCCTGCTCCTTCTGCTTCTTCTTCTCCAGTTTGCGCTCCTTGACACTGCGGAGCTTGGCCTTGCCAATGCCCCCGGCCTGGCGGATGGACTCCAGCAGAGTGGCCCGGCCACTGGAGGGGTCAACCACTTCCTTGGGCGCTCCTTGGACCGGGGCTGGAGGGTGGAAGGTGCGAGGAAGAAAGGCTGCTGGGGCGGAGCCAGGCTGTGGGCCAGCACCACCCAGGGTGGGTGCCAAGGTAGCCTGGGAGACATACCACTGAAGGGCCACGCGGGGACTCATTGTATTTTCCATGGTTACTAGCAGCCCCCTGTCACTGGTTCAGGGGGAATGCGGGGTCCAGGCTCCCTCTACCCTGAAGGTTAGAATTTCAGGGCCCCACAGATTCGGTTTGAAACCACTACTTTGTGAACTTGGGAAAATGTGATTTTGAAATCAGAACTATTCTGAAAATCTAGAATTGACCACTTAAGCTACAGAAAACCCTCCAGGGATCTAGAAGTTGGAGGCACCCCTTCCCCACCCACAGGCCCCAGGACTGCCCCTACCTGAAGGGGATGCGCCCCCGCTGTCGTCCCCCCTGGGGGGCTGTCCTGGCGGGGCCACGGCCTGCGGCGGGGGCGGAGGCGGGGGGGCACTGACCAGCACAGCCGGAGCTGGGGGAGGCGGTGGAGGTGGCGGGGGCGGTGGGCGTGCCGTCAGCACCCCATCCTCGAGGTCTGGGACAGAAATTGAGACGGTGTCAGGTAGCTTCGGAGGCAAGAGGCTAAGCAGGGGAGCGCCCACCCCAGTCCGTCCCCAGTGCTCGGCCCACCTGGCTTGAAGGACTGGGCCACCTCCGTTTGGAAGGCAGGCAGCTCGGGAATGGCGCCAGGGGCAGAGGGGGCGATGCCAGGGCCCAGATCCGCGCTGTACATAAGGTCGTCGGCCACGCCTGGCAGGTCAGGCAGGTAGGACGGCACGTCGATGTCCGGTACCTGGCCCAGGTCAGGCACGTAGAAGTAGTTCTCCGGGACCTGTGGGTTGGGAGGGTGAGGGGGGCCAGGGAACAGGCCTTAGAGTCTCCCAGGCCCCCAAGCACAGCTGGGCAAGTAGGGGCCCATCAGACCCCTGGTCCAGACAACACGGGGGCCACACCTCCCCCAGCCCCAGGCATCATCTCCATCCACCTGCTGCTCCAGCTGCTCTCGCCTGCTGATGGACAAAGGGGCATCGAACAGCTTCTCCTCTGTCTCGGCCCCCAGCATCACATGGGTCTTTGTGACGGCACCAGCCAGGGGGTCCAGGAAGACATACTTCTTGTACCTGGAGAAGGTGGAGGGCAGGGGATGCGGCACCTGTGCTTAGCCCTCGGGCTGGAACACCCTTCTCACATTGTTAGGGCCACAGCTCAAGTTAGGATTATGGCCTCCCAGGCCTTACGAGCCTCCTGGCTCCCGGGCCATAGACTTCTGCTGTACCCGAGCCTGGAGGCCCCCTGGTCCCCGCGCCCCCCACTCACAGGTTCTCGGTGGTGTTGAAGAGCAGCAGGGAGCTGACAGAGTTGATGTTGCTGGGAAGTCCGCCCAGCCCCTCCTCAGCCTCGTCTTCAGGCTCCGGCTTGGTGTTCACACACACAGGGAAGAATTTCAGCTTCTCCTGGGGGCGTGGGGAGATGGGGATTGACTGAGGGAGGCAGGTTTCGGCTCCAGGTCAAAGTACTGCCCCCGTTCCCCCAGCAGTCAGAATCCTCTGGGGCCTCAGTTCCCCCCAGGGTGCAGGGCACCCTCGCAGACCTGCAGGGCCCGCTCGTCCAGGGGGCGGTGCTTGCTCTGGATCCTGTGGCGGGGACGCCTCTGCAGGCCGGGGTCCTGGGCCCCTGTGAAGATGGAGCCATACTCCTGCAGGCGCTCGGGGGCAGGGTACTTGGCGCTGGAGAACACCTGTGGACATAGGGCATCTGGTCACTCCTGCTGGGGCCTGAGAAGCTCCAGCCAGTCTGGGTTTGGGGTAGAGGGATTGTGGGCAGGAGGAAACCTGAGGGGTAGCTGAAGCAGGGACCCAGCAGCTTTGGAGGCCTGGGAAGAGGGGAAAGAAGAGGACTTTGGGGACCACCGACCAGCCAGAGGACAGGGCCACATGTCTGCTACCTTGATTGCCTTCTTGCTGCCCTTGATCCTCTCGACCTTGGCCTGGGCCAAGGACACCCTCTCCCCGATGGCCTGCAGCTGACTCCGGCTGAGCTCTACTCGCTGGGAGATCCTGCCACCAACAAAAAAACAAAACAAAAACCAATCACCAGGGCTGGAGGCTCCTCCCCAAGCCCCTGCAGCCTCTGGTCCCCCTTCTGTTTCTTATAGCAAACAGGTGAATAGGGACTCGGGTAAGGGCTTGTGCCTGAATTTTTTGCTTTGGCCATGCCCCACAACTTGCGGAATCTTAGTCCCCGAGCAGGGATTGAACCCATGCCCCTGCAGTGCAAACACAGTCTTAAACCCTGGACTGCCAGGGAAGCCCTCAGGTAAGGGCTCTTAAAACAGCAATACCTGTTTTTTCAGGGCTGAACTGCCCAGGTGACCTCGATCAGGACCATCCAACCTGCAGGGTCTGGGAACAGAGTGTATTCCGTTCCCTGGAGGTCTGGGCAGGGAAAGGCAATCACCCTGGCACCAAGATAGCACCTGTACGTGCCACCTGAAAGGATGTAGTGCCCATCCACCAGGGCTTTCGTCAGGCCCAGGTGAGCAGAGACAGAATCTTCATGACTTACATGGAGGAAACCAGAGCTTAGCGAGGCTGAGCGACAGGCTAGATTGGTCCTGATTCCAGTCCCAGAGCTGTCCACAGGAACTGCCTGATTCAGGGCAGGCGGCTCTGGGTAAACCCTAGTCCCCACTGAGGTTCTCACAGCTGTGGCTGGGCTGCCAAAGGGCTGCCCCGCCCCTTCCCAGGATTAGCGGGCTCCAGCAACAGGGTACCCTGTTAGTTCCTGAATATGCCCAGCGCTGCCTTGTCATATGGCCCAGCCGTCTCCCCACATGGCTGGTCCTTCAATTCACTGAGCCCCATGCCAAAGCCTCCCTGAGACAGAGTTTAAAACTCACTGTCACTTTCCAACCCCTAGCTGGCTATGGTTACACACTGCCACCTGTCACCATCACAGAGACATCATTTTGCCGACAAAGGTCTGCAGAGTCAAAGCTATGGTTTTTCCAGTAGTCATGCAGGGATGTGAGAGCTGGACCATGAAGGCTGAGCACCGAAGAATTAATGCTTTTGAACTGTGGTGCTGGAGAAGACCTTTGAGAGTCCCTTGGACTGCAAGGAGATCAAACCAGTCAATCCTAAAAGAAGTCAACACTGAACTGATGTGAAGAGCCAACGCACTGGAAAAGACCCTGTTGCTGGGAAAGACTGAGGGCAAGAGAAGGGGGTGACAGAGGATGAGATGGTTCGATGGCATCAGTGACTCCATGGATGTGACTTTGAGCAAACTCAGGGAGATAGTAAAGGACATGGAAGCCTGACATACTGCAGTTCATGAGGTCGCAAAGAGTTGGACATGACTTAGCAACTGAACAAGAACAACGTGTCACCATGTGTCTCCTGCCTGTGGGCTTCTGGGCTTGGGGCTCTGTTCCCAGCATGTGGCACCATGCCGGGCACCTGAAGGGCTCCTCTGCAGTCACTGAATGGCCAACACCACATGCCCCAAGGGAAATGCACACGCGCCTCCCTTTCACTATTCAGTAGCACAAGGTTCTTCTCACTTCCCAGGAACCCCAGCCCACCCCACCAGGGTGTCCTCTGCCCAAGAGCCCCCCTACCTCCAGGAACACCAGCCCCTGACCATGGCCACAGTTGGTGGATGGCAGAAGGGCCCGCGGTCTCTGGTCAGAGGCCACACGGCGAGGGAACTCAAGGACTGTTTTACCAGCCCTGATCAGCCAGTTTCACAAGCCTGGGGTCTCCACCCCTCATGAAGTCTCCTTGATTACTCCTGTGGCCGCTCGTGTGCAGGGGCTTGGGGACGCAGGGGATGCGCTCCAAGCAGGTACCCAAACCAGCTTAGTTTTCCTCAACAGGCTGGTCTGAGTGGGGCGGCAATGCATACCACAACAGGAGGCACAGCTTCCTTCCAGGAGATATGGAACCAGTGACCTGTCTGGGCCCACTTTCTGGCAGGGAGAACGGGTTCCGTACTTGCGCACAGGCCACCTCCTCTAGTTCCCAGCTCAGCCCCACGCTGCCAGGGTATGAAGCAACCTCACAGTTAACATAACAGCAGCGTAGAGGATGGACATCAGAACTGGACACAGACAGAGCCTGTTCTCTGTCTGACTTCTCAAAGTTGCAGACATCAAGCTTAACAGTGAACCCTGGCAAATTTCCGGAATGGATTATTAAATACAGGGTCCTGAGCAATCTGAAATGGAAGAAGTGGATCCCTCGGGCCAGCACTGTTCTAAATTTACAGCGTTTTCTGACAGGGTTATTAGCCTGGTGTATGAGGGGAAAAACCTTAGACACATGCAGCCTGAGTCAGCAAGGATGCTGATGGCTGCTCACAAAGTTCTGTGGATGAGATGGAGCTGGGGGCTGGAGGAGAGCACACTTAGGAAATATCAGAGCGAGCCAGAGAACAACAGCACCCGGAGGGCACCGCTGGCTGATTTCGGTCATGAACAAAGGTCTCCGGCAGGGCCCCGCACAGCTCACCCAGTGCTTGATTAGGAAGCTGGGATATCCAATGCGAAGGCCCCCAAACGGTCTGCACAGTGGAATCAAGACCCATGTGAGCTGAAAGGCCAGGAAAGGTGACACTGATACAGAAAGACCGTGAAGCTCAGCACTCAGGTTTAGAAAGCCAAGTGTACAAACACGGGGAATAGAGGTTGAGCAGGAGTTCAGGTGAAGGAGGACCTGACGACTGTGGCCACCCAGGCGCTAACGGCAGCCTCGACCAAGGAAGTGAGTCTGTGGAGCACACAGCACCATGTTCCTCTCCCACCTTCTTTCAACACACGGGACGTCCACTCTCTTGGAGCCACGGCAGAGGAAGGAGAACCCTGGACTCATGGGCTCATCTCCTGGACACCCCACTCACCCACAGCCGTGTCCCCTTCAAACCGGGTCCACACGTTAAGAGGACCCGGAATTCCCTTCCGTGGTACAGGCTCTGCCTGAGTCATGGTTGCAGCGCTAGCACCTGGGACAGCGCCTGACACAGAACACAGCGGCTGAGTAAGAAGTGACGAGGGAACGAACGTCCAGAGGAGGGTGAGGAGTGAGAAGCTCATGTCATACAAAGTAAGTGAAGGACGTTCGGTCTAAAGATGAGATGACTTTGAGAATGCAACTCCCTTCCAATACCAGACCACCTCAAGTGCTATCAGGTGGGAAAGCACTCATCACTGCAGAGAGTGGGGTTCATGAGAGTCCGTGGTGGGGGGGCAGTGGGTGTGACATGGACATAGACCTCAGTGCTGCAGAGGAAAACGTCCCCGTAAAGATGAGATGACGAGATGACTGAGACTGTAACTCCCTTCCGATACCAGAAGACCTCAAGTGCTGTCACTAGGAAAGTAATCGTCACTGCAGAGAGTGGGGATGCATCAGAGTCCGTGGCGGGGGCGCAGTGTGTGTGACATGGATGCAGACCTCAGTGCTGCAGAGGAGAACATCCTCGTAAACCACTGCCTGGCCTGGGAAGCCATCAGACTCCAGCCAGATGCCCACTGTCAGGGTGCTCCGGGGTAGATTCCTGGGAGGGACAGGATGGAAGATGAAATTCCCAGGGTTCTATTCTTATCTAAGTAATGTCCTGCTTGTTGACAAAGGCCCCAGGCAGCCCAATCTCAGACCAAGGGCGAGAGGAGGTTTCAGCTGGCGGGTCATCTCTCCTGACTGGCAGGGACAGGCTGGAAGGCAGTGCTGGGAAGGCCTGCGGGGCCATGTGGGGCGGGCCTGAGAGCCAGGACTGATCAGCAGCATCCACTGCGAACAGCACGGCGCCACGAGGGCGGCTTGTTGGTTCCTCATTCGGGCCCCAGGGCTCAGCTTCCAGGCTCATCCCTGCAGCTGCGTCCCCAGCGTCACCAGGACCCCAGCAGGGATCTGCTCAGAGCCTGGGGCAGAGAGGAATCGGGCAACACACGCCTGCTCCCAAGGAGACAGACAACTGCCATGTCCCCAAGCCTTGGGGACAGCAGCAGTGTGGTCGCAGGCAGGTCACTTAACTGGTCCATGTCCCACCTTTTTCAGCTAAGAAGCAAGGCTGGTACCTTTTAAATCGCAGAACTGTCGTAAAGGTCAAAGTCAGTGATGTGTGTCTCATGACCCAGACAAGCCGACAAGTCCCCAGAACACGGTCAACGTCTGCCTGGACCGCCCACAGACTGGGTGGGGTGAGGGGCCCCAGGCAGTGCTGAGTAGACCCAGAGAAGAACATTCCAGACTCCAGACAAGGACATGACACACTGCAAGGGAGAACTGTGGAGAGCAGAGGGTTCCTCTGCCAGGGCCTGGGGCGTGAGGGGATCAAGGTCAACGAGGCCCCCAGGGGGCCAGGACAGCACCTGGATTGCCTCTGAAACTGAAGCTGATCCCCACAACCCTCTCTGGAGATTGCCTATGAAGCCAGGCAGGCCCAGGGCCCCCTTGGGGCTGCTGCTGCTCCCAGCATCACACTAGTCAGCTGTAGGGGGGGGGCGGGGGAAGACCCCCAGCCCTAACTGCCGCTCCCCTCTCCTCTCTGGCCACCCCACCCCCACTCCCATCAGCCCTCTGAGCAGCTCTTGCTTTACCCTGAATCTTCTCCACTTGCTGGGGTAATTAAGAACGATCTGCTAATTATGCAGGCGGCTGATTGAGGCCTTCTAACCCTGGGAGGCACCAGGTGCCAATCAGCGGGGAGGAGGGGAGCATGGAGGAGGGGAGAGGAAGGAGGAAGTGAGGAGGAAGAGAAGGGAGGGGAGCTGGGCGGGGAGGAGAGGAAGAAAAGACAAGGGAAAGCTCTGCAGAGGGCAAGCGGTCAGGCTGGGGCTTCTGGGAAGGGCCGTCTCTAAACCCGCTGTTCACGCAGTCCACTCCACTTCTGCAGCCCCTCTGCACGTCATCTAAGTCATGTGGAGCAGGTGACGTCTCTGGGTAGCTATTTTGGGGCTTGCATCTCCCAGGTGACGAGGGGCAGGTGAGGGCGGGAGGTCTGCTAAGCAGGAGGACAGGCCGGGGAGGGGCTGTGATGAGCGGTCCAGGCGCCCGCGAAGTCCTTGTCATTCTCTCCAGCTCTGCAGACTTGGCTGCGGCACAGCAGAGCTGAGAAGGACCCGGCTCAGAATGCTAATACCCCATGAGCTCACCTGCCTGCAGAGCTGGGCACAGGCTCCAAGGGGGCCGAGGGCTGGGCCTGGGCCTGAAGGGAGGGGAGGGGAGGGGTTCTTCTCTGCAAGAGGAGTACGTTCACGGGGAGCGATTCCAAGTGGGGGTCACACTGCAAAAGCCCACAAGGACAGAAGAACCTCAGGCCCGCAGGTGGCTGGGGGCTGGAGGTGGGGCACAGCACCCCCTCTCCCTGTCGTCCCCGCCCCCTCCCTCCCCCCGACCTCACTCCCACTCTGTCACCATGTCCTGCCACAATCCCCTTTGAAGGGTCTCTGACCCGCCCGCCTGCTCCGCAGCCCCTTCCTTGGTCCCTGTGCAGCTGCCTGATGACCCCTCCCAGCTCTCTGTCCCATCACTTCCTGCTCAGACCCGTCAAGCCTCCCAAAACCCTGGACTCAAGCTTAAAGCCCCATCCAGCTGGGAGAAGCCCTCACGGCCCTGCCGTGGCCCTGCTGTTCCCTCACCCACTCCTCCCACCAGGGACTGTCCCAGCATTGTGGGGACATGAGAAGGGCTCGGGGGTGGGGGCCCAAACGTGGGGGCTGACTTTCACCCCATCCTGCAGTGAAGGAGCGGACTGCAGGGACATTGGCCTCTGGGCCGGGGTGCTCAGGCCCCTGCTGCCCGGGGCACCACCCTCCAGGCAGGCCTCAAGCCCCTGGCGCTCCTTTCCAGGTCCCAGCAGAGGGCCACGGGCCGCATTCCCCACCCTCAGCAGAACCTGCCCCATGTGGCCCCCCCTTCAGGAGGCCTTCCCTGACACGGGAGCAGGAGGTCATGTTCCTGTGACCATCTGCTCCCTAATTTCATCACAGCCAGTCTCCACCAGGGATGCCATTGCTCCCACAGGCCTGGTCCCCACATTTTGGTTTAAACCCTAGGGCTGGGGGTTAGGCATATGACCAAGGGCTGAGCCAGCCGCTGTGTCACCCCCACTCCACCCCAGCCATGGCTCTGGGACCGCCGTGAGGCCAAGGCTTCTGGGGAGGTGCTCTTTCCTGCTGGACCCGAGCTGTAGGCTCACTAGTCACCTTGCCGGAGTGAGGCCTGTCTGGGAGTGGGGCCAACCCAGAGGCAGCAAGCAGGGACGGGATGAAAGCAAACCGGGTCCTCACGACATCACTGAGCCCTGCAACTCCACAGCCTGCTCTGCAGACTGGTTACTTTTGCTTCAGTTGGTTTGGGGAATCTAACTGATAAATGTGCTGCCAAGTCTTGCTTCTCTCTCCTCTGGATGCCCAGGCGCCCACACAGTGCATGCTACACGGCTCAGAATCAGCTCAGCCAATGGCTCTCCACTCCGAGATGATGCCACCCCTGAGCACAGGGACCATGTAGCCACGCATCATCGGTATCCCTCAGTCCCGAATGCTGGGTGCCTGCTGGGAGAGGGGGCAGGGGCACCCGGAAGTCGGCCGTTTAGGGGAGCACCCTGCCAGCCCTGGGCCTCAATGAGCCTACCACCCCTCCATGTGACATGGCCTTCCTGCCCTCTGCTTCTCCCATCCAGGAGCAGAGGAACCTGGAAATGTCTACAGGAAGGGAAAGGAAAGCATGCTAAGAATCCAATGCTCCTCTTACAGACAGGCAGGCGTGCAGTCACGGTCCTGGAGAGGAAACACAAGTATCTCTGATGGACTGTTTCATCACGAGGCATGGGGTGACCAAAATCTGGCACTAGTGGCTTTTAAAGGCTTGTGTCCTCTTGCTTAGGTGATCCCTGGATATATTTAGCACCTAACACTTTCTATAACTACTGACAACAGGTAATAGAGGGCTAGCACAGGTGGCAAACGAGCAGAGATGATGTTACTAGATAACAAGAGTGAACATTCACAGGATGCTTACTATATACCAGGCACTTTGGTCCCTTTGTAAGTTTCAATTCATTTCATCTTAACAATGATCCTCTGAGGAAGGCACCATTATCACTGCCATTTTATGGATGGGAACACTGAGGCTTTATAGGGAGATTAAGAGCAAGCAAATGGGGAAGACACACTGAAGCCAGAAAGTCCGCTCCAAAGTCAACCCCCTTAATGAGGCCCCGCTCTCGGTTACATTCACATCCTGGAGAGGCCTGGGGCAGCCAGGTGCATTAGAGGACACCTCAGAGGCAGAAGAGTCAAGTGGATCTAACACTGGGACTCTCCATCTGGAGACAATGACCCCATTTTCTGCCCTCACTGGGGAAGGCTTCTGGGAAGAGGTGGGGTTCCAGTCGGTGGAGGAGGAGACTGCACGCTGCAGCGGTGGGGGTTCCTGGTCTGGGATACGAGCAGGGGACAGTGGGGGAGACTTGGCCAGGACAGGGACCTGAGTCAGGCGGTCAAATACTCCAGCCAGGGAAGCACAATGTGGGCACCCAGGAAGGAGAAGCGCCAGCCCACCTTAGCTTGCTCATGGCCAGAGAAAGAGGACCTTACACAGGACAAAACTGGGGAAACTTTGCAGAAAACAGCAAACACCATGCACACACGTTCAGCCAACAATGAATGACAAATCACAAGAGCCTGGGAGCTGAACTGGACCAGCGCTCGGGGCACAGACGGCCACCACCCCCACCCAGGGTCGCTGAGGAGCCGAGGCCACCTCGCCAGCCTCACGGAGCCCCTTGCTCCAGCCACACTGGCTTCTACTCAGGCCCCTCTCCACTTTAGCTCACGCCCTTCCTCCTTTCTTGAAGGTTTCCCCCCAACCTACCCACTCACGATCTCCCCTTCCACCGGTCTGGCTTTTCCTCACCTATGTCTTCTCTGACCCTGCAGACCAAATCAGGCCTCCTATCACAGAGACAGGGGTAATTCCAGAGCCTGGAGCCCCCCTGGGTGTGACACCTAGTTCCACCACTCAGGCAAGTCTTCTGACCCTTCTGCCAGAGTTTCCTCATTAACAAAAGTGTTAATAACAGAAGCTCAAACAAAAAGTTGTTGAGGGATTTCTCTGGTGGTCCAGGGGCTAAGACTGTGCTCCCAGTGCAGAGGGTCTGAGTTCAATCCCTGGTCAGAGAACTAGATCCCACATGCTGCAACTAAGACCCAGCGCAGCCAAATAAATAAATACATATTAAAAAAAAAAAAAAAAGCTGTTGAGAATGCTGAATGAGTGAACACACTCAGGTCAAGGGTGGCACACGGTTAATGGGATACAAATATTAGGTGTTACAAGACAGCAGAGACTGGTTTTACCACAGCTGTAACTAACACCCCGCTGATACTTAGAGTCTGTCTCTGCTGCTGGAGGGGACCCTCCAGCTGGGCAAGGATGCTGCCTTATTAAAGGGCCCAGAGCCTTCACACAAGAAATGCTGGATAACCAACCATGGGCTGACTGGCAGAACAGGCAAAGGAACAGCGCCCCCCAGCAAGGGAAGAGCAGTTGGGAGAGTCATACGACCGCCAGGGCCCGTGGTTGCATGGGGAACCCCAGGGCTAAGCGGGACGGTAAAGAGTGAGCACTTACAAGAAAAAGTTCTAAGCAGGGCACCCAGCTTGGCCCCCTGGGCACAGGGAAGCCAGCTGGGTCCCCCTCAGGACCGAGAGTCACCACAGAGGTGCTCCGAGAGGGTGCCTTTGGAACTGGAGAGACGACTGCCCGGGCCAAGGAGCAGCACCCACCTGCTGAAGATGTCTCCGGAGACCTTCTGTAGGTACTGCAGGGCATCCGCCACCTGCTGGATGGCCTCCTCTCGCCGCAGGTCTGGCTGAATGAGGGGCACTGCATAGGTCTGACCGGCCAAGGAATGCTGGGTCCCCGTGGGGGTCATGGTGCCTGGGGGGAGAGAAGGGAGCATCAGGACCCCCAAATACTTGCCCACACCCACCTGGCACAGGGCCAGGTGCGGGAGAAGAGCACACACACAGCCCTGCGTCCCAATGGTCTGCACGGCTTCAGCCTGGGTGGCAGTCGGGGGGCTCCCAGGAGCTGCTCTTCTGTCAATGCTGGTTGAGTGAACAAAGGAAACTTAAGGACCAGAGAATGACACAGGCATTCAGAGAGCTCTGACTGGCTGCCACAAGGTGGGTACATGGTACCCAGCTAGGTGCCCCTGCCCTACCTCATCTCACCTCAACCTCCCAAGCCTGGATGAACAATAAAGAAACTGTGGCTGCGGAGTGAAAAAGAGGGATGGATTGCGGGGGAGTGGGGAATTGCCTGTGTCTACTGCCGGGTAATAGCAAATGGTACCGGTTCTGCCAAGAGCACAGAAAATATGGACTCTGGGTTCTTCCCTTTCTGGTCCCTGGGACCTGCTCCCGAGAAAGGACAGGCCATGGTGGGAGGCAGAGACGTCCGGGCTCTGCTCTCCCAGATTAGAGCTGGGCGTGGGGTGGGGGGAGGCAGGAGGAAGGAGGGACACACGGCGGGTGGACAGGAAGGAAAAACCCTCCTTCAGACTGCAAGAGGAGGGCAGAGTCAAGTCTATTTATACTGGCTTTAATTAACTCAGCTCCCTGGTGCCACCAAAGCAGCAATCGCACTGCAGACGGCACTGATGTGATTGGCAAGAGAGGCATCGGGTAGAATATTAAGGCACCAAGCCCCTATAAATAGGCCTAATCACGGCCCCTTGGTAGAAGACCGTGAAGAAGACATTAATCAGCCTGGTACTGTGCCCCAGACCTGCTCTCCTAGGTGGCAACAGAAGTGTGAGTGGGGCTGGGTAAGTAAGGCCAGGGTGGGTTTAGGAGGCTTTGTTTGAGCTTCAAGTCCTGTGTGACCTGGGTAAGTTGCTTGCCTTCTCTGAACCTCTGATTCTTTCCACTTCTCATCCCACAGACTGAGAATGGCACTGCCCTCTGAAAAGTGGTTATGCTCAATGCTTCACACCAATATCCTCACCATGCTGGAGCTTACTCCTTCTCGCCCTCTGCTGGCTTCCCCCACTTTTCCTTCCACCCAGCTTGTTCTCTCCTACCCTTTCCAGGCCAGCACTCTTCCTGGTCTGAGATAATCAGTCTGCTCTCCAAGCTTTTCTCCAGTGGTGAACACCTCAGCTTCCTATACCTGAGCCTGCCGAGCACCCTCATCAGGATTCTCGGAGTAACTCCTCACCTCCCCACCTCTCTTCCCACCATCAAGTGACCAAAGTAGAGCCAACTGATCCCAAACCATCCCCACCCCTGCCCCTCTGCATTTACACTGACACAGTTCTGCTGGGCATCCTAGCTTAGTTCAGTATGTCAGTTTTCCCACCTGTAAGACAGAGAGGGAGAAAAGGCAGAAAGAAGGTACGTTCTGTGCTCATCCTGAGATGCACTTCTCATGGTCAGTCACCCACCTAATGTGTGTCTGTCCATGCACCAGGGGGTGCAACAGGCACAAAGCCCCCAGGCAAGGAAGCAGCAGGTCTGTCGAAGAACTGAGAGCCTGAGTACAGGTGTCCAGAGCTTTTACTCATTCTGTCTGCTAACAAGGGCTGATCAACTATCAAGCACTGGTCATGACCACAACGAAGAAGAATAAGACCCTACGCTGGCTGTGAAGACAGCCTGGAAAACAATTAAACAGCAGGTGTTAATGCTCTAATCCAGCTGTGAACCCAGTGCTAAGGGACAATGAGGAAGGAGCAAGTGACAAACCCCTGCTGGGGTCAGGGAGTCTGGAAAAGCTCTTGGCAGAAGCTGTGCCTCCCTACCAGGCCTGGGAGAGAGGGCAGGGAGAGCACCCCAGGGAGAAGGGACAGCTGAACAAAGGTATGTAGGGAAGGGCAAGTGGTTTGGGCAGGGATGATAAAACCATCCTTGGAGGAGGAGCAGAAAAAGACATTGGCCAGACTGTGAAAACCACTGACGGCAAGGAGTACGACTTGAGCCTGAAGGCCAGCAATGAGATCCTCACACTTGCCATCCGGTATAGGGGCCACAAACTACAGGGCTCCTAAGCACCTGAAATAAATGGAGCTCGTCTGAATGCAATAGAGTCGAAGTGTAAAATACACACCGAATTTCATACTTCCGACCAAAACGAAGAAAATATCTCATTAAAAATTTAAATACTGATGACATCGTTGAAAAGACCATACTTTATATACAGTGGGCTAAATAAAGTGTATTACTAAGTTAATTTCGGTCTTCCCTTTTAAAGTCACACATGTAACTCGTAGCTTCTTGCACAGTACTTTTTTCCTGGACAGCGGACGCTACCTTTGACTTAAAGAATCCTGGTAAACGCTGTGGATTCTCATAGGAGAGTGAACACACAGCAAACCGACTCTCACAAATTCTGCTTTTACAATAAATTTGCAAGTGTCGGCATACCGACACCCACACTAGCTGCGGGCAGGGTTATAGCGGTGTGGGGTCAACCAGGGGCCGGGAGGGACGGCCACAAAGGGAGGGTTCCGAGAGCCGGGCCGGTGGTGGGCAGGCCCACGCGGCGGGAGCCGGGCCCTCCTCGCAAACCGGTCGGGGTTCCCCGGGACCCCGGGTCGGGGATGTGGTGCGGCGAGGGCGCGTACGGAGGCCCAGTCCGAACCCAGCGGACGGACGCACAGCCAGTCGGCGTCCGAGGCGGAAGTCAGCCGGCCCGTGCCTCCCGGCCGGCGTCCCCCGGAGCCGCTCCCGCCTCCGTCCGTCCCCTTGGCGACCCGCCCCCAACACCCCCTCTCCGTCGCGCCGTCCCAGCCAGGCCCGCGCCCTCACCTGCGTTACGCCCGCCGCTTCCCCCCGCCGCCGCCCGCTCCGCCTCCCGGGTGATCCCGGCCTGGAGCTCCGGCCCCGCCTCCAGCCGTCAGTTCCGCCGGCTACGCGCCGCGGGTCTGGGCCACCAGCAGCCGCCCGGCCCCCAGCACCGCCCTACCCGGCGGCCAGACGCGACCCCCACGCAGCCCCGCCCCCGTGCCCTCTGGCCCCTCTCCGCGCGCAGCCGCTCCCGTCGCCGCGCGGCCCCGCCCTCGGCCCCGCCCCCGCGCGGCCCCGCCCCCGCGCCCGCTCCACCCACTTCTCCTCTGTGAGGCACTAGATCGTGCCTCTCTGTGCCCGGGTTTCCTGGGCTTGGCCGCTGCGGGCCGAGCGCCCCAGAGTCCGCCCAGTGCCCGCCCTCCCTTAGATAGTAAATGCCAGACACGGAAGGACCGCGCTGTGCGAGGTGCCCCGTAGCCGCCAGATCCAAACAAAACCAGGGCTGTGGTTGCGGTGGAAGCGTTATAGTTTAATGGGTTCAGGGCTCCTGACCGTCTCTCCTGGACCACACTTTAATCAGGCTCCTCTGACTCCTCTTCCCAACTAGGCCTCCACTTGCGTAGCCCAGTTTTAGCAAGAATCCTGTCACTCGATTTAGCCAGAAACCTCCGCCCTCTTATCTGGCCAAATTCCTTCCTCGCTTACCGGCCACCTTACCTGCCCCCCATCCCTGTCCCCAGGTGATGTCCCACCCCTCACCTGCCCGCCTGCAGCAAGAATCCTAGCCTAGAATTACCCGTCGCTCTTAAGTAATTTTCCATCCACCCCATCCCCTACCCTGCTGTTTGTCCAGAAGTCCCCACTTGTCTGCTGTATTTGGAATTGACCCCGGGTCTCTAATGACCTCCCTTTTCCCCTGTTGCCAAGTCCCGAAAAATCTGCTTTTACCACTTCAATGACTGTACGGCTCTGGTTTCCTTTCACATGTTGGTTTGGGACGATGACAGAGTTCTGGATATTGCTGATGGTTGCACGACGAGGTGAATGTATGTCATGCCACTACACTGTACACTGAGAAATGGTTAAAATGGTAAATTTTATGACATGTCTTTGTTTCGACAGGAGAAAAGGCCTAGATGGTTTTTTAAAACACTTAAAAAGTTAAGTACATAAAAGCAACATCAGTGCAAAGATCCTGTAATAGTCCCTCCTGGGGTCCGTGGACTTGCCTCAGAATTCTCGTCCCCTCTCTTTTAGGATTGCCAGATGAAAACAGAAGATGCCAAGGTCATTTGAATTTCAGATGAAAAAAAAAGTTTTTTATTTTTATTTTTAATATAAGTATGTCCCAAACTGAACATGGGGCACACTTACATTAAAAAAGTCATTTGTTGTTTATTTGAAATTCAGGATTATGTGTTTTATATTTTTTTGCTAAATCTGGCACAAATGACTCTTTTCCGATTACTCTCAGAATTTTGTCCTCTTTCCCTACCCCTCTCTGCATCCTTCCCTGGGAGAGAGTTAGGATGAAATGTCTTTTTTGAGTAGACCCCAGTGTTTGCAGGCTGCAGAATACTGTTCCCACCAGTGATGGGAAAGAGATGGGTTTGCACCTCTATTATAGACCGAATGTGCACCCCTTCCAATACATTAACACCTAACCCCCAAGGTGACAGCATTTGGGCCGGGGCCTTTAGGAGGTAATTAGGGAGAGATGATGTTATGAGGGTGGGGCTCTCATGAGGGGAGACAGCCCTGATGAGGAGAGACGCTCTGTCTCTCTGCAGCAGTAAGGACACAGACAAAAGGGAAAAGCGCTCTCTCCAGGAACCAAATCGGCAGTACCTGGATCTCGGACTCTGGAGCCTCCAGAACTGTGAAAAATAAATTCAAGCTGTTTAAGCCACTCTATGGTATCTTGTTTTTGACTAATACAACCTGCAAGCTCGTTTCCCCCTCACTCCACCTGAGCAATGACTGATCGGCTTAAGGTATCCAGAACACATCAAAGAGGGACTGATGGAGTCTCGGCTGCTGCATTTATAAACTGGGGTTAAGGGTTGAGCACGGGAGAGAAAGGATGTCTAAGTGCTCTGTGAGCTGTGAAGTGTGTTCAGACACAAAGGGCTCGGGATGTCTGTCTGTACACAGACATTTGCCCACATACTCCACACGTCAAACCCAGCTGTCTTCTGACAAAAGTGCTGCAAGACAGCACACCCAGCCCGGAGCAGCCAGTTCACCCTCCAGATTGCTTACCCTCACTTCATCCAAGTCCTCTACCTCATCTACCACCGACTGGCTATCCCACACTTCATTTCAAAGTTTTCCTAGGAGCTGGATTGCAAAGCATTTAACCTCAGCCACTTGAGCTGTAGTGATAATGCTGAGGATAAAGAAAAGCTGAGTGTCGTCTTAATATGTGGACACTAGGGCCCCACCAGCCGCTGGTGGCCCATTGTGTAATTCTATTCACACAAAATATCCAGAAAAGTCGATGCAGGTTGGTTGTTTCCAAGAATGAGGGGAAGGGGTAATGTGAATCGGCTTCTTAATGGGTACGTGTGTGCTCAGTCGTGTCCGACTCTTTGCGACCCCATGTACTATAACCCGCCAGGCTCCTCTGTGCATGGGATTCTCTAGGCAAGAATACTGGAGTGGGCTGCCATGCCTCCCCTAGATGAGCTTCCCTACCCAGGGATTGAACCCGACTCTCTTGTGTTGGGAGGTGGGTTCTTTACCACTGAGCCACCTGGGATGCCCTGCCTAATGGGTACAAGTTTTTAATTGGGGGTGATGAAAAGTTTCAGAAAGGTGATGAAAGGTCTCCTACACAGAAGGAGGGGTTTCACAGCATTACTAAATGCCACTGAATTGTTCGCTTTAACTTTTTTACATTTATTGAATCTTTATTACGATCACATCTACAAGACATTTTGTTTGATGGTTTGGGGAGTGAAAAAGAATTTAATGGCCTGACTGGGAAATGAGAGACACAGATGAAAAACAACACAAGGCCATATTTTACAAATTTAGTTGATAAAGAGTAAAGCAAGGCTGTATCATTGACTGCATGATGATTAAATTTTTTTGCTTTCTTTTTTAATATAATTTTTATTGGGATATAGTTGATTTACAATGCTGTGTTAGAAGCTGTTCACTTTAAAATGGTCAGTTTGTATGGCTATCACCTCAATCTAAAAAATGAAACTGACAAACAAGGCTGGGGTGTGAGAAATGCTGTCTAAGCACTAGGGGAAGAAAGGAAGCAAAAAGGTAAAATACAGATGTGAGCCCAATCTACTTCTTTTTAACAAAAATTCCCTAAGAATCCCCATCCAGCAACTTTCTCTTACATCTTATTGACCAGGTCTGGACCACATGACCTTCAGTCAGTTCAGTTCAGTTCAGTCGCTCAGTCGTGTCCGACTCTCTGCGACCCCATGAATCACAGCACGCCAGGCCTCCCTGTCCATCACCAACTCCCGGAGTTCACTCAAACTCATGTCCACAGAGTCGGTGATGCCATCCAGCCATCTCATTCTCGGTCGTCCCCTTCTCCTCCCACCCCCAACCTTTCCCAGCATCAGAGTCTTTTCCAGTGAGTCAACTCGTCGCATGAGGTAGCCAAAGTATTGCAGTTTCAGCTTTAGCATCAGTCCCTCCAATGAACACCCAGGATTGATCTCCTTGCAGTATAAGGGACTCTCAAGAGTCTTCTCCAACACCACAGCTCAAAAGCATCGATTCTTCGGCGATCAGCTTTCTTCACAGTCCAACTCTCACATCCATACATGACCACGGGAAAAACCATAGCCTTGACTAGACGGACCTTGGTTGGCAAAGTAATGTCTCTGCTTTTTAATATATTATCAAGGTTGGTCATAACTTTCCTTCCAAGGAGCAAGCGTCTTTTAATTTCATGGCTGCAATCAGCATCTGCAGTGATTTTGGAGCCCAAAAAAATAAAGTCTGACACTGTTTCCACTGTTTTTCCATCTATTTCCCATGAAGTGATGGGACCAGATGCCATGATCTTTGTTTTCTGAATGTTGAGCTTCAAGCCAACCTTTTCACTCTCCTCTTTCACTTTCATCAAGAGGCTTTTGAGTTCCTTTTCACTTTCTGCCATAAGGGTGGTGTCATCTGCATATCTGAGGTTATTGATATTTCTCCCGGCAATCTTGATTCCAGCTTGTGCTTCTTCCAGCCCAGCGTTCCTCATGATGTACTCTGCATATAAGTTAAATAAGCAAGGTGACAATATACAACCTTGACGTACACCTTTTCCTATTTGGAACCAGTCTGTTGTTCCATGTCCAGTTCTAACTGTTGCTTCCTGACCTGCATACAGGTTTCTCAAGAGGCAGTTCAGGTGGTCTGGGATTCCCATCTCTTTCAGAATGTTCCACAGTTTATTGTGATTGACACAGTCGAAGGCTTTGGCATAGTCAATGAAGCAGAAATAGATGTTTTTCTGGAACTCTCTTGCTTTCTCCATGATCCAGCGGATGTTGGCAATTTGATCTCTGGTTCCTCTGCCTTTTCTAAAACCTGCTTGAACATCTGGGAGTTCACGGTTTATATACTGCTGAAGCCTGGCTTGGAGAATTTTGAGCATGACTTTACTGGCGTGTGAGATGAGTGCAATTGTGCGGTAGTTTGAGCATTCTTTGGCATTGCCTTTCTTTGGGATTGGAATGAAGACTGACCTCTTCCAGTCCTGTGGCCACTGCTGAGTTTTCCAAATCTGCTGGCATATTGAGTGCATCACTTTCACAGCATCATCTTTCAAGACTTGAAATAGCTCAACTGGAATTCCATCACCTCCACTAGCTTTGTTTGTAGTGACCTTGGACAACTGCAAAGGAGACTTGGGATATGAGTCTTTGTAACTGGGGTTATCACTTCATGGGAAATAGATGGAAAAACAGTGGAAACAGTGTCAGACTTTATTTTTGGGGGCTCCAAAATTACTGCAGATGCTGATTGCAGCCATGAAATTAAAAGACACTTACTCCTTGGAAGGAAAGTTATGACCAACCTTGATAGTATATTAAAAAGCAGAGACATTACTTTGCCAACCAAGGTCCGTCTAGTCAAGGCTATGGTTTTTCCCGTGGTCATGTATGGATGTGAGAGTTGGACTGTGAAGAAAGCTGATCGCCGAAGAATCGATGCTTTTGAACTGTGGTGTTGGAGAAGACTCTTGAGAGTCCCTTGGACTGCAAGGAGATCCAACCAGTCCATTCTAAAGGAGATCAATCCTGGGTGTTCATTGGAAGGACTGATTCTAAAGCTGAAACTGCAATACTTTGGCCACCTCATGCGACGAGTTGACTCACTAGAAAAGACTCTGATGCTGGGAAAGGTTGGGGGTGGGAGGAGAAGGGGACGACGGAGAATGAGATGGCTGGATGGCATCACCGACTCTGTGGACATGAGTTTGAGTGAACTCCGGGAGTTGGTGATGGACAGGGAGGCCTGGCGTGCTGTGATTCATGGGGTTGTGGAAAGTCGGACACGACTGAGCAACTGAACTGAACTGAACTGGGGTTATTACTTACCTGAACAAAATAGGATTCTATCCCTAGTGGCTCAGTGACAAAGAACTTGCCTGCCAATGCAGGACAAGTGGGTTCAATTCCTGAGTTGGGAAGATCCCCTGGAGAAACAAATGGCTATCCACTCCAGTATTCTTGCTTGGGAAATCCCATGGACAGAGGAGCCTGGCAGGCTATCATCCATTGGGTTGCAAAGAGTCAGACACAACTTAGCGACTAGACAACAGTTAGGGAAGAGGGTATTCAACTGTGCAGTGTCTGCCTGAGACACCTAACCTTTGCTCATGATTGCTCAGAGAGGCGTTTCTGGAGGATGTGATGCCAGACATGAAGCTTAAAGGATGATCAGGAGTGACCCCAGGCAAGGAGGGTGGGGTTATAGGCATTGCAGGACCAGCAGGAGTCTATTCATCAAGGCAAGGCTGGTTGCAGCAGCAACTGGAAACAATCCCATCACTTCTCACCAACAGGACATCCAAATCCATGGAGGGCTTTCCTTCAGGCTTTAATTCAGGGGCCTGAGTTCTTTCCATCTATGGGTCTGCTGCCCACAACAAGGGGCTTCTGGGGTCGGGAAGGGAAAGAACATGAAAAGCACATGCAGGGTTTGATGGAGCAGGCCTGTTTATCTTCCACTGGCAGGACTCTGCTCAAGTGGCCACATCTAAGTGCAAGGGAGGCTGGGAAACAGAGTCTATCTGTAGATGAGCCAGTTTCTGCTTCAGTGATCAGGAGGCGAGAAAGTGTGCAGAGGGGGATGTGACACTAGACCCTGAGCAGTTTGGTGTTGGTGAAGTTCAAGGTGAAGGGGCTGGAGATTAGAAAAGAAGTAGGAACCAGACCACAATACTGGGTACCATTTTCTGAGCTCCTGCTCTGTGCTGGGCAATGCACTTGATACTTTACATCTATAACCTCAGTTATGATAAGGGGCCTGACCTGAGGAGAAGAGATGGGTGATCTTCTCTGTTTATTTGTTTTGTATGACAGTTTTGTTGCTGTTTCAGTCACTCAGTCATGTCCAACTCTTTGCGACCCCATGGACTGCAGCACGCCAGGCTTCCTTCACCATCTCCCTTGCTCAAACTCATGTCCATTGAGTCGTGATGCCATCCAACCATCTCATCCTCTGTCGTCCCCTACTCCTCCTGCCTTCAATCTTTCCCAGCATCATGGTCTTCTCCAATGAGTCAGTTCTTTGCATTAGGTAGCCAAAGTACTGGAGCTTCAGGTTCAGCATCAATCTTTCCAATGAATATTCAGAGTTGATTTCCTTTAGGATTGACTGGTCTGATCTCCTTGCAGTCCAAGGGATTCTCAAGAGTCTTCATCAGCACCACAGTTCGACGGCATCAGTTCTTCAGCGCTCAACCTTTTTTGTTGTTCAGCTCTGGCATCCAAGCATGACTACTAGAAAAACCATAGCTTTGACTTAGATGGACCTTTGTAGGCAAAGTAATGTCTCTGTTTTTTAATATGCTGTCTAGGTTTGTCATAGCTTTTATTTCAAGGAGCAAAGTGTTTTAATTTCATGGCTGCAGTCACCGTCCACAGTGATTTTGGAGCCCAAGAAAATAAAGTCTGTCACTGTTTCCATTGTTTCCCTATCTCTTTGGTATGAAGTTATGGAACCATATGATAGTCCTACTTCCTAACAAGTGTGTAGCGTTTTCCTGGGTGCAAAGCAAGTGTTGGTACACAATAGTTAATACTTATAAGAATTTGGTAAGGAAAATATTCCCATCATTCCTATGTACACTTGGAGGAAAATGAGGCTTTGAGAGGCTTAAGAGCTTGTCCAAGTTCAGCCAGGGCCACCTGTTAGTAGACACTCACCAACTCCATTGTATCAGCTCCTGAAGAGGGCCACATGTGCCACAGTGGGCAGTCAGGACTTGAGCCAGAACTCCAGTGGCCTGTGGGTTCAGAAGAAGCCATCTCTCTCTGATGCCAAAATTAGGCTCCTTCAGATTTGCTCAGACTTATCTGTCATCAGTGGCACCTGGGGCGCGGGACAGACTCCATGAAACCATAAACTTGTTCTTCTTGGGCTGCACCAGGTTCTCCCAACAGCTGAGGAAACTCTCCTTTTTCAGAGGGAGCAGACAGGGGGCTTCCAGGCCTCCCTCTGACCCCCAAATGACCCACTTTGGGACCTCATAGCTCTCCTGACACCCCCAATCCCAGCCTCTTCTGCAGTTTTGGAGGACTAGAGCTGGGAACACAGTGGGGCAGACACCAGCCAGCCACAGGTGGCGCCAACTTCCCCCATCATGCAGAGTAAGACAACACTTTCAGAAGACCACAAATGTATTTTCATTAAGAATCAGAAGGAAAAAATGAACTTCACATTGAAGAAGATACTTGAGTATTAACGTTTTCATCTGTGTATCAACATAGTCAGAAAATATGATATTTAATGTTTTTTTTAAGGTGTAAGATTCCCACAAATGTAAAAGAACCCACCCAGTTTATGAGAGTTGTGATGAGGCTGGTGTGTGAAAGTGAGGAGGAGGAGAGGATGTGGATGTGTGAGTGTGTGTGTAGAGGGGTGAGAGTGTGTGTGTAGAGAGGGGTGTGTGTGTGTGTGTGTGTGTCTGTTTCAGGGCAGAGACTGAGGACCTAAGACCTCAGGCTCTGACTCTCCAGCCTGTAGCCCAGGAAGCTGCCTGTGTCCTTCTGCTCAACTCCACACTCCAGGACATGCCCTTAGCCCAGAGCCCAGAGCCTGGTGCCCAGCACCCTGAGTAGATCTGCATGTCAGGAGCTGCACTCCCATTCCTGGCCCAGCGTCCACAGCTCTGAAATCCCACCCTGTGGTAGCTGGGCACCGGGCAGCAGGACTAATCCTTGAAATAACTCAGGGCGGATTATCCCAGCTTCTCAGCAGCAGTGCGGCCCGGCTCAGCCCCAGGGAAGGGGAGGCTGGAGCAGGGTGGCTGCCCACAGTGGGAAGACCCAGGAAGGCGAATGAATGCCCAGCAGAGAGCCTTCCTTGCTGGACCAGCAAAAAAGCGGCTCCTAAGGGGTGGGGCTAAATATCAGAGGTGGGATTATGCAAATCAGGCCAGTTCCAGCCAGAGATCTGAAGCTTGGAAAAACCTAGCCTAGGGGAAAGAATTTAATTTATAAAAATTTAAAAGTATGAAATGTCAAATAATCCCTTAAGGTGCTTATTTAACAATCAAATCATTCTGACACAATGAATCAAATGTAAAATATTCCTCCCCCAAGCCCCCCCACCCCACCCCCTAAGGGGTCTCTTTTCTCCCCAGTGGTCTCATACCCATGCTGTCCCTGCTCCTTCCCATCTCACTAACCCAGCAAATTTTGAAATCCCACCTCCCCTGGGGGTGACTGGAGGACAAGACCCTGTTTCCTGGGGCCCAAATCAGTGGGGGTAACTGGAGAGCACCCAGACAGCAGAGGCTTACTCCCTGGTGGCCGCTGGTCACGAGTGGGTGTGGAGCATTAGAAATGCGGCCTGTGTGTGCAGCTGAGGAACTGACTGAACTCTTAATGTGCTTGATTTTCAGTAAAAATCAATTTAAAAGTCAGCTGCAGAAGGAAATGGCAACCCACTCCAGCGTTCTTGCCTGGAGAATCCCAGGGACAGGGGAGCCTGGTGGGCTTCCGTCTATGGGGTCACACAGAGTCGGACACGACTGAAGTGACTTAGCAGCAGCAGCAGCAGATGAACCAGTTGGTTGGGGATGGACCTAGAGACTGTCACACAGAGTGAACTAATTCAGAAAGAGAAAAACAAATATCATATGTTAACGCGTATATATGAAATCTAGGAAAAACAGTATAGATGATCTCATTTGCAAAGCAGAACTAGAGACAGACATAGAAAACAAATGTACGGAATGCATGGATACCAAGCGGGAGTGGGTGGGGTGTGTGTGTGAGGGATGAACTGGGAGGTTGGGATTGATATATATATACACTGTTAATATATAATACATAAAACAGGTAACTAATGAGAACCTACTGTATAACTCAGTGCTCTCTGGTGACCTAAATGGAAAGGAAATACAAAAAAGGGGATGTGGGCATATGTATGGCTGATTTACTTTGCTGTACAGCAGAAACTGACACAGCAGTGTAGAGCAACTGTATTCCAATTAAAAAAAGAAGAAAAAAAGTTGATACTCCTTTTCAGTTATTAGAAAAAAATATGGGTGAGACAACTTGAATTTTCAATGTGAATGCTGTGAAACTAGACACAGGCCATGTATTTCCGGTAAAAATTTGGCATCCACACTGAAATGTGCTGTAAGTGTAAAATGCACACTAAACCTCTAGGACTTAGTATAAAAAAATAATTTTTCAAGGATCTCATTAATAATTTTGTATATGATTACAAGTTGAAATGATAATACTTTGGATACACTGAGTTAAATAAATACATTATTGAAATTAATTTCACTTTTAGTTTACTTAAGTATTTTTTTAAAATATTTTTTGTTGTTGGAGTATAGAACCCAGCCCTGGCCAGCACCCTTTTGTTTTTAATCAAGCTATAATCCACATACCATAAAGATTTACCTTTTTAAAGTATACAATTCGATGATTTTTAGTATAGTCATAAAGTCGGCAACCATCCTCGACAATCTCAAAATATTTTCATCACACCAAAAAGAAATCCCGTATCCACCAGGAGTCACCCTCATCCTTCCCTCCTGGCCCCTGGAAACCAGCAACGTGCTTTCTTTCTGTCTCTGGATATCTCACAGGAGTTCCTTCCTGCCTGCATACCTGCCCTTCACTAGCTGTGAGATAATAAACATGGGGACTTCCCTGGTGGTCTAGGGGCTAAGACTCAGAGCTCCCAATGCAGGAGGCCCCAGGTTTGATCCCTGGTCAGGGAACTAGATCCTGCATGCTGCAGCTAAGTCTCAGCGCAGCTAAATAAATAAATAAAATAAGATTTTTAAAAAAGATAATGTGTGTGCTGTTTTAAGCTTTTTAGTTTGTGGTTAAATTATTACACAGCAATAGATAACTAATACAGATTTCAATAATGGAAATCGGGCACTGCTTTAACAAATCCGTAAAAATGTGGGGTGTAGAGGACAGAGGCTGGAAGAGTCCTGAGGAGCTTGACAGATAGCACCTTGGATCCTCGAAGAGCCTGTCGAAACTGCAGGCTTCCAACACTTGCCAGATAAGCCTCAAGGGAAGTGAGGGTTTTACTATGAGCAGCTGGAAGAAGACCCTTGCTGAACAGCAGCAAAGAGCTAAGAAAAACTGTCTCCTTGCAGGGACTTGGAAAACAGAAAGGGTAAGTGATACACTGGTTAGCAGAGTGGAGGGGAATGAGGGCTGCAGGTTGCTTCCTGTTTTTTCCTACTAAAATGTGAGAAGAGAGAGATTAATGAAAGAAAACTCTTTTTTTTTTAATTTTATTTTTGTATATTTTTTGGCTGTGCCACATGGCTTATGGGATCTTAGTTCCCCAACTAGGAATTGAACCCAACCCTCGGCAGTAAGAGCAAGAAGCTTTAACCACTGGACCACCAGGGAATTCCCAAGCAGAAGCTGGTTTTAAAAGCCATGGAAAGAGAAGGAGGACTTGAGGATTTTGAGACTTTTCAGCCTCCCCACATGGCACAAAATGCGAACGTTAAGAAACGACCTCCAGGAAGATGGAATAGAGAGGAGCTGTCTAGAGGAAAAGCAGAAAGTGTACAATTTTTCCTTAAAACCTCACGAAGGACATCCTTGGTGGTGCAGTGGATAAGAATCCACCTGCCAATGTGGGGGACACCAGTTCGATCCCTGGTCCAGGAAGATTCCACAGGCTGAGGAGCCCATGGGCCTCAACTACTGAGCCAGCACTCTAGTGGCAGTGTGCCCCAACTACTGAAGCCAGCACGCCCTAGAGCTGGTGCTTCACAACGAGAGAAGCCCACGCACTGCAAGCAAGAGTAGCTCCTGCCTCATTGCAACTAGAGAAAGCCAGCGCAGCAACAAAGACCCAGCACAGGAAGTCAAAAAGAAATACATAAAATAATTAAGGGAAAAAAGCCTCATGGAGCTCAAAGCATCACAGCAGAATTGAATCACTCAAAGGGTTGGTTTGAGAGACTGGGGGTGTGCCTCCCAGAACCAGAACCTCTTAGTCCAAACACAGGGCTTCGAGGAGCTGGAGAGGGTCAGCCCTTGGCGACCTCAGCTGGGGCTGAAGGGAGGGAGGGCTCATTTCACAAAGATCTGGGGTGTGGCTTTCGACAGGCAGGGTGAACCCTGTTGAAATCCAGGGAAGACACACACAGTATGTTTTTTTCAAGTCTTCATTGAGTTTGTTACAATATTGCTTTTGTTTTATGATTTGGTTTTTTGATCAGGAGGCATGTGGGACCTTGGCTCCCAGACCAGGGATCGAACTCATATCCCCTGCATTAGAAGGTGAAGTGCCAACCCCTGGACCACCAGGGAAGTTCCAGATATACACAGTCTTGACAAAAGCTTATTCAGCAAAAGCACTTCCTGACTGGAAGTGCTAGTGTGGGTGTCGGTATGCCGACACTTGGAAGGAGGCTGTAAGATCTCCCAAATTCTACTGGCAGGAAAAAGCTGAAAGAACTATTCAGTTGCCTTTCAGTGGAAAGATGGGCCCAAGGGCAGAACGTTGAGCCAACAGACGTGGAATCATTCTCAGGTCTTGAAATCTAGGCAGGGAACATGCAACGCGGGTCCAGCGGATTCCAGAATCACCGTGGACCAGCAGTTCCTCTGTGCTTCCTCTGCTACCCCTTTTTGAGCTGTTGTGCCGCCATTGCTTGTTGTACGTGTGTGAGTGGGTAACAAGTGTCTTTACTTTTACAGATCAGGTAAGAGGAACACCTCACACCAGCTCACCGACACCTGCACCTCAAAGAATATGAGTTAGGGGCCTTCTCCTTGCTTGGTGCCTGGGCTCGGCATGGGCCCAGGCCTGGTTGATGGCTCTGGGTTCAAGCCCCAGCTTTCCTCCCCAGTGCTGTGCGACCTTGGGGAAGGCACTCCACTTCAATGAGCCTCGTTTTTCTCACATGCAAGATATGAGGACACGTGTTAACTGTTGGTGAAACTATCAGTCCCCCACTCCACCGTTCTCTTCCCTTCTCTTTCCTTTCCACTCGGTGAATCTTATCTGTACTCATGGCTTCAGTTTTTAAATTGTGGGTTTTTTTTTTTAAGGTTTAAGTTACAGGCAGTAAAATGCACACATTTCCACGTACAGTTCTGAGAGTCTTGACACACAAACAGCTGTGTAACCACCGCCACAATCATGGTACAGAACAGCCCCATTACCCCCAAAACCCATGCCCCAATTCCCACCCCTTTGCAGTCAATTCACGCCCCTCTCTGCTCCAGGCAGTCACTGATATGATTCCTATCAGTGAAGATTAGTTTTGCCTGTTCTAGCATGTCATGTAAATTGAATTAGGCATTATATCTGATTTCTTTCCCTAAGCGTACTATTTTTGAGATTCATCCATATTGTTCCATGTAGTCTGTTTCTTTTTGTTGACAAGTAGTATTCCAGCGGGTGCATATCCACAGTTTGTCCATCTCTTCACAAGTGAAGCACGTTTGGTTTGTTTCATTTTAGGGTTGTTACGAATAATGCTGTCTTTATTATTTGCAAGTCTTTCTGCGGTTGTCTATTGCAGCCGCTCGCATGGCTGTGGTTTTTATTAGCTGAGAACTCCAAACCTCACTTCTGGGCTCTGAATGAAGATGCCAATGGCATTCTCGATACTCTGTCAGGATGTTCCAAAGGAAACTTAACTGAACATAAAGGAAAACTCATAAACTTCTCTCTCACCCTTCCTCCACTCTCCAAACTTGGCCTCTATCACTAATACTTGTCTCGTAAATGACCTCACCACCCACACAGTGGCTAGGAGCAGAAGCTTAGGGGTCATTCCCAATGTCCCTTCTCCTCTCTTCTTGCCCCCTCCATTCACTCCATCACTTTTCCTCCTCCTTGCCACTTAAACCCATTCAACTCTCTCTCCCCACTACAGCCTAAAACACCATTGTCTCTCACCTGGATTATTGCAAAAGCCTCCTTTCTAGCTAGTCTTGCTCCTTTCAGGCTGTTCTGACATTTGTTGATGAAAAATCAATTAATTACCAAGTTTAGAAGAAAAAAAAAGGGAATTTTATTTGAGTCAAACTGAGAATTATAATCAAGGAAGCAGATTATCAGAAAGCTCCAAGAACTGTTCTGCTGTTAGAAGCAGAAGGCACAGTCATACACGTTTTTGAGACAAACGGTCGCACATCAAAATGACATACTGATGTTTTACATAAAAATCACCAAGGATGCATAGTTCAGCACATACAAAGAGGGGGTCAGCTCTGCATGACCCCCTGCAGAGCTGGGAAAGAATGCTCTTCTTTTAAGAAGTTACATTGCTAGCATCAGAAGAAAGGAAAAAAAATGATCTTCACAGCTAAGAAGGCACTCCCGTGTTTTCAAGGTTCTGGTTAATGGGTAATGTACAAGACAGGGGAGGCTCAAACACACAGAGAGAATTTCACGTTTAATTTTTTCTTGCCCTGCCTTAAAATATAAATTTGATTTCATTGTAACCGAGAAGGAACTTTTCATTTTTAAAAAAATATTTTTAAAAAATGCAGATTTGACCCCATTACTCTCTTACTTAGATTCTTTGTGTGTCTGCATGTACCAGGAATCCTATTTAGATTCTTCCATTTGTTTATGTGTTTTAATTTTTATTTTTTGGCCATGTCACATAGCAGGCAAGATATTAGTTCCCCAGCCAGGGATAGAACCCACACCCACTGGGATGGAAGCACAGTCTTAACCACCGGACCACCAGGGAAGTCTGCTATTCAGATTCTTAATGGCTTTCCATAACTCCTAGGATAAAGATCAATTCCTCGATGGGACTTATAAGACTTACAAGGCCAGTCAAGCGGCCTTCTTTTCCTTTGTCCTGCCTCAGGGGCTTTGCACACGCTGTCCCCTCTATCGGGACCACTTATTCCTTTTTCTTTACTTCACGAACACCTGCGTATGCCTCACATCTCTGTTCAAACATCACTTCCTCTGACCCGAAGGCTAGTTTAGGTCCTGCTACTATGTACCCTGAGGTAACCTTCTGATTTTTTTTACTTAGCATTGATCAGCTTGTATACATGCGTGCTAAGTTACATCAGTCGTGTCTGACTCTTTGAGACCCTATGGATTGTAGCCCACCAGCCTCCTCTGTCCATGGGATTCTCCAGGCAAGAAAACTGGAGTGGGTTGCCATGCCCTCCTGCAGCGGATCTTCCCAAACCAGGGATTGAACCTTCGTCCCTTATATCTCCTGCACTGGCAAGCAGGTTCTTTACCACTAGAGCCACCTGGGAAGCCCACTGATCAGCTTATAATGATGTATTTCTGTTGCTGCTGCTGCTAAGTCACTTCAGTCATGTCTGACTCTGTGTGACCCCATATATGGAAGCCCACCAGGCTCCCCCGCCCCTGGGATTCTCCAGGCAAGAACACTGGAGTGGGTTGCTATTTCCTTCTCCAATGTGTGAAAGTGAAAAGTGAAGTCGCTCAGTCGTGTCCGACCCTTAGCGACCCCACGGACTGCAGCCTACCAGGCTCCTCCATCCATGGGATTTTCTAGGCAATAGTACTGGAGTGGCTTGCAACCATTGCCTTCTTCGATCATTCATTTCACCTGAGTTTCTCTCACTAGACTAGTGGGTTCTGTGAGGACAGGGACTGTATTTTGTTGATCCTGGATCCCTGATGCCTCATACTTAGGGCTACTATGTAATGTGTGGGCCCCACACAAAATGAAAAGGCGGCGCCCTGTTCAAAAAGCAGGGAAAAATGCCATTAGAGACAGTAAAATAGACAGCTTTTCCTTTTCTTCTGTGTTTTCTGTCTGGACTTGTCATAGCATTTAAAAAAAGATTGGAGGGTGGATACTTCCCTGCTGGTCCAGTGGTTAAAACTTAGCCTTCCAATGCACAGGGGGCAGGTTTAATCCCTGGTTGGGGTGCTAAGATCCCTACATGTCTCACAGCCAAAAAACCAAAACATAAAACATAAGCAATACTGTAACAAATTAAAACAAGACTTTAAAAATGGTCCATATCAAAAATAATTTTTTGGATTGTAGTTAATTTACAATGTTGTATTTGCTTCTGATGTATAGCAAAGTGATTCAATTTTATATATATATATATATAAATGGAAAAGAATCAAAAAGAGTACATCTATATTTAAGAATAAATACATATTCTTAAGAATATCTATCTATATGTACTCTTTTAAGATTCCTTTCCATTATAGTTTATTAAAAATTTTTTATTGAAATGTAGTTTGTCATAGTGTTTTTCTTTGCTATTTAATGCCATCCTAAGCTAAAAGGTTAAAAAAATAAATTTAAATGATCATCATGAATTTTCATTCATCTTTACGTCATACCGTGAAAATTTTAAATGGAAATATGAGCATTTGACTCCTATGTGGAATCACACAGTTGATAGCTGGTTCACGTGTGTGTGTTCCACTCTTCTGGGAGCAGTGGAAATGCTGCATAAACTTGGATGTTTCTCTCTCTATACTTGCAGCTCCACCCCCACACTCTGCCTCGGGTCACTGATGACTCAGGCAGGGCTGTGAGGACAAGGAGCTGGCGGCTGCTCTGTCTTTTCCTTTCCTTCCATGTCACCATTTTCAGCATCACTGCTGGTTAATAAGGATGTGACATCAGTAGGAAAGGACATGATGGGGTTCCTCGGTTATTTGCGTTTCTTTGAATGTCACTGCCTTCTCTCTATGCACAGAGCAAGCTCTGGGTTGGATGTCCAGTGGCCTCCCCCGGCCTCTGAGTGACCCACCTACCAGTCGGGGACCCCACACCCCTCCCTGTGCTGACATGAATCTCCCTACACTGTCCCTACATATGTGTCCCTCAGAGTGCTCAGCTCATGGGGTGTCAAGAAGGCTGCATTGGAGTAGGGTGAAGGGACGGGACACACCTGCTGTCTGTGTGCAGGCTCTCCTGTGCCAGACTTCCCTACAGCCTCACAGAACAGCCCTGTTGAGGTAAAATGAGTAACAATTTCAAGGTTCTGACAGCAGACCATTCAATCAAATGTGGGTCTATCTGAGCATGAGACCCTGTATGACTGCACAGGTCACATGCTTATGAAGGTGGCCCTTCCGAACTTACATAATAGTTGCTCGATAACTGTGTTAAGCGAATGAGTGAGGGTTGTCATTTGATGTAACAGACACAGTTCATCTGGTTTTGATTAAAAAGTAAAGACCTCTCTGCTCTGTCACCTTGGAGATGCACCATAAACGTCAGAGGGGCACCCCTGCCTGGAACTGCCTGTTTGTGGACACACTTCCTCTCCTGTTTCAGAGGGTGGAGAAAGCCTGGTCTCTGGACTCCCCTGTCAGTTAATCACTGCACCTTGTAAATACAGAGTGTGACAACTTGTAGCCTAAGCCCTTAAGACCAGGCCTAAGTGTGAATTAAGCTTCACAGCTCATTGCCTTCATTCACCTCCTCCCCACCTTTCAGCCTCCATCATTACTTCAAGAGGCCTGAAGTTGCTACTTCGTCAGCAGAAGACCTCTGGGACCCACCCTAGGGCGAATGGGGAGCAGCACAGCTCAGCCAAGGTCAGACGTGCTGGCTGCTGGGTGAGGCTGAATCCTTGTCTGTGGCCTTGCCTCAGGTCTACAGCTTGGCACATGCAGAAAGACCTCTGAGGATTGCAAAGTCCAGAAGGTAGGAGACCTCAGCTCAAGATCTGGGTTTATTCCACAGCACTCCATCATGTGACCCTCTAGAGGTCTCTATCAAATGAGAAAATGAGCTAGATAAATTGTCTACAATCAGTGTTCCCAGAATCTTCAATGTTTCAAGAATTACACTGGTTGGAGGAAGGGAGAGCCTCCCCAACTTCAGCCATTAGTAATCATCTTCATTCTTGCCATCACCATCACCACTGCCATCACCACCACCATCATCATCACCATCATCATCACCATCACCACCATCATCATCGTCACCATCATCATCACCATCACCACCATTACCACTATCAGCACCACCATTATCACCATCAGCACCACCATTATCACCACCATTACCACCACCATCATCATCACCATCACCACCATCACCATTATCATCACCATCACCACCATTATCATCACCATCACCACCATTATCATCACCATCACCACCATTATCACCATCACTACCACCATTATCATCACCATCACCACCATTACCACCATCATCATCACCATCACCACCATTATCACCATCACTACCACCATTATCACCATCAGCACCACCATTATCACCACCATTACCACCACCATCATCATCACCATCACCACCATCACCATTATCATCACCATCACCACCATTATCATCACCATCACCACCATTATCATCACCATCACCACCATTATCACCATCACTACCACCATTATCACCATCAGCACCACCATTATCACCACCATTACCACCACCATCATCATCACCATCACCACCATCACCATTATCATCACCATCACCACCATTATCATCACCATCACCACCATTATCATCACCATCACCACCATTATCACCATCACTACCACCATTATCATCACCATCACCACCATTACCACCATCATCATCACCACCATCACCATTATCATCACCATCACCACCATTATCATCACCATCACCACCACCATCATCATCTCCACCATCATCACCACCATCACCACCATTATCACCATCATCCCACCACCATCAGCACCACCACCATCATCTCCACCATCACCATCACCACCATTACCACCATCATCATCACCATTACTACCACCACCATGATCTCCACCATCACCGCCATTACCACCATCATCATCACCATCACCGCCATTACCACCATCATCATCACCATCACCGCCATTACCACCATCATCATCACCACCATTAGCACCACCATCATCATCACCATCACCGCCATTACCACCATCATCATCACCACCATTATCATCACCATCACCACCATTATCATCACCATCACCACCATTATCATCACCATCACCACTATTATCATCACCATCACCACCATTACCACCACCATCATCACCACCATCACTACCACCATTACCACCATCATCTCCACCATCATCATCACCATCACCACCACCATCATCACCATCACCACCATTACCACCACCATCATCATCTCCACCATCATCACCACCATCACCACCATTATCACCATCATCCCACCACCATCAGCACCACCACCATCATCTCCACCATCACCATCACCACCATTACCACCATCATCATCACCACCATTAGCACCACCATCATCATCACCATCACCGCCATTACCACCATCATCATCACCACCATTATCATCACCACCATTATCATCATCATCACCACTATTATCATCACCATCACCACCATTATCATCACCATCACCACCATTATCATCACCATCACCACCATTATCATCACCGTCACCACCATCATCATCACCGTCACCACCATCATCATCACCGTCACCACCATCATCATCACCGTCACCACCATCATCATCACCGTCACCACCATCATCATCACCACCACCACTATTATCATCATCATCACCACCATTATCATCACCATCACCACCATTATCATCATCATCACCACTATTATCATCATCATCACCACCATTATCATCACCATCACCACCATTATCATCATCATCACCACTATTATCATCATCATCACCACCATTATCATCACCATCACCACCATTATCATCACCGTCACCACCATTATCATCACCGTCACCACCATTATCATCACCGTCACCAGCATTATCATCACCATCACCACCATTATCATCACCATCACCACCATTATCATCACCATCACCACCATTATCATCACCGTCACCACCATTATCATCACCGTCACCACCATTATCATCACCATCACCACTATTATCATCACCATCACCACCATTATCATCACCATCACCACCATTATCATCATCGTCACCACTATTATCATCACCATCACCACCATTACCACCACCATCATCACCACCATCACTACCACCATTACCACCATCATCTCCACCATCATCATCACCATCACCACCACCATCATCACCATCACCACCATTACCACTGCCATCATCATCTCCACCATCATCACCACCATCACCACCATTATCACCATCATCCCACCACCATCAGCACCACCACCATCATCTCCACCATCACCATCACCACCATTACCACCATCATCATCACCATTACCACCACCACCATGATCTCCACCATCACCGCCATTACCACCACCACCATGATCTCCACCATCACCGCCATTACCACCACCACCATGATCTCCACCATCACCGCCATTACCACCACCACCATGATCTCCACCATCACCGCCATTACCACCACCACCATGATCTCCACCATCACCGCCATTACCACCATCATCATCACCATCACCGCCATTACCACCATCATCACCACCATTAGCATCACCATCACCGCCATTACCACCACCATCATCTCCACCATCATCACCACTATCCTCAGCACCACCCTCATCATCTCCACCATCATCACCACCATCATCGTCATCATGGCAGACACTCACTACGCTAGGGGTTCTCTTAAGGCTCTAGATCCAATAACTCATTTAGTTGTCACCATATTCCTATAAGATGGGTTTTAACCATTACACTCATTTGCAGATGAGGAAACTGAGGAGCTGAGAGGTTAAGTGACTTACTCCAGGCCAGTAACTAGTAAACAACAGAGCAAGGGCTTGAAGCTTGTAGTCGGGCTCTATAGTACTCCTACATAACCACACCACTCCCATTTTATCTAAGTACCTGCCTCTCCATTCATCCATCCAAGTTCCACGTAAGAGTCTACTTGATAAAAAAGGATTCTTCTGAAAAAATTATTAAAAGTGATAAAAAGGTGGAAACTGCTAAATATTGTCATTCAAACTGGAGAAACCCTAGAGGGTGAGGTGCTATGATTGCTTCCCACTTCCTGGGTCATTCTCAGAGCAGTGTCAGTGGGTGGGGGGAATGAAGAAGAGTTGGCAGCAATCAGAAATAGAGAATATTTTAAAACAATTTGTCAAATGTGACACCCACAGATTCCGTGGAGACAATGTATATGAAAAAGCTCAGGCAGTTTGCAGGTCGTTTACTCCCTCCTCCCTCTCTCTCCTCTCCTCTTCCTGGGAAGGCAGAGCTGGAAGATATTGGCTGGTATAATGAGACTTCAGAGGGCTAAATGTGACCCATGGGAGAAAGGTTAAGGAAGGCAGATCACAGCTCAACATAAGAAGAATCTTCTTAGAATCTTCCTTGGTGGTCCAGTGGCTATGACTCCGCACTCCCAACACAGGGGGCCCGGGTTCAATCCCTGGTCAGGGAACTAGATCCCACATGCTGCAACTAAGAGTTTGCATGCTACAATGAATACTGAAGATCCCCCGTGCTGCAACTAAGGCCTGGCACAGCCAAACAAACAAATATTTGTAGAAAGGAAGAATCTTCCTAGCCATGTTGTCATTCTGGTATTAGACAACCATGTTGTGGTGCAGAGACTTGTCTGTTCTGGGAAATTTGGGGCAGAGCCTGGTGATCAGGGATGACATGGTTGGGTGCTTGGGCTTGAGGGGGCAGGGTGTTCTCGGGTACATGAGCTCCCAGAGCCTTCTTTCTCCTGGATCTAGTGAGTCCACCTCCACCTTGACTCCATTCGGAACTTCTGAGGTCCGGAGGAGAGAAGACCTTGCCCCTGGCCCATGGGCTTCTCAGGGTCAGAGAGAAAGTGTCAGAACCAGTAGCCAGCGTTCTCACAGCTGTGGCTCCAGCTGGAGCTTCCCAAATGTTCTCAGTGACACCCCACTGCACACCCACCCCCCTCAAAGATGGAAGATAATTCTCTCTGTGCCTTTCTCTTCTACGGGGCTTTCTGACACATCTCTGAGAGTCTGTCATGGAGCCCTCTGACCTCCAAATTCAAAGCGGGCCTTACGTTGGGGCTGCAGATGAGGGCATAGAGGTGGAGGGGTGTTCCCAGCTTCAGCTGGGCCCTCAGGTCCTGCTTGGACCTGGACTTCCTCCTCGAACAACGTGTTCACCACTTACCGTTTATAAAGGACATCCACAGGTGTGATCTCAGGGTTGGGGGCATGTGGCAAGAAAGTGACTCGTCAGGTTCCAGACCCCAGGGAATCCTTCACCGCTCCTGCTCCTCAACGAGGCAGCATTTCCCCTATGGCAGGTGTCGTGGAACCACACGACTTTCTGGAACATCTCTAAGAGTCTGACATGGAGGAACCACAGCTCATGCCTGAGACCCACATACAAATGAAGAATGCAGACTCAGAGAAGGTGACTGATTTCCCCAAGATCACCTGGGTGGAAGGTGCAGAGTGAGGGCTCAAACTCACGTCTGCCTTTTCCAGAACTCATATTCTTTCTTCATCCCTAAATCCAGAGACACCCCAAGGAAATGGCATCTTGGGAGGAGGGATGTGGAACTCTGTTCAGGCCAGAAAGCTTGGGATGCCTTTGGAATAGCCCTGAAGGACTGGAAGGGCTGGGCTGATCCATTGGGGGTGATGAGGCTGACTAGGGCTCCTACAGCCCAAATCCTAAGTGCAGGATGGCCTCAGAGATTCCCTCTGGACCCAGGCCATGAACTGCATCCCATCCACTGACATTCACTATGCGAGACCCAGAAACACCACCTCCTGGGCTGCACTTGAAAGAAGCCCTGACTGAGGAAACCCAGGGCAGCCTGGCCTGAGTGGGGCCGGGGTGCTGTCATCTGCTAGCCTTAGGAAAGCTACGTTATTCCCATGTGCCCCTGCACTCTTTTCTGTAAAATGGGGTTAATACAAATACTCCATGGACTTTTTTTGTGAGGATGGAACGAGCCTGTGTATCTGTCAAAGTACTCTGCTCATCGTATGTCATTGCTATACTTATTATGGTATTCATACAAACTTTATTAAAGCAAGACTGATCTTACCGGGCATATGCCCTGCACCAGACATGGTTCTGACTACTCTGACGCTTCATCTCATTTAAACACACATACAAGAATAAGGTCAGGGCTTCCCATGTGGCACTAATAGTAAAGAACCTGTTTGCCTATGCAGGAGATATAAGAGACTTGGGTTCGGTCCCTGGGTCGGGAAAATCCCCTGGAGAAGGGCATGGGAACTCACTCCAGTATTCTTGCCTGGAGAATCCCATGGATGGCAGAGCCTGGTGAACTACAGACCGTAGGGTGACAAAGAGTCAGACAGGACTGAAGTGACTTAGCATGCACACACAAGTATAGGGTCACAGCTGACCACCCCTCAAAGTATTCTTTCCACAACCTGTCAGGATGTCTGAATACGTAGCGCAGAGGAAAAGGAGTAGGGGCTTAGAACAGGAGACCAGGGTTCCAGTCCTCGTTCTGCCAACATTGGCTGCGTAACTTCAGAAAAGCTACTTGCCCTCTCTGAGCCTCATTTGCCACATCTGAAAAATGTCCTTGTCTGGCTTACCGTTCCTGAGAATCAAATAAAATGAATACGTGTGATTGCACATATCACACACTATTTATCTTTACAACACCCTTACAACTTATGATGGGGATTCAGTTATTATTCCCACTTTATAGTTAAGAAAACTCAGGCCCAGAGAGTGAAAGACAAATGCTGGCTAGGATTATCAACACTGTTATTAAATAGCAATAAGGCAAACGCCAGTGAAAACAGACCCAAAAGGTCATGGGAGAGGCCGTGTTTGCTTTACTTCCCTGTAGGCCGATAGCTCGATTTCTTCCCATTTCTGACAACAGTGCATAAGAAGCGCGTGCATGCCCGAGTTCTGGTTTACATGGAATCCAGAGGCAGAGGGTTGAACAAAGTGCTCCTGAGTGCCCTCGCTAGTGGTCCAGCATCCCATGAATTTTATGGGCAGGAGTAGACACAGCCACTGTTTCCTCCCCACCCCTACCTGCCCCTCTGGCAGGCTGTCCAGTCAGAGCCAGGTGTGAAACCCGTGTGGGTCTTCTGCACTGAAGTGAGAGGATTCCCCCTGCTCCTCACCCTGTGGACAGAGGTGGCCGTGCTGTCTGTCCTTGTCAGGTTGTTGAGGGATAAGAAAGGCACAAATTCATGTCCTGGGCCAGAAAAACTGAATCCTTCACTGTTCAGTGGGCATCAAAGCCTTTGTCAGTGTCCTTCCCGCTGCCATCATGTTACCCTCAAATTCTAATCTTACCAGCACACACGTCATAGCTAAGAGACAGGTCCTAGAATCCCACCTCCTAAAGGAAGTCTTCCTGAACTGATCTCAATGTTGAAACATTTCATTGTTGATTATGCATTGCATATGTGTAGAAACATACACACACACGCAATTTAACCTGGTGTCCTACCTGTCATTTTTTTTTTTTTGCAGTTTTAAGTAGAAAGAGTTAATCAAGCAAAGCAAAAGTCCACTCCCAAAAAATGAGAGTGGGCTGTCCAGAAACCAGAAGCAGCCCTGTAATTGGGTGCATGTGTGTGCTCAGTTGCGTCTGACTCTTTGTGACCCCATAGACTGTAGCCCGCCAGGCTCCCCTGTCCATGGGATTTCCCAGGCAGGAATACTGGAGTATTCCTACCATGTCATTTTAAAAGAGAGAGATCTGAGGCTCAAGGAGGTAAGTGCCCTTTTCTATGGCTGGATTCTTCCCTATGACTACCCATAAGTGCTCACTGGTGTCTCTCTCACTCCTCCCAACCATTTCCACGACTTCCTTGGGCCTCAACATGGGTGTCCTGAAAGAGGAACGGTTATCCCTGCCTGCCTTTCCCAGCGGGAGGATGGGAGGATGAAATGATAACAAACACGAAGGTGAAGGTGTCCTGGGAACCAGAGAGGCATTCCTTTTGCTGCTTGCTAGCCCAGGATCTCCACATTAAGGTGCATCGGAATCACCTGGGGTGCTTGTTAAAAATGTACTTCTTGGCTCCTGGCCACAAAAAACTGGCCAGAGGCCAAGAACTATGGCTGTATTTGTCCTCCTTCTATCAACGGCTAGAAAATTGTTATATTCCAGTATACACGTGTATTTGAAAACCAATTTTCAGACACTGGAAAAGCAGCAGCACAGGGCGATGGTTCCTAAGAAAAAGAATGCAAACTAGGTGAGCCCCGATCACCCTGGCTTGTGGCCTCGGGGAGGAACTTTCACGATTGCAATGCAGAGTGGGAGGGAGGCTCAGAGGGAGGGGATATGTGTATACATACAGCTGCTTCTCACTGTTGTACAGCAGAAACTAGCACATTGTAAAGCAAGTATATTCCAATTAAAAAAAATTCTCTGCACCCCCATGTTCATTGCAGCATTATTCACAATAGTCAAGATATGGAAACAACCTAACTGCCTGTGAACAGATGAATAAAGAAGATGTGAGATATATGTATATATATGAATATTACTCACCTGTAAAAAAGAATGAAAGCTTGCCATTTGTGACAACATGAATGGATTTTGAGTGCATTATGCTAAGTTAAATGAATCAGAAAGACAACACCAAATACTGCATGATCTACACAAAATACCTCATAGGTACAAACAGGTGGTTGCCAGAGACGGGAATTGTGGACAGAAGTACAAACTTTCACTTACAAGATAAGTTAAGTCTTGGCAATGTAATGTACAGCATGGCAACTACAGCTAAACAAAGAGTGAAAAAAAAAAAAAAAAAGATTGCGTGCGGGGAGCGGGGACCAGGGAGCAGAGCATGAGAGTCTCTGAGCTGAGGACACAGACACTTAGGGAGGCTGAGGTGGCTGGAACTTACAGAGCAGAGGCAGAGAAGGAGTTATATGAAGAAAGGCTCCAGGAATTCACAGAGAGCCCTTCTTGGGTCTGATGCTAAACACTGAACTGCACATGAATATGGTAAGACTCTGTAAGACTCGATAAATAATGACTGGGATAGGGTGGGTGGTTAAGCTGAACCATTCGCAAGGCTCACATAGGCTGGAAGAGATTAGAGTTCTGACCAGTCACACTGAAGAGACCCTGATGGCATTTGATCACAAGACAGAATGATCACACCATGGCAACAGGGATAAATTAGCCCAACAGTTGCCCTAAAAAAAAAGCTTACAAACTAGTCTTGAAAGGATCAAGTAGATCCACAGATAATTTAGTGACTTATAAAAGCACAGTCCAACACTCTTCAAAGGAAAACAACAAAATTCTGCACTCAACAAAGTCACGTTCAAAATGTCCAACATATTCTACAGTGGAAATTAATACAACACTTGTAAAGCAATTATACTCCAGTTAAAAAAAAAGAAAAAAATTTAAAAGTCCAGTATCAAATAAACAACTACTAGATATCTGAGGAAGCAGGAAAACGAGACCCAAATTAAGAGAAAAACATAAACATAATGAGGTGAGAAATGAAAGATATAAAAAAATAACTAAGTGGAACTCCTAGAGGTGAAACCATCCTCACAAAGCTCAGAGGGAAAAAATTATTAAGGGTAAAAAAAAAAAAAGAATAGAGAACTTAGTGACCCATGGAATAATATCAATCAGTTTGAGCAGTTGCTGTTGCTTTCTCTTTTAGTTTTACTGATTTTTAAAATTCTGCAGTGTTTATCTGTTTTAATCCCACCCAGTAAAACTTTCCTTTTAGATATTGTATTTTCACCACTAACTGTTATCAAAAAGAAAAAAACACTTTAAATGTAAAGACACAGATAAATTTAAAGGATGGGAGGAAATGTAACTTGCTGTATTAGTTTTCTGTGTCTGCCATACAAATGATCACAAATGGAGTGGCTTAAGCCATTCAAATGTATTATCTTACAGTTCTGTTAGAAATCCAACATGGGTCTCACTGGGCTAAAACCAAGGCTTCAGCATGGCTGCATTCCTTTCTGAAAGCTTTAGGGTAGAATCAGTTACTGTGCCTTTTCTAGAGACCACCCACATTCCTGGGCTCATGGCCTCTTCTTCCATCTTCTTTTTTTGGCCACACCCTGCAGCTTGTGGCATCTTAGTTCCCTGACCACAGACTGAACCCCGGGCCCCAGCAGTGGAAGCCAGAGTCCTAACCACTGGACCACCAAGGAATTCTTTCTTCCTCTGTCTTCAAAGCAAATAAAGTAGGTCTAGTCAAGTCACACTACTCTGACCATTCTTCTGTAGTCACGTCTCCACAGTCCCACAGCCAGGGGAAGTTCTCCGCCTTGAAGGAACCACGTGCTTAGACTGAACACACCTGGATAATCCATGACACTCTTTCCATCTCACGGTCATAATTTTAATGGCACCTGTAAAGTCTTTTGCCATGTAAGGTAACATAGTCACAGGTTCTCAGGGTGGGGTGTGTACATTTCGGGAGCTATTATTCTGCCTACCACACATGCAAACATTAACGGTGAAAAAGCTGGAGTGGCTATCAGGCACTTCCATGTGAAATATTCATCAAAACTAACTGTAGGGAATTCCCCGGAGGTCAGTGGTTGGGACTTTGCCTTCCAATGCAGGAGTGTGGGTCAATCCCTGGTCAGGGGGCTAAGATCCCACATGCTTTATGGCCAAAAAAAGTAGAACATACAACAGAAGCAATTTTTGTAACAAATTCAATAAAGACTTTTTTAAAAATGGCCCACATCAAAAAAAAAAAATCTTAACAAGAAAAACAGACTGTAGATTGGACCATATAAAGTCCCAAAAGTTTCAATAAATGTAAAAGATGGAACTCATATGTTCTCTGACCACAAAAGAATTTAATTAGAAATCAATAATGGAAAGATTTAGAAGTAACAGGGAAACTGCAAAATATTTTGCTCTGAGTGAAAATGAAAACAAAATTTGTGGGATGCAGTAAAAAGAGTGCTTTATAAAACTTTAAAAACAGCAAAAATTTAGAGCTTTAAGTGCTTATATGAAAAAGGAAGAAAGGTCCAAAGTCATTAACCTAAGCTTCCATCTTAAGAATCTAGTAAAAGAAAAGCAAGAGGAAACACTGCCGCTGCCGCTGCCAAGTCTATTCAATCGTAAGAGAAGAGGGCTTCCTTGTGGGTCCAGGGGTTGGGAATCTGCCTTGCAACGTGGGAGCCCGGGTTTGATCCCTGGGTTGGGAAGATCCCCTGCAGAAGGAAATGACAATGCACTCCAGTATTCTTACCTGGGAAATCCTATGGACAGAGAAGCCTGGCGGGCTACAGTCCATGGGGTCACAAAGAGTCAGATATGACTAAGCACACACACACATATGGATTCCTTGCATTCCTTGCCCTCTGGCTGCTGCTGCTAAGTCACTTCAGTCGTGTCCGACTCTGTGTGACCCCGTAGACGGCAGCCCACCAGGCTCCCCTGTCCCTGGGATTCTCCAGGCAAGAACACTGGAGTGGGTTGCCATTTCCTTCTCCAATGCATGAAAGTGAAAAGTGAAAGTGAAGTCATTCAGTCGTGTCTGACTCTTAGCAACCCCATGGACTGCAGCCCACCAGGCTCCTCTGTCTATGGGGTTTTCCAGGCAAGAGTACTGGAGTGGGGTGCCATTGCCTTCTCTGTGCCCTCTGGCTGCTGCTGCTGCTGCCAAGTTGCTTCAGTCGTGTCCGACTCTGTGCAACCCCATAGACGGCAACCCACCAGGCTCCCCCGTCCCTGGGATTCTCCAGGCAAGAACACTGGAGTGGGTTGCCATTGCCTTCTCCAATGCGTAAAAGTGAAAAGTGAAAGTGAAGTCACTCAGTCGTGTCCGACACTTAGCAACCCCATGGACTGCAGCCCACCAGGCTCCTCCGTCCGTGGGATTTTCCAGGCAAGAGGACTGGAGTGGGGCCCTCTGGCTACCACATAGCAATTGCCTCACCATGACCTCTGCTTCTGTTGTCACATCTCCTCTCTGACATTCTCACCTCCCTCTTTCAAAGACTCTTGTGATTCAGGATTCTTAATTTTATCACATATTTAATGTGGCTTTTGCCATATAAGTTAATACATTCACAGGTTTTGGTGATTAAGATTAAGGCATCTTTGGGAGGTCATTCTGCCTACAAGAGAGGCAAATTACCAAAATGGATACCCAAAGAAATAGAATGTTTGAATAGCCCCATGTGTACTAAAGAACTTGAATTCTTCCCACAGGGGCTTCCCTGGTGTTCCAGTGGTTAAGAATCTGCCTTGCAATGTAAGGGACATGGGTTCAATCCCTGGTCCGGGAAGATCCCACATGCTGCAGGGCAACAAATCCCACAAGCCACAACCAATGAGCCTGGGTTCTACAGCCTACAAGCCGCAACTACTGAAGCCCATGTGCCTTAGAGCCTATGCTTTAAGAGAAGCGACAAGAGAAGCCCCGGCAATGAGAAGCCTTTGCACCGCAACTAGAGAAAGCCTGTGCACAGCAATAAAGACTCAGTGCAACCAAAAAAAAAAAAAGGCTAAAAATACCAAGTGATAGCAAGGATGTGAAACATCTGAACCTCTCACATACTGCTGATGAGAATAAAAAATAGTACAACCACTTTGGAAAACAATTTGACAGTTTCTTAATGTTAAATATTTGTGTGTGTGTGTGTATATATATACACACATTTTGTATATGACTTGGCAATTCCAATTTTAGATTTTTATTTCTTATAAGACACATGTAGCATAAAATATGAAACATATGAAAACATATGTCTGCATAAATAACTGTCCATTAATGATCACAACAGCTTTATTTAAAATAATCAAAAGCAAGAAACAACCAAATGTCCATTAATAAGTGAGTAGACAAATTATAGTGTATCCATATCATAGAAGACTACTCAGAAATAAAAGGGAACAAAATATTGATACCTATGACAGAATAGGTGAACCTCAAAAGAATTATGCTGTGCACAAAAAAAGACAAAAGAATATATTCTCTGTGATTACCATTTATGTGAAATTCTAGAATAGGCAAAACTAATATCTCTTGACAGAAAGCAGATCAGTGGTTGATTGGGGATGAGGTTGACAGCAATTGACTGCAAAGGGGCATGAGGTAATAACCTCATTTTTTGCAGTGATGGAAATTGTGATTACACAGTGTATATTTTTGTCAAAATTCATTGAACTGTACACACAAAGTAGGTGCATACTATTACATGTGAGTTGTAACTCAATACATTTTTTTTTAAATCGAAGGTAAAAAGTTAAAAGATGAAAACATTTGGGCTCTACTCCAAGTGATTCCAACACAGCAGAACTAATAGACAGCCCCATAGATAATTATGCTGCAGACTATTTTACTTATAGAGATAGTATTGGTGTCTATGAACACCCAACTCTTGTTTAGAGAACGAATCAACTAGGCAACCAAAGAAAATTCAGAAGAAAAGTGTTTGCATTTTGTGTGCTCTCATTCCACCCCCTAATCTCCATTCTTCAGTGGAGATACTGGTCACCCTCCTGGGTGCTCTGCTCTCCCAATTGTTGGCTCAGCTGTGGATAAGCTTTCTTCACTTATTCTTTACAAAGGGGAGTCTGCTAGGAAAATAAATGGGAAGAAAGCAAAATAAAAACCCAAGTGCAGAGAAACCAATGTATTTGCAGAGCACAGATCCTCCCCAGGTCATTTAAGTCTGGCACCCGATGGGCGTGGCTGACCCAGCTCACTGGATACCTGGTATCAACAGATATACCCACCCTAGGGGAGCAGCAGGTAGACAGGGAGGCTGGTGGACCAACCATGTGGAAAATGCAACAGTCCAACAGATATGCTAAAAGCACTCCTAGCCCAGAGGAAAGGGTCATTTCCTGCCAAACTGGATTGAACAGAGGTGCTGTATTTCCATTCCTTAGTCTTTTCTTGCTGCCTGACGTATCTTCTCCACCTTCCCCTGTTCCATCTATTTGATGATACACTTCCCATCCTTCAAGGCCCAGCTTGAATAACACCTCCTCCTTATCAGATCACCATCGTTAAACACAATTTCTCACTCCCCCAAACTCCTATGGCACTTGGCTTAAAGGTCTCTTACAGAAACTTTGATTTATATTCTAGTTGTTCATGTGCATGTCATATCTACTCTACTAGGTTGCAATCCTCTTGAATACAGAAATGATAACTTGTGATCTACGCTACGGCTAGCCTTTATAGTTCCTAACATGTTACTTAGCACGCAGTGTGTGTTTTATGTAAATTTATTGTAGAAATTATTGAGTGATTCAGTCCATGCTGATTCCTGTCTCTGAGCTTTTGCTAATGCTGTTCTCCCTTTCTGGAAAATCTTTCCCACTTCAAGTGTTATTTCTCCCAAGAAGCATTCTCAAATCCCCAAGCCATTGGGTTCCTATAGCACTCGGGGCCATCTCCATCTTATCACTTACAACCACCACTGAATATTGAAATGAAATATTTATTGCCTGTTTCACCTACTTAATCATAAGCTTCAAGAAGCCAAAGATTCCATCCTAGTCACCTTTATCTTACCACCACCCAGAACAGTGTTCCGTGCAGTATGCATTTCACAGATGTTTTTCAAACAGAATGATCTCTTTAAGAAGCTTCTGGAAGCTCTTTAGTCCATGACACAGAGGGTTGGGTTTCTTTAGTTCATGTTCCTATTAGAATGGCTAAAACTGTCCTGAAGTCTCATTCCCAGATAAAATTAAGCATAAACAAACAGCCTTCCCAGGTTAGTTTCCCCTTGGCTGAAGAAGTAGGACCAGATGTTGTCTGGGGTCTCTCAGTGTCCCATGACCCTCCTGTTCCAGGGGATTCCCCCAGCAGAATACAAGGTTGCCGAGTACGCAAGAGGCAAGTGTGGCCTCTGCTCGGAAGGTCTTTAAGATGGACCCTCACCCCCTGGGATGACTGGACACAGGAAAAAGAACGCGTGACCTGTCAGACTTCCTCTTTTTCGTACATTTCTGTCTCCTTTCGCTTTCCTCTCCTTTTCTGCTTCCTCTTTCCTTATCTGCTTCTGTTCTCCTCCCGGTCCCACCTCACTTCCACCTCGCCGGCTATCCCCTCTTGCCAGATCCATGTCATTCATCCCGGCCCCCCTCCGTTTATCGTGAACCTCTACCCGCTCTGTCACTCGCCTCTCTCCGCCCCTGCCAGCCCTGCAGGAAGCCGAGACTCCTCACGAAGCCTGGAGGGGGTGGGAGGGGGAGGATGGGAGGGGGAAGGTGGGCCCGGGCGCCGCGGTCCCGCCCCCCGTGCGTGTGTGAATGTCGGTGTGGCGGTGACGCGGCGCCGGCGGCGGGAGGGAGGCGAGCGGACCGCCGGGGCTGCTGGGCTCGTGCGCGCCCTCGCGCTCCCCGCCGCCCGCCTAGGCGCAGGCAGGGCGCAGGCGGCGGCGGGCGGCATGGAGAGCCTGCTGGAGAACCCGGTGCGCGCCGTGCTCTACCTCAAGGAGCTCACGGCCATCGTGCAGAACCAGCAAAGCCTCATCCACACCCAGCGCCAACGCATCGACGAGCTGGAGCGGCGACTGGACGAGCTGAGCGCCGAGAACCGCAGCCTGTGGGAGCACCAGCAGCTGCTGCAAGCTCAGCCTCCGCCCGGGCTCGTGCCCCCGTCGCCGGCCACCGCCGGGGCCCAGGAGCCGCTCCAGGACCACGGACAGCTGCCGCCCGTCGCGCCACAGCCCGCGCCCGAGCAGCCCCCGCTTCAGCACCACGGACAGCTCCTGGCTCAGCCCCAGCCGGGCCCCAGCGGCAGGGCTCACGCGCCCCAGTCGCCCCACCAGCACCCGGTGGCGCCCGGGGCCGTAGCCGACAAGGAGAAGGAGCGTCCCCCGAGTTGCTGCGCTGCTGCTGGAACCCTCCTTCAGCACAAATCCCCCGCCGCCCTCGGCAAGGGCGTCCTGAGCAGGAGACCCGAGTGAGTGGGGGAAAAGACACGGGAACCGTTGTGGGAGGGAGGGAAGCTAACGGGCGTGAGTGGCGGACGAAGGGGTAATCGGGTGCACCCAAGTCTGGAGGACTAGGGCAGTGTGAAGTGGAGGGGTGAGAAGATGCTTAGTATGTCAAGGAGATTTGGGGGGAAGGAGGGAACGACACCAGTGTTTGAGGGGGTCTGGGGGATGTTGGAGCAAAAGGGGTCAGAGGAGGAAAGACATGGGGTTAAGTGATTAGGGTTATTGAAAACTGGCAGATTTCAAAGGGGACAAGACTGAGGACGAAGTTGGGGGGAAGATTAAACTGAAGAAAAGAGAACAGTTGAAGAATCTTTTTAAGTTAGGGAAAATCTGGATGGGAGTTTGGGTAGTAAAATTATATGAATGGAGAGGGAGATATGAAAAAAAGACATGTTAAGAGCTTTAAAAAGGGCAGGGTCCAGGAAGAGTAGAACTGAGGTCTGAGGGGATTTGGGAGGCAGAACATAAGGCTGAGAGGCAAGATGATGTGAGAAGCAAGGGGGGCTGGATACAGAGGAAGAGGAGGGTGGGAGAAAGCATCTCCCAGGGGAACAAGCTAGCTCTTTAACCGATACAGTGGGAGTCAAAGCCAGGAGTGGCTTGTTTGGGGAAGCTTACTCTGCTCTGACCTGAGTGAGCCCCTTTCTTCTGAATCCCCACAAATCTAGAGGGGTGCCAGGTAACAACCCACAAAGCCTACGGAGAATCCCTTTATAGTGTCAGGTCTGTCTGGTTACAGCTCTACCCTCTGACTCAAGGAGGATTTCTATGCAGGGTGTTAGCAATCGTGGAAAGGGAATAATGATGAGACAGTTGGCAAATGGAGTTGGCATTTGGATGTAATTCCTGTTATGGCTGGTGACTGCAAATCTTGTTTCCCCTTGGTTATTTGGTGATAAGTGGAATCTCATGTTAGGTCCAGAGAGAAATATGCTTATTAGCCCCTAATAAGAAACTCTAGGACTTCAAGCTTTTTTTCTTTACATCCAACGTCCATAAACTAGGGGTATGGGAAGAAGAGAAGAAAACTGGAATATTCTCTCCTCTGTGCTGGGAAGGCTGTGACCATGTCAGCTTCCTTTCTCTGAGGAGACAGGTGATGGAAGAACAGCTCACGGGAAATCAGAAGCTAGTCAGCACCTGACCCTGACAATGGGGATGCTAAGGAAGTTGGGGGTGGGAAAGGAGGAGAACCAAGAGTCATCTTCAGCAGCCTTGGCATGCTTTAATCTACAGATACTTGTGAAGATTTGACGTAGGCTCATTTTCTCCTCATATCTACTGCACAGTTAGACAAGTTGGGTCAGGACACAGGGTAGATGTGACCAAAATCTTGGGCTCTTAAGAGGGGAAGATCCAGGATGACTCCACAGCATTTGATTCAAACCCCAAGAAGATGCAGCTTTCTTTCCAAGCTCCCTCAATGGTCCATTGCTCTCCCTTCAGTGTCACGGTTTTCTTTCCTTATTTGGCAGAAAAAGCAGAAAGTCAGTTTTCCCTCACTGCCATGGCTCAGCAAAAGGTGAAAAAAAAAAAATCGAAAACAAAAAAAAGCCAAAATACCATGTGTTTCCCCCCGCCCCAAATGTGGGGGGGATTATTCCATTCCATTTCCTAGGGCAGCCACAGCTTCCAGGAAATCGTGGTTCCTCTCCTCACGCTCCTCGGTGTCCTCCTCCTTTTCTACCACATTCCCACTTTTTTTGCATCCCTTTGGGGACTGTGTGGGCAAGAAGGGTGGAGGAAAGCGCATTTCTCCTGAATAAGGACTTTGCTGTGGCCCCTAAAGCAGCTTAAAGAGCCCAAACTCTCCTGCCCAGGGGTTCTTGCTGGGAACCCAGGGGTTTTAGGTATCATCTGGATTCCTATCCAGCCTCACATGTCACAACTGGACAGAAACCATCATGTCCTCATCTTCCCCTCTCCCTTGTCCTGCTTTTCCTTCCCAAGGGAGCAGGACAAAAATAATTAATTAAAACGGTGGAAGAGAGTGGAAGTTGTTGGAAATCTTTCAGGAAGTTGTGCCAGGTACCAAGAGGTTAACACTGCCAGCAACCCCTTCCTTTCTTCAGATTTGCCAGCTCCCCTCCCCCCCAATGCTCCTCAAGCCTAGACACCCAGAGACTTAGAGAGCTCAGAAACAAATGCCTCACCTCCTCCCTCAGCTCCCTCCCCACTTGGACGGGAAATCTTGGGCATCCAGGCAGGCTAAATGCCTTTTGTGTCTCCACACATTTCTGCTTGACTTCAGCTGAAGTTTCCCCTGCAGAACCTCAGGAAGGACTCGTCTTTGCTGACTACACGTTTGGCCCCTTCCTGCTCTCCACTCACGACTCCCGTTTTGCATGTCTGTCCTTTTCTACCCAAGCTCTCGGTGCTGTTGGGTTAGACATGGGCAGCACTCCATGGGCCAGATGAGACAGGGGAGAGAGAGCCGAGCCGGCAGCCCTTTTCCCGGGGCCTCTCCTGGGAATCTCCCTGCTGAATCAGTTCCCTACTGGGCATGCTGACGTAGGAGGAAGAGCCGGCAGAGGGGTCTCTCCATCATAATTTTGCTGAAATCCTTTTTCGTTTCTTCCTTCCCCTTTTCTGGCCTCAGTAGGGTGAGAATGCGGCCCTGGTGAGGTTGCTGAGGCGGGGGTGAGGGTTACCAGGCACTGAGACTTGTGATCTCACCACACAGCTTATCTCTTATCCCCAGAACTCATCTTCTTCCCCGAATCCAGGAGAGGCGGGAGCCCTAGGGACCCTGGGGCTGGGAAATAATAGATCTTTAATTGTCATCAGATCTCCATTAATATGTCGCCCAGCCTCTCCCTCCTCCAGCTAAGGGAGCTATGAAGCTGGTGGCCTTGGAGGTCAGGTCAAGGAAGCAACGATGTGGGAACGGGTGAGTGTAAAGGCATCAGGAAGAATGACACCCAAGGGGTTAACATTCTTTCTCTGCTGCTTCCTGGCTCTTGCTAAGCTCCAGCCCCCACTGCTTTTGCCTCTTAATGAAAGCAGCAATCTAGCTTCCTCCTCTTTATTTTTTCAATCAAGGCTCACAGCCTCTACAGAATTGATTATCCCTTTCCTGGCTGGAGCCAGAGCTTCAGCCTGACCCAGCAAAGTCCCCTCCTCGCCATGGAGGCATATGACCCAGCCTGAAGCTCCAGGCTTCAGCGTGGCCACAGCTTCTCTGCTTGAGCAAGTGTCCATCTGTCCACCCAGCCGTGTGTTTAGAGCCAGTGGATCCCAACGCTTGCCCAAGTCCCCACGTCCATGGGCAGAGGATTACTGGAGGCAGGATAAGATTCTCTCATTATAATTCAAATTCAGCTCCTACCCCGGAGCTCCCCATCTCCATGGGGCCGTGAACTCCGAATGTCTTGGGGAGCTCCTGTGCTCTCCTCTTCCTCCTTTGTCTTTTTTATATCTTCTCTCTTCCCCCTTTCACCCCTCCCCTCAAACACACCCCCTCCCCATATTTTCTTCCTTCCATCCTTCACTTCCACATAAGCTGTGCAGAGAAGCCTCCTCCTCTCTGCCCCCATCCTAAGCATAAACTGAACCTTGGGCCATCTTCTGAGTACTGTGGTCTTGTGCTCCCCAGAGTCGGGGGATGGCAGGAAGACCACTGGAAGGACTTTTAGCCTGTTGTCTGAGACCCTGATTGAAGCAGGCTTCTGTGCTCCTACTGAATCAGGGCTGTCTGCCTGGAGGTGGCAGATCTCCAAGACAAGCCCCTCATGGGAGCTCTTAAGTGCGTGTGAAGGTCTGTCAGTCAACTGTATTGTATCTGTTCAAAATCCTGCACTCTCTGCTGCGAAGAGACAGAAAAGACACAGATAGTCCATGCTCGATGCACTCGAGACACGGAAACGTCTTGGTAAGTGTTAAGCGGACTGCAGGTGCCCAGAGCCTGCCTCTATCAGGACAGAATGGGGTAAAAAAGGAGAGCATACACAGCATATCTAGAGCCCAGAGAGAAGGTTTCTGGGGTTGGCGCCCAGGGTTTACGTGAGGAATAGTGAGAGGCAGGGACAGCTGGAGGCGGACAGAGCTGGGAGGAGTCGATCCAAGGAAACGACTGTGATGCACACACTTAGCATTCCCCACTCTGACCTACAGCCCCTCCCCTACCCCCCGCCCCGCAAGGCTAAACCCATCAGCATAGGAAGAGCTCAGCACTGGTCCTCTCTTCCCGGTGGCCAAAACCCCTGCTAGCTGAGGAAGTCACACTACACTCGTGTTCCCCAGCCTCCCTGTCCTTCTCTTGCCCATCTCAATAAGGAGGGGACGACACCAGGCTGGCCAGCCAGAAAAGGGGACTGAGTGAATGCTCGCTGAGAGGAGGGCTGGGGCGTCTTCTGCTCACCCAGAAGCTGGCACGGGCAGACACTCGTGACGCTCTGCCGTCCCCTGCCTCTCTGAAGGCCAGGGCCACTGCTCCTTCCTCACTCACTCTCAGCCCAAAACAACAGGGCCCCAGAGAAAAGCCACCTGCGTGCCTCCTCCACTGCCACCTCCTTCCTTCCCCAGCCCTTCTCGGAACCACGCGGCCAACTCCAGAGGCCCTTGCAAGGCCATCCTGGCACACCTTCTTCTTGGCCCGAAATCCAGGGAGAGGAGCAGCAGTCGGTCCTGCTGATTCAGCAAATATCTATGTGGCCCGAGTTTCAGAGGTCACTTGTGAAAAAAGGCAGATGCGTCAGGTCTGGGGGGAGGGTAACACGGAAAATTTGGGGAGAGCCAGACAACCAGCTGGACCGCGGTCTGGAAAGAGGCCTGGATCTTGGACTTAAACCCTACATAAGGAATTTTAGACACAGATGGCCCTGTTGGAGACCCTAAACATTTTCCACTGGGGCCTGCAAGAACTCTCGGAGGACCCAGGGTGGCAGCAGCTTAGCAAGGGGTTTCTTAGGAGCAGGTCCTGGGGACATGCTCCTTGCACCTGGCAGACCCCCCAAACGCAAGGCCACGTGGTGGGACCTCTGAGGCTGGGGCCGCTGCAGCGCCTTCCTCCTCTGCTTCGTGAGAAGTGTGAAGTGTGGGTTCCCACACAAGTTGCAAAGGGCTTCTCGTGTTCACACAGGAGTGGAGGGTCCTGTCCACGTCAGGCAGCAAGGGCATTGACACACAAGTAGGAGGAGGAGTAGCGGGAGGGAGAAACTAGGTTGTTCAAGCCGAAAGGAACTTAAGGAAACCATGTTGCTGTTGCTCAGTTGCTCAGTCATGTCTCTTTGTGACCCCATGGACTGTAGCCTGCTAGGCTCCCCTGTCCAGGGGATTCTCCAGGCAAGAATACTGCAGTGGGTTGCCATTTCCTCCTCCAGGGGATCTCCCTGACCCAGGGATCGAACCTGTGTCTCCTGAATTGGCAGGTGGATTCTTTACTGCTGAGCCACCTGGGAGTTTTCAAGATCCAGGTGGTTCAGAACCTAGGCTCTGCAGGCACGCGTACCTGGGTATGAATCCTGCTCTACCACCTACCAGCTGGAATGCCTTACATTCATTTCTTCAGCTGTTATTGGAGTATAGTTGTTTTACAATGTTTAGTTTCTGCTGTGCAGCAAAGTGAATCAGCTATATGTGGACATATATCCCCTCTTTTCTGGGTTTCCCTCCCATTTAGGTCACCACAGAGCATTGAGTAGAGTTCCCTTATACCATCTTTGAGCCTTTTTTTTTTTTTCATTTATGAAATAAGGAATAATATCTACTTTAAAGGGGTTGTAAACAATTTTTAATTAGATTATATATATTTTAAGCTGTTCTGGGCACATAGTAAGTGCTTAAAACGCTGTAATATTTCTACAGATAAAGAAACCAGGGCCCAAGTTTCATCCAGAGTGAGACCATAGCTATTGAGGAGAATCCAGGTTCAGGAATCCTTCAGGAAGTCTTCCAGGCCACATTTCTACACGTGACCTTTCTTCACCACTCATCCTCTGGACAGTGTGCACTAGATACGTGAATGGGACCCTGCCTTGAAATGCAGCTGGGCAGGACAAACCCGTCATCCCTTAGTGACCTATGATGAGGTCTCACAACTGGATAGCTGGGAATTGCTTCCTTAAGCCCAACCTGAATTTCTTCAGCTGCATTTTCAGATTGTTTTCACTTTTCTTATGGACACTGAGGGGACCTGAGTCGCCACCCAACACCCCACAGTGGTAGCAATGACCTCATCCGTCTTCTAAATGGGGAAACCACAGTGTCATCTCATATGTGACCTTGTCAAGGACAACAGGGGAGGGTGGGGGATGGAATCTGAACCAGGAGAATGCCTCCCGTTCACTGGAATTAAAGCTAAATCCATTTTTCCAAATTCTCCCATTCTGGGAATGGAAGGGAGAAGGCAGACCCACTCTTCGCAGGACTCTGCAGTCAGAAAGGGAGACAGAGCAGGGAGGGGGTGAGAAAAGTGGGAGGCCTGACCTGACGTGGCATTTTGGTGGAAGCTGGGCGGTCAGGGTGGCTGGGAGAGGATTCTGCTTCATTCTGGTCAAGCCTAGAGGGTAAAGGAGTTTCATCTTGTAAGGACTCTATTAGAATAAATATATTCTAGAAAAAAAACAAGGGAAGACTGGCGTGCTGCAGTCCATGGGGTCACAAAGAGTCAGATACGGCTTAGCAACTGAACAAAAGCAGCAAGAAAACAAATGGAAAAAAAAAGATGGAAAGGTGGTTGTGGCTGTGAGGCCATCACAGGCAAAGACCTGGGTGTGTGTGTGTGTGTGTGCGTGTGTGTGTGTGTGTCTGGGGGCACCGGGTGGGCCAGGGCAAAGGCTGCTGTGCTGTTGCTGTTTAGAGCATCCCATTGGGAGGGTTATGTAACTGCCAGGCGGGGGCTGTGCTGAGCACTACCTTCCCTCCCCAGCAGGGGGCGGGCTGCTGTGGACAGGAGGCCTGCAGGCCAGTGGCAGTCTTGCCCAGAGAAACACCCCACCCGTGCCTCCACCAGGAAGGTGTCTACAGCCCCAGGGGTTGGACGGCCTTGGGAGTTTTACCCAGGTCCCCCAGACCCTCCAAATGTCAGGCGAATGTCAGAGCTTTCTGGAAGGTCATTTGCACCAAACTTCTCATTTGGCAAGTGAGAAAACTATGGCCTGAGAGAGAAGGGGCTGGTGCTTCCAAGCTGATTAGAGGCCGAACTAGGTTTACAGCTCAGCTTCTCCACACTCTTCATCCAGCGCCCTTGTCAGTATGAAGTCAGGGGCCGAGAGAAGCAGTCAGGGCTGCCCCGTGGGGCGCAGGGCCAAACTTACCTCCAGTTACAGGGGTTTCAGGCACCCAGGGAGGTCTCTCTGCCTTCCAGAACATCTTGCCTAGGCCGGCAATTCCACAATTAGAGACTCCTTTGGGGACTTCAAGGTTATCCCCCTTGTTAAAATGCAAATTCTCCTAGGACAGGAGAAAAACAACACGTTTGGCTCTAAAAGCATGGGAGTTTATCTGAGCAGTGTCTGAGGATGAGCTTGACAAGGGAAGAGGATGTCTAACTGCTGGGGCAGGAGGCTCAGAAGGTGTTGAAGGGCTCACGGGGGAGGCTGATGAAGCCTAAGTGGTCTTCATGTCCACTGTATTTTGCAAGGAATTAGCACTGCCTGGGAAGCAAAGGGGAGGGACCCAGGGCACTCACTCCCACACTGGCTCGGCTTGAAATTATCTGTGCTGGAGAAGGAATACTTCCCCAATGAGCCCCATGTGTAAAAGTCACAAGGCAGGAATCTAAGGAGCATCCTGGTGCTTGGTTAAGCAATTTTGATCCCTTCCAGGCCCTTAAAATAATATGTTAGATGGCAAAAATCTCACATGACTCTAATGGGGTCTGTTATGGTGGGGGGAGATGTTGGCAGGCAGTAGGTGGATGTTACATGAGCTTGAGAAGAGTTGGGGACGGAGGCGAACTCAATACCTAGCAGTGTGTGATGAACAACAGGAGAAGGAAGAAGCTCTCAGTGCGGAGGGCACAGGCAGCCTCATCCATCCTTGAGTGGAGGGAGGGGGTACGGCGTCAGGGCTGAAGAAAGTCTCAGCTGGAGGGAGGTCCACGAGGGGGTGGGCGGTGCCCACACTCATGGGCACAGTTCCCGTAGCTGAGCACCTGGGAAACGCTGGATCAGAGGCTCAGGTCTGAAGGCCAACTGGGGAGCGTAGATCCCACCCCAGTTCTACCCATGAGGATGGAGAGGCCCTTCTTCCTTTGACCCAAGCCTTTGAGCAGTCCAGTCCTCAGCCTGGGAAGCTTTAGGAAGAATGAAGCATAAGAAAGCCTTGGAGTGTGCCAACAGACACACACACACACACACATTCTCTCTCTCTTTGCACATGCACACCCTCACACACAGCCCATCAGCAGGCTCAGCTAGAAATGGAAAACAGGCCTCAGAGGATGGGAGGGAAAGGAAACCTGACTTGCTGCCGTGTCACCAGGTAGAAAACAGACAAAGGAGAAAGGGGTGGATTCTGGGGTCACCGCCAGGCCCGGGAGCAGCCATGGGAAGCAGCAGCCAGGCTCCAGGCCTCTCCCGTTGATCTCCACCGGGCGGTGGTGTGAGCTCTGGTCAGGGAGCCACTAGGACGCTGACGGGAGACTGGGCATGAGTCTGGCGTGGCTGCGTTTGGGGGACGGAGAAGGTGCGTCTGTGCGAGGGTGGGCCGGTTCCTGACTCTGGAGGAAGCTGGAGATTCCTGTGGGCTGCAGGAGGGGGTGATGACCCCAGCCCACAGCACAGGCCTCCTCGCTGCCTTCCCAGCGCCCGGATTGTGCACGCGGTCCCGACTCTGGCTAACTACTTTCTCTGTGTGCTTGCCTCTCTCTGCTGCCCAGCCAGCTCCTCCTGGTCCCGCAATGGGGCGAGTCGACAGCGCCTCCACTTTCTCCCCCTCACTTTGCCTGGAGCGTGGAGGAGATTCGGCCTCTGGAGGCTGTGAGCTCCGGGAAGAAGGAGGTGGGTGGTACAGGGGCGAGGTATTTGGGACTCTGCAGAGGTGCTGTGTTTGGACGCTCAGGCGCTGGCAGCAGCAAGATGCTGGCCAAGCTGCAGTGATCTGCTCTGAACTGGCCCCGCTGTGGCCAGGGCCCGGCACCCGTGACCTCTCCAAGTTTGGATGCAGCAGGTCAAACCAGCTGCCTCCCTGTCTCCAATCAGGAATGCACTCCCCATCCCAGCGGAGAGGCAAGGGAATTCCACAATTTCCTCCGTGATAAATGATTCCAATCTACCACGATTTTCATTCAACACATCACTTCAACACAATGATTATTTAAAACAGCAACAAAAACTCAGCAGAGCGATTGGGAATCTCCTGGCTGTGTCTAACGTTTCCGGTGCACAGACTGGTCTTTAGGAACAGAGATGCCTGGATTCTTCCAAACCGCCTTCCTGGGCATCCTGGATATTCTTGGAGCTACTCAGCTCCTAAGGACCCGTGAGGGAGGGCCAAAGGGAATTCCAGAGGCAAGTGAAGGCACCCTGAGGCAGCAGCGCAGGGGTGGGTAGAGGACAGTTTCTTGGAGCAGCTCGACTGAACCCAGAAGCCAGGACTCCGGGGTCCTGATCGCTGTGCCCACCCTCACTGACCCCAAGTGTGAACTGCTGCAAATCCACCCCCCCTCTTCAGTGGGCCTTGGTGTCCCCTCTGCCCAGTGGAGACAATGAGTCTTTGCCCACCTCTGGGCCCCTCTCTGCTTACGGGTCACTGAGGCTGGGGCAAAGCTGAGTCGTTCAGAGGTAGCTGCAACAGGACCAACTTACCTTGGATGAGAAAACTGACTCCCAAATGCTAAGAGCCTCAAGAAGGGAGCTCTGAATCCGCTGGGTTTTTTTTTTTTTTTTTTTTGCGAGAAACCAAGGAGACAAACCCTGGGGCCCCGTGCAGGGCGGCCAGGGCCCGCAGGTCGGGGAGGGCGGGGTGCATTCCGCGGGGTCTTCCCGCTCCAGATTCTCAGGATTTGCAGGCCCCCGCCCCTCGGACACTGGAGCGTAAACCCCGGAGCAGCCGGAGGGGAGCGCTAGGAGCTTGGGGAAGCCCTTCCGCGGGCGGCGCGCCGGGCCGGGCTGAGCTCGGGGCTGCGCGGGCGGCTTGGCGAGCGGCCGCGGCGGAACGTCCCGGCCCACGCGCCCCTCGGCGCTTCCCGCGGGGGCAACGGGGCGGCCCCCTCCTACCCCCCCGCGTCGGGAAGCTGTGTGCCCCGCGCCCCGCCTGGCGAGGCGGCTGCTGAGTCACGCGCCCGGGGAGCGTGGCCGCTGCCCCCACCTGCGCGCCCGGCCCCGCAGGCTGGGGAGGACGCATCTCGCGGGTCGGCTGCTCCCCCGCAGCGCCCCCCCAGCCTGGCGCGTCGCCCGCCCACGGTGTCTGGGAGTATCCCGGTCGCCCGCCTCCCGGGGTCCGGCCGGGGGAGGGGTTCCGGGCAGCGGTCCCTCCCCAGACCCGACCCGCTGCCCTCCCCTGGGGGGCTGGAGGCTGGGGTTCTCGGAGGGGAAGTGGCGCTGCCCTAGGGTGCGGACGATCCAAGCTGGATATCTCAGCCGGGACTGTGGAAAGGGCCATTGCCTTTCTGGGAGAAACCTCAGGGGCAGCGAAGAGGATCCGGGATCAGGGAGGTGTCAAGGAGGTCCAGTTCTACTCAGCATCCACCTCACTAGCCTTCCTTGTACCCGAGTCACCTTGGCAGAGGATCCCAGACCTGCCTTAGCTTCCCATAGCTAGATCAACCCTAAAGGAAATCAACCCTGAGTATTCATTGGAAGAACTGATGCTTAAGCTGAAGCTCCAATATTTTGGCCACCTGATATGAAGAGCCGACTCATTGGAAAAGACCCTGATGCTGGGAAAGATGGAGGGCAGGAGGAGAAGGGGGCGCCAGAGGGTGAGATGGTTGGATGGCATCACTGACTCAATGTACATGACTTCCAGCAAACTCTGAGAGATAGTGAAGGACAGGGGAGCCTGGGGTGCTGCAGTCCTTGGGGTTGGGAAGAGTTGGACACAACTGAGCGACTGAACAGCAACAGAATCACATGGCCTTCGAGTTCTGGCCCAACCTGTGATGACTGTAGTAGTTCAGAGTGTGGCCTCTGGTTTGAGCCCTGACACCATCATGTATTGCTGTGATCCTCAGCAGTGACAGCCTTGGTTTTCTTGTCTCTAAAATGGGAGTAGGAACAGTGAAAACCCCCAGGACCACCTTGATAATTTAGAGTCGATACCAATAAAGCATCCAGCATCCTGGGCTCCTGGCCCAGTGGGGCGTCAAGGACAGCTGTTATCTGGGGCCCCCTCTGGCAAGAAGTGGGCCGAAAAGTGTTTTTGGAAGGTGGAGTCTTCCAGAGGGCTCAGAACAGGTCTCCTCATTCTCTGACAGCCCCTCAAGTATTTGAAGGGAGTCAGTTCTCCTCGGCCTTCCTGACCACTCCCTCCAGCTGCCTCTGCTTTTAGACGAGTGCACCGAGGCCTGTGACTTCTGTTCCAGGTGGGTCTGTGGGCGGCTTGGTCCCCTCAGTCTGGCTTCCAGCTCCTAGAACATTGGAGCAATGAACCCTGTGGCTCAGGAGTCAGATGTTGTCCAGCCATCTGGGGAAGTAGAGTCCTTCCCTCAGCCCTGCCCTAACCATGCAGGTTCTGGTTGCTGCCTGGCTCTGCATGGCACCTAGGAACTCACTGGCTTTCTCAGCCCTGGGCCGTAGATGGAGAAGTCACTGTTAGAGAAGCTCATTCTCTGGTCTGCTGGAAGCAGTCTGTCCTTCTACTATGGCCCCCTGTCCTTCTGCAGGTGGCTTTCATTTTAAAACCCTACGTGCTGAGCTTTTCACATGTTTGGATTTCATTTTGTCAGTCTGGTTGTGTTCTTTTTAAAGTTGAATTTACTCTTTTCAAATAGGTAGTATCAAAACTTCGACATAGTACAAAATTTGAAAGATGCAAGAATTTACAGTGACAAGTGTTTCCTCACCTCTATTTTTCACCCACTCACCCCCAGCCCCTGTTCCCAGCAGCTGCTGTTAGCAATTTCTTGTGTATCCTTCCAGGGATAGTCTATATGTGTGTGTATATATTTATATATAGGCTTCCCAGATGGCGTTAGTGGTAAAGAATCCAGCTTCCAATGCAGGAGACACAGAAGATGTGGATTTGATCCCTGGGTTGGGAAGATCCCCTGGAGGAGGAAATGGCAACCCACTCCAGTATCCTTGCCTGGAAAATTCCATGGGCAGAGGAGCCTGGCGGGGCTCTAGTCCATGGGGCCTACAAAGAGTCGGACACAACTGAGCACTCATACATTTATATGTATATATGTTTGTTTAGATATGTATATATTTCATTTTGTACAAATGGTAGTATACTATACACTTCTGCATCTTGCATTCTTCCCCCCTAATAATCTATCTGGGTGATGCTTCCATATTCAGTATAAAAAGAGCTGTCTCATTCTTTTCAATAGCTATAAAGTATTCCATTGTGTGACTGTGAATCTAGGTCCTTTCTTTTCGTTCACTGAGCATGCGGAAGGCAAGCTCTGGGCAGCCTGCCTCTGTGTAATCATTTGGGTGGGCTTTTCTGAGGGTGGGGATGGGTTGTGCGCAGGTAGGCAGGCATTATCCCGGGGCTCTGTTTGAACTTGGCCCTCCAGCGGGGGAACCTGCTGGTGGAGCTTCCTACAGACACTGGTAAATTGTGGTAGAAATAGATTCAGGGAGTGGGCTTCCCTACCTGAAAACAATCCACTGCTCTTCCAGCTGGGCTCACTGTGCTGTCTGTACTCAACAGTATTGGGGAAGCCGCCGGGATGTTATAATCTGGTTCGAAATGAGCTGAGAGTGAGTTCTACAGCCCACCTTCTCCAGGAAGTCTTCCAGAACTGATCTGAGAAATAAACTGAGCTTTTCATCATCTCTTCCCCTACTTGCCACTCCACGCTGAACACATTCCCGTCCTTGCTGAGTCCTTTTAATTCCTGTGGCTTAAAAGTGCTTATTTTCTTCTCTCTGTAAGTAAATATCTATGGCATCTGCATTCTTTCTTTCACTTAACAAATATTTATCGATTGTCTGCTGTGTGCCAGGTACTCGGATGTAGCAGTGAGCAAAATACCCCACATCACTTCATGAAGCTTAGAGACAAAAAAAATAAATAAACAAGGTTAAGAATTAAAACTTTGATGGGATAAGTGCTCTGAGGAGAAAGAGAGCAAGGAGGCCTGGGAATAAAGAGGTTTGCAATTTCAGAACGGGTGCCCTGGGAAGGCTGGGAGCTAAGATAGTGCCTGAGTGTGTCTTGGAGAAGGGGTTCTGTGTGGTCTGGGGGAGGAGGGCTCCTGGCAGGGTCCACAGTGGCAAGGGAGCGAGGGAGGTGAGGGGCTGATGGAGCACAAGGAGAGTGGTCTGAGGGGAGTAGGTGACCTTGGAGGGGTGGCAGTTGCGGGGGTGGGGGGCGTGCAGGGCTGCAGCAAACCTTGTAAGAGAGTCTCGCCTGGGATTTTCAGACCCACCAGGCAGTGTTTGGAAGTGTGTGGGGACATTTTAGTTGTCACAGTGGCTGGCAGGGGTGGGAGGGGATCCTTTGCTATCATTTAATGAGCAAGGGCTATGGCTAACATCCTCTACTGCTCAGGACCGTCCCCACCAGGAAGAGTTTCCCTGCCCACAATGCCAGCGTTGCTTGATGAGAAACACTGATGGAGCCTTGGAACCTGTTGAGAAGAGTCCGGCTTTTACTTTGAGAAAAACTGGGAGCAGGTGGATGGTTTTGAGCAGAGAATGCTTCAAAGGGACCTTAGCTGTTGGGTTGAGCTTGGGTTGAAGATAGACTGAGGAGGAAGAAAGCTGGTGGCAGGGAGAGAAGGTGGGATGTTGTTGCAAGGTCCAGTTAAGAGATGGAAGTAGTTTGGACCAGGGGTCGTGGCAGTGGCGATAAGCAGGCAAACCCACAGGGCTTCCTGAGGGATTAACGTGGGTGTGAGAGAAAGAGGAGGTGAGGATGAGTCCAAGGATTAGGGCCAAAGTTATTGGAAGGATGAAATGAGGATGTCTGTAGGGGTTGAGTTTTAGCCACACTAAGTTGGAGATGCCTGTTAGACGTGCAGGTGGAGATGGCCTTTGGACGGACTAGACATAAAATCTGGGGAGGGTGACACTAGTAAGGAGTAAGAAAAGAAAACCAAAGAGGGTCAGTATGGAGCCTTGGAGCACATGGGTATCAAGAGGTGGGGAGGGGAGCGGAGAAGGAGCAGCCAAGAAGGAACCCAAGAGCTGGAGACCCACGCGGTATCCCAGCAGAGGGGGGTCTCAGGGCGGAGGATGGGAGCAGAGTCACCCCCGTGACAGGGCGAGCAGGGAGGGCAGCCCACTGAGCAGTGTGGAGGTCATTGGTGACCCCAAAAGCCCAACTTGGGTAGAGCAAGGGGTAGGGCAGAGGCTTGATTGGTGTGAAGGGAGAAGAGACTTAGACAAATTGACCCGGTGTGAAGACTTGGCCTTAACTAGGTCCTGATTCAAATGAAAGTAAAGTGAAAGTTGCTCAGTCTTGTCTGACTCTTTGCGGCCCCATGTACTATACAGTCCATGGAATTCTCCAGGCCAGAATACTGGAGTGGGTAGCGTTTCCCTTCTCCAGACGATCTTCCCAACCCAGGGATCGAACCCAGGTCTCTCGCATTGCAGGTGGATTCTTTACCAGTTGAACTACAAGGAAAGCCCTGATGAAGCAACTGTAAAAAGACTTTTTTAAAAATGTTTTTAGCTGTACCACGAGGCACTTGGGAGTTTCCTGACCAGGGATCAAACCCACACCCCTTGCACTGGAGGCAGGGAGTTTTAACCACTGGACTGCCAAGGAAGTTGTAAAACAACATTTTTAAGGCAATCAGGGACATTTGAACACAATGTTAGGGCTTCCTAGGTGACACAGTGGTAAAGAACCTGACTGCCAATGCAGGAGACTCAAGAGATGCAGGTTTGATCCCTGGGTCGGGAAGATCCCCTGGAGAAGGAAATGGCAACCCACTCCAGTATTCTTGCCTGGGAAATCCTGTGGGCAGAAGAGCCTGATGGGCTACAGTCCATGGAGTCGAAAAGAGTTGGACACGACTGAACGACTAAGCACACAGCAAAAACGTCGGGGGTAGAAGACTGGCAAAGTACATGTTTGAAATTTCCCTAAAAGGAAGTTTAGAAGATGACAGAATGGAAAGATCTATAGAGAGTGAGTATAGAAAACTCTTTGACGAATTTTTCTAGAAGGAGGAATAAAGAGATGGGGTGATACCTGGAGGGGATGAGGGTTCAGGACAGAAAGTTGTTCTGGAAGGTGGGAGCGATAGGGTTGTACTTGTCTCAGCCAGCTGCAGGGATGACCATCCATGGGAAAGGCCCTACCCTGAGCACTGCAGGGAGATTGAGGACATGGCCTCACTGTCCGGAGGAAAGTGATAAAAATTTAATAAAGGCTAATATTTTATCCTGCACTCACTGTGGCCTGGGCATTCTCTTAAGTGCCTTACGACCTAACTTCATCTCAATATATGTCTCAGTAACTTCTATAGTTGGTGGGGGGGTGAGGCACAACGGGGTCAGGAACCCCTCCTCGGTCAAGCAACCATGAGGCAGCATCCAGATTCAAACCCAGGGGGGATGTGACTCTGGAGTTAGTGCTCTCAGCCTCTGTGCTCCGAAGCCTTCCTGCAGACGATTGCAGGAACCAGGAACGGGCATGCATGGGCCTTCACCCTGGAGACCGTTGTTGAGGGGCAGGTTTCGGGGGAAGGGGAGTACCTGCATGTACTTTGTTTATTTAGTTTTTTAAAAAGCAGTTTTATTGAGAGATATGATTCATATTCCATCCAATTCACCCATTTAAAGAATACAATTTCTGGGACTTCCTTCGTGGTCCAGTGGCTAAGACTCAGAGTCTCCAGTGCAGGGGGCGTGGATGCAGTCCCTGGTTGGGACCTAGATCCCAAGATCCCTTATGCCATGGCAAGGATCGAGGATCCCACGAGCCCCAGCAAAGACTCAGAACAGCCAAATAAACAAATATTAAGAAAAAGTAAGTATACAATCCATGGTTTTTTAGCATCACCATAATTTTAGTGCATTTTCATCACCTCAAAAAAGAAATCCTGTACCCTTTGTCACTAGTCTAATCTTCCAATCCTTCTCAACCTCAAGCAAACACTCATCTCTTCTCTGACTTGAGAGAGTTCTCCGGACTGGATGTGTCATGGGAATAGAGCCGTGGAAGAAGTGGTCCTGTTTGCCTGGCATCTTCATAATGTCTTCACGGTTCATGCACACACACTGTAGCTTGTATCAACACTTGGTTCTTTTTCTTGGTAGAATATTATTCCATGGCATGGACAGACCACACTTTGTTCATCCCTTTGTTTGTGGATGGGCATCTAGGTTGCTCCCAATTTCAGCCAAGTCTACTTTAAAGGAAGTTTTCAGGATTCCCATGCAGCTCCCTGCCCAAGAACTATTAGAGGGACTTCCTTGGTTGTCCAGTGGTTAAGAATCTGCCTTATAATTCAGGGGATGCAGGTTTGATCCCACAAAAGGCAATGAAGATCCTGCATGCTGCAACTGAGACCCAATGCAGTCAAATTAATAAAAAAAAAAGAGCCATTAGAATAGATCAGCTGGATCCGCTAGCTGGGGGCTGGGAAAAAATTAAAATATATTGAACTAATGAGCTGAGCTGTGCAGGAGAGGGAATGTGGAGAGAGGGGAACCGAGTATATTATTGTTGTTTAGGGATGGAAGTTTTATTTGGGCTCCTCAAGAGCAGAGTTCTAGCTGTCCATCCATTTAACAAGTAGTTATTGAACATCTACTACATGTAGGTGCAGGGAACTCACGGTGAACAAGTCAGATGAAGACTCAGCCACCAGGGAACTCACATTTGAGAGGAGACAGATGTTCAACCAGAAAAGTAACTCATGTTTGTACACACTCATTGTGACTGTGAGGAAAAATCAGGGACAGATGGGAGGAGGGCAGTTTACAGGCAAAACCTCATGTAGGAGGTGACGCTGACCAGAGTTTAAATAAAGTGAGGGACGGAACCACAGGAAGACCTGAGGGGAAAATATTCTGTGCAAAGGCCCTGGGGCTGGAAGAAACACATGTGTTCAGGGAACAGAAGGGCAAGGTGGAGAGAGACAGAGACAGAGATGGGGTTGTGGGGCTTCAGGGCCCCTCCAGAGGGGCGTGTAGGGTGGAAGCTGGGGGAATTTGAGCAGGGGGCAAAGTCTCCACTCAGACAGGAAATACTCAGGGCGCTCAAGGGGCACAAGAGGAAGAGCACCTTGCAGCGAGAGCTCTGCAATGCAACCCACAACCATCTGATCTCCATTCAACTCATTGATTCAATCTTTCAACATCCACATACTAATTTCTGCTATGCACTCAGCATTTATGTATGTCTTTAAATCTCATTTTATCTATACAGTCCTAATGGGAAGGTATGATTATCCCCATTTCACAGATGTGGTAACTGTGGCCCAGAGAGGTTAAGTTGACCCACCAAGGTCACACAGCAACAGGGGTATCTTCAGGATTCACATGCAAGCTGTAGCCTCGTGCTCCCTGATGTAGCTATCCCCACTCGAGAGGAGTATGGGGACTTTCCTGTGGTGGGGAAGTGCTTCTTGAGTCAAGGTCTGATCAGGAACTTTGCCCAGGGTTCATGGTCAGAAGGGCTGGTGGTCCCACGTGACCCCCATGCTGCTGAACTTGGCCTTTGGCCCACTCATCTCCATTGTGCCCTGAGGACTGGGCTTGAGGACGGGCAGAGTGTCATGCGCAGTCACGGATAGATGATTTTCAAGGTCCCCACGGGCCATTGTGGGCTTCCCAGGCGGTTCAGACAGTAAAGAATCTGCCTGCAATGCAGGAGATCTGGGTTTGATCCCTGGGTGGGGAAGATCTCCTGGAGAAGGAAATGGCAACCCACTCCAGTATTCTTGCCTGGAGAATCCCAGGGACAGAGGAGCCTGGCGGGCTATTGTGGGTTGCAGAAAAGTCAGACACGACTGAAGCGTCTTAGCATGCATGGGACATCATAGCCTGTCGTGGCCACGTGGTCAGCAGGGTTTATGTAGGGGATGAAACATCCTTGGTCTAAGTCCTGTGTGTGCCCATCTGCACGTGAAAATATGTGTGTGATATGTGTGTCTACACAGCCAAGAGTGAGTGCATGTGCATCCATGACACGTGCAGGATTGTGTGTGCGTAAACTGGGGTGTCCGTAGCCTCACCGGGGGCAGGCAGGGACTGAACGAAGCTCCTCCCAAACCTGCAGCTCGTAGGGTCTCCAGGAACCCAGCTGCTTCCTGCCATCAGAGAAGCGGTCCCGATGGAATTCCTCCCTAGGGCATCTGTGGCTCCCTGGCTGCTCCATGGGGCGCTCGCCTAGGATGAGAGGAAGTCGGCCCAGTGCTGGTTCCACCCGTTACCAGCTGTGCAGCCTCGGGAAAACCAGGTCACCTCTCTGTTCCTTACCTGCCAAGGGGAATAACTAGGTCTAACCCAAAGATGAAAAGGTATGTGAGAAGATGCTGTATAAGCTACGAGGGGCTGGAGTGAAGGGAAGAGACGGCAACCTGGGTGCCCAGCAAGGTGCTGGTACCGAAGGTGACAAGGAGCACACTGGCAACAAAAGCAGAAAGAAACAAACATGACGGCATCAGACGGAAAAGCCTGCGCACAGCATGGAAGCCGTCAACAAAACAAAACGGCAGCATACTGAATGGGAGGAAATATTTCCAAATCACGCTGTGATAAGCGGTGAATATTCAAGATGTATAAAGAACTCATACAACTAAGTAGCAAAAAACAAACCAGTTAAAAAATGGGCAGAGGGGACTTCCCAGGTGGCTCAGTGGTAAAGAATACACCTGCCAAAGCAGGAGACATGGGTTGAATCCCCGGTCCGGGAAGATCCCACCAAGGGATCTAGGTGGGAGGAAAAGCCAAGAAAAAGCTAGGGCCATGTGCCACAACTACTGAGCCTGTGCTCTGCTGCTGCTGCTGCTAAGTCACTTGAGTCGTGTCCGACTCTGTGTGACCCCATAGACGGAAGCCCACCAGGCTCCCCCGACCCTGGGATTCTCCAGGCAAGAACACTGGAGTGGGTTGCCATTTCCTTCTCCAATGTGTAAAAGTGAAAAGTGAAAGTGAAGTTGCTCAGTCGTGTCCGACCCTTAGCGACCCCACGGACTGCAGCCTACCAGGCTCCTCCATCCATGGGATTTTCTAGGCAAGAGTACTGGAGTGGCTGGCCATTGCCTTCTCCGAGCCTGTGCTCTAGGGCCTGGGAAATACAACTGCTGAAGCCCTCGCTCCCGGAGCCTGTGCTCTGCAATAAGAGAAGCCACCACAATAAAAAGCCCAGATACTGCAACTGTAGAGCAGCCCTCGTTTGAGACAACCAGAGAACGCCTGTGTGAAGCAACGAAGACCCAGCACAGCCCAACATAAATTAAAAAGATGAAATAAAAAACCACCACAAGACTCCGTATCACCCCTGTTATTAAGCCGGTTGTAATCAAAAGGACAGGAAATAACACATGTCGAGGAGGGTGTGGAGAAAAGGGAACCCTCGTGCACTGTGTGGGAATGTAAATTCATGCAGCCGCTATGGAAGACAGTATGGTTCTTCAGAAAAATTAAAAACACAGTTACCATATGGTCCAGTAATTCCACTTCCGGGTATTGATCCGAAGGAAATGAAAACAGGATCTGGAAGAGATAGCTACATTCCCGTTTATTGCAGCATTATTTGCAATAGCCTAGATATGGAAACGACCTACATGTCCATCAGTGGATGAATGGGAAGAAGATGGATCCACATATGTACATATATATATATACACACACACATATATAGAATGGAATATTATCATCCAGCCACGAGAGAAGCAAATCTTGCCTTTGTGGCACCATGGATAGACCTTGAGGGTGTGATCCTAAAGCCAGACAGAGAAAGACAAATACTGCATGATAGTACTTACATGTGGAATCTTAAAAAGAAAAAGAAATGTCAAATTCATAGAAACAGAATGGAGAAAACTGGTTGCCAGGGGCTGGGTGTGTGGTGGAGGAAATAGGGAGAAGCTAGTAACAGGGTGTACAAACTTCACCTGTGAGATGAATAAAGTCTGAGGAATGAATATAAAACAGAATTGATAGCACTGTGTTGCATAATTGAAAAGAAAACAAAAGAATGCACTAGACCTAGGCAGACCCCCAGGCCAGCAAACATTGAACAGGTAACGGGTAGCCAGCAAGGGATGGGGGTATGGAGACACAAGATGTGGTGTTTGCTGTTTGATTGGGAAATAGAGCAGCTCATTCAAGAATGAAGCCTGACCCCAAAGGCTCACTTTCAGGATGGTCACAAGCACTGGCCAGGCCAGTTGGTGTTGTTGGATGTTGGCTCCTTCCTTTTCCACGGACTTCTCCCCCGACAGGGATGGGTTCCTCCCATCACCATGGAAACAACCCAGCAGACCACTTCTCAGGAAGCCAGGGCCAGGGTGTTTCAGGAAGGAGGGTTTGGCCAATGAATCTGTGGAAGAGTCAAGTCAGTGAAGCTTGCTGGGGGCTCCCTGGGGTAAGTTCTGTTAGGCCTCAAGGGAGGAGCCACGTTCCAGTGAGTTCCAGGAGATCAAGGTGAGAGGAAGCATCTGTCACAGCTGGCTCTTCCTGGGAGGCTGTGGAGGAGAGGGAAGGGTGTAGCCTGTGAAATGAGACAGCATGGAAGACCATCAAGGAGGAGACAGCCTGACAACGGGACTTGGAGAGAAGGGATCACCCTCCCTGAGATGGAAGGATGGCAAAAGTGGGGGCTTTAATAACAGCTGACAGTTACTAAGCAGCTGAAAATAAAGTGTTAGCTGCTCAGTTGGGTCCGACTCTGTGACCCCATGGACTGTAGTCTGCCAGACTTCTCTGTTCACGGGATTCTCCAGGTAAGAATACTGGAGTGGGTTGCCGTTCCCTTCTCAAGGGATCGAACGCAGGTCTCTTGCATTGCAGGCAGATTCTTTACCGTCTGAGCCACCAGGCAAGCATCTATTGTGCATCAATTTTTATTGTAAGTGTGTGTGTTTTAACTCATTTCACCCTCAGAACAACGCTGTAGAGAAGTTTATTATTAACCCCATTTGTAGATGAGAAGACCAAGGCAAGGCTGGTACCGAGGAGTTAGGCAGAATTAAGCAAGGAGGCTTCCTCCAGGCAGTGAGACCTGGAGGGTAGGGGGGTGGGCCCCCGAAGCTCCTCTCCAACACCATGGTGGTTGGAGAGATGGAACAGGCTTAATCACCGCGGGAAGAGAGCTTCCAGTTAGAAGAATAGTTTCCCAGTTGTTTTTTAAAACAAGGAAACTTTTCCCCCTACCCTCCACATCAAATCTGATGGCATCCTAACATGTAATTAGACCAGATCAGAGCTCCAGTTGGAGTGTAAGTTCCATGCCCAGCCTTCTCCACTTGCCTCCTGACTCCAGGGTGGCCCCAGGGGCGGCCGATGGGGCCCTGAGGCTCCTCAGAACCCAGGAGAGAAACACAGGGTTTCTGCAGGACCAGACTTCTTCACATGAACATCTAAAAGCCAGCAGCCTGTTTTCAGGGGAATCCTCTCTGAGAGGGAGACACAGGTAGCTCTTCCCCCAGGCTCTGTAACCCCTATTTCTTGGCAGTGGGGGGACACGGACGAGACCGAGGGTCCTCAGCCTCCAGGATCTAATGCCTGATGATCTGAATGGAGCTGATGTAATAAGAATAGAAAAGTGCACAATAAATGTAATACACGTGAGTCATCCCAAAACCACCCCCAACCCAGTCCATGGAAAACTGTCTTCTACGAAACTGGCTCCTGGTGCCACAAAGGTTGGGGACCGACAGACTAGATGGCCTCTGAAGCTCCTCCAAAGGAGACTGGGCAGAGAGTGAGAGGGAAACAGAGGCTGGTGAGAGGGAGGCGCGCCTGATCTTGCAGCCCTGGTCTGACTCGGGGTGGAACACGGAGCTGCGGGCCTCCTAGAGCAGGGTGACATTTCTGTAGCTTTCTGCCCCTGGCTGCTGGGACATCTGTCATCACTTGCCTTGTTATTAAGACCTTTCCAAAGCTTTCTGAGGAGGAGGTACAGTTGGCAGACTGCACTGAGGAGCAAAGGAAGTCCACCCTTTCCTTCTTGCCCTTGGCCTGCAGGAGGGGCAGGGGCTGGGAGGAGGAAGTAGGGAAGGCACCTGGCAGTCTCTGCTGGCCACAGAGCTGGGGCCGCTGAGTCCCTCAGTTTCCCAGACCAATAGCAGTAATAGACTTCCAAGGCGGCACGAGTGGTAAAGAACCTGCCTACCAAGGAGGAGACGTAAGAGACGCAGGTTCAATCCTTAGGTCAGGAAGATCCCCTGGAGGAGGGCACAGCAACCTATTCCAGTGTTCTTGCCTGGAGAATCCCATGGACAGAGGAACCTGGTGAGCTGTAGTCCATGGGGTCACAAAGAGTTGACAGGAATAATTGTGCGTCTATGCTGGGCTTATTAGGATTCTTCCAGTGCAGTTTTGCATTTAAGTCTTACTGAATTCCCACAACTCAGTAAGACACACAGGGCAGGGATTAGGGCCTGGTTTACAGTGACTTGACAGGTTTACAAGATGAGCCTGGTTTATAGTGCTGGCCCAGGGCCAGCGTGTGGAGAGGGGCCTGGGTCTCCATCACCAGCTCCTGCGCTGTTGCTGCTGCATTTCCTGGAACACTCCGCCCCCACCTGCTGCCAGCCCCCAGCCAGCATTTTCCCAGCTCAACAACCCCCAACCCCAACTTTCTCATTGTCCTGCTTTCTGGCCCCCTGGCCTCCTTTGGCTCAGTTGCAAGCCATCTGGTCTCTGAAAACCCAATCTAACAATTGAAGAGAATGAAAAAGTTGGTGTTTTTTCCTGCTGCGGGAGGGCAGGGGGGTGGTTAATAATTAGGTGACCCAGGGGCAATGGGAGGAGGGAACTTAAAAACTGTTCTCAAGACATTTGATGAAATATCGAGATGTGAGAAGAGGAAGAAAATATTTTGGTCTTAAGAAAATCAGCCATATTAAGATACACTTACACAAAATAAAATCCTCCCATATTTAAACGTGTAGGTTGCGATTTTTGACAAATGTCTACTGCTGTGTAGCTACTTTTCAAGTGATGGAACATCTCCACCACCCCATGACCCCTTGTTCCTTTTAGCTTGAATTTCCCCGCTCCTGTGTCACTGAAACTGATCTGCTTCCTGTCACTATGGATTTGCCTTTTCTAGAACCGCATCCGCATGGAATCATGCAGTATGTGGACTTTTGAGTCTGCTATCCTTCACTTACTATAAGGCTCTTTTGAAATTCATCCACTTGTTGCTTATGTGAGTAAGCTTGTTCCTTTTTTTCTGCTGAATAGTATTCCTTTGTATAGATATGCTGCTGCTGCTAAGTTGCTTCAGTCGTGTCCGACTCTGTGTGACCCTATAGACGGCAGCCCACCAGGCTCCCCTGTCCCTGGGATTCTCCAGGCAAGAACACTGGAGTGGGTTGCCATTTCCTTCTCTAATGCATGAAAGTGAAAAGTGAAAGTGAAGTCGTTCAGTCATGTCTGACTCTTAGTGATCCCACGGACTGCAGCCCACTGGGCTCCTCTGTCCATGGGATTTTCCAGGCAAGAGTACTGGAGTGGGGTGCCATTGCCTACAATCTGCTTATCCATTTACCAGTTCATGGACACTTTGGGTTGCAGGATATTCATATCTGTAACACGAGTCTCTCTCTCTTTTTTCTAAAAATACTGCCTCTACATACATTCTAGAACACATGGTCCATATGTGTGCAGGATACATCATTTACTCAGTTTACTAAGGCTTGGTGTGCATGTGTGTTTACTTTCCTTGAACTAACTCTGGGCCATCTCAATCCCACTCGTACTCCTCTGACCAGGGCACAGAGGCTCACAAAGTGGAAATCACTTTTTTATTTTATTTGGTTGCACAGCATGTGGGATGTTAGTTCCCTGACCAGGGATCAAACCTGTGTGCCCTGCATTGGGATCTCCGAGTCTTAACCATCAGACTGCCAAGGAAGTCCCTGGAAACCCTCACGTTAGTCACACAACTTGAGAAATGAATATTTGAACCCAAACACTTACATGGATATTTAACCTTTTTACATATTTTATTTGATTGTGGTACAAACACACAATGCAAGATCCACTCGCTTAACAGATTCCTGGGTGTACACTGTAGCTACTGGCGCAGTGCTGTGCAGCAGGCCTCTAGGAAAAATTCATCCTGCATGACTGTTTGTCTGTTGATCAGCAATTCCCCTTTTGTCCCCTCCCCTCCCCCATCCCTGGCAACCACTATTCTAGTCTCTAATTCTGTGAGTTTGCCTGTTTTAGGATCCTCATTCATATAAGTGGGATCATGCAGTATTTGTCTTTCTGCAACTGGCTTATTTTGCTTAGCATGTCTTTAAGGTTCATCCATGCTGTCAGATATGGCAGAGTTTCCTTCTTTTTTTTGTTCCCATTTTTATTTATTTATTTTTCTTTCGGCCCCAGCACGCCATTTGTGGGCTCTTAGTTTCCCAACAAAAGATTGAACCTGAATCCTTGTCAGTGAGAGTGTGGAGTCCTAACCAATGGATCACCAGGGAATTCCCTCTTTTTAAAGGCTGAATAGTATCCCATTGTGTGTATAGAAGGCATTGTCTTTATTTGTTCATCCATCTCTTAGGTTGTTTGTGTATCTTGGCTTTTGTGAATAGTGCTGCCCTGAATGATGTGCTGTGCTGTGCTCAGTCCTGTCTAACTCTTTGCAACCCCATGGACTATAGCCCACCAGGCCCCTCTGTCCATGGAGCTCTCCAGGCAAGAATACTGGAGTGGGTTGCCATTTCCTCCTCCAGGGCTACACTGAATATTGGAGCACTAATATCTCTTCGAGATCCTGATTTCAATTCTGTTGGATAAATACCCAGAAGAGATTTCTGGATCATGCGGAAGTTCTATTTTTAATATTTTGAGAAACCTCCATACTGTTTTTCATAGCACCACTTTTTTCATTCCTACCAACTGTGTGCAAGGGTTTTAACTTCTCCACATTTTCTCCAATGTTTGTAGTCTTTGCCATTATTATTTATTTATTTTAGAATAAACATCCTGCCACGTGTGAGGTAATAGCCCCTTGTGGTTTTGATTTGCATTTTCCTGATAGTTACCTTGAGCATCTTTTGATATACCTGTGGGCCATTTGTATGTCTTCTCTGAAAAAATGTTTGTTCAAGTTTTTAGCCCACTTTTAATTGAGTTACTAGGTTTTGTTGCTACTGAGTTGTAGGAGTTCTTTCTGTATTTTGGAAATTAACTGCTTATCAGACATATGGTTTGCAACTATTTTCTCCTGTTCTGTAGGTTGCCTTTTCACTCTGTTGATTTTTTCTTTTTGCAGTGCTGGAGTTTCTTTGGTTTAATGTAGTCCCACTTGCCTATTTTTACTTCTGTTGACTGTGGTTTTGGTGTCATATCCCTGAAGTCATTGCCAAGACCAATGTCATAAAGTTTTCCCCCTAGGTCTTATGCTCACGTCTCTCATCCATTTTGAGCTGATTTTGTGTACAGTGTAAGATATGGGTCCAAATTCATTATTCTGCATGAGGGTGTTAAACTTTCCCAATACCATTTGTTGAAGAGATGATCTTTTCCCCGTAGTGCCTTCTTGGCAACCTTGTCTGAGATCAGCTGACAGTGTATGTGTAGAGTTGACAGCTTCTTACTTCTGGGAACATTTGCAGCTGTGAAAAGTTTCATGTCAATATGTATTTTTATTTATCTGGGGTAAATACCTAAGCATGCAATTAGTGTTAGTCATTCAGTCATGACCGACCCCTTTGCGACTGTTCATTCCCACCAGGCTCCTCTGTCCATGGAGTTTTCCAGACAAGAATACAGGAGTGGGCACCCATTCCCTTCTCTAGGGGATATTCCTGACCCAGGGATCAACCCGGGGTCTTCTGCAATTGCAGGAAGGGTGTTTACTATCTGAGCCACCAGGGAAGGCCTAGGCATGCAGTTACAGGAGCAAATAGTAGGCGTGTGGAGAAGGCAATGGCAAGCCACTCCAGTACTCTTGCCTGGAAAATCCCATGGATGGAGGAGCCTGGTGGGCTGCAGTCCGTGGGGTCACTAAGGGTCGGACACGACTGAGCGACTTCACTTTCACTTTCCACTTTCACACATTGGAGAAGGAAATGGCAACCCACTCCAGTGTTCTTGCCTGGAGAATCCCAGGGTCGGGGGAGCCTGGTGGGCTTCCGTCTATGGGGTCACACAGAGTCGGACACGACTCAAGTGACTTAGCAGCAGCTTTAACTTTATAAGAAACGGCCAGAGTCCTTTCCCGAGAGCTGTGCCATTTTACATTTCCACCAGAAGTGTGAGAGTCCCAGGCGTTCCACACTCTCCTCAGCACTCGGTGTTGTCAGTCCTTCTCGTGGGCGTGCAGTGCTGTCTCATTTTGATTTTCATTTACGTCTCCCTAATGACCAGTGATGTCAGTATATTTTCTTTGGTGAAGTATCTATTCAAATCTTTAGTACGCTTTTCTACAAAGTTGTTTGTCTTATTTTTTTTAAATTTAATTATTTATTTCTGGCCATGCTAGGTCTTCATTTCTTTTCTCCAGCTGTGATGAGCGGGCTGCTTTCCAGTTGCAGGGAGTGGGTTTCTCATGTTGCGTTTCCTGGACTCTAGAGCACAGGCTCAGTCAGTCATTGCGGTGCACGGGCTTAGTTGCCCCGAGGCGTACGGAATCTTCTTGGACTAGGAACCAAACCCTTGTCTCCTGCATTGACAGGCAGATTCTTTACCACTGAGCCACCAGGGAAGCCCCTAATTACTGAGTTATAAGAATTCACTTTTCTTAACAGTGTCTTTCAAAACAGAAAATTTCTTTTTATTTCAATGAAGTCTAATTTATCAACTTATTTCCTCCATGGTTTGTGCTTTTTGTACCCTACATAGGAGATCTCTGTGTCCTCTAAGTCACAGATTTTTTTCTATGTTTTTTTTGAAAAGTTTTATAATTTTATTTACAAAATCATTCAGTTCAGTTCAGTTGCTCAGTCATGTCTGACTCTTTGCAAACCCAAGGACTGCAGCACAACAGGTCTTCCTGTCCATCACCAACTCCCGGAGTTTGCTCAAACTCATGTCCATTGAGTTGGTGATGCCATCCAACCACCTCATCCTCTGTCATTCCCTTCTCCTCCTGCCTTCAATCTTTCCCAGCATCAGGGCCTTTTCCAATGAGTCAGCTCTTCACATCAGGTGGCCAAAGTATTGGAGTTTCAGCTTCAACATCAGTCCCTCCAGTGAACACTCAGGATGGACTGGTTGCATCTCCGTGCAGTCCAAGGGACTCTCAAGAGTCTTTTCCAAAACCACAGTTCAAAAGCATCAATTCTTTGGTGCTCAGCTTTCTTCATAGTCCAACTCTCACATCCATACATGACTACTGGAAAAATAAAATCATTAGGTCTGTTTATAAAATTATTACATCTGTTACTTTAGGTCTATGATCCAGTTAGTATTAATTCATGTATCTATGGTGTAAGATATGGATTGAAGTCCATTTTCCTGCATATTGATATTCAACTGTTTCAGCACCATCTGTTAAAAAAGTTATTATCCCTTACTGAATTATCTTGGTACTTTTACTACAAATCAATGTATCAAGAATCAGTTGATTTTGAGTCTGTTTCTAGCCTCTGCATTTGGTACAACCAATGTGTATGTCTGTCCTTATGGCAACACCAAATTCTCTTAATTTGAGCAGCTTTAAGTCTCGAAAACACACAGTGAAAGTCCTGTAACTCACCTGTTTATTTATTTATTTATGGCCTCACTGGGTCTTTGTTGCTGTGCGGGCTTTTCTCTAGTTGCAGCGAGCAGGGGCTACTCTCTAGTTGTGGTTCGCAGGCTTCTCATTGTGGTGGCTTCTCCTGGGGTGGAGCATAGGGCATGGTCTCTAGGGCGCTTGGGCTTCTGTAGTTGTGGCACATGGGCTCAGTAATGATGCTTTGCAGGCTCCAGAACACAGTCTCAGTAGCTGTGGTTCATGGGCTTAGTTGCTCCACGGCATGTGGAATCTTCCCGGACCGGGAATTGAACCCGTGTTCCCTGCTCTGGCAGGCAGATTCTTAATCACTGGACCACCAGGGAAGTCCCTATAACTTGTTCTTGTTTCTCAAAGTTGTTGGCTTTTCTTTCTCGGTTCTCCTGCTGGGTTCTCTCCTGTGTCTGTCCATCCTCTGCCACTTCACCCACTGCAGGACCGCACGTCTCATCAGTCCCTTCAACGACTCAGCTGTGTGTATGGCTGAGCCGTGGAGTCCTGAGTCTGAATACAGACGTGGGAGGCTGTGGTTGGGCAGCCTCGCCTGGTGCGGAGCCTGGCCGGGTGACGGCCTCATTAGCTCTTGGCGTCTGGTGCTTCCTCTCCCTCCAGCCAGCTGGCCTCTCTGGCCTCTGACCTTCCCCCGGCTGTACTGCGCTCTCTTCACTTCCTAGCTCTTTTGAAATAAGAAACGGGGTCCTCTTCCAGTTGAATCCCAGCTTCTCCTCTTCTTTCAGGCCACACTGCCTCCTTTTTGAGTTTTTCTGAATTCCCTCTGTGCTGAGACACACACAAAAAACTGCGCCTCAGTAAATCGAGACATCATCTGTGTGCTCAGTAGTGTCCGCCTCTTTGCTACCCCATGGACTGTAGCCCACCAGGCTCCTGTGTCCACGGAATTCTCCAGGCAAGGATACTGGAGTGGGTTTCCATTTCCTCCTCCAGGGGATCTTTCTAACCCAGGGATCAAACCCGGGCCTCCCATATTGCAGGTAGCTTCTTTACCATCTGAGCCTCTAAGAGCACTTTGCATCTCTGCATATGATTAGCCAAAAATGTTCACTGCATTCAATTCTGTGCATCTTGGATGAATAGACCTAGTTCTGCCTTGCTGGCTGGACCTTAGTGGGCGGCAGGGCTATGGAGGACTAACTGTGATCGTGACAAAAGTCAGAGCCGAATGGATGGTACATCCTCGTGGAGGAGCCTGCTGCGGGGACCGGGGTGCAGAGGCAGCAGAGGAGGGAGGGCTGCGAGCAGGAGGTGGTGTCTGCAATGACGCAACCCTCCCCTGGCAGCGTTTGGGACCTCGGAGTTCCCCGGGGGGCAGGGTGCTGGGCAGAGGCGCCTTGTGGTCAGAGGCCGCTGACCTTCTCCCTCTGCTCTGCCCTCAGGAATGAGACCGTGCTGCACCAGTTCTGCTGTCCAGCCGCCGACGCCGAGCAGAAGCCCGCCTGCTCCGACCCGGGCCCCCACAGGTGGGAAGAGCCGCTGCACGTCCTCCCCTCCCCACCCCACCATCTTCCCCCCAGCAGAGTGCACACCGGGGCCCCGCTCCGCTTCTTCCTCCCCTGTTGCGCGTTTTGTTTATTTGTTTTTACCTCCTTCCTCAGGCTTCCATCTCTCCTTCCTTCCTCCAGACCCCAGATGAGCCATTGATGCCTTTAGGTCATTATACCCTACTGTTCAAATCCCAGCCCTATATTCGTCCCCACTAAACAGCCTGTAAAAAGTTCACCTGTTTAAACATCAGGGGAAATTAATTTGATTCGATCTATATGTCTTAGTGGTGGGTTGTCCGGCACCCGAAGGTGCCCATCCAATAAGAGGACCCAACCTGCCTTTCTTACTCAAGACTTGCATTTTTCTTGATAATTTTTCTCCTTCCATGAAGGAGCCAAGATAACTTTGATGTTTAGGCTTGTCCACCTCTGCTGGGTTCGCCGACCACCTGGGAAGGGAGGGAGGCACTGAGAAGTCAGGGTCCTGTCCAGGCTCTCCTCCTCGCCTGTCCTGGGTCATTCACCCGCCCTCTCTCTTCCCCCATCCTGCCCGGCCCTCCAGCGTCCTCCCCTCATTGTCCTCCCCCAGCCCTCCATCTCTCCTCCTTCCCCCATCGGTACTCTCTCCCTTGTCTCCACCTGGAGCCGCCCCCTCTGTGTTGCTCACGCTTTGACCTCTTCTCTCTCCCCCAAGATTTCTCAGTTCAGCACCTTTCTTTTTCCTTTGCTCGTCCTTTACTTCCCTGGGGGTCAGGACACTTGGACTCTGGTGTGGAGTTGACCCCATCTGCTGTCTCCTCTTGCTGGAGTGAACTTGGGCAAGTTCCTTAACTCCCCTGGGCCCCAGTTTCCCCATCTGTACGAAGAAGGGCTGTTCTACCTAGAGGACAACATGACGTACCATCTCTCTGAGCCTCTGGGCCGCTCACAGCCCAGAGGGGCTTTAGGTCTGTGTGGGAGGGCAGCAGAAGTTTCTGGGCTGTGAACACCCAGGCCCAGACCTGCACTAAAGGCCACTTCCTGGTTTAAGCCCCAGTGACCCCATGATCTTTCCCCCTTTATTCCTAGGAAAATGATGGGTAGTCATCAGAGATGGTAGCTGGTGAGCTTGGAGATGGAAAACCTTCCCTGAAAGGTGTTATTGCTTGTTTTCCCTTGGAAGGAACTGGCGGTGGGGGGGGGCAGTTGGAAAAGGCAGGACTCTGGTGGGGGGGAATGGAAGTGGCAGGGGGCTGGGTTGGGTTAAATCAGGGGCCCACCATGGGGAGCTCACCTCCGAGGCTGGAGGAGGCACAGTTGTTCCCGGAGGCGACTGCACTGGGGATGGGAGCAAGGGGAGGACCAGGTGCTGTGCTGATGCCTGGAGGACTGGGGGCCAAGCTCTGCCTGCGCCCAGGCCCTCAGGAGAGAGCGGCCCCCTGGATCCCCAGGGGCTCCCTGTCCAGGGGGCATGTGAGCCCCCACAAGGGCAATGACCCTCCTGGAAACTGGAAGGAAGATGAGAAAGGAGAGAACGAGACAGTGGGAGAGGACAGGAAAGAGGGCAGAGAGTTACTGACCCGGAGGAAGGGTGGGGAGGGCCGAGCCCTGTCCCGTGAGCGGTCACTGCTCAGACACATGGCCAAGGTGTCCTCCTTGGCAGGGAGGAGAAGAGAGGAGCTGTCTGGTCTGTCCCCCCGCCCATCAGTCCAACTCAGTCCGGTCCACATCTCTTGCTGCCACTCGAGCCCTGGCACCAGTGAGGGTAGATGACACAGCGCCCCCAAGACGCTGGCCCCTGGGAGGTGCCCAAGGATAGAAGTCATCTCTTGGGTCGTCCACGCCCCCTCCCAGCCACCCCCACCCCTACCCCACAGCCCTGACTCCTGGTGAGAGGGGGTGGGAGACTGGGGCAGGGGGAAGGGAGTAGGCAGGAGGACAGGCTTCTTTTCCAAGATGGTAGGAAATCTCTTATCTTTGTATCCCTGGGAGGGAGGTGGGAGGTCCTCCAAGTCCCCCAGGGCCCGTGAGCTCTGCCCACGGCTGCCTCCCTGCCCCCCACTCTGCTCAGGGCCGGTGGAGGGGCCCCCAGGTGTGTCCTGATTGTCAACCGGTCACTTTCTGCTCCCAGTTGTTCCAGTTGTCCTGTCTGTCTGGTTTGTAGTTTCCTGGAGTGTGTTTCTGTTTGTCTGTCCGTCAGTCTGTCTGATGTCATTGTCTCGGCTTCTCTAGGAGGAGCCCCCAGATGGTCAATAGTCTGTGTGTCAGTTTGTCTGTTCTTGGCTTCCTGGGGAAGTCCAGCCCAGATAAGCTTCCTCCCATCAGACACCCAGCACGCCTGTTCCCAGCTCTGCCCTGGACCTTCCCGACCCTTCCCTCCCCTTTAGCCTCCAAAGGGTATACCCGACTACCACCCCCAAGCTTCCCTAAGGAGGTGCTGAGGTCAGAGACTGGGCTGAGGTGAGGACACAGGTCACAAGGCCCCTCGAGCCACCCTCAAGAGACCCCAGGTGGGGCTCTGAGACAAGCCAGGCTGCCCCCACCGCTCAGTCTGAGTTTTTACCGGCTCAGCAAGGCTCCAAGACTTTGGCCGCCTAATGTGAAGACCCGACTCATTGGAAAAGAACCTGATGCTGGGAAAGATTGAGAGCAAAAGGAGAAGAGGGAGACAGAGGATGAGATGGTTGCAAGGTATCACCGACTTAACGGACATGAATTTGAGCAAACTCAGGGAGATAGTGAAGGACAGGGAAGCCTGGTGTGCTACAGTCCATGGGGTCGCGAAGAATTGGACTTGACTGAGGGACTGAACAACAACAGAACAACAGCAAGGCTTCAGCCTGTGGGCCTCCTCTGGGGTCTCCAGGGAGAAGCTGGATGGTCTCTACAGGAGGCCCAGTGAAGACTGCACACCATCAGTCACAGCTCAGGGTCAGGGTCTCTGGTGTGTGAGTACAGGGTTGGTCACGAGGCCCCTTACCTCCCTCCTCAGAACACGGCCCAAGCCAGCAGTGATCCGGGTCAGCAGAGTGTGAGGTGCTGTCCCCCCCCAACCAACCATTCCCCCACCAACCATCCCTACCTAAGCTGTAGGACTGAGCAGGAGTCCCTTTCTGGAGCCGAGGGTGGTGGTGGGGCAGACGATGGCCCATAGCCCCTTTGATCAGACGTACAGAAAAGAGCTGCTGGAGCCTGAGGTAAACCCTTAGCCCGGGGGAGACCCTTGCCCCCTCCCAAAGCCCCAGTCTTGAGGGTGGAGGGGTGCAAGCTCAGCCTTGCCCGGCTATCCCAGGGGCAGCTTTGGGGGTGGAGTCAGGGAATCTCTCTTTGGGGACCCAGAGCCTGCCCGAGAGCGATGCTCCTAGAAGTGGGAAGATTGGTAGGCCTGGGGTGGGGTGCCCTGGGTTGGTTACGGAGGCCACAAGGCCTCTGAGGCTGGACCACCCATCCCTGTGCCTAGGTTCACGCAGCCCCAAGCATGCATCCCACACTTCCCAGGTGGGAAGCAGGGCAATCAGCCTCCAGGGCAGCGAGTGGAGTGCGAGCCGGGCTCTGCCCCGCTTCCTCACGTCCCCCCACTGCCAGTAATGACAGGGCTTTATTCTGGGCAACTGAACGGGACAGTGATTGTGGGCCCTGCCCTTCTTCCCACAGGCTCCCCTCCCTTTGGGGTGCTCAGTAACCTGGGGAACAAGCAGCCTCAGGCATCTAAAGAGATGTCTCTGTGGGTGGCAGGGAGCACCCCCTAAAAGAGGAAGACTGACTTCTGTTAGAGTGATGACAGGAGGTGGGGGGCGCTCAGGAAGGGGTCCCTGGGCAGGAAGCAGAACCACCCCCAGCCCTGGGGGAGGGAAGGGGTTGGGGCACTCTGGGTGCCAGGTTCTCCAACCAGGATGGAAAAGGCACTTAGTGTTACCTAACGCGCCAGGCCCTGGCACTAAGCAACCCTGGTATTTTGTCTCCGTTCCCTGTGGCCACCTGCAGATGACGGCTTGGGGTGGAGAGAAGTTTGGGGTCTCAGCAGAGGGACCCCTGCCCTCAAGTTCTGGGGCTAGAAGGTCAGCCCAGGCTGAGCTCCCACAGGCGGCCGCGTTGCATAGAACTGCCACCGGGGTTTTGTTCAGGAGCATGGGAGGGATCCTTCCAGCCACTGCATTCGACCCTGAATAACATCTATTTTCTCTGATTATAAGTTATACTTGCTAGTTGTTGGAAATGTGGAAAATGCAGAAATATAAAGAAGAAAATAAAAATGGAACCCGGTCATATAGAATTAACTGCTGTTAATATATTAGCGTGCAACCTACCAGGGTTTATTTTTCTAGGCTGAGATTTATATCTCCCCCTATGAAAGAAAAAACGATTCTGTAGTCTACCTTTCCTGCTCAGGGCACCGTGGCCACAAGAGAGCCTGCCCCTCCCCACCAGCCAGTCCTTCCCTGTCCCCCTCACTCCCATCACCTGCCAATCAGCCAGTCTGGGGGCCCTGCTGGGAACCCCTGAGGAGGGGGCACCGGCCAGCAGTGGTGTTGCAGGGGGAGCCCCACATCAGCATCCACCACAGTGGCCAGAGGCCTGATCAGTGGACAAGCCAGAGTTTACTCAGCGATTACGGAGTGATTAAATTCTCAATCGATACAGTTTAGGCTTCAAACAGCTCAGCTCAGGGGCCCCGAGTCCTGTGCCTGCTCCACCCATCACATCAGGCGCCCAGGCTGCCGGGAACACTGCCACCCCCATTCTGGGACTTCAGAACTGCCTGCTCCTCCCCAGAGAAGCACAGAAAGGCCTCAGCTTCTGTCACTGCATGGGTGGGAGCGGGGCAGGGGTAGGGGTGGAAGGATGTGCGCCCAGCCTACCCAGCCCCCAAGCTCCAGGGTCTCTGCATCTTTAGGCCAGGGGGGGAGTGGGCAGCAGCAAGGCCAAGGGGAAACTGTCTGATGTCCTCAGAGTCCAGAGATTCAATTCCAGAGGGCTTTGCAGGGGTTGGGGTCCGGCACCCTGAGCCAGGGCTGTGAAGACTGCCCCCGGCGATGCACTGCCCTGGAGTGGAGCCTGGGTGGGAGTCCTGGGGGTCGAAGACCACTGTCCACTGTGGGTGCAGCAAACTGAACATGGTGCAGAGCAGCAGGCGTGGGGAGGGGCTGCTCACCCTTATTTGGGCTCCTGTCTTCTGAAGGTCCCCAGCTTGTCACAGGAGAGCCCATTGTGGCTGACTCCATCCCTGAGGGTGGCCTCAATGGAGAGGGCAGAGAATTTAGTCCCGGAGCTAGAGACGGCGGTTTCCAACCCCAGACCCCCTGCCATTTTACCCCTCTGTGTGCTCCGTGCCCCTGTGTCTTCCCTGCCGGAATCTGGGGGCACAAGAGGTGGAACAGATGCCGTTTGGGGGTGTTCCCTGGGTGGGGGCAGCCCCCATAACTCCAGTGGGCGTCAGGAAAGCTCTGGCCTGTGCTGGTGTCTGCCTTTTGCTCTGTGGGTCATGGGACTTGTGTCTGGAGCAATCTCCCATATGCTTCCTGCTCAGGCCTGGCTGTCCTCTAAGATGGTCTCTCCTGTGACCTGGGTAGTCACAACGGATGCTCAGCCCTGGGTTGCGTGGGGGCTTCCCTGGGAGCCAGGCCAGGCTGAGCCACCTCCAGACAGGCTGCTGGATGTTGGAGCTGGTTAAACAACCCCTGCTCCCTCTGTGACTCTGTTTTGTGTTCCCCACCCACGAGAGGGAAGGAGAATGCTAGCTGTCTTGTGCTGAGAGCCTGCTGTGTGCAATAGATACAGGTATGATTTAATTCTCTCGGAAAGCTTATAAAATATTGTTGTTCCACGTTACTTATACACGAGGCTCAGATGATGATGAATGACTGCTTCCCGGACCAGTCAATGGCACAGTTGGGATTTGAACCATGTCTATTGTGGCTTCTACCACTGGCGTCAGAGGGCAGAGGAAGGAAGGGATTCGTTGGTGCAGGAAGTGAAGTGTGGTCCCCCCAAATTTTATCCCCCCGAGAGCCTGGCCTATGGTCCAGGGAGTGAGAAGGTGGGGCCCTTCCCTGCCCCCTGCTTCCCCTGACCCTTGAGCAGGAAACTTGTGCAACCAGGCTGAAGAGAGAAACATCCAAGGGAATACTTTTAGAGGATAAAAGCTCTAAGCTTTATTATTTAAAGAAATGAACACTGGAGTTCCATGTTTTGGAGTTCCCTGGTGGCCTGGTGGTTAGAGTTCTGAACTTTCACACCATGGCCCAGGGTTTAATCCCTGGTTGAGGAACTGAGATCCCACAAGCCGTATGGCATGGCTGAAAAATAAAAAAAGAAATAAACATAACTAAGATAATACTTTCAGAACAACAAAATGAAAGCTACCACGAGGACCAGCTTTTATTCATGCAGAGCTTTGTCCAGTTTTGGAGGAAGAAACGCATTTTTGCTCCGTTTGCTGAAAACTTCTTGTTTGAATATTACAGAGGTTCTCTTTTCACTCCCAGGAAGGGAAGGCCTAGAGATTTCTCTAACTTCACTACTTCCTGTGCTATTTTGTTTTCTCCTCCAAAAGGTCATCTTTACCTATTCATGTATCTTTTAACGCATAACACAACCATGTAAATGACTTATCATTCCACTAAGTGTTTCTGATGGATAGCAAAAAGGGTTTCAAATCCATTTCATCGGATTCCAAACGAGGAAACGATCTTAATCTATGTAGTGAGAGGAATTGCATCAGATCAGTTCAGTTCAGTTCAGTTCAGTTGCTCAGTCGTGTCTGACTCTTTGCGACCCCATGAATCACAGCACACCAGGCTTCCCTGTCCATCACCAACTCCCGGAGTTCACTCAAACTCATGTCCATCCAGCCATCTTATTCTCTGTCGTCCCCTTCTCCTCCTGCCCCCAATCCCTCCCAGCATCAGAGTCTTTTCCAGTGAGTCAACTCGTCGCATGAGGTGGCCAAAGTATTGGAGTTTCAGCTTTAGCATCAGTCCTTCCAATGAACACCCAGGATTGATCTCCTTCAGAATGGACTGGTTGGATCTCCTTGCAGTCCAAGGGACTCTCAAGAGTCTTCTCCAGCACCACAGTGCATTCTTAAAGAATTTACTGCCTTTGAGTGGCCTTAAGAAAGGAGATTTTTAGAGATTACATTTGTGGTGATTAAGAAATGAAGCAAGGGACTTCCCTGGCAGTCCAGCAGCTAAGACTCTGTGCTCCCAAAGCAGGGAGCCGAAGTTCTATCCCTGGTCAGGGGACTAGATCCCACATGCTGCAACTAAGACCCAGCACAGCCAAATAAGTAAAAGTATATATACTTTTAAAAAACAGGGAAGCCAGCTGTTTGTGAAGGACGATGTTTTTCGGTCTGGAACCGAGAGAAGGGTGGGGGGAGGACAGAGAAAGGGGTTTGTGGACGTCAAGGTGGTGGATACACAGGGTGCAGGCTTTTACTGTCTGCAGATGGGAGATGGAGGAGACCAAAGTGCCGAGTCCTCTGGACTCAGGCCGCCCAATGGTGCTGGTGCTGACCTCCCCCGAGAATGAGACAAGCCACCCCCTTCTCCAGGCCTCAGTGTCCTCAGCTATCACATGGGGGGCGGGAGAGGGTGGTATGGACCCTTTAGTCCCCAAGGCTCCTCCCCTAGAGTGATTCTACCTGAAGGTAAGGCGCTGCCTTGGCTGGAGGAGGCGTCCATATGGAGGGACCAGGAGCTTTTACAAAGCAGGACAAATCAGGATGGAGTGACCCAAACAGCAGATCCCAGGTCGGGGTTGGGAGGTGGAGGGAGCACTTCTATCAGAGGAGCCTCAGCAGGCCGACGGTGGGGTTTCCCTCTCCATCTCACTTATTGAAAGTGAGAGTGTTAGTCTCTCAGTCATGTCCCACCCTTTGCAACCCATGGACTACAGCCCACCAGGCTACTGGAATGGGTAGCCATTCCCTTCTCCAGATGGTCTTCCCAGTCCAGGGATCGAACCCGGGTGTCCCGCACTGCAGGTAGATTCTTTACCGTCTGAGTCATCAGGGAGGCCTCATCTCACTTATTGTGAAAATACAAAGGAAGTTTTAAAGGAGACCTACTGAGAGCACACACAGAGTGACTCAAATCTAGGTTCAGGTCCTGGCTTGGTCACATACAAACTTTGTGACCTTGGTGCAACTACTGAAGCTTTGGGATCCTCGATTTTCTCATCTGTCCAATGGGGACAACAGTAGCACTTAGCTCTTAGGATGGTTTTGAAAGTCGCTCAGTCATATCTGACTCTTTCGACCCCATGGACTATACAGTTCATGGAATTCTCCAGGCCAGAATACTGGAGTGGGTAGCCTTTCCCTTCTCCAGGGAATCTTCCCAATCCAGGGGTCAAACCCAGGTCTCCTGCATAGCAGGCGGATTCTTTACCAGCTGAGCCACAAGGGAAGCCCCTTAGGGTGGTTGGGAGGATTCAATGACATCATGTGTGCAAAGGTATCTGGTATATAGTAGGCACTCAATAAATGCTAGCTTTTTTTTTTTAGCATGAGGTATGTGCCATAGAGGGTTTCCCTAGTGGCTCAGATGGTAAAAAAAAATCCTCCTGCAATGGAGGAGACTCTGGTTTGATCCCTGGATCGGGAAGATACCCTGAGAAGGGAATGGCTACCCACTCCAGTATTCTTGCCTGGAGAATTCCATGGACAGAGGACTCTGGTGAGCTGTAGTCCATGGTGTCACAAAGAGTCAGACACGCCTGAGCAACTAACACATACATACACACACACATATGCACGTGCCATGGCCCAGAGCTGTCTTTTTTTTTTTTAATTTAAAAAAATTTGAAATTTTATTTGGCCATGCCACGAAGCACGTGGTATCTTAGTTCCCCAAGCAGGAAACAAACCTGTGTCCCCTGCACTGGGAGCTCAGAGTCATACTCACTGGACCACCAGGGAATTCCTGATGCTAGCTGTTTTAAAACTGGATTTTTTTAAGAGCAGAAAGGGAGAAATCAGCTGAGATCTAGGAGTTCCAGGAGAAGGCTCAGGCATGACTGGGAAATACTTAGAATGGGCCAACTTTTTCAGCAGATGAGGTCCCTGCAGCAGAGACCCTAGTACGGCAAGAGGAAGGAGACACACGACTCTGGGTCTTGCTCTGGGTTGTTGAGCTGTGCGCTTCAGGGAGAGGGCCCAGTTCCTCCTCTGCGTGGCAGGCAACTGGCAGGGAGGAGGGGGCTACGTTCAGATGTTTCTACTCCAACCTGACCCGTGACACATGGAGAGTTGGCTGGAGAGAGAGAGCAGGGGTGAGGGACTCAGAACTGAGAGACCAGTTGGGGGAAGAGATCAAAGGAGCTAAAAGCCCTGATGAATCCCAATCAAGCAGGACCAGCGGGCCCTGAGAGCAGATTTTCTAGATGTCAGGGCAGGAGAGGAAATGATTTAACCGAGCACTGGGCTGTCACAGTGCAGCGAGGATGCGATTAAGCGTACAGGAATTTTATCGGGGAAATCTCGCCAGCTGACAGTCTGGCCTCCTTCTGTCCTAAGAGGAGGAGACAGTTTAGCCCCCGCAGGGACAGGTTTATGGCCTGGGGCTGACCCCTGCTCTGCCTGGAGTGGGTGGCTGGCTCCCCACAGTGGGAGCTCTGGGGCTTCCTCCCAAAGCTTTTGTGTTCTGCTTCCCTTTTCACCCAAACACCTTTGGAAACCCATGGGCTTCCTTATAGCTCAGATAGCAGAGAACCTGCCTGCAATGCAGGAGACCCGGGTTCCATCCCTGGGTCAGGAAGATTCCCTGGAGAAGGAAATGGCTACCCACTCCAGTGTTCTTGCCTGAAGAATCTCACGGACAGAGGGGCCTGGTGGGCTACAGTCCACGGGGTCGCAAAGAGTCGGACACGAGTGAGGGACCAAACAACTATTGAGTGCAGCTGTCAGGTGACGGTGGGGTATGTCGGGACAGAGTGCAGGCCGTGTTCCTGGAGCATCATCCTTGGGGTGGGTGAGGTGGGAACATGGGCAGGGGATTAGCTTCTGTGGGGGGCAGGGGGTGGCAGACACAGGCGGTGAGAAAGCCTGAGGTGTGTCCTCGGGCTCAGAGAAGCCTGGGCTTGTGAGTGTGTGCAGTGTGTCAGGCAGTGAGCTTGGAGGGTGTCCTGAGAGCTTGATTTTGCCACCGGATCCACACCTATTGGGGAGGAAATAAAACGCTCAAAAATATTAGGCTTCCAGTGGCAATAAGATCGCATCGTTGGTGTGGCCTAGCCTGTGAGTCTGTGTAGGAGGTGTCCTGAGGAAACTTCTAGATGTAGACCCCCTCCCCAGTGGACACCAGTTGCTGGCATCTCACCGTGAGGGAGCTATGATGCAGAGATGGTTTCCACACTGGACTCGGGGGCCCACCCTGAGTGGCACCCTGGGCTTTGTTCTGCGGAGGACACAACCCCAGAGGGCTGTGATGCCTTCAACAGGAAACCCCTCCAGACAAACCAACCCTTCCAGACCCTTCTGGAACAGTCGTGCAGCCAAATCCTGGAGTCTCCACTGAGTGGACAGGAGAGGGTGTAACTTACTCTCTCGGGGTCCATGGGAGGAAGGGCGGCCTCTGCATGTGGACAGCAGGGAAGACCCATCCGCCCTCCTCCAGGGTCTCCTCCTGTGAGCTCCAGCTCCCAGCATGGATGACGGTGGTCAGGGCAGAAAGGAAGGCAGGGAGGCCTTCACCATATCCCTGGGTATGGAGGCCAGGGGGGCATAGACATGAACAGGAAGGTGCAGGGTGTGGGCCTGGGCCCCATGGAGGGAAACGGAGAGGGAGGAAGCTGGCCTCTCCTTCCTTCCTGTTATCAGAGCCTTTTGCTCAAACTGTCCATCTTATGATGAGAAATCCAAGGTGCAGGGAAGCCATGTGCCTACGGATATAACTAGCGTGGGCTGCAGAGGCGGTCAGACCCTGCCTGGGGCCCAGGGCTCTCCACCACCACAGGCGGCATTTTCCAGCCTGTGCTTGGAATCAGCACGGGGTGAATTTGTTACAGACACTGGCCCTCTATTCACTGCAACCCCTCCCCAGCACCTCTGGGACCCTCCCCCCACCAAGGACACTTGACTCCCCTTGCTCAGCCTTTATTCTGACCATCGAAGATCACATTATCGATTCAGGCAAGAGAGAGAAAGGAGTGTTTTAGTAAAGGCTGAAAAATCTTGAGATGTGAGGCGTTTTGTTAGCTTTTGTTTAGAAAATGCCTAGTTTCTTTGTCCCAGAAGGGCTTTCAGAAAGGCTGGCAGAGCCAGGATAATCTAGTGCAATTCGTCAGGCCCTCTGGGGGAACCTTGCCACCCAAGGAGTGCTCCAGCCTTCAAAACACTTCTGCCTGGGTCTCAGAAACTGCTGCTCTGGCCACAGCTCGGAGGGGAAAGTGGCCCTCCGTCCCTCCCTCCCCACCCTCTCCCCAAACCCCCCATCAGTACGCCTCAGGCTTCCCCTCATCCCTTTCTCTGCCTTTGTGCCAGGACCACGACCCAAGCCAATCTCTAGCGGACTAGATGAGCATGGGCCTGGTGCTCCCTCCCCTGAAGTCCTCCCGGCTCCCCTCACAGGGCTCTTTTATTAATTAATTAACTAATTTTTGGCTGCCCTGAGTCTTGGTTGCTTTGCGCGGGCTTTCTCTAGTTGCAGCAAGCGGGGGCTACTCTCGAGTTGTGGAGCTTGGGCTTCTCATTGTGGTGGCTTCTCTTGTGAGCACAGGCTCTAGGGCTCAAGGGCTTCAGTAGCTGTGATGTGTGGGCTTAGCTGCTCCAGGGCACGTGGGATCTTCCTGGACCAGGGATCAAACCCATGTCCCCTGCACTGGCATATGGATTCTTATCCACCACGCCACCAGGGAAGCCTTCACACAGCTCTTTGGCAGCTCCCGGGCCCTGAGCTCCTGGTGGCGGGCAGGGTCTGTCTGGGAGCCCAGGGGGAACACCACCGCCGGGACCAGCTCCTGGCAGGGGCTGCATGGCCGCCCTCTCTACCCCCTCATCCTTCTCAGGGGTGCATTTTCCCAGCACACCAACCTAGGAGGTCACCTCATCTTCATCACTCTCCTGGAAAGGAGATATTCACACCCCCATTTTGCAAATGAGAAAACCGAGGTGCAGAATAAATATATTTTGCTTGAAATCAGTGAGTCAGAGGAACAGGGGCTCCCTCCACTCAAGCCTTTTGACCCGTGAGTGAGGACCCATCAGTGGTGAAGAGTGGCTGGCGTCTGAAAGCCCAGTGGTGTGTGAACCCTGACATTTCCTTTCTGTATGACCAGAGCTGAGCTGCCTACAGCTCTTGGCGCCAGCTCTCAGTGCTGGCGCAGTCCTCAGCACATGGATGAAACCCATGACCATCCCCCCAGAATAGTGCTTTCAGCCCGATCCTCGGAGTCTGTAAAGCCTCTGAGTGTGGGGGTAGAACTCGGCACGTACGTTTTCTGGGAAGTGAGCCCAGAGTCTTTATCAAAGGTGTCTGGAGCCCAGAAAAGTTTTACAGGTCTGGGAGCAGGAAGACCAGGGTAATCGTGGCTGACAAGGAAACGGAAGGAAAAAGAGAAGCTGTGTGCCCATTGCTGGTTGGGTGCTCATCGCTCATTGGTGTCTCTGGGAAACAGACTCTGAGTCTTGTGTGCTGGATGTTGACTAGAGGATGCTTAGGGTCAACACGCCTAGGGGGAGGGCAGGAGCATAGCACGGGGCAGGGAGAGAAGTTAACCTGTGACAGACGTCCACTGGGAGCCGGGGCTAATCCCATAGTGAGCTCTGCAGGAAGAGCTAGATCCAGACTGGATCACATGGCTGAACCTGTATAACCACTGTCGGCCACTGGATGTAGGGGATGTCGGTCACTGGGGAAAACATGACTTTAGACCCAGGAGCTCACTGCAGCTCAGAAAGTCCCAGAAGGAGCTGGTGGAGCTGACAGCTGAGGCAAGCTTCAATAGCAGCCCCAGGGCTGGAGAGTCCTTGAAGAAGGGTCTGGGGCTGTATCACCAAGCTCACCACAGTATCTCTGCTCTTGGGCAAGGGTGAGAGATTAAATGCTATCCATCCACCCATCCACCCATCCACCCCTCCATCCCTCTACCCATTTAACATTTCCTAAACATGTCTTATAGGCCAGCCTAGCTGATAAGCACCTATGATAAAAAGCTGTACACGGCACTGTCTGGTGGACAAGAGAGACACATCAGTGAATAATTTAGGCACAAAGTGGTCAGTTATGAAATAGAGGCAAGTGCCAAGAACCATTGGAGCACATTGGAGGGCGGACTCTTCCTGGAACAGTGAGTGAGTTCTGAGAGAGTTGTCAAGGCAGAGAAAGGATAAGGCATTTTAGGCAGGAGCAAACGATGGTACAGGCATGGTGGTCTGAGGGGGTGCAGCAGATTTGAGGAAAGTTTCCAGGTGGCTCAGATGATAACAAATCTGCCTGCAATGCAGGAGACCTGGGTTTGATCCCTGGGTTGGAAAGATCCCCTGGAGAAGGGAATGGCTACCCACTCTAGTATTCTAGCCTGGAGAATCTCATGGACAGAGGAGCCTGGCAGGCTATAGTTCACAGGGTTGTAAAGAGTCAGACATGACTGAGCGGCTAACACTCAGCAGATAGATTGGCCAGGTCACTCCCGGGGATGAGTATGGACAAAGAGATTTGGGTGAAATCATGAATGCTCTTGAACTATATCTGGCAGTACCATAAAGTCACTGCTGGGTTTTGAGCATCTGTACTTTAGGAAGTCAACTCTGGTAGCTGAGATGATGGACAGCTGGGTGGTTGCTGGAACCTCGAGGAATTCTAGATATGCCAGGACCAAGCATGCGCAGTGGGCACTGAGAAGCCCTCTAATCACAAGCCAGTGCCCCATACGAGTGACCCTTCCCTGATGCGATGCAGAGCTTCTACACACAGGTCATTCTGGTCCTCTGGGCGCGGAGTGTTCCTCTGAGCAGGGCTTGATCCCGCAAGTTCTCAAAGACTTTCACATCCCATACTCAAATCTATGATCTCCTGTGTGGAAACACCTGCATGGTTGGCCTTGGCCCCTGGATGCGTATGAGCCTAATGTCATGCGTCTTGAAAGCCTGGAGTGAAGAAGCCTTGGGCATCACCACCAAGGACAGTCCAGAGGCCAGGGTGAGAGTGCATTCTGCCGCCTGGAGGCAGGTTGTGCTAGGGAGGAAAGTGACCCTGGGGCTTCCCTAGCAGCTCAGTTGGTACAGAATCCGCCTGCAATGCAGGAGACCCTGGTTTGATTCCTGGGTCAGGAAAGATCCCCTGGAGGAGGGCATGGTAACCCACTCCAGTATTCTTGCCTGGAGAATCTCATGGATGGAGGAGCCTGGCAGGCTACAGTCCTTGGGGTTGCAAAGAGTCTGACACGACTGAGCGATGAAGCACAGCACAGCACAGCACACATGACCATTCGGGAAGAACAGGTGTGTTCTATCTCAAGAAAAGTTGAAGTTAGACCTTACAAAGAACTTCCTGGTGATGGCAGTGAAAAAACCCAATACTTAGAATTCATCCAACTATACAGCTTGATTGGTGGCCACAGGGAAAAATGACGAAGCAAAGAATTATGCAGAGGCAAGGAGTCAGGTCCTGGTTGCTAGGGCGGCAAGTGAACTCTTCTTTATCTGTGTTTGAGGGCGGGGGTGGGGTGCAGGGGAGTGTTGGGAGGACTTGAATGAAGACGGACTCTTCACCCTTGGTTATTTTAGCACTGCTGCTGCTGCTAAGTCGCTTTAGTCATGTCCAACCCTGTGCGACCCCATAAATGGAAGCCCACCAGGCTCCTCTGTCCCTGGGATTCTCCAGGCAAGAACACTGGAGTGGGTTGCCATTTCCTGCTCCAATGTATGAAAGTGAAAAGTGAAAGTGAAGTCGCTCAGTTGTGTCCGACTCTTAGCGACCCCATGGACTGCAGCCTACCAGGCTTCTTAGCACTAGGAGGCTTCAAAGTTAGGTGGAAGCAAAAGGAAGCAGTCCCTCTGGCACGATTTGGGGCCTCTTACGTTGGAGAAGGAAATGGCAACCCACTCCACTATTCTTGCCTGGAGAATCCCATGGAGGGAGGAGCCTGATGGGCTACAGTCCATGGAGTTGCAAAGAGTCGGACACAACTGAGTGACTTCACTTCACTTTCACTTTCACGTGGGATAAAGCCTTGGAAGAAATAAATCCCAAGGTTGCCTGGCCCTCCAACCAGAGCCAGCCCACCTCCCTGGGCCCCCACTCCTCATCTGTGAAAAAGGCAGATGAGAAAGATGGGCTAGGTAACTTTAGAGTACCTGTCCACCGCAGAGGCTGTGTCAGGGGTCTTGGGTTCTCTTCAATTCATCCTTCAAGTTTTTGCGGCGCCCTCATTGTTTGCTCAGCCCCAATTGGGGAGAAGGGGATCAAACAGAATACAAACCTCAGGCTGGGAAATGGTGAGTGGGGCGGAGAGATGGGGAAAGAGAAGTGAACGTTTCTGGAGCACGCAGTCTGTGCCAGGTGCCACACGAACCCCTCAACGTGCTGACTGCTTTCCGCCTCCCAAGGACCCTGTAGGGCATGTACCAGCGCCTCCCATGTACTGATGGGGAAACCAGGGCTCACAGAAAAAGCAACTTGACTAAGGCCACAAGGGAGGGGGCTGCACTGGCGCCCTCACTGTGAGCCGAGATGCTCCGCTGTGATGCAGGCAGTGGCCCTCTGGGGTTCTCACCGGTGGAGCCTGGAAGTGGGAACCACCGGGAAGGCTTCGTGCTGGAGAGGGCTCAGCAAGGGGCCTGCGGAGGGGCAGAACGGAGGCTGGCCGGGGAGGGGAGCAGCCTGAGTGTTGTCTGTTGTGGGGGGGACGTGTGGGCAGCAGCTGTAGCTCCTGTCCGTGGTTCCACCAGAGAGAGAGCGGCTGGGGAGGGGCAGCGACTTCATCTAGAAGCATCACTTCTCCCCCAGCCTCATCTTGGCTGTCTAAAAGACGGAGCTGGTTCAGTGGGGGTCAGTTTCCTCTCAGCTACTTAAGCCACTGGCCAGGAAGTAGACCACTGATAACGATGGTAGTTAACACATACTGAGCAGGCAGCAGGAGTCAGGCCCTGCCTTAAGCACTCTCTAGCTTACTTAAGCCTTCCAACATCCCAGTGAGGTAGGTTCCATTATTATTCCCATTTTATACCTGATGTGGAGAGCAGACTCATTGGAAAAGATCTCGATGCTGGGAAATATGGAAGGCAAGAGAAGGGGATGACAGGGGATGAGATGGTTGGATGGCATCACTGCTCAATGGACTTGTGTTTGAGTAAGCTTCAGGAGATAGTGGAGGACAGGGAAGCCGGGTGGGCTGCAGTCCATGGGGTCGCAAAGAGTCAGACACGACTGAGTGACTGAACAACATTTTATACTTGCGGAAACAGAGGAAAAGTGAGGTTAAGTAACCTACTTAGCCGTTAAGCAACATCTAATAAGAGACGGGACCCAGATCAGAACCCGGGTAGTCTACCCTTAGAGCTTCTTTGGTGGCTCAGACAGGAAAGAATCTGCATGCAATGCTGGAGACCTGGGTTTGATCCCTGGGTTGGGAAGATCCCCTGGAGGAGGGCATGGCAACCCACTACAGTCTTCTTGCCTGGAGAATCGCCAATGACAGAGGAGCCTGGCGAGTACCGTCCGTGGGTCACAAAGAGATGGACATGACTGAGTGACTAAGCACAAAACAGCACACATATTACGTCTAAGCAAGTTCCTGAGCCCCTCTCTCTACCCCTGGGGGACCCTCCCTAAGCTCAGGCTCTCCTCCTGGCCTGGAGTTCTCGCACACCAAGATAGCCCCACCCTAATGAAGACAGCAGGAGGCCCCCACCAGCCCCTCCACAGGCCCATAGCTGCCCGAGGGCCCCAGCCCCCTCCCCGTACCCACACGCACCCCGCCCCCCCCAACCGAGCACCGTTGCCTTTCGTTCACAGTGACGGCGCCTGCGCCCAGGCCGGTGGGGGCACGGAGGACTCCGTGGCGGCGGCGGCGGTGGCCGGCAGACCCAGTGCCCATGCCCCGAAGGCTCAAGCCCAGCAGCTGCAGGAGGAGGAGGAGCGGCCGGGGGCGGGGGGCGCCTCCCCGCGGGCCGGCCCCCACCGCGCGGCCTCCCCTGGCCGGCAGCAGCCTGCCCTGGCGACGGCGCTCTGCTCCCGCGCCCCTGCCGCCTCCGATTACGAAATCTCCCTTGACCTAAAGAATAAACAGGTACCCAGGGCCTCCGAGGCGGGCGGGAAGGGTGGTGAAGGGCCCTGACTTGGGCGCTGTCCAGGGTCCCAGGGATGTCCCTGTCTGGGCCGCCTCTGCGGCAGGCCCGCCTCTTGGCCGCTAGTTCTCCCAGCTGAAAGGGGTAACTGCCCCTCCCTACAGCCAGTTCTTCCTGCAACCAGCCTTGCCAGCGGCAGGGGTCACCCGTGCAGTGCCAAGCCCACAGGCAGTGTGTCCAGGGTTCTGCCCCTCTTACCGCTGCAGGAAGCCCAGTGGCCCACATACTTCCAGGCAGGTGAAGCCCCCACCCCCAACCGTGCTCCGAAAAGATGCCCAGCCTACCTGCCCACTCAAGGGGCAAGTCCCCTGCTCAGGCACACACAGGCTCAAATGAGGTTTGAAGTGGTGTCCTCCAGGTACACTAAAGATTCCCGGGATTAGCCCAGATTGGGAGAGTCCAAGTGAAGGACCAGGGAAGCCTGGCGTGCTGCAGTTCGTGGGGTCGCAGAGTCGGACAGGACTTAGCGACTGAACAACGAAAGCCCTCCTTTTGGAGAACAAACTTCTTTGAGGGTTTCTGGGTTTCCATCTTCCATTCTGTGAAGCAGCAGGAAAAAAAGTCAGTCACGGGGTCCCTGTGGACACTCCCCAAATGACAATGGCACAGTTGTTTTGGTGGAAAATTAAGAGACCTGAAAGGAGATGTGTGTGTGTGTGTGTGTGAACACGCTTAGACACAGACTTTATGACAGCATTGTTGAGGAAGAGTGTTGAGCCTGGAGCCATGTGTGTGGGATTCAGTGTGTGTTCTTGCTCCAGTTCTTCTGTGACTTTGGGAAACACCAGTTAAGCATCCTGGGTGATGCTTCCCTCATCAGCAAAACTGGGAAATGTACCTTGAGTCATCACTGACGTCCCTTCTAGCTCTAAAATGTGTAGGTTCTAAAGAACCATTCCTTAACCCGATGGACTGTGAGTTTTGGGAGCGAAGCTAGTAGAGAAGTCACCAAGACTGGTTTGAGCCTAGTTGAGCGCAGCCAGACACATTCCTTTCTTTGAGCATGGATGCCAAGCTGTTACCCTGGGTCAGGGGCCAGCTGCCCACGATGCACCACAAGGCTTTCAGTAAGGTATTTGACAAAATCTCCTGTGATATCTATGTGGACGGGATAGGAAAAGGGTTAGTTGACAATATAGTCAGATGGGTTGTTCTCAAACAGAATTATAAAAAACACTGGGTTTTCTATCAGCTCCAATTCCAAGGTGATTGAGTAGGGACTGTCCTTGCTCCTGCCCTGTTCAACCATTCTGAAAAGGGACTGATGCAAAGTCGAAAGGGGACAGCTAATACCTTGATAACAGAATCCTAGATTTAAAAAAAAATCTAATTAGGACAGAAATGTGGTTAAATGGAAAATGTAAAGTGAAAGAGGGAAAAAATCTCAAGTTCTGTTCGTAGCTTTGAAAATCCCACAGCACTATTATAAAATGAGCAGGCTTGGTCCTGGGCGAGAGGCCTTAGGGCTTGAGTTGACTACAAGCTCAAGATAAATCAACAGCTAGTGAAGCCGCTGCCAGAGAAATGGGCCCAGAGGCCTTCACAGATGTGTAGATAAAACTCCTGGTGAGAAGAGCCTGGAATGCTGCAGTCTGTGCGGTCGCTAAGAGTCAGACACGACTGAGCAACCAAACAACAACAAGAAGAAGGAGGCAGCCGCCTGGAGCCCCACACTGGGTACTGGTCGGGCTGTCTGGTTCTAGGGGCTTCTTTTAAGAGGCAACAAAGAGAACCCCAAGGTTCTGAGGTTCTTCTAAAAAAGAAAACAAATTGGCTGGGGTCATATGATGGAAAAAGACATGGCAACTCACTCCAGTATTCCTGCCTGGAGAATCCAAAGGACAGAGGACCTGGGGGCTACAGTGCACGGGGCTACAGTCGCAAAGAGCTGGACACAACTGAAGTGACTTAGCACACACCCGTTCACAGGGTCATACGGGGAAATTGCAGACATGAAGACGAGTTTTAAACATGGAAGAGCTGAATGTGAATTGGCTGGATCAGATTATTTTCTGCCATTCCAGGTAAAAATAGTGGTACTTGTCTGGCAGTCCAGCCTTTAAGACCCCCTGCTTCCGATGCAGGGGGCATGGGTTTGGTCCCCTGGGAACTGTGATCCCACATGCCGGGACCAAAAAATAAAATAAAATTAGTGGTTCAGTTCAGTTCAGTCGCTCAGTCGTGTCCGACTCTCCGCGACCCCATGAATCACAGCACGCCAGGCCTCCCTGTCCATCACCAACTCCCGGAGTAGTGCATTAAAGTTATAGGAGAGGAAGGTTTTCTTTTTTATTGCCTTTTTTTTTTTTTTTTACCTTAACTAACAATAGGAGCTGCTAAAAATGTAGCAGGTCCTGCTTCCGGGGTAGGGAATCCCCAAGCAGGGGCCGGGAGGCAGCCTGTCTGGAGTGGCACGGTGTGATGGGGTGGTCAGCTGGCCAGATGAGAGCGTCCTCTCAGTTCCCTGAGGACACCTCCTGTTCATCTGTGCACCCATCACCCACATCCAGCAGAGGGTCTTGGACAGAGTAAGAGTTCATCGAGCGAATGCTTTTTAAATAACTCGGATGAGCAAAGCAACGAGGAAGTGGGATACCCAAAAGAGAAAAACATGGTCCCTCCCTGCTCCCCGAAGAGATTACCGCTCAGGTGAAGGAGTGGCCTGTTAGTAACACCAAAAGAAACTCGTGCCTTGGCCTGGGCAGGAAATCGTTTAATTCTCACTGACTAGGGGCTATGGAGAGTCGTGCGGGGTTCTAACAGGCACCGTGGACTTTTTCGCGTGGGTGTAGTTCTAGTCGATGGGCTTGCGTGTCAGGAGGGCGGAAGTGGGGCAGGAAAGATGAGGGCTGGCAGGGGTGCCGCCGGGCCCTCCTGTGCTGGGGATGGCCCCCTCCTCTGGGCCAGGGAACCCTCCAGGCCAAGCACAGGCTAGGGGTGGGAGTGTTAGTCGCTCAGTTGTGTCTGGCTCTTTGCAACCCCATGGACTGTAGCCCACCAGGCTCCTCTGTCCATGGGATTCTCCAGGCAAGAATACTGGCAAAAAGCGATTGAGGAGTTGGGGCAGAGTGACTGAAAACATGGCATATGCTTACAGAAGATGGAACTCCACAGTTCTGTCTTCTGCAGATGAACTGTGTGACCTTAGACAAGTTCCTCCCCTTCTCTGGGCCTTGCTTGCCGCCTATAGCCCTTTGCCTCAATTGCAAGCATTCCTATGCCCTGCCCCCCACTCCTGCACTGGTCCACACTCACTCCTTCTCTTGCTTCAGGACCGACTTCCCTGTGCCTTTCTCCTCCATCGCAGCTCTCCCAAGGCGATGGTGGAGTCCCCTTCCAGTGGTCCCACAGCTCCCAGCTGCTCCCTGACATTGCCCTCCAGCCCTGGATCACCACCCCTGTTTACCTGACTTCTCCCTGAAGGCAGGGCCAAGATGTCCATCATTATATCCCTGGTGCCCGACACAGCCCCTGGCTTGAGAAGGTGCTCAAAAGATGGAGAGGGGGAGGTAATGGCTCAGTGACCTGAAAGGATGGAGCGCGGCATGAAGCCTGGGTCAGGGCCTGGCTCCATCTCAGGTTTTTTTGAGATCTGAGATTGAGATTTAGTATTTTATTTAGATTTAGATTTTTTTTTTTTTTTGAGATTTAGTATTCTGCTCCTGTGGTCCTCACGAGTCACTCACATCCTGTAGTTTTGGGGCTGGAGGGGATCCTGGACAACCTTATTCTCCCAGTTCACCAACCTGCCTGGCCTGCTCCATCAGCCAGTCCAAAATCCCAGGTGAGAGGGCCTGGCTGGGGCGATGCTGCTGACGAGGGACACTGTAGTGTCCCCCAGGCCTGTGGGTATGGGGAAGGGGAACACACATGGGGTGGGGGCTGGAGTGGTGTAGCCTTTGGCTCCAAGTCCAGATCTGGAAGACAGCTTGGACTGCATTTCCCTGGGGCATAGGAGAGGGTTGAGTTTAGTTCAGGGTGCAAACATTGATGAAGCCCCAATCACAGGTCAGGATGGCGGTGGGCACAGAAAATGATGTCCTGCCTATGGGGGCGGGGGGCCAGGGGCGTGTAGCAGGCATGAGGCTGGGATGAGAGGAAGCCAGCTATATGGTATGATGGGAACAAAAGGTGATGATCCCACGACTGAATTCAGAGGCCATCACGAGCAGTGGCTCCGGGCCAGGCTCTGGGCTGAAGCCACCAGTGGAGGAGACAATGAGGACACATCGGGGCCTCCAGCAGTTTCTGCTCTAGAAGGGGACTGGGGGAGGGAGGAATGGGGGAGAGCCTGAGTTGGATGAGCACCACCAAGATTAGCAGGGAAACTGAGTATCAGGGGAGCAGGAGGCAACCTTCTCCAGGGGCTCAGGGCAGGGAGACCCGTTCTGGTTGGGGAACAGGGAGGCTTCCTGGGGGAGGCACACTGAAAGAAAGGGGAAACGTTTTTGCCTGGAGAAGAGGGCGAGGGTGGGAGCTGAGGGTGGAGAGGGGGTGACGGTGTGGGGAGGGGTGTGGGGGGTTGGGGGTTTAGGGGGATGTGGAGGTGGGGAAGCTGAGCAAGTGCTGGGGCAGGAAAGCCCAGTATGTGGGGGTGCGGGCAGGGGCAGGAGGTGGGGCTGGCATGTGAGCAGTGGACCTCCTGTAGTAGGAGGGGCCGGGGTGGGCGGGGCCAGGCTGCTGAGCCCTGGACCCACTAGGACAGGGTGTTTATATTTATTTAGGGTAAGGGTCTCCAGCGACTGGAAGGCCTGTGTTTATCCTGCTCTCTGAGCACGCTGCTCAGGGGAATGTAGAGCAAGGTGGATGGTGCTGGAGGAGGAAGCAGGGAAGAACCAGGCGCTGCCAGTGTCCGAGTGGGGAGTCCGGGGTGCCCCACGTGGTGACAGTCTGGTGGAAAGTTCGGAGTGATGGCAGAAAGTATGGAGGGGCGGCGCTATAGGACTTTGCGCTTGACAGATGCACAGGATAAGGCAAAGGAGGACCCAGGGACAAATGCCAGGTCCCCAGACTGGACAGCCTTGGAGCTGGGGTGCTGTGACGTGACTCAGGATATCACTGAGAGCTGGTTCCTTTTGGGGAAAGGGAGCAATGGACTGTTGGAAATGTAGGTCTTGAGTTGAATCTAGGCATGGAGATTTGAAAGTCATGGAATCAACACTTCACCATCAGATTGCTACCACTTACTGAGCTTTGACCTACTGTGTGACCTACCATGTGAAATAAGGATTCTCACCACAGAATGAAATCACAGAGTCAGCAGGATTATCTTCATTTAACAGACAAGAAAACAGATTCAGAGATGTTAAGAAACGTGTCCAAGGTCAGCCAGCAGGGAAGAGGTGGATCTAGGCTGGGTGTTTCCCCATGGGCTTGCTCGTTCACCTGTCACAGTGCAGTGAAGTTATGATGGAAGAAGACTAGGTTCTCAGACAAGAGGTGAGAGGATATTAGCCCCAGAGACATCTATACAGAGTTGCCATGAAGGCTCTGCCCAAGACAGTTCCCTCTTCATTAGCTGTTAATTATCAGCTACCAGGGCTGCTCTAAAGACTTCCCACGTGGAAGTCAGGAAGATGTCCAGCACAGGAAAATCATGAAGATGTGCCTGGAGAATGAAAGAGGGCATGCATATGACTCGTCGCCAGCATGGTTAGGGGCCCTGTGGTCAGAATACAGGATCCGGGAGCGTAGGGAGACAGGAAAACCAAGATAGACTGGGTCATGAAGGCTGAGGACAGAGTTTCAAGGGATAAAGTATCAAAGTTGCAGAAAAATTGGGGAGTGGGGGAGTTGAGGATGGGATTTCGTGATTGAAGTTCACTTTGAGGTGATCCTTTGGAGAGTCAGAAGTCTGGTGGGAGCAAGCGGCAGTTGCAAGGAGTTGGGGCACATGGGGCTCCCCAGTGGTTCGACATTCGCTCGCAGACGAGGCACAGGAGGTAGAGGAGTCCGCCTGTAGGTTTAGTAGAAAATAGAGAATAGGCTAGTGCCCCAGAACGGGGGAGTCAAGCAGGGTCGTGATCCAGTCTGGGAGACTTAGGAGGGTCTGTAGGCTGGTGGAAAGGGCCCAATGTTGGGCTGGAGGCTGGAAATGCAAGTAGAAGGGACTAGGGGATGAAGAAAGCTTACAAAGAAGGCAAGAGATGGTGAGATCCCTAGCCTGAGAGGAATGTTATGGTGAGGTTAGGAAGCAGGTCGAAGGGTTCCGTGTACTGGGGGATGGAATTTGGCCTTTCTGTCCATACCCCACCTCTCTGTGATCCTGGGGGAGGTTGGAGGGCTAATGGTCTTGCCTTGAGCCATCTATCTCAGCCACCAGTCTCGATTCTTAGCTCAGGAATGTCACTCTGTACGGCACGTGACTAGCAACAGGACCCAGTTTCAGAGCCCAGGAATACTTTCTCATTTCCTAACTCTCCTAAGGACTGACGGATCCCACCACAGTGCTACCATTTTGCCCATCCCCTTCATCCGGTCTTTGTTGTTTAAATGCAAAAAAAAAAAAATGTCCAGGAAGAACCACTGCTAACCCCTCTTGGTCATTCACACCTCAGAGAGAATGTTTTTCTAGTCCTTTCCCGGGAGAGATTTTTGATAAGGAAGAAAAAGTGAGTGCTTAGCCACCCAAGAGAGAAAAGATCACAGAGAGGGGAGAAAGCTGAGGGGAGAGAGGGAAGGACAGACTGGCCAGTGCCTGAAGTTTTCCTGGGTTCAGATCCACCCAAATGAAGCAGCAGCCCCACCCCACCTCCCCATCAGCCCCACCAAGCCCTGCCCCGATCGGAACAGCTCCCATTGTTAGGAACAGAGGTGAGTTGAACTGAAGAACATGGTAGCTGGAGGATCTCCCACTACTGAAATATCCATCCATCACCCATCTGTCTTTTTACTAAATTCACATTTACTGAGCTCTATCATGTGCCAGCCCTTGGGCTCGGTACTGGCAACACAGAGATGATCAAACCCCAATCCCAACTCATATGCGGCTCCCAGAGACAGGAAACAACCCCAATTCATGACATGAATACTGAGAAAGAAAGCAGGTGAACAGCAGTAGCAGCAATGTTTTTTAACCTTTCTATTTAAATCTTCAATTTTCTATTATTTAAAATATACACAAAAGTAGAAAGAATAGTATACTATACTCCCATTTAACCATCACCCAGTTCCAATTAGTATTGTTTCATCTAACCCTTTTACTTTTTTGATGAAATATTTTAATACAAATTCAAGATACCACGCATTTTAGAAATAAATACTTCCATATGTGAATATATGGAATTAATCACCTACTACCATTGGCAACTGCCCCACCCTTGCCGTGGGTATCCCCAACCCCAGAATCCAATCCTACACCCCACACCTTTAGGAGTCTTGGCAGCAACCTGGCATTTGAGGCCGTCACAGTTTTCAGACTTTGGCTCCTCAGTGCCAGCCTAGTTGTGTCTTCCCAGGCCCCCGCCAAGGGTCAGCCAGGTCACCCCCGGCCCTGGTCTCCGAAAGCGTTGTCACATCCCTCCCCTAACCGCGCTCCCACGCCTCTCTGTCCTCACTGCAGATTGAAATGCTAGAACACAAGTACGGGGGCCACCTGGTGTCCCGGCGTGCCGCTTGCACCATCCAAACCGCCTTCCGCCAATACCAGCTCAGCAAGAACTTCGAGAAGATCCGCAACTCGCTCCTGGAGAGCCGCCTGCCGCGGCGCATCTCCCTGCGCAAGGCGCGCGCGCCCACGGCGGAGAGCCTGGCGGCCGAGAGGGCGCTCCTGGAGGGCTGCGGCCTCGCGGGGCTGCCGCTGGTGCGCTCGCCCTCCCTGCCGCCCGCCTTTGCGGGCACGCTTACCGAGCTGGAGGACTCCTTCACCGAGCAGGTGCAGTCCCTGGCCAAGTCCATCGACGACGCCCTAAGCACCTGGAGCCTCAAGACCATGTGCTCTCTGCAGGAGAGCGGCGCTTACCAGATCCACCGGGCCCTGCGAGCGGGCGCGGGACCGTCGGGCCTGGAGGGCGTGGTGCGGGAGCCCGAGGGCGCCTCCAAGGGGCCTGGAGCCGAGCCCCCTGAGCCCCCCAGTCCGCCCCAGGGCCACGGCAGCACCCTCATGATGGCCTTCCGGGATGTCACAGTGCAGATCGCCAGCCAGAACATCTCTGTCTCCTCCTCCACGGCCCTGTCGGTGGCCAACTGCCTGGGCGCGCAGACAGCCCCAGCCCCCACAGACTCCGCGGTGGTTAAGGCTGAGGAGGGCGAGGCCAGAGCACAGGAGGACCCGGAGGGCCCCGAGGCCCCCAGTGCCGGCCAGGGGGCTGCGCCCACTGAGGACCTGAGCGCGGAGTTAGAGGCTGTCGGGGCCCTGCGCGCCAGCTCTCCGGTGGCTGCGGGGCCAGCCGTGGAGGAGGAAGAAGAGGAGACCGAGGAGGCGGCAAAAGGGACCGAGGCCGAACTCGAGACCGGGGACAACTCGGAGCAGCTGAGCAGCAGCAGCACGTCCACCAAATCAGCCAAGTCGGGCTCCGAAGCGTCGGCCTCGGCCTCCAAGGAGGCCCTGCAGGCCATGATCCTGAGCTTGCCACGCTACCACTGCGAGAACCCGGCGAGCTGCAAGTCACCCACGCTGTCCACGGACACCCTGCGCAAGCGCCTGTACCGCATCGGCCTCAACCTCTTCAACATGTAAGTCGGGGTGGGGGAGGGGGGGAAGGGGGGGCACCTGCACTTACCGATGAGCGAGGTTCCTGGGAATGGACCCCACGGACCCAGGGGCTTCCCCTGGGGGCCTTGGGGACCACACCTGCTCCTTGAGATACGGTGTGGGGACACACATTTTGTTTTTAATTGGTATGAATTTACTTTAAGGACTAGGGCTAAAACACCTCAAACCTATGATTTAACCACTAGTACTGCTGGAAGAAGTAAGGCTTTGAAAAGTGAGATATTTACAAAAAAATGCAGTATTAGGTAAATAATGTAAGGATGGAGCAGGAATCACTCAGGGAGGACATGAAGTTGGGGAAAGGGGGAACATCAGCTCCATGGGGTTGATGATGGGAGAAGAGAGACAGTGATGAAAAGGGGAAGGGTCAGGGGAGCAGAGACCTATGCAAGGTACAGGAGAGCGGTGGTGGGGGGACAGGCGGGGAGTATGATGCAAGCGGAAGTGGAGCAGAAGAGAGCAGGGGTGTGCACACAGAGGTTTGAGTGACAGCTGTAGCTCAGAGCCTCCAGCCAGACTTGCCTCGCTCCCAAGAGGTACACAGCTGGTGGCAAGCAGAGGAAACACACACCCGTCCTAGGGAGATTTCAAGTACACCTACTCATCTCCACTCACCGCTTCCTTCATAAACCTGAACCGGAAAACACAGCATCTCTCCCACTTCTCAGTGAGGACTAAGCAGAAACCATTCACCTGTGTGTTCGTTTACTCATTCCGCAATGATTTTTGGAGTGCTCAGTCCAGAAACCACATAGATGAGCGACACACATCCTCTGGCCTCAAGCTTATATTCAGTAGCTTGCCTGAGATAAAATGTTTGCAAACTTCAAATGTTTAGAGGGAGCGTTATTATGCCATTTTATAGAACAGGAATCGGCTCACACAGTGAGGTGAGGTGAGCGCTGTGAAGCAGCTAGTAAGCGGCATAGCTGGGTGAAGTCATATCTGCCTGACTCCCAGCCCAGTGCTCCATCTTCTATATCAGGCAGCCACCGGGATGAGTGTAGTCTCAGCCCTGCCTCCCCAGGCCCACACAGATGCCTGGACCCCGCAAGGCAGTGCTTCTCAAATGATGTGTACTGAAGGATCCGCTTGGGTTTTTACTCAGTATGTCGTGGGCTGATACTTTTGTAAAATTCAATAAACGTGAGTTGCTAGAAAAACAGTCACATGCTTGGTTGCCCTGAAAATGTCAGCCTGCTATAAACGGGGCTAAAGGCTTACCCTCTATTTCTGTCCTTATCTTCTCCTGGACCAGTAAGACCCAGGGAACAGCAGGGATTTGCAGACCAGGCTGGGAGCACATTTACCTTAAATCCAGCACCCACACCCATGCACAGAGACTCCAGCCTGGGAAAGTAATCCCTGGGGAGCAGGGTCTTTCTTGTGTCTACAGTGCACAGGGAAGAGGGATGTGGTAGGAGATCCCACCTCCGTGTCCCAATCCACCCTCCTCCCGGTTTCAGCGTGGATCCTGAGTAGAGAGAGCAGGATACGGGTGGGAGGAGGGCTTGGGGGCCTGAAGATCAGATCCAATGGGACTGAGGCTTGAAGACAGACAGGATGCCCCTCCACCTGCTCTGGAGCCCACTTTGACCAGCCCTCCCCAGCCCCGTACCACCCTCTGTCCTGGGTGGGGAAGTTCAGAAGTGTGTGCGGAGAGAGCCTTCAGAAAGGGAGGCCCTCTGCAGCGGAAGGAATAGTGGCATTTCCTGGGAATTCCACCTGGGGACCTCCGGGCACTTCTGTGGGTTCCCTGGGGTGGAAGAAAGGGAGGAAAGGAGTCACGGATTGTCTTGCCTCACTCTCTACTTCTTTTTCCCACCCCACCCCAGAAACCCAGATAAGGGCATCCAGTTCTTGATCTCTCGAGGCTTCATCCCTGACACCCCCATTGGAGTGGCCCATTTCCTGCTCCAGCGTAAGGGCCTGAGCCGCCAGATGATCGGCGAGTTCCTGGGCAACAGCAAGAAGCAGTTCAACCGTGATGTGCTCGAGTGAGTGCCTGCCTCTGGGCTTGCCCCACCCTCCTAGCTCACCCTACACTCCAGGATCTCCTGGGTGGCTTAGGACCTCAGCTAGGGAAGGACACTGGGCAAGACAGGACCTCTGAAGTCTGGGTGGATTCCCAGAAGTCCTGGCTCCAGTCCTAGGGGCTTCCTGATTGGTCAAAGGAGCCAGCATCCCCATGATCCTTAGCCAATCACCCGCTTCCTCTCCAGTTATCCTGCAGCTTATTGAGCTCCCACAGGCACTGGGGATGAGGATGAGGCTGGGGGTGGGGCTAGCACAGAAATGGTCCAGGGAGACCAAAAGGCAAGAGAGTGAAACTGGAAGATGGCTGTGTCAGTGCTGGGGCCATCACCACCTGGGGGACTGACCCGTCAGTATCACCTGCTGCCTGTCCAGTCCCTCAGCCCCTGAGCCTCCGCTTCATATCGTGGAGGAACCATAATGCAGGAAAGGAAGGGGTTAGGGGTTTTAGAGCCAGAAAGTACATTTGTTGTTGTGTAGTCGCTAAGTCATGTCAAACTCTTTTGAGATCCCATGGACTGTATAGCCTGCTAGCTTCCTCTGTCCATGAGATTTTCCAGGCAAGAAAACTGGAGTGGGTTGCCATTCTCTTCTCCAGGGGATCTTCCCAACCCAGGGATCGAACCCACATCTTCTGCTTGGCGGCAGATTCTTTACCACTGAGCCACCAGAAACTATGATTGCATAAAGATAGACTAACCACCAAGATCACACAATCAAAAAATTGTTTTAAAGTCCAATAGATAAGGTATTTGGCGGGGGGAGGGAGGGGGCTGCCTTGGTTCGAGCTCAACTTCATGGGTGTGATGCTGTGGGTAGGTAGGTGAGCCTCACGGCAGGGGCAGATTCCCCGGGGCTTAGGAGCAGGACCTTGGAGCCACCTCGCCTCTCCAAAGAGGGGGTGAGGCCCTGTGAAGTCTGCCGCAGACCCCTACCTCCTCTCCTGACTCTCTCTACACTCCTCCTCTCTTCCGCTGGCTCCCTGAGCTCACTTTCTCTCCAAAGTCACCCCTCTGTAGGGAGGCCTCCCCACTTCTCTCCCACCCCTTGTCCTTGGGCACACTCAGCGGAAGAGTTTCCTCAGGGGTCCTGGGAAAGCCCCCACCTCCTGTACTTGCTCTTGGAGCAGCAAAGGCCCACCACAGAGGGCCAGGGCTCCTGCTCCCGGTTTAGAAGCAAGAGGGTCACTGTCAGGATCCCTGGGGTGGGAGCTAGAGACCTGGCTTCTTTTTTATTTTTTTAAAGAAACGTTTACATAGTTAGCTGTGCTGGATCTTAGTCATGGCATGCAAGCTCTTTAGTTTTGGCTTGCGAACTCTTGGGCTTCCCTGGTGACTCAGCTGGTAAAGAATCTGCCTGCAATGAAGTAGACCTGGGTTCGATCCCTGGCTTGGAAAGATCCCCTGGAGAAGGGAAAGGCTACCCACTCCAGTATTCTGGCCTGGAGAATTCCACGGACTGTATGTATAGGCCATGGGGTTGCAAAGAGTCGGACGCGACTGAGCAACTTTCACTTCACTTCATTAGTTGCAGCATATGGAATCTAGTTCCCTGACTAGGGATCGAACCCTGGCTCTCTGCACTGGGGGCTCTGAGTCTTAGCCACTGGACCCCCAGGGAAGTCCCAACTTGGCTTTTGTTTATGGAGCAGCCTTGGTGCTGTGTCTTGGGACAGCCCCTGCCCTCCGGCCATGGCCTGTGCTTCCATACCCAGAGGGTGGAGGGGTTGGGCTACGAGGGGAGATCAGCTGTCCTTAGGAATCCCTTTCACCTTCCTAAATCCACGGTGGGGTAGTTGTTGCCTGAGTGCAGTCAGAAGAGAGAGAGGTGGGACCCATACTATGGACCTTGAGATTGCTAATGGCCCTCTCCTGCCGCTGACTCGGTGGCTTTGGACAGTTGGCTGTCCCTCCTGGTGCCCAAACCCACAAATGCATGTGCTTCCCTTCCCCCTCAGGGGACGCTTTGAGGAACTGCGCAAGAGGAGAAAGAGCGTTTCCTGTCTCTTTCCTCTCCTATTTTTCTTCTGGTTCATCTCTCCGGCCTTTCATTTGCCTTTGTCCCCTTCCCACCAATGAGCAAGTGGAGCTGCTACATCCGATGGCTTCATTCTTTCCGGCTGCCCCACAGCCCGGGGGCGACCCAGCTTTGTTCCTCTACTCTGGGGCAGCGGTGGCAGCTTCACTTCCAGGCCCCGATTGCCTCGTCTGTTCTCTTCCACCTTTCCAGTTCTCATGTGGCCTGGCCCCAGAGTTCTAACCTGCTTCCCATCCCCCCACCCCCCTCGCAGCTCCCCCCCACCCCCGGCCTGCACTTCAGGGAACACATGGTTTTTCTCCAGCCCAGGTCGTGCTGAGCAGCACATGGAAAACTTAATGGCCCTTCCTCCCCGGGAGACTGTGTGGGCTGGAGACTCAGACCAGCTGCTGTGCGGGAGGGGCACAGGGCTGGGGACTGGGCTGGCGGCTGGATGGGCTCAGGCTTAGATGAGAGGGCAGTAGGGAGAGAGGAGAAGTGGCTGGACCTGAGAGGCCAGCTCTGGCTCCTGCTCTGCTTCTAACAGGCTGTAGAGCTTTTGCACGTCACTTCTGCGCCAGGCCTCAGCTTCCTCACCTGCAGAGAGTGGGCTGGGCTGTGTGAGCTCGGGTCCCTCCAAGCACCGCCCGTGAATCTATCATTTTCCCCAATCCTTAGTGCGCTTGTAACACCCTGGCATCGTGCAAAATCTTCTTCCCTAAAGTGTGCTTTGTCACCATGCCAGAGCCACCCAGAGCGGCACTGAGGAGAACAGGATGGCCATTCACCACTCATTCACCAAATATTGAGTGCCTACTGTATGTAGGGAGCCAGGGCCGAGCTGGGTATCCCGTGTGTGCATGTGTGTGTGTGTGTATAGAAAGGGGAAGGAACAGGATGGCTTCAGGGAAGATACAGACACAGGTGTCAACAGGGAGAGGGAGGAGGAATATGGTCAGAGAGACAGGGGCCCCGGAGCCTCCAGTGGGCACTGTGGGCTTGGGGAGCGTGGAGAGCAGAGCCGAGCCCGGATTCTGCCCCAGCGGATGCCCCCCAACCCACGTGCTTTGCTCCACAGCCATGCAGGCCCTGGGCTCCGAGGCCCTGGTACACTCAGCCTGTACGTGGCAGCTCCTCCCCCAAGTCTGCATCACCCGGATGCCTGGTTTGTCCCCTGCGAGGTGCCCAGAGAGGACAGAGAGCAGGAAGAAGCAGGCACTGGCAGGGCAGCCAGGCACACAGGGAGTTCTGGCATCTCCCTGCCGCTCAAGCCAGCATCCCCTGCCCCTTCCTTCCCCCCACCAGAGGAAACACACAAGCCACAGTCACCCAGTGCCGTTTTGGTTTTGTCCTGGCCGGGAAGGCTTCATTGGGATTCCACACTGCTCCCCGCCCCCACCCGTGACATTCAGCCCATCGCATCCATTCCGTACAAAGCTGTTTGCTGAATAAAAGACATAAATCACCCCTCCTCGTGGAGACTGAGACAGCCCAAGCCACCGCACTCTCCAAGATACAGCCAGGCAGGAAGGGGAGAGGCGGAGAGAGGTCTCTCAGAGGGAGAGGGCCTGGGACGAGGGCGACAGGGTGAGAGCAGGGACCCGCACCAGATAGACTCTGCCCCTGACGCTGATCTGCATTTGAGCATCACGGAGGTGGTGATATTTACCTCCAGAATCAGGCCCTCGGTGCTCTTAAAAGCTGACCTCTCTTTCCATCCTTTCTGTGCTAGTCCATGGAAGCCCCATTCCAAGAAGGAATGTGTCCAACCAGGCTTTACTGAATAATAATAGAAGGCATTCTGAGCTCAAAGGGCCATGTCCCGTGTTTACCTGGGAAGGTTTTGGGTTTTGGCTTTCTCTTTTTTTTTTTTTAGGAGAAACCAGCCTCAAGTTTGTCATTTGTCAAATGGGGATAATAGAACCAGTCATATGAATTAAATTTTAAAATGGATATGAAGTGCTTAACTCGGTGCCTGATGCTTAGTAAATTCTTTTAAAATGTCAGCTATTTCTGTTACTGTATTTTCTATTTAAAACCACAGGGCGTAAAAAGAAGCCCAGGGCATTAGACCTCCTCGCCCCCCGACTCCCCCACGGCCCCTCCCCTAACACAGGGAAACCTCAGACTCCTCAGGGCAGGTCTCAGTCCACTGCTGGGGAAGGGAGGGGCCACCCCGAGCCTGGAGGAAGCCCCCCTCTGGTGTTGAGAAGGAAGGGCAGTGGGAGCTGGAGGGCAGTGGGGATCGGAATTCTTGGGGGCTGAAAGTGCTTCCCTCTCCGTTTTCACATGGCTGGGAGATTTGGCTCTGCTCTATTTCCTTCCTGAAGCATTCGCTTGAGCAGGTTTGAAGGCCAGCGGGTGGGGGGCTGTTGCATGCGGGTTCTCAGTGGCCTCCCTCCTGGCCCGTGTGATCGCCGCGCACGTGGACGGCCTCTGTCCTTCCCACGGAGATGCAGGGAGGGTGGTTTGGGGGTTGAGAGTCCCGGGGGGCAGGGTGGGAGAGAAAGTTTCCCCGAAGGATTCCTTCTTGCACTGCGTCTGCTCCATTCTGTCTTAGATACTGGAGTAGGACGTTTCAGTCAGATTTCATTATTTTATTTCCGTGGAAATGTGTCGGCCAGCGTGTAACAGATTTGTTCTTCGGGGACACTCAGAAATGAAGACAGATTGTCTGTCAAACTCAACAGGCTGGAAGGCGCTGGCCTCTCTTCTCTGGGAAGGGCTGACTCCAGAAGGTCCTGGGCGTTGTCTGCGTGTGGCTTCTGATGGGTTGTCTTGCTCCCGAGGAGATCCACGTGCGAGGGGAGAGCAGGCCGGCACCCAGGCCCACCCTGGTGGGTCTGGAGAGGGATGGAGAGAGGCCAGGGGCAGACACGAATAGAAGGCTTTGCGTGACTCTGAAAACTTGATGCTGCCCTGACTCAGAGGGGTGGAAGGAGAAGGTCTCTTCTAACAGGGGTGTCTTGGGGTTTTATGACCTTGAGCCCTCACCTCTCCAGTGCCCTTTCCTCCACCCTTGCCTACACACACACACACACACACACACGGATGATTCTCCTTAACAATTAACAGTCACTGGCATTTCAGAATCACTCACTCCTGTACATGGAGACCCTGGAACTCCAAGTTCAAGAGTGGGGTGAACTCCAAGTCCAGAGTTGAGACTCCCTTTGGCTTGGTCATGGGTACATGGAGATTGCGCTTTTAAACAAAAATGAATAAACCCAGCGCCCACTCCTTTCCTGAGCCCTCCGGTCCTAGAGAGGGGTCTCTCTCAATCCTGTGTGATAACGCAGGGGTGGCTGACACTGGCCACTCAGTGCAAGGGGACTTCCTGGAGGGGCATCCTGGGGGTCACACCCACCCTGGGGTTTCTCAGGAGGGCCATCTGTGAATGAGTGGGCAGCTCACGTGTGTCAAGTGTATATATCGTGTGCCAGCAGGCATGGTTCCAAGAGCCTTACATGCAGAGCCACATTTTTTCTTCCCAGCAGCGCTGTGAGGCAAATGCTGGAGTCTGCACCCAGTGAAGGAACTCAGTACCAGAGAAGGTGTGTTGCTTGCCCACAGAGCTGAGCAGTCGCTGAGATCTGAAGCCGGGCAGAATGGTCCACAGCCTGAGCTCTTAGCTCTGCACCTTCCTGGCTTCTGCTTCATCCCAACAGGCGTCTGGTCCAGATGTCTTTACCATGAATGTCAGACCCCAGCTGTGAACTGTGGTGCTGAGAAACGCCTTGGGCGGTTAGTTAGTCCAGCCCCTCACTTTCCCCGGGCAGGGACTGAGGCCTGAGAGGAGCGGCTAGTGCCCTGGCCACGGTCAGGCGCTCTCCCTGTGTCTGCATAAGTCGCTCAGTCTGCCCCACTCGGCGCGACCCCATGGACTGTAGCCTGCCGGACCCTCTGTCCACGGTGTTCTCCAGGCAAGAACACTGGAGTGGGTTGCCATGCTCTCCTCCAGGGGATCTTCCCGACCCAGGGATCAAACCCACGTCTCTTGTGTCTCCTGCATTGGCAGGCGGGTTCTTGACCACTAGCACCACCCGAAAAGCCCCTCCCACCCCTGATGCATCTTTATTTGCTGGCCCTGGCCCTCTCATCTAGGAAGAAAGCAGAGCTGCGGAACTGGTTCCCAAACCTCCATTGGTCTGAGCCAACTTGGTTTCCTCTCTCTGACGGACTATGTTGTAAACAGTTGATGGGTCTGGTGATGGACTTTCAGGCAGAGTTAATTGGTGATGATGGCAAGGGTGTTTATAGCTCTGCTAGTAGAAACTTCAGATCTGCTTAACCTCCAGGCACATCAGCTCTGATTTGGTCCCTAACGAGAACTCTCATTTCCTTTTTAAAAATGTATTTGTGTATATATACATATACTGTCTGAGTCACCAGATATATATTTATATATATAGGCTTCCCTGGTGGCTCAGATGGTAAAGAAACTGCCTACTATGTGGGAAACCTGGGTTCGACCCCTGGGTTGGGAAGATCCCCTGGAGGAGGACATGGAAACCCACTCTAGTATTCTTGCCTGGAAAATCCCATGGACAGAGGAGCCTGGCAGGCTACAGTTCATAGGGTCACAAAGAGTCGGACATGACTGAGCAACTAAACACACACACACATATATTTTTATTGAAGTATAGTTGATTTACCGTGTTTTGCCAATCTCTGCTGTACAACAAAGTGATTCAGTTATATAGACATTCTTTTATATATTCTTTTCCATTATGGTTTGTCACGGGATATTGAGTATAATTCCCTGTGCTATACAGTAGGACCTTGTTGGTTATCCATTCTAAATGTAATAGCTGTGATAACCAACCCTAAACTCCCAGTCTGTCCCTCCCTCCCCCACCCCTTGGCAACTGCAAGTCGGGAACTCTGTTTCTTATACTCTGTTATAGACCAAGAGCTTTACATACATCGTCTCTTCTGAAATCCATAACCCCACCTGCCCACTGGTAGGCAGGGTTACCTGTAAGTAGGTGTTACAGGGTTAGCTTCATTCTAGAGATGAGAAAAGTGAGGCCTAGTGAGGCTAAGTGACTAGAACCTATTAGTTGTATGGGGAAGTGAAGTGAAGTGGAATTTGCTCAGTAGTAACCGACTCTTTGTGACCCCTTGGACTATAGCCTACCAGGCTCCTCTGTCCATGGGGAGTCTCCAGGCAAGAATACTGGAGTGGGTTGCCATGCCCTCCTCCAGGGGATCTTCCTGACTAAGGGACTGAACCCACGTCTCCTGCATTGCAGGCAGATTCTTTACCAGCTGAGCCACAAGGGAAGCCCAAGAAGACTGGAGTGTGTAGCCTATCCCTTCTCTAGGGGATCTTTCAGGGCCAGGAATTGAACTGGGGTCTCCACCATTGCAGATGGATTCTTTACCAACTGAGCTACCAGGGAAGCCTAAGATTCAAACCCAAGGGTGCCTGACACCAAGGGCCTGACCTCTTCCTGACCCAACCCTGTCATCGGCACAGAGCACGAGTCTCAAACAGCAGCAGCACCTGAGAACTTGTTAGCAATGTCAGTTCTCAGACTCTAGCCCAGCCCCTGGAATCAGAAACCCTGGGGTGGTGCCCAGCCTCCTGCTTGCTGATCAGCATGCCAGGTGGTTCTGGTGAGCCCTCCAGTTTGAGAACCACCAGGTGGGGCTGCCAGCCCAGCAAAAGGAAAGTGGCCTCAGCCTCCTCACCGACTCCCGATTTGTGGGGCAGGTTCAAGGTGCGTTGGCAGCCATCCCCTATGAGGCCCTCAAACGGGATTTTCTTCGTTGCTGTGTCGTCACCAGGGACCCTGGCAGGCCCTCCTGCGTCAGCCTCCTCCAGCTTTGTTTGGTTGGCCACATCACCCTTTTGCAGAAGTCCCTGACCTTTGTTAGATGTATTATGAGTTCCAACTAACGAAAATAACTCTGTAGCGGATGGGGATATTTTTAATTGAATTGTATGAGACAAGAACTGCAGAAATAACACCCGGGTTCCTCCAGCTCGTGATGGTGGGTGGTTTCATTTTCCATCCTAATCTTGAAACTGGCCCGGCTCTGCCTGGAGCAGAGTCCCACGTGGGCAGTGCACACACCTCTCCCAGCCTTGGCCTGAGCCTCAACTCCCAGGTCTTCACGGTCTCTCCTGGCCAATTAAAAATCCCTGCTGCCATCATCACCTATTTTCAGCTCTCATCCAGTGCCTTTGTCTGCCAGATACTGTCTTGCTATCATTAAAAAAAATAGTGGAGATGACAACATTCATTTTGATCACAGTTGTGTACGACGCTTCATTTTCCTGCAACGCAGACTGACGCCATGCATGGATCAGTGCTAACGAGCAATTTTATGCAAGGTTGTACCTGTTTATACAGATGCAGGGAGCGTCTGTGCTTACCCTTCCCCAGCCCTTGCAAGGCGCTTGCCGCATCTCTGCAGAAACTCACAGGAAAGAGGGCACATCCCCACTTCCCCTGACCCAAGTGGGAGCACCCCTGGGGTTACCCCCTGTTAGCCGCACCTCGCCAGGCAGGTCCAGACATCGCTCCAGGAACAGCCTCATCAGGGCCAGCTGGCTGGGTTCTCATCACTCCCTGGCCTGCACAGGCGGCCGAACAATGGGAAGTGTGTTCACGCCACGCTGCCTCACTGCCCACGGTCTGGAATCCACCGGCCCTTCCCTTGGCAGCCGTGCCCAGAGGTCAGGTCCAGCTGATCTGGGCCACCAGGTCAAGGCCCCAGCCACAGGGCTCCTTCTCCCGCTGACCCCTTCTCCAGCTCATGGCCTGTCGTTCAGGTTGGTCCCATCACTCACTCCGTCATCCACCCCAGGAATGTTTGTTGAGTTCAGATATCCGCTAGGCATGCAGAAATCGACTCTGGGGATCTGGGAGCGTGTGGCCTGGTGGGAGACACCGCAGAGGAACCATGGAGGCTGAGGAAGACTCTCCAAGAGATGGTCATCTAGATGCAGACCTGGAGGTCAGGGGTGGACTGCAGGACGAAGGAGCAGCCTGGGTGAACGGACATGCAATGATTGGAGAGCAAGGCAGCAGGACAGCCAGGATGCCGCAGGGGCAGGGGCGACTGGGAGTGACCAGGGCCGTGCTTTGCTGGGGAACTTGGGTTTCATACAGGGGGTGTGGGAAGCCTTGGAAAAATTATAAGCAGAGGAGTGAGCGACAGGGCCGTGGATGTCCTAGAAGTGTTCTTCCGGAAGATGGTTTGGAGGCAAGGAGGCTGGTCCAGAGGCTACTGAAGTCACAGGTGTGGTGAGATGCTGAGGCCCTGACCCTCAGCAGAGGCCATGGGGAGGGAAGAGGTGGGTGGAGCCCTGAGGCAGGCAGAGGCAGCAGGGCCTGCCGACCAGAGTGGGCAGGAACAGAGGTGGCCGATCTCAGGGAAGAGCCTTCTGGGCTGCTGAGAATTCAGAATGCGTGGTCTTTGCTTCAGACCCCCTGGAGTACTTTGTCCAGGTTATACTAAATAAACACGTTTATACTTTCAGCTTTGAGAAGAAAGAGATGCTGAGTGTGGGGACATTTTATCTGAAGAATTCCTCAAACCAGACATTATCAAATATTTACTCAGGCCAACTTAAAATATTAAATACTTGATAAAACATAAAAGATGTACACCCTGACTTTCCTGCAAAAGTTGCTAACACCACCGGTGGCCTGGTGAAGGCTGCCCAGGGACCGACTCCTGCCCGCAGCAGCCTCCTCTGTGCCTAGTAGCACCGTTTTTTAATGTGGCCTCTTATGAACCCTGTAGATCAACCAAATGAATCCTCGTCCCCCCAGTTCTTCCTTGAGGATGTCGCTCAGATTCTGAGCTGGCCTGGTCCATTCGGGTCCATCCGATTTGTTCCGATTTGGCCCCATCTCTCGCCTGGCCCTCTGCAGGTGCGTCCTGACGGCCCCTGCTTCTCTATGGCTCCTGCCCTTCCCTGCACGTTCATTCCCCCCCAACACCAGAGAAACCATCTCCAAACAAACTGGATTCGTCAGTCCTCTGATGGCACCCTTCTATTTCTTTCCCCTGTATTCAGGAAACCCCCCCAACCTCTGCATCCTATGGGAAGTAAGAGAAGGCAGCATGGGGCGGGTGTGGGGTGACCAGGACAGAGAAAAGTGGAGCGGCACGTGTGTGCAGAAAAGGACACGTCAGCTCCATGTGGGAGCCTCTGTGGCCCTCGGGGGCATCAGGCCTGCTGCTTTGTGGGGCCCAGATTCCTGCCCCGACACTCATGATCCTGGGGATAGGGTGCCCCAGGAGGGCAAGGCCGGATGCGCTGGGGGCCAGGAGGTTAAGCTGACTTGTCACTTGCTTGGGGGTGGGCAGTCTGCTTGGCTACAAACGCTCAGACACTAGAGGGGTGGTGTAAGAGGAGACTCCCAAATGGAACGGAAAGCAGGGAGAAAGCCAGGCCCCTGACAGGCCTTGGAGAGGAAAGGAGGGGAAACTGTGTCAACCGTTTAAACCTCTGACTCCTGGATGCTCAGGGGCTGAGAGGAGAGGCCCTGGGATTTGGAAGCAGGAGGTCTGGGCTCAGCGTCCTCCTGGCCCGAGGCCTTGGACTGCCAGCCGCCGCCGCCCTGGGCCCCAGGTTCTGGCGGTGGGAGGAGGACCCTCAGCCAGCACCTTGCAGGGCTGTCTGGGGGGAGGCAAGGGTGAGGAGGTCCTCCTGGGCTGTGGCAGGAGACCCTGGCATGGGTAAGTCCCTCCTGGTTGGTCTCAGACCCCCAAGTCCCGCCTTTCCTTTAGGGCAGGGTTGTTCAGCCAGCAGGGGGGCTTTGACCTCCTCCCCAGCTCTGGCTGGTGGAGGGAGGTCCGGCCCACCGCCCTCACGGCCCCCTCCCCCGCCCTGGCCTCAGCTGCGTGGTGGACGAGATGGACTTCTCCGCCATGGAGCTGGACGAGGCCCTGCGCAAGTTCCAGGCCCATATCCGCGTGCAGGGCGAGGCCCAGAAGGTGGAGCGGCTCATAGAGGCCTTCAGGTGGGCCCTCCCCAGCCCTCACACATGCTGGGCTTGGGGGAAGTAGGGGGTTGCCAGCCGGGGGCAGGAGTCCCCCACACGCCCAGGGAATGGAGGAAGCAGCTGGGGCTGTGAGCTGAGGACAGGAGTCCCTAGAGGGCTGGTCGCGGCTTGGGGGGCTGGGAGGATGGCAGGAGGGGAGGAGAGAAGCAGGCAGACCTCCGGGGCTCTCTGAGCTGGACCAGCATCTGGCCTCCAGGTGGCCTGCTGGCCCCTCGTGTGTCCCCATCAACCAGCGGGTCTTTCCTGAGCATCAGTCTGAGGCTGGTACTGGTGGGGAGGGGGTGCCTGTGGTCTGTGGGTGGATGACACCTGCCCCGTCCCCTCGGTGGGAATGGGGGCCAAAGTGTGGGGTGATGGGGAGCCCCCCGGGCCTAAGCCCACACTCAGAGAACCGGACACATTCCCGAGTGCCCCCCTGTATGGAGTGTGGGGAGGGCAGGGCCCTCACGCCACACGCGTGTCCCACCGCAGCCAGCGCTACTGCATGTGCAACCCAGAGGTGGTGCAGCAGTTCCACAACCCGGACACCATCTTCATCCTGGCCTTCGCCATCATCCTGCTCAACACCGACATGTACAGCCCCAACATCAAGCCCGACCGCAAGATGATGCTGGAGGACTTTATCCGGAACCTGCGAGGTAGGGGGCTCAGGGGGGCGGGAGCACTGCTCAGAGTCGTTCTGGGAGTCTCAGTCCCCCACGGAAGGCTGTTCCCCGGTGGTCAAGGGCATGGACCAGGAGGTTGCTAGAATGCCGGGCATCGGGGGAGTCCTTCGTGTTCTGACTTTCATTATCGTGTGCCTTCTTTGGCTCTTTCTTCACCCACCGTGCTGGGAACTAGCTTCTTCCTTTTATTAATAGTCTAGAAACACATGCGTCTGAATATTGCATCCGATCATTTCCCCTCTCCTTTTTCTCTGGACTCTTCCTGGAGCTCCTGTTTTTCAGATGTTAGACCTCCTAGTCTGAGCCTCTGATGGCAACTTGCTGTCTGACATCTTTGTCTTCTTGTTTGACTTTCTTGAAGATGGCCCTCAGCTTTCTCCTTCAAATCTCCTGCATAACTTTTCATTTCTGCTGTCACCTTTTTCATTCTCAAGGACGCTTTTCTGCTAAGTGTTGCTCTTCAGAGCATTTTGTTCCTGTTTTGTAGATATCTTCTTATTTATCTCTGAAGATGTGAGTGGTATGTTTTCACTTGTTTGTTTGGTTCAGTTTCTCCTTGCTTTCTTCTAAGTTCCTTTTCCAGTTTTCCCCATATTTTTCCTCTCTTATGTTGGAGACTTTCCATACACAGTTGATGAAACTTGGTTGTCCATCCGCATTTAGCAGTGAGCCACTAAAAGGCTGATTAAAACTCCAAGTGTGCGTGGGGTTGCCAACTGGCGGGCTTTCTCATGTCGACATTTCATTAAGCTGTTTCACTGGGAGAAGTGGCTGCAGTGTCTTTAGATATTTTCCCTTGTGCTGCTCAATCCCTCAGAAGAGAACTATCCAGTCTGGGGCCCAGAGCAGGTGAGTCTCTCCGCCACCACTCTGAGAGCTCCGTGGGAGGTGGGCTTGCGGGGTCTCCTGACACACAGACATTGGCCCCACCCCCGTTTCCAGGACAGACCCTCACTCTTAGTTGTGCCTAGGGTTAGTTGCGCAGTCGTGTCCGACTCTTCGCAATCCCGTGGACTGTAGCCCCCACGGCCCCTCTGTCCGTAGGATTTCCCAGGTAAGAATACTGGAGGGGGTTGCCATTTCCTTCTCCAACTGGTTGTGCTTGGGGTCCACCAGCCCAGAGTTCCTGGTTCATCCCTTCCAAAGAATGAAGGCTTGGAGTGGAGGAAGGGGCGGGGATGTCTGTCTGCTGCTGCTGCTGCTGCTGCTAAGTCACTTCAGTCGTGTCCGACTCTGTGTGACCCCATAGAGAGAAGCCCACCAGGGACCCCCGTCCCTGGGATTCTCCAGGCAAGAACACTGGAGTGGGTTGCCATTTCCTTCTCCAATGTGTGAAAGTGAAAAGTGAAAGTGAAGTCGCTCCGTCGTGTCTGACCCTTAGCGACCCCATGGACTGCAGCCTACCAGGCTCCTCCGTCCATGGGATTTTCTAGGCAAGAGTACTGGAGTGGCTTGCCATTGCCTTCTCCGCGGGGATGTCTAACTGCCTTTCATTCTAGTTTTCAACTGATCGTCCTGTTTCGAGCCCACCTTCACCGCCAGGGCTCCGCCAGCCCCAGGGCCCTGCGTGGTTCTGAGCCTTCTAGTCCCTCTGCCGGTTTCCGTTTCCACTTTCCCAGGTTTGCTGACGCATGTGCGCACTCACCCACTTTCGGGTCCCCTGTGCCCCTGCCTCTTCCTCCATCTCTGCCGATTCCTTTTTCCGGGGCGTTCAGAAGGAGCAGAGGTGTGCAACCTGCCATCTCTACCTGGGAGCCCCGTGTGCTCAGTCCCTGCCCTGCTCCTCTTGGCCGCAGCCTGGTTTCTTCCAGGGGCCCTGGGGGGTGCTTCTTCGTTCATCTGCCCAATTCAGAACCAAGCCCAGATGTGGAAGACACGGGGTCAATCCAGAGAGTCTCTCATAGAAGGTGTAATGTCCTCTCAACACTTAAGAAAACTGCTTGGAGAGCACTTGCCCAAGATGTTTTATTTTTCACTTTTCCCTATTGAAAAGGAGTGTATAATCGTTTAAAGAAGATTTAGAAAAAGTAGAAAGAAGATTTTGTTTATTGCTTCTGTTTCTACCTCCCAGGGAAAGTTGTTTTCATGTTGGTGTACTTCCTGCTGGTGTTTTTTGTCACCAGAGTCTGATCATGACCATGAAGTGGGGGATGGGTGGTGGTCTTGTTACTACATCACTGGAGGGGTTGCCCTGCTCTCCTTCACTTAATGTCCCGCCCCTCCCTGTGCTCCCAGCAAGGAGGGGATCTTCTCACCGTTTGACAACTAATCACTGAGCTCCCTATGGAGGGGAGGGGAGGGCCTGAAAGAGACAAGACAGCATGCGGGCAGGGCCCTCATGGTGGGGCCAGAGTGGGAGATCGTAGGAGGAGCAAAGGCAGGAGCCTGGAGGCTGTGATCAGAGATGAGGAGGAGGCCTGGGAGGTAGGAGCCAAGACTGTGGCTGTGGGGCACCTGGAGGTGGGGCTGGGACACGTGCTGAGCCCTCGTGCAGTAGGTGCTCTGGCCAGGGAGGTCACCTCTAATTTAGAAGGGATGTGGAGCCAACCACTGAAGGCTTTGGAGCAGGGACAGGGCCAAATCAAGGCCACCCTTGGGTAGCATCACTCAGGTAGCAGGCTTCCCCTCTCTGGCTCCAGCCCCTGACCCCCCTGACCCCCTCCCTTCTCCACTCCTCATCCCTAGGTGTGGATGATGGTGCCGACATCCCCAGGGAGCTGGTGGTCGGCATCTACGAGAGGATTCAGCAGAAGGAGCTCAAGTCCAACGAGGACCACGTCACGTACGTCACCAAGGTGGAGAAGTCCATCGTGGGCATGAAGACTGTAAGTGTCCACCGTGGGGTCACAGTGCTCAGCTGGCAGGGGGCTGGAAGGCTGGAAGTGGAAGGGGCGAGGGATCACCTGCCCCCACCTTGGGCCACAGAGCCCCTGTCTCCAGCTCCTTCCCTTTCTTTCTTGCACCCTCTTCCTTCCACCTGCCTATCTCCTCATCGCTGCCTTGACCAGCTCCTGCAGTGGGAGGGGTGGAAGTGAGGTGCTGGGAAAGACTGCTCAGGCTCTTGGGTTGAAGCCTCTGGAAGGCCAGATAGGGAGGTTGGGGTGGAACAGACCCTGGGCATCCTGGATAATCTGCTGAAGAGAAGGAAGGACATGGGCTACAGCAGGCTCTTGATGTGGGGTCTCAGACCCTTGGGGTGCCCCTGAGCTGTGGCCCTGGGTCACAGTTTCTCCAAGTTTCCAGTGGTTTTTAAGGGCAGTCCTCTCTAGGTGTCCACAGAAGCTCCGTTTACCGCAGACATAAAGGTCTGGCCTCCATCTCTAACCTTGATCTCTCTGGTTCCTTCTCCCCAGTGGCTGGCTCAGGGGGCAGTTTGGGGACCTTTCTGGAGGCTCTGTGCTGGACCCCTCCACCCACTCATGCGGGGTCAGCCTTTCCTGGCTAGAGCCCTTCATCCTGAAGTCTCAGCCTCTGTCAGGCTTGCGGATGGCCCCCAGGAGCTGGTTCACACACTAGAGCACGTTCCCAGTGTCCCCGGGACCCCCTCCCTGCCTTGCACACTTGTGTCTGGGTGTGCAGTAGAGAGAAGCGCAGCCCAGAATGTGGGGGTGCCCTCGAGGAGGCCTCAGAGGGAGAGGGGTGCACAGTGATGGGACTTGAACGATCCAGAGGCTCTTTTTTAAAAAAATGTTTATTTATTTATTTTTGCCCCTGATGGGTCTTTACTGCTGTGGGGGCTCTTCTCTAGTTGTGGGGCACGGGGGCTCCCCCTTGTTGTGGAGCCTGGATTCTCGGGTGTGCGGGCTTCGATAGTTTCAGTGCATGGGCTTCATTGCTCCACAACCTGTGGGATCTTCCCAGATCAAGGATCAAACCTGTGTCCCCTGAGTTGGCAGGTGGATTCTTTCCCACTGTGCCACCAGGGAAGCCCCGGAGACTCTATTCAATGTCCTTTCTCCGCCTTTTATCCTCTGACTTCCTCCCAGCATCGTGAACCCCTCTTGCCTAGCCCTGATCTCCAAGGAGTGCGAGGAAGCGGGGAGAGCCGCGGGGAGGAGAGGGGAGGGTCAGGGTCAAACCGGGCCTGCATCTGCTCTTCTGGAGCCGGTGCTGGGGGTGGCGGCCGCGATCATGGCCCCCCGCCCCCGCTGAGCACTGTGCGCCCCCCAGGTTCTCTCCGTGCCGCATCGCCGCCTGGTCTGCTGCAGCCGACTCTTCGAGGTGACGGACGTGAACAAGCTGCAGAAGCAGGCCGCGCACCAGAGGGAGGTGTTCCTGTTCAATGACCTGCTGGTGGTGAGCGGGGAGCCGAGCGGGCAGGGGCTCAGGGACCACCCCCCAGGATGCTGCACACCCGGCAGCTGATTTCCACAGCCTGGGGTGCGAGGTGGCCCGGGCAGACAGGATCATTCCTACTCGAGGGTATGAAGCCAAGGCCCAGAGAGTTTATCTGCTCGGGCTTCCCAGTCCTGGTGGGAATGGACTAGGTCCCAGAGCGTCTGCCTCCCCGTTATGATGAGAAACCTGGGGCTGGAGGGTACAGGGCTGCACGTCCGTCTGTCCCGCAGCCTGGGAGGTGCAGGGGGTCTGAGAGTGGCTGGTACTGTCCCTGGCATGTGTGTGTGTGTGCGTGCACGTGGGTGCAGCTGCGTGTGCATGTCTGTATATCTGTGGGGCATTCAGCTTCCTCTTTGAACACAGAGCATGCGTGCTAAGTCTCTTCAGTTATGTCTGATTCTGTGTGACTCTATGGACTTAGCCCACCAGGCCCCTCTGTCCATGGGATTCTCCAGGCAAGAATACTGGAGTGGGCTGCCATGCCCTCCTCCAGGGGATCTTCCTGATCCCAGGATGGAACCCGAGTCGCTTAGGTCTCCTGTGTTGGTAGGTGGGTTCTTTACCACTAGCGCCACCTGGGAAGCCCTTTGAACACAGGCATCCGTACAGTGAACATTTAGTGAGTGTCAGTTGTGTCCCGGGCGTTGTTCTAAGAGCTAGAAAGCAGGGGTGAAGGGGATCTGATCTCTGTCTCCTCTCCATCCCCCCCGCCCTCTCCATTTATGACTCGTCCTGGCACTGCCCCTAACCTTGTCCCACATCTGACGGTCGCACCCGAGGTCCACCTCCAAAGAGCAGCGGAGTCAGCCCACCCGCCCATGGGCCTCACCTCCCTCCCCGCCTCTCCTCCATACCCCCCGCCCCACCAGCGGTCTCCCGAGGCCGGGTTCCTTCCGTCTCAGACCCTGACTTTGCTGCTCATCGTCTGCTTGAAAAGCTCCCAGACCTTGCATGACCCCCTCTCTCCGCTCATTCAGTGCAGATGTCCCCCCTCCTCAAAGGTGGCCTGCCCACTCACTGTCCAGTCCTTACACTACTTCGTCCTCAAAACACATACCGGGAACTTCCTGGCGGTCCAGCGGTTGAGACGCTGCACTGCCCCGTGAAGAAAAAAGGTACCAGTTTCTGCCGTCACCTGTGTATGCATTTCTTCACTGCCTTTTGGCTTGTTATGCGTTAATGGGCCGACCCATTGATTGACTTACGGATCCCAAGGGTCCTCCTCCTGCAACCCTGGCATCCCGAGGCCGAGAGTTTTCTTCTTTCATTTTGTTTTTGTTTGTTAGAAATGGTGGTCAGGGAAGGGGTCTCTAAGGAGGCCGTATTTGAGTCAAGATCTAAGTGAGGAGGAGCTTCCCAGGTGGCGCTAGTGGTAAAGAACCTGCCTGCCAACACAGGAGACTTAAGAGAGCCGGGTGCCCTCCCTGGGATGGGAAGATTCCCCTGAGTGAGGGCATGCAACCCATTCCAGTACTCTTGCCTGGAGACGTCCAAGGACAGAGGAGCCTGGAGGGCTACAGTCCGTGGGTTCGCACAGAGTCGGATGTGACTGAAACAGCTTAGCACAGCACTAAGGGAGGAGAGTACCTGACCACGCCGGAAGCTGCAAGGAAACATTAGGTGAGGAGACCCACAGTGGGCCCCCCTGCCCTGTTCAAGCAGCAGAAAGGACGGCGTGGCCTGAGCAGAGCAGGGACCAGATGAGGTGGGGGTTTCAGACCAGGCCGGGAGGCCGGGCTGGCTGTTAGATGCAGTGGGAAGGGCCGCTGGACGGTTTCATGCAGCGTATTGTGTGTGTGTGTATGTGTGCACGCGTGTGTGTACACGTGTGTGTGAATGGATCCTAAGCGTATAAGTCTGCCTGGGCGTGCCTGTCCTTTTCTGTGTATTCACTTGTATTCACCAGAGCCCCTGGGTGTCTGCCCATCCAGGTGTGTGAGGCATGTTTATCACACGAGCGCACACCCGTCAGTGCACGTCTGTCTCCCTCTCTTGGACAGATTCTCAAACTCTGCCCCAAGAAGAAGAGCTCCTCCACGTACACCTTCTGCAGGTCCGTGGGACTGCTGGGCATGCAGTTCCACCTCTTTGAGAACGAGTGTAAGTCTCGCCTGTGGATGTGGCTGGAGGAGGGGCAGGCCCCCCAGGGGGAGGGGGAGGGGAAGGCACCCCAGGGGGAGGGGGAGGTGCAGGCACCCAAGGGGAGGGGGAGGGGCAGGCACCCCAGGGCTCGGGCCTCATCTGCGACTGCTCACGGCCCGTGGTGGCTGGGGTCTGGCTTCCAGATTATTCTCACGGCATCACCCTGGTGACCCCGCTCTCGGGCTCCGAGAAGAAGCAGGTGCTGCATTTCTGTGCCCTGGGCTTGGACGAGATGCAGAAGTTTGTGGAAGACCTGAAGGAGTCCATCGCCGAGGTGACAGAGCTGGAGCAGATCCGGATAGAGTGTAAGGACGCGTCACCCCAGACCGCTGGGTGGCCTGGCTCCGGGAGTAGGGTTGCTCGTAGACACCCCTCTGTGGAGTGAGTGTGGGTGAGCAGGGCCTCTCTGCCTTCCCGAGCCCTCCCCGCCCCCTGCCCCACTGTGCCATCACGGCTGATGGAGGCTTCACAGTTAAACCGAGGTATGCAAGGGTGTGTGCACGTGTAGCCAGGCTGTGGGGCTCTCTGAGGGCCTCTCGGCCACAGAACTCCACTGGGTTTGAGCAGGACCAGGGAGCGAGCCGGCCCTAAAAACAGGCATGCACACCAAGGCGTTCCGGGCAGATTCGGACCCAATCTCCCTGGACAGCCTCCTCCCTGATCCAGTTCAGATCCCCACATCACAGCTGGTTGTTTCCTGTCTTTCATGCCTTTTAACCTGTAAGGGTCCCCCCCACTTAATTTTTTCATAACGTCGTCTTCCTGAAGAGTCCTGACTGGCTCTCTGACTGCCCCTCGCCTCAGAGCTGTCTTCCCGTCCTCCAAGGAGCCTGTTCTCGGGTGCTCTTATTGCTGTCACTCAGGCGTTGTAGACAATCTTGGAGCCTCGTCATCCATCCGGGGGGTTTACCGGTGGCTTCCGGGTTCAGGACAAGAGCAGTGACAACCTGCAGTCTCTGCCCACCTGCATGCTTTCTGTCAAGAAGCATTGCGGCATCTTCAGAGAGCCTTTAAAGGAAAATTAAATAAGAATGGATTCAGAAACTCTAACAGAAAATAAAGAGACTCCAGGTCTGCCTTGCTTGGCCACTTAGTTGAAAAGTAGTTCTAAATTGGTCTAAACCCCTTAGGCAGGAGGAAAGGCAGTGAGAGCTTTGAGCAGGGTGCCAGTGTGCCAGGCGATAATGTTTCACGAGCATCCTTGGAGCTCCTACTGTGTGCCTGGTGGTTTGTTTAGGTGTTCCCGGAGGGAGGCTACAAGGACTCATGGTCTTACAGATGAGACAGAGCAGTTTAGGGATGTGTTTATGGTGCATATTAGAAGCGGATGACCTGACAGTTGCACTGGAGTCTGATTCTGAGGTTCATGTACTTTCCAGTCTGAAAATGAGAGGCTAGTTTCTGTCTCTAATTTCCTAAGACAGCAATGAAATCAGGTTAAAACAAAAAACTCTCCTGACCAGCGCATATAACTTAACTCATTAATGCCTGGTGCAGGGAGGGTGTAAATTCCCTTTCTGCTGTAGGTGGGCTGTGTGACTTCAGGGGCATAACAGACTCTTTTCAATGCCATCTTAGCTATTGGTCTAGAACATTCTCAAGGACACACCCTCACCTTGTCAGAATGTCAGAATGTCCCAGATGCTGCTGGAGAGTCCAGCACCCAAGGCAGGCACCAGTCTGGCTGCGCATGGCCGCTTTCCCCATCAGCCTGGGAGGAGTGTACCTGCCCCGCTGAGAACAAAGGGGTTGATAGCGCCAGGATCTGGGTGCTAAGGGTGAATATCCTCTCCTGCTGTCTAGAGGTTGAGGGAATGGGGGAGGGCTCACATCCGCTCCTGCTCTTCGGCGGAGAGAAAGGGAAGAAAGCTGAGCAAAGAGGAGGGGTTGCTCAGGAAGGCCGGGAGGAAAGAAAAGAGAAAAAGGAAACAACAACCAGCGCTCCTGTTTACCGAGCCCTTACTGTGTGCCTGGCCCTGGGCTGAATGCCGCGCCTGTCGAATGATTTAATTCTTGTCACATCTTTCCAGCTGCTGAGTAGTAGTATCTTCATTTTGCAGATAAGGAAACTGAGTCTAACAGAACTTAAGGAAGTGGTCCCAAATTCACGTGGTCCGCTACAAAACGAGCCTGGCACCCAGGTTCCTTGGGCCCCTTGCTGATTTCTCCAAAGCCAAGGCGGTCCCTCTGGGGAGAGAGGAGCAACTCTCGGTTTAGTAAAATTATTGAGTATTGACTGATGGTGTGGTTCAGGCAGTCGGCACAAATGGTTCTGGTTTGGGATTTGCAAGCAGGTGTCCCCAGATTACAGACAACTAGTTGCTAGAGTGCATGCGTGTTCAGTCGTGTCTGACTCTTTGTGAATCCCTGGACTATAGACTGCCAGGCTCCTCTGTCCATGGCATTCTTCAGGCAAGAATACTGGAATAGGTTGCCATTCCCTTCTCTGGGGGAAATCCCGACTCTGGGATTGAACCCATGTCTCCTTTGGCAGATAGATTCTTTACCACTGGTACCACCTGGGAAGCCCCCTGCTGCTGCTGCTGCTGCTGCTAAGTCACTTCAGTCGTGTCCGACTCTGTGTGACCCCATAGACGGCAGCCACCAGGCACAGAGAGGCAGAAAATGGAACCCAAGAGAGTAGCTCTAACACAGGGAACTTTAGTGATGTCTCCTGGAAAAGAGGAACTGAGGAGGGATGTAATAACAGCTGTCGAATCCCCAAGGAGGGTAAATGGCCTTTCTCCAGCACCACTGAGGACAGACAGGAAGGAATCAGTTTTTAGTCTAGAGAGAGGAATTAAAGCTGAGTAGCAGGCAGACCAACTCAATGGACATGAGTCTGAGCAAACTCCAGGAGATGGTGAAGGACAGGGAAGCCTGGTGTGCTGCAGTCCATGGGGTCACAAAGAATCGGACACCACTGAGCGACTGAACAACTCAAAAGCAAAGCAGACAGACATCCGCCGGAGCCTCAGCGGCTGGGTACTCCCTTCTCAGGGGAGCTCGGCCGGGTGACACGGTGGGCGGACAGGATGGCTTCAGTGGTGGTGAGGCGCTAGCTACACCATATGAGCCTTCCATGTCGTCCTAGGAGCTGATGTGGGTTAAGCTCCTGACAAGCCTGAGTGCCTTGATGTCTTTGCTCCTGCGACCCTCTTAACGATCCTATGAAGTAGACACTGTTGTCCCCGTAAGAGAGGCACAGAGAGGTTAAGTAACCCACCTGAAGCCACACAGCCAGGCAGCATCGGAGCCAAGATGCAGAGCCGGGTGGTCGCCCCCTCTTGTCAACCTTGTCCCCCTCCTCTCGGGCTGTCAGAGCAGGGGCTGGCATGCCCGCCGCTGGAGAGGGAATGAGGCTCCAGCGGGCACTGAACCTGCCGTGAAGTGGGGAAGTGGGTGCCGTGTCCGGGAGCCCCTCCCCCCTCCCCCGCTTCCCCCACTCTCCCCCCATCCCTTCTCACCCTTCTGTGTGCTGGAGTCCAGGTTTCTCTCTGTTCACGAGCTTCTCCATTTCCCAGGGGAGCTGGAGAAGCAGCAAGGAACAAAGACTCTCTCCTTCAAGGCTGGGGGAGCCCAGGGAGACCCGCAATCCAAGCAAGGATCGCCCACAGGTGAGTTCCAGACCTGGGGCCCCGCCTGCGTGGGGGCCCCGCCCACACCCCAGCCTTGGGGTCCTGGGGGATTCGGGCGAGGGAGGTGCTGCTTTGCATGGCCCAGCCTCCTGGGGCCTCAGCAGTGGGAGTGGGTGGGAGGCGAGAGAGAGACGTGTCCACTGACAAAGGTCACTGTCCCCCTGGAGATGTTGGGACCCTGGGCCCCTTGCTCTCTGCAGACGCTGGTGTGTGGGGTGGGGGCATCTGCAGCCGGGAGCAGGTAAGAAAGGTGGACGGAAGGGTCTGGAAATCTTGGTCTGCCTCCTCCAGACCTTTCCCTAAGGGGCCACCAGCACTTTCTCATCCCAGGCCTGAGTCAGCCTCCTGAAACCCACACGAACCCTCAAACCCAGTGTCTCAGATGGTTTCTCCAAGTTGAATTATTCACTCCAGATGAATTCAGCCAGCTTCGGATTTCCTGTCACCTTTGGCTATGTTCTGTAGACCTCTTCCTCCCTTCCCTTGGCCCCACTCCTACTTTTCTACCTCTGGCTTCTTCCCTTCCCCCAACTTGCAGGGAGAAGACGTGCCCCCAAAGAAAAAAGAATCAAAAGGAGAGGTGGCATGAGAATTAAATCCCAGCCCAACAAATCCTAGCAAACCATCCGGGACTCTTCACTAATTAATTAATTCAGTCATTCATCCTTACAGTAATAAACTCTTATTGAGTACCTGCTGTGTGCCTCAGGCCAAGCCCTGGGAAACCAGGGTCCCAGCAGGACGTCAGTTTGAGCTGAGCCTCCAGTGGGCTCCATGCTGATCCCAAACCCCCCTGGTTATGGCCATGGCGCCGAGATGCTGTGACAGCATCACGGGACTGGCCCCACCAGCTGGGAGATGAGATTGGTTTTTGCTCACGGAGACCCTCACTGTGATGTCTCCTCTGTGTGTGGGTCTGACCCGCCACCATGAGTTCCTAATTCTCCACCTGCCCTGTTGTCAGCCAGCCCCTTTATGTCTGAGGTCACAGCACACACCTGTTTACACAGCTGTTTAAACCCTGGAGTCAACCTCAGCTGTGGCTGATTCCCAAATGCCCTGCCCCACTCTCTGCAGCACAGCCCGTCTCCAGGGGTAGCTGCAGCCCCCGGCCTCCCCCCAACAACGTGCATCTCCAGGGCCTCATCCATTAGCTCCCTCCCCAGCGGGGTCCTTGGTTCCAAACATTGGCCCAGCTTCCTCTTGTGTTACAGAAAGCAGAGGGGTGGGCAGCGCAGGGAGTGGGTGCCCTCTCAGGGATGCGAGAAATCAGAGGGCCCTGGCAGAGGGCTCTAGGAGGTTGCTGGGGGTGGAGGGAGTCAGGGGTGACTGAGTTGGAAGAAGTCCTCCAGCTGTCCCTGGGGGTACACAGGGTGTGCCAGGCCCATCAGAAAGCCCTCATATATATTAACACATATATGTGAAATCTAAAAATAAAAATGGTATAGATGATCTTATTTGCAAAGTAGAAATAGAGACACAGATGTAGAGAACAAATGTATGGATACCAAGGCAGGAAGGAGGGGTGGGATGAATTGGGAGAATGGGACTGACATATATACACTACTCTGTTTAATAGAGATAACTAATGAGAGCTTACTGTACAGCCCAGGGAATTCTGCTCAGGGCTCTGTTGTGACCTGAATGGGAAAGAAATCCAAAAAAAGAGGGCATGTATATATACGTATGGGGCTTTCCAGGTGGTTCAGTGGTGAAGAATTCACCTGCCAAGACAGGAGACACAAGAGATGCAGGTTCGATCCCTGGGTTGGAAGATCCCCTGGAGGAGGAAATGGCAACCCACTCCAGTATTCTTGCCTGGAGGATCCCATGGACAGAGGAGCCTGGCGGGCTATATTTCGTGGGGTCACGAAGAGTTGGACATGACTGAGTGACTGAGCAGCAGCAGCAGCAGCAGCGTGTATACATATGGGCGATTCACTTTGCTGCAGAAACTAACACAGCGTTGTAAAGCTGTACTCCAATAAAAATTAATGGAAAAGAAAGCCCTCATAGATAGGAATTCTCTGGCGGTCCAGTGGTCCGCACTTCTAAGGCAGGGGTCACAGGTTTGTTCCCTGGGTTAGGGAACTAAGAACTTACACGTTGAGGGGCTCGACCAAAAAAAAAAAAATGTTTTAAAAAAAGAATTTCCTGGTAGCAATCACAGACTGCTCTTACCTGTGCCAGTCTCTGCCCTGGGGTGCATGCAGCTCAGTGAATCCTCAGCATTCAGCTCGGTAGCAGGAACAAGAAAGGAATGGGGCCCCTCCCTCACGGAGTCAATGCCACAGACACTCAGGAGCCCCCGGGAGCCGAGAACCAAGGCCTCCTCACAGCTACTCTGCACAGTCCATCCGGGGCTCTGATAAGGGTAAAGGAGATTCGACAATATCCAGTAAGGAAAAAAATGGGCCCAGAGAGGTGCAGCATCTTGCCCAAGGTCACACAGCTGCTCAGTGGCAGAGCTGGGCTCAGGCACCAAGTCCACTGCCTCACACAGTTGTGGGGCCCCTGGAGGCTCCAGAAGGATGCCAGGTTGGGAGGTGTGGTGTGGGGTGGGGGGGTGGGTAGGCAGGGCTTTGTGCAGGAACAAGGCGGTGGAGAGTGAGCCCTGTGCTCTTTGCATTCAAAGCCAAAAGGGAAGCGGCAGCCGCGGGGGAGAAGGCGGCGGAGAGCTCGGTGGAGGTGAGTGGAGGCCTGGCCGCCCAGGTGAGTGTCTGCGCGCCCCGCCCTCTTCTCACTGTCCGCTGTTTCTCTTCTCAGGTTTTAATCACTGCCTCCCCAGCCCGACGCACCATATTACCAATTTCAAGAGATACAATTAAAAGTCACTGCTAGCATGGGTAATGCCACTCTTCCAGTGCCTAATTAAGCCGCAGTGCCCCCTCCAGTTCCCCGGATGCCCAGCCTACCGAGCCCCCCAGGCTGAGCTCCCAGACTAACACGTGCAGATGAAGCCCCCAGCAGGCCCACAGCATCCCTCCACGGTCCCCTAAACCCACTGCCCCGCACATGCTGTGGTCTTGATGCTCTGTGTCCCCTCTCCCATGTCCTGCCAGCCTCTGTGGAGGGAGCCTGGCCCCTCCAAGAATCGCCCCTCAGGTCCAGGCCCTGAGTCGATGCCTCTGGGGAAGGTGGGGGCGGCTGGGAAGATACAGTGTCTGCCTGATACAGTGTCTGCCCAACACAGCTGAGCCACCTGGAAAGCTGGCCATGGGGTGGGATGTGCCAGAGGAAGTGAGGCAAGGTGGGACTGGGGTTGTCTTAGGGCTTCTCCTTGGTGGGTGGGGTGGGCACTGCTGTGTCTGAAGACCTTCCAAGTTGGAGGGAAGGGACTGGTGGAGTGGCAGGAGCAGCTGGTCCCTGCCAGCCCCAGAGTGCCACCTAGGAGGGGGCGTGCAGTCGCCCTTCAAGCCTGGGAAGCCCAGCCCTCCCCACTGGCTCCCCTCAGACCCCCGTGAGCCCCTCACTCATTTCTGCCAGGCCTCCAGGGCCCCTCATGCTCACACAGACCCCCCCACTCCAGGCTGGAGGAGCCCCCTCTTAGGGCTCTGAGGGAGGAGCCCTGCCCCAGCCCGACTAAGCTCGGGGAAGCCCCAGGAAACCCTCACTCTCCCCATAGCCCCCCACACCCCACACACCTATGTCTGGAGGAGGCACCTTCACACGGAGGAGCTTCCTGCCCCGGCAGCTGGCAAGCCCCCAGGGTGGGTATTCCATCCTCTGCGACCACCACCCCCCTGCCTATCTTCCTGCAGCTGCCTGTTCCCCAGCCTTGCAGATAAACACCGCAAGATTCCAGCCCTGCCCATGCCTTCGAGCCCCTGCCCAGGGAGGACCACGGTCTGGGGGACCTTCGCCCCCTCCTCTGCTGGTCCAGAGGGCCACGTGGCTATCTGCAAGGCTAGCCCCAGGGCCCCGCCAGCCTCCGCTCCCCTGCACTGAGGGTAGCCTCGCCACCCGCCTCTCTGCTGGACCCCAAGCTCCCGCGTCCTCCGCCCCCTACCCCATCACTGCCTGGCCGCCTGCTGGCAGGCGCTTCTCCAGCTTGTCTGAGCTGTCAGGCTTGCTACTCATGTTCCATCCCTTCCCCTCTCTCTCCTTTCTTTCATCAGCAGGGAGTGGGGGGGGTCAGAATGAGAGAATATTCTGCTGTCACTTCCTGCTTTTCACTTACTATTAAAGATAAGGATGGGCCAGCTTGGGTGGGGCGGAGGGAGGTGCATTCAGCGGAGCAGGGATCAGGGACAGGGAGCTGAGGAGGAGGTGCAGGGTGAGACCACAGCTGCGGCCACAGCGGGGCTCAACGGTCTGAACCAGGCAGTCAGGCGTTTGCCCTGGGGAGGGGCTGCAGTAAAGTCTGCGGGCAGTGAGCAGACAGCTTGGCCCTGCGGTCTCAGGCCATTTCCTCCCAGGGAATAAATCAGAATACGAGCAGGTGGGGAAAGAGCCGCACCCCATCCCCTTCTCCAAGCAGTGGTGGATGGAAGGAAGCCTTCTGTCCCAATGAGGACCACAGAGGATTCCCTGAGAGGGAGGGAGACACAGCCCTGCTCTCGCCCAGGTCTTGGCTGGGTGCTGAGGGGTTCGTGGACTCCTTTGTTGGAATAGAGCAGGGAGTAGCGGGGGAAGAAGCTCAGGCCTAGAAATCGCTGCCAAGGTAAAGGTTGAGAATGGAGACTAGAGTCCACGGCCTGCAGATCCTGGCAGTGCGGGCTTGTGAAAACCAAAGGACAGATAAGGAGCAGGGCTGGAGAGCCAAGTGACCCATCAGGGCAGCACCCGGACCCAGGAAGGGGGAGTTCTTGACATTGCACATTTTGCCAGTGTAGGGCAGGATCATCATGGCGTGGTTTAGCCTGACTATAGGGTCACCTCCTTTGCAGCCTTAGTATTCCCCCATCCTGGGCCTGAGGGGTGATGCCCCCAGGACAGTTGGAAGCAAACCCAGAGATAAGGGTCTCAGCCACCCCTGGAAAGGTCTAAGAGTCCAGAAAAGCTTGTGTGTCACATCTACAGGCTGGGGCGCTGGAGGGATGAGGAATTAATTAAACCCTCCTCCTTCCAGAATCCTGCTATTTCTTCCACCATCCCTGCTAGCAAGAAGAGGACAGGCTAGTCCCCAGTGTTCTCCATGGGCTGAGGGAGGGACCACCCCCTCACACTCTAACCCAGTGTGAAAAATGGGGGTCCCTTCTGGGTTCCCCCTCTGGCAGCAGGACAGATTTCTCCAGGACCCAGATTGGGCCAGAAAGGCCACCTGACTGTGGCTGGACTCTGCTCTCGAATGTGTGGGCATGGCCCTGGGGAGTCTGGGAGGATGGGGCAGGTCCAGACTACCCCTCGGGGTCCCTGAAATTCTGGGGTTTAGACACCTTTGTGATTCCACAGTGATGGTGAGGCCTCGCTCTAACAAAGCTGGTGGGAGGGGAGGGGCTTGCAAGGCTGAAAGCCACCTGCCTCCTAACCCTGTCCCTGTGTCCCCAACACTCCCCTGGGAGACAGGGAAGCGGTAGAGCTACTCCTGCTTTTCCAGCTTGAAGCCGGTGGGGAGGCTGGTGGGCACTCCCGCATGGCCCAGGGCCGCCCAGCAGGTCTGTGAGGTCAGACTGCAGAATCTGAGTCCGTTGGTCCAACCACCCACCCCACAGACAGTAGCCAGGGGGCTCAACTGGAGCAGAACATAGCAGTCTCTGGGCTCCACCCGAGCCTAGCACCTCTGCCTGGCAGCTGGGTGACCTCTAGGTGGCAGAGAAATGGGGAGTGCAAACCCCTGGTGGGCACAGGAGCTGGGAAAGGGTGGGGGTGGGCGGGGAGGGAGGCCCGGGAGGGAGGCCAGTCCCAGCAGCTGGGAATTAGTCTCGTAACATTTCATACTTCTCTGGCTGTTTCTAAACTAGGTGTCAATTCACAACAGGCTTCAGGTGTCCCCGCACAGCTCCGGGCCGGGGGCCGAGAGGGGAGCGCCGTTGCCAGACCTGCAGCCTAGCCCCTCGAGGGAGCAGCCCCCACCGCCGCCGCCACCACCGCCGCCCACGCCCCCCGGGACCCTGGTGCAGTGCCAGCAGATAGTCAAGGTCATTGTTCTGGACAAGCCCTGCCTGGCCCGCATGGAGCCTCTCCTGAGCCAGGCCCTCTCCTGCTATGCCCCAGCCTCCTCCGACTCCTGCGGCTCCACACCCCTGGGCGGCCCGGGCTCCCCGGTCAAGGTGGTCCACCGGCCCCCACTGCCCCCGCCCCCACCCCCCTACAACCACCCGCACCAGTTCTGCCCGCCCGGCTCCCTGCTGCACCAACGTCGCTGCTCCAGTGGCTCCAGGAGCCTGGTGTAGACACGCCCCCCCCCACGCTGCTGTCGCAGTGGAGGGGGCCATGCCAGGGCCCCCACTGCCCCTCTGCCCGCTGCTCCCCACGCCCGGCACGCCGCGTTCCTGGTCACCCATCGCTGTCATTTTGGAGAGAGAATTCCCGTCCCTGGCACCTGGTTTGCTCGGCCCAAGCTTCCGTTCCTCAGTTGAGCAGCCCTCCCCTTCAATCTGCCGGCCTCCCTGGCTCTCTGGGGCCCCCCCCAGCCTGGTACAGCTAGGCCTCTTCTACCCAGACCACCCCTCCGGCCGCTTGGACCAGGGACTGAGGGTAACAGGAGCTGAGGGCCTAACCAGCTTCCTGGGCCGGGTCTGCCAGGCCCTGGCCCTCAGGCCAGGTGGGCAGGTGTGACAGCTATGGGCTGGCACACGAGCCTCGCACGGAAGGTGGTCTGGCTCCTGCCCCAGCACTGGGCACACCACACTGGGTGGGGGCCAATTGGCCCTGGATCCCTGGAGCAGCCAGGTCAGGGGGAGGCCTGGGGAAAGGGGTGGGTCTCTCTGATGCCCCTCCCTGCCCCTCAGCCCAGCCGTCTCAGGAGGCCGCTCCTCCGTGCCCGGGGGACGTTGACCCATCTGGCCCGAGGGTGGGGGGGCTTCTCTTGCTTCCTCAGGGGATGGGGCGCTGCCTGCCCCGGGGCTGCTGAGATTTCAGGAAACGGGGAAGGAAAGGGGCGCCCCTCAGCTCTCTCTCAGTCAGGTCCACAGAGCCAAGGAATCGTGAGGTCACGTAGCTACAAAATGCACCTTTTATAGAGTTTCTTGTTCTCTAAGCCCCAAAGAGTGTCAAATGTGTGCCCAGGGCATAAACACGGACACACACAGGAGAACTGGGTCCTCCCGATGTAGAAGCAGAAAGAGGAAGAAGCCAGGTTTGCCCAGGGGCAGATGCAACCAGCAGAGCGAGGACTCCCACCCAGGTCAGGGCCCCCTCCCCACTCCGACCCCGGAATGACTTCCGTGGCCTCCACGAGGGCCGTGGACGCAGAGTGGGCGAGAGGTGCCCACGCAGAAGCAGGTGCTCAGAGGCTCAGCATCTCCCCCTGCACCGTCACCCTCAACCAGCCCTCTTAACTCCCGCCCCCACCCCAGAAGGCAGCAGGCCCGCCTCCAGCAGGGGTGGCTGCAAGTGTCCCTACACCCTCGAAACCGCGAAGGAGCGCCACGCAGGGCTCGCTGATCTCCCCAGCGCCCGGCAGAGCCAGAGCCAGGCTCTGTGCGACCCCTCTGTGTGCAGGCTGGCCCGCCCCAGTCATGGCCCTTCCAGGGATGGTCTGTCCCCCGCCAGGCTGGACCCTCCTCTGGTCCTGAGCTGACAGCACGCTGCCGTCCTCCGTTAAGGGTCCTGCCGCTTGGGGCCCTGGGTCCGAGACATCCCAAGAGATGGCAGTTGAACACCAGACCTAGAGTGAATTCACTTCTCCCCAGCCCCACCCCACACCCCAGCCGCAGGCCCAAGGCCGCGAGGAGGCACGATTCCTCCCTGTCTCAGAGATCCCAGGTGACCTAGTTTCGTGTATACGTGTGTGAGCACAGGCGTCAGTGTGATGTCACCCAGTGAGTGTATTTCTGGCTGTCTTTGTCAGCCCGTGTCCATAACGTGTGACCAATTTACCGCCTGAGCCCGTCTGTGCCCCCCGCCGTCCCCCGCCCCCGAGTCCTTGTGGTCCTGGCCCCCCTCCCGTGTCTTTTCTGTAACAGGATCGCTCCAATCAGAGCCTTTCCAAGTGGAGCGGCCAACCAATGGGGGCGCACGGTTCAGGTTCACATGCCCGGTGCCCGAGGCCTGGGAGCAGGGGTGTGGGCTCAGAAGGAAAAGGATGTGTCTATGGGGTGGGGGTCGTGAGGGTCATATGCTCACACAGCTGACGAAGTGCCCCCTCCCACTCTGCCGATGCCCAGACTTTCCAGGTCGGGACCGGCAGGGGGCTCAGGGCAGGCGCATGCGTGGTCCTCTCCACTGAGGATGCGAAGCTCAGGTGTCTCAGTGGCCTTCCCCAGGTAGAGCTTCACCCCTTGCGCCCCCCACCACCGCCGCCCCTTCCCCCTCCCCCCGGTCACTGCTGTGGCTGCCCTGGGCCCCAGTGGTGCCCTCAGGATGCCGGCCCCAGGAAGCAGACCAGGCTGGAGTCAGCAGCATGTGGAGCCCACCCTGAGCTGTGAGGGGCCTCAACCCCGCAGGCCTGGGACAGGGGGCGGCAGGGCCTCCTCACAGTTGGGGGCACAGGGTTCCCAGCCTCTGAACCTCCCTCCTCTGATGGGCCAAACGGCTAGGCTTGGGGCCCGCCTCTGTGCCAGGCCCCAGAGCCGACCCCCAGACAACTGGGACAAGCCTCGGGCCCTCTGCACAGCCGTGGCCATGTCAGGGACCCCACCCTCCGGGAGGGCCCAGGGGAGATACTCCTGTTCTCCTGCCCCCAGCCCCTACTGAGGGGCCCGTGGAGTGCTGCTCAATCCCCTAAGACACAGCCTCCTGGGCAGATGCGCACTGACCCCAAGGTGGCCCTGCTCTGTCCATGCTCCAGGCCTTACTTTAGGGACCTGGCCCCTTCCTGGTTTCACCCATTCGTTCCCACCTGCAGAATCAAGAGCCGGAGATGAAGATGAGCCTAGCTTCCCCCACCCTGCGGGGCCAGCCCACCTCCGAGCTGGAGCTGGTGTGCACAGGCACCCGCCCACATGCCCAGCCCTGACCCCCGGCCCCCGGCCCCCCACAGCCTGCCAGACGTCAGTGTGCCAGTAGGCTTCCCCGCCAACCACCGGTCTGTCTGTCCCCGTGTCCTGCTGTACAGACACCCTCGCTGCACCCCCACCGTCACTGCGTACGCCCCCTCACCCGTTGAGAGCAGCCTTCTGAGGGAAAGAAAAGGTGGCTGCACCCAGCGACAAATCCAAATGGCAAATATTTTGTAACAAAATAGCCCAGAGGTATTTTATCTGTTCAATTCATAGAGTTTTAGAGATTATATTGAAATATGTCACTTGAGCAAACTGTGTCAGTTCTGTTTCTTTCGTACCCCAAGAGGGTGCTAGTGCAAATCAGATCTCGGTGAGACCACAGAGGCTGAGGGCACCAGCTGGGCCTCCTCTGGCCATGGGGGTGTCCCCCTGTGATGCAGTCAGGGAGCCCCTTTTGCACAAATTGGGCAGACTACTCTGATGGTCCAGAGGTTAAGAATCTGCCTGCCAGTGTGGTCTGGGAAGATCCTGCATGTTGCAGGCAACTAAGCCAGAGTGCCACAACTACAGAAACCTACGAGACCTAGAATCCGTGCTCCGCAATAAGAGAAGAGCCCCGCTCATCACAAGAAGAAAAAGCCTGCGTGCAGCAGGGAAGAGCCACTGCAGCCAAAATAAATCGAAACAAAAATGCAAAAACAAAACAATAAAAATGGGTCAAAGAACTATCAGGAACTATCTGATGGGCAGGCACTTGGTCAGAGCTCCAGGTGCAGTGCCAGGGAATGACCCCCCACCAACAAACACACACACACAGGAAATGACCCCCATCGACACACACAGAATGACCCCCACCAACACACACACACACACGGGACGACCCCCATCAACACACACATGGAATGACCCCTACCAACACACACACACACACACACACAGGGAATGACCCCCCACCAACACGCACACACATGGAATGACCCCCATCAACCCACACACATGGAATGACCCCCATCAACACACACACACACAGAGGAAATGACCCCCATCAACACACACACAGAATGACCCCCACCAACACACACACATGGAATGATCCCCACCAACAC